>NC_069657.1:313989173-315239173 GCF_027244095.1 Hemicordylus capensis
TCCAAGCTCAAAACAGACTGCCCTTCAAATGAAGGACCCGTTTCGAACTCAGAACGGAATATCCCCATTTTGAGTCGGAACATTCTGAGCATTCCAAGTGCCATTTTTGCGGGCTGTTTTTCCCTTGCTTTCTGTTTTTGGCATTGGCTTCTGATTGACTTGTTGTCATACAAATCAAATCTCGATTGGCTTGTTATACATATCAAGAACACAAATCCAGTTTCATATAATTTATATGGTGATAAATATTAAAGCAAAAAAATAAAAGGAACAATCACTCCTAAACCGCAGCATTTCTCTGCATGACTATATTAGAAGGCCCATGAAAAGGGCTTGGCACATTTTGTTTCATTTACCACATTGTTTTCTAAAAATTAAATTATATGTTGACAAATATAAAATGAAGATGCAAAGTTAACTGAATCCAAGACTGGATTCAAGAAGAGTCATATTTTTATGTCTAACACTACAAATTGATAGTTTCAATAGAAAATGACATCCTATGAACTCTTTTAAAGATCACAAATTAAAAATCTAATTCCTAGTTATTTGTCCTTCAATCACAGCAATATATTGATTGTAGATACCTCATACATTAATGAATTTTCAGCTAAACTAATCCATTGAAAACTGATATGGTGAATATATTCATCCATGATAAACATGTTGTTATTATCTTCTAAATAAAGCACCTTAAAACAATCTTCACCTATAATTTTTAAAAAACTTCTCAATTTTTACAAAATTTAGTTTTAGATCACTTAAGGCTATTTTGGGTCCCCCCCCCCCGCCACACTTTTCTAATTTATTTCAAGAAAGCATAATATAAAATATTGAATAATATTTCTAATTACAATTCGGCTCACAATATTTCACAAGGCTCATTAAAATAACTAGTAAACAATCAAAATTCTAATTATTACTGAACACACATGTCTTTCATCTATGTTTTAAAGCTTACTGATCCAATAATATAGTAGTTTACTAACACCAAAAGTAACTAAACAGATAAATAATATTTAAATTGTTCCCAGCAATGTGAAAAGCTGAGCTTTGTCCAGAACTTTATATTCCAATAGATAATGAACAGTATCACTCTCCTAACCAAGAAGGTATCTTTCTGGCGCTCTTCTCTCATTTTAATTATGTTAACTAATTTAACCATATGGGTCATATCCCAGTAGATAGCTTAGTTCTATAGAGTCTGAAATGTCATCAATGCTGTACACAGTTGCCTTGTTTAAAACAATCACACACACACACACACACACAGTGTGTGTGTGTTTATTTATAGAGGGGGGGAGAAATATTTTCAAACATCTTCTCTGACTTTGGAAATGCTCTGTACATTCTGAGAATTCATCCCTGTAGGTTGTGCAGCCCTCAGAGACATATTATCTGAAGGCACAGGACATTTCCAAAGGCAGAAAAGATTTGTGAGAATTTCTTCATCCCATGCATGCTCTGGTAGTGGAGAAGCTCTCTGGCTGCATTTGGAGCCTCTTGCTGGAAGAGGACACAGCTCCTACTGCATCCTTAGGAGCAGCATTCCCTCTTACAGGGAATTCCAGATGTTGTTGACTACAATTCCCAGCAACCCCAGCTGCGATGGCCTTTGGCTGTGAATTATGGGAGTGGTAGTTTATAACATCTGGAATTCCCTGTTAAGAGGGAACACTGCTTGGGAGTTTAGTCAGGATGTCAGTCATTGAGCACAACCTATAACACAATGTTCCCGCACAAGTCATAGTCATTTTAAGATGACTTCAAGAATAACTCTCAAGATCTGATGCTTTGTGCCACATGCAAGGCAGAAGTAAAGATTGCTCAGCATAAAAGAATGAGAAAGTCTCACATAATAAAGACTAAAATATACACCAAAATCACCTGCACAAATGATAAATATTAACTTCACTGAATTAATTTGTTTAATGTCTTAAATCATCTGAGAATTGTGATTAACTTCAGTAGGAAGTATTTCCTTACTAAAAAGGAAAGATTGTGCCATCGAGTCAGTGTTGACTCCTGGCGACCACAGAGCCATGTGGTTTTCTTGGCAGAATACAGGAGAGGTTTACTATTGCCTTCTCCCGCGCAGTATGAGATTATGCCTTTCAGCACCTTCCTATATCACTGCTGCCCGATATAGGAGTTTCCCATATTCTGGGAAACACACCAGCGAGGATTTGAATCAACAGCCTCCTGCTCTCTAGGCAGGTTGCTTCCCCGCTCCACCATTAGGTGGCCTTTTCTTACTAAAGTTTTGGTATATGGCGTTCAGTACACAGTGAGAAAAATACAAATGCACTTTACCTCACTTGTGTGAGATTTATTTTCTATACCGCCTGACTCCAAAGGCTCTAGGCAGTTCACACATATAGTTTCTTACCTAAACCTAAACTACAAAAATGTTACCTGAACCCAGTGCAAACCCAAGACTTTTGCTTACATGCTGCACAGTGTAATATGGGTTGTTGAGAAGCACCGTAACATGCCCACGGTGCTGCTCAACAGGGCTCTTGTGCTACCATTTACCCTTGCACAATTTCAGATCATGCCACTACTTGCATTATTCCCCATGCAAGCAGCGTTGTGAAATGCAATTACACAAGGGTAGCAGAAGAATTCTGTTGCTCAGCACTGTGGACATGTTTGTTAGATGTCCACGATGGCAAAGGCAGTTCTGAATTGTCCACATTACATGGTGCAACGTCTAAGCCATTTAATGTTAATGGATCTCCAATAAGCAAAGGAAAAAAGGCCACTCTGCAGGCAAACAAACATTTTTAAAAACCCCTTAAATAAATGCAATTAAAAATGCTTAGAGTTAGAGTTAGAGAATCATGCCCATTGTTTGCTTACTTTTTCTGTGCAGTAACAGAGAAACAAATACTTGTTTCATACTAATGTAGCCGATGCAAATTAACATAATTATTACACATTAAAAGCAGTAAAATGATGCCAAGCTGCTAGCAGTGCAATCCAAGTGAACTACTAGGATATGTAACCATTTAGGCAATAAAGTGAACATGCACATTTTGACACAAGTTGAAATCAACAGATTAAATCCATTTAATTAAATGGAACTTGTTTCCAAATAAGAGTTGATATCACAGCCTGGCTTTCCAATCTTAAGCATATTATACAGATGTGGGTCCCATGGATTTCAATGAAACATACTTTTATGAAATTGCCATATTGAAAACCCTAAAATGTGCCAGTGCATACAAAGAACCAAAGAGGGGCTGCTCCATTTCCCACATATATACAGGAAATGTTCCATGAATGCAAGAGGATTGATGGCACGGAGCATGCCATACCATGCTATTGAAGAGAACTGGGGGAAACCTCCTGATTTAAAAACCCGAGCTCTGGTATTCACACAGAATGCATATCACAGCTCAGGGTTGAAAAGCACAGTCTGTTCTTCAAAATCAATCAATATTAATCAATCAATTAATATAATGGAATTGTATGTTTGAATTCTGCTTTTGCTAAGAAAATGTTAAACATAAAATTGAAATGAGAATAATTTCAAACATATTGTCGGTTCCAATCATGGAGTTCCACAGGGAACATATTGTGAATGCTGTTAAACAAAGGTTTAAAAAGAGCAAAAAATAAATGTCAGGGTACATATGAAATGCAGGATTTTTTATAATAGCAATATGGTTGTTTGCAATAGCAAGCATAACAGGATTTGGAAAATACACGGAAAAAATTATTTTCCTTAAATTAAATAATACAGGCTTCTTAATTAAATAAATATAAAATGGTTCTAACAATGAACCATTTTAATGAAACTATTAAATGAAACTGCAAATATTTTTAGAACAGATTTGGTAAGACTTCTTTAATACAGCAGCAAATATACTTGGGACCCAGATCTGTAGTCTCTTTTGCTGAAAGCAGCCTCTATGTTCCCATTCCTACAAATTCACACTAGGAAGTCTAGTGGGAATACTTGCTTAGATGCAGATTGCCCTGGTCAGGGTCTACCTGATCAAGACCTTATGTTAAAATTGTTAAGAAGCAGTTATAGCTACTGGCCAATTACTACAAATGATTGCATATCTAGAAATGCCATTAAGAAACTAAACATAGCCACCAAAAGTGCCATACTATTATAGCACTTGAACTTTTGCCCATTACAATGCCATCTTGAAATAATCCAAGTCAGTCCAAGGAGTTCCAATTTTAGCTTAAAAACCTAAGAAACCTTAGAAACTTAATGAATAATTTTATGCAAAAACCTGATGTGAATAGATTTAGCTCCTGACTGGACTTTCATTCGCTAAAAATACTGTTATTTAACTGGGCTAGCATAATGATTTGTACAGGCGATGGTCAGCCATTGACTGACAGTCAACTCCAACCTTACTGGGTCTATTTCAGAGAAAAAGCTGGAGGACTGACGCTTGCATGACTGGGGGGAAAATAGTTTGATTGCTTAGCTAGAGTGTGTTCAAAATATGACCCAAATGTACAAAACAGCAATAATCAATAATAATAATAAAGCCCTTGATTGTTCTCATGTGCTTGGCACACAGCACTTATTTTATATGCAGTGAGATGAAGATAGGAATTTGCAAGGGAGTTAAGCACAGCCTTCTGTTAATTTCCAACTAGCTATCCTCCTTCCCGGTTCCTAATATCCCAACTATTAAACATTACAATTATTATACCTGTATCTTTTGTTATCCACTGGGACAATGTCCATAGCAATATAATATTGTTGATGAGGGTCTAGACCTGAAATTTTCACTCTCATGGCAGGAAACATCCGTCTGAACAAAGAAAAGAGGAGCATTTAATGCAAAACAGACTTTGAAACTGTTTTAGAAAAACAGAATCATGCTTGGGGAATCATCCTCGCCCCCCACCAGTCCTCATTTAAAATTATTTGCAAGAATGGTTTTAAATAATTATAGCCAACTCATTCATGAAATGGTACCCTACGTATGTCCCAACTGATTTTAAGGATGCAACTTTTTTCCCCTTGCAGCTTAACAATGACATTCCTTAAGAGTATAAACTCTGCTACAACAGTCAAGTGAAATTGAAATTGTTGATCAGCAAATCATTTTTGTTTAAATTCCATTTTAGAAGCCAACATGCATTGGTAATTTCAAGAAAACAAGTATTCAATTAGCAGCTGTTATTCACAAAAAAAAGAATTTTCAGAGAATGGCATTTGGTTCTTGTGCATATTTACACACCAGTTCCACTCAATTTACTTCCAACTCACAAGGCCTTGGTCAAGAGGTCCTTGCAAATCACTGGGTTTGCATGCAGGTGGATCTTTCCTATCAGAGATTGCTTTGAGGGAAAGAGAGAATACAGTGCCTTGAATCAGATCCCCAATTGTTGATTGGCAAAGTAAGAGCTGACAGCACCAACTACCTCTTCTTCAGCGATGTACAAGAGTTACAGAAACACTGAGAATGAGGTGATGGTTAGTTTTGTTCCCAGTGCAACACTGCATTGCTTGCATGGGTCGTAGTGAAACTATATTAAAACAGGATATTAAATGTGAAGACTGCAACCCTAATCATGCATATTTAGAAGTAAGTCCTAGTGAAAAGAGTGGGGCTTCTGCATAAACTTGGCTAGGACTTGACTGCAAATAAAAGTTTAATGCAACAGAGAGCACATTAGTGTGCCTTGATGTAACATAATTAATTATATCAAATAATTAGCAATTCTGTTCTAAAAAGTGATGAACATGAGTAATCCCATAGCACATCTTACAAAGTACAGACAACGGACGCAGCTCCCATTAGGCACATAGGAAGCTGCCATATACTGAGTCAGACCATTGGTCTATCTAGCTCAGTATTGTCTTCACAGACTGACAGTGGCTTCTCCAAGGTTAATTTCAGTTGGGTTTGTGTCAGGCCATTGCGCAAGGTATTTGGTTCAAAGTATTGTTGTTCAATGTTCAAACGATATTGTAGAAATTCTTCATAAACAGATGCTGTCATGCTCATTTTATAAGGGAAAGGAATCAAAATCAAAGCGACATTAAGGTGCATATAGCAATATTGGCTAGGGTCAAACTGAAATTTATTTTTATTGTTCAATTTTTATACTGCCTTTCATAAGGCATCCCAAAGCGGTTTCAAATGTTAAAATACAATACAGCTTCATTCAAATCACATTTAAAACCTTAAAATCAGTTGAACAGTAAAAACCATAACACCCCCCTCCCCCCAAAAAAACCAACCATAAAAAACAGAAGCTGGAAAGCTGAGAATTATAACTATAACATAGGTTGGAGAATTTTAAGATTAGATTTATTTTTAAATGAATGCATTGCTTGTCTCTACTTATTGAAGTTTTGTTCTGAAGGAATTTTATAACAAAGGCATGCTATCTCTTATTAAATAAGTGAACATGTTTTGTTCATTTTTTAATGTTCCAAATTCATGAAATCAAAAATAGATTTGAAAAGGAACAGGGGTTACTGACAGCACAACTAAATAAATAAAAGAGTAAAACTAGCTTGGCCAGCAAGTTCTTGCTGTTACTTCAGTGCACCTGTAAGATAAAAAAGAAAATCTTTGACAGGACAACTTTTTAAGACAAATGTTGCCTTGTGCTGTTTAAGACTGCACTTCAATCATTAATAAAGCCCCTCTGAAAATGTAGAAGGTAGCATATGGATTCAATAAAATATGTTTCTGTAATTTCTAATAAGTTCAGATACTTTTATACTGTGCAGGTTTTTACCATGTGTATCTTTTGGAAAGGGAAGAAAAAAGGTTCTTTTAAGAAGAACAGCATTCATACCCTTCACCCTAATGAACAGGAAATCTAAAATTCTATGTATTTCTAGATCTAGAATTACTATAGCCTATCCAGCTTTATCAATCAATTTGTTTTATTAAAGCTGATGTATTTGCAGATCTAGGATTGCATTCACCATCCTTAAAAATTATTAGAAATTAGAGGTCATTTAAACATCTAATCTGTAATGCAAAACTTGTATTTAATTAATTGCATTTGTATTTAATCAACATTGTGGTGCAAAACCATATCATGGAAAATGTGATGTTTCATGAGAGCAACAGCTTTACCTAAACATTTTGCAAAAATCCTCAGAAAATATTCTTAAAATATTTATGCCAGAAATATGTCATGCCAGAAATCAAAGATTTTTTTTAAAAAACCCAACTCCTCCCAAAAGAATTTTTTAAAAATGTTTTGCAATTAATTTGCCATACAAAATGGCTATTAAACTGACTTGCATCAGAGACTACAGTTAATGTGGTCTGCTTGAAAATACACCAATCACTTCTACATAAATCCATTACACAAATGTGTTAGTTTTAAATTAATGAAGTTCACTTTATTCCCTTCAGAGCGACCTATTTCAGATCAGGCTCTTAGGATGCAGCTGAACACACTTTCTTAGAAGCAACGGTAAAATCAAAATCGCTTATTTTAAAATCAGTATATTTAGAATTTGGACATCACTGACAAGAGCTAATAATTCTAACAAGTTACACAGAACTCCACTAATTTGGAGAGATTCGCTTGCCCCCAGTTTGAATTCACATGCGCCATTTGGGGGTGAGGGTGTGTGTGGAATGTCTACCTAAGTAAATAGGATTTACTTCCAAGTCACTGTTTTTAGGATTGGCTAATTAGATTAATTTAAAATACTCCATAGTTACTCCTGCTGTTTTGGCATAATCCCCTCCTACTGGGATGCTGCTCGGAAGAAATTTTGCTCTGCACTTCATCGGATTCTAGAGTACAACATTTACGCAAGGCGTTCGCGAAGAAATGTTGCGGGGCAGTAAAAGCTCTTTTGTGCAGCCTGAGAGGTAAAGCAAAATTATGCTTGGCATCTCTGCACCAAACTTCGCCGCATGTGTCCAAGATGCAGCGCAGTTCAGAACAAACCCCAAAACGTGACGTCAAAGGGCGCGGCGGGCCTGCCTGCAGCTGCTCGGAAGCGCTTCGGCCGGGCGCGCCTGTGACTAGCTGAGCCGTTGGCCAGTTTTACCTTCCCGCCTTGGTGATAATCATTTCGGTGCCGATCTCGTGGAAGCGCTTCCAGAGCTCTGCGCCCTGCAGGTCCACTCGAGGCACTTGCGGAGCAAGCAGAGGAGAAGCTGGCCTAGAGTCACCCACTTTGGCAGGACCGCCGGGGGACAGTGGGGGAGACGTCGTCCTTCGGAAACTCTCTTCGCAGCCACCTGCAGAAAAGGGGAGAGAAGAGAGGGAGGAACAAACAGAAAGCGTCAAGCAAATACACAGGAGAAGCTCCGGCCTTTTCGTCTTTGGCGCTTTAAAAAAATAAATAAATGTAAAAGGCCCCAACAGGAACCGAAGTGGTGCCTTCCAAACACTTAAAGGGCGCCTGAGGCACAAGACGCTCGCTTACTGCAGCTGGCCTCTTTCCTCCCCGCCTCCACGCGCACGTGCGCCCTTTGGAGAGGGACACATGCGTTTGGTGCCTTCCCGGTTCATTTTGGCGCGGCTGCAGTGCCTCGCGTTGTTCTCCCCTTAGAGTCTAAACGCCGCGAGAGATCAAGCAAGCGAGCGTGCGGGGACCCGCTGCAGTTTGGGGGAGGGAAACGAGAGGGGTCACTTAGAGCAGGGCTGTTTGAGGGCCAAAAAGCAGGAGAAGTCGTCCTCCCCACCACAAGTGTGCAGCGCGTGCCAAGGCTAGAGGCTGTGTTTGACTAGCCGCCTCAGCCTTGCGAAACGCTTTGCCATTCTTTGCAGTAGAGGGCACCAGAGCTGGAAGGGCAATTAGGGCGGCTGGAAGAAAGCTGGCGGACCCGAACACGCTTCTTTGGGGAGAAGCTTCCTTTGGAAGTCCTGTCAGTTTCGGTAGACGTTCTACTCGCCTGGCAATAGATGCCATGAAGTCGAATAGGATGCTTCAGTATCAAGCCGCCTGTGTTGGACTCTGAAGGATAACTTTTATAATGTCTACTACTGAGATGAAACTAACAGCCATGATTTTTCTTGCAGGCTTTGTGCGGCAAAAGGCGAGTTGGACCCACTTATTATGCAAGGGTGCTTATCCAGACACATGCCTAAATCTCAATAAAATCAACATAATTTAAGCGCTACACTGTGTGCTTTAATTGTATTCATTTATGGAATTAAGGTACGCTTAATCTTCTCTTGGCGATTCAGCCACTCCCCAAAACCGATTTATTTGGAAATAAATCCCAAGGAATCCAATGGCATTTAATACCCATTACATTTGCTTAGAAAGTGTTAATGCATCTATTTTTCTCTCAACAAATCCTTAAATTTGACATCAGCCACCTTACCTCTTTGGGGAGGGAGAACACTAAACTAGTCCCAGAAGGAATATTGACCAGTCCAGTACTCCACAACAGAGCTCACAGCATCTCTATTTGTATATACGTATAGGTTAGAAAACATTTAATAAAATGCACCCAACTCCCTGTCTCTTGAAACAATTAAGACGGTGGGGTTTTTTTTTATTTGCAACAGTTAAAAAATTTCAATAAGTATTTGTAATAAATACGTTGGAGACTGCGGGGGAGATCAAGCAACTATTTGTTATTGTGGTTGTCTTCAATCCAAATTGGCCCAATTAGGAGTTTCATACTACATATAAAGATACTTATCTGAGATTTTAAAAAGTCTATTATTACTATTACCTGTTATTAGAGAAATAGCTAATAGTGATGACAAAACTTGTATTTTGAGCAATAAATCCCATATTTAATAAATAATGAATAAATAAATATTTGATCATGGTCGACAGACCCAGACTGAGTGCTTTAGTATTAAATGAATGGTTGCTACGAATAACAAAATCTTAGAATAAAATTCGGTTTTCAGTGACTGCGGCAGGCCAAATAGGTTAAAAGCACCATGTGTAATGCATAAGAAAACATTAAGAATGCTTGAGTATTACAGTCAATCATAAATACAAACACTTGCGTTGTGTGTGTTTACCTCTGTTTGTTTCCAGTGGGATTTAATCACCCCACCTTCTTTTAATTGTGCCCATTATCTGACATACAACACAATCCTATCCATGGCTAACGCGAATTAAATCCCACGGAGTTTAATGAAGTTTATTCCCAAATAATAGTTACAGAGGATTGTAGCCCAAAACGCGTGCAGACCAAGCGACGTAAGAAGCTGGTTGCGAGCTGTATTCAGTGAATCTTACTCCCAAGAAAGAACCATTGAACACAGTGGGACCAACAACTTCCCAGGAAACGTACATAGCCTTGGGTGCATAGCGCGGCATCACTAGGAAGGCAGCAATCCTGCGAGCATTTACTTTGGAAAAACACTCGTTGAACTCCGGGAGGATAACTGAAAAACACTAAAAGTTACTTAAGAGCAAGTCCCTCGGAAACCAATCGCTCTATGAAAACAACCCTAGGATGGGATTGCAGCCTCAGAGTGCATGATCGTGATAACTAGGGAACTTTGGGAGAAGTGTATACTCCGACCTCTTTCCATCTGGATTTTAAAGGGGATTAATTGTTCTTGCTTTTTTCTCCCCGCACTAGGCATGGGAGAGATTTCTCAGAAGCCTAGGAAAGGAAAGGCTGTCCGATTTTAGTGGAGTAACAAAGAAAGTGGAGGGCAGGCTCTGGGCATTGACAGTTGCCCGGAAGAGGCAACTTGGGCCGGATTTTAAACCCAAAGATCGCCTTTGGAGGGACTGGGGCGAGTGGAGGTGGCATTTCCCGGAAAGCGCGGCTCTTTCCTCCGGGAAATATCGGGCCGGGAGGCGTTCTTATTGCCCTTTCAGTTCCTGCAGAGGGCCAGGTTGGCGAAGGGGATTCATTCAACTCACCGGGAGGCAATGCCCGGGCGCCGCAGTTCCTCTCCGCGTCGGCCGCGGCCGATCCCGTCCCAGTGTTGAGCGGCAAAGCGGTGCTGCTATCTGCGCCTTCTCCGGAGCCCTTGTCGCAGCTGCTGCCCCCTTCGGCCGGCGGCTCTTCTCCGATTGCTCCCGCCAGCTTCCGTCGCTTCTGCGACTGTTGCTGCTGCTGCTTCTCAGCTCCGATCAACGCCTCCACAGAGAAAGCGTGAGCCTTGAGGCTCAGCATGGTGCAAGGCGAGGCTCTCCTTTTCTCTGCCATCATGCCCAGGCCGGTGGGCTCAAAGCCCTCGGTTCCTCGGCGCCCTGCCTACCTTCCTCCTTCCAGGCCGCGCAGCTCGTCTTCTCGTCGCCTTTTCCTTTACATCCAACTTCTAGCAGCCCAAAGTCGTTCGGGGTGGGCTTTCCCCCCGCTTCACTCTCTTTTCTCCAAGCCCAAAGCGTTTCTTTTTGCAGAAGCGGCGCTTCCCTTCTTCTTCTTCTTCCCCTCCTCCTCCTCCTGCAAGCTCTGCCTCGTCTGAGGGGCCAAACAGCTCTGACATGGGTAACAAACGCTCTGCGGACACAAATTAGGGCTTGTAATTGAAATTTGTTGCCTTGATCTGTCAGCACTTCCAGGCAGGAGACCGGTGGGAAGAACTTGCTCATTAGTGTCAATAAAGTGACTGGGACGGGGCGGGACCAAGCGAGGGAGAACGCGTGTCAATCAAGAGGTGTCCTCGGCCAATCAGAAATTACGGATTTTTCCCCCTCCAGACCGGGTGCTTCTTCCTTAGAAGGTTATAAAAGTAAATGGGATGGGGAGGGGAGAAACTATGTTGGGCTTGTTGCCCTCTCTTCCTTTACTTACACCACGAAACAACCCCAATCCATTTCAGGCTGTAACAAACCCTTTCCTTTATCCAGGTAGAAGTGCTAGATTTATATCTCAACAGATCAAAATCTGGTGGATACAGAAGAGGATTGACCTCTGAGGGAACTGGGTTCAGGTTTCATCTCTTTCGGTGCGTTTGCGTGGGTTTGGGCAAATCACTATCTTTCAACTTCAGTTCTCCGTCTATAAAATGGGAATAAAAATGACCAGGTTCACAGGAATAGTGTGAGTTCAAACAGAATAAAGATTGAAACAAAGTTTGCAAAATGTTTTATGAAATGACGAATAACAGTACTAGTTGGCTGCAGTCGTTTTCTGTTCTCCAGCCCAGAAATAAGCATAAAATAAACATTGATTTTAATTGTACTCCCCTCTCCCCCTTTATATATGGAGACGAGAATTATTATTTTACTCATCTAGATTCTTTCAATGGCCGTTGGTTTGTTCCTCTCAAACATAAACGGACCAATAAACTTTTTGAGTTGAATTATAATTGTGTGTTTTAAAAACCCATGTAGATTAAGAGGTACATACCTGAAAGGGTGGGACATTCCTTATGTAAAATAGCACCCAGGTACTAAGAATTTAGTGTACAATCTACTGGGAAATTTTCCACTTTCACATGAACAACCGCTTAATTTACGCACTACTTTCATTTCAATGGGATTTGCGCAGAAGCACTTCGCTACAGAAGTGGATTCCTCTGATTTCTGTAGGTCTCTGCGTTTAAGACCTGGGTGCCCATGTATGTAGACAGATACAACAATGCCAGCCACCACCTTCCCTTCGCTTCCGACATGGCTCTTGTAAGGATACCGAATGACCCAGGACTGAAAGCTTTACTCCAATAATAGATACCATTCATCCTTAATGCACTGACAGCGGGTGTAAAATACAGGTTTTAATCAGCTGAGCTCCATAACAATGTGTTTCTGATGGCATGTTGTAAATGAATAATCCCTAAGCACTTCTTCTTTCCTTTGGCAAGGGATTCAGTGATAAGCAGTACGGAAAATTATCAGTTATACAATATGGTTAGGGCGGATGCTTCACAGCGACTAAATTTGTAAACACTTCTTTAAACCGAGTGGTGGACCATATTTGTCCAAAAGCATACTACTTACCTTTACATATATTCTCAGAAGATCAACTTCATCGACCTGCTGTCATGTTTATATTAATTGTTTAATTAATAGATTAATCCCTTCAAAGAACATCAGCTAGTCAAATATATCATCCCCCATGGATACCCCAGCCAACCAACCTCATGATGGTTGATTTTTATTTTCTTCTTCAGAAAAATAGCCGCTTGTGGCAATGAGGAAAAACTTTCAAGTAGCTGATTAAAACACAGTAAGGCGTGGACTTCATCTCAGTAAACGCCCTGAACTAGCTTTATAAGCATATGTCTGAAAAGTGGTACCCTTATACCCCGAACTATACATTCCCGCCCCCCGAAGTACATTCTATTGATTTCAGCTGAGCTTTTTTTCCGATTAGAGAGCATAATATCACGATAACAAAAGGAGGGGGAGAGACAGAGAGACGGACAAAGTTTGATGGGGTAATGGCATCTCTAGTTTGATTTATTTTAACAATAATCATATTCAGGTGTGGACTTTATTTTAAAAAGAAATCAGAGCGGGGCGGGGGGCTTTCCTCTGAGTTTGGCAGTACGTTGCAGATCGGGGGTCAAATATCCACCGTCATCCGCTCACTGACTCCCTTTCACTTTAATGAGACTGGCCTGGATGGATTGCAGAGGGCAGCCAATGTGTTCTTCAAGACCCACCCAGAA
The DNA here is from genome assembly GCF_027244095.1 of Hemicordylus capensis. Classification (NCBI taxonomy): domain Eukaryota; kingdom Metazoa; phylum Chordata; class Lepidosauria; order Squamata; family Cordylidae; genus Hemicordylus; species Hemicordylus capensis. The sequence continues at coordinate 314,002,689 of NC_069657.1, forward strand.
CTGCTTCTCGCTTGAAACCAAAGTTCATCACAACTCAGGGAGTTGCCACTGACAAAACCGGTCGTTCTGAAGGAGTCCCGTTGAAAAGTATGAGACTCCCCTGGAGTAGGTAAACTAACAGCCTAAGTACATCTACTTGAAAGCACTGAATTCAGAGGATCTTCTCATTCATTGCCGTGATTTTGTCCTTTTCTCCTCTGGACACGAGAATAATTGTGTCAGTTAAACATATTCTGTACTGAATGGTAAACGGCAGACGTTCGTATAGAAGGGATTCGTGTTTCCGTTTTAGACTACTCTGAAGCAATAGCAGAGTTACAGTTTTTCTTGCACTCTGTATTGATTCACTTTCTTTTCTTTTCTTTTTTAAACACACCTCTGAGTGAGTAATCTTTCCCAGAGCAAATTTTTGAAACGGTAAGCAGTAAAGGGTCTGAACCTGGGTGCGCGCGCGCTCCCGTTTAGTTTTGGTTTGGGATTCTATTAATATATATATCTGGAGCGCTTGCAACATAATGATTAGGAACGTTCTGAGGATGGAATTTAACATTACACCATAATGTAAGTCCATCTGTAGCTTCAGTGGCGATTGAAGGAGTGAAAGAGGAATCTTAGGAGAGAAAGTTAATCTGGAAGATCAAAAGCTTTGGAGATAGATTGCTTTTTCGTTTCATTTTGAGCAATTTTCATTTTGAGATATTAACCTCACAGTCTTGAACACGTTTAGTGGGAAATAAGGGTTACTGATTTTATTGCAGCTTATCCCAGGTTAACTGCTTTGTGTTTGGGATCGGGCTGTGAGAACTACAGTATTTTTTGGAAAAGGAGGATACTTGCAAAAGCCAAGCGACTGGTCCTGGCCTAGTTCACACAAACCCATGGATTTAAGCCCTTTTAGACCCATCGAAGGACCTTAAAGGGTCCTTCAGGGAACCTGCCAAAGATTGCGCCTCAGTGGGAGGCATTTTACTACTCCGAGGAGAGGCTCATAGTGGGGACAAGCAGCCAGAGTGCCTCTGCCCTTTTAGAGAGCGGGAGTTACATTCTCCTCTTGATCTTGTTCAGTTTTTGCGGTTGGTCCTCTTCTCGGCATGGCCCAGCAAGGTTTCTGGACCCTCATCAGATCATAGCAGTGATGTCCTGGCGGGCAACAGGGGCGCATTGTAGGAGGCTACTCAGTCTCAAGCCACTCTTATGAGTTCAGGGGGGTGGGGGTGGGAATAAGCCCTGAAAGGATCTGCTACTTAAAAGAAAGACTCTTTTACTTGGAGGCAACCGACGCAAGGAACTATCTGAAATTAATTTTCAGATAATGTCGATTTTCCCATGTTGCTACAAATAGCTTTTTCCTTCCGTCCGTCCTTCCGGTCACCCCACGCTAAACGTACAATTGATATTAATTGGCCATGAGGTAGCTGTCTTTCGATAGATCAGCCCTAAAAAAATTTGCAGAGAGCAAGACTTTTAACTCTTAGCACTCAACTATCCTCAACTGCTTATATTTCTGCTACAAACCAAAGAGAGGAGAGAGAGCGAAAAGTAACTGTTCCATATTTTGAATTACGGTTTTTGACTATCTGGTTAATGAAACCGAAGCGTCTGGGTTTCAGCTCAAGAACTACAATTTAATTAGATTGTGGACCAAGGCAGCCACTAGGGCTGGAGTGCGGTAATGAGAGACGGCAAGGCATGGGTGGAAGTAATTCCCCCACCCCATCTCACCCCGTGCTGCCAGATCCTATGCGTATTTGCTCAGAAGGAACTGTTCAGTGGGGCTTCTTCCCAAAGAAATGTACTTAGGACTGTAGATCACGTGACGTGTGTCAAATACACAGGGACAAAAGTAAGTGGAAGAGCAGTTGTACACATGGAATGTGGTCAGGATTCTCAACTTTGGGTCTCCAGATGTTATTGGACTTCAACTCCCATAATCCCCAGCCCCAGTGGCCTTTGGTTGGGGATTATGGGAATGAAAGTCCAATAACATCTGGGGACCCAAAGCTGAGAATCCCTGGTCCAGAGCACACCCACCCACCCACCCACCCATCTCTGACCTCGATTCATTCTATGATGGGATTGGAGGAGGAAGCTAGTTAGAACGGCAATCCTAGCACACTTGCGGGAAGTAAGCCCTGTTGCACACCGAAGGGCTTGCTTCCAAGTAAACATGCACAGGGCCGGGCTGCAGGCGTAGCCAAAGTCACTCTGATCCCTCAGGGCCACCACGGAGAGTTCACGATTTGCCAGTAACTTCCAGTCGGACTCAGAACCGCACCGCGATGTTTGAATTCTGTTTCCCCGCAGCGCCGCTCTCCTTGCGATGCTTCGAGGAACATTTCAGTGCGCCCGCCCCGTTTCTTAATAGGAAATGCAGTTCATTTGTGCTCGACAAATGCAAAGATTTATTCGGGTCTCCCCCTACCCCTTGAGGAAATCGGTCCCCCTTGAAAGAAAACTCTAGGTTCAATTGGGAACGAAGCAATGTTTCCGAAAGCCTTAGCAAGGATTCTTAAAGCATGCCAGGTTTCACTCTATGCAATCTATTCTATTCATAATGATGTCTGGCGGACAGATTGCAGCAATAAGCTTGATGTTGTTTTACAATAATTTTCTATAGGCAATTATACTGGAGGAAATCGAGATAGGTTTTTAGGGTCTGATTGGTCACCCATACCAGCAGTCTCCGTTCAGCCAGTTAAGCCGCTAGAAGAGACTTAAAACGGTTTAAATACACCATAATGTAGTTTGTGAAATCCACTCTAATTCTGCTAACGGCGGCGTGGCACAAATTGTGACAATCTAAACAGGGCTGCAGAAGAGAGAAAGCTTGAGAAGCAGCTCCTTACTTACAAAGGAGAGTAGGGATTCATGGGGGCGGGTATGTTTTGGGGACTGGAGATAGTGGATTATCAGGTTTGGGACGTGTGGGGAGTTTAATAAATGAGAGGCAACTCCTCAAATGCTTGGGGAAACCTGCACTCCTGAATCTAACAGCAGATTCCGATATTAATTTCAGCGAATGCTTGGATGGAAATTGTAGAAAATAAGGAGTTGTAGATCGGGAGGGGGGTGCCCCATGAGGTTGGGTTTTGGATCCCAGCTTTATATCCATCTTAAGACCACTTTACATGGAACAAAGTTTAACTGGCTTGGTTTCCACTTAAGGATCGAGATGCGGTTTTTGTGTTTAGGCTCTATGGCTAACATCTAAGCTAATTTGCTCTGAACCCTGAGTTGTCCTACAGAAATTAAGTAACTTTTGAGCAGTACTATTGAGTAACTTAGTCTGGATGTCAGCTGGTATGCGAAAATCTTCAACCCGATGATCCTATACTTGTTTTTTCCTCAATAAATTTCAGTGTATTCAATGGGACCAACTTCTAGGTAACCACGGATTTCCTAAAGGATCCGTAGGTGACCAAAAGGTAACCGGTAGGTAACCACCGGATTTCGGATTGCAAATTTCTGACACAACTGATTTCATTGGATCTCTTTTTCAAATGAACGTGTTTTGTTTGTTATCCTAACATACTTGATTCAAAGCAAAGTTCATTTCCAAGCCACGTGCTTCTTTACCTACGTGTGGAACGAGATGTTTTTTTAAAAGAGAAAATCCCCTAACCCTAATAACAATAACAAAACAAAACAACAAAACAACAACAGCTAGGTTCAAGGGCAGATCCTTTAATTTGGCTTACAGTCTGCTATAAAATAGAAAGCCAATTAAAATGTTGAGGGGGCTGATGCAGAATTTCTTCTAGGCTACATAATCTACATAGCTTTTAGCAAGAACGAAGGTGCGTTTATTCTGCTACAAACTACTCTCCAATTCCCTGCACGAGCATAGTATCAGCTGTCATCTGATATAAATCTAGGTGCTTAAGGCTCGTGCAATGACCAGGAGAAGCAAGCGAAGGTTACGTGTGCCTTGTCCTGAAAGTAGCCCGGAGGCTTTCTCCTTTTCGCCCCCCACCCCGTTGTGTTCTTGTGGCCAAGCACGATGGACTGTCATCTAAGCCCAGCTCTGGGAACCAGGGGCGTAAATCTGAAGCATGCTTCTTCGCGCTTCAGGGCTTTTCTCCAGTCTGCCTCCTCCTCCCCCCTCACTCCTGAGGCGTTCTCGTAGTCAGCGGACAAAGGCAGCAATAGTAAAACCATACCGTTAAAAGGTACTTCAAAGGCTGAACCAAAAATATTGGAGATCAAAATTAAAAAGGGGAGCGGGCGGGGGGGAAAAGCGAAGTTGATTTAGGCGATAGGCTATTCTCCTTCTGAATGTGTGTGCATGTGCGCGCGCGTGTGTGAGAGGGAGAGAGAGCGGGGTGGAGTGGGGGGGGGGGGAGAGAGATTTCCGGATCGCAGCCTGGGTGAATTGCAACATATATACTGTAACGTATTTCAGCCCCGATATGCCCCAAGTTCATCTAAGAATGAACTTTCTGGGGCCAGAACGGAGAGGCACAGTCTCACGCATGCTGACTCGGAATTCAGCATCACACTGGGCGAACTGTATTAGGCTTGCTCGCGAGTAAATGCCCTTGTACCTTTCCCTATGACATGAGCCTCCATTCAGAAAGCGCTTACACCGGACAGCCCTGTTGACTTCAGTGATACTTGGTGGCTCTTTAGCGGATCCGCAAATACATCAAATCCATTAATCTCATTACAGTGGCACTTGTAAACCACTGGTATCTTTCAGTGAAAAGCAAAGCAGTTTACTGCGAAGTAAACGGGTTTAAGATTGGGAAGGAGGGGTAGGGCTTTTAGGACGACCCCCTCCACCTTTTTCCTCAGGCCTCCCTTGAGTTTTCATAGCAAACAATATTCTACAAAGTGAATCGCAGGCAGCCGAGTACAACTAGCACATCCATTTTATGGAGTCCTGTCAAGGGCAAAACCTTGCTCATATCTTCATGCAGGGGTTTTAAAGCAGATGGCCTCATACCACGCACAGGACAGGTTGTTTACTGCTGGACTTTACTTAAGCAATCTTGGGGCTGAAGTCTAGAGGTTAAAAATGCTATAGTTTCTGCTGCTCTGGGGACTTGTTTACCCCTCTCCCCAGTGGCCCTTCGGAGTGAGGGAGATAATGAAGAAAATCGGGAGGATTGGAGCTGGGGGACTCTCAGGAGATGGGGGGGCCAAGGTTCTTTGAACCCTTCTGCTCAATTATAGCTACACTCCTGGTACCGCCACTGATTTGCTGGGTGGTACATAAAGTGTGTGTGTGTGCTTTGTTGGGGGAGGGATTTTGATTGATTGACTGATTGATTGATTGATTGATTAAGTGTCCTCAAGTTGGTGTCGACTGGTAGCACACAGATAGATTCTCTCCAGGATGACCTGTCTTCAACTTGGCCTTTAAGGGCTCTCAGTGGTGCATTCATTGCTGTCCTAATCGAGTCCATTCACCTTGCTGCTGGTTGTCTCTTCTTCTCTTTCCTTCAGCTTTCCCCAGCATTATGGACTTCTCAAGGGAGCTGGGTCTTTGCATAATGTGTCCAAAGTATGGGCTTCGCAAGGACCGCAACACGCAGATATCCTTTGAGGACAAGCGGCAGACACATTCTTTTGCGCATGCGCTGTTTCCCCCTTTATCTCTGCACTAAGGTTTGTCCCAGCCGCCAGTCACCTGTTACGCTTGGTGGTGTAGTCTTGCATCTTGGTCCCAAGAACTTTAACACATGCTGAATCCAGAGCATGTGCGAGACATGCCTGCAATCTCCCGTTGAATATGATTGGATGGAGGAACTGGAAATTAGAAGTGGGAACTGGGGGCAGCTGCTCGGGGCAGGGCACTTTTGTGGAGGTCAGTTCCATCGATTTTCGCGGGGATCTGTGTCTTTGCAGGCCTGATGTCTACTGTCCTTACTGAATCTCTCTCACTGGTTTATTTTATTTTATTAACACATATCTATACTGCCCAAAACTTGGGTCTCTGGGCGGTTTACAATTAAAATCATTTAAACATCAAAATCAGTTAAAACCCAACATTAAAAGTATTAAGACTATAAATCTAATTAAAAGCCTGAGTGAATAAATAGGCATTTAGTGCCTATTTATTTATTTATTTATTTATTTGATTTATTTACCGCCCTTCCAAAAATGGCTCATTGCGGGTTTTCAAAGCTGCCAGAGATGGGGAGGCTCTGATTTCAACAAGCAGCGCATTCCAAAGCCCAGGAGCAGCACCCAGAAGGCCTGTCCCGGAGTAGCCTCCAGACAAGGTGGTGGTTTGAACTTGATCCGATGTGGGGCTGGGCCTTTGGCGCCGGGGTGGGCCAGTCTTGGCCAGTGGCAAGCTGCTCCCTCAGGAGGCAGCAGAGCCAAGGCATCTTCCTTGGAGCAGCCAAGGAGAGATTTATTTATCAGCATCCCAGGCACTTTAAAGCCGGGCCTGGCTCAGCGGGGGAGTGACGCGAGGCAAACGGAACTGGCCTCATCCATTTGGCAGGGCAAAAGAGGGACCCTTCTGGGTCGGTGATCACGCTAACTAGCGTGCCCAGGCAGTCCGAGCCACCAATCAAACTGAAGTACTTGGTTTTTAAATAGTTGTGGCTGGGGTGCACTCCAGCCCACCAGTATAAAATATGTCATTTATTTTTACATTAAGAGCTCTGGATTGAGATCTGTCTGACACTCCGATCCTTAAATTATTCGAAATTACATCGTATTGATTTCAGTTGGGCTTAGTTCCGGGTTAAGGATACTTTTGATAAGAAGTGCAGACAGAGGAAAAGGAGCAACTCCTCCCTTACATTTTTTTGAGGGAGGAGGAAAGATGCTTTGTGGGGGTATATAGGTTGTTAGGTTTGGGAGGGGGAAGTTCAGTAACACGAGGGGGGATCTGCACTCCACTTTAGGATCCGACTACGCCCAGTGCATACATGTTTTATCGTGTATCATCTAAATAGGAGTTCTGAGATGTTAACGGCTCACTCTCAGTCTCTCTGTCATAAATATATACTAACGTGTGAGCAAGGAGGTCTGAGGGATCGCCTGATGATCTGAGGAATCTCCACAGGCTCTTTGAATAAAGAACCTGTATCCCGAAGCTAGTTACATGGTGTTACATTACGTTAACTTTGGGGCGATCTGACTCGTCCTCAGTGTGTTCGGACTGTGGGATATCCTTGTGGGATATCCTTTCTGTTGGGTATTGAAAGACACCGCAGTCATCAAAACCACAGTAAATGGATTTGTCCTCTTGATGTGAATAGGGCCAACAATGGATGAAGAATTGCGGATTCTGAAACTGGGAATGGGGCAAGCTTGAGGATCTGAGGAAGTCCCGTCCCCAATTCCCCAGGGGTTACCTGGACTCAAACTAAGCCCTCCTTACCCGAAGGTAGCCTCTGTTGGAGGGACTGAGATAAAGAAAAGCACAGAGATGTGTTTCTCTCTGTGCGGAGCGCTGTCAAAGCACCGACTGGGACCGAGATGGGGATCATGCGCTGAGAAGCGTCTTGGCCAAATCCCCCGGTGGCCAGGAGATTGCTGAATGACTGGCCTCCAGGTGGACACTCCAAGAGATTTTATTTTGTTTGGGGGTCATTTATTTTATTGCGTTGTGCGTCGGGGTTGCCTTACTATCGGTTTCTGTGGTGTGGATCAATGACTCCTCTCCCCACATTCACTCAACACATCCGGCCGACTATAACTTGTTCAGCCCCATCCTCTGTGGCCGTTGAGTAAAGACGGTCAGACTTTTCCACTGTCAAATCTAAAACATCCCTCTGCATTAAGACGCAGGGAAATCAGTGGTTGACATATGTACGATCGGGCTGCGAGTGCCTCATTATTCTCCCCCGCCCCGAAGTTCAAAACGAGGTACGTCCTTTCGCGCCCCTCCTGTTGCAAAGATGAAGGCTATCAGGATGACGCGTGGACACGAACCAGGGTTGCTGCCGCTGCCGCTGCTACCCTTGGCCCCATCTCCGCTGCTTGACTGGTAAAAACGTTCAGGAATTGGAATCGTGAGAGGGTCGTTGTTTTTTTTATAAGGAAGAAGAAGCTTGGCTGTCCCCAGCGCTAACACGATGCATGACTTATCTCTCCGGAGAGTGTTTGAAATGCCCAGCATCCATTGGCAATTCTGGACTCATTTGCGAAGATTTGCTGGGGGGTGGGATAGTCACACCCTCAAGCCAGTTAAACGGAACTGGGGGTGGTGGGGGGTCCGGTTTGCATTTCCTGGTTTCAAACCTTTAATGAATACCAATACCAGGAACATTCAGGGAGGGCCCAGCCTCTCGCCTCCTATCAGATGAACTGGAACGAGGACTCCGAAACTAGGATGAGGCGGAGGTCCCCTTGACTATTCAATCCGTGTAGTTGGCCTTGTTATGCCAATGTGTCCTTACTAAGGGGTTGCTTTCCGGATATTTCCGCAGCCCTCCTGATCTCCACCGCAAGTTCGCGAGGATTCCGAGGAGGCCTGCTGCTGCTTCTGATGAGTGGGCAGCCTACCCTACAGATTTCCGGAAGGCTGGATTGCAGGGGAAGCCCCACACCTACTCGAGAGTAAACGCTACTGAACTTCTTAGGATTTATTTCCGAGTCCATATGCGTGGAGATGGGCTATTAGGTCCAAATAATTAGGTTTAGGACGCGGCCGAACCTTTAGGAAGGTTATGGCTGCAACGATACGCACAGTTACTACAAAGACATTTGGCAATGCAGTGACTAAGAATGACTAAGTGACTAGGAACGTGAGCAGTGGAAAGTTTCTGATTCAAATGTCGTCTTAGCCAAAATTCACTGGGGGGTGGGGGATGTTTCCGCATCCACACAGTGTATGGGGCAATGCTAAAGCATTTATAAACGCTTTAAAATAAAATATCACTTGAGAGCCTAACCTCTTCATACTCTGTAAAGCAGGGATTATCAACCTTTAGTCCCCAGCAATTGTTGGACTACAACTCCCATTATCCGTAGCCACAATGGCCTTCTTTCTTCCAATCATCACAGCCACAATGGCCGAAGGACTGGTTTGAGAACAAACATTTTCCCTGGGGGGGGGGAGAATCCAGTTATTTGCCATTGTGGCTGGGGATGATGGGAGTTGTAGTCCAACTAATCTGAGACCCAAGGTTAAGAACGGTTGTAAGTGACGAGTATATAGCTGGCCCTACATAAATGCTGCTGCTCCTACAACTACAATTTCTGCTTCTAATATTATTCTGAGTCAGTCTTCCTTCCCTTAACAGTAGACTCCGAATGAAATGGATTTCGCCGGTGTATTCAGGATCGGGGGATGTAGGAAGCGCTGTGCCTTGAAAGCAAAAAGAAAAACCTCAACATGAAACTAAGGTCACAACGCCTTTACTGGCGGTATTCTCTTTTCGATAGATTCAATACGCAAAGCAGAGAGGCAGATCGTGTTAGTTTGTTAACAGGGAAACGGAAACCTTTGCGACGATCTTTAGAGTCACTCTCGTTTAGCGCAGAAGCGCTATGTGGAGATGCTGATGTATTGTGTCGCTTGTTGAGGGTCCTGCCCGCTGCCCCAGCCCCTGCCCCTGCGAGTCCACCTCCTCACTCGCCCTTCACACGGCTCGGATTTAAGTGGCGCGTTTGGAAGCCAGGGAAATGTGTGTCCTTTCTGTGCATGGCTGGGGTGTGCGCGCGCGCGCGTTTTAATGGAAACCTCCGTCTTCAAGCAAAACGGGTTCTCATATTACATGAAATATACTTTAAGAAGCTCTACCTGCTTCAGCTGTCCAGGAGGAGAGGAAAAAAATAGAAGAACTGAATTATGGAACTAGGAAACATATGGAGGTTGCATATTGCACCAGAAAGGTCCATATGAAAGTTATAAATTTCGTTTTTAAAGTAACCATTGTAAACGCGTTTTTATAAGCTTCGCAGTGTGTCTGACATCTGTAATGTTAATTTTTGCAATATACCTTCCTGGAAAGATACCTGGGCTTGCTGGAGCCCCCGCGCGACACAGCAAGCGAAGTCGAAGCTAGGAGTCGTTGAGAGCGCGGCAAAGTCAGGAAAAACAACCATCCGAGGTTCAAAGAAGCAAGAAAATGCGTGGACGGGAAGCGAGGCGGGAAGTGTTCAGTTCTGGCTTTGCCAAATGCCTATGGTCACTGGGTGCCATCTATTGGCTAAGAAGGCATTTGCAAAAGGCAGCGAGTGACCGGGGCGGGGCGGGGGGATCCTTCCAGTAGCTAGCTATAGGAACCATCCCAGGTTCAGGGCAAAATTAAGCCCTTTTAAAGCCCCGTTTATTTCAGTGTGTGAGAGAGGCAGTGCAGTCCTATGCAGGATTATTCGGGAGTAAGAAACTCCACAGAGTTTTATCACGGGCCACTCCCAAGTAAGTGGGTGCATAGGATTATAGTCCTACAGCTCAATCCTGTGTGCACATTTATTTGGTTTACTCCCAATTTATTTGGGAGCCATCTAATGGTGCAGCAGGGAAGTAACTTGCCTAGAGAGCAAGAGGTTGCCGGTTTGAATCCCTGCTGGTCTGTTTCCCAGACTATAGGGAAACACCTATATCGGGCAGCAGTGATATAAGAAGATGCTGGAAGTCATCATCTCACACTGCGGGAGATGGCAATGGTAAACTCCTAGTCCTTTCTGCCAAAGAAAACCACATGATTCTGTGGTCGGCGCCGACTCCACTGAGAAACTTTACTTTAAATTCGTATGACTGTCTTCCAAGGTGTATAGGATTGCGTTGTTATGTGTCTGTGCCTGGTTCTTGAGCTGAAATCCATGGGACTTAAAAGTCCTTTAATTTGTCTGGATCGTGCCCACGGCTTTGAAAATTGGAAAACGCAGCGCCGGAGGCCCGAGGTCAAGAAAGAGTTTATGAAACCACCTTTTGGACCCAGTGCTCTGCCTTATTACTTGGATGCATGTAATAGTCACAAGTAATAATAATAATTCTGCGGAGTTCAGTTTAAACCTGAGTATTCGGCTGATGGAGGGAATCATAGGTAAAAATAGAAAATCGGATACATTAGGCCAGAGAGGCAACTCCTGGCCCCATCCCTGCGTCCAGGACAGAACATTTGGATCTTAATCGATTCATAAACCAATCCACACTATTCGGGCTGTACCTTTTGGAGGCGGACTGATAAATATCACAAGAGTGAGTTGTGGATTGGGATGTTTATGCTACATTTATTTGCTCCAGCTAATACAAGAACTCTTCTTGAAGCATTAGAACGGGAGATACAGGTTCCACCCCCGCCCCAAGTTATTCGATATATCATAACCTGAATATAATTATATCAACCCATATAGCACAACCTGAATATAATATATGTAATAAACTGAGTAATACATATATTGTATCTAATGAGAGGTATAAAAGAGGCGCATCAACCCCCTAATCCAGCAAGTGACAAGTGACAAGTTTAACTGAGCTTCCAGGCTGGCAATGATGCAGAGTGGTTCTTTTAATATGACTGGCTGTGACAGTAAATAGGCAGGTGGAAATTTTCGGGGTCATTTTCACACCAAAAGAAACCCAAGGCATGCGCCAGTCAAAACACCTTTGAAGCGCTTGGTTTCAGTGGAGGGGTTAAGCAGGCGCCTAAAGTCGTGAAAATTTAGCGACCTCACCGCCTAGAGGTGCACACACCAGGCGGTATATAAACATGATAAAATAAAGTCAAAGCAACCTAGCAGTGCTTAAGTCGGGCTCGGATCGCGCCCAGGGTTTTCTCGGATCGCGCCCAGGCTCCTGATCCACTTTGGAGATCACTTCCCTGAAACATTACCCCCGCCCCCCTTTAACGCTCCTCGTAGCAGCTGCGAGAGAGAGACAGGTAAACTTCCAAGCCCTAAACCTGACGAACTGCGGGACTATTGCTGCGAGCCTACGAGTGGCTCAGCCGGTTGGCCCTCGAGACTCTAGAGGAGACCTTTCGGAGCCCAAGGGCTCCTTCGGAAGGGGATGCCTCAGAGGATCGTGCCGTGGACGGCTGCGTGCCAGATCCCCTCCGCTGGCCGACCTAAAGGGAAGCGAAGTCCAAGCGGACTCGTGTGCTTTTCAATGGACCGCTGGGCCGGCCGGAACTGCGCTGGGCCGGCTACGACCTTGAAACTCGGCAGAAGAACCTGGATTCTTGTCCGGCTTGGGCTCTTCTTTGGGCAACTTAAGGATCAGAATCTTTCCTCAAACAACAACAACAACAACAAACGCCGAAGCGACTCTTTTAGAGAAGGAAAGCGTTTGACTCTCGACACCCGCCCAGGCCCTTTTCTGGGCCGGAGCAGCTGCTGCTGTCATGCCACATGGGGCGAAATCCTTGCGCGCACTTCTTCGAGCAAGGGGAAGAGGTGCTCTCGGTCCAAGCCGAGGCTTTTTTCTAGCGCAAGGAGGGCCTCCTGTCCCGGCCCTGTCGACCCGCTCTCCAACCTCTGCCCTGGGCTTTCTTTCCGTTTGCCTGGACGCCCTGAAGAGCCGATCTCGCCGGCCAGATCGCCTCTGAAGAGGCAAAAGGCAAGGCGCCTTCACGCCTGGAGCTTTTCAGCATCTTTTCCACGTCCTACCTGAACTGCCGCTGCTGGGACTATCCAGTTTCACTGTGCACGGGGTTGCGGGAGGAAGAGCAGCCCCTGAAGCGAGGGAAGAACCGCTCCTCCCTCCCTGGAAAGAGTGGCGTGTTCTTAGGGATGGTTATTGTTGCTAATATTGATTAAAATTAAACAGTTCTTTCCCAGTCCATCCAGGCAGTATGCGTGCGTGTCCGTGACTGCGTGTGAGAGAGACAAGATATCTGCGTTTGAGGCGGAGGGATATTATATCGGTCTAAAACCGCACTTCAATTAAAACGATATTCAGACAATGCTCCTCCATACCCGCCCTGAGTAAAGAAATCAGTGGCTATTTTCTTTTGAACCTGTAAAAATACATGGGAAGAGCTGGATGTGCCTACTCTAAATTGTGATATCATCTCTTGTTCAGTTGGCTCTGGTTCCTCCACACCGTTTTCTACTTCTGCTTATTCAGGGCTTTCATCAACTCCGATATTTTACCAAATCTCCAAATATTTGGAGATATATTTAATCTCCAAATCGACCCCAAATTCCAGCGAGTTAGCTGGAGGTAAAGTTGTCGTGTACGTCCAGCCTCAATATATTCCCAAGCGAACTGACACCTTAATCCTAGATTTGTTTGTGTCCGTTACTTCCAAGGAAACATGTTTAGGGTCAGGCTGTAAGAGCATCTCAGAAGTAAAAATAGTTCCGAATGCGCTTGAGCATTGTTACCTGGAATAGACGGAAGACGCACTGAGTTCAGTGGGGCTCACTGCCCACGTGAGTGTGCCTAGACCTGCAGGCTTTGGGTCCCACTGAGCAAGAAAGAAAATGTGAATTTTCAGCAGAACTTTACTTCTGAGCGCCTAGCACACTCCTAGCTCGATAAAACTGATAAGGAACGCGCCGGACTAACAACAACAGCAACAATCTATTTATCTGCTGTTTTACCCACGTCCTGCGATCATTGGATTAGTAGCACCTGCCGTCAATTTGAATGGTTTCGAAGTACACGTGTGTAGGACGAGTATTATTCACTTTCAAACGGCAAGTCTAATGCTATTCGGCTCTCAGACCAGAGGTTGGGGAATGGCCAAAGAAGCGGAAAATTGTCTCAGGGATGATAAGATTCTGTGTATGTGGTAGGCGCCAGGAAAACGTGCGCAGGAACAGGGTGGAAGTCGCTAATAGGCAGGAGCATCTCCCACTCACAGTCGCATTCATGTTCTTCTTGGGCGACACCGGCTTGTGGCAAATTTAAGCAGCTTTTCCAAATTTGCTGCTCAAATTTTTGAGCAGCAAGCTTAAGCAGCTGAGAGTTGTGGAGGGAACCGAGTGTCCTGCGCAAGATCCTGAGCTTATCGAAGCTGCTGGCGACATTTACTTCCACCACGTACCTGTGAGCTTAGTAAGGACTTGGGATGTAAGACAGAGCGCTTAATAAGACGCCAGCCTGCTTACCCGTTCAGACGACATAGGCCAATGCAGCGAGAACTGCATGTCAGTCCATTGCTGTTTATCCAGGAATAACATCAATGCACACTTTACACCTGACTTCCGCGGAACATGGATTCCTTCCACCCTAACGCTGGCACCTAAACACACTTGATATGCACAGTTACACAGAGTCCTAAGCAGAGTTACACAAAGGTAAGCCTCACTGAGCTCAATGGGGCTTGCTGCACTGAATGTTATCCTATATCAATCCTACAATCCCAGAACGTTTATAACTGGGAGGGAGCCCCCTTGAATTTTATGGGACTAATATACATGGGCTCGTGGTATTTAACTGCAGTCCTACATGCAATTACTGTGTTTGTGAATGGGGGACTGCTTCTCAACTGCTTCTCAAAAAACAAAACAAAACACCAAATGTTTTCAAAGCGGCTTATATAACTTCTTATACTTATGATCGCGTGGCATGAGCTGTCCGAAATAACTTCCCAGTAGCTCTGGTTAGGACTGGGCGGAACGAAAAATGAGGTGGCCGTTTACACGTGTGGCCCCGCACAGTACTTGGAAATATGACCCAGGGATTTCAGTGGAATAGCGAATTTTAAGTGGAACTCACCGGAAATGAAGCTTTCCCTGAATTGTAGCTGATGAGATGAGATGACTGAGTTTGTGATTACAAGTTTATGGTGGGGAGAGCTTGGGAACAGCCTACTTCATCAGATTCATGTTAAGACAGACAAAGAAGTATTTACCATGTACAATACAATACAATACCATATGTATACATCCACTCACAGCCTGGAGGGAAACTCATCTGGTCTCTCAGAGCAGCCAAACAAATCCCCACCCCACCCCTTCAACATGCGGCAGAAGTTATTTTTCTCCTTCCCACCGGTGCTCCATTTGGGTCTAGGGGCACGGAGACATGTTTGTATCATCTGGAAAGATTTTTATTTTTATTTTTAACGCTCGCCAAAATCAAGTGTCTATGCAGTCATCCAGACCGCAGGATTTCCCTTGAACCGCATCGAGGGTGCCCATCCTTTCTCTGAGGCGCACGAGCCAATAGATGAAAGCGAATGACTTGATATCACTTGGAAATGAGCTGCCTGTTTCCTTTCCATCTGGGTGCTGCTGAAGGAGGACGCACGGGGCTTGGCAACTGGGCCGGCATTATGTGGGTTTTTCGATGGAGGGTGGGGAGATGAAGGAGGGGATGTGTGTGCGCCGAGGAGCCGAGCAGACTTCTGCGAATGATCTCCATGCGAGGGCAATTAAACACCCGCGTGGAGACTTCTGTGAAACGCTTCGGTTCAATTAGATGTGGTGCAGCGCATTCTGTTTCCGCACCAGCACGTTGCAAAAGCTGTCACTGGCTTACCGGACACGTGCAAAGGAGACGTTTCTGCCAGAATAAAATGTTCAGTAAGTGTGAAGGAGACAGTCTCTCCGGAAGGCTGTCTTGAAAGGGCATGTTAGCCCCCTGCTGGGGGAAGAAGAAGACTGAGTTGGAGAGCTGAAAGTGCCGTCTACTCGGAGAGACAGTCTTGCAAACACACGCCGTATAGTACAGTCTTGGGGCGGGCGGGGGCTGGTGGGAGAGAAGAGGCTAGGAGAAGATAAGCCGCGCAAGCGCGCTAGATACTTCGAACGGCTTTAAACGCCACCAACATAGGGAGAGATGCTCTCAGCTTCTCTGATATTTCCTGTTCCCAACTGAACATGGTTGTTTGGGAACGTCCGGCTAGCCGGGCTTGTTCCACAGAGAGGCAGAGGCAGAGCGTCTCTCGCCTTCTCCTCGGCGTTTACGGCTGTCCAAAAACGCACGGCAGTTGGCCAGGAGCACAAGAAGGGAAGGATCCGTGTCACTCTAATCATCTGTGGGAACGGATCTCTCTGGGTGAATTAGACAAATTCGTGGAGGGCAGATCAGTCAGAAGGTACTGGCCAGGCTGATTAAGAATGGAACCTCCATATTACCTCTGATAATAAATCTTATAAAGGCACCTCGGAGAACCAGGGCTGGATTAAACTAGTGCGGGGCCTGTAGCATATGTTATGAAGGGGCCCCAAATTTCAAAAATGCACATAAATATTGAAACATAAATTATTTACTTGCATAGTAAAGTACTTCATTTTTTTCATTTGCTATACAGCCAGATAATACGACAAATGTCTGACACTTCAGTAATACTATTACTTACATGTAGGCATCAATTTCAAATGTCAAAAGTAAGAAAACTACAATTTAAACGTGTCCTGTTCACACACAGACTGATAGAGAGGTTGTATGGCATATGGTTGAAAGTCTATCATTTTTAGACATTTCCCCATCATTGAATACAATTGTTAGCATTATTTATGCCTTGACATTGCAAGCAAACAAAACCACTGTTGTATCAGCCCTGAGGCCAATGCTTTTTGTGCTGTGAAACAATCCTGGCAAACATAAGACAGTGGCAGGGAGAGAGCAGGTAAAACAGTGGGTGAGGCATCCTGGTTTGACCCAAGTTAAGCAGAGCACTAATCTAATGGGCAGAAAAAAGTTTGCAACTAATAATAACCCAAAATTGACCTTTGCAAACAACTTTGTAAAATGTCCCCTACCCCTCTTTTGTGTTTAATAATCTGTATGCGGGCAGGAGTCACCGCGGCAGGAGCCGGAGGGCTGAGCCCACTTCTCAGCAGTGCAAGCTCTTTAAGTTTTCCCACATATATCTGGCATGCCTGGCAGCAGCCCCGGCTCTTTAGATTTGTTTGGTGGGGGTTAGTGGGTTCGGTTCAGCACACAGGCAGCAGCATACCCTGCAGGAAATGGTGGCGGCGGGGAGGGGGGCGCTGCGGGTAGACAGTCAGTGACACGCTTTCTTTGTGAAATACACAGAAGCGTGGAGTCGTGCTCGTGAGAGAGAAGGCCCGGGGAGCAGCTATGCGTGTCAAGTAAGCGTGCGTCGGTCGGCATCGGCATCACTGAATAATATAGGAGGTTGCGTGGGCCCCTCAGGCATGAGGAGGGAGGGAGCGCATGCAGGGCGGGTTGCCTGTGGCAGGCAGGCAGCCAATTGGAATTGGGTGACAGCCAACTCGGGACTCGGGAGAGAATGGGCAGCAGCACCAGGCAGTGAGGAGAGAGGCTGCATGAGTAGTATAAAGCAGAAAGAAGAGGGGCAGTTCAAGCCGGGCATGCAGGGCCCTCAAAAAGCGGGGCCCGTAGCAAATGCTACATTTGCTACTACGTTAATCCGGCATTGTGGAGAACAAACAAGAAACAATGACTATCATGTCCTGTTTGGGAGGTTCCCAGAGGTAACTGGTGGGCCACTGAACTAAATGAACTTTTGGTCTATACCAGCAAGGGAATTCTTAAGTTATTTTATGTCAGATTCTTAATTTATTTGATACTCTTACATATGTATGTATGTATGTGTTCAATTTCTATACCGCCCTTCCAAAATGGCTTAGGGCGGGTTTCATTAAAACAAATAATTAAAATCAATTAACGGTTAAAAGCAGAGATTCTAAAACCCCATAAAACAATAACAATTAAAACATTCAAAACAGTTTAAAAACCGGACTAGCTGCTCAAGAGCAGCAAAATGCCTCTGTTCAGGCAAGTTGCATTCGAAACGTAACTGCAGGGGGAGTAGTCTCATGGAAACTAACCACCCAAAAAACCAGCAACTTTCTTATGCTGGATATATGACATCCTAGCTCCTGAATTCTCAGCGAAACAAGGCATTGAAATTTTAATGGCACCCTGCTGTTCTCATAGGGACTGTGGTGTCACAACACAGGAAGTATGGAAGCACACTTCCGAGATACGACGTAACACCGTTGCAGGGTCTAATCTAGAAAGTGCCTAAGTTACAACATTAAAACCACTAACAACAATTAAAAAACCCTGGAAGGCCAGGCCAAACAGATAGGTTTTGAGGGCTCTCCTGTAGGCCAATAATAAATTCAAATTATGGATTTCTGCAGGGAGTGCATTCCACAGCCCAGGAGCGGCTACGGAGAATGCCTACCTCTGAGTCGCTGCCAGATGCACCAGTGGTAGCTGGAGATGGACCTCCTCAGATGAACAACATGCGGTGAGGATCATGCAGAAGAAGACACTCTCTAAGATAACCTGGACCTAAGCTGTCTAGCGCTTTAAAGGTAATAACCAGCAATTTGTATTTTGCCCGGAAACATATTGGCAGTCAGTGCAATTGTTTCAAAACAGGCATAATATGGTCTCTCCAGGTTGCACCAGAGACCAATCTGTCTGCCGCATTTTGAACTAATGGAAGTTTCTGAATTACATACAAAGGCAGCCCCACATAGAGCACATTGCAGTAGTCAAGCCTGGAGGTTACCAGCTGGTGCACCACTGTTTTGAGGTCGTCCTCTTCAAGGAATGGACACAGCTGTTGAATCAGCCGAAGCTGATAGAAAGCACTCCTGGCCTCCACCTGAGATATCAGGGTGAGTTCTGGGTCCAAGAGTACTCCCAAGCTCCATACCTGCTCCTTCCAGGGGAGTGTAAGCCCATTCAGCACAGGGAGCTCTAACTCATCCCTCAGATTCTGAACCCCTACAATGAGCACCTCCATCTTTCTTGGATTCAGTTTCAATTTGTTATCCCTCATCCAGCCCTTTACTGCCTGTAGGGAATGAACACCATTTCCTGATGATGGGAATGATAGGGAATGAATGATTTAGGGAATGAACACCATTTCCTGATGATGCAGATGAAAAGGAGAAGTAGATTTGGGTATCATCAGCATACTGATAATGCCCAACACCAAACCTCCTAATGACCTTACCCAGTGGTTTCATGTAGATATTAAAAAGCATAGATGACAGAATGGAGCCCTGAGGGACTCCATATAACAGCTTCCGTTTTGAGAAGCAACTGTCACCAAGCTCCACCATCTGGAATCCACCTGAAAGATAGGAGTGGGACCACTGCAAAGCAGCGCCCCCTATCCCCAACTCCCCCAGGCGATCTAGAAGGATACCGTGGTAGATGGTATCTAACGCCACCGAGAGATCCAAAAGAATCAGTGGAGTCACATTCTCTCTGTTGATTTCCTGGTAGAGGTTATCCATCGGCCGACCAAGGCAGCCTCGACACTATAGCCAGCTCTAAACCCATTTGAAATGGGTCTAGAATACCAGGGATCCTCAACGCTGGGCCCCCAGATGTTCTTGGACTTCAGCTCCCATAATCCCCAGGCCCAGTGGCCTTTGGCTGGGGATTATGGGAGCTGAAGTCCAAGAACATCTGGGGGCCCAACGTTGAGGATCCCTGGTCTAGATGATCAGTTTCCTCCAAAACTGCCTGGAGGTGGTTGGCCACCACCCTCTCAATCACCATGGGAGATTGGAGATTGGCCTATAACTATTCATTGCTAAGGGTCCAGGGAAGGCTTCTTAAGAAGAGGTTTGACTATTGGCTCCTTCAAACAAGAAGGCATCCTACCCTCCCTCAGCGATGCATTTATGATATTAACCAAGCCCCCTCCAACAATCTCCCTGCTAGACAGAAGCAACCAAGTTGGGCAAGGATCCAGAGAACAAGTGGTAGGCTACACCGCCCCAAGCAGCTTGTCCACATCTTCAGGACACACAAATTGAAACTGATCCAACCTAATACTGCAAGAGGGATTGCTGGATACCTCCCTTACAGACCCTGCAGAAATAGTGGAATCCAAGTCAGCCTGAATACAGGAGATCTTGTCTGCATATGTGTCTTCATACACACACTACGGCTTGGACCTGCCCAGCCCACAGGTCTTACTGCCAGACCAGGGTGGATGATGTATAGTTCACAGCTGGAACAAGGAGAAGTGTTCCTGGGAAATTTTGACAGATGTATGAGATCCTGCAGAAACGAACTCCCCCGTTCACTTAGATAGACTGGCAGCTCTGGATGCACATTCTTTTCCATGTGTGACTACCTCTCTCCACAGAGTTGATGAAAAAGGTGGGTGTTTGTGCAGGTTCTGTGTGTGCACATTAGAGCACATTCAATCTTCTGCTAGAGCTCACACATCAGTTTGCAGGCATTGCTCTTAGTTAAATAGGCCCTAACCAATGTTTGTCTGAACTGTTTGCATTTGAATCTGTCTCTCGCTCTCTTTTTAAGGCCTCATTGATTCATGGAAGCTAGAGCATTTACGCTGCTTCCTCTGCCCATTTAGACTGGCAAATGGTTTTACAAATGCCAAAATAAGCGTGCCAATGTTGCAGTTGTAAGTTTTAACAGGCAAAAAAGTGGCAGGGACCTTGCAGCCTGTCTGCAAATATACTCCATGGCGCATAATGACATGCCTGCTTTAAAAAACTGTGCCCACATCCTTGGAAAGCCGCAAGACATCACCTATCAAGCTGTGACATTTTTATATACTGAACAGCAATTTAAAGTCCTTTTAAAAGGTGTCTTGGATTTATTAGTTTTCTTTCCCTCTCTGAATTCTGGTTAGACTCATCGTGAGTAAAGCACCTGGCTTTATGGATGCAAGGACGGCAGGGGGACCCTCAGTACCCCCCCACCAATACTGAAACACATGAAGTAGTGGTATAGAATAAGGATTTTATTAGCACTCATATGGGATAAACTGCATAATTTACTCATAGCTTTTCAACTTTTAAACTAATGGAGGCATCTTAAAACATTGGCTTATTGCCTCTTTATAATTGTCCTAGGGTCATCATACTAAGACTGGCACACTAGATGACAAGCAGGTATATTTAAGTATCCATCATCATGTCATTTGATAACTTTCACAGATACAAAGATCTGTGAATATACAAAGATACAAAGGGATACAAAGACCCCTATGTGTTCAAAAAGATAGTCTAGTCCAAATATCTTTTTCTTCATTAGAAATAACTGTTATGCTCTTTTGTCAAAAGTTGACAGATGTAAAATCCAATAAGGAATCCTATTGGGGTCCTGCTGGAAGACATGCTGGAGATATAATGTAACTCCTCATTGATCTGGCTGGACTCTTTTGCTGACTGCTTGATCTAGACTTGTAAATATTAATTCTATCAAGTCTATTGCAGTTTGACAGACTTTTCAAGAGCTCAGGGCCAGCTAGATCAGTGTTGCTCAACTGCCGGTCCGCAAACCAGTGTCAGTCCGTGAGGCATTGGGTATCAGTCCATGAGGCATCACTAATAAAAATCACACCCCCAAACAATTTTGGGCTGGCAGGGGCTGCCGCCGGGAGCTCTCCAGAGCTCATTTCTAGGCAGGCAGCCCTCGCTGCTGGATAACGTTCATTTCGAGGAAGCGAAATGAACGTTATGCAGCAGCGAGGGCTGCCTGCCTAGAAATGAGCTCTGGAGAGCTTGCCTGGGCTCCATGGACCCTGGGCCCCGCCCCCTTTGCGCATGACATCAGTGGGGGTAGGGGTGGGGGCAAGGGGGTTGACCCCTTTACTAACTGCTGGTCCAGGAAACTGCACACGAAGAATGCACCAGTTCATGACTCGAAAATCATTGAGAAACACTGAACTAGATGATTTTTCCCCTCAACTGGGCCCAGAAAACTGGGGAAGGAAAAGAAAAGTGTGCAAAGTGAATTCAGTGGAAATGTCTACACCACAGACAAACTGGTTTTCCTTAAAGAACCATGGTGACTCTATATGAGGGGGGTTAGGGATCTCTACTAGGGATGTGCATGAACCAGTTCGGAGATCCTTTTCCGGACCTCTGAACCGACCCAGCGGCGGTGGGAGGTTACCCTTAAGGAGCAGGGAGGGTGCTCTTTCCCCTCACGGCTGCATTTCCCCCGCAGGCACTATGCCAAAAATCACTGGCGCAGGCCAGCAATGTACCTTCTTGCTGCCCCAGTCAGCATCAGACCGGGGTGGCAAGAGGGTATGCTGCCACCCCGCACCAGTGATTTTTGGCACAGCACCAGTGGGGGAAGTATGATGGGGGTGGGAGGTGGGTAAGAGCCCTCCCTGCTCCTTAAAGGTAACCCCCCACCAAACCAGCCACCTGCCGGTTTGTGCACATGTTGTGAACTACACCTGGTTTTGCACTCTGTACATGCTCAGAGGGAAAGAGGCAAAGTCACATCATACACAAACTGAATTGGTTCTTGGAGATGGTGAACATATAGGATCTGGGCGCGCAAACAGAGATAGAGAGAGATACACTCAGAAAGTTCAATGGGCTTTATTATAAAAAGTTGCTCATCAGGATTAAATAACCCACATTAAAAACATGTTTCCGATTCAAGGTGTAGTGTAATGTGCCTAACTAACATATTTGTGTGCAATCAGTAATTACAGATATCTAATAATCTAACAAATCCGAAATAAAACATTTAGAGAGAAGCAGAGAAAAAAGAAGGAAGGGGGGGCTTAGGAAGGGGGTAGCAGTGATTAGTAGGAAGGAGGGAAGAGGGATCCAAGGCTTGTGAAGGCAGCATATTACCAGGATCAGAGGCTTGAGAACGGTGGATCTTTCAGCTGAAGGAGAGAGGCTGTAGCTGGGAACAGCAACTTGGGAGCAGTGGTCTGGCTTCTGGTGGTCAAGCAGACAGTTTGCTCAGAGCAAGGCAGAAAGTGAAGGTACCATGGCTGGGGAAGTCTTGACTTCTTACTGCGCAGCAGAAGTCACATACAGACAGTCCCTTCTCCCATGGAAAGAATTCCTGCCTCTAGCCCTGCGGCTTGGGCAGCAAACTCTTGGATTACTAATGAGCAGACCTTGCTTGTAGGCACAAGATTGCTATTAGGCAAAAGACTGCTAGTTCTCTGTCCAGTAAGCCTCATTCTTTATAGTTGTATCTTCCTTTGATCTCCCATCATCTTTCCTGGGTCCCAAAAGGTGACAACTTGCTGTTACCTTCTGGATAATGTCTTTTTAATTATTCAGTCAGTCCAGGGAGATCTTAATCCCATCTTCTATTAGCTGCTATCTTGGGGAGGGGATCAAAGCAAATCTGCATCTCTGAGCTGCAAATGCGCCTCTTCTCTTGTCCCCAGATTTGGGCCTGGTCCCAGGAGGTGTTAGTAAAAGGACTAAATCTACAGTGTTCTTCTAGGGTGGAATTCCTATAGACAACAACTGAGTAATCCTCTTTGGGCATAGCAGAGCAATCATTGACAAAGATTAACATAGACTTCTTGCAACAGGAAAGGGGAGATCAGCCCCTGGCCTCTTCCACAGACATTATCTGATAGTGAGTTACATTTTAGCATATTGATTAGCTCAGGCCTAGCCCTTGTGTTTCTGTGAGTGCCCATTTCACAATACAATGCTGGATTGCCTCCTCTTTCACAGAACAGTTCATGAGGTCTGGGTGTCAGTTCACCCCGAGTTCAGGCATTTAATTGAACTCTTATAAAATGGAATCAGACACAGGCCTGGGTTCCATATAATTCTGGGTTGGTGGCTCTGGGTTTAATGTTGGGGTCGGGGTGTGTGTGTCCCCAATGGGGGGGGGTCTCCAACACACATCCCTAAACTCTACCAGGACCCTCACTAAATGACAATTCCCATTATACTCTGAAGAAAGCCACAACAGTTAAACTGGTGTAAATCTGATGCAGGCTTTTATGTGAAATATACCCAATGCCAAATTTCATAGTCATTTGAGAAGGTTAAGTGAAATCCTGTGATCAGCTAGCAGTCTGGATAAGCAACATCATTCAGATTCTCTGACAAATAGCTAGACAACTAGCCAGTGAAGAAGAGGAAGCAGGAATCATGTTCAACAACAGCTGGAGAGCCAACGCTGCCTACCCCGGCCGCTGGGGCATCATTATGGGATGGCCCATAGGGCACAGGACCCCCATGAATTGCTCAGAGCCCTGAATGTCATCAGCTACTTCCCTCCTGCATGACCTCTCCCAGAAAGGAAGTGCAGCAGTGGAAACTCCTGCACAACTCATGGGAGGGAACTTCTACCTTCACTTAGCTCTCTGTGCTTTCAGCTTCATAGGTGCTTATTACAGTATTAGAGACTAAATGTATAATATTAGAGACTTTAAAAACATATGTAATTATCCTCGGAGGGGTATGATTGTATTTAATTATGTGGGCCTGGGACTCAGATCTTTTAAGCACCTAGAAATGCCCCAGCCCCCCTGCTCTCAAAGAACCTGAAGGGACTCAGGCGGGGCATTTTGCTCTGCAGCTCTACCATACAAGTTCCTTGACGGAACTATTTACATTTTCTCTCCGCCCCATACAAAGATGCCAAAGTCCAGTATACATTACACAGCTTTTATTTCTTTCTCCACAGGCACATTGACATTGATGGAAGTTATGCACATGTTTAAAGAGGAGAAAGGAGCTTTAGATCGTTTCCTGATCAGAGTTTACGTAAGATCAAAGGAGGCCTAACAGAATGAAAGAAGAGCCAGATGGCACTTTGTTGACGTTCTGTAAGACAGCACATGAGAATAGGAAAGAATATTTGGCAGCATTTAAGGGGCACCCAAGCAAACAAATCATCTTCCAAGAAGCAAATGTTGATTTGTTTCCCTGCCCTTAGAAGTAGACCTTGGACCTGGATTTTGGATGCAGAACTGAAGCTGGTCTTTGAATAAAGGTGTTTTAGACCATGAAATATAAGGGCTGTTTTGCCCTTATAAAAAAAGTAATTTTCTGTAGGACAAGTTTCTTTGCTTCATGACCACGTTATTGTTTTTTGCTTTTAAAGCATCAAAATATAAAGGATCCCCCCAGCGTAATTTAAGCTTCCAGGGGAAGAAATGCTGCATAATGAAGGCCGCTATGGGAGTCTTTGATCCTTACCGTGACTGCTTTTGTGACATTTTGACATAAAGAACACAAGATGCTTCCTGGATGCTTTTTGCATATGTAAAACAACCACTTCTGAATCTGCAGAGGATCTGAAGATGATTAGGCCTCTCATAATCTGTTCCACCATGTTGGCTGCATTGTTTCATTAGCCACACTAGCCCTATCCACGCCTCATGTTCAGCACTCATACGACGGGTGCACAGTGTACACAGGTACAGATCTGTACATAGGTTACAGTTATTCAGACACTGAACACAAGTACAGCAGTTCATTTTCTATCTATACCATTGTATTTGAGGGGCCTGCACCCAGGTTCATTGAAAATTTAATGTTTTTTGACATTTTGTATTTACATACATCTTCCCCCCTCCCCCCACCCCTTCCCCCTGTGCTGCCCCTGAGCCCAACCTCCCCTCCCCTAGACAGCCTTTGCGCACTGTGCTGGCTGGGGGGAGATGGGAAAAGAAAGGAGAGATAGAGGGAAAGAGAAAGGAGGAGAGGGGGAGCAGAAGAGAATGGAGAAAAGGAGATACACACTGTTGCACCAATAGATGTGAGTAAATCATGAAGGGTTTTTAAAAATGTTCTAAGAATAGTTCAATAAAGATATCCCAGATTTCCGACCATTTATCCAGTTTATTTATTTTTATTCATGTGCCTCTAACTCAAGCAGATTTTTTTTCATGTGCCTCTAACTCAAGCAGATCATGCACCCATTCCTCACTCCTAGGGGGAGTGGGAGGTTTCCATTGCCGCAGTATTAATCTCTTGGCTACCAGTAAGCGTCTCCATTGCGATTGTTTAGGACCTGATTTTAATCCCCACCCACTCAGTTGGGATATACCTTAGTACTGTGTTCAGATTCGTCAGTGCAAGGGGTTAATCCATCACTAAATTAATATGTGTTAATAACCTCCCTCCAGAATCCTTGCACTATGGGACTGTCCCAGAACATATGCGAAGTTGGTGTGATAATTATTGCATCTCCAGCAATTACGATTTGAGGCCATTTCTAATTGCTTAAGGTGTAGAGGGGTCCAATATGTCCTGAAAATAATCTTCTGTTGGATAAGGCACAATTTAAGATCCATTGAGCGACATTTAACACTACCTAAAATAACTTGCCATTGTGCTGGTGACAGTTTATGTGTAAGTTCCAGGTTCCATTTGTCCATAAGTATATTCAAGCCAAGTCACCTTAAGTGGTGCTGTGGGGAAATGCTTGACTAACAAGCAGAAGGTTGCTGGTTCGAATCCCTGCTGGTTCTATATCGGGCAGCAAGCAGCAATATAAGAAGATGCTGAAAGGCCATCACCTCATACTGCGTAGGAAGAGGCAATGGTAAACCCCTCCTGTATTCTACCAAAGAAAGCCACAGGACTCTTGGGAGCCAGGAGTCAAAGTTGACTTGACAGCACACTTCATTTTACTTAATATCTAAGCCAGGGTCCATGTCTCCATGCATGAAGGCATGCAGATATTTACTTAGTTTTGAAAGAGGTGGCATCTTAATGGCATGCACTAATATATCTGGATTGGCTGGGACTGCCAGGGCGTCGGGTCCAAATTGAGCAGATATATTGTGTTTTGATTGCATATACTGCCAGGCACTGGATGGGGGTAAGCGGAACTCCTGTTCCAGGGAAGCGAAGGGTTTATGGTTATCCTCCTGATTATCAACTGTGATAGCCGGCTGATTCCTTTTTCCACCCAATGCCTCCATAAAATTGGCTGTTTACCTATCTATATGTGTGGGTTTCCCCACAGTGTCATTTCCTTGTGAGCGTAGGGGTCAAAGTTTAGTTGTCTTGCTGGTTCCTTCCAGGCATGTTGGGCTGCTTGTATTGTAGGAGAATGGTAAAGGGGGTGTTTAAGATAACTGGAGCCCAGTGCTTGCCAGCCTTCTAAGGGCTGCAGTTCTACTAGCCCCACTTGTGCCCATTCTGGCCTTTCCCCTTCCATGCTGGATTGCCAATGTTCAGCTCATGCAATTAAAATCGTGTTATGATACAATCTAAGGTCCACCAGGTTAAAGCCCCCTGTGTTTTCAACTAGCTGGATTTTGGTATAAGCAATCCGAGGCCTGCTGTTTCCTCAGAGAAACCTCCTCATGACTTTGTCTATTTCTCCGAAGTATCTTTGAGAAATAAGGAGTGGAAATCCTCTTATAGTATAAATACATCTGGGCATACCATTCATCTTTATCACATTTATCTTACCCCACAAACTCAGAGGGAGGTCAGCCCAGCAGAGATCAACCTTAATCTGTGTGAATATTTTATCTAAACTAGTCTTGGCTATCTGATTAAGTTGCTTAGTAATCAGAATTCCTAGATATTTCAAGGAGTCTATTTTCCATGTAAAGGACCATGGCATTTCCCTGCTAGAAAGAGGTAATTTCCCTATGGACATAGCCTCAGATTTGCACCAGTTAATGTTATATCCAGATAGGTCCCTAAACTGGCATAACAATTCCATAAGTTTAGGAACAGATTCCTGCAGTTTTGCAAGGAACAGGATATCATCAGTGAATAGCACAACTTTATGTTCTTGTCCCTTAACCTCAATCCCCTTAATACCTCCATCTTGCCTCACTGGGCAAGCCAAGGGTTCGAGGGCCAAGTTAAAGAGCAGAGGAGACAAGGGCAGTCCTGTCTTACCCCACACTTTAGAGAAATGGGCCCTGTGCGCTCGCCATTGGTATTAACCCTTGTTGTAGGCGTTTTATATATAGTATGTATGCAGTTTAGAAAATTAGTTGGGAACTTAAATTTTTCAAGGGTTGCTAGGAGAAAGTCCCTTTGTACCTTGTCAAAGGCCTTCTCTGCATCAAGGGACAGCAGAAGGGCCTGTCCGTTCCTCCGGGATGTAATATTAGTACGATTGTGTACCACACGTATGTTGTCTGCCCCTGCCACCTAAGTATAAAGCCAACCTGTTCTGGGTGTACAATATTATGTACCCAGCTATTAAGACGGGTTACCGAAATTGTAGCAAAATTTTTGACATCAACAATTAATAATGATATTGGTCTATAGTTTTCACATTGGTGTGGATCCCTTTGTGGCTTTGATATAAGAGACACGTTTGCCTTATACATCATCTGTGGCAACTCATGCGTATTCATGGCTTCCATAGCCACCTCTGCCAACAGTGGGGCTAGTTTGTCAGAGAAAGTTTTGTAGCATCAAATGGTAGCCATCCTCTCCTGGGGCCTTTCCTGATTTAATGTTTTTAATTGCTTCTTGGATTTCAGCTAGGGAGATAGGTGCAGCAAGGAGTATAGACTGTGATTCGGTAAGGGTCAGCATCTGGATTTTATCCAGGAATTGCTGGATCCCGTCACTATCATGGGATGGGACATGGTTATATAGTGCAGAATAAAACCTTTCAAACACCAAATTAATAGCCTTGTTGTCTGTATGTAAATGTCCTGTACTGTCCTTGATGCCTGTTATGTGGGAATAGTTTTGTATTTGTTTGATCCTATAGGCCAAAAGCTTGCCTGCTTTTTCTCCTGATTCCCAGTATGTTTGCCTAGAGCAAGCCAGGAGAAAGTCAGCCTGCTTGGCATGTATCAGATTTACTTCATACTGTAACTTCAGGAGGCTCGTATAGGTATGAAGGGATGGGTTGGCATTATACTCCAGCCAAGCCGCTTTGAGTTTCTCTTCAGATTCCTTGTTTGCCCTGAGCTGCTGTTATTATTTTTTAACATGTGGCAAAGGTGATAATCTTGCCTCATATGTATGCCTTGAGAGTATCCCAAAGGAGTGCACAGCTAATTCTTGGGGTCTTATTAGACTGCAAGAATTCTTGAATTTCAGACCCAATCATTGTAATAAACCTGCGGTCCTTTAACAGGCATGTTTTTAGTTTCCATTGTCTCTGCTTCTGATTTCCAGTATCTGTTAATAATATTTTTAATTCTACTGGCCCATGATCCGAGATAATTAGTGGGCCAATTTCACATGCAATTACATGTTTCCCCAAAATTGGGGACAGAAGCCAAAAGTCAATCCTTGAGCTTGTTTTATTGGTTTTTGATAAGAAAGTGTAATCCCTGTCTTTGGGATGTAACAGCCTCTATACATTGTAGAGGCCATTATGCCATTTAAAAGAACCTGATATTTTGAAAGTGTGGATTGTCCCGTGCCTCTATCAATTAGAGGGTTCAGGACCTCGTTAAAGTCTCCCCCATAGATTAGATTATTCTTCTCCCTTGTAAGATGCTTAGAGTGTAGTGCTGCAAAGAAGGAAGGGCAGTCCTCATTGGGTGCATATACATTAGCTAATAGGAAGATTTTGGGTCCAATCTGGGCTTCCACAATAATGCATCTTCCTAAGGGATCCGCTTCTACATTAATGGGGTTAAATACGATGCTCTTATGTACTAAAATTGCCACACCACTTGATTTGGAAGAGGACCCAGACCCTATTACATGGCCCACCCAGGTCCATTTGAGTCTGTGAATATCTTTTTCTAACATGTGTGTTTCTTGTAAAAAGGTCATGTCTACTTTTTGTCTTTTAAAATATCTGATAATTTGGTTCCTTTTTTTGCAGCATCCCTAGACCCTTAATATTCCAGGTAACAAAATTCATATGCCCTGCCAAGTGGAAATTGTAAAGATGTAAATTGATACCCGAAGATCTATTGTCCTAGTGTTTGGTATTCTAAACCCATCCAGTCTCTTTTGCTCACTCACCCTTGCCCAGATTGGTTCATTAATGCAAGTAGCCTTGAGTCCTTCCATCTGGCACCAGAGATCAGGTGTCATTTGGCACTTCGGTTCAAGAACTTCAGTGAGAGGTCACTGTGACCCTCCCAATTTGGACCTTTAGAACTCAGTAGAAATATGTTTAAAAAAACCAGGTTGGTAGACATCAAAATTGAGCACCCATGTAACGCTTTGTATTTTGGGATAGCAGTTCTGGCATTTATTGGTGTAGTTGCAGTGGTGAGTAAGGTGTGTACTCACTCACAGTGAGTCACAGTGAGCAGTGAGTGAGTGTACTCGCTCTGTACAGTGGAGTAGAGAAGTGGAAAGTAGCAGGGAGGAGGAGAGAGTTAGGAGACAGAGGTAGAAGAAGAGGAAGAGAGTCAGCATTAAACTTCCCAGAAGGGCCAGCTATGAGGCAATTCCCAAGTTCAACCCAGCCTACATCCAGTGCAAAACTGTAAACCTGAGACAATTCCCACCCTCCCAGTGTTCCGTACCCCCTGATTCCGCCCTCCCTCTCAAAAGGCCAGAGCAAGTTAACAGAACAAGAGTCATTTTTGTACTTGCAGCTGTTGTCAAAAGGCACAGCATGAGCTGGGCCACCAATGCTGACATATAGCGTTCTCAGAAGGGCAGCTTCTTTGGGGCTTTGTGGGTGTAGGCGCTTTGCAGAGATTATAGCTCCTATCTTCAGTTCCTGAGAGAGGGTGTCCTGAAATGCAGGCCCCCTGCCCAAGGCACTTTATAGAAATTGTTCACTCCTACATCCTTACACAGTCTGTGGCCATCTAAACATTTCATATCATATGATCCCTTGGGACCTCCAACATGCATACAGTCCTCATTTTCTCCCCTCCCGCCTTTCTTTTCTTTAACACTTTAAAGACAGTGTTAAAGAGGGAGAGAACCCTGCACTTTCACCCAGAGAAGAAATGTAGCACCCAACATACATTCTAGAAAGATATCTTGCTACAGAGCCTGGGCTGGGTCTCCAAAGTGATGCATTTTGCCCTCATGGAGGCTGTGGAATGCACTCCCTGCAGAAATCCGTAATCTGAATTCATTGCTGGCCTTCAGGAGAGCCCTTAAAACCTATCTGTTTGGCCTGGCCTTTCAGGGTTTTTAATTTGTTGTAAATTGTTTTTAACTGCTGTAAGTGTTTGGCCTGGTTCTCCAGGGTTTTTTTTGCATTTTAAATTTTATCGGATTTTACAATAGCTTTTACATTCAAATTGCATTCATTTATCTAATTTCTTCATATTCTTCCCACTTGCCTATCTGCGCAGTTCACAATAACTATACATATAAACCATTGCTATAATAATTCAAAACATACATACTCCACAATACTACACGATTTTACCCAACCCAACCTGTTTTTATTACTATATTTCAAACCCTACTGAAAAGTCCATATTAGAAAAATAATTCTTTAAGTAAAGCAAAAATGGTTCCCAATCTTCCTTAAAACATTCCAAATTTTCATCTCTTATAAGTGCTGTGAACTTTGCCATCTTGGCATATTCCAAAATTTTTATCAACCAGTCTTCTTTTGAGGGCATTTTAGTGTCTTTCAATTTTTGTGCATATACTATCCTGGCCGCCGTGGTTGCATACATTAAAAATGTTGAATTTCTTCAGGAGAACTCTCTTTCAGTTAGGTTCTCCAGGGTTTTTAATTGTTTAACTGTAGTTTTTAACTGTATAACTTCTACTCTCTCTCCCGCTCTCGCCTCCCCCGCAACTCTCTCTCCCGCTCTTGCCTCCCCCACAGCTCTCTCTCTCGCTTTCACCGCCCCCACAACTCTCTCACTCGCTCTCACCCACGCAACTCTTTCGCTCGCTCTTGCCCCCGCAACTCTCTCACTCACTCCCCCCAATTATCTAGCTCTCTCCCCCCGCAACTCTCTCGCTTGCTCTCCCCCCACAACTCTCTCACTCGCTTTCTACCTCCAACTGTCTTGCTCGCTCTCTCCCCCCAACTCTCTTGCTCGCTCTCCCCACAGCCCCCTCTCTCTATCCTCCATCTTTCTATTTCTGTCTCGCAGTCCTTGCTTCCCCCTGCCACTGCCAGGGACTGTCATCAGCTCGCCTGACAGCCACCGAGCTCCCTGCCACAGCCCCCAGAGCCAACTGTCCA
Organism: Hemicordylus capensis; assembly: GCF_027244095.1. NCBI lineage: Eukaryota > Metazoa > Chordata > Lepidosauria > Squamata > Cordylidae > Hemicordylus > Hemicordylus capensis. The sequence goes on from NC_069657.1 coordinate 314,034,298, forward strand.
GCCTCCAAGCTCCCTGACGCACTTCATGGCGCCCCCGAGCCAACTGTCAAACTGCTTTCCAGCCGCCCTGCAAAACTCCTGCCCGTCCCCATGCATGGCTCATCTTGGAGAATTAATAATATAGATGGCCCTTGGAGGAGCACCTCTAACTGGAGAAGTACCCAGGGCTCTATGCAGCTGCTCAGTCTCAAGATCATGGCTTTGTGGGAGGTCCAGAACTTGTTGTATAAGGGTAGTCACAAACTTTATCATATTTCATTCTCCACCACATTCTTTCATCCCCCACTAAGCGCAAATTATTCTGATGGTTATGGCCCTCCAAATCTGTTAGTTTGTCTCTAAAGATCGCTAATTCATGATTAGTTTGTTGGAGGGAGGCCTCAGTGTTATTGGGCCTGTATTCAGTATTTTAAATGTGCCCCTCTGCTTCATGCACTCTGAAATTGAGGTTCTCCACTGCCACATGGAGCTCCCCCATCTTGGCCTTAATGACATCTTGTCCTTGTTTGAGGCTTTTAATACCATCTCCTTTTAATATCATCTCCTTAAGGAGCAGAAAGAGAGCTTTGATGTCTGCCCCATACTCTGCTTTGTTGTCCATCTTAGGAATCTTGGGGTCTCTTTTGGCCCCACTCTTAGGAATTTTTGTCCATCTGTCCCTAGGGATGTGCACAAAACCAGTTTGCCTGGTTCGGTTCGAATTTGAACCAGTTTCAAACCAGGAGGGGGAAGTTCCGTTTTGGTTGTGCTTGAACCCCCCGGTTCAGTTCATATACGAACTGTTTTGAACTGGTTCAAACCTCCAAAAGTGCGTGGGGTGGTAGCTGGCACCCATGGGTACCTACCAACCAAACCCCAAAGCAATTGGACACTCGTACGATTTTTAATGAATTTTTGAAATGTACATTTTTTTCTCATAGGGTATAATGGGACTTGAACCAGCCCATTATTACCTATTGTGGAGCACCCATGGGTGCCAACAAACACCCAAACCCCAAAGCAATCAGACACTCCTACATTTTTAAATGAATATTTGAAATATTTTTAATTATTTTTCTCATAGGGTATAATGGGACCCGGACCAGCCCATTATCCCCTATTGTGGAGCACCTAGGGGCACAAGAGTGGGGTGAGTGGTAGGCACCCAGGGATGCCTACCACCCACAAAACCCCAAGGCAATCGGACACTCCTCTAATTATTGGTGATTTTAAAACTATTTTTAAATTCCTCATAGGGAACAATTAGGATTGCAGCAAATGTATAGCTTCTTGTTGGGGGGGAAAGGGGTGGCCTAGAGTGGAGTGTGGTGAGTGGTAGTTCCCAAGGGGAGCAAGGAAGCGATCAGAATTATTTGAAAGGAATTGGGCCAAGGGCTGATTTTTAAGTGATTTTTGAAGTTTCTAAGGTGTGCTGAGTGTAGATTCTTTGGTAGCAAATGAGAGTAGATTCATGGTTTGTCATTGAAATCTCATATGCTACGAGAGAATCTACACTCAGAACACCTCAGAAACAACAAAACCCAGTACCCCATGGGTTAGCAACCCATGGGGGTGGTTGGCACCCTCTGTGCACTACACCACCACTCGCTCTGGGCCACCCCAGCAACCCCCAAGTGTAGTTATGGGGCTGCTGACACCTCCATGCTTCTTTATGGAGAAAAACCTTAAAGATGCATAAACTTCAAAAATCACTTAAAAATCAGCCCTTGGCCCAATATCTTACAGCAGTTGGCATGCATGCATCCAAATGCAAACCAGGGTAGAATCTGCTTAGCAAAGATGATAATTCATACTTGCTACCAAAGACCAGTCCTGCTCCTCAAAGCTCTCATATGCTATTAATATACCACTTTTGAAAATCTTGCCTTTTCCTGGAACTCAGCATGGCATACATAGGTAGCCTTCCATCCAGGCACTGACCAGACCTAGACCTACTTAGCTTCAGCAAGGTTTGGCATCATCTGCTCTCAGATCATAGCCCTGCTATACTAGAGCTCAAGATAGCAAGGCTTTCCTGTACAACCTGGACTATAGGGGTATTGGGCCAAGAACTGAATGGGAAAGAAGCTCCAACAGAATTTGAGAGCAAGCAAACAAATCAGAACAGAGAGTGCAGTCAACTCTATTACTCAGTGTGCTCAGCCTGGTCCACTGGATGTGTGCCTGCCTTTGGGATTAAATAATGACTGTTTGTCCTAGAATAGTTGAAAAAAGATGGTATGGACAGTTTCAGAGAAAAGTGTAACTACTTCTGTCTTTCATACATGCCTGCATAGAGGAAGACTAAGACAAAAGAGGAGGCATGATTAAAAATCCCCCCCTCCACAAATGTTGAAATGCACTCATGTTTTCAGCAATTTTGCTATGAAAGAAGACTAAACTGTTGTGTTTTTTTTAAAGGAAGCATTTTCTTAGGCTTCCTTTGCCTTCTGTGACATCACTGTATGATACTTGACTGGCTAGGGTCACCAGTATGACCAATCTAGGAAGCACAGACTTCACTCTAAATTGCTTTTCTTAGGGGCATCAGCATCTAGTTGAATCTGACTGGGCATGTGACTCCAAGACACCATTAGATTGACTGCACAATACATGATTGACTAGCAGTAATGCTGGCATACTGCTGATTAGGATGATCATGAAAAACCATGAACAATGCGGTGGTAGTATTTTTGGTATCTCTTGTAAAGTGTCAGTGGACTCAAAATGGGGAATCTAGTAGCAGGGTCTAGGCACGTTAATTTCCGTACCATTGAGGTAACTCTCAGATAATTGAAAATGCTATCTGATCCTTGCTGCTTTATAGTGCCACCATACTATGGCTGGAAAGATGTACTATAGCACATTAGCCCAGCCATACCAGGTAGGAAGCCACAATATAAGGCCTGGCTGACCTTATATAATTGTATGAACAACTTGTCAGTATAACAGCATGAACCACTTGTCAGACTGAGTAACTGCATCAGATATTCCTGGGTCTCTGTTCCCCTTTCCTGGACTGCTACCTTTTGAAACCTGACCACCGGTGTTGGATTGTGCCACCTGACTCTGTCCCTTTGCACTTACAATTGTTGACTTTGGGATCTGACCCCGTATCTGCCTTGGACTACGGACGGTCCCTTTGACTGCTGTTTCTGGATTCTGCTTTGTGCCTGCCCTGGCTCGTGCTACTGGCCCCTGGCCCCTGCAGCTGAATGCTTGCAGACCTGACTTGCAGGGCCCTGACATCTCAATGGAAAGCTGGCCAAACACTTGAGAGAATGGAAGAAAATTGTTGCTAGTTAGGAAAATGTGTCCTGTCTTCATTCTTCCCAAGAAGGTCAAGTAACAAGCTGTGGTTCTTCACTTAAGGCTGCTTTTGTGCAGCCATTTGTAAGATTACAAGGATTAAGCCGTTTGTATATCAGGTTGACTTTGCACTGTGCTTTGTAAAGTTTACCATGTCTGTTCTCACATCAGCTGTGTAAAGTCTCACAAGCATTTTTATTTTACAGATATAGATCTCAGGTTGTGAGAAAGTGACTTGCCCAAGTCCACACAGTGAGTCCATATAATGACACCCAGTATTTATGCAATGCTTTTTAAAATATTGCAGAGCGTCTCTAAGACTGGCCAGTATTATTCTGCCCTCCATGTTGCAGATGGCGGCTGTTTGGCAGTGATTTTGCTAAGGCCACCCAGTGAGTTCATGGTTTTTCTGCTGCTGGCACAGGAAATAACAACTGCCAACAGCAAAGGGCGGGGCCAAGAACAGCCCTCCCATTTCTTAACCTTTCTGGAGGCAAAGGACTACGATAAACTGGTAGCAGCAACAGAGGCAGGGGTGAGCTCTCCACTTTGTACTGGACATTTATGACTATTGTCAGCATAAGACCATTATCTTTATTTGGTGTATTTATTCATTGTGTATTTATTGACTTTCTTATAAAAATTGTTCATGGCAACTTACAAATCAGTTTTGCATCAATTTAATGTAATTGCTGTTGGGAATTCTCTCTGGTAAGAAAACCCCCTTTTCATTATAGCAGAGTGCACAGAGGCACAACACAGCGGAATTTGGTTAGGCATGCGTGTATGCTGAGAGTAAAATAACTTGGAGCCAGTTCATAGTTTCAAATCAATATAAGGAGTATTTATTAAAGAACTCCATTCTAGACAGGAAAGTGAAGAGATAGGATCTCTAATCTATCTATCTAGCTGGATGCAGATGGATGCTGCATCTTTGCACACATGGTGCAGGGAGAGAGGAGCTTGCATGTTGCAAGGGAGAAGGAAGAAAAGAGAAGGGAAGAGGAAGTGGCAGGCAGGCAGGGAATCCTTGAGATTAGCAATCTACATATCAAAGGGACAGTGTCAGACTAGTAGAGAAGGGATGACCAATGTCTTGACCTTCTAGCCCTCTGACTCACTAGTCTGTCCTCCTATGTCATTGAGACAAGAGACAGCGCATAGTCCTTCACTTCCAACAATTGCTGTGTGGAATATTGATTGGGTTGGCTGCCTTGGTACATCAATGGAAAGGAGGGCTATCATTTTAGGACATTGTTAGATACATCATGGCTGAACTGTGATTTGAATCAGGGACTTGTCTACCTACTGTCCGTGTTCCAAACTGTGAAGCAATGTCAGCTCTGCCTTCTATGACGGCGGAAGGACTGGAGGAAAGCTCTTCCAGACTCAAGACCAATGCTGTATTCACTGGATTACAATGTCTCTTTTTGCTCAACGTCTCAAGCCTTGGCTATGAGTTTTGGCTATTCTCTGGTTTTTCATTACTTCAAAATACTCAAATTACTGGGGTTGGGGGGAGAAGCCCTCTGTTTGTTTGCAGTTCAATATTTTTGTCCAGAGTTAGAAATATGTAGCACTTTCATCATGCCCCAGCCTTCAGTCAGTGGATATAACTAGTGAGATCTCAAGGGGGAAGTTTTAAAGGCCTCTATTATGCTGGGTAAACTACTAAAACACTAGCCTTCTAGGCAAAGCCCATTAAAGCGAAGGAAAAAACAACGTTGCAATGGCCTTTTGCCTACTCTCGGAAAGTTAATTGAATTTGAAGTAGACTTTTGGAGTTAAAGACCCACAGCACGAGATTCATTATTTGGCATAATGATGTCAAAATAAGTTAGCCAGTTGGTGCAGCCAAGGTGATAAAAGAACAAGCTAGTTAGCCAAGGGTGGTCAAGGTACATCAGGTGTAACATGGATGGTGGAATGTGACTCCGTTGGAGAAAGGGAGGGGGTCCTGCTTTTTGGGGAAGAAAGTAGCCTTAAATGTGGAATTATGTTGAACAAGCTAGTGGCCCTAAAGGGCTGTACCTCCATTAATTCTATTTACACAAGAGAACATGGCCATGGTAGTTGTTCCGTTTTTATGCAAGTCATTGCAAAATACTTGAAAATACAGTTCTGCAAATATTTATGCAGCAAAGAAGTTATTTCACACATCTCTACTCAGAGCTAGACATGAAAGAAGAAATACTAAACCCAATCCTAGGTTGAAGTCAATTAGTTAACTGCAGATGAATTAAGAATGAGACCACACAGAACTGCAATTTAGATTATAAAGCTTGGAATTCTTGCATGATTTTTGTACAGTGCCTTGCATTTTTTGCAAGATCCATTTTTTTGTACAGAAATGGACCTTCTTATGCCAGAAGGGATAATCATCTTCACAAGTTGACTAAGAATGTAGTTTTTAAGAGCCAAAAGCAAGGACATGTTTCTTGCCTGCCCCACTCCCAGGTGAAGGGAGGGTATGGCTTGTGTGTGTGTATTATTATGCTAGTTTGACACCATAGGATCTGTATCACACTAACGAGGCCCAGTTTTCTGAGTGGGCCACAAATAGCACAGATAGCTAGTGAACTCATATAGAGAAAACTTTGAGTTCTGGGTCAGCTCAAGCAGAGCTTGCTAATGATCAGTGCTCTCCATGAACAATTAGGTGGCCATTAGATGAATAGGAAATACATCAACACGACAGCTCGGAATCTAACACCCTCAATAACTGTGCTATTCTGAGATATGTGTGGGAATGGAGAAGTACAGAATAGTATCCACATATCTTAGAAGAAACTGAGGCCATTCACACAATCAAAAACTGTGTTCTACCTGGGTTTGAGAGTTGTTTGTGCTCATGTAGAGAAATGTACAGAAATGGAAATTTTCCATTGTATTTTTACAATAGAAAATTTCCATTGTATTGTAAAAATTGATTTTTTTAACCCAAAAAAACCTGGGTAAAGTGACTGAGTGGAAGCAAGGTAGGAGGAAAAGCTATCCAGGCTTTCCTCCTACTTTGCTTCTACATAACCAAAAATTTGGAGCATACACAGCTATCAAACTCAGGTAGAACAGTTTTTGATTGTGTGAATGACCTCAACAGCTTTTTAACTGGAAAACATTACAGAGTAGAAATGAGAAAAGAGACATTTTAAAAGTATATTTTAACCAAATTTAGTGATGTCACGGGCTTGTGATGATATATTTGAACTGCACAGGCATGCCTCACAGTTTTTGACGGCCAGATGGACAGGCCCAGTGGCCACTCTGCCAGCACCCCCCCATCCCCACACATGGAGGCTAAAAGTACAGAAAAGTCACGGTTCATCACGGCGGGGGCTAGTGGTGGAGTAGGTGTGGGGGGTGGGGGCAACAGGAGGCGCCTCATCTTTGGAGGACCTTGAAGGCCATGGACCAGGGTTCCAAGGTCTGGGGGTAAGAGCTCCTCATTGAGAGGCATCTTGCCTCGCAGGCTGGAGGTGGCCTACACCCCTCAGACTAGTAGCCATTAATAGTCCTGTCCTCCATGCATTTATCTTAAAGCCATCCAGGATTGATTAAATATAAATAATAAAAACAAGAAGCAAATTCATTCAGAATATTTTCATTTCAGTATTATTTTAAGCATTTATATTTATCCATCATTTTAATCCTTATTCTTTTATCCTCCTTTCTTCTCACAGGTTAAACTGAGAGATGTTGGGTGGATTCAGACAATCTGCTGCAAGTTCCAGTGAGGGTGTGCTCCTGGCATGAGCTGTAGGTTTGGCTCATTTTGTGGCACATGATCCTGGAAGATGCAAGCAGCACTTCCTGCTCACCACCCAACATTTGTAACCAAGGTTTGAAGTCGTGTGGGAGGACGGAGGGAAGTCTAGGTCCACACATTACAAAATGATCTGGACCTGTGGTCCATGCTGGGAATGTGCTCGCCACAGGACCAGGGGTTCATCCCAACTGTATATGCAGCAGGTTGTCCAGCAACTGGCCCAAAGCTATCTAGCCCCAGTTTCATGTGTATGTGTTTGAACCTGGGTCCCTCCAGTCCTAGCCCAACACTAATCATTATACCACACCAGCTTGTCTATATAGCCTACTGTATAGGCTTGGTCAAAAGAAAAACTCAAAGCAGTTAACAAATAACAAGCATTAAATCAACCATGACACAATACAACAAAGCTAAAACAAAGCTGTAAAAAACATCAGAAAAAGGTCCAACCAAAAAACCTTAACAAAACAGCAGTTGCAATACATAATCAACAGAACAGAAGTCAATCTAAATACTCACAATATCCATTATATCCAATTTTGAAAATATGGATTAGACTTCTTGGTGAAAATTAAAGAAACCCTCCCATACAGTTATCAAATTAAATCATGTTTTTTCTAAAATGTTAGTGTTGTGTATAAAAAATAATGAGATGCATATCTCCAGAGAAGTCCCATTTTCACCCATATTATGGTATGTAAAGAATGTTGCTGATTTCTTCTTGAGTTCTTTAATGGCTTGATAGACTGATATATCTGCTGAGTTTATATAGAAGAAAATATTGCATAGGTCATATGGCCATGTGTAGGCTTTTAGACCAGGCCTTGACAAATTTTCTTTGGATCTGGGAGCCAGCTGAAAAATGTAGCATCCAGACAAAGGATGCTTGACAATATTATTGGACATAGTAATGGACATTGTGGTGGGTGAGGGTAAATGGGCTTCTCTTTATCCCCTTTACAAATAACATAGAACAGAAACAGGGCTGCCTGGGACAAATAAAGACTTTATTAAATAACTACCCCTGAATATCCTGGTCTAGGCACCACAGTTAAATTTCTAGAAACCATGGCTCCTAGTACCTGGGATTTGTCAAACCAAGCCCTGTTCTAGACTGTAAGGTCATTCACATGACCACATGACTGGAACTGGGGCAGGTGTGGGCTGAGGGGAAGGCAGGAGACTATATTCCCCCGCCCCCATGATCATCACCTCTTTGGGGCACGGCCGCTTGCATTCCCACATGGGATCAGGAGGAACTCCTGCCGCATCCCAGAATGCGGTACATGGGCAATTCTCTCCTTGGCTGCGCTGCAGCTGGTGCTCTATGGCCACCACTCCTGGTGGCCATTTTCAGAACCCTGGCACTGCATACGAGCAAAATGTGAGGCAGAATGGACTTCTTTTCCATTCTACCTCTCTTATTGCCCAGGTAGCAGATCTGGGCTACCTGGGGCTGTAGCTGCTGTGTTGGGAGACCTTTTGGTCTCCCAGACGACACAGGCTGTTTGGGTAGGAGGGATTTTACCCAAGTAGCCCATGTCATATAAGAACATAAGAACAGCCCTGCTGGATCAGGCCCAAGGCCCACCTAGTCCAGCATCCCATTTCACATGGTGGCCCACCAGATGCCTCTGAGAAGCCCACCGGCCAGAGCTGAGGGCATGCCCTCTTTCCTGCTGTCACTCCCCTGTGATATGCCAATGTAGGTGGAGTGCATGGGGATCCCAGAGTCACGGGGGGAGGTGATGCAAGGGAGGAAAGCAGGGAGTGGTTTGGGACGATGGAACCAGGGGAGAAATGTCCCGGGTGGGCAATGAGGAGGATGAGATGTGTGCAGCCTTCTGAAATAAGTAAGTTTTGACTGCATGTTTATAAGCAGCTAAACTGGGAATCTGTGAGCGAGTGAGCTGAAGCATTTTTTTTGTTGTTGTTGTTATGGCATGGTGTCCGGATTTTGGAGCATTCCCTTTCCCTCAGCCAGCGTCACTTCAAGCTCCTGAAGAGCAAGGCCATGGAGGGGCAAGTCAAGGTGGGGCTGGGGAGGAAAGTGTGTCCGGACTCCACACTCACATGCCCCTTTTGTTTTTAAAATCAATCCCCCACCCTCCAGAAGTCTTTTTTCTACATGATTGGCCCAGTTCTATTTTTAAATGCATGGGACTGTGGCCGGTCATGTCTAGTTTGGCCTTGGGAGACAGTGATTTAGCCAAAGCTGCTCAGTGGGCTTCGTGGCTGAGCAGGAATCTACAATACAGAATGCTAAGAACACAACTAAAACCTGCACCACAATATACGGAGCCCTTTAAGGCATTCTTTGGCAGCTGCACCATCTTCTGGTGGCTACATTTTTCAGCCCTGTGAGAAACTGAAAAACCTGGTATGTTGCCCACCACAAAAAGACAAATGGATAGATTGTACATTACAAACAATCCCGTTTCCAAGCCCAAACAAACAAAGCCCAGCACCATTTGTGCTCCCAGTGGACATCTGCTGTCTGAAACAAATACAGAGAATCCCATCCATTGGCTGGATTGTCCCAGGTTATTTGCCACAATTTTTATACTAACATTCTCCAGAAAACAGACCATTCATCTGAGGCACAGATGAGTTATACAAAAGTAGCTGGTCCGGGTGAGTAGGATATCAAAGTTGTTTACAGAGAAGAAAATTTATTTGTCCAACACACACAATAGATGAAAGACTTCCACGGTGCAAGCTGAGACCCTCAAGTTGGCTTGTGTCTTCAGCTGGTGACCTAAGAGAGGGAAGAGGGAATTGCTCTGAATAAAGGATCTTTTTCCATAGCTTCCAGCAAAGTGTAGTATATTTGTGATGAATCTTTTGAATCATGTGTTATATCAAAGAGGTAAATAAACCAGATCTAGAAAAAAAATACTTCTTTATTTTGAAAAAGTGAAGTTTTATTTGTAGACATTAAAAAGAATAACAAAGGAACTGATAACTAAACTACTGAACCATATTCTTTTTAAAAATATCACATCCTTTTACCACTGTAAGGATCACGCGGAGGCTCTTCATATAGATATCAGTAGCTCTGTTCAAACATTACATTCCACATGCATAAAAATATCTGTGCGTGTGTACATGTTTTGTGTGCATGGCTGTCCATGCATTCACTGTAATAATAAACCTGGGTACAGGCCCCCTCAAATGCAGCCTACATACAAGAAGAGTACTTCTATATGTGCATTGAGTACAATGTGTGAATAACTGTATATTCATATACTGGATGCAAACTGGACATGCATTGGACATTGTATGTCAAAAGGGCTAGCACTGATGAGACATATATGTCCCAATCTAAGGGTTCAGCTTTTTGTCTTGGGATATTTCCTAGAAAGTTGTGGAAAGCCAGCCCGTGAGGTCTAGAGCTGCTTCTGAATGGTATCCTGACAGGGCTCCTCTGGTGTGGATTTTGTGGGAGGGAATACAGGATAAGACTGCCTCTTTGTGGCTTCACCCCACACTGCTCTGATGACATAGGAATGCACCTACCGTATTTTACGGACTATAAGACGCTACGGACTATAAGACGCACCTTAATTTTAATCCAGTTTTTCAGAGTTTTAACATATTAAACTGTTAAAACATATAAGACGCACCTGAATTTTGGCGGATATTTTTCGAGGAAAAAAGTGAGTCTTATAGTCCATAAAATACGGTAGATCATGTCATGTGATCTAGATCATGTGAGAGGGGGTGATGCTATGGCTTCTTTCCAAGGGGTATGCTATGAATTAAGCAGATTACTGGAAACCCTGCCCCCCTCATGAGCTTCTCCTATTCTGTTGTTCCTGAGTAGTGTGGGATAAACTCATAGGTGACCAGCAGCCATATTTTTCATATAGTATGCGAATCAGTCCTCAGTATCTTAATAGGATTTCTTTTGATGATAATTCAGTGGTGCATGAGTTGCAGCAACATCTCTTCTTTCCATTCAGTGTCTCAGGTCATATGGAAGAAATCCAGAATACAGCTTGCTAGGGTTCCCAACCCCCGACGACATCACCTGCCTTCTCCTTCCTTGAATCCTGACTCTATCGATTCACCCTGGTCCTGCCTCCAACTCCCATTGCATCTTCAAGTGCTCACGGTATGAGTGGCTGCCAGAAATTCCCCAAAGAGGCACCAAAGCTACTGAAAGCCTTTGGATGGGCACACAGAGTTGCTGGAGTAACCTGAAAAAGTGTTGAGGGGGCAGGACTCAGGGAGGCTCATGAGAGCAGAGGTATCAGAAGCTCTCATGAAGACACAGGGTGGAGGGAAGGTACATTGGAATTTGGGTGGTGGGTGGGTGGGAAGGCCAAGGAGGATAATTGACTGGGCAGTCGATAGCTGGGCTCATAGCCATTGAGACAGGCAGATGAAGGGAGCCCACAACTAGAAGGGGGACAAGGGTTAACCAGTGAGAAAGGTCCCCCCCCCATCACGGGGACCTTGGGAAGGTGGATGGAAGGTAGGAAGGCAAATGGTGCAAAACCAGAATCCCAACAGAGCTCTTTTCTATCAGGGTGATAATGACAGTGTCCATTGTGAACCATTCATTGTGGTCAGAGGTGGAATATTTCAGTCCCCCTCCCTGAAATTTTAGCTTCCATTTTAAAAAGTAAGTCTCTATACTTTATAACTTGTGGTGAGAGAAATAAAACCCTAGAGGTAGTAGTCTACTCACTGGTGACCGGCTGACTCCATTGGTTTGAAAAGATAGAACAGCTACTTCAAATGAGGGTAAACGTTATTGGGCTCCATATACAAGTTCCTAGTGCTTTGCCATGAACCATGCTGTCCCAGGCCATGATCTTGTGGTGACCTAACTCCTGAACAGTAGTGTAGTCTGACCCTGAGGAAGGCTGGAGGAGCCATTCGCAGCCCCAAGCCCTGGCACTAAGTTGGAGCTTGAATGCCATCTGGGAGACCCCACAACTGGAGACCCTGAAAGCAGAGACCCCAATACTGGCTCACACTGAGCCAATCAACAGGTCTCTTCTGCACCAAGTACCTTGTGCTCCCCCAAAGCTGCACAATAGTTCCAACAGTGGGTCAGGAGTGACTTGATAGTTTGGAAGAGAAATGTTAGACTCCAGGACTGCCCCTTTAAATTTGTCTCTTCTCCATACAGGAAGGTGGAGCCTAGGAGTAGTAGTCTGAGCCTGGGATATTTAGAACCGAATTCCACCTCTGGCCATTACTGGAGCAAGTTACTTACTGGGAGCTATCCAGGGTGCTGAAACCTCCACTCTCCTTGCCTCATGGGTTCCTGATATTGGGACAGGACAATAAGGATGCATGATGGAATGTGTTAAAACTGGTCAGTGCTTGAATGGAAGTCTGCCTTGGAACCTCATGTATGCTACCTTGAGTTACTGTATTTTATGGACTATAAGACTCACTTTTTTCCTTGAAAAATATCCACCAAATTCAGGAGCGTCTTATACAGGTGAAACTCGGAAAATTAGAATATCGTGCAAAAGTCCATTAATTTCAGTAATGCAAATTAAAAGGTGAAACTGATATATGAGACAGACGCATTACATGCAAAGCGAGATAAGTCAAGCCTTAATTTGTTATAATTGTGATGATCATGGCGTACAGCTCATGAAAACCCCAAATCCACAATCTCAGACAATTAGAATATTACGTGGAACCAAGAAGACAAGGATTGAAGAATAGAACAATATCGGACCTCTGAAAAGTATAAGCATGCATATGTATTCAGTACTTGGTTTGGGCCCCTTTTGCAGCAATTACTGCCTCAATGCGGCGTGGCATGGATGCTATCAGCCTGTGGCACTGATGAGGTATTATGGAAGACCAGGATGCTTCATTAGCGGCCTTCAGCAATTCTGCATTGTTTGGTCTCATGTCTCTCATCCTTCTCTTGGCAATGCCTCATAGATTCTCTATGGGGTCAGGTCAGGCGAGTTTGCTGGCCAATCAAGCACAGTACACTGTATACTTTTCAGAGGTCCGATATTGTTCTATTCTTCAATCCTTGTCTTCTTGGCTCCATGTAATATTCTAGTTTTCTGAGATTGTGGATTTGGGGTTTTCATGAGCTGTATGCCATGATCATCACAATTATAACAAATTAAGGCTTGACTGATCTCGCTTTGCATGTAATGCGTCTGTCTCATATATCAGTTTCACCTTTTAATTTGCATTACTGAAATTAATGGACTTTTGCACGATATTCTAATTTTCCAAGTTTCACCTGTATGTTTTAACAGTTTAATATGTTAAAACTCTGAAAAACTGGATTAAAATTAAGGTGCGTCTTATAGTCCATAGCGTCTTATAGTCCGTAAAATACGGTACATGATGGAGAAAAGGCAGGAAAGATACAAATGTAATAAAAAAAATTATTCAGCCTCCACAATCCAGTGGGGGGTGTGTGTGTGTGTGTGTGTATACTCTTGCAAGTAGTGTGAGTGTGCTATTCTTGCCCTGCCCTCCTTTAATCTTGTCCATTTAGCCCCACAAATTCAGCCCAAACAGAGACTTGTACAATAGCAGGGGCAGGCAACCCTAATGATTAAGCTGGCAGCAGCAGTAGCAACTTGGCTGCTCAATGAGGAAAATGGTGGTAATGACAGTGGCTTATACTAATAGTACCACTGCAAAAGTTTATTTCTGGACTTGGTCCCAGATAATATGCCCCCTCACTTTCACCATGGATACTGTCTGTTTTATTTGGCAGGAGCAGAGGCCTTACCCAGTTCTGCTACTGGAGATTCTGTAATGGGGACACTAGAGATTGAAATTGTGACTTATTCTATGCAGAGTACTCTGTCACTAAGCAATAGCCCTTCATTAGGGGAAAAAAATGTGGGCCTGCCTCAAGAGCCATTTATTCTTTGGCTTTTGGAAACTCTGGATACCTTGAGAACATTAGTTACTAGTTAGCTGTCAGTGATGTCATGTTCATGTTCACTGTAAATGAGCAACTCAAAGTGTTTCCGTTTTATTTAATGTTCTGTAGAAATTTAACAGCAGGAGAGAAATAGGCAATTCAATCCCCAACTTACATTTATCATTGTACTGGAGCACTTGGTGGCTTCTCTTCTGATTCCGAATGCTGCTTAAAACTGCATGATGACCGTTTAGAAATATGCTGCATTTTATATTGCTTTTGTGCAAGATGTCAAATTCCTTGCTGGCTGATGAGGAGAAGATCTGGTTCTTCAGGGGCCCTGACCCTTTTCGGGAGCTGGGTAACTTCTGACTGGGCTGTAGTTCTTCTCTTTTCTAGGAATGTAAAATATTAAAAGTTTCAACATTTAACTGTTTAAGATTAACAGTTTTCTTACCAGTAAGAAAATGCAGCCAGGGGTGGCCCTTTCATGAGGCAGGGTGAGGCATGTGCCATGAATACAAGAAGTGGTTCAGGGGGCAGCAAATGCCAACACCCCACCCCCCATCATCGCAGACATCATCCCATGGCCCTCCTTGCCACTCGCTGCCACTGTCCTTCCTCACTCCACTGGGGCATGCTGGTAGTCTGAATCTTACAAGCAGTAGTTGACATTCTTTCGGAGGCAAGCATTATAACTAACACTGCTTGTGTGCAGCCAAAAAGGCACCTGTGCAGCACTAGCATGCCCACTTCTCAAGCATGGGGGCTCATGCCAAACCCCCCTTGTCCCATAAGTGCTTCATGCAACCCAGAAATATGTCCCTGAGGGCTGCATGACCTCATGGAGCACTTCTGGGGGAAAAGGGGGAATCACCTGCATATGAACCCCTGCACATGAGAAGCGGGGATGCTAGCACTGCACATGTGCCTTTTTTAGCTGCACATGTTCAGCATTATTCAGGATGTTGGACTGTATATAATACAGTAGATGAGGGAAGGTCACCTGCTATGGGGTGGGGTGGGGTGGAAGGAACCCTGCTGTGGGAAAATCACTAAATTGTTTTCTCCTTTTTGCTTTTTAAAAAATTAAATGGATTGTGTGAAGGGCTAATTCTTCACAAAAAGGCTCTCTTCAAGCATCATCGACTGCTCTTCCACCTTAGTAATCCTTTGCCATTTTGTGAAAATCCCCCCCCACACACACACATACACCCCTTAGTTCTAAGCTGTGTGCTCTAACTCTTCAGTGCTAAAGTTCAAATCTTCCCTGTATTTAAAAAGCAAGATGGAGAAAATGATTATCAAGTGACTCCCCCAAAGCATGGCTCCTTCTCTCCTTCCCCACAGCAGAAGAGATCCCTCTTCATCTATGTCCTTCAAGTACCTTTTTGAAATGTTAAGTAGCCATGTGAATGGCTCTGCTGGTGCTTTCAAAACAGAATGTCCCTCCCTCGGCCCCGTGCAGGTGGGAGGGGATTTGTCCCAGCCCTGCATGAGGCCCAAGAAGGCCCTCATTGGTTTCCGGGCTGCTGGGGGCGGGGTTTGGGACCGCTTCGGCGTCTCCCTGCCCCTGTTCCATCAGTCTGGCACAGGATTCCATAGAGAGAGGAGCTTGACCTGGGAGCTCCTCTCTCGCTTAGGCCTTGGCATGGGGGCCTTCGGTGAAGCGGGGGCTCGGCAGCTGGGTGGTTGGTTGGCGGTGCGATCAGTTGGACCAGGACAGCCCGGGAGCAGCCTCCAGAAGGGCGGTTTGGGCCTGCGGGCTGCTCAGGGATCGGCAGCTGGGTGATTGGTTGGTGACCTGGGGCTGCGGCGGCAAATACTTTGAGAAGGGGGTAGCTTGGCGGTGCAGCAGCAGATTGGGGGACCTCTGCAGGGCCCCCTAGGGCGGCCTTCAGCTGGGCTGCTTGGGCCTCTGATCTGCTTGGGATCAGCAGCTGGGTGGCTGGGTTGGTGGTCTGTGGCTGCGGTGGTGATTATTCCCCTTGTTGGGGTCACTGAGAGGTGTGTGTTCACTTTGGGCCTTGGGGGTGCACTTGGGAGTTTGGGTACCTCTGGGGATTCTTAATTGGGTTTGTTTGGGGATGGTGCCTGCCCTTGTTCGGGTGTGTGTGTGTCTTTAGGTGCCTATTTTAAGGCCTGGTGGTGTAAGGGTGACAATGCCTCCCAGGAAGGCAAAGGGGAAATCAGGGGGGCAACCAGTTAAGCCCCCCAAGCGACCTGCACCGCGGCCTTCGTCATCAGACGATGACGATGAGGTGATGACTCTTATTAAGGGCCTGATTCAAAGGATGGAGGCCTTGGAGCAGGCCAAGGCGGCTCCTTCGGACAAGGGCGTGGGCCCGTCTGGGGTGCCTAGCAAGCCCCATAAGTGCACGTGGGGGGGTGCTAGGGCGCAGTTGTAAAAATCTTTATCTGATAGATTGGCAGTCATGGAGCAAGGGGCAATGCCTTCTGTGCCAGCTGGGCCTGATGCCCCCCAAATGCAGCTTGTGGTGATTCCTGATGATCCCAACCCAGTGGGTGAAGTGCAGCAAGGAGCAGGGGGTTCCTTGATGGTGGAGTCAGTGGTGTCTCTTCCAATGGGTGAGCCTGAGACACTTGCATCACACAGCGGTACTGGCCAGTGGCCGCTCTTACCCTGGCCAATACCAGTTGCCGGGGGATGGGGCGTTGCCCCTTGTTGGGCCACTTATACATAACCCTGGGTACCTGGGCCAGTGGGGGTGGGTGGGTGCTGGGGGCACTACCCAGTATGCAGGGGATGGCTGAACAGGTGTGGCAGGGATCTGTGCCGCCTGCTGGGGCACCTGTGGTAAGTTCTGAGCTGGTGGCTGGTTTCTACCTGAGGGGGGTCCTACCCTCACCGCAACATTCTCCCTATGGGGTCCTGGGTCTGCCACTCGGGGATCACCTCTTGCCAGCTACTAGGGAAATTTTTTTGAAGGGGGAATTTGCGGACATGTTCTCCTTGCTGTTTAGAGAGCCCGAAGTAAAACATAAAGAAGGCAAGTCCTGCAAGGACCGCGAAGCAACAAAAAGGAAGCCAGTTGAAAAATTGTTTAGGTAGAGCTTTAGGATCCCTTCCACTTCACGGAGGGCTGCTTTCATGGCTAGCAATCTTAAATCTGTGACTGGTATGGAGGAGATGGTGTTTAGGAAAATAGGTAAGGAAGTGCAGTAGGGTTGTTGGCCCCTTTGACCGCCCACCCTTTCCTAACTTGAGGGTGTCCCCCTGGGCGTGGTCCCTAAAAAGACCCCGGGTGAATTTCGCCTCAGCCACCATTTGTCCTATCCTGGGGGGGGGCCCTGTGTGTTGGTTAATGATGGTATCCCTGACCATCTCTGCTTTGTTCGCTACACATCATTCGATGAGGCTGTGAGCATGATTAGAGGGAAAGGGGTTGGCGCCTTGCTGGCCAAGTGTGACAGAATCCGCCTTTCTCCTGCTTTCCATTCATCCCGATGACTTTGACCTGCTGGGCTTTGCTTTTGCAGGGAAATATTATTTTGATCGGGCACTCCCTAAGGGTTGCTTAATATCATGTGCAGCATTTGAGGCTTTCAGCACTTTCTTAGAATGGGTGGTCAGGAGATTGGCGGGTTCTATGTCTACAGCTCATTCTTTGGATGACTTTCTTTTTGCTGGCAGGGCCGATTCTAGGGAATGCCACCTCCTTCTGCAGAGTTTTACACAGCTAGCTAGGGAGCTTTTTCCTTCACTCAGGGAAAAACGGAAGGGCTGGCTACTCGGTTGGCTTTTCTTGGGATTGAATTAGACATGTGGCGTGTTGCTCCTGCCTCCCGCTGGAGAAGTTGGCAACCCTGTGGGGTCTCTTAGGGGCATTGCAGTTTGTGCATAAGGTCACGCTTAAGGAACTCCAGGTATTGGTGGCTCACCTCAATTTTGCTAGTAGGGTGGTAGTGCCTGGTAGGGCTTTTCTGAGGTGTCTCTGTGACCTTATGGCAGGCTTAAAGGTGCCCCGTCACAGAACACAGAACACCGAGGGGGTTAGGGCAGACCTGGCTGACTGGGCCACCTTTTTGGACAGCTTCAATGGTGTCTCGTTTTGGAGGGCAGAGCAGCAACTTGAGGCTGAGCTTCAAGTTCATTCTGATGCTGCCGGGGGCTTAGGCTTCGAGGTCTATTTCAGGGGGCGCTGGTGTGTGGGACGGTGGCCAGCCAGTTGGGAGAGGGATGGTATTACACGGGATCTTACCTTCCTGGAGCTTTTCCCCATCGTTGTGGCGGTGCACTTATGGGCCGGGGAGTTTGCTAACTCTATGGTCCATTTCTGGTGCAACAACCAGGTGGTGGTCCAGGTGGTTAACTCCCAGACCTCCCGCTCCCCTAGGGTCATGGGTCTGTTGAGGGCATTTGTACTGCAGTGCTTGAGGGCCAATATCTGGTTTGTGGCTTGGCATGTTCCCGGGCTTCAGAATAACATCGCTGATGCCCTGTCTCGCTTTCAGTTGGACAGGTTTCGGGAACTAGCACCGGAAGCTATGAGGAGCCTGGAGCCCATGCTGGAGGGCCTTTGGAGGCTTGGCGCATAGAGGCGCAGCAGGCTATCGAGGCCTCCTTGGTGCCTGGTACCAGGATCAGTTACAGGGTGAAGATTGTGGCTTTTGCTGCATTCTGGGAAAGGGAGGGCCTTGCTGAGGAATGGCCAGTGCCTGTAGAGCATTTGATGCAGTTCTTAGTGTCTCTTTATGGGGCTGGTAAGGCTGTCTCCACTATGGGTGGTTATGCATCTGCTCTGGCCTTCGAAGCCCAGGTTAGGGGTGTGTTAGATTCAACGGTGGACCCACTGGTGTAGCGGATGCTTGAAGGGTGGTCTAGGGGAATGCCTAGGTGCCCCGACAAGAGGAGGCCCCTGACCCTTGCCACTATGTTGGCCTTGGTTCGCCATTTGCTGGCTTGTTGCATCAGGGGAAGCGACATTGATGAGGGCGGCTTCCCTGGTCTCTTTCTTTGGAGCATTTAGCAGTGAGGTGTTGCCCCGCAGCAGTCGGTCACCCGCTGGGCGCTGCCTGCAGTTTGCAGATTTGTCCTTTGTGGGTCAGGGAGTCTCCTTGGTCCTATGCGCCTCTAAGATGGATCAGAGGGGTATGGGTCAGGTGATTCATTTGCACACAGCCTCTGACCCACAATTATGCCCAGTGGCTGCACTTCGGCAGTATGTATCCAGCTGCCACAATTGGAGACCCCCTTACCCAGTATCAGCTGTGGGAGGTCCGGAAGAAGGCGATGGCCCTGGCGGGGGTCTCTGCCCGAGGGCTTAGTCTGCACTCTTTCAGGATTGGAGTGGCCACTACAGCCAGTCGCATTGGTTTGCACCCTGTGGAGGTGATGAGGATCGGGTGATGGTGAACCATGGCCTTTTTTGCGCTACGTGCGCTGAAAATGCAGCAGTGGCCATTGTTATCTGTTTTTGTTCTTTTGACAGGTGCTGGCAGGGTGGCAGCTCCAGTACGAGTGCTTCTCTGTGGCCATTCGCTGATGTTTTGGGCATACAAGAGGGCCAGCACCTCCCAGATTGGCACCCAACTTGGTTTGGGGCTACGAGCCAGAGTGGCCTGGTTGGGGTTACAAGGCATGCTTTGGGGGCAGTTGCTCCCGGCGTTAGTGGATTATGTAGATAGGTACTCCTGTCCAGATGTTTTGGTTTTACATTTAGGGGGAAATGATCTGGGCAAGCGAACTGGGCTCTCCATAATCCAGCAGGCCTTTTCTGATATTATGTCCCTGCGGAATAGTTTCCCGGGTATTTGAATTGTGTGAGTGGAATGGCTGCAGCGTAGAGTTTGGCGGGGGGTTCAGTCTCTGAGGGGGATTGAGTGTGTCTGTCGTAAGGCATCTTCCGCCATAGGGAAGCGCATAGTCAATGCTGGGGGGTACGTGTTGGCGCAGCTGGGCCTTTCGGCCTCCTTTCCCCACTTAATTCGGCCCGATGGGGTGCATTTGTCGGTCCCGGGTTGCGATTTACTTTTATCTCATATTCAGAAGGGGCTTAGGGCAGTGTTGGAGAGTGGTGGGGCAGGAAGGCCAAGCTTGGCTGACTTCCCTGTGTGGCAGGGACAGTGTGGGTTTGGGTGAAAAGTAGTGGGGGCTTAACATTGGTGAGCACCCTTGGATGGTTGAATGGGGATTGGTCAATCACTCCCTTGTGGTTTGTGCGGCCCAGGGATGACGATTCGCCATGAACTGGCTTCAGGACTTTGCAAGCCCTTGGGCCACGTGGTCCGGAGTGGGCAAAGGCCTAGAAGAATCCAGACCCCCTCTGGGGTGTTGGCAGTGAGGGGGAGGTATCAGGCGGGTATCAGGCGGTATCACCCAAGCAAGGTGCGGGGGAGGACTAGGGTGTCCAAACCCGGCTGTTGCTAGGGAGGTGGGCTTCTCAACTTAGTTTGCTTGCTCTTTGTTATATAATTTAATAAAGCTATGGCCAGTTTACCCATTAATGGTTGTCTGTGTCTTTTTGGGCTGGGGTCTGGGGACAATGAGCATATGTGTGTTTCCACAGTGCAGTGACACTAGCCAAAAGCTGCCTGTGTCATTCATGCAACTATAATACACATGCAACTTCAAGGTTCATGTGTTTATGGGAGACAGAACTGCATAGTGATGAGGAAAACAAATATTGGAAGTTATTTTATTCTTTCCAGGGCTGTAGCAAGTTTCCTGGTGGCCAGGGGACAAAGTTAGGCAGGGGTCCCCCAGCGCCGAAACCACGCTGCCTTCATCTGCAAGTCCCCCCCATTAATTACCTCTGGGGAGGGGGGCACCACCACTGCCCCCACCGCTATTTCACATCTTTGCTGTCAGGAGAGTGGCGGCGGCAGCGGCGGCAGTGGGCAGACTTCTCCCTTGCTTCCCTCCACTCCACTACCAGCCGGCGCATGGGCTTCCCTTCTTCCGAACAGCACTTCTGTGCTGTTTGAGTATGGAGACCATTGTGTGACATCACAGCACATGGCAGTCTCCATACTCAAACAGCGCAGGTATGCTGTTCAGAGGAACGGAAACCCATGCACCAGTTGGTAGCAGAGTGTGAGGGAAGCCCACCTGCCATCATTGCTTCCCCGGCGGTGAAGATAGGAAGTAGCAGCGGGAGTGGCAGCAACTTGTAGACAAGGGGGGCTGCCCTGGAGCCCTTGGGGGTCTCTCAAACCATGTAGGCCCAGGTGCAATTGTCCTCCCTTGTCCTACGGAAGCTATGCCCCTGATTCTTAGTAAATTGCACTTTTCTTTGTAACATGTTAGACAATGGGATTCTCCTCAAACTGGGGATGATAACTGTGTAATTCAACAAACATGAACCATATGTAGTCAGAAGGGTGGCTGGAAGGAAGATGGCTGTGGGGGTAAGGAGTTCTTATCTGGCTTCTACGCTCCACTCTCCTCTGGGTGGGGAAGGCTCTGGCCAAGGCTTTTTCTTTGCTCTTGTCCTCCTTGCTGTAGCCTGTTTGCTATCAGGGGCTGAACTCACTCTAATTGTGTTCAGATATACTCTGCCAAACTGGCCAAACTGCCTGGCCAAACTGCCTGATTGGTGTGGGGTGAGACACACCCATTGGGCTTCTGAGATCTTGGCCTTTCTTAGAGTGGGCTGCAGCCAGTGGCGCAGCTGCTGGCGCAGGCCACCTGCAGGCGGCCAGCCTTTGGAGGTGGGACTGAGGGCTTGAGCCAACATACTAACTTGAACAGCTAGAGAAGATTCTTGCTCACTTCACTGTTGGTGAGATTGGGTCGAAGTAGTTATGTGTTTGGGTTCATCTAGAGATGGGGAGACAGGGGGCGCCTTGGTTGAATGTGGGGCAGCTATTCTGGTGGTGGTGGGGAATAGAAGAAGTAACGTTGGCAGGTCAGCAGGCCGTTCCAGGGGAAAGGTAGTCAGAAATTTAATAGCTGTCTCCCTTTCCGGCTGTCCTGCCAGCTCTATGACCTCAGGGAGCACTGCCAACAACCCACATAGCCTTACCTTGCTCCTCTGCAATGCCAGGTCATTCCAAAATAAACCTGAGGTCATCCATGATTTGATTATGGATGAAGGGGTTGACCTGGTGTGTATCACCGAGACTTGGTTGGGGGAGGCTGGTGGCCCATTCTGGTCCCAGCTTCTTCCTCCAGGGTATTCTGTAGAGGAGCAGGTGAGGGGACGTGGGCGGGAAGGTGGAGTGGCCGTGGTCTATAAGGATAGCATCTCCCTTACCAGGGTCCCTGTCGAGGTTTCTGACCATATTGAATGTGTATACCTAAGTTTGGGGACCAGGGATAGATTGGGACTTCTGTTGGTGTACTGATCGCCCCACTGCCCAGCGGAATCCCTTACTGAGCTCACGGACTTGGTTGCGGAACTTGCGTTGGAGTCTCACAGACTTTTGGTGCTGGGGTACTTCAGTGTTCACTTCGGGACCAATTTGTCCGAGGCAGCTCAGGAGTTCATAGCGGCCATGACAATTATGGGCCTATCCCAAGTGGTCTCTGGACTGACGCACATTGCAGGTCACATGCTTGATTTGGTATTTTACTCTGATCAGGGTGGTGTTCCGTGGATGGGGACTCCTGTGATTTCCCCATTGTCAAGGAAGGACCATCATCTGGTAACGGTTAGGCTTACTTTCCATCTCTGCAGGAGAGAGGGGCTTATTAGAATGGTATGCCCAAAGAGGCTATTGGATCCAATAGGATTCCAAGAAGCCTTGGAGGGATTTAATGTTCGCTCTGCTGGTGATCCTGTTGATGCCCTGGTGCAAAACTGGAATAACATGCTTACTAGGGAAGTAGACACAATTGCTCCTAAGCATCCCCTCCGACCCGCTTCAAAACAGGCCCCTTGGTATACAGAAGATCTACGAGGGCAGACGCGGCAAGGTAGACGACTGGAGCGCAAGTGGTGAAAGACTCGACTCGAATCCAACAGATTACAACATAGAGCACATTTAAAGATCTGCGCTCAGGCAATACGTGCGGCAAAGAAGCGGTTCTTTTCTGCCCGTATTGCATCTGCGAGTTCACGTCCAGTGGAGTTGTTCAGGGTTGTGAGGGGTGTAGTAAGTGCCCCCCGCCCGAATCAGAATTTGGAGCCATCAGTTACCCGCAGCGATGTGTTTAAAGAGTTTTTTGCAGATAAAATCTCTCGGATTTGGGCCAGCTTAGACGGAGACTCCACAATTAATTCGATGTCTGAATTGGAGTTATCCGACAACTCCTCTTATGTGGTTCGACTGGATAGGTTTCAGTTTGTGACTCCTGAGGATGTGGACCAGCTGCTTGGATTGGTGCGGCCTACCACTTGTTCTCTTGACCCTTGTCCAACATGGCTTATTCTATCTAGCAGGGAGACTGTTATAGGTGGCCTTGTAGAAATCATAAATGCTCTCTGAGGGAGGGCAGGATGCCTCCTTGTCTTAAGGAGGCAATTATTAGACCTCTTCTTAAGAAGCCTGCATTAGATCCCTCAGAGTTGAGCAACTATAGGCCTGTTTCCAACCTCCCATGGCTGGGCAAGGTAATTGAGAAGGTGGTGCCCTCTCAGCACTAGGTGGAGGAAACTGATTATCTAGATCCATTTCAAACTGGTTTTCGGGTGGGCTATGGGGTGGAGACTGCCTTGGTCGGCCTGATGGATGATCTCCAATTAGGAATTGGTAGAGGAAGTGTGACTCTGTTGGTCCTTTTGGCTCTCTTGGTGGCTTTCAATACTATCGACCACAGTATCCTTCTGGAACGTCTCAGGGTGTTGGGGGTGGGGGGCACTGTTTTACAGTGGTTCTGCTCCTACCTCTTGGAAAGATCCCAGATGGTGTCAATTGGAGACTGTTGCTCTTCAAAATCTGAGCTTAAGTATGGTGTCCCTCAAGGCTCCATACTTTCTCCAATGCTTTTTAACATCTACATGAAACTGCTGGGAGAGATCATCAGGGGATTTGGAGCAGGGTGTCATCAGTATGCTGATGACACCCAAATCTACATCTCTATGTCAACTTCTTCAGGAGATGGCATAACTTCCCTAAATGCTTGCCTGGAAGCAGTAATGGGCTGGATGAGGGAGAATAAACTGAAGCTGGATCCAGATAAGACGGAGGTACTTATTGTGTGGGGTCAGAACTTTAGAGACGATTTTGATCTGCCTGTTCTAGATAGGGTCACACTTCCCCAAAAGGAACAGGTTCGCAGTCTGGGAGTACTTCTGGATTCACACCTCTCCCTGGTTTCTCAGGTTGAGGCGGTGGCCAGGGGTGCTTTCTATCAGCTTTGGCTGATACGCCAGCTGCGTCCATTTCTTGAGATGAACGACCTCAAAACAGTGGTACATATGTTGGTAACCTCCAGACTTGACTTCTGCAATGCACTGTATGTGGGGCTGCCTTTGTACGTAGTCCGGAAGCTTCAGTTGGTACAGAACGCGGCGGCCAGGTTGCTCTCTGGGTCATCTTGGAGAGACCACATCACTCCTTTGTTGATAGAGTTACACTGGCTGCCATTAGGTTTCCGGGCAAAATACAAAGTGCTTGTCATAACTTATATAGCCCTAAATGGCTTAGGCCCTGGGTATCCAAGAGAACGTCTTCTTCATTATGATCCCCACCGCCTACTGAGGTCATCTGGAGAGGTCCATCTCCAGTTGCCGCCAGCTCGGCTGGTGGCCACACGGGGACGGGCTTTCTCGGTTGCTGCCCCAAGACTGCGGAATGCTCTCCTTACTGAAATACGATTCTCCCCATCTCTGACATTTTTTAGAAAGCATTTGAAAACCCACCTCTCCACCAAGCTTTTTCTGTTCTTTAAAATTTTAAGGTTTTAATTCGTGGTTGATTTTAAATTGTTAAATTGTTTTAAGTTTTTGTATATATTTTAACTTGTTTTATACTATTGTTAACCAGCCAGAGACGAAAGTTTGGGGCAGTGTACAAATGTAATAAATAAATAAATAAAATATGATCAGGGGGCTGGAGCGACTCCCCTAAGAGGGAAGACTACAATGTTTGTGGCACTTTAGTTTAGAAAGAAGGCCAGTATGGGGAGACATGGCAGAGGTATATAAAATCATGCAGTGTTCACGAAAGAAGTTTTTCCTACTTCTCTCATAAAATTAGAATCTGGGGTTATCCATTGAAGCTAAATGCTGGGAGATTCAGAATAGACAAAAGAAAGTAGTTCTTTTCACAACTACTGCCAGATGAGGTGATGGCCACCAATCTAGGTGAGTAAGATGAGTGTCCTCTCAAGGCTCTGTACTTTCTCCAATGCTTTTTAACATCTACATGAAACTGCTGGGAGAGATCATCAGGGGATTTGGAGCTGGGTGTTACCAGTATGCCGATGACACCCAGATCTACTTCTCCATGTCAACTTCTTCAGGAGCTGGCATATCCTCCCTAAATGCCTGCCTGGAAGCAGTAATGGGCTGGATGAGTGAGAATGAACTGAAGCTGAATCCAGATAAGATGGAGGTACTTATTGTGTGGGGTCAGAACTCTACAGATGATTTTGATCTACCTGTTCTAGATGGGGTCACACTTCCCCAAAAGGAACAGGTTCGCAGACTGGGAGTACTTCTGGATTCACACCTCTCCTTGGTTTCTCAGGTTGAGGCGGTGGTCAGGGGTACTTCCTATCAACTCTGGCTGATATGCCAGCTGTGCCCGTTTCTCGAAATCAATGACCTCAAAACAGTGGTACATCTGTTGGTAGCCTCCAGACTTGACTTCTGTAATGCGCTCTACGTGGGGCTGCCTTTGTACGTAGTCTGGAAACTTCAGTTGGTTCAGAATGTGGCAGCCAGGTTGGTCTCTGGGTCATCTCGGAGAGACCATGTTAGTCCTTTACTGATGGAGCTACACTGGCTGCCAATAGGTTTCTGGACAAAATACAAAGTGCTAGTTATAACTTATAAAGCCCTAAATGGCTTAGGTCCTGAGTATCTAAGAGAGTGTCTTCTTCACTATGAGCCCCACCGCCCATTGAGGTCATCTGAGGAGGTCCATCTCCAGTTACCACCAATTCGTTTGGTGGCTACTCAGAGACAGGCCTTCTCGGTTGCTGCCCCGAGATTGTGGAATGCGCTCCCTGCTGAGATACAATCCTCCCCATCTCTGGCAATTAAAAAAAAACACCTGAAAACCCATCTTTTCACCCAAGCTTTCTCAGCTTCCTAATTTTTTTAAAGGTTTTAATTTCTGGTTTATTTTTAAATTGTTAAATTGTTTTAAGTTTTTTGTATAGTTTTTAAACTTGTTTTATGCTATTGTTAACTGCCCAGAGACGAAAGTTTGGGCCGGTGTACAAATTTGACAAATAAATAAATAAATAGATCGTTTTAAGAAGGGATTAGACAATTCATAGAGAAGGGCTATCATTGGTTACCAGCCTTGATATCTGAATATTTCCATGAGGATAAGAGGTGGCATGCCCCTGAATACCAGGTGCTAGAGAGCACCAGCAAGAGAGGGCAGTTGCTTTCTGTTCCCTGCTTGTGGGCTTCCCAGATGCACCTGATTGGCCACTGTGTGAGGCAGGATTCTGGATTGGATGTGCCTTTAGCCTGATCCAGCAGGGCTTTTTTATGTTCTTAAGTTGTTATGTCTAGAAAGGCCCTTAATGTGGTTGTAGGTTGGTCTTTCTGGTTGCTAAGTAACTTTCCTCAACACATGTAATGAATATTAAAACAGCAAAATTAAGTTGAATGGCATCCAGTAATTGCATAAAATATACTTTATTCAATAGTGTTTGAAGACTTTTCCAACCTTAATTGTAAAGTTTCTATGTCTGGATAAGATATTGTTAATAGTTATTTTGGAAGTGCTAATGGCAAGATGGAAGGTTTCCAATACTTTTATTGAGGAAGTGGCAATTAAAATGTTGAGTGCTGTGGTGTATGCATATATATATTTAAAAAATCCTGTATGTTCTGCACTTTTTTAAAAAAGGAAGTAAGAAAAAAAAAGAACCGGGAGATACAATTTAAAATCAAAAAACAAAAATACCTTCAATTTTAAAGGATATCTGTGGGAGGAGGGAAGAGCTTGCTAAACTGAAATGTTTTGTGTCTGTAAAACGTTTTGACATCTCTTAAAAGAATACAGTGAAATTACACGGCAAGTTATTTTTCCACAGCAAAAGACAGCACATTCATTATCTACCAGAATATACAGTGATTCAAGAAAATAGGACAGAAGAGCAGAAGACAGAACTATGTGGGTGTGTTGACACTGGTGGGGGAGAGTCTGTTATGGATGCTTCTGGTTCAGCTGTGTAAGTGGGAAATGTTACTGGAATGGTACACACCAAAGGATATCTGTAGTTAATAGAGAGGCTGCCATCTGCTGGTGTAAACAAATAGATAGCTTACGTAGTAGTCGTCATTCTATAACCATTAAATCAGAACAATAGTACTAGAGACCTTATCAGGGACAAGTGCATTTTCCCTTCATTCATACATTACTACAGGCCTTCACTGTTTACAACCCACCAAGTCAAATACAGCCTGACCTTCTGCATGTTTGCCAGCCATTCTGTCCTTGCAGTCCCAGGCTAGCAGCAAAAACAGAGTGCTGGTGAGCTAACACCACACACAGTTCATGAAGTATTTTCAGCTTGCTGGATCACAAGTTGTGAAGACTATAATGACTGCTATACACAAAACACAATGGCGGACATCTTGACTAATGAAACATCAGCCTTGACTAATGTAGCATCAGTGTTTCTGAAGAGTTCCAGACTAATGCTGCATTGTTGCTAGTGTGTGTGTGTATTTCAGTGACCTCCCTTCCCCTGGAACTCCTCTGTGTCACCTGAAAATATGTTCCCTGAGGGCTGTGCAACCCTCCGGGACAGATTTTCAGGTGGCATTGGGTGCTTCCTGCGGAAAGGGAGGTAACTGAAATTTTCTCTCAATTTGCAAACCAATTGGCAGAAAATACCTGAGAACCACACATAAAAAGTTATTAAACAAGTTCACTTTCCAGTGAATAAGTAAGTATAGTAAACGTCCCCAAATCAACTGCCTGAAGCAGCCCACTTCACCTTGCATCACAGCACAGCTGGCCTCATTGCCAACAAACAGATAGGCTAAGGAGTGGGCTGAAAAAGAAGGCCTGGGCTTGGAGGTCTCTGATTGATTGGAATGGGAACTCAAATGTCACCAGAGAAATACAAAAGCTGGATTTAATTTTTCTTGGGTGCTAGCAATTTTAATAATTCTGATAAGATAATGAGTCCTCCTGGGTAAGACTGAAGGTCTGTCTAGTTCTGCATCTTATTTTCTACAGTGGCCAACAGGAAGCCCAGAAGCAGGGCTAGAAAGCAATATCCCTCTCCACTCTTCCCTCAGCAACTAGTATTCAGTGGCATACTGCTGTAAACATGGTAAAAACATTTAGCTATAATAAATTTTAATATTTATTTCCAATTTTCTCTTTTCTTCCTCCCTATTCCTTTTCCTCTTTGTTGAGGCTCCCAGCTGCCATGACCCAACTAGGGTTGCCATATTCAAGTGGTCCAAAGCTAGACACCCTAATTTGCATGTTATGCACATTAGCTTGCAGTTAACTTTCATATTATGCACATTAGCTGATGCACTGTCCAGTTGACTTTTATTTGCTCTGGATATCTACCAGATAACAGTTGGCAAGCATATATTTTCCTGACCATTTGCTTGATCATTGAACATTCATACTTTATATCCCAACATTTTCTACTATACAAATTCAGTTTTTCACCTTGTCTAATTAGCTGTGTGTAGTGCTGTCATGGATTCCTCACCAACTGAATACTTCCAATACCTGAATATGCTATTTATTGGTTTAAATATGCTAATTTAAATACTGTATTTATTGGTGAATGTGACGATACCAGATAAGATTGGTAAAGACACCAAATTAAAGCTCACACTGAGGAATAGTGCTGAGTGCATTTTCATCACCACTAAGCTCTACAATTGACTCTACAAAACTGGCTCTGGGGATTAAAGCTTGAGCCTTGACATAGTCACCATTTACATCCTGAGATAAGTACATAAAATGTAACACCAAAATGACTATAGGCTGGAAAAAAGCAGGAGGCAAGGAGAATTCATGGTGACTTAAACCAAAATTTAAAACCACACAAAAACAAAATAACATCTATAGAAAATAAATCAAGACTACGCTAAGTTTGAGATATTAATAGCAGCAATAGAACAAAAAATACCTGGAACTTTTCAGCTAAGGCTGCAATTCTATACACACTTACTTGGGAGAAAATGGTTTCTTCTTCTTCTTTTCTTTTAATTTTTTTGGGACATTTTGTATTTTACAACATCTTTCCCAGTCTCTCCCCCCGCCTACCCGAGTCCAACCTTCCCTTCCCCTTTCAGCACTGGTTGTGGGGAGATGGGAAAAGAAAGAAGAGATGGAAAGAGAAAGAGAGAGGAGGAGAGCAGAAGGGGAGGGAGGGAAGAGGAGAAGGGATATTCACTGTTGCACTAGTAGGTGTGGGTAGATCAGAGGGGTTTCTATTCTAAGAAAAGTTCAAGGAAGTTGTCCCTAATTTCTGACCATTTATTGGATTTATTTACTTTTATTAGGGCCCATTTTGCATGTGCTGCTAACTCAAGCAGGTCCTGCACCCAATCCTCACTCCTAGGGGGATTGGGAGATTTCCACTGCCTCAATATTAACCTCTTGGCTGCCAGTAAGCTCCTCCATAGCTATTGTTTAGAACTGGATTTTAGTCCCCAGTTGGATGGGATATACCCCAACACTAGATGCCGATCCTTCAGTGCAAGAGATGAATCCATCACTAAGTCAATTCACATAGTAACCTCCCTGCAGAAGCCTTGCACTATGGGACAGTCCCAGAACATAAGTGTTAAACTGGCATGAGGATTACTGCATCTCTAACAGTTACTATTTGAGGCCATTTTTAATTGCTTAAGATGTAGAGCGGTCCAATAGGCCCTGAAAATAATCTTCTGTTGGATTAGGCACAATTTAAGAGCCATTGAGCTGCATTTAACACTACCTAAAATATCTTGACATTGCGCTGGTGATGTAGGCATCCATAGAATGCATTGCATTATATAGTCAAAAACCTTAAACATTACAATACACAGGTAGGCAGTGATTTACATAAAAATCAAGCTATCCTCTCAACTTCCCTATAGAGATTCCCTGCTGACACCCCACCCCCAAGGCAACATTTCTCAAGGGGAATACTTATTGTGAACCTCTCCCAGCCACTCTCCAGTGCTTCTGCTGCCTTTCTCTAAGTCCAGTGGCTGAATCGAATAGTGATCGCACATTTTGTTCCTTGACTCCACTTCTACAAGGGCTAGAGCTTAGCTTTAAAGAAGAAAAGAAAGCTGGGAATTCGGGCAAGCCAATGGGCTAACCAGGCGCCAGGGAACATGCTTAAAATCTGGTAAATCCAAGGGAGATGGCAACCTTAGGCCCAACCAAAAGTTGTGGGTGGATCCTATAGGGGAAGTCCTGCCCACTGCAGCCAATGACATCTCTGACTCAAGACTGGTGGTGAATGGGTGGGTTAAAAGGGGAGCTGTTGCAGAGCTGCTCCAGAAGCGCGCGCGCACACACATACACACACCGGGAAGCGTTACCTCAGGATGCAGGTGCCAAGATACCTGATTGTGTTAGACCTTCCAGCTGGCATCCTGTCTTCCAAGGCTGAGGTTCAAGCCTCTTATAAGATTGTCAAGGCTGCACAGGGTTATTGTGGTAAAGGTGTTGTGGTAAGGTGGTAAAGGTATTGTGGTAAAGGTGTTGTGGTAAAACCACTAGTGATGTGCCTGAACCAGTTCAGCACTTCCTTTGGGAAGCACCGAACCTGTCTGAGTGCCTGTATCTGAACACATTGGTGGGGCGGGGATTAACCTGTTCCTCTGCCACCCCACCGTTTTTCTGGGTGCAGTGCTTGCTTTTCAAAGGTCCCATGTCTGTGGCTGCAGTGCAGCCGGTTTGGGCATATCCCTAAAAACCACTGTGTTATTCATGTGATTAAATGAATATTTTTACCACTGTATGGTTCATTTGACTGCAAGTTACTGGAGCAAATACAAGTAATTCTGTACTATGACTACTTATTATAGACAAACAAACAAAGTGATCATAACTATTATTTAGTTATAGCATCTGTGTTACCATTGTAAAATGTCTAGTAATATCAGTCTTTTTGGTTATTTGAGCTTTGGATGCCATGAATCTGCTCCTGTGCTAATTTTGTCGGTAGATATCCCAGATCAGATGTGGATTTCATTGCAGATTTTCCTAGCCACTAAGCATCAAGATAAATGGATCCTAATGGACACTATGAAGAATAGAATGTGTTGAGAGACACAGCCAGAATGTCTTCAAAGATACATTTTATATTACATTTAGTCATGTTATCTTCCCACCCCGCTTTTAAACAGTTACATTATAAGAAATAGGAACAAAAACCTCAGTAGTGATAAAATAGCTCTTTTGGAGATACAGTATTCAGCAGTAAAACCTGCCATAAACGTTCTCTAAAACAACCCAAGCTTTTGGTATCACTTGATAAAAGATTTATTGGGTGAGGTATAAAAATATGTAGAGAAAAAAAGGAAAAATGGAACGTCAGAGTAATATACCTGTAAGTGTTCAACTGATCCAAATAACATCTTGACAAGGGACAAGTTGCTGCATATGACAAAAATGTATAAAGAAATAAACTAGGAAGTCCTATCACAAGTTGACATCTATTGTAGAAAGCAGGAACTGTACAATTCATTATTAAACCTTCAGGATTTTTTTTGCTACTAGTCTATTAATGGTTCCATTGTTATAAAAGTGACTGTTTCTGATGGAAGACATCCTTGATTTCAGTTGTTTAATGTTATTTCTTTGTTGTTTAAGGACTGTTATTCCACACTTGTTTAATGGTTTTTGCCATTGACTGACATTTTGTAGGAGTCAAAAACAGTGCTTTATATGCATCACACAAGTACTGACTTTATTATGTTTTTATAGCTACCTTTTAAGAATGGTTTTCTAGTCCTCACAAGAGGGAAAGCTGGATGGAGGGTTCCCTTTTGGTAAAAAGGAGAGTCTCTCATTCATGGCTTGTACACACAAGCAAATACCACACTGTTTTTCTACACGGTTCCTCTACACTTGGTGGCTGGCAGATGAATGTGTGAATGGTAGGGTTGTGTGTTTTGTTTTGTTTTCTGTTTTGTTTTGGCCCAAATCTGAAACACCCCCATTTTGTTTGAAACCAGCCAATCCAAACACCCCAATTTTGTTCTTGTTCGAAATTGCAAAATCCAAATCTGAAACATTTTGTATTTTAAAAAATGGCCCTGGGGCAAAACTAGTGGGTGTGGGTGGTAGTGCCCAATGGGTGGAAGCTACCATCCAAATTTCAGAGGAATTGGGCAAAGGGTTGATTTTTGGTGCATTTTTGAAGTTAAAGATTGTTCACATAGGGAATACTGGAGGTTTCAGCAAAAGTATAGCTTCACATCGGGGGGAAAGGGGTGGCCCAGAGCAGAGCAGGGTGGATGGTAGTGCCCAGTGGGGGCAAGGAAGCTGCCAGAATTATTTCAAAGGAATTGGGCAGAGGGCTGATTTTAAAGATTTGATGGAGTTTATGTGTCTTTAAGGTTCTTTCCCATAGGGAATGATGGAGGTTTCAGCAGCCTCATAACTCCACTTGGGGGGCACTGGGGTGGCCCAGAGCGAGTGGTGGTGTAGCACACATAAGGTGCCAACCACCCCCGTGGGTTGCTGACCCATGGGGTATTGGGTTCTGTTGTTTCTGAGATGTTTTGAGTGTA
Organism: Hemicordylus capensis; assembly: GCF_027244095.1. Lineage (NCBI taxonomy): Eukaryota > Metazoa > Chordata > Lepidosauria > Squamata > Cordylidae > Hemicordylus > Hemicordylus capensis. The sequence continues at coordinate 314,067,032 of NC_069657.1, forward strand.
GATTCTCTGGTAGCATATGAGAGTGGATCCATGGCTTGCCATTGAATTTGCTACCAGAGAATCTACACTCAGAACACCCCAGAAACAACAGAACCCAGCAACTCATGGGTTAGCAACCTATGTGCACTACACCACCACTTGCTCTGGGCCACCCCAGTGCCCCCCAAGTAGAGTTATTGGCTGCTGAAACCTCCATTATTCCCTATGAGGAAAAATCTTGAAGATGCGGAAACTTCAACAAATCACAAATAATCAGCCCTTTGCCCAATTCCTTTGGAATTTGGGTTGTGGCAGCCTGGCAGGCACCCATTGGGGCACTACCACCCAACCCACTCTTCTGCCCCTGAATCCATTCCCAGGCTGGCATGCAGTAGCCATAGCAGGCTGGCAGGCTGGGCTCAGGCTGTCAACAAGGCAGGCATAGGCAGTGGCATGGCATCATGGCAACTTGAGACATGCAGTGCTGCAAACTAGTTCTCGCTCTCTTTCTCTTCAATGAGGCAGAAAGGCAGAATGGCAACTACTAACTTGCCGAATGAATTGAAAACTCCTCCTTGAACTCCCTCTCCACCCTTGCCCCTTCTTCGACCCTTCCCCTGGCCAATGTGGGGTCAGTAAAGAGTGGCAAGAGGCAAACGAGCCAATGGGGAACAAGGAGGGAATCGCCAGCAGGTCAGCCCATGCTTTCAGTCACCGATCAGAAGGCTGGAAGGGCAGGAAATCCAAAGAGAGGTCAAACACAAAATGGAGACTGACTCAGAGGTCACCACAAAATGGAGGTCCGAAACAACAAAACATTTTGTAGCTGAAACAGGGATGTTTTGTTTTGTATACAAAACTTTTGGATCTGGAAAATGGGTTTTTTGTTTTGTCTACAAAACACCCCAAACGGGCTGTTTTGGGTACAAAACGTTTTGTATCCAAAACGTTTCGCATATCCCTAGTGAATGGATGTCACAGAGAAGCAATTGCGCCCTGTTTAGGCATTGTCCTTTTGGGCACAGTGCAGCTGGGTAGCGTGGGAACAGAAGTTAGGCATGCCCTCTTAGCCCAACATGCTCTCTGCCCAGGCCCCCTGATCTCCTCAGGTCAGCACTTGTCTGCAGAGGCTATGGTTACAGAGCAAGGGCTATGGCTACAGAATGCACTGGTGCCAGCCTGTTCCTTCTTTACTCAGGTACACTCGACCCAGTTTTAGACTGCCCGAATGGGGCTTATGTTTGAGGTAATGGCTATAAAAGCTCCATCTGTGGCATTAGAATTGTGATCCACACACATCAGTTATCACTTAATGGTGAGCATGCATGTGTAATTCAGTCCAGAAGGAGAAAAATCTGCTGGGATTCCCTTTTCTTAAATGTCTGTTTGCACCCTAAGATAATGTTTGCTGCTGATAAACATAAAAATGCAAACAGTAATCACAAATTGTTCCTTCACTTTGTAATTGTTTTCAGAATATTTATTTATTTGTTGGTTGGTTGGTTGGTTTGTTTATCAAATTTGTACATCGCCCTAAACTTTTGTCTCTGGGTGGTTAGCAATACCATAAAACAAGTTAAAAACATACACAAAACTTAAAACAATTTAAACAATTTAACAGTCAAAACCAGGTTAAAACCGAAAAATTTAAAAAGCTGAAAAAGCTTGGGTGAAGAGATGATTTTTCAAATGCTTTTAAAAAATTGTCAGAGATTGGGAGGATTGTATTTCAGTAGGGAGTGCATTCCACAACCTCGGGGCAGCAACCAAAATATCAGGTGCATTGGAAGATACATTTTTCTTTTTCTTTTATTTTGAAAGTCTTCATCGGTTTTGATACCATCTCCCTTTCTCTGAGAAAATAATTAATTAATTGAACACTCACAAAAACAGTTCACATTAAATCAATGTAATTATCGGTGAAAGTTTATGTCATTTGTTTTAATAACTTTGTCCAAACCAAATCTAAATGTATAAGACTAGTTTTTTTATAAAGTATATTTACAAAAATGGTATCAGCTGAACATGAAGCAACACTGGAAGACATGTCAGAATCCTGGAATCTGACATGCTGAGAGGGATCCATGTACTGATATTACATGGACCCTGGAAGGGAGATAGCATAGGGGCTACCCAGCCTCCTAAGTTTAGCATGGAGGAACTGAGTCCTCCAGGGAAGGAGGAGGAGGAGACTATTGTAGTCAAGGTTGTTTGATAACAGAGAGAGATACAGGAAGGACCTGAGCTGAGCTGAGGAGAGCTAATGTGTTGAGAGATGGTTAACTGAGGTGCCAAATGAAGAGGTCTGGTCCTGAACAGTGAGCTTCTGGTCACACTATTTCATAATGTTCATTAACTTTGCATTTTCAGTATAGTTGGGATTCCCTTTAGATTTAATTTTTAATATTGGATTCATGTACAGCCTGCCCTCAATTTTTGAAATTCTTTAAAGGTTTTTTGAAATTCTTTTTAAAAATTCTTTAAAGGTTCAATCCTATGCATGTTTACTCAGAAGTTAGTCCCACTAAACTAAGTTTTGTGGGGCTTACTCTCAGAAAAATGCAGACAGGCTATCACTAAATTGAATATATAGCTGTGCTGATCTTAACCAATGCTGAGCAAATTGTACTTTCTGCAGACTGGAAGAAAGCAAGGTATGTCCCAACACACATACACTGGAGGGAAGAAGACAAAGCAAAGCAAAGCAAAGTAAGCAAGCAAGCAATAAACTCCAGTGGGCAAATACCACCTGATGATTCAATCGTACTGTACATGAAAAGGATCTAGCTTTTTACAAAAGACCTTGATTTATTATATCCTTCACCTCCCTCTCTGAAGTGGTCAATATGAGTTAGCTTTATCATATCAAGGATACTCCATAACTGATTCCTATAATTTCCCATATCAATATATCACATATTTGTATATTGTGGCTCAAGCTACAAGACAGCAGAACACTATTTCTTATAACTTTCCATCTGTGAATAGTTATTTTGCAAAACACACAGATGGAGCAAGGACTCATTTCCAAAACCATATTAAGTGCAAAGTGGCATCTCTATGAAGTGAAATCAAACTGTAACACCATCATTTTACAGTCAGTTGTAATTTCCAAAATACTTACTCTAGAGTGTATTGATAGGACCACTGCCAGGTATGTATTTTGAGGATTCCAACCCCCACAGCCCAACAGCTCCAAGTGTTATACAGGCCTCTTATAATGAATGAAGCCAAAACCCATGGAGTGTATTTGCACGTTTCGCTCCATGCTCTTAATCTTTTGCAGTGGCGTAGCTTCCTTTGATGTCACAAGCATCACATTTTGTGACAGTGAGTGAGTGCAGCTGTTTAAATGCTAACATCTTTGGAATAAGATCTCAGAATCCGTGTTGGATTTGGAGCCTCCAGATTGGGCCCAAAGGACAGACCTCTAGGCCCTGATGCATGCTTGATAATATTATCAAGTACATGCTTGAGCCTAGAGATCTCTGTGCTTGGTCTCCCCACAAGGATAGTTTTCCCCCCCCCTTACGATTCTGTGCAGGGTGGCAAGGAGTGCTTAGTCTACATTGGGAGGAATGTAGCAGGCTTGCAGCTTTTTAGGCCCTGGCATGCCCAAGGACATCATCAGTACGGGTGTGCACAGAACCGGCTGGTCCAGTTTGGTATGAGGCTGAACCGGACCGGAACCGGACTGGGCCAGTTCGGTCCAGCACCCCTCCACCCCCCCGAATCCATCCGGTCTGGGGTGTGTGTTTTCATGGACCCTTTACAGGAAAAAAGTGTATTTATTTATTTTAAACTTATCCCCTCTGGGGGGCTTCTCCAAGGTGTATGTGTGGGGGTTTCCACAGAGGTTCCCCACCCGCTGGCCTTCTTTCCTTAAAAAACAGCCCTGTCCGGACGTTCTTCAGCCCGTTTGGGCCTTTCCTGAGCATTTCTGAGAGGCAGTTGCTTGCTGGTCTTGAAGAGATAGGAAGCAACAAACTTGCATTTCTGTCTTAAAGAAGATATCAAGCAAAGGGATCACAGCAAGGAAATAAAATAAAATAAATAAATCACCAAGAAAACAAGAAGGGAAGGATAAGCCAAGTCTGCTAGGGCTGGAAATCTCCTAGGGTTTGATTTCTGGCTGGCTGGTAGTGTTTGTGTCTGACAGAGGAGAAGCCTGAATGGGGGATTCATCCCAGGTGAGGGCCCCAGCTTGTGGGATGGGTCACATTCTAGATCTGAATAAGTTTACTGGTGTTGAATACAAGGCTCAGTCCAGAGGAGCTTTGCTCCCAGGAGCTTTCCTAACAGGAGTTTGCAAACAGATAATGAAGGAGTTTTGCAGGAGTTTAGTGGGAGATTGGTGGGAAACTATGTGGCGAGGCGCACAAATATTATTCCTTTGTCACAGGGGAGACACCCAATGCAAGAATAAGGTGAGTACTACCCAACTTTGGTAATTCTCTTGGAGGACAAAACTAAAAACCATTAATTAGTTGACAACTGTACCCAGTACCTAGCTTCAAACCCCATATACTCTAAATAGCCAATCAAACTAATTATGAAGATAGAATGCCAGTAGGGGAGGGGTGGCTTCCCAGTGTATTGCACAGAGTGTCGCATGTATGACTATCTGCCTGAGGGGCAGAAGTCATGGGTGTGCGCTCGGTGCTCTTGGCTCTCAGGGAACAAGTTTGTTCCCTTGAAGCTAAGGTGGCTGACCTGGAGAAGCTCAAGGAGGCAGAGAGGTATGTGGATGACCCTCAGGGTTATGGTAGAGGCATCTGCCTCCCAGGCTGATGGCACTTCTGCTGTCATGGAGAATGAGGGTCTCAGGGAAGGAGGACATTGATCGGAGGAAGAGGGAACCATTCCCTTAGCAGGGACCCCTTCCTTGACCGATGCACCCATATCCTCTCACACAGAGGATACTCCTCCAGGGAGTGGGAGCCTTTTAGTAGTGGGTGTTTTGATCATTAGGGGCATAGAGAGATGGGTCTGTGACCCACGTGTAGACTGTACCGTTACTTGCCTGCCTGGTGCAAAGGTTGCGGACATCATGCTGCATTTAGGTAGGCTGTTAGGCAGTGCTGGGGAGAAGTCAGCTATCGTAATGCAAGTTGGCACCAATAATGTTGGGAAATGCAGTTGGCAGGACCTGGAAGCCAAATTTAGGCTGCTAGGTAACATACTGAAGTCCAGAACCCCTAGGGTAGCATTCTCTGAAGTGCTATCTGTTCCTCACACAGGGACAGCAAGGCAGGTGGAGCCGAGGGGTCACTGGCGGCTGATATGTTTCTGGGCGAAATACAAAGTGCTGGTTATTACCTTTAAAGCTCTGAACAGCTTGGGTCCGGGCTACCTTAGAGTGTGCCTTCTTCCGTATGATCCCCATCGCTTGTTGAGGTCATCTGGAGAGGTCCGTCTCCAGTTACCACTGGTACGTCTGGTGGCGACTTGGAACCGGGCCTTTTCTGTAGCTGCTCCTGGCCTATGGAATGCACTCCTGGCAGATATCCACAATTTAGGCTCGCTGTCGTCCTTTAAGAGAGCCCTAAAAACTTATTTGTTTGGCCTGGCCTTCCATGATTTGTGAAGTGTTTTTTAAAAAAGTATTTTAATTGGTTTTAAAAGGTTTTAACTGTTTTTCAATTGTTTTTATATTAGGGTTGTGCATGGTCCGGACTGGTCCGGACCGGCACCGAGGGGGGGGATCTACCTTTAAGGGCGGGTGTGTGTGTACAACATACCCCTCCCGCCGCTCTTCCCCCTCCGGCGCTGTAGTTTTAAGCGAAGTTTTTGGGGCAGCAGTGTTCCTCGCTGCCGCCCCTGCCCCCATCGTAGCCTGGAACTTTCCGGGAAAACTTCCCTGGAGCCGGCTTACCCCTTCGCGCGGCGAGAGCCCCGGAGGGGTCGCACCGCCCAGTGGGGTCCCTAATTGCACCCCAATATCCGAGTCACAGCACCACTGAAGTACCAGGGTACCCCTGACCCCAATAGGGGAGGTTCGTTCCTAGGCGGATGGAGCCCAATAATCAGCCCAGGCGAGAGGACTTAAGATCAAGATTTTATTTGCCCTTAAGTAGCAAAGGTGCTGCTTGGCTCGTGCTCAAAGCAGGACAGAGGCTTGATACAAAAGCAACATATTTATACACTAAGTTATTCTTAAAAGAAAACAATTACACAAGAAAGGCAGTTATATGTCATAACTCGTGGTTAGCCAAAGTTCCTGTTTCTTGGGAATAGGTTACAAAATATGTGTGCAAGCAGTTGGCCAGTCTGGACCAGTCTTATCTTGCTCCCTCAGCACTTGCGGTTACCATGCTGTATATGATTTCTGCTAACAGAGGGGAAAACAACTACCAGGGGAAGGAGTTTTTCAGCATAAGCAAAAATCTTGTAGCAGACTCAAACAAAATGGCGAAGCTTATGTCAAGCATTTGTTTCATCTTTCATAGCCTATATACCAAAGGAAGTCCAACACAGGTGCGTTGAACTTCAGAAGAGGAAATTTTAGATGCCAGCGTGGCTAACAAGTAGAGTCAGGGAAGCTATAAAAGGGAAGAAGACTTCCTTCAGAAAAGGGAAGTCCTGCCCAAATGAAATGAGCTCTGGCAAAAGAAATGCAAGGAGACAATAAGGGATGCAAAAAGAGAGTTTGAGGAGCTAGAAGTATATGGAATAATAAAAGGGGAATAATAAAATCTTTAAATTTATCAGAAGTAGAAAACCTGCCAGGGAGGCGATTGGTCCCTTAGATGATGAGGGTATGAAAGGGATTATTAAGGAGGATATGGAAGTTGCAGAAAAGCTGAATGTGTTCTTTGCATCTGTCTTCATGGTGGAGGATACCAACCATATATTCTCTCTTGAATTAAGCTTTTGGCAAGGTGACAAGGGAAGATGTTCTAAACTGTCTTGAAAAACTAAAAATTAACAAATCGCTAGGGCCAGATGGCATTTACCCAAGAGTTCTGAAGGAACTCAAATGTGGAATTGTTGATCTCCTAGCAAAAATATATAACTTGCCCCTACAATCAGGCTCTGTACCAGAGAACTGGTAAGTAGCCATTGTGACTCCGATTTTCAAAAAGGGCTCTGGGGGGGATCCAGGAAATTACAGGCCAGTCAGCTTAACTGTGGTGCCGGGTAAATTGATGGAAAGCATACTTAAGGAAAAGTTGTTAAGCATATAGAAGAAAAGGTCTTGTTGAAGGAGAACCAGCATGGCTTCTGCAAGGGAAAGTCTTGCCTCACTAACCTTTTCGAGTTCTTTGAGAGTGTCAACAGGCATGTGGATAAAGGTGATCCATAGTATACTTTGACATAGTTGACATAGTATACTTGGACTTCCAAAAAGCTTTTGATAAAATTCCCCACCAAAGGCAACTTAGCAGTCATGGAATAAGGGAACAGGTTCATGTGTAGATTGGTAACTGGTTGAAGGACAGGAAACAGAATGTAGGAATAAATGGACAGTTTTCATAGTGGAGGTAGTTAGGAAGTGGGGTCCCCCAGGGATCAGTACTGGGACCAATGCTCCTTAACTTGTTCATATACAATCTAGAAGTTGGGGTGACCACTGAAGTGGTCAAATTTGCAGATGACACTAAACTATTTAGGGTAGTGAAATCCTCAATAGATTGTGAGGAGCTCCAAAAAAGATCTCTCCAAACTGGCTGAGTGGGTGACAAAATGGCAAATGCGGTTCAATGTAAGCAACTGTAAAATGAAGCACATTGGGGCGAAAAACACCAGCTTCACATATACGCTAATGGCAGAGGCGTAACTATAGGGGGGCAGGGGGGGCACGTGCCCCGGGCGCCATCTTTTCTGGTCACGTGGGGGGCGCCGCCATGACAATTTTTTTTAATTTTTAAAATTTTTTTGTTAATACAAATGTTTCCTGCTCAGTGCAGCAGCGCTGCAGCAGTCAAGGGAGCGCGCCGGCGCCCCCTCCCCCACGAGCGGTCCCTTCCACGCCCCCCGCGCCCCCCCATTGCTTTGCAGGTGCCTGGCAGCCAGTCAGTGGCCTGGCTTGGTGGCGGCAGCGGGCGCTTGTGAGGAAAAACCTAAGTATAATGTAGTATGTTGGGGGGGCAGGGGGGCGCCATTTCAGTGCTTGCCCCGGGCGCTGTTTTCCCTAGTTACGCCTCTGGCTAATGGGATCTGAGCTGTCAGTGACTGACCAGGAGAGAGATCTTGGGGTTATGGTGGACAGTTCATTGAAAGTGTCATCTCAGTGCGCAGCAGCTGTGAAAAAGGAAGGGGATTGAAAGGGGATTGAAAATAGGAAGGGGATTGAAAATAAAAATGCTAATATTATAATGCCCTTATACAAATCTATGGTGCGGCCACATCTGGAGTACCAGTTTGGTTCTGAACCTACTCACACATCCCTAATCATCAGGCATGTGTTCTGGCCTTGAAACTAGGGAGATTGAAATCAGCTTTCAGACCTTCAGAAGACATCCTAGTAATTAAATTCCCAGGTCAGGGTCTTATCCCTCAGTCTTGCAGTGCAGGGTCATCAGATCCCATTCTGGCTAAGTGCTGCTTTACATATGGAGATTTTTGTACATGGTCTTTATCTCCATGTGAGGGGAAATGTGCAGAAAATATGATTGTGCCAATATGTGAAGAATGTGCAAGTGTCTATTTGATCATGTGTCAGGAAGCCATTGCATCCAGCAGCTTCTCAACACATGTAACCACAGCAAAAGAGAGGCTTTCCCATTCTTCCACATCAAAGTGTACATGGTTTCCACACCTTTTTTCCTATGCTGAAAAATCTCTGTGTAGGAAAAAATTCATATGTAAAGTAGCCTGAAATGAATGTGGTGAATCTGTATGAATCATTGGAAAGAGGAGGTTCTGTAAGCTTAATAAAAGGTAACATGATGAATGCTAAATAAGTGTCTCATCTTAGTCTCTACCTCAGCAATGGCCATGATGGGCAATGTATATCTGTCCAAGGTAGGGTTGTTTGCCACATGCCCAGGGTTGGACTGAGAAGTCCAGGAATTGGATGTAGCAAATGTGTTGTCTTTGACATGAAATTTTTGGAATTTGAGCAGATCGTTTCCTTAAACAAATTCTACCAATTTTTTTCTTATGGCTCTCTCCAGTCATTGGAGTTACATGGTGTCACTATTTAGAAGTCCCATACTCTTTCCCTTTCTCTGGCATCAGTGCTGCTGACTGGCTAGGTTGGCTCATTTTTGAGAGCTCAGTAAACACCTTCTCCTCCTCTCTGGATCCTCCCTTGAGTTAGCAAGGGTGGTAGCTGTGGGATTAGCTGTGAAGTATATGGACAGAGAGAGCCCCCTTTTCTCTACTGGCATTGTTGGAGTCCTCCTTCCCTCTAGCACACTCATTGCTTGATGAAGCACCTACAGTCAACAGGAAGTATCTCCTGTGTGGAGTAGCAGGGAGAAATGCAAGGAGCAACGGGCCTTAAAAACACAACTGTCCTTTATTGTTAGTACATGAAATATGAAACTCTGCAGAAGCTCCACCCCCAGCTACTGCTCTCAAAACTATATGAGCTTCTAACCCTCTCAAATGCAAAAAACCAGGGGGAAAATGCTGAAAACAGCTGCTACGCTCCACAGTTAAGCACTATCTCCAATCCTGGTTAAAATGTAGGGCTTTAAAAGTTGTGCCCCTCCACTTATGATGATGCTTCCATCAAAAGCATTGAAGCATCAGTTGATGCTTCCAGGAATTCTCTCTGACAAATGTGGCAACCTTACTCCAAGGCTACTCAGGGCCACACTATGACTGCCTTCACAAAGAACAGCAAACCATGGGTCCAACAGACCAGCAGTTTGCCTCCATCCCCCCCGCTTGCTTCCATACAATCACTATCTTCAGTCTGAGAGATGGCAACCGGGGTGGGACTGGCTGCGCGGGCTTCCTCCAACCCTGGAATGACAGCCCGCACCAGCCAATGAGAGGGAAGCCAGTGGAAGGAGCTTCCTCCGTTAAATCCAGTTTGGGTTAAATTCCCAATCCAGATGACATGGAGAAGGAATGGACTCTCAGTTGGGTGAGTGGAACTCAATACAAACTGAGGGTTCATTCCCAAATTCCCAATCCAGATGACACGGAGAAGGAATGGACTCTCAGTTGGGTGAGTGGAACTCAATACAAACTGAGGGTTCATTCCCAAATTCCCAATCCAGATGACACAGAGAAGGAATGGACTCTCAGTTGGGTGAGTGGAACTCAATACAAACTGAGGGTTCATTCCCAAATTCCCAATCCAGATGACACGGAGAAGGAATGGACTCTCAGTTGGGTGAGTGGAACTCAATACAAACTGAGGGTTCATTCCCAGGTTTGGGGACAAAATCATAACTGTGGCTGGGTCTGGGAACCACATTTCTGGTAATAGATGACACGGAGGCTGAACTGGAGGTGAGTTTGGTGTTCCGTGCGACGGCAACCAAGATGTTAAATTAAGTGCATCATTAGAACTGACTTTTAAAAAATAACTAGGAGCTATGAGAGGAGTTGATCTGGATTGGGACTGCAATGGGGTGGATTGGGACTGCAATAGGGCTCTTTAATCCTTTGCCCCCACCACAGTTCTGATCCATCAATGGTAGCTTCCTCCCTGGGCAAATGCAGCTATTTAACACAGCCATAGAAGTGGCATATAAACACTCACAACTGTAGTCATTGTAGCCTTGGATGGGCAATCCAGATCTGAACCATGGAGGGAGCGAAAGGTTAAAGACCCCTCCCCAATGCCACAAAACCCCAATCTGGAGCAGTCTGTCATTCCTTGGTTCTAATTTTGGGAAGAAGAAGAAAACCCAAGCATATCATCTTTAATGACACAATGTGTAGTTTAGCCCTGAGAAAAGAATGATCAAGTTTGACCTCTTATGTACTATGACATCATTGTGGGAGATTTTGTCATTTTGCATGACATCGAGTACAGGCCTGACCTCAGATTGTGGCAGCTTGTCTCAGATTCTTGGCGAAGAGAGGAGAAGAATGTAGAACAGACTTTGGGTGTGGCTGATTCCCCTTGCCTTTGCCTTTCAAATGCCTAATGAAGATGTCCATGTTGACATTGCAAGTGTCATGTTTAGAGAAGCTAAAGTTTTGCAATGGTGTGTCTTAAAAGGAAGAAATGAAAAACTCATATGCAACTTGTTGTAACTTAAGAGACTTTAGACAGGATAAATCTAAGTAGGATACTTAATAATGCTATGCAGATATTTGGAAACAGATCTTCCCCACACTCCCCTCATGTCCTTGTAAGCAAGGGGAGTTCAAACAGCAAGCAGCCAAGCTGGAATAGGTACAAAATACCAAAATTGCTTTTCCTTATAGTTGCCCTCACTACAACATCATTTCTCATGCTAGTCAGAGCTGATTTAAGTGTTGGAAGCATGCCAATCATATGCAAAGCCTCCTTGGTTTTATAGCTTATATGATACAATTGACCAATACAGTGAAACATCTGTTTCAGAGGAAGTCCAAACGCTACTATTGCCACACTAATGTATGGAGAGTGATTCTGTTCCTTAGTTCCATCATTTGAACCCTTAAAGGACAGTAAAAATTATATCTTTTATATGTACAAAAGAAAAGGCATTGCTCACATAATTTGTTTTAAATCAAGCTTTAAAATGTCTTGTGAAAGAAATTAAGTTGTTTTGATTGATGCAGATCTGGGTGGTTTGATAGATACAGGACCAGTTTTTCTATACTGTGTGCAGAAGTTCAACCGGAGGTTTTGAATCAGTTGAGTTCTAGGGATTTTACTTTAGTACAGTGCCCTTGATGAAGTGGGCTTCAATCATTGAAAGCTTATGCTATAGTCTTTAAGGTGCCACATGGGACTCTGTTACGGTTTTGCTGCAGCAAACTAATCTGCGTGGTAGCTTCCTTGCACCCATTGGGGCACTACCACCAACCACAACCCACTCTGCCCCCCCAGTGCCCCCCACATGGAGTGATAAGGTTGCTGAAATCCCCATTATTCCCTATGGGGAAAAGCTTAAAGACGTGTAAACATCAAAAAATCTTTTAAAATCACTCCTTTGTCCAATTTCCTTGAAATTTGGGTGGTAGCTTCCACCCATTGGGCACTATCACCCAACCCACTTTGGTCACAAAATGGAGGTCTGAATCTCCAAATTTTCCAGATCCAAATCGGGAGTGATTTGTTTTGTACCCGAATCTGGGCAATTGAGGACAGGGGTGATTTGTTTTGTCTACAAATCACCCAAATCGGCCAGATTTGGGTACAAATAATTTTGTACCTGAATCATTTTGCACATCCCTAATCATCACTATCTCTGCTTCGTACCAGTGACATCACTGCTCTCATGTATTCAACAGAAAGGTGGAGGAACAAGAGATGCAGGGCGGAAAGCAGGCAGCTCTGATCCACCAGCTAGTGATGGCAGAAATACTAACATTTAATCCATTTAGTTCAAACTGGCTTTTACTGGAGTACTTGGTCTGGTTGCCGGTGGGCTTGATCATCTATAAAGTAAAGTAAAGCTGTACCGTTGAGTCGGTGTTGACTCCTGGTAACCATAAAGCCATGTGGTTTTCTTGGGCAGAATACAGGAGGGGTTTACCATTGCCATCTTCTGCACAGTATGAGATGATGCCTTTCAGCATCTTTCCTATATCGCTGCTGCCCGATATAGATGTTTCACATAGTCTGGGAAACATACCAGTGGGGATTTGAACCAGCAACCTCTTGCTCCTTAGACAAGTTACTTCCCCGCTGTGCCATTAGGTGGCTTGATCATCTATTGAAACTTCTAAAAATGAGATGTTCACTTCCAAATTAGAAACTTAAACATGATTTTGACATTAGTGGTCTGTTGTAATGGGATATCCCTTTCCTAAATACAGAGGCGTATCTAGGGAAAATAGCGCCTAGGGCAAACACTGAAATTGCGCCCCCTGTTCAAGCATCTGACACCCATCTTTCAGATAACTTTACCATAATATCAGCTGAAAAATACAAGTCAAGCTCGTTAATCTTTTAATATTTCAAAAACTATTTAGCAGTGGACTTAGCCAGACCAAAAAATGCTGGAAAACTTCAAATTTAAGTATGTGGGGGCTCATGAAATACCCAAATACTATGTGGAGATGTACTTGGAAAACTAAACAGAAGTGCCTGTCTAATTCTCTACTATGCATTGTAGCATCACCATTACATAAGTTTTAAAAATCAATGGAGAATTTGACTTTTCCCAGATACTCTGTAAATAATTAAAGGATATGCAGAGTAAACTGTGTCACTGCTTGGAATATATTCTAGTCTTTCAGAAAGACAGTTAAAATGAGAGAAAGAGAGCAAGAAACTCCCAGTGGGCCTTAATATTAAGGGTTTCACACTGATTCAAAGACAAACTCACCATTAATAGCCATATTAGCAAGACATCACATTTAACTCACTTATCACAAGAAGCAAAGTAAGAGCAAATGAATACAATCCTAGCTCTTAAGCGTCAGCTCAGTATTCACAAGCCCTGATTCTCTGTACATAGTGCCAATCTGAATATGTGTACAGTGTCTTATATTATATATTTATTATTATTATTTTTACCCGTAGCCCCTTTGGGGGGCTTCCTAAAGGCTGGGGGGTTTGCAAAGATTCCCCCTCACCCCACTGGCCTCTAGGGCCTCGCAGGGACCATTTGAGCATGTGCAGTGGCCGTTTTTAAAAATAATCTTTTTTTAAAAAGGCCACTGAAAACAAAATGGCCACCGCGCATGCTCAAATGGCCTCTAGGGCCTCGCAGGGACCATTTGAGCATGTGCAGTGGCCGTTTTTAAAAATAATCTTTTTTTAAAAAGGCCACTGAAAACAAAATGGCCACCGCGCATGCTCAAATGGCCTCTCCAAAGCCTGGCATGACCTAGAGCCTCACAGAGGCCATTTGAGCATGCACGGTGGCCATTTTGTTTTTGGCAGCCATTTTTTTTAAATTTTTTTTTACAAAATGGCGCCCCCCTTCAAGTGGCACCCGGGGCACGTGCCCTGCCTGCCCTACCCCTAGATACGCCCCTGCCTAAATATCAATAACAGCATTGAATACTATTAGTACATCATCATCATTATCATCATCATCATCATCATCATCATCAAACTGTTTCCAACAACAGCAAAAGTTGACAGAGCAGTTTACCCGGCAAAATGTGGGTAATATCCAGTCATAACATTCTCTATATAGTTGCTGATATGATGACAATCCTCTGAGCACACTACATGAACTTTGCAAATAAATCTACAAGTGTTACTAGCCCACAATATCTTTTACTAGCCCACATAGCTATACATTTCCAGTTTCAGTCATGACGGGCTTGTTGACCACGTGAAAGAAAGAACTTTTCCAGCTTTCAAAAGCTTATTTGTTGCCTTTTAATTTACAAGGTCTCCAGGGCAACCCACATGGTTCTCCTCCCCTACCCTGCTGTTTTCTCCTCACAACAAACCAGTGAGATAGATTGGGCTGAGAGATGGTAATTGGCCCAAGAATGGACTTCACTGTGTAGTGTGGGTTCCCCCCACTCTAAATCCAATGCCATCCTGCCTCTCCTTCCTTGCCTTGTAGTACGAGAACTCTTTTACTTATTCAGGTAACCAAGTGAGTGGCTATTGACAAGACTATGATTCAAGGTATGTATCCATCAATCTCTGGAGAAATGTGATTCCTGGTCATGAGAAAATTCTTATGAGCTCCTAAAGCTCAGAGCCCCGCATAGTAGGTTTGCCTGTACCCAATTGTCTGAAGCCCTGGTTTCTCTTCAAATAGCACAGTTTCTTCAGCTTATCTTCCAACAGATTCTTCTTTGATATGCTAGCCTAGGCAATCAAAAGAAAACCCCCACAGATAAATACAATGTGAACACTATGATAAACAAACAAGCAAACAGTTATGTTTCAGCCTTTTGAAATAAATCTTGAGTAATTTTAAGGCAGTGAAGATTTTCAAAAAACATTCCAAGGGCAAACATGAACACACCAGCACTCCTATGAGTAAGCAAATATACACAAAGTAGGTATGTACCGGGGGGGGGGGTGGAATAACCAATGCTGCAATCCAAATAACAGTTTCAGCAAATAAATCCAGCTGAGAGCATTCAAAAACAGCTGGGATGTCTGGTTAGTGTTTAGATCACCTCACAAGGTCTCACATGTGGCTTCTTCATTGTGTACAAATTAATGTTATAATGCACTATGAAAAATAACAGATAGGGAAACAAGACACAAACTCTACCATCTAGGGCTTTCAGTCTGAGATATCAGCAACTGCCAGTTATTAGTTCTGTTTCCCCCATGGGTGGCTTCTGTTCTAACCAGAAGTTGATTGACTGGCATATTTGGCTTAGGGTTGATAGTTACCTCATTGATTTAGAAAGTGGGTGTTGCCTTCTCTGGTGGTATGTGGTTCATGTGCGATCCTTAGTTCATGTGTGATCCTATCTGTTTTGTAAATGGCTGGTACAAATACTTCTGGTATGGTCTGATCACTAAGCTATCAAGTCCACTGGGTGACCTTGGGTCAATTTATCATCTCTCAGCCTGATCTACCTCACAGGATTGTTGTGAGGATGGGTGGATGGTTCTGCCTTCCAGCAGGAATATTGACCCTTGTGGACCACTCCAGCTCTGTGGCTCGATGCAGATATTTACTGGGCTGGCGAGCACCTTCCTATGGCAAAGGAGCAAGTACATGATATTACCTCTGCGTTGCAGGTAATATCATGGGTGCTCTACATAGATATCATATTTGCACAATTCTTTCGCTTTTGGGTTATGAATCAGTGGCTACCCTTCATACCTTATAAGAGAGTACCATCTTGATGAGAGACTTGCAGAAACCAAGCACAGAGATGGATCAGACTCTCTGATTGTAATGTATAGCTACCATGTCTGATCCCGACAATGTTGTTTTTATTAACAAAGGAGTTCATAAGAGCACACACTTCAGGCAGCGTCCATCTTGTGGCTCAAAGTTAACATATGGAAGAAGAAACACATTGAGCATGTTTAGCCCACCAGACAAAAAGAACCCCACTAAGCATGCTCAAGTAAGTGAGGCTACTAACAGTCTAGGGCTGGGTTCAGACATAATACGAAACTAGAGATCACTTCACCTTTGGTTTCACTAACAGTATGACTGCAGTGTCGCTGACTGCAGAGAGGCCCCTCTCCCCTGTTGGAAGTTAAAGGACTTTGCACTGTCTCTTTGTCTCAGACAGTGGAGGACAGACTAGTAAGTCAGAGGGCTAGAAGGTCAAGACATTGGTCATCACTTCTCCAGTGCTCTGATGCTATCCCTTTGATATGTAGATTGCTACTCTTAGGGATCAACTTCCTCCTTCCTCTCTCTCTTCTCTCCCCTGCCTTTCTACCTTACAACATGGCAAACCTCTCTCCCTGCACCATATGTGCAGAGAAGATGCAGAATCCATCTGCATCCAGCTAGATAGATACGGTAGATTAGAGATCCTAACTCCTCACTTTCCTATCTAGAATGGAGTTCCTGAATAAATGCCTTATATATTGATTTGAAACTATGAATTGGCTCCAAGTTACTTTACTCTCAGTATACATGCATGCCTAACTAAACTACCGCTGTGTTGTGCCTCTGTGCACTCTCCTATAATGAGAAAGGGATTCTCTCACCACAGAGAATTTCCAACATCCCCAATGTCCAAACACGGAAGGGAGAGTGAGGTGAGGGAGGGGCACGGAACTGTGGGTACATTGGACCTGTGGTTCAATGTTAAGCCTGAATGTGGCAATTCGGGAAGACTCCTGAACTACAAAAACACTACCCTGATAATGATGAAATACTTTCTATTATCACTTTTCATTCTTACTGTTATGTTTTTAAACAATAAATGTGCATGTGCTGGATACTTTGCATGAAAAGTCACCCGTCTTTCTATGCACACAGGTCAAGTATGGAAGAACAAAATATAAACTGACCTGCTATTCAACTAGGCAATTGGTTAAAGTTCTTATGGAACCTTGATCTTTATAGTTCTTCTGCATAGTTTATGAGAAGTGCATTTAATGAAAAAATGATTTATTTAAGGAGACCTAGTATATATTGAGATCATTATTTCATTCCTTCACTTTAAAAGCAGTGACCTTAGATACTGCCCATCTTTACAATTTGAGAGCCAGAAATACATATGTGTGAATGAGGAGGGGGAAATGGAGAGGGGGAGATATTGTGAAGCCAGAATGTGAATGATGTGATAGTTCCACTAAAACACACATACAATTCCACTGAGCCAGGATTTTAACCATCATGACTGTAAAATCTTATATCTGGGATCTTTCCAAGAGCTGGAATGCTGCTTCTCCCATTGGAAAGCAGAGATGCTGTTTGCTGATTAGAAAGCTGAGTTATCTAGCTCTTATATCAAGCTATAAATGTGTCATTGTGTTGGGATTAAATGTTTGCTATCCAAGAATAGCATGATTTGTTGAGATTTATCTGACAAAAGGAAGGCAGACACATTTTTTTCAGCAGCTTGATTTTCCAAATGGATGATCCGATGTCTCAGAACACATGATGTCAAGCCTCAGCAATGGGAGTCACTTTAGAAAGCAAGAAGACAAGAAGGTCAACCCTCTGCATGCTTATCTTGCAAATGCCCTATTAATTTTTAGTGGACAATATTCATTCATTCATTCATTCATTCATTCATTTCGTTCTTACCCATCTTTCATGTAAAAACCTTGGGTAGCTAACAACATTCAGATCATATAAAAACAACTTTTTTTAAAAAAGCAGCATCCAGAGTAAGACTGGCATGAGTAGAACTTATCAACTCATGCATGAGTGGGGGAGGGCCATTTCCCACCAATTCCTCCCCTTCATCTTGGCAACATTTGATGCCCAGGAAGCCCTCTGTACACCCTGAAGGTTGAGCAGGGATGTGGCCCACCTGTAATGCTAACAGCATAGCTTGGATCAATGTGCAGCACACAGGATATGTGCAAATATTCTAAGTTCAGAACCTTTTATTTTATTTTATTTTATTTCTATACTGCCTGATATGTACTATTAAAAGAAAGTCCTGAGAGAAGAGTTTGCCAAAATACTCACTGGAACTCATTGCAGACCGATTACTACTAGACAAACTGCAAGTGATAGGGTTAGAGGCTAGACACATTTGGTAACTTTGATGCTGTGTACTAAATGTTCAAGCCAGAAAATGTCTTGCTTATTTAACTGTAAGCACACTATCCAAGGCACCTTAACTAGCCTCAGTAACCAAAATATGAAAACAAACCTCCCATTCCTCTCCAAAGGAAAACTAGCAATAAGTAAGGTTTCCCAGATCTGTAAACTTCCTTGAAATTAACAGATGAATGCTTCCAGCTGCTGTCTACGGATAAAATGACTCTGTTACAGCCAGTGGGATTGTTGGAGCTTAAGTGAGTTGTGGACTGCAATAAGTATCTTCTGCGTGTATTTATATTGCCTAGACATTGTGAGATTGAATTTGTCTTCATCATTTGATTACACACTTAAAACACATCTCTGGACCCCTATAAATAACTTCAGTTCTATTGATCTCTGTTGTATCAGAGAGCTGGCTTTCTGCCAGAACTCAATTACACAGGATGACATCTCAGGGAATATTGTCCAGTTGTTAATTTCACGATTGGAACTGCATTTCTGTACAGCCTGGCTGATTTCCACAGCTGCTTCTATTGAAAATGAGGGGTCTGATGGTTTTATGGATAATGTTAAACATATGTAGCCCAGGCAGCATTATGCTTTAAAAGCCAGAAAGCATTAAAAGATATTTTAGTTGTTGGCAACATCCAATCAGCATATGAAACATCATCTAATGTAAGAAAAGGGAGAACTCTCACACCAATAGGTTTCATGGTCTGACAGCACTTGGCAGGTTTTACCTTCTTTCTCCCCACCCCCACCGCCGCTGTCTCTCACTGAATTTTTGGATCAAATTATTATGACAAATTAATTTGAAGCTGCAGAGAAGGGGAAGGTGAGAAGAGATATTTCCCTATGAAGAACTTTTGATTTTAGATGATATCACTTACTTTTTGCTTTGGTTTTTGTAGGTACATTGAACCTTTGCCTTTCTGAAACACATGCAGGCAACGAACTAAGCAATATGGTGTGATTGCCCTGAGGGATTCTCATCACACTAAATAATATATTAGCCATTTAGGACAAGTTTGCACGTTTGCTGAACTGAGAATCCCATACACATGGCAGAAGAACCAGTGTATTCGCTCAACAAGAAGTAGGCTGTGACATCTGACGTGGGCAGTATATATGTCCAACTTGCATGATACTGCAGGGGAAAAAGGGGAGGAGAGATCCCATGAACCATCTTCAAAACCCCTTTTTAATATTTATTTATTTATTTATTCAATTTATATACCACCTTTCATAAAGTGGCTCAGGGCTGCTTACAGTATAATAAAAATGCAAGACAATTAAAATAAAAAAAACAATTAAAAACAGATTAAAATTACAATTTAAAAAATATCATTAAAAGCCAGGCTAAAAAGATGGGCATTTAAGACTCTCCTGAAGGTCTCCAAGGAAGACAATCCTCTTATATACATGGGAAGCATGTTCCACAACCCAAGGGAGACAACAGAGAAGGCCCGATCCCAGATCACCACCAGATGAACCAGAGGCACCCAAAGACGGACCCCTCCTGATGATCTCAATGAGTGGTGGGGATCTTGTAGAGAAAGGCGCTCTCTCAGGTAAATCTAAGTCATTTGGGGCTTTAAAGGTAATAACCAGCACTTTGTACTTTGCCAAGAAACATATTGGCAGCCAGTGCAACTGTTTAAGAACAGGCATAATGTGGTCTATCTGGGATACCCCAGAGACCAATCTGGCTGCTGCATTTGAACTAACTGAAGTTTCGGAACTACATACAATGGCAGCCCTACATAGAGTGCATTGCAGTAATCCAACCTGGAGGTTACCAGTTGGTGTACTACTGTTTTCAGATAATTCTCCTCAAGAAATGGGCAGAGCTGTCAAATCAATCACAGTTATCACCAGCATAATGATACTACCCAGCACCAAATACCCTGATTACCTCACCTAGCAGTTCAACTTAGATGTTAAAAAGCATTGGTGAAAGAATGGTTCCCTGGGTGTTCTCCATATAGTAGCTCCCATTTAGAAGAGCAACTGTCACCAAGCTGCACCATCTGAAATCTACCTGAGGCATAGGAGCAGGACCACTGTAAAATAGTGCCTCCTATCCCAAATCCCTCAAGCAATCCAGAAGGATATCATGGTCTATGGTATCAAAAGCTGCTGAGAGATACAAAAGAAGCAGCAGAGTCATACTCCCTCTGTCAATGCCCTAGCGAAGGTCATCTATCAGGCTGACCAAGGCAGTCTCAACCCCATAGCCTGCTCTGAAGCCAGTTTGAGATGGGTCTAGATAATCAGTTTCCTCCAAGACCACTTGGAGCTGGTCAGCCACCCCCCTCTCAATGATCTTACTCAACCATGGGAGGTTGGAGACTGGCATATAATTATCCATCACAAGGGGATCTAAAGTGGGCTTCGTAAGAAGAGGTGAGGGGTGAACCACTGCTTCCTTCAGACAAAATGGCATCCTGCCCTCCCTCAGATGATAACAACTAGGCCAGTTCCAACAACCTCCCTGCAAGATGAAATCAGCCATGATGGGCAAGGATCCAAAGAACAGGTGGCAGGCCGTACCGCTACAAGCAGCTTGTCCACATCCTCAGAAGTCACAAACTGAAAATGATCCAATCTAACCCTGCAAGAGGGATTGCTGGACACCACCCTTGGTCCTGAGTCCAGCCCAAATGCTGATTTTATCTGCAAAGAACTCACTGAATGCATCGCAGTCAGACATTGTTTCTGGAAACAGATTTGAAACAGCTTGAGTTAAACCCCTAACAATCTGGGACAGCTCTGCTGAACAAGTACTTGCAGACGCAATACGCACAGAATAAAATCGCTTCCTTGCTGCACGTATTGCCATAGTATATGCCTTCAGTTGGGCTCTGTGCTGTATATGTCTCCTTCGGAGGTACGGCTGGTGGGTAAGACGGCCTTTTCCTTTATTCACTGGCTTATTTGTGTGCTATTTTCCCATAATAGATTATAAAAATAACAAGTATGTACAACAAGAACATATCAGCAATAACCATGCAACCAAGTATTAACAGTACTTATTAGCTGGTGTGATCTCACTCTTCTGGGGCATATAAGCGACCATTTACAAGTGGTGACCATTTGTGAGCTCACTGTGGAGCATTGCAAGGGGAGCTGGCCACCTCTGCATATAACCCATGTGGTGTGAGTCAAGTTTTGAAAGCTTGGGGCTTCTCATTTTAGAAAGTCAGACATAAAACTTCATGGAACCAACTCTAGTGCTGAGCTAATTGTAAGATAATGAAAGTTTGTTTTTGAAATCCCAGGAAAGCCATTACATACTATTTAAAAAACACACCTCTGATCATCAATATTATATCTATCTATCTATCTATCTATCTATCTATCTATCTATCTATCTATCTATCTATCTATCTATCTATCTATCACAACAGAGAAACATTCCTGCAATGCCAGAATAACATCGCTATTTGTCTTGGCCTCAGCGGTTAGAATACAACACCTCATCTTTAGCACGTATTTAGTGGCATAGCAATTCTTGGGATAGTGCCATTCATGAGATCGTCATGTGACTCATTGCATTTCACTAAAGCCATTAAATCAAACTACAGACTGCCTTGCAAATTAAATAAATTAAATATTTTTTAAATGTGCAATGTATTTTTACTGGAACCCAAGGTTGTGTTAGGAGATTGCTAGAGCCAATGGTTAAAAACCTGTACTGAGGCACAAGTCCAACTTCATTGGAATGGGGTAAACAAAACAGTGCACTAGATTACAGTAAGTTAAGCCAATTTAAGGCTGCAATCATAAACACCCTTACTTGGGAATAAATCCTAGTAAACACAGTCTTAAAGTGATAAAAACACAATATACTATTTCAGAGTAAACATGCATAAGATTGGGTTGCAGTGCAAGCCACATTGATTCCATGCTGTAAGAGGAGAGCTGGTCTTGTGGTAGCTAGCATGACTTGTCCCCGTAGCTAAGCAGCGTACACCCTGGTTGCATTTGAATGGGAGACCACATGTAGGACCACATGTGAGCACTGTAAGATATTCCCCTCAGGGGATGGAGCTGCTCTGGGAAGGGTAGAAGGTTTCAAGTTCCCTCTCTGGCTTCTCCAAGATAGGGCTGAGAGAGATTCCTGCCTGCAACCTTGGAGAAGCCGCTACCAGTCTGTGTAGACAATACTGAGTGAGATAGACCAATGGTCTGACTCAGTATATGGCAGCGTCCTATGTTCCTATGTATTGTTCTTTGCTCTCTGGAAAAGTCAGTGCATTATTGGTTCCCGTTGTTTCCTTCTTCCATACCCATCTCTGTATTTTCTGTGATTCTAATGCTAGCAACAGGGATCCCTGAACTCCATTCTTTGCCACTTCCCTACTTCTCTCTCAGCCTAACCTACATCACAGGGTTGTTGTGAGGAGAAACCTAAGTATATAGTACACTGCTCTGGGCTCCATGGAGGAATAACGGGATATAAAATGTAAAAATAAATAAAATAATAAGTAAATAATGTTATTTAATTATTAATATTATAATATTATTATAATATTATATTAATATTATTAATATTAATATTATTAATATTTATTAATCAATGTTAATTATTAAATATTCAACAAAAAGTTCACACAGTGGTTTACATAGCAAAAGGAAGGAGAAAGTGGTACCCTGTCTCAAAGGAGTTCACAATTAAGGGTGTGCAAGGATCATTTGCTGCGGTTCAGTCTGAATTCAAACTGAACCATGGGTCTGTGAGCTGGTTCAAACAGCTAGGCTGGCTGGTTAGATGAACCAACTCAAACTGGTTCGACGTGGTTCACAATCAAACTGGCCTGGTTCGCGGTGGACCAGTTCAAGAATGAACCAGTCTGCGTATCCCTACTCACAATCTGAAAAGAAACTCCAGGGTGAATCCAGCAATTGCCAATGGGAGGGGATTAAGGACAGAGTCAAATATAAAGTCATAGAGTGCTCTTTCTCAAACTAGGCTTCAGTTAGGCTTGGAAAATGAGGAGTCCTTGAGGGAGACTCCTAGTGCCTCACATCTGCAGAGACCTCTCTGTCCTGGGGTAGACTTAAGCACATGTGTTGGGAAATATATTTGAAAAGACAAGCTTAATACAGAAGTGGACCAGAAATGGTTCTTTATCATTAAGATTTGCTGTGCAGGGGAGTTAATCTGTGATGCATGACGAGGGTTAACACTCCCCTGCTGTGAAATTTCACCCTGAAAATCAGCTCGCTGAGAAGCAATTTGCCTCTGAAGCAGCCATTTGCTGCAAACTGTCATTTCAGAGGCAAATTGCTGCTGGTGTGTGTGTGTGGGATTTTCAGGATGAAAATTTAACAGGGGGGAAGTGTTAACAGGAGGAAAGTTCTCTCTTCACTCTTCCAACTGCAGTATCCTACCCCTGTGGCTGAGGGTCCGGTTTTGGTCCACATCTGCATTCAATACATCTTCTAAAGATTCATTTAAAATCACATACGGGAGCTCTTCCGGGAGAGTGGGTTTTACTTACCCTCCCTGCAGACAATCGCTGACCCTTCTCTGGGTGGGGTGGATCGCCCGCCCAGAGGAGTACCAGATCCTGCCGGTGGCTCCAGGGGTCAGGTGCAGGGAAGCGCCCCCGTGTGTCACCCCACCCCCCAGAGCCCGAATAATGCACCACATGGGTGAACGGTGCATTACCAGGATTCCCCCTCCCCCCCGAGTGTGCCTGCCATGGCTGCAAGCAGCTGTGGCAGACACATTATTTTTTAAAAATGAGGTCAAGGGAGCACTCGCTCCCTTCACCTCATTTTAGCAGGAGGCTACTTTGGAAGGTTTGCCACCATGTAACCTGATCCCGGTAGTTCACACGAGTGTGCAAAACCGGGCTGGGCTCCCTTAGCCCAGTTTTACACACTCGTGTGAACAGCCTCATAGTTTGACTGTCAGAATCACTTTCTGAGTTAACACTATTTACTGTGAGTTTACCATTTGTCAACTTTTCTCTCTATCTCATCCATTTCCAAGCTTTATTTCCTTGTTAGTCATGGCCAGTTCAAACTGCATCAGTGCATGCCATGCTATCTGACATTCTTCTCAGACAGCCCGGCAAATAGTGAGCCTAAGAGGTGGTGATTTGCTTCCAAAGCCGCCTGATGGTGTTAGAGTTTGTTGATTTTTTACCCACAATAGGTAAAACAGCAGAGCACTAAGGAATGAGCACACACTCCAGTTACAGAGTCGGTAGCAGAGGATGGTTCGGATATTGCAGCTATTTAGAGAAAACACATGGAGATCCTTGTATGACTAAACACTAAATATTTATTGGTTAAATAGACTTAGATAGGATGTTTCCATCTGCTCTCTAGGAGGAAAGGAAGGATTGTGACTCAGTACAGGAAGTGCTGCAGAGTCAGTTCAGGGGTCATAGAGTAGGGAGAGATAGGGAGACCCTGACTCACTGTCTCTACTCCCAATGCCCCTAGTGGTCATTAGGACAGTTGGTGCAAAAGGTCGATGCACTGGAAGTTCATCTCCAACAGATGGGTCTTATTAGCGGTGTGCACGGAACCGCACAGCTGCGGTCTGGCACTGTGGAGTGGGTTCCTTTAAGGGCGGGGAGGGTTTACTTAGCCATCCCGCCACTTGTCCCCCTCCAGCGCTCGTATTTATTGTAAGAATTGGGGCGGCAGGATACCTCCCTGCCGCCCCTTGCCCCTCCGCAATGCAAAAGGCTCTGGCAAGCCTTTTGCGCATGCGCACGACGCGGGCGAGCTTCATGTCTCCCTGACGCTGGAGGCCCAGTCTACCCGGCCTCATCCCGGCAGGTAGACCGGGCCTCCGGCTGCCAGAGGGCCGGTCTACCTGCCGGCAGGGGCCGAGGCCAGGTAGACCGGGCCTCCGCCGTCGGGGAGACATGAAGCTCGTGCGCGCCGTGCGCGTGCGCAAAAGGCTTGCCGGAGCCTTTTGCATTGCGAGGGGCAAGGGGCGGCAGGGAGGTATCGTGCCGCCCCAATTTTTACAATAAATACGAGCGCTGGAGGGGGACAAGTGGCGGGTGGGGTAAGTAAACCCTCCCCGCCCTTAAAGGAACCCCCTCCACCCGGACCGAACTGGCCAGGTCCGAACTGGTCCGGACAGTCTGGAGGCCTTTACAATGGCCTCCGGACCGGTCCGGACCCATCCCTAGGTCTTATGGAGATTTGAGGCCCAGTTACCTCAGTCCAAGTCTACCTACTTTAGAACACTGACTCTTTTCCTATTCTATTCCTAACCTATTCCTTCACAAACTAAGCTTTGACATAGCCTAGGCTGACAATGTAACCATATGACACCAGAAGTGTCATAACGAAGTGGCAGAACATCTGCTTTGCATGCAGAAGCTCTGAGGTTCAATTCTTCTGCATAGGCCTGCAAAAGACCGCTGTCTGAAACCTTGGCGTGCTGCTCCTAATCAATGTAGAAGATACCGAGCTACAATGATCTGACTCAGTATCATTGATACTAAGGCAGCATCTTATGTATTTCCTTCTTTTAGTTTGAAGAAACAATTGTAAAAGGAGAAAAGGCGTACATAATAGTAACATTGTTCATTTAGGCTCATATTCTCTGCACACTTAGGATATGCTGCTTCACCACAGACTGTGCATCTAAAAAGCTTTATGTTTACACTAACAGCTTAAAATGGTTTAATATCTGATGTGATTCCTCTTCCTCCCATTCCCAGCATCTTGTGAACTGCAATTCTGGATGGTTCTGGATGGGGTCATGCTCCCCCAGAAGGAACAGGTACACAGTCTGGGGGTGATTCTAGATCCTAACCTCTCCCTGGTGTCCAAGGTTGAGGCAGTGGCCGGAGGTGCTTTTTATCAGCTTTGGCTGATACGCCAGCTGTATCCGTTTCTTGAGATGAATGACCTCAAAACAGTGGTACATATGCTGGTAACCTCTAGGCTGGATTACTGCATTGCGGTCTATGTGGGGCTGCCTTTGTACATAGTCCAAAAACTGCAGTTGGTCCAGAATGTGGCAGCCAGGTTTGTCTCTGGGTCATCTAGGAGAAACCATATTACTCCTGTGTTAAAAGAACTACACTGGCTGCCAATATGTTTCCGGGCAAAATACAAGGTGCTAATTATTACCTATAAATAGATCTGGCCACAGTGGGAGCACATCACACTCATTTTGAAAGAGCTGTACTGGCTGCTGGTTCGCTTCCAGGTCCAATTCAAAGTGCTGGTTTTGACCTTTAAAGCCCTTAACGGTTTGGGCCCGGGATACCTGCGGGACCGCCTGCTCCCAAGGGTTGCTGCCCACTTGACGAGGTCATCTGAGGGGGCTCTGCTCCGGGTGCCGACAATGAGGGAGGCTTGGTTGTCGTGCACGTGGGACAGGGCCTTCTCTGTTGCTGCCCCCAGACTATGCAATGCTCTCCCGGTGGCTATTCGCTCCTCAGTCCTCATCACAGCTTTTAGAAAGCATGTTAAATCATGGGTTTTTACCCAGGATTTTATATGATTGTCTCTGCTGCTGCTCTTTGTACTTTGTATTGCTTTTATGCTTGTGTTTTAAATTCTTAATCAGATTTTTTTTATATTTTTAGCTTAATATTTTAATTGTATCTTTTTTACAATCTTGTTTTTAAATTTTGCTGTAAACTGCCTTGGGATTGTTTTAATGAAAGGAGGTATATAAATTTAACAATCAATCAATATCAATAAATCCCTAAACAGCTTAGGCCTTGGGTATTTAAGAGAACATCTTCTTCACCATGAGCCCCACCGGCTGTTAAGATCATCTGGAGAGGTTCATCTGTGGTTGCCACCAACTTGTCTGGTTGCTACTCAGGAACAGGCCTTCTCCATTGCTGCCCCTGGATTTGTGCTCCCTGTTGAAATAAGAGCCTCCCCATCTCTGGCAACTTTTAAAAAGGCACTGAAGACACATTTATTCACCCAGGCTTTTAATTAGATTTATAGTTTCAATATTTTAATGCTGGGTTTTAAATGATTTTAATGGTAATGATTTTAATGTTTAAATGATGTTAATTGTTTAATTGATTTTAATGTTTAAATGATTTTAATTGTAAACCGCCCAGAGACGCAAGTTTTAGGCAGTATAGAAATATGTTAAATAAACAATAGAATTGCAATCATCACTAATGTGTCACTACTTCCACTGAGAATAATGGAAGTAGCAACACAGTAGCAATGCTGCATTCCTTAGGAGGCACTGAACAACCCTGTATTTGCAAGCAGCAAGCATGGGTTGTTCAGCGGCTGAAAGCTGTATATTCACCCTACTCTTGGATCCATGGGGTGCTGTGCAGTATGTTAGCCAGTAAACATAATGGGGATATTTTTGTCCTTGATATGTTGAAGTAAAAGAGTCTCACAGTACATCCAAGAAGATGTTCTTACGTTTCATGCCTTTCCACTCTTAAATACTTTCCCCACTTCTTCTATCTGTTCTGCTTTGAAAACAGTCTAGGGAGAAAAACTTTCCACAAAACTAGAACTCTCGACAAATGTGGGTCCAATAGGATAAGGTATGTCTTTAAGGAGATCTGGATTTTTGGGGTCAAGTCATAGCTATTATATTTTAGACTCAAGGGTCCAAATCTTCTCTGACCTTACTACAATTCCAGCGATTCCTGTGGAATTGCATGGGCCATAAGTCAAAGCAGAATTTGGGCTGTAGTATTCATGTCTGTTCAATGTTTCTCAAAGAGCCTTTCGACATTCTTGTTTATGAGGTTCACCAGAAGGCTTTCAGCTCTAATGTTATACTGAAAACAACAGATCCTATGGGGACCAAGGCTGCCTAATGACTTGTGAAGCAAAAGCTTTGCTAAGCATTACAAATGTGGAAGACCTGAATCAATTCCAGCGGAAATTTGGAAACCTACATGGTGATTTCTGTGAGCATTCTCTCATTTCATCATCATTTATCACGTTTACACAGTGATATAAGTGGACATAAAATGAGTCAGCTTGTTGGAAAATGTCACAAAAGTCTTATTTTTTGTTCACACAGCTGAATATTATCTTTTTTTGTGAGTTTTGAATTCCAGACAGGTTGTGCCCCTGTAATTCCATGGAAACAAGACGGTGTTTTAGATGTTAGATCTTGTTCATTCCAAAAACTGAAAACGAAGAAACAAATTTTAGAAAGTGTTTTGTTTAAGGTGATGAAGAAATGTGGGTGGGGGGAGTTTCTGTTTAGTACATAGGTGGAGATGTTACACTTTTGTCATTTGGAACACATCCAGGGTACATTTGCTGAAGTTTGGGAATTGCTTTACACGCATAGCACTGAAACACTAGCCCTATTCAGATGCTACTGAGAGGAGTGCCGCAGTGCTCATGGTTACAGGAACAGAAGTGGGGAAGAAGTCCTGCCCCATAGCTATATCTCACCCCCTCCTGCTTGGTGCTCATGATTACAGCTCCATTAGTCTGAGGGGGGAAGCTCCGTAACTGTGGTGGCTGGCACTTCCGGAAACAGCAACCTTGGGCCATCTAGGCTCAACAAAGCAAATTCAGATTCAGCTCCAACAAAACAAAACAATTGTTTTGTTATCAGAGTTAAGGGGGGTTGGAATACGGGAGCGAAAACACTGCAAGAGTGCACATTTAGCAACACTACATAATCCTTGTTGATGTAAGTGTGACAACAATGAAAGCTTCACGGTCCAGGGTGAATTTTTGGCAGATGTGAAAATAAGGAAGTCAGAAGACATTTCAGAAATGTATGATGTGCTTTTGAAAGTCAGAATCCATTACACTGTGTAGCATTTTGCTCACCGCAAATGTGTATGATTTGGCAAAAGCCTTTTAAAAGGCCCGTCTTGCTTTCTTTCCTTCTATAGGAATGAGGGTAAGGAGTAAAAAATAACCAGAAACTAATAGCTGCAGGCTTTAAGAAACAAGATTGGGGTGGTGGGGAGAGCGTTTCCAGGGCTCAGAGTGAAAGGTTGTTGACAATGGCAATCAGGCATGACTAATAACTGCATGGAGCGGGTCTTTGTAGGGATTCTGCTCTAAAGCACTAAGTGTGTGAAACAAGATCATTTGGAAAGAAAATGCAAGTGGCACATAAAGAAATGCAAAGAATACAAGGTCTTCTCCAAGGTCAAGGAACTGGCGAGGAGGTGGAATCACAGTGCAGTCAGGAAACAACACAAAGCGGGCTTAACACTAAGCACAAACTCGATCCAATACTTAAATGTTTATTTACCCTCAGATTAAAGTATGACTTGTTAAAACTTAGTATTTCATATTGCCACAAGCTTTATGAATGTGTTGACAGGAGTACAAGTATTT
Organism: Hemicordylus capensis; assembly: GCF_027244095.1. Taxonomy (NCBI): domain Eukaryota; kingdom Metazoa; phylum Chordata; class Lepidosauria; order Squamata; family Cordylidae; genus Hemicordylus; species Hemicordylus capensis. The sequence continues at coordinate 314,096,500 of NC_069657.1, forward strand.
GTTGATCAAAATGTATGCTACTTAAGTTGAAATCCTATACACACTTCCTTGAGATCTACTCCCATTGAAATAAATTAGACCTACTTCTGAGTAAACCTGTTTCTAGGTCAAGGTTGAAATATGTTCTGCTGAGATTAACATTTAATTCCAATGGAATTTACTCCCATAAATGTCAGTAGGATTGTCATGTTTGAATTAGATTTAACTGAATATATTTTAAACAGAATCCAGTTTTTCCAGAACGTTTGTCAGTTTATAATATTAGTTTCTTTTTAATTACTGTGGCTGATATATAGGATAAAGGTATCCTTATAATCCAGAGGTTCCTTTTGCCAAAGTGTGGATGAGTGAGTGAGTGAATGAAAGAGACTATAAGGTATTTGAAAGGAGGTAGATTTTTTAAAAAATGGCTGACATGATGAAGAAAATTACTCAAAGTAGAGCTGCTGAAACTAAAAAGACAATTTAGACATTTTAATGGGAATTGCTTAACTTGTCTTTTTAATTTTAATGGGAGTATTTTGAGTAATTTCCCTCATCAAGTCAGTCAATTTTTTAAAAGCAAGTATGTCTGCCTCCTTTCAAATACCTCTGCTCTCTTTCATTCAATCATTCTTTCTTTCTTGACAGAAATAACTTTTGGATTATGGAAGTAAACCTTTATCCAATATCCCAACATATAACAAAATTTGTGGTATAAACCATCCCAAAACTAAGTCCTTTTAAAATCTGATTTCAATGGAAGAGATTTAAGGACATGACTATGTATTACTTTATATAGCACTATTCCTGTACATAGCTCTTCGTAAAGAATGAAGACAGGTTCCTGCCCCAAGGGGCTAACTTAGATATCAATACAAGAGCCTAAATATCAAGACAAAATATCAACAAAGGAAGAGGAGCAAAACTGAGGTAGGGGAAGGAGATGTGCATATTTCAGTATCATACACTTGAGCAATAGGAAATGGAAACAAAGGCATTGTGCAAAGACTTCATGAAAAAGATGGGTTTTAAAAAAGAATGTGATAGGGATGTAGCAGCTTGGAGTGGGCCCTGGGGGAAAAAAGTGAAGATGGGCTCTTGCCCCTGCTACCTTCCTATTGTCTTCTTCAGAGGGTGAAGAGCCAGCTGTCGCTTAGCTGATAGGTCCCCGCTCTCTCAGATGCCCAGAGACATTTGTCTCCTCTGTTTCAGTTATAGCCACGCCACTGGACTTGATGGAAGTAAGAGAGGAAATGTCACACAGGTGTCCCAGGAGGCAATTCCAAGCATAAGGGGCAAGAAGGAAGAAAGGATGGAGATGTCGGTGAAATTCAAAACATCTACAGATGGTTGATGGTGGTGCAGCTGGAGGTGCGTAGGTCATGGGCAGGAGTGTAACAAATAAGAGATCTAAGGAAAGGTAAGGCCATGTATTTTATAGCTGCTTCCCCTCATACACACATAGAAATCTTTTGTAGATTTAACCAAAGGTTAATCCAGCAATGGCTCCATTTTCTCCTTCTCCTTTCCCTCCCCTTTCCTTTTTGATTCCACCCCTGCCCCCACCCCCCGGATCCCGCACTGGGACAAATGTCCAAACAACTAAATACAAAAGATTACTGGATAGATTATAACACATCCCTCCCCTTTATAACTACCAAATATTGAATTGATTTAAAATTTAGTGACAATGTCTTGAAGTCTTTTAGGTGATCGCTTGTCATGCATACTTCTTCTAAGACTTGGGGTCTCTGGCACAGGAGCTGTTTGTTCTTCTGGTACAGAGGATTGTCCATCACTTTCATCAGCCTCATCTGTGCAATCAAAACTAGAGGCAAGGTCAAATTCTTCTCCAGTTCCTCTCTTGAGATTAGACTCCCTTCCCTCTTGTCTCATAGTATGCATGCTGGGCAGTCTCAAACTGTTCCATTTCTTTTCATCATCCAATATGGAAGAATCTTCTTGGATTATGATTATTTGTTCTGGTCCAGAATATTAGGAACACCCCTTTCTCACTTTATAAGGCAGAACCTGAAATATTTGCTGTTTCGCACCCTGTTTCTGACCTACATACAGTTTATATTTTTGTTCCTTCTCTCTTACCTGATCATGAATCTCTGTATCTTTGGGGTGAGATGGCATGGAAAGGCTTATCAGTTGTTGCCATTAGATAAGTTTGGTAGAAGCTTTGCATCCCCTCAGTAGTTCAAAAGGTGATTTTCCTATAGTAGAATGAGAAGGAGTGTGATAAGCACGGATTGAGTTTCATGGATTGCCTCCTTCCAGCGTTGTTGTTGTGTAGTAGCCAGTTGTAAACTTTCCTTCACTAACCTATTCATTCTTTCCACAAAGCCATTCCCTTGAGGATGGTATAAGGGAAGAGTTGTGTTTTATCCCATGGATATGCAAACATTGCTCCATTTCAAATTAAGTAAGTTGTGTCTCATTGTTAGTCACCAGTTCTTTAGAAGGACCTTATCTTGCAAAACTGCAGCCATGAACTGGATCACCTTGTTTGTGGTAACGTTGTCAGAAAATGAAACTTCTGGCCACCTGGAATAGTAATCCACGATTACTACAACAAATCTTTGTTTTGAGGGTTGGTTATCAAAAGGCCCCATTATATCCAGAGTACATTTCCCTCAAGAATCATTGGGATACTCTACTGGAGTCAAGAGGGTGGTAAACATCTTCTGTGATTTGTCAGATACAGCACAAGCCATAAAATGCCATACATTGTATGGTCTACATCAGGGATTCTCAACGTTGGGTCCCCAGATGTTATTGGACTTCAACTCCCATAATTCCCAACTGGATTATGGGAGTTGAAGTCCATTAACATCTGGGGATGCAACTTTGAGAATCCCTGGTCTACATTGTATGGTAGAACTTACGATGTTCAGAAATTACATTGAGATGATCATCTAAGGCTTGAAGAGCAGCTTCATAAGAACTGACATCCCTTTCCAAGTTGGCAAGAAAGGGTGGATGATTATACAGGTGAAACTCGGAAAATTAGAATATCGTGCAAAAGTCCATTAATTTCAGTAATGCAAATTAAAAGGTGAAACTGATATATGAGACAGACGCATTACATGCAAAGCGAGATAAGTCAAGCCTTAATTTGTTATAATTGTGATGATCATGGCGTACAGCTCATGAAAACCCCAAATCCACAATCTCAGAAAATCAGAATATTACATGGAACCAAGAAGACAAGGATTGAAGAATAGAACAATATCGGACCTCTGAAAAGTATAAGCATGCATATGTATTCAGTACTTGGTTTGGGCCCCTTTTGCAGCAATTACTGCCTCAATGCGGCGTGGCATGGATGCTATCAGCCTGTGGCACTGATGAGGTGTTATGGAAGACCAGGATGCTTCATTATCGGCCTTCAGCAATTCTGCATTGTTTGGTCTCATGTCTCTCATCCTTCTCTTGGCAATGCCCCATAGATTCTCTATGGGGTCAGGTCAGGCGAGTTTGCTGGCCAATCAAGCACAGTGCACTGTATACTTTTCAGAGGTCCGATATTGTTCTATTCTACAATCCTTGTCTTCTTGGTTCCATGTAATATTCTAATTTTCTGAGATTGTGGATTTGGGGTTTTCATGAGCTGTACGCCATGATCATCACAATTATAACAAATTAAGGCTTGACTTATCTCGCTTGGCATGTAATGTGTCTGTCTCATATATCAGTTTCACCTTTTAATTTGCATTACTGAAATTAATGGACTTTTGCACGATATTCTAATTTTCCGAGTTTCACCTGTAGATGCTCTGGCCTTCAGGGCCCTGGCAGTGAAGCAATATAGCCTTCTGCTTTGCTGGAGTAAAATCAGGAGTCTGTATAGTGAGAAGGTAATCTCAGAAATAGGCCCTCCAGTTTCCAGTGAAGAGCATGTTCTCCTGGGGTGGACAAGAAAAATGGTGGTGATGGGACCTGAGCCATGCTGCTGTGGGCATCCAGTGAACAACTCCAGGATTGATAAGGAAGAAGTATCTCCAGGGGTTGTGCAGGTCAGGAAGCTGGAAAAACAATCAGCAGCAGCAATAGTAGAAAGCAGCAGTGCAGGAATGTAGGCCCAGTAATGCAATGAAATGAGGCTGCAGGAACATTCAGAAGCTTTGCAGGCTCACAAGCTTAGCTGGTTCAAAATCTCATTGCCCAATGTTTTATAGCTGCTTCCTGCACAAACACAAATAAATCTCATGTAGATGTAACTAAAGGTTTACTTAGCAACAGCTCCCACTTCCTGCTTCTCCTTCCCTTCCCTTTTCTTTTTGACGCCTCCCCCACACTCTCTACAGGATCCCCACTGGGACAAACGTCCAGACCACGAAATGCAAAAGATTACTGGATACAGCACAACACTGTGAAGGGCCTTGAAGAGCTTGCACTTTGAGTGGACAGGAGGACAGGGAGTGAGTGAAGGGATTTAAGGGAGAGGGATTTAAGGAGGGAGGGGTTGACTATGACACTGGAAGAAAGTACCAACAATCTCAGAAAAAGAAAAGGTAGTAAGATTGGAAAAGTAAAAAAAAAACTGGGCAGAGGAGCAGGCATAAAAAGACAAAAATCTTTATTTTTTTCTGTTGAAATCAATGTGGTTTAAAAAGAATGGATTGTTTCCTTGTCCATTTACAGAATTTCCAATACTATTGGCACAAAATTACTAGTGGCTATTAACAGTGCAGTATCTGAAAAATAAGCATTGTATTTTTCTTGACTATGGGAGTGTTTAATTCACTTTAAAGATGTACAGTACACCATGAAGGGATCAGGCATATTGCTATTACAAACATTATATTAGATACTTAAAAAAACAAACCTAATGATACAACACTCTAAATATTCAAACGCTTTTTGAACTTTATCTCACACAGAGACTCTGCATGGTAAGTGAAGAAAGTGAGAAAGAGAACTCTTTCTGGTGTGACATTCTTTGCTCACAGACAGACATTTCAAAGTGCTTGTGTATTCCTCCCTCTGAAATTGAAACATCACCTAGGACTAAATTATTATCTGGATGGATATGTGAATAGTATCCCAGGTATTGCTACTGTATAACTTCAGAAGCAATGTGCAGATCACTAATCTCCATATAAAGTTACCACCCAGGCATTTCCATAACTGCTTAAAGGCCTGTCTGTCGGCACAGAGCATATCTTCAGAGTGGCACATAGTGACTTGTGCAGACCCACCCACTGAGGTCATGACTTACCAGGACTTAACTGCCATTTTCAACATGGTATCCACATTCCGCAGTGACCCTCATGAGAGAAACCTCATGCCTAGATGTCAGTTCTCTGACCTTCCCAAAGGGGCGTAGCTATAATTGAGCGAAAGGGTTCAAAGAACACGGGCCCCTAGCTCCTGAGGGCCCTCCAGCTCCATCCCTCTCTATTTTCTTCATTATCTCCCTCACTCTGGGGGGCCGCCAGAGAGAAGGATGAACACAGGCCACCTCTCTCCTAGTTATGCCCCTGCCTTCCCACATTACTAGAAAGCTGCAGCTACCAATGTTTTTCCTGGGGACATGATTGCCATCAAGCCAGGGAGTCAGTGGTGAGAATTACAAAACCTGGATGGATCCTACATCAATCCAGTGCTTGGGGTATTGTAGCATGACATCAGCCATGCAGACTGAACCTGTTAAGACGACCAAGGCCTGGTCTGTGGATAGACAGGATCATGTGTATCTTCCTGGGTGTGAGTGGCTCTTGTAGCCTAAAGGTACCAGGACTTGCAGAATGACAGGGCTGTACATTCATTGTATAAACATCTGTAGGGGAAATCCCCGCGGTGGAGATTATTGCTGTGGGTAAACGCAGTGAGCTTCATGCCCGGGTCTTGCAGGGAAGATCCTATTGGGCAGGGGAAGAAGTAGACATCAGTATGCCCACCTGGAGGCATTCATGCTGGCCCTGGCAGGGAGATGTTGCCTCGCCATCAACAGATGGCGTAGCTTTGCAGGATCGGGAGTGACTCTCGCAAGATCTCAAGGCGAGATCTCGTGAGACTTGCCCCAGCTGTCAAGAACTATATATGAGAGGACTGTGGCCAGTAATGAGGGGCCAGTCCAGGAGGAGGGCTCAGTGTGGCAGGAGCCCTGGGTCTCTGACTGAGCCTTTAGGGTAGCAACACAAGGGTAGGGCTTATGAATGGAACAAGCCATGCCTGTAAGCCTTAAAGCTCCCCCAGCTGAGACCTCTGAGTCCACCTCAACCTCCTTTGGCAGCAGAAGGCAGATGGCTATTTTGAGAGCCTGACAATATTCATTCCTCTACCATCAGATTGTCCCAGATTCTTTGTTCCCTGCAATCTAGGGCATACAGTGGCCCAGATTATGGCACTAGTTATTTCCCACCATCTATGTAGCTTCTCCACTAGCAGTGAATAGGGCCAGCTGACTCTTTTGACCCAGGAGCTGCTTCTACTAGTTCTGAGGCTCAGTGGGTTCATTTCTTCCCAGGGTGAGGAGTGGGTAATTGAAGAGGAGAGAGATGAAAAATAGCACCCACCCCAAGCAAGACAGGCCTTGGCCTTGGAGTTAACTTATACACAGTCTTTCAAACATCCAGAGAAATGGGATACTCAGGCCTGTTTAATATGGTGCTGTAATGGCATGGGACCCGCTTGCTCATGGTCCAGTTCCATGCTGCTATAGTGATTTTCTTGTAGGATACAAGTGGGCAAAATTTGTGGTTTCTTTCCATACCAGCACTGCTTTTCCTGGGAGGCCAAGCAACATTCATTCAGAAAGGAACCCACATGGTTTATCAATACAGCCATTACCAGAGGAACATGGGAAAGGAGCAGGAGGAAGCATCTCTGAAGCTGCTGTGGCAAGGTTTGGATTGCATTTCCACAGAGCAAATGTGGAGAGAGGTGAAGCGACAGGGTTAGAAGGGAAGGGAGCACACTTTGTTTTCTAGGCCATCATGAGTTACTCAGTCCAAGTGTCTACAGAGTCTTCCCAGAAATGAAAGAATGAGTCTGTTAGGATATTGCGATAAAGCTTTCTTTAATGTGATTATGGCTCTGGCCCCATGACATGTGGAATAACGTAGGTAATTATATTCCCCTTAGTGTTTCAGAGAAGTCCCAGTGACTGTAATACATGCTAACTTAATCTTAGCCACAGACCAATGTGTTTCTAATTTACAAATTCGGCAATTTTTCAATAAGAGTTGTTGCACTTTGTCTGATCTATTCTCAAAATACGGAAGTGCTTGAAGCATGACCACCTGCAATAACAGATTACTGTTCCCTAAAATATTGTCCTACACCTACAATGCGGAGGCGTAAAGCTTCTCTAAAAAGATCTTTGTTATTCCTTTTTGCAGAAAGAAAGAAACGACCCGAAAGCAAAGCTGGTTTTCAGCAGCCTCTCTGCTCCCAAAAGCAACTGGCATCAAAGTCTAATGAAAACCTGTTTGCGGACACTGGATCCATTCCAAGGTACACTATTGGCATATTCTAGAGCCCTTGGGGACATGACTCATATAAAAAACACAAGGCTGTCATCATATGGCTGGTGGCTCCAATAAATCAAATTTACTTTGAAAATTGAGGCATACCAAAATTTTATTAGGTGAAACTTTGGCGTTTCTTATAGCCATCTTGCACATATATATTTTTATTACTTACAGCAGTTTAAAGGTATGCTACCAATCATATGCAAAACAAGTAAAGATCATAACGATTCTTCCCTCCCTTTTGTGTGTGTTTTGTTTCCCGCTTGGTGGCAATGGGAATGATTGAAAAAAGCACACAGAATGGAATACAATAATGCACATTGGTAATATGTTGCACTGATGTGCTTGTGTTGTGACAGATTAGGCCTACTTCAGGCACTGACACACCTCTTATATTTATGTATTTATTCGATTTCTATACCGCCTTTCCAAAAATGGCTCAGGGCAGTTTACACAGAGAAATAATAAATAAATACGATGGATTTTATTTATTATAGAAGGACTCCCACTCTCCCCCGCTCCCTGCAACGCTGCTATTGCAACAGTTTGTTTAACTGTGTCAACTACAGAGAAATGAATGAATGGTGACAGGCAAATTTTTGAATTTGCAGAAGTTTGTGGACAAACAGGGTACATAAAAGACATACAAGTGATGTGGCATGGTGAAGATAGCAACAAGGGGCACTTTCTCACACAGGGCAGAAGCTGGGCTGGAGACAGATGACTGTTTTTGAAGACTTGAACGTGATATGAAAATGGCATTCATGCTTGTTTCTTTCCTCCCACTGTTACTTCTGATGCCTGGTTACACTTTTTTTTTTTTGGCATGTTTTTGAAGCACTATAACAGCTTACAAGACCTGTAAATGAGCGTTCTGGGAGGCAGTGAGCATGTACACTATGTGTGTAATGATACCTCTATCATACAATGTTAAGTTTCCAGGATAAAGCCACATTGTAGCTTGACTCCAACCTGTACTCCCCTTTCCTTTTCCGTCACTAATTAAACCATTCCTACACCTGGTTTAATTGCTACTTACCTCTATTGTTTTGCTACTTTCCTTGTTTGTAGGAGGCCCTGAATATGTCCAAATAGTTGGTGTCATTTTCTTCCTCACAGTATCCTCTTCACTTGTTACCCTCTTGGTCATCATGATACATGTGAAAAAGGATGGGCCGTGTTATCTTATACAAAGGTTAATTTTAAAAAGCCTGTGATGGCACCTTAATTATCACGCGGAGAGTGGTGGCTAAAGGCCTCTGTGCATCTCATGCAGGGTGCCCTCGAGTACACCTTCCTCCCCACCTCCCCCTTCTTTTAAAAGCAGAGGGCAGAAGGACATCTTGACACCTTAGTGGCACCCCAATAATCTACTGCCTGAGGTGACCAGCTCACCTCACCTCATTGAAGAATCTCCCTTGCATTTTGATATTCAGTGGGCAACTCCTGATGAGTTGGGAAAGTTGGTGTGTTTGTATGGGCAGAATGAGTGCTAAGGAAGCATCCCCTAAAGCCAGGGCCATAGCTAGTGTAATGTGCCAGGCAGAGCTATGCAGGACATAGCTCAGGAAAGAGGTTGTATGAAGGGCTGAGGAAGAGAAGCTGTCCTTTGGCCTGATGGTCATGGAAAGTGATAATGCCTTCCTTCCAACCGCTATACAGTTTGAAATAACAGGATTTTCAAAACCTCTTAAATGTTCTAAAGGCTGCTCCACTTGGAGTTGTAAATACAACTCTGCTAAGTGGCCCAGTGGACAGATTGTAGCCTACCTCTGGCTAACTTTTGGACTCAATGGAGAACATATGTGATGAATTGCAATGGCCTCATTCACATGTAACGTGAAACTGGAGGTTGACGGACCCACGGATTCAATTTTAAACTGTAAATCACATTGCAATTCTTTGACCAACTGCAGTAGGGCAACCTCCAATTTCAGGAGAGGGAAGCCCCTCCCTCCTCCTTGTCAGCTGAGGCCGCATCCCAGCAAGCTCTGTAGCACTTGCGTCACCAGATTGTGAGCAAAAATGTCAGTACAATCACCAGAGCAGCTGCGACTGACCATGCTCTTGAAGGGGGCACGCCAAGCTCAATTATTCCTTTTCAAAATGGTCTGCCCGCCCTCGGCATGGAAAGGGCATTTAAATCCCTCTAAATGCCATGCCAGCACTTCTTCTGACAACAATTGCACCACCTGCCTCCTAAGAGCCACACAACAAAATTATCCCTCACATGCATGAGTTCAGGGGGGATCTTGGGGGGCACTATTTTGCTGTTACTCCAGGAAGGGAACACGATGACTTCCTAAGATATGTATATGAGGGAGGGCAAAGGGTTCTGGGTGGGGTGGGGGTCATCTGTCCCACTGTGACCTGGGATGCTCTTGTGAGGTCTCACCCTGGCAATGCATTCCATGCAGACCAAGCCACGCTTCTGCTCCCCTGACATCTTGCTGCGGGTGGGCTAGTATTCTCATGAGAGGGCCAGTCTACTGGGGAGGATCTTTGCATTAGACAACCTCAGAGCTTTGTTGGACTGCTTGCTCGTGAATTGAGCTAACACAACAAAGGACCTCCTGCTTGCATGGGTCCCCCATTTCCAGAAACCCCAGGAAAGCAGGGTTGCCATTAGGCATGTGCACAGAAATCTTTGGCGCCGGTGGGGGTAGCACTTTAAGGGTGGGGGAGGGTGTACTCACCCCTCCCGCTGCATTTCCCCCACCGGCACGTTGTTTTTTTGAAGCCCCTCGGGGCGGCAGCGTTCCTCCCTGCCGCCCCGTTTGCCCCATCGGCCGGAAGTGGCCGGAAGTCACGAGTGCGCGTGTGCCCGTCGTGCGCCCGTGCACACACAGCAGAAGGGCGCACACACGCAACAGGCGCACATGCACTCGTGACTTCCGGCCACTTCTGGCCGACAGGGCAAACAGGGTGGCAGGGAGGAACGCTGCCGCCCCAAGGGGCTTCAAAAAAACAATGCGCCGGTGGGTGAAATGCAGCGGGAGGGGTGAGTACACCCTCCCCCGCCCTTAAAGCGCTATCCCCGCCGGCGCTGACGCCGAAACCGCCCCCAGTGCCGAAACGTTTCGGAGGCCTTCATAATGGCCTCTGAAACGTTTCGGGTACATGCCTAGTTGCTATTTCAGAGCACAAGCAAGGGTGCACATGTCCACATGGGCAGACAGGCTAGCAGGGGGCATACTTTGACAGCCACTTGGCAGCAATCACCAAGACAGGGAGAGCAGTTGCTGGGGTATCCATCCCTGTGGCTTTGCTGTTTAGATCAACTTGGCTCAATATAGAGCCCCCATGGCCTGACACTCTTGTTAGAGAGCTGTACATGGGAGAAGGGGTTGTTTTGCCATCAGGCATTATTAGTGATTCTGCTTGACACCTTTGTCCCCACAGACAGTTCTCATGAGTTGTGAGGAGGTGTCCCCATGGCCTTACACTCCCATGAGAGAGCAGTCTGCTCAGGAACAGCATCCATCATCATCACACATGTCAAATCACCCCTTTCACTGGAGCAATGCTGATCCTGCTGCCCTGCCCTTCTCATGAGTAAGCCTAGGGACTGCACAGGTCCCCTAAGGGGAAGGGGCTGGGCACCTCCTTTCATGCGGTTCTGTCCTGGTGGTCTAATGGGGTGCTCTGCTTATGTTTCCACCTGGAGTGTTTGTGCTTTTCGACATAGATCACTGCTGCTTTATTCTCGGGGAGGAAAGCACTTAGTGCCCATTCTATCATCCTGTCCCCTTTCTCTCTTGCTTTCCAGGAATGGGGGGAGCAAGAGACAGAGTGGGAAGAGGGAATGCTCCTGTGTGACTTTGCTGCTTAACAGGCTGACAAGCTTGGGCTGGGATGTGGCAGCATCCCTGTTGCCAGGCAACTGCATTGCTGGATCGGAGACAGGAGGGTTGGATCGGAGACAGGAGGTTGGTGCTCAGAGTAGTGACCAGCTAGAAGCACTGCAGGCATGGAGTGCACACGATCCTGGGAGGGTCTGTGCTACTGCCTATGATTGCAGTTTCAAAAACTGCACGGAACCACGGTTATGGTGCTGTCCATGTTTGGACTTAACACTTTGGTGGCCAAACCTCTGGTCTTGGCAGAGAACCTTATTGAAAACCAAATATTCAAACTGGAATTTGGCGAGGCAAACCACAGGTCGCTCTCGCCATGAAACCGTGGTTGCACACATTCGGACATTCCGGAGTTCCAACCTCTGCCCCTTGTAATTCTGGTTTTGTGTTACATCTGAACTCGGCCAACCTCTCAGAAGACAAAGGCAAGCCCCAGCAAAGATCTTGAAGCATCTAGGGTCAGTTTCCTTCTTCCATCATTGGTCTTCTTCAATTGTAGAAAATTATTCTAACTGGCATTGGGTTCTTCTAGAGCAATCCATTCTGTGTTCTCACAGATGACTGAGTTGGCTGAAACAACCCAAACTGTAAAACATACTCTAGCCAAAAACTGTTTAAAGAGAGGAGTCTTTTAGGTTGTTGCACAGAACTCTGGAAGTGAACAGACATTGCATTTGTGGCAACAGTTTGCAGGATCCACAGAAGAAGAGTGAAATCTGCACAAAGTGTACGGCAAACTAACATGAAGAATTGAGACTAATTTTTACTCAAAAACTCTTTGAAGATCTTGAAGACAGTGGGAGTTTACTCAAGGAAAATGGTTAAAAAAACAACCCTCTGGAGGCAATGGCATAACTACCACTGGATGGGGGCAGGGGGCAGGAAACAAATGACCCTGGTGCACTGGAGCCAGGGGAGCATCACGGTGTACCCCCCCCCCCCGGGCACCACCTTGTCCTCTCCCACACCCAGCCAGTGAACAAAGCACTCATCAGCTGGGAGTGTAAGGCGTGGCCCCTTACCCTCTCCTTCCTAGTCTGGCTGGGTGTTTATGCATGTGTGGTGTGTGGACTGACCCCAAGATTTAGGATGTATCTTATTTTCCACTTTGCTGAATACACACTTGTGTGATATTATTAAATAATCATTCCCCTTTAACTATTGTTTCCTTATTGTGGGTATTTATCAACTCTACCATGGACATTTTCAATAAGTACATATCAAGGCAAATGTAACCCCCTGCCCTGTTCTCTCTCAGGCCTTATTATCTCAGGTTCTCACTTACTGAGGTGGTAAGCCTATGCATGGGCCATATCATTTCAGATGGAAGGTGGGGACGCATGTGTTTGAATGTTCCTCCATACAAAACCAAAATCTCCCTTCATGTCAGGAAGAAGACTTAGTTAGAACCCTTCTCCTGACCTCTTGTTTTCTTTATGCAGGGATTTTGCTTATATGGAGGAACATTCAGTGAACAATATTGGCGTTTCAAAATCTTAGGCAAATATTTTGTTGCACATTCTTCTCTGTGTTCCCGGGAGAATATCTTCATTTGCTTTGTCTTACATGTCTTGACTGGTTCCTGGTAAATTACATGACAGCATGTGGCTTGATATGTGACAGGACCAGCCAATCAGAGTTCAATTCCACCATTTCTAGGTTCAACATCTTGTTTGAATCGCTGACCATTTATTTTTGTTCGTGCCACCACAATGTTCCTTTGGGAATTTTGCAAAAATGATAGAACGAGAGGAGATTTCACATCTACAGCAATACCATTCAGATCAGCTACAAATGACAGCTGTAGTACTTCCTAGTCACCTCAACCCCCTGTGTGGGATTTCCTAACATTAATATAAGATTTATTGTCATTCTGACTGCTACGCATATTTTTGCTATTTTCCCCTCTAGATAAAAATTAAATGCTTTCATCATGTTGTAAAATGCGTTTTTACAACATCATGAAAATAATATTTACTGCCTGAAGACATGTGAGCAAGAAACAACTGTCAGAAAAAGTAGTATGTCAAATTCTGTTGGCTTATATACACAGAAGCACATACATAGGAAGCATGACGATGCACATTGTCAGTAAATAACAGAAATGTTGAGAAGTTCTGTGTGCAGATCTTGTGCCAAAACCTTTGCTATCTGATCATTGTAACTGTGGGGATGTGAACGTGCTATAAGCGGGCATCTCACTTCCCCTGAAGAGATGACTCTTAAGATGACGAAGACCACTGGCGGATAGGAATTGCTACTGCTAAGGGAGTTTACAACATGTCCATAGAGGTTCCTTAAAGTAAAGTGTGCCGTCAAGTCAATTTCGACTCCTGGTGCCCACAGAGCCCTGTGATTTTCTTTGGTAGAATACAGGAGGGGTTTACCATTGCCTCCTCCCGCGCAGTATGAGGTGATGCTTTTCAGCCTCTTCCTATATCGCTGCTGCCCGATATAGTACCAGTGAGGATTCGAACCAGCAACCTTCTGCTTGTTAGTCAAGCATTTCCTCGCTGAGCCTCTTACACTAAAAAAGGAAATGATATAGGAAATAAGAAGGATAGGTACCAAATTACAGTGAAAGTCCCGACATGCAGAAAACAATAAACTATAGTTGATAGTATTACATTCTGTATTGGAATACAGAATGTAGTGAACCAACAGCTGTACCTGCTACATCTGTCAAGGCTCTGCTTCTTAAAGAGACATCAGAATTGTATATAGAAATCAAAGAAATACAGAAAAATCCAATCTATTGTTCAGGCCTGAAGGGAACACACACTTTGAAAGAAACGTCAGGGAAGGGAGCCGGTCTTGTGGTAGCAAGCATAACTTGTCCCCTTAAGCTAAACACGGTCTGCCCCGGTTGCATACGAAAGGCAGACTAGAAGTGTAAGGGAAACATCACTGTAAGATATTCCCCTTAGGGGATGGAGCCACTGTGGGAAGAGCAGAAGGTTCCAAGTTCCCTCCCTGGTAGGGGTGTGCGTTTTGTTTCGGATACAAAACGTGTTGTGCCTCAAACAGGCCATTTCGGCTATTTTGTAGCCGAAACAAAACACCCAATGCTCAAAACAGAAAATTTTGTAGCCGAAACAAAATGTCCCTGTTTCGGATACAAAACATTTTGTTGTTTCAGCTGTTTCAGAACTCCATTTTGCAATCACGAAAAGTCTTTCTCCTTCAGTCTCCATTTTGTGTTTTGACATCTGTTTGAATTTCCAGCCCTTCCAGCCTGCAGATTGGCCAGCAAAGCATGGCCTGATCTGCTGGCAATTGCCTCCTTATTCCTTTTAAGGAAAGTTAAGGGTAAAATTTACCCTCATTGGCCAGTAGGGCAGTGTGCATACTGCGTGGGGCAGTGCGCATTTCATTGTTGTTGTTTCACACTGTTGTGTGTAGATCAATTGCATTTCTTGGTGGGGATGTGGATGTGCATGACCTTTGGAAATGTGCCTGGTTCTTTGCAAAGTTCTGCTGCTGTTGTTGATGTGTGATGTTGATGTTATTTGGGGTGGATTCAGAGCAGAAAGGGGGCTTTGGGGGCAGAAGAGTGGGTCAGGTGGTAGTGCCCCAGTGGGTGTCTGCCACAAACCAGATTCCAAAGGAATAGGGCAAAGGGCTGATTTCTTAGGAATTGTTGAAGTTTATGCATCTTTAAGGTTCCCCCCCCCCCCGGGAATAATGGAGGTTTCAGACCAATAACTCCACCTGGGGGGCACTGGGGTGGCCGGGAGCGAGTGGTGGTGTAGTGCACATAGGGTGCCAACCACCCTCATGGGTTGCTAACCCATGGGGTGCTGGGTTCTGTTGTTTCTGAGGTGTTCTGAGTGTAGATTCTCTGGTACCATATTAGATTTTCAATGACAAACTATGAATCCACTCTCATATGCTACTAGATAATCTACACTCAACAAAACATCTCGGAAACAACAGAACCCAGTACCCCATGGGTTGGCAACCCATGTGGGTGGTTGGCACACTATGTGCTCTACACCACCACTTGCTCTGGGCCACCCTGGTCCCCCCGCAAGTGCAGTTATGGGGCTGCTGAAACCTCCATCATTCCCTAGGGGGAAGTACTTTAAAGATGCGTAAACTCCATTAAATCTTTAAAAATCAGTCCTCTGCCCAATTCCTTTGAAATAATTCCTTGCCCCCACTGGGCACTACCACCCACCCTACTCAGCTGTGGGCCACTCCTTTCCCCCCGATATGAAGCTAAACCTCTGCTGAAACCTCCATTATTCCCTATGGGAAAAATCTTAAACTTCAAAAATGCACCAAAAATCAACCCTTTGCCCAGTTCTTCTGAAATTTGGGTGGTAGCTTCCACCCATTGGGCACTATCACCTCCACCCAGAAGTTTTGCCCCGGGGCTGTTTTTTAAAATCCAAAACATTTCAGATTCAGATTTTGCAATTTTGAACAAAAAACAAAATTGGGGTGTCCTGGATTGGCCAGTTTCGAACAAAGAATAAAATGGGGATGTTTTGGATTCAGGCCAAAAACACACACAAAAAAACCCAAAATGCAGAGATTCCTGTCTGCAACCTTGGAGAAGCTTCTGCCAGTCTGTGTAGACAATACTGAGTGAGATGGATCATGGTTTGACTCAGTATATGGCAGCTTTCTATGTTTCTATGTTCATTTCTTTCTGAGACAATATTCTTTGTATGTTTGTTCTATGAAATTTATAAGATTGAGTAGGATCAACAATCATGACTTTAAAGTCCCTGTAATGATGATACTGTACTTATGAAAATGTCTATATTGTATGTCCATTCTCCTTCTACTGATGTTACTATACGTCTTACTGTCAACTAGGTACTTTATTGTTCTCTGCATGTTGGCACTCAGCAGCATGTGACCTAATCAGGTGGTGATAACCAGTGTAGTATAGTACTGTAGGACTGGGACTGGGAGACTAGTCCGTACTGAGCCCTGAAGCTCATTGTGTGACCATGGGTCAGTCACTCAATCTCAGCTTCACCTACCTCACAGGATTGTTGTGAGGATAAAAATGAAGGAAAGGAGAACCATGCATGCCACTCTGAATTCTTTGCAGGAAAGGTGTTGCTGGGACAAGACACCAGCTGGCACATGCAATAAGGATGGGTCAATCTGTATTGTGCCTCTACAGGCACTTTAAACAGGTATTGGGTACATGTGGCTGTCCATGAAATCATATGAAATGAGATTAACAGCCACCTCACACAATAATGGGACATGCCAAAAGCACATTGGTTTTGTGGCAGCAAGAGCATCTGCTTTGCACGTAGAAGGCTCCAAGTTCCCTCCCTGGCATCTCTGAGTTAGAGCTAAGAGAGACTCCTGCCTGGAGAAGCAGCTTCGAGTCTGTGCAGACAATACTGAGCTAGATGGACCAATGGTCTGACTCAGTATATGGCAGGTCCCTACGTTCCTATAACATCCTCTGCTGACATTGCCCTCATCATGTGGGGCAACAGGCATCTTGTCCGAATGGCCTACTATAAATAATATCAGCTATATATCATGATATATCATAGGTATGGAATATATCATAGGTACTTCAGTTTGAAAGCTTTGTTTGACTCACAGTGACTATCTCATTCAGTTTATTTTATTCAGCAAGAGCACCCTTTAGAATGTTGGGTGATTGAGAATGTCTCCGTTTCCTAATGTATTTCAATGGTCAGAAAATTGCTTTATTTTGAAGACTGCTTGCTTGGCAGTTACAACTATGGTTGTAATTCATACTGGGAAGAGGTTGGCCTCTGTGCAGTATTTTGGGAGCCTCTTACTGGCTTTAAAGGCTCTTCATTTGAATGCAGATTAACTGGTGAGAGAATAATGTTTTTTCCTATGCAGTCTGCCTCTGAAGAAAACATTTGTGGACAATTTAACTGAGTTGGAACCCAGATGGTAAAAAACACCAGAGACACAAGCCATTAGGAAGTAAGTATAAAATTGGAACAATCCATTTATAATGTACAAGGATCTGATGCACAGGGCTGGGTTTTTTGTTTTTTTTTAAAGAGACATACAAATGTCAAGATGATGTGCTTCCATATTTTTAATGAAGGTCACTATTAAATGGTAACATTATAATACTGTATATTCTGTTTTAAGTTATTTTCTTGGATAGCTCCTGTACTGTTCCTTTTTTGGCTACTTATTTAAAAACAAAAAGGAATTGCGCCGTTTCTCAGTGCTGGCAATAATATCATCAAGCTCTTCAGGTACGAGTGGTCAAAATCTCCTGTTTTCAGAATTCTTATAGGCAAGGAACTATAACATGAGGCTCCCACTTGCGACACTATCTGAAGTTCAAAAATATCCATAATCTGCAATGTAGAATCCAATTTTTCATTTCAAAAAGCTTTTCACAATTGGAAACACCACATTTGCATGCTTTTGGGAGAGAAAAGAGCATGAAGAGGAGGGCGATGAAGTGCCTTGGCTGTCCGCAGCTGGTCCTGCTTCCCTCTCCATCACTGTAAAGACAGCTGCAATCTAAATACTGGAATACTAGTATATTAAATATTATAATACTAGTAATGAGGCCCGTCGACTGGGCAAAGTCATTTCACATAGATTGCACTGCTAGGACAGTTAAAGAAATGAAATCCAGGAGGCCCTCTAATATTGCAGGGGTAATGTTAGTGGAAATTGTGATACTGGAGTGCTTGACCTAACCCCCCCCCCAATGGGCTTATGTTTCTTAACTAAACAATCCACTCTTACAGCAAGAGTGGATGGAGCAGCCTATGTGGAGAGTGTGGCTGTTTAATATTCCCTGCGTATCAGCTGAGAAGACCTGCAGCTGTCATGCCACTTAATCAGATCTTCCTGCTCACTATTTAAACTGAATACCAATTTTTTTTTGGGGGGGGGGCGAAGTGAATAACTGTGAATAACTGTGAACAACTTCAACTACCCCGTCAATTAAATTGGTATACAGGGAGGTGGCTCACGAATGGGTGGAACCTCTATTCGAGGGCCACGTGTATCTATCATAGAATTTTGTATTAATGTGCTTGCAAAAGGGAAGGAAAAGAACAGTTTGAATTTTGTAGGATTTCAATTGCAAACATTATTCATTTTATTGAATAATTTCCATATACGGTAAATTTGGATCATAGTAAATTAAATCTGAGAAAGATCTTCTGCTTCTCTTGGGGATGATGTTGTTTTGGAATTATTGATCTAATTATTGAGTGTTAAAAACCTCTTCACAATAATAAAATGTGATGATTATATTCAGAAATTCTAAAAAATACTAAAAAAGAAAAGAAAAAAAGATTATACCTCCTCGCAGCATCATATGGAGTAAAAAGTAATGCATTCAGCTAATTTAAGTGACAGGATTGTTTATGCACAATTTGGTATCTGTACCTAACCAAGAAATATGATATTTAAATTTTATTATTTTTTAAAAACCCAAAAAGTATTTAAATTTTCTCCAAGCATATTCTGGTGTAAAAAGTAATGCATTCAGCTAGTTTCAGTGTATGCAAAATTTGGGATCTGTTGGTCATCAGGAAGTATGACTTTATTTTGCACCAACCAACCAATTAAATTCATATTTATATTATGAATATAGAGCCAGGAAAGCTGGCATTTGCTTGCTCACTGGCTAATGGTAGCCTCATGTGAGGTGAGTTCTTGGTTGGCAGGTAATCTGGGCTGCTGTTGCTGCTAGCCTCTTGGGCATCGTGAACTCCAACTTTCCCAAGGGGAAAGAAGACGTTGAGGGCAGCAGCAGCAGCAATGAGGTGGACAGAGGCTCGAGGAGGTGCCTATTCATACCTGATACCCAGGCAGACTGAATCCTTGGAGAAGGGGAATGATGCAGAGATGGAGACCCTAGCAGGAGAAGTAAGGAGGGGGCCTGGAAAGGGAAATCCCAGGTGTCCCACTGGAAAGTGGGTTCAGTTTACTTTGAAGTGGAGGAGATATCTCAGCACAGGTTTTCTGTGGACAAATAGTAATCCTTCCATGCAGATTGCTCAACAAAGGCCAAAGGGCACGATGTCTTGATGGGAAGCTTGCTATATACATTCACATCTAAGCTTGACTTCAAGTAAGGTTATTTTGAAGACTGTGCTCCTCTGAATGCTATATGCATTCACATCTAAGCTTGACTTCAAGTAAGGTTATTTTGAAGACTGTGCTCCTCTGAGCAACCTCCTCTCCCTGAAAGTTGTGCAGTACAACTGGCCACCCCCAGCAATTTTAGGGTTTAATTCTAAACGATGCATTTCCTTCTTCCCTTCCCAGATATGTCTAGGTGCCTGTTGCATCCCAGTGCTGTTAGGAAGTTATATTTCAATGTTATTTCTTATTTATAAATGTTCCTTTCAATTAGAATCTGTTCTGTACTCACTGCCACTTAAAATTAGCACACTGAAATTGGTTTGAGTAGCTTAGCGTAAGGGTGGTTTACAGAAATTCACTCAACAAGTAAATAGAAGAAAGTTTACTAAACAGATGGTTTTCACTGGGGTTTGTCTTGCTTTACGCCACAAATGTCCTTTTTGTTTTCAACTCATCACGGAGTATTTTGTGCGGCCACAATGGCTTTTTAAGCTGTCTCTCATTTTTCTTTCTGATTGGCTGGCTAAATGCTGACAGTCAGCACACTCCTTCCCTCAGCCTTCAGAAACTTAGCACTGGGTACTCCCGTTGAAATTAATGGGGCAAGTAATTCATATCGAAGGGAGTACTCATGAATATTTTAGTCTGGATGTAAGCCAGTGACTGGAATAGCCCATCTCATAACTATAACATTTAAATTTGAGTACTGCTCTGTTGGTCCCAAAATTTCCAGTCACGATATGCCAAGTAAGAACATTACTATGGATCACTTTCTTTAAAATGGAGAAGGTGCTGTCAAACTTCATCGTGTTTTCTTTTGGCAGAGGAGAATAAAGAGCTCCCCAAAGACTGCATTTGCTTATCAAACAGTGAAGCTCTTCTCGCAATCAGTGAGAAGAGCTTCTGGCAGGTCTGCAGGGAGAGCGGGCTTAGCCTACTCTCCCCACAGACAATCAAATGTATAGCCCTGGATGGCCGGATAGGCCACCCACACGACTGTCGGCTCCATAACGGAGCCGGTGGGGGCTGTGGGGATCAGGGGCTGTGCGGCTCCGGGGCTGTGCGGCTCCCAGAAGTCCCAGGATGTCCTGCATGAGCATGCGGGGCATTTGGGGGGGGGATCCAGGATACCCAGATATCTGGGGGCCTACTTGTCTGTCATTGCATGCTGCGGCAGCACACAAACAGGAAGACAAGGTTAACGGAATGCCCGCTCCATTAACCTCATTTAAGGGGAGAGTGTTTTAGGCGAGCTAGCCGCTTTGGGAGCATTGGGCTCCCCCACGAGCCCGGTGGTTCCCACAACCACTGGAAAGTGGGTTAAGCTCCCTTAGCCCACTTTCCAGTGATGGTGGGAATAGCCTCAGTGTTAACCCCTTAACAAATCCATTTCTATATCTTAAACTGTTTAAGTGATATATTTGGATGCTCCAGATCCAAGTCATAAAAGTGGAGAAGCTCACAATACTCTTCATATCTATATATAATTTTCAAAGGAATCCACATGAGTAAACATTGGGCTCTAGGGCCACTGGGTATGAGTGGAAAAACAGGGTTCACTGAAAACTATGGGACTGGTCATATGATAGATAGATAGATAGATAGATAGGAGTGAGAGAAGGCTAGTCACTGTTAAATAGCATGTTTCATAAATGGGTGAAATTATCAAATTTCCTTCATAATTGTTTCAAATATATTTGCTAGGCTATTTTAATATTATGATGGTATTGAATATTGAATTGCAAATCAGCTCTTTCCAATTCAATATCCAAGGCCATCATAATATTAAAATTTCCTTGGCAAATATATTTGAAACCATTTGTAAGTATTTGAAACAAGTCGAACAACAATTATTAGAAAAATGTTCAGGAGATGATAGTATGTATTTGATTATATTTATATATACAATGCAAAAGCATGTATGAGAAAAGGGATGGGTTGAACTATATCCCAGCATGCTAAGTATGCAGAGAGAAAGGTCTGCTTCAGTTCAGATTAATTCTAGTGGGAACTGAAAGAACGTAACACACCCCATGAAAAGATCAGCAGCTTACAGGGATGGGCTGTAAAAGAGCAGAATAGCTCAGTTGTATTTTAATAGCTCAGTGATGGTATTTTGAAACTGTTTAACCAAGTGTGATGGAAAGTACAATTGTAGACTGGCAGAGATCTACATCGCTCAGAAGAACTTTGTCTAATTTTTCTCTGTTGTTTCTTTAGGATTTGTTAAAAATGTTGACAGATATCAGTCTCTGGTGTTCTTAGGGAATGACTGACCAAGATGAAAAAGCCTTCAAACTTTAGGTGTGTGCATTATTAACAGAAGTCATTTATTAGTACTGTAAACCCTCTCAAAGACATTTTCAAAAACCCCGAGGGGGGGGGGGATAAACACAACGTTCCTTTTTTACAGAAATCAAGGCATAGAAAATGCTTCAAAGCATAGAAACCTGATTTTTGGGGGGAGGGGTGGGGTGGGGCAGATAGTTGCATGTATACAAATGTGAAATGTGGGGAGGGGGGCTGGAATGAAACACGCTAGGGCCATTTTTCATGTTCCTCTTCCTTAATTTCATGAGTTGCACGTAGAAAAGGAAGCTGGAAAAATGCTGAAGAAGCAATGTGTGAACAGTCACGCTGACTTGATTTTCACGTGAGATTCAAAATGCCTTGTCATGTAATATTTTTGTTTTTAATGGGCCAGTTCAGTTGATGTGTTCATCAGCTTCTCTGCATCACATGAGGGGGAAGCACGTGCATGCACATCTCCACTCTAAGGTGCTGTGCCCAAATGCTACATCATTGCATGTGGGAGGGCTAGTTTGTTCAAACCACATTCAAGTTGTACTGTATATAATTCCCATGCCGAGTGAGTATACAGTGGTGGGGTAGCAGATTTGATCTCAAAAGATGAGCACACACTCCTTCCACACATGATGCGGAGGTCCAACATAGAGAGGAGGCATTTGTAATGTAGATTAGCTTTATGACCAAAGTACATTTTATATTTGCTTTTCAAGCACATGAATGAAAATGCCCTGAGATGGGAGCTTGCAGGCTGGCCAAGCCCGTAGGCTGGCCATTCATGAAGTAGAGTTGCGCAAGCTGGTCAGTGATTAACATGACAGCTTACCTGGTGGGTGTTGAGCCTGCAGGGTGGGGCGGGAGGGGAAAATGAGGAGCAACTGGAGCTGCCAGCAACTAGAGGCTGCTGTGTCTTGTTTGGCACCCTCCCTGGCTTGTTAGGACGAGCCACTCCTGATTCAGACCCTTCTGCATTTGAAAATGAGCAGAAAAACACCATCTGTGAAACTGCCCTCATCTGCTTCTGTCCTCTGCCTGCTATTTGAGGCTGGATTCCATATCGTTATTTCCACCATGATGCGACTGGAGGTTGCTCAAGTTATTTATTTATTTTTGCATTTATATACCGCCTTTTGTTAAAAAGATAACCCCAAGGCAGTTTACAAAAGTTAAAAACATACAATAAAAAGACAATAAAAACATCATGTTAAAAGTATAAAAACATAAAAACAGGCATAAAAACAATACAACAAAATACAACAAATAAAAACACAGAGAAGCCGCAGTAGAAAACGATCATGTAAAAGCCTGGGTAAAAAGCCAAGTCTTTAAAAGCTTTCTAAAAGCCGTGATGAAGTCCGAGGAACGAATGGCCACTGGGAGAGCATTCCTGAGTCTGGGGGCAGCAACAGAGAAGGCCCTGTCCCGAGTGCACGACAGCCGGGCCTCCCTCATTGTCGGCACCCGGAGCAGGGCCCTCTCAGATGTCCTTGTCAAGCGGGCAGCAACCCTTGGGAGCAGGCGGTCCCTCAGATACCCCGGGCCCAAACTGTTTAGGGCTTTAAAGGTCAAAACCAGCACCTTGAATTGGACCCGGAAACGAACCGGCAGCCAGTGCAGCTCTTTCCAAATGGGGGTGATATGTTCCCAACGGGCAGCTCCGGATAAAACCCTCGCTGCCGCATTTTGCACTAGCTGCAGTTTCCGGATATTCTTCAAGGGCAGCCCCACGTAGAGCGCGTTACAGTAATCCAGCCGCGACGTGACTAAGGCATGGGTAACCGTGGCCAGATCTGCCTTCTCAAGAAAGCGACGCAGCTGGCGCACCAGCCGAAGCCGTACAAAGGCACCCCTGGCCACCGCCTCCACCTGAGCTTCCAAAAGCAGAGCCGGGTCCAGTAGTACCCCCAAGCTGCGTACTTGCTCCTTCAAGGGGAGTGCAACCCCATCCAGAACCGGTAGAATCTCCTCATCCCGATTGGCTCTCCTACTGACCAACAGTACCTCCGTCTTATCCGGATTCAATTTCAGTTTGTTAGCCCACATCCAACCCATCACGGCCTCCAGCCCCCGATTAAGGACATCCACCACCTCCCTAGGATCAGATGACAAGGAGAGATAGAGCTGAGTGTCATCCGCATATTGCTGACAACTCAGTCCAAATCTCCGGATGACCTCTCCCAGCGGCTTCATGTAGATGTTAAACAGCATGGGGGACAAGACCGATCCCTGTGGGACCCCACAGGCCAACGGCTACGGGGCCAAGCAGTAGTCCCCCAGCACCACCTTCTGAACCCTCCCCTCAAGAAAGGACCGAAACCACTGCAACGCAGTGCCTCCGATTCCCATACTCGAGAGGCGGCCCAGAAGGATACCATGGTCGATGGTATCGAACGCCGCCGAGAGGTCCAGCAGAACCAACAGGGACGCACTCCCCCTGTCTAGTTCCTGGAGTAGGTCATCCACTAGAGTGACCAAGGCAGTCTCAGTCCCATATCCGGGGCGGAAGCCAGATTGAAAAGGGTCCAGATAATCCGTATCATCTAAGACCCTCTGCAGCTGGGACGCCACCACACGCTCTATCACCTTGCCCAAAAAGGGGAGGTTAGACACAGGTCTATAGTTGTCCAGGTTGGAGGGATCAAGGGAGGGCTTTTTAAATAGAGGTCTTACCACCGCCTCCTTAAGGCACGATGGCATCCTGCCCTCCCTTAATGAAGCATTAACGATCACCTCCAACCATCTACCTGTCCCCTCCCTGGCAGCTTTTATTAGCCATGAAGGGCAAGGGTCAAGAGCGCACGAAGTTGCCCGCACACTGCCCAGGATCTTGTCCACATCCTCAGGCCGCACCAACCGAAAAGAATCCAACACAATGGGACCAGATGGTACCAAAGGCACGTCTGTCGGAACTGCCAAAACTCTGGAGTCCAGGTCAGCACAGATGCAAGCGACTTTATCTGCAAAGCGACAGGCAAACCGATCACAAAGAGCTGTAGATGGCTCCTCCCCCATTGTCTGGGGGGATGTGTGGAGCAAGGTTTTCACCACATGAAACAGCTCTGTTTGTCTGCACTGAGCAGACGCGATGGAGGCGGAGAAAAAGCATTTCTTCGCCGCCCCCACCGCCACGGAGTAGTCCCTAAAATGGGCTCTAGCCCGTGTTCGGTCGGATTCGTGACGACTCTTCCTCCAGCGTTGTTCTAGCCATCGTCCAAGTTGCTTCATCGCCCTAAGCTCCAAGGAAAACCAAGGAGCAGAACGGGCTCCACCAAGCCGGAGAGGGCGCTTGGGGGCAACCATGTCAACAGCCCGGGCCATCTCTCCATTCCAGAGATCAACCAAGGCCTCGACAGGGTCACCAGCTCTGGACACTGGAAACTCCCCGAGGGCCGTCTGAAATCCAAGCAGATCCATAAGCCTCCGGGGGCGGACCATCTTAATCGGCCCACCACCCCTGCAGAGGGTAGACGGAGCAGTCAAACTAAACCCCACCAGGTGATGATCTGTCCATGACAAGGGAGTGGTCTCAAATTCCCCCATCTCCAGATCATTTATTTCCCGGTCAGCAAAAACCAGATCCAGAGTGTGTCCCGCCACGTGGGTAGGGCCCGATACCAATTGAGACAGGCCCATGGTTGCCATGGAGGCCATGAAATCCTGAGCCGCACCCACTAGGGGGGCCTCAGCGTGGACATTGAAATCCCCCAAGACAATAAGCCTGGGGGAACCCAAGGCCACCTCCGAGACCACCCCCGCCAGCTCAGGTAGGGAGACTGAAGTGCAGCGGGGTGGTTGGTACACCAGCAGAATCCCCAGCCTATCTCGGAGGCCCACCCTCAAGGACAAACACTCAAAATTCTGAGATTGCCTGACCGGGCACCTGGAAACGGGGAGGGTCTCTTGAAAGATGACTGCAACGCCTCCTCCCCGACCCTCGAGGCGGGGCTGCTGCACGATCTGGAAACCTGGAGGACAGAGCGGAGAGAGACCAACCCCGCCCAGCGCATCCAACCAGATCTCCGTCACGCATACCAGGTCAGCACGCTCATCCACAATCAAATCGTGGATGAGAGATGTTTTTGCGTTAACTGACCTGGTATTCAGCAGCAGCACCCTAATCCTCGAAGGAGTGTTCACAGAGCTCCCTAGGGTCAGAGGGTTGGGAGAAGGGCCGGAAAAAGGAACAGGCCTCAATTGCCTGGACCGTTTTCCCCTGTAACGGCCTGCCCAACTCCCACCGCCATATCTCCCTCTGCCTGCTACCCGTGATATTGCCGCCCCCACTCCAGACCCACTTTTTTGCTCTCCCAGACACATCCCCCCAGACTAACCCACCACAGCTTCTTGGCTTAATTTAAAACCAAGACCAGACTTATACAGTCTCTGCTGACTTCTTGCTTGGAGGAAGACGGATCTTCAAGGCAGGAGGAAAAGGTCTTCAGGGCCCCAGGCAGCTTGCCCTTCAGCTCACGCCCCCGGCCCAGCCCCAGCTTTAAAGCAGCAGAGGCTGAGGGTAGATGGCACACACCTGGAGAAAAGGTGGGGCAGAAGCCCAAACACAGTCACTGCCTTGCCCAAGATGTTCCCTCTTCCCTTCCTCAGTCCCCGGCCCAGCCTCAGCTTTAAAGCAGCAGAGGCTGAGGGTAGATGGCACACACCTGGAGAAAAGGTGGGGCAGAAGCCCAAACACAGTCACTGCCTTGCCCAAGATGTTCCCTCTTCCCTTCCTCAGTCCCCGGCCTAGCCCCAGCTTTAAAGCAGCAGAGGCTGAGGGTAGATGGCACACACCTGGAGAAAAGGTGGGGCAGAAGCCCAAACACAGTCACTGCCTTGCCCAAGATGTTCCCTCTTCCCTTCCTCAGTCCCCGGCCCAGCCCCAGCTTTAAAGCAGCAGAGGCTGAGGATAGATGGCACACACCTGGAGAAAAGGTGGGGCAGAAGCCCAAACACAGTCACTGCCTTGCCCAAGATGTTCCCTCTTCCCAAGTTGTGTGAGTCTGCAATACCAATGCCTATTGAACACGTGCTATAAGCCAGCTCTTTGGGAATTTCCATCAAAAAGCAGTACAAAAAGTGAGGAAAAATAATCGGTAGGTGTTGTTTATAGAGGGTGGGTTGCAATGACCATGATCCCCTGTATCACTTATGATTGTTCCTTAGGAGACCTATGTCTCTGGTTATATGAATCATAGAACCACAACACGGCTGTCCCAAGAGCAGTGACTGACATCCTAACTAAGAAAGCGCACATGTTAGGAGACTCTGCAGAGATGCGACAGGGGGCAGGGCTCGCGTGCAACTCCCCCAGTCCTCCTCCACACAAGCTGTTGCACCTGAGGCCAAAATTTCCCAGTTCTCCCCATGCTCGGGAAACAGAGGACATCTGGGTGGAATTCCAGGGCCTCCACAACCCCTGGAGCCCTCCAAATCCTCTTTACATAGGAACATAGGAAGCTGCCATATACTGAGTCAGACCATAGGTCCATCTAGCTCAGTATTGTCTTCACAGACTGGCAGCGGCTTCTCCAAGGTTGCAGGCAGGAATCTCTCTCAGCCCTATCTTGGAGAAGCCAGGGAGGGAACTTGGAACCTTCTGCTCTTCCCAGAGCAGCTCCATCCCTTGAGGGGAGTATCTTACAGTGCTCACACTTCTAGTCTCCCTTTCATATGCAACCAGGGCGGACCCTGATTAGTTAAGGGGACAAGTCATGCTTGCTACCACAAGACCAGCTCTCCTGTCCTCTTTAGTCTGTCCCGGTAGTGTGGTCATGGAGCCACCAGCCCACACTGCCCCAGGCAGCCGAGTGTGACCTCTGCTTTAGAAACAGAGCGGGGAGTGGGGAAAGAAATATGTGGAATGGGAATATGTTCAGTTGCATGTTGAAATGTTTCTGCTAATGCATATTTGCATAAATATACCTGTTTTACATTCTTACGTTCTTGTGAGTTCAGTTGCTGTTTGTGCCCTCAAGAACCCATGTGTTAAAAATACTGCGTGTTTCATGGTGTGTGTGTGTGTAGAGGGATGATGCTTAACTTGCAGCCAGAGGTGGGGTGTGGTGGGCAACAAAGGTCTTTAGGTCCAGGCTCCAAAATTACCTAGGTGAAACACTCCGTAAGAGAGAAAATGTGTTGCTGACATTGTGTTTCCTTCTTACAGAATGCTTCCAGAGCTGGGAAGGTCCACTTGCTGGCATGATAGTGTCAGTGACAAGAGTTCTGCATGGGCCCCATCATCTCCCTGAAGAGTAGGTAGGATGTCAGCCACTGTTCTTGAAAAATGACTTTGCTGCAATTTAATTTTGACTATATTGAAGTCAAAATTTGGGCCTCACAGTGAATCTTAAATCAGGAGAGGACTGATGCTTTGATGTCCTGCTTGTGGGCTTCCTGGATGGTTAGTCATGGTGGGAAACAGATGCTAGACTAGATAGGCCTTGGGCCTGACCCAGCTGGGCTCTTTTCACATTTTAATCTTCCATCCATAAATTGAGTCTCCCTGATACTGAAAAGAAGACCCTGTTTAACCCACCCTGTGCTGTTTAAGAGGTAAACTAATTTGCCACATGAAATTTTTGTCCTGCTAGATTGGGAAGAGTGCATGCACACGATGCTGGGGTGTGTTTTTTTTAACAGAGGAAGGATCACTTTAATTGACTGCCAACAAACATGTAAAAATAACTCCATGGGTGGAGGACTTGCTTCATGTTTGTGGGCAAAAATAGCATGTAGACTACATTGGAGAGTTTCAGTCTAGAAAACCCACGTTACCAGTGCAAAGCTGTGTGGCCTAATTTCATAAGTAACAACAACAGTGTTTCAGTGGTGACTATTACTCATAAATAAGGCACTACTAAAGCTGCATCTATGGGGCTTTCTTAAAGCATATGAGCAACCCTAATGTTTATTCACAAATAAGTTCCACTGTGTTCATGAAACTTGCTCCCAAGTAAATGTGCAGAGGATGGAAGCCTTAGTGAACCTTTTGATAGAGCTGGGTCCCCTTTGTTCCACTCTTTTAATATACTACTGAATATGCTAATATATACAGGCCTTTAATCATTCTGACCTTTGAGCAGCTACTGACCAAACTGATTTGGCAGGCATTAAGGAATGTGGAAACGAAAGAGGCTCTAAGAAGACTTTCTCAAATTTCTTCTCCTTCTCCTTTCTAGAAATGAGATCTTAGAGGCAGACTGGTGTGGTATAACGGCTGCCAGGACAGGTCTTTTAAATAGTGCCATGGCTTGAAGAACTTCCTTTGGGACTGAAAGAATCTCTTTTTCCCTAGAAGGAAGACCGCATTAAGCACAGTGAGCAGTTGGTGCCATATTTCCCAGAGCAAGGAGTTAAAAACATAAAGAGAACGCAAGCATATATATTTTTAAAAATATGGTTGCTGCTAGCAGTTTAAGAGTTGCAACACCTGATACATAGTGAAATCTTCCTGTGCAGGATGTTTCCATTTCAATGTCTAATTAATTACAAATATTCAAATAGACACACTGGGGTTTGCTCTTCCATACAAAAGATGTTAACATCCATTGCTTGAATCAAGCTACACAGTGTAAACAGGATGATGTATAAACGTGTGATATGGAACACAGAGGGCCAAGTATGTTTGAAGGTTAGCTTATTAATAAAACATAGCTGGCCTTGATTTAGTGTAGAAGAAACTTAAGACATTTATCAACATCTGTCCGAACCCATTTCCAGTCTCTTTGGACTCTGCTGTGGATAAGCTGATTAATAAAAGATGATGCCTTCGGAAGGAAGCTTAGATCTTGGTAAGCAATGACAAAAGGAAAGGCAGCGCCTCATCTGCATATGAAAGGCAACTGTGAAAGTAAACTAGTTTACCACTATATCCTCAGCTGCCAGCTTTCTCTAACATTTCATCTGACTTCGTTTTGGCTGAAGTTTGGATAAATAAGAAAGAATTCCAAAAATTAAGTGTGGAATTAATTTACAAGAAAGACCATGGTGCTCCCTCTTTTTTAAAAAAACACCACACACACACACATACAAACCTCTGAAATCGAATCCAGTTCCTTTGTGGCTTCCTCCTCTCAGCATTTTTTAACGTTGCAGCTTTCTGTGTTTGTTTTTCATTTGTCTCCTTGATTCTTTAGTCTTTCCTTTCCCTGGGGCTAGAATAAAGCTCTCATATTAAACAAGTGCTGCACTTTGCCTATTGATAGATAGTTGCCCAATAAAACATTGCCCTCACAAGCCAGTTAGTGAGGTATGATCCATGTAATCATTAGTAATTTGTTTCATTATGATGTATTGCTGCTTCTGCAACTAGAGATTAAATGCTGCTTCTAGCAAGCCAGAGGTTGCTGGTTCAAATCTCCACTGGTATGTTCCCCGGACTATGAAAAATACCTATATCAGGCAGCAGCGATATAGGAAGGATGCTGAAAAGCATCATCTCATACTGCATGGGATATGGCAATGGGAAACCCCTCCTGTATTCTACCAAAGAAAACCACAGGGCTCTGTGGTTGCCAGGAGTCGACACCGACTCAACAGCACACTTTCCCTTTATCTAAGAATTAACCTGCTAGAGTAGACAAAAAGTCCACCTCGCATAGCATTTTGTTTTCATCAGTGGTTAGCCAGATGCTCTTTGAGGAGGCTCACAAGTGGAGCTTGAAGAAAACAGACTTCTGTTGTTGTCCATTCCCATAATCTTGTACTCAGAGAGGTACTGCTTCTGAACATGAAGGTTCTCTTTAGCTACCATCATTATTATCTGTTGCTAAATTCTTCTCCATGACATTGGTTGACATCCTGACTAATGAATCCCCATCACCAGGGCTTTATCAGAAGCACTGGTGCCTCTGAGAAGTCCACTTAACTCAATTCCACTGTTGGCTCAGCAGTGGGGGCAAATTTTAACAACCTCCCTTCCCCCAAGAAACACTCTGTGTCACCCAGAAATATGTCCTTGTGGGTCACACAGCCCTCAGGGACATATTGTCCTGTTCTGTCCTTGGCGTCCACAAGGCTTGAGATGAGGTGAACCGAGGTTGCGATCCAGCTGTGGCAAAGGTTGAGGCAAAACTGAAGCAATGCTGAGTACCCTGGAGAGGCCCCAGGGAACAAGCTGACTTGTCAGTGCCTGCAGGCAAACTGAGCTCTTAAGTACTCTTGGGCTTAGATCATTCCTCCCAGCCCCAACCTCCATGCCTGGAATGTCCAGATCTTAAAAGGACCATTGCCCAGAACTTAGTGCTCCTCCTCCATTCCAGCTGTTCTCTCCTGGATTGCTGGTGGTGCTGGGTTGCTGATGTTAGGGGTATGGATGGTGATGGATAAGAGGCAGGTTCTGTGGTTGGTTTGGGTTCCACAGGTGCTGCCCGAGGGGCTCTGACCCTAAAGGGGCTTCCTCAGGCTTCTTCCCATCCCACACATTTCCCCAGCCACCCCACGAGCTTTCCCAGGCTGCCCTGAATCACTCCCCACCTGCCTTGAATATTTCTGAGAATCTCTTCAGCCACCCCTGTGCCAGTGCTAGGTCAGCAATTAAAGAGCCCCCCCCATTACCAGGGGCAATAGCACTGCATTCTGCTGCCTCCTCATGATGGGGGCATGATTCTCATGATTCTCCCTGCTGAAATAAGAGCGTCCTCATCTCTTACAACGTTTAAAAAGGCAGTCAAGACACATTGGTTCACCCAGGCTTTTAATTAGATACTGTTTTAATAATCTAATGGTTTTTAATAATTTTAACGTTGTTTTAAATTTTAAATTGTTGTAATGTTTTAACCTTTTCATTTGTTGTTTTTATTATAATGTTGTAAACCGTCCAGAGACTTGTGTTTTAGGCAGTATATAAATATGTTAATAAAATAAAATTAAATGAAATAAAATCCTATCCCAAGTTTAGGCACAGGCCTAGTAAAGCTACCAGCTAATGAACAGGATGTGGACATTGCTCAAAGTTTAGTGCAGGGTGTGATACCAAGTTTCATTTCTTCTTCTTCTCTTATTAGGGTTTTCCAGCCAATGCTCTTTCTTTTGCTGCCCTATTGAAGGTCAGAGTGGATGGTCAATAGATAGAGGAAGTATGTTGGGCGCCAAATGACATTGTTCTAATAAACAGCTTGCGTGTTAGAGGCAGACAGTGCAGATGCTAATGGGTTCCTCCACTGGGATAAAATGTCTTGTCTCCATTAAACCCATAGAGTGTGACAATTAACACCAGCTGAAGAGGTGTCCAGCTGCATTTTCATATGTTTGGGACCACCTATTCTCTAACACAGCTTGTAAAAATGATTCAAATCTGCCAGCAGGCTGAATTTGTAAAAACACTGTTATGTTCTTTTACAAATACAACAGTGAAATATTAGCAATAGCCGGAGTATAACATCCCAAATGAATGCAGTACTGAAGATAACCAAAACCAAAGACGATATCCTGGTTTGTTGATGTCAGTGCAATCAATCATAAATTGCCATAAATCCTCCATTGTCGTAAATAAATGCTTGTTGTAGTATAGTGGTATTGTGGTATTAGCCCAGGACAAGGAAGGCCGGAATGAGAGTTGTAAAGCACATCTGACAGAAAGGATTGCTGTCTTCTCACAAGGTGAGTTTGTGGAAGAGTGTACCCAGTAATCAGGGGCGTAACAAGGCTGGAGTGGGCCCAGAGACAAAATTTTAAAATGGGCCCCTCGCTGTTGCACACACACACACTTCACAATATATAGTCATGTGACTTGCCTCTGGGGGGCCCCTTGAGGCATGGGGGCCCCCAGGCAGCCGCCTCCCCTTACCTAATGGTAGTTACGCCCCTGCCAGTAATCTCAATAATCCAAAATTCAGAAGAAGAAAAAATATCGTGAGAGAAGTATTATGGTTCAAAGGAGAAAGATTGGGGGCTTCTGATGATCGCAAGATGTTCATAGTATAATAATAATTTAAATATTAATGTTCTCCACAGATATAAGTGCAGTTTTATATTGATTTTTGCACTGTTGATGCAAGTATTTGCATTTAATTATTTATTCTTCTGCATTCCTGCCTAGTCTCAACTATCAATTGTTTCATGTTTCCCATATTATGGCTGAATGATCTGTAGCCTTATCTTTAATGGCAATGTGGTTCCCACCCCACCCCCAACAGTGATGGATGGTATAGACATTTGCTGTGCACATGCTGATAGAGTTCCAGGAACTGTACGTTGCCATATTTTTATTAATGGTTGTTGGCACAAAGAACCTTTCACTGAAGTCAGTGACAAAACTTCCATTCATCTTAATGGAGCTTGATTGCACTTCCATCCATGTGCTCTCAAGACAGCTGCACACATCTTGCTGCACCCTCTCAAACATCATGTCTAGGTGGGACATGGAATCACGCATGTGGTTGCTTCCAGATGCGGATTCACAGCTTCTCTCTAGCCGGAAACACCTTGGTTACAATGACAAGATACAGTTTAATCATTATCCAAGTATGAGCATGAAGTGGTTGCCACATCCGACCTACCCAGCACAAGGACGACTGTGCTCTGAAGAGCACATTTCCTGAGTCTGTAGTTGTCTCCTGCTGGTAAACCCTGAAAACAGGACTCCTGATACATTTGTTTTCCCCTCCAACATCAGTCTTTTGTGAGCACAAACATTCTTGGGGGTGAAGATTACTTTCTATACATCAACAAAACAACTCAAAAAAAGAAAAAGAAAGAAAAAGAAGAAGAAGTAAGTTTCAAAATCCCTTTCTTCCAATATTTATTTTCAATCTCAAGCAGTGCAGCTCCACAGGCTGGTAAAAGAAGGAACAGTTTAGATGTCACAATCTAGTCTTTCCTGTCTTCAAAGTCTACTAACAAACAAAACAATGGATAGTGCCATCTATGCAATTTTCCAGCATTTGATTAGATGTTCAGTTTTACTTGCAGACGTATATGTATTTAAGTGAGATGCTTCATTAAGCTAATGAGAAATAAAGTGACATTTTCAAAATCCTCCAAGTGTGTTGAGGACAATTGGGATGCAAAGGGAATCATGTTATTTTAATATCTTTTATCCCCTGCTAACTGAGCAGAGAGACACCATTTAAAGTGGTGATTTTCTTATACTTAGCAAGGGGAGAGCAACTGGCCCTATCCAGCCCCAGCACAGCATCCCTCCAGTGGCTGTTGCTGGTGTCTATCTGATGTTTCTTTTTAGATTGTGAACCCTTTGGGGACAGGGATCCATCTTATTCATGCATTATTATTTTTTCCTATGTAAACCGCTTTGAGAATTTTGTTGAAGAGCGGTATATAAATATTCGTCGTAGTAGTAATAGTTTGGTCCTTTTCAGGAATCCATCATAGAGCAGCACCTAGACTTTTGCCACAGTGGTACACCATTGGCAAAAGCTCCTTCCATTAATAGAAGAGGAATTACTTTTACTGAGAGTGGAACAGTCCTGCTCGACAACCCCATGGATTTTAGTCACATGCAGCAGCGCAAGATGTGCTGAACCAGTGCCACCCACGTTTTGTTTCACTGTATGTGGGTGATTTATTACCTCAAACACATGGTAGCCCCCATGGAAGTCATCATTTCCCCCCCACAATGCCCTGGGATCCATGGTTCTCCAACTGTAGCCCTCTTGCTGTTTTTGGACTACATCCTCCACCATCCCCAGCCACAGTGACCAACAGTGAGGGATTATGGGAATTGCAGAATACCTGCAGAAGGACCAAAGTTGTGCAGCCCTAATCTAGAGCATTGTGAGGAAAAATGGCAGCCACCAGGAAATAGCTACCAAAAGGATCTCAGCTGCTCCATTTACACATACAATATTATTTTAAAAGCCGATTTCTGCTGCCATGCTACAGCTGTCCCCTTATGAAAACCAGTGGCGGGGGTGGTATCAGATGAAACAAATGGCATATGTGCTGCTCATTGCATTCAGGACCTTTTTGCATTAGTTTTATAATGAAAGAAAAGTAACCAATAGACCCCAGTTGGGCTCAATTGTTCATTTGTTCCAAAATGAATGCATATCCCTAATGGTTAGTCCCAAACTACACAGCGAAATATGAAATTATTTCAGATTGTATTTGGGTTCTATTAAGAACAATGTAGGGTTGAAAGGAAAAAGAAGGGTTGTGGATAGGGATGTGTCCAGTGGTCCGGAGGTTTGGTCCAGGGGTTCAGGATCAAACCGAACCACCTCCCCCCCCAGTTCCATCCAGACCCGAACCTCTGGACAGTTTGTGGATTTTTAAAAAAATGAATATTAAAAAGTATCTTTAGCCCCTTCAGGGGGCTTCCTATATGCCGTGGGGTGTGTGTGTGTCCGCGAGAGTTCCCCTACCCCCCGCCAGCCCCTGAAATAACTGCCGCAGCCCAGCAATCTGATAATTTTTGGCCCGTTCGGACCTCTGTAGTAAGCAGCGGTGGCCATTTGGGAAAAAACAAAATGGTCACCACGCATGCACAAATGACCTCTGTGAGGCCATGTGCCATGTCAGGCCCCACAGAGGCCATTTGTGCATGCACAGTGATGGCCAAAATGGCCACCGCCACTTACTACAGAGGCCTGAACGGGCCAAAAATTATCAGATTCCCGGGCCATGGCAGTTATTTCAGAGGCCAGTGGGGGGTAGGGGAATCCTCATGGACCCCCCACGTGGCATATAGGAAGCCCCCCAAAGGGGCTAAAGGTACTTTTTTATATTCATTTATTTATTTATTTTTAATAAAAAATATCCGTGAACTGTCCAGACCCGGACTGGATGGTGGGTGGGGTTTCAAAGGGGGCCAGACCGGACTTGGCCAGTCTGGTTCGAGTCCAGTCTGGACTCAAACCAAACCAGGACAGCCAGTTCCGTGCACACCCCTAGTTATGGATTACAATTGCAAAGTATGGTCTTCCAAACTCTTACAAAGAATACTGACAAAGAATAGCTTTTAAGAAAATACATTTGGAAGGTATTGTATAATAGAGGAAAATTTGGGGGTTAAAAATATTGTATTATGATAGAAGAACTTATGAAAAACAGGATTCTTTCTTATCATTAACAGATATTTTAATAGATACAGGAAAAGATTAAAAAGTTACTTTTTCTTGCATGGTGAGATGATGCTTCATTTTGAACCAATGGTTTTAATAACTCTGCAAACCTATCATCAGCTCAATAAATACTAGCAGCCTTAAGAATTCCATCTATAACAGCCAAGACATAAACTTACATATATTTGTCATTCAAATGCAGATGTGGCCTTTTGGCATTTTATAGGGAATGCAAAGTGGGCAAAACAGGTTTTTGAAATAAAGGGGGAAAAGAATGGAGATGGTGTGCCTCTTCAGATGTGTAATCCCATGTCAATGTTGAATATCTGCAGAAGAGTATACAGTATGTCTTAGAGATCAGTTGCGTACATTAAAGCCAGATGAACTGGTGGAACCCGAAGATGGGATGCAAGTGGGGATCTTGTAGAAAAAGGTGATCTCTTAGGTAGCCTGGACTAAGCCATTCAGGGCTTTAAAGGTAATCCAGTAATCAAAAAACCTTTGGTTTAAGATAAGTGTTGATGCTTTACATTGCACGCAGATGAATAAAGATATGAGACATAATTGTGGATTAAAAACAAGTCCACAACTGTGTTAACTGCAAATAATGAAAAAAGAGAGAGGATTGGCTCTCCACCCCAAACAGTGAAGTCCCACAGACCCACTGCTTACATGTGAGCCAACCGGCATAACAACTAGGGCGAGACACCTCCGCTCCAGGCAGCATCAGGCCTAAGGCCACCTGTTGCCCATCTTAGCCTACCTAATGCGCAGGCACCTGCCGTAGGATTCGCCATCCCCAAGCCGCAAAGTCTTAGAGGGTGTTGATTCTGTTAGCAGGTTGGAGGAAGCCATCAACCAGCGCCCCCTGAGCCGGAAATCCTCTAGGGACTGGCAAAGACTCCTCCTTATGTCAAACGTGTGCCTGAAAGGTGCTCACCAGAACTCAATTATCCAAGAAACCACACTGTACCTACCGTTGTGACCAAGGGAACCAAACTAACTAACTAACTAGTGTGAGGTAGGCAAAAAAGGCCCCCAACCAAAGCCCATTTGTCAAGGGTCAAAAAATTCCTACCAAGCCCCCAAAGGGGCGACCAGCAGAATCCCACACTATAACCAGGGATGGGTGGGAGGGTTCATGTCCTGAGAAAGGAGGACTGAGTTTGGGGTGGGCCAGGAGCAGCATTGGCAGCCTGAGCCCCGCCCCCAGATGGCCCTCCAACCAATGGCTGGTTCAATCATGCTTCCTGCCTTTTTCAAAGGGTGGGACAAAACACATTTCCCCCCAAGACATGCTGGGGAGAAGCGGATCATTTACACTTGTGCTCTAAAAAGAATGGAAATTGCAAGCTGAGGTGCTCATCTTAACTTCTGCATCATATAAGCTGTAAAGATATTTCACAATCTGGTATATGATGATGGCTTTAGAAATGAGGCTTCATGCACTCACACTTTGCCTGAGATTTATCAGGCAGGGGCATCTCTAGGAAGTGATTAGGGAAAATACACCTGTTAAATGTCTGCCTGGATACATCCCTCCCCAGCCCAATGTCCAGCAGATGACCAAAGCAATGTGTGGGTCCATGGAGACACACACACTGCAGCCATAGACACACAGAGACACAGACAATGCAGCCATTCACACACACAGGGACATACTGTGTACACATGCGCGTGCAACCCCCCCCCCCAAATCATTTAAATACCACTTCATCAATCCAAATGAAAGTTGCCAACCCTCTAAATTCTTGTTCAAAAGAGAAATACTTTAAACTGCTGTATCTAAGCCATTTCCCAAGTGATCTTCACCAAATTTGTGGCAGAGGTGTCTCTTGTCAGGTAGTGATTGTGTGCTGATGACCAGGCAGTTCAAACAATTGGTTTTGATTTTATAAGCAATAGAATGTTCAGGGCTTATAATGGTGGAACATTGAAAATACTCTCTATCTTAACTATATTGGCACAATTGTGCCAGTATAATAACTAGCACGTTGTACTTTGCCTAGAAATATATTGGCAGCCAGTGCAACTGCTTAAGAACAGGCATAATATGGTGTCTCCGAGATACCCCAGAGACCAATCTGGCTGCCGCATTTTAAACTAATTGAAGTTTCCAAGGCAGCCCTACATAGATCACATTGCATTAGTCCAACCTGGAGGTTACTAGCTGGTGTACCACTGTTTTCAGGTCATTCTCTTCAAGGAATGGGCAGAGTTGTTGAATCAACTGTAGCTAGTAAAAAGTGCTCCTGGCCACAGTCTCAACCTGAGACACCAGGGTGAGATCCAAGTCCAAGAAGGGGTCAGCGGGAGTGTAACCTCATCCAGAACAGGAAATTCTACCCCATCTTGCAGATTATGACCCCCAACAATGAGCACCTCCATCTTGCTTGGATTCAGCTTCAGTTTATTATCCCTCATCCAGCCCTTTACTGCTGTAGGCAAGTATTTAATGGGCTAATGCCATTTCCTGATATTGATGACAAAGAGAAAGAGATTTGGATGTCATAAGCATATTGATAATACCCAGCACCAAATTTCCTGATGACCTCACCCAGTGCTTTCATGTAGATGTTAAAAAGCATTTGTTACAGAATGGAGCTCTGCAAGTCTCCATATAGTAGCTTCCATTTTGAAGAGCAACTGTTAAAAAGCATCACCATTTGAAATCTACCCTACGCAAAGGAGCGTAATCACTGTAAAACAGTGCCTCCTATCCCCAGCTCACTCAGGCAATCCAGAAGGATACCATGGTCAATGGTATCAAAAGCCTCTGAGAGAGCCAAAAGAACCAACAGAGTCACACTTCCTCTGTCAATTCCCTGGCAAAGGTCATCTATCAGGCTGACAAAGGCCATCTCAACCCCATAGCCCACTCTAAAGCCCATTTCTAATGGGTCTTGATCATCAGTTTCCTCCAAGACCACTTGGAGGTGGTCAGCCACCACCCTCTCAATCATTTTAGTCAACCATGGGAGGATGGAGACTGGAGAGATATGGATATATATCTATAAAGCAGAGTTCTTAAAGTGCTCCAGGCTGCCAGTTGCAGGGTGGTAGTGGCCCTTAATCCTATTTGTCAATGCCAGAAACTTTGCACTTTGCTTCCTTTGTTGATAAATGCAGAACTGGTTATTTATATTGAAGCAGGTATCCTCCAGTCCAAAGGAATGTCAGCAAGTCAGAGATCTCTTTTAACATTATCCGTTCAACAAATGGGGTGGAGGGTGCACATGGTTTAAATCTAAAAATACCCAGCATCAATTCTGCATGTGTGAAATGTTTCAATTATTTCTAAAATATTTTTTAACAGGTTCCAGATTGAACAGGCAAAACGTTTATAGAACAATTGGGGCATACTGTGCTTTTTATTTGAGTATGCCACATTACCATAGACACATGTTAGAATATGTTTTTGAAGTACTACCACATATTTCAGCAAAGATATTCAGGTGGAAATCAGAGGGCCAACAACACAGTAGCATTTTGTTTCATAGATTTACTTTCAGGTAGACCTTTGGCTCAACACTTATTATGAAGACTAAATCTCCTTTGCTTTGTTGTCCTTCCATGTGCATCTATGAATCCTTCAGAAGCAAATTCACAGTGGAGTGTCATTGTATTTTAATTACTTGTTAAAATTCATTATGCTGCCGAAATATGGAGAAACATATTGGGTTGTGTCATGTCTTTACTTTTGGATGCTCGGTAGATGGCAATCTAGTCCTTACTGCTCCTGACTAAAAAGTCTCACCAAGAGATTATCCAAAACTGACAGTTCTCATGAATTTCACATTTTAAATTAAGGGTTTTTGCACACTTTGAAGGGACTCTCAAATTTCATTTTTAAGGGGGTGGAACTAGAACAATGCAGATGACTGTGTAGCATGAGCTAAATGTCGCACAGAGTGCTATAAGTCAAGGAGATTGCTTGCTCTTGACAAGGCTCTGTTTGCTTGCCTTGAACCATTGCACACATCACACAGCAGTAAATTTGGGTTTGTCACCCAAGTGTACACTCAACAAAGAGCCCAGAAGGATGAACCTGTATGCAAACCCATGCTTGCAAACATCTATTTGTCACATCCCTACTTGATATTTTATTAGAGTTGACAGCAACATTTCACACCAAATGTATTTCTGGGTTCCTCCCAAGAAGAAAAATTGAGGATTGTCAAGGAAAGCCAAGTGCAATGTCTCAGGGGATTTCTGCACACCACTCAATGTACATTTTAAAATGTCCTAGGTGTACTCCAAAAACTGAAACAGATTAAGCAGCCCCGTGTGTGTCTTCTGTATGATGCTTGCAAAATTCCATAAGGTCACATCCTTTCTCTGTTTTCAAATATGGAATGCCCTGCAGATTAGAATGAATCAACTAAATGTGCTTGCAGGGGCAGTTACATTACTCCACTGTCCTGACTGGGAGGAAGCATTTTTATGTTGTTTGCTATGAATCTTTCAATCCACAGGAAGGACAAGAAGGTGACCAGAAGCAAGCAAAGGCAGGTTTTTTGTATCATAGCTGTGGGGATGTGCAAATCAATTCATGGCATAATCAATTGAACTCAAATCTGGCCGATTCAAGCGTTTCAACCTTGAATTGAAGCACCCTTGAGGGTATTGCCCAGATTCGAGGCTGAATAAAATCAGCCCAGATACAGCTTGAATCGATTCAGCGATTTGAATTGCCATTTTGTCTTGGCAATGCCAGTCCTCTGAGCTTTTCTGGTTAGTTCCTTGAAATAATTTCTGATTGGCTGGCAATCTCCCTTGCTTCTTTGTTGGCTTTTTATTGTTCAAGTCCAGTGTTTCCAGGAGGAGGAACAAGGGGAAGATGAAAGTCTTCCCCTTGTTTCAAAGGGAGTGTCAAAATTTATTTTGAAGGAATTTCAAAATGTATTTAAGGGGACACAGAGTCCTTGAGGCAGCTATTGCTTCTGCTGCCCTCGTGGACGAGAAGAGAAACTACTGTAGCTGGCAGCTGCTGCTGCTGTGGAGTGGATTCTTCGTGGAGGAAGAGACTGCTGCTGAGATTCTTCAATCTGTGCTGGATTCTGCCTGCTGGAGGAGCCTCTGCCTGAAGAAGATTCTTCTACTTGTTTGTTTGTTTTTAAATTTTTCTCAGAGCTGAGTTAAAAATCACTGCAGCGCTGCCTGGCCTGCTGGCCTGCTCTGGGTAGCAGCTGGAGGAGTGAAGGAGCCTGTGTGGCCATCTCACCCCCTTCCTTTCTTTAAAAAAAATAAATAAAATATTTTATTTTATTTTATTGTCGGCTGGCTGGCTGGCTTCCTGGCTCCAGCTTTTCAAATTTTTAATCGTTGTTTGGGTGCCCGGGTGCCCAGCTGCCCGCCTCCCAGCTGTCGAGAGGTTCCAGTGGGCTGCTTGGCAGGCAGCAGTTCTTGGAAACTCCAGTGGAAGCGAGGAAAGGACTGAGACTTCACACCATGGGAGAAGACTTTGGAGGGTGAGTACCCTTTTACACACATACACACAAAGACACACACTTATTCCTAGACTTAAAAAGCTGTCTAGGTTATTTTTAAAATATATTTTCAATGGGGGTTTTCTGAGAGGGATTCCCAATTAGAGTTTTGGTAAGTCCCCATCCGCACCTTACCCTCGCCCGACTGTTTATTGCTTTTAAAAAGCAACCGCCCCCCGCCAAACCAGACCCCATTCATTTTTTGTCTTTAAAAATCTTGCAGCTCATGTGTACCCACCCCACAGTGCACGACACACACTGATTAAGTGTGTCCTGCTTCTAAACACCCAACTCCCCCCTCCCCTGAGACATTCACCCCTCTCCCCCTCATTAGTTAAGGCTTAATTAGGGGGGGGGAACCCTGAAAAGAGATGTCTGGGAGGGTTAGAATCAAGGGTAGAGGTAGAGTGGTGGGGAGAGGGAGGGGTGATGCTGGTTGCAGTGGGGTGTGGTGACAGGAGCTTACTCCCCCGGTCACCCCTGCCCCTGCTCCCTTGGTCATGTGCAGGCTCTCCTTTTTTGGGTGAGCTTGGGCCTGTGCCGTAGTCTATGGCCTGGCAGGAGTTGGGGGGGAGGAGCCCCCCCGCCAGGGAAGAAGCTCTTCCCATGCCAGCTATGGAGGAAGTGCAGACAGAGCCAGCTGTCAGTCTAGCCAGACTCATCCCCCCCTCCTTCCCAATGCCCCCTGGGAGTGTGAGCCCCTGGTCTGGGTCTGAGGAGGGCCAGGAGGAAGCATATGTGCTTCCCGCCCCAGATCTTCTCAGGATATAAAGATAAATTATTATTTATATCCATGATGATATTTTGGACATAGGTTCTGTTTTGTGATTTAAAAAAAATAATAAAATCAGATTTTTTTAAAAGTAGGCAAATTTAATTTAATTTTAATTCTAAGGTCACAATAGGTAAACACTTCTCTTAATGCTGTAGATTTCATGTGTAAATGAAATCTACAGATGAGATCAGCTTTCCAGCAAACCCAATGGTTAATATCCATTGGGTTTGCTGGAGAGCTGGTCTACCCATTGAACCAAATAGGTCAATCAGGTCTCCCTTGTAAAAGTAGGTCTGCCTCATAGTATTTTTAAAATTTACCAAAAATCAACCAAGTAGCCAATTGCTCTGTGGGTTGGCACCCAACCCACTTTGGTGCACCTAGTCCTTTAAAATTTGGCCAATTCTATTTAGATTCAAACAGAATCAAACTGAATTAGAATTGGATCGACTCAGATTCGATGGCAGCTGATTTGAGCTCATTTTGGGCTGATTTGATTCAAATTGAATCACAAAAATCGATATGTGCTCATCCCTAGTAGAAGTGAAGCTTTCAGCAGGTGCAGCTTGTCATGTCAAAGAGTTGCAGGAATAAGAAAAAATGCTGAAGCCCCCCCCCCCCCCGCTAACTTGGCAGAGAGGCACCTTTTAACATGGTGATTCTCTTTTATTTAGCAGGGGGAGAGTAACTGGCCCTGTCCACGCCCAGCACAGCATCCCTCCAGTGACTGTTGCTGGTGTCTATCTGATGTTTCTTTTTAGATTGTGAGCCCTTTGGGGACAGGGATCCATCTTATTTATTTATCATTCCTCTGTGTAAACCGCCCTGAGCCATTTTTGGAAGGGTGGTATAGAAATCGAATAGATAGATAGAAAGATTTATTAACAGTATGGGACCTGCATCCTTTCTTGGACCTAACCACAGAATCAGGTTGAAACCTGTACTGAGTGGGATGGGAGTTGCCTAGAAAATGGGACAAAGCTGGAAAAGTTCTCTCCCATCTGCCAGCATATAGTATGCTCTAACCAGAGCAGTGTGAGCAAGAGTTTGCCCACTGGGACTAGAAAAGAGAAAGATCAGACCAGAATGTCAATTCTTTTCTGAAGTGTCTCTAAATTGTTGACAGCTGACATAAAAAAATCCAAGCTATTGTTTCTCTGACTTGTAAAGTCTAAACCATGAAAGCAAAAATAAAATAAAATAACGTCTCAAGGAGACTTTTTTTTTTTTAAACTTTTTACTGAAAGACAGGCCACATATTTCTGGATCTTTCTGACCTATTTGGAAACATCAGGAAAACATATTTTCCCTTATCCCTTTTATCTGTCTGGGGAATATTAAATTCTATAATTTCCCAGATGCTGGAAATGAACTCATTTTCAATCTTAGCTCATAACTTTATTCCATTTGGGGAGGAAGAGTGAAAATTCCCTGTGAGTGGAGTTTTCTTGTATTTTTTCACTAGCCCAGCTTGGCCCATTTAAACATCTGCCTTTCCACCCTTGATAGGAGAGCAGTCTCCAACTAAAGGTTTGTTTTCCATAATGTTTAAT
Organism: Hemicordylus capensis; assembly: GCF_027244095.1. NCBI lineage: Eukaryota > Metazoa > Chordata > Lepidosauria > Squamata > Cordylidae > Hemicordylus > Hemicordylus capensis. The sequence continues at coordinate 314,140,050 of NC_069657.1, forward strand.
ATATACATGAGGTTAAGATCATCATACTGAAAAGCGAATGCTGTGTTGGAACGTTAGTTCAGAGACAAGCCCAGGCCTTTAAGACAATTAAACAAATAAACACTGAAATGTTGGCGAGTGGGATATTACAATAATATTCTGTCACTAGAAAGGTCAGTTGCATACAAAAATCTGCTTCTAGTCAAGTTGGGGACAGTGCAACTAAATGCGAAGTAAGGTAAATATGAAGAGATCCAAAAGGGAAAAAGCTGCAAGGCCAACAGGAGCAATGTGATCAGGAGAAGAGTCCCCAAGCTGCTCAGACCAGTGAGCATGCCTAACCCAGAAGAACCCAGAAGCATGTACCTAGATCAAAGAACATAATCTGATTTGCCCTGCTGTTGATAAGACACTTTGCTGGCTCAGGTGCAATGCAAAATCATGGTTAAGTTGGTCACACATGATGTCCCCAAGGCTTGGGAGCATATGCTTCTCCCCTTCCATGCCTGCACAAGTGTCCACTTCCAATTAAGAGTTAGAATAAGCTTATATTTGTCATGATGTCTGAATCGGCCGATCTCAGTTTATTCTAATCTATTTACTTGAAATAAACTGTGATCTGTAACTCACCTCCAAGTTTGGGTTCAGACTTTGCTGTTTATTTCAGGTGAGTAGGCTAGAATAAACTGAGATTGGTTGGTTCAGATGTCACAACCAATCTTAGTTTATATTGGGGGTAATTACTTATATAGCAGAGTATTTCAGGAGCTAACTCACTCCCATTACCGCAGAAATTAACAGGGTCTCAGGGGAAACAGCTTATAAATGATAATCATGGAGACTCATGTAAGGTTAAACTAACCTACTTTATTCAGAAGTACATGATGATAGGAAAAGACCTATATCTAACTTCTGGCTACATGTTGGTCATAGAAAGACCTATAGAAGCATGGTGCTCAGAGAGAGAGAGCTAGAAGCACTCTGGGAGGAAGAAAAAGGAAGTCACTCCCAGGAAGTTCCTGAGTACATTCTATACATAGAGATAAACAGGAAAGAGAAGGAGACCGTGAGGCGAGTCTCACGATCGGTGAGACCTGCCTTCAGAGGGTTTGCAGGGAGAGCGGGCTTAGTCCACTCTCCCCACAGGCGATCCCCAGACAGCCCAGGGTGGCCGGATCGGCTGCTCAGATGACTGCCGGCTCTGTCACGGAGCTGGTGGGGGCTGTGGGGATTGGGGGCTGCGTGGCCCGCGGAAGTTCCAGGATGCCCCACGCAAGTGTGCGGGGCATCCTGGAGAGACCCCCAGGGTCAGGAGGCTTGTTTCAGCCTCCTGCCGGGGGTCTCTTTCTGTGTTGCCACGGTGCGGAGTCATGCCGCAGCAATACACAATTAAAAAGACGGGGTTAGCGGAGCACTTGCTCCGCTAACCTCGGCTAAGGGGAGAGGGAATTAGGAGAGTTTGCTGCCGGGAGCCATGTGGCTCCCGTGGCAGCAGATGATCAACAAAAAGTGGGCTAGGCTCCCTTAGCCTGCTTTTAGCTGATCGTGAGACTCTCTTCCCTAACTGTCCATCTTTACTCCCAATGCCCCTAATGGCCATTAGGGTTACTGGTGCAAAAGGTCAATGCCATCTGGAGCTGGAGTTCCAACAGTTGATCAGTCAATCAATCTTTATTATCTTTGACCAGTATAAAGTAGATTACATTAAAACAACATTAAGGCAGCATTAAAACAGACTATGTTCGGAACTGTGACAATAGAGAAGATAAAAATAACAACACTGTTATAGTGTTGTATACAGTGTATCTTAACTACAGCTAAAATGGGTTAAATCGATGTTTAATGGGTAAGACTATAGAAAAGCTTTATGTGGTTAAAATCTTAAAATTTTACTGAGTCGGTAAAAATTATAAAACTATAGAATACTATGGGGTTTTAAATTGTGTGAACATGCGCTGTGTTTAGTTCTTGCTGCTCTCTGTTAGGATGCAACAAATTTTACACGCTACCACACAAAACTTGGCAACGTTATGTGTTGTTTATTTTATTTATTTATTTATTTATTTATTTATTTATCTATCAATCAATCAATCAATCAATCAATCATATTTTTATAGCAACCAAAACTTATGTCTCTGGGCAGTTATAACAGGGTTAGAGCCAGAAAGCAGTAGAGAGACCTAGAATTGGCTTGAGCGACCTGGGGACTCCATTAATAATGGGAGAATGAGGGTGATACGAATGTCTCTAGAGAACGGGCAATGAAGGAGGACATGCTTTGTTCTCTCAACTTTCCCAGAATCACAGGGGCACAGGCATTCCGAGAAGGGGGTCTTCCCATATCTGCCTTCAAGCACAGATGAAGGAAGGGCACCACAATGGGCTTGTGTGGAGGCCCTTCTGTGTTAAACAGCAGGCGATTCCGCATATTTTAGTCTTTCATTGATGAGGAAGTTCAGGACCCTACCTAAATCATTTTGGTGCTTTATGTCCATTATGCGTTGTTTGGTGCGAAGTCCATGGGAAGTAAGACGGGAGGGGAGAGCCCCAGGGATGACATTTTTTGTCAGAAGTGTTCATTTCCAAGTGGACTGATAATTGTTCTGTAGTGTTAGTGGGGGGCTAGACCCAGGGGAAGAGCAATAATCTTAACCCGTAGTTGAATATGGCCATCCAAACTCTGGCCTCCACATTCACCAGACCTGCCTCTAGATGCAGGCTAGCATTAGAGATGCTCCATAGAACTTACTTACTTATTTCATTTATAGACTGCCCCATCCAAAGGCTCTGGCCACTGCACAAGTTTAAAAAGACATATAAACAAATAGATGTATAGTCTTGTCAGCACACACAAGATAGCAGGATACTGCAGGATTACTGAACAAATATTTATTAACTAGCTGAACCTGCGCAGAGCATCTGCGTGCTAGTATTTTATTGCTGTTCTGTCTCCCTCGTCACAGTCTTTTTTATACACATAGTTTTTAGGCTCTTGATTTGCTGATACTGTAGCTAGTGATCTTACACATGAGAGACCTACTTAAAGCTGACCCATGGGTTGATGAAGTCTGTCTTTTCAGTTGGCACCTGACATGACCCAAGGGTGGAAAGCTGGGCTTGTGGTAGCAAGCATGAATTGTCCCCTTTGCTAAGCAGGGTCTGCCCTGGCTTGCATTTGAATTGGAGGGTACATGTGTGAGTACTATAAGATATTCCTCTTAGGATGGGGTCGCTCTTGGAAAAGCATCTGCATGCAGAAGGTTCCAAGTTCTCTGCCTGGCATCTACTTGTAAGTAAGCCCCAATGATTTCTGTTGAATTAAGCATCTGTGAGCTAGTACTTGATTGGTCCCCTCACCCTCCACCAGAGCCCCCTCACCCCAGATACCTCCCTTCACCCCACCCCACCCCTCTCTTTCTTTCCTTTATTCATTCTTTATTTTTCCTTTATGCATTTTCTTTTATTCATTCATTTCTGCATATTGCAGGATCAGAGCCCTTAGTAGTTAAGGACAAAAATGACCTTCTACGTAAATTGCAAACTAAAGTTTATTCGAAGGGTCTGACTCACTTAGTGGGAAGATGGATGGAGAGAGAGGTGCCAGAGTTCAGCCAAATAACCTGCTGTGTCTTTTTGGTCTTACTTAAAGCATTTGAACCTCTGCAAGGTAACTGATGGCCATGGGCAAAATGTGCCTTCAGCAGGGCAACAAGTTCGGCATATAATTTGGTGCTTGGTACAGCAGGTTCAGTAAGTGAACAATGGTGAATGTTTTGGCCCCACAAACAGTCGATAGAATTGCACATTTCTATTCTGCGTTTCCTATTTTATTAGCTTCCAGGTAATAAAAGCCTCTTTGCATATAAGTCCTATGAAGCTGGCTGGCTCACGTCAAACTCTTCAATATGGCCTAATGCAGTCATTTTACACACACTATAGCAGAAGTGAGGAGAGGAGATGAGGGCTAGTCTCTGGGTTTCTGTAACAACTCACAAAATGCCCAGTGGCAGCAGAAATCCCACCCTCGTTGCCAAGAAATATAGTGTTGTCAGCATACAAGATTGCAGGATGTTGCAGGATTATTGAACAAATATTTATTAATAATCCTTGGACAAGCATGTAGAATAACTGAATTTATCTGAATCTAGCACCAGAGCCACCTGCTGTCTAGCAGCAAACTTTATCTCCACCCTCCATTAACAACTACTACGGAGGCTGAGGCCCTGTCTTAAAGCATCATTGTCTTCAACATTTCCCACAATACGCAACAAGATGTTCCATAAGAGTTCCATGAAGAGAACACTCCACATTTTCTGCTGCCTTATAAAGCAGGCATGGAAGCTCCAATTTGGATTGGAGCCATAGTGCAGGAAGGGGGCTAACCCGTCTCTAATCCTGCATGCTGACTGCCCAATTCAAATAATCTCCCCTCATGAAACTGTTACTAGCCACACAGGGGAAAAAGATGACTATGAATTGTGCTCACAGCACAATTTTCTTCTCCACAACTAGTTGCAAATTTGGAGTGGGCAGTCTGGATCATATCCACAGCACCGGGACAAAGGGTTATAACTCCCCCCACCCCACTATATCCCTGATCCAAATCAGACCTCCTACACACACACACACACACACACACACACACACACACACACACACAGTACTTTCTGAAATAGAAAAGAAGCAGGTTGCCCTAATGACAGAGATCCCATGAAACATGGGAGAGTGTTGCTGCTGCTGCTGATATTGCTATTTACACTACACACTACAAATATTTATATACCACTTTTCAACATAAGTTCTCAAAGTGATTTATATAGAATGAATAAACGTAGAGGTGGGTCTCACGATCAAAGAGACCCGCCTGTGGAGGGTGAGTGGGGAAAGTGGGGAGAGGGTGAGTCTGCTCTCCCCGCAGACGACCAGCCAGTCTGCTCTGGGCGGCCGCAGCAGCCACCCACATGACTGCTGGCTCCGTAACAGAGCCAGCCAGGGCTGGAGAGTTTGGGGGCCATGGCAGGGCATACTGGAGACACCCCCGAGCTGCGAAGTTGCTTTTAAGCCTCCCGGTCGGGGGTCTTCTCGTGAGTAGCCGCGGCTACTCACGATAAAAAGAAACCACGTTTGCAGAATGCTCGCTTCGCAAACCCGGTTTAAGGGGCGAGTTACTTGAGTGGGTTACCCGCTCAGGAACCATCGGGCCCGGTGATTCACATGATGGGACGAAATCGCTAGCCTGATTTCGTCTCATCGTGTGAATAGCCTCATAATAACGTTTTACATACTGCTTGCTCCATAAAATGCACTCAAAGAGATTAACAACACTCATTATACAATAAAATATAATACAATGTCATAAATACAATATAAAGTTTTTAAAAACACAGAATAAAAACACAAAGGTGACTTACTTGTAGTGGCAGGCTGATAACAGATCAGGGTATGTGCCTATGCTAGGAGGGAAAGGCGATCAGGGCTCTGTTACGGTCTCAGGGGAACTCTCCATATGTGGAGGCCTGTGCAAGAAAAGATTGCATCCTGCCATTAGAAAAAGTATTTGGTTACTATTTCCATTAAACCCTTCCCAACTGGAACTTTTTAAAAAAATGTGGGGTAGGATCCAGACTAATCCAGTCATGCCTAATCACCACTAAAGTAAGTGAGATGGGTTAAATTAATTTAAGACCCATTAATTTCAATGGGACTTAATCATGACTAACTTAGTCTGGAACCTGCTCGTTGTGTTTTAAAATAAAATTAATTTTATGGATTAAAATATGTGTTTTAAAATGCCCTTAGTCCTTCTGTGTTAAATCATGGGCAGGTCTTTATGGTTCACTTTCACTCCCTATTTACCTTACCAAAATCTTGCTTCTGTTCTGAGTCTCCCACAGGCATTGTTGCCAAACACTCACTGGCAAATATGCTTCTCATTGCAAAGGAATAATACATCATTTCTGCTGTGGACTGCTAATATTTGTAGCTGACAGTTCCCAAGGAAACACTAAGAAGTGATCAGGCAGCTTTTCTCCCGTTTCCCCTTTTGATTCATTCATCAGTGTTGCAGTTGTTGGAAGGAAAGGAAGTATTGGAAGAACACACATTTTACTTGGTTTTGTCACCATCACAGCATGGCCTGTTCTAATCCATAGGCAAATTTTTATTATTTAAGTTAATTATTTATTTACTTAATTTATATACCGCCCTTCCAAAAATGGCTTAATTAAGGCTTATTCACACTTTAGCCAATTTGCTATATGAGAAAGCTGTCCACATGACCACAAGGAGGAGGCTGGTGGGAAAGCAGGAGCCTACCCGCCATCCCCCACATGACCAGAGCAGTGTCCCCTCTAACAGGTATTCCCAGATGTTGTTGACTACAATTACCATACCTCCCCAAGCAAAAGCCATTGCAGCTGGGGATTCTGGGAGTTGTAGTCAACTACATTTGGGAATGCCTTAGATTGAACACTGGACCAGAGACGAAACAGGGCTCCACCACCCACATGCGGCGAGCGGCGCATTGAGCAGGAGGTGCAGGGAAGGAAGCTGGATCCCCAGATATCCCATAATGCACCACATGAGCAGTGTGGCATGTTGGGAAAGCTCCCTGTTGCTGGGCTGCTCCTTCCTGTGCTCTATAGCCAAGATGGCTGCTGCCAGTCTGGGAGCAGCTGCCAGCAGCCAAGCACTCAAATGACTGGGGTACAAGATAGGAGGTGCACGCTTGTCCTCCTACTTCACCTTAAGCCCTTGTTCCAAACCAGGGCTAGGAGCAGTGGGATTGGGAGTAATCCCAGTGCTTCACACAACCAGCCCTACCTGAGCTAGCCCCAGGGGCAGAGCTGTAATTGTGCACATGGGTTGCAAGAACCTGTGTGCAGCTGCCATCGGGGCCACTGCGTTTGCCATGATGAACACCTGATGGTGGCCCCCCCGGAGTCCTTTTCTTCCTGTTGGTGGTCACAGTGGCCTCCCTGAGGAAGCAGTCCACCACTTAGCCGCCACTGCTGCTGCCGCCACGCACATCAGGGAGAGAAGGGGCGCCTTGCACCCATGATGCAAAGAGGAGGGGCGCAGTGGGGGGGCACCACAGGGGGAGAGCACCACCATGTGTGGGGTGTGCGTGTGGCCCAGACACTGGCCGCATATGCCTTCCCAACACTACTGCCTAGCCCAGTCCTACCCCCAGTCGTGAGAACGACTTTAATGTGCCTGAGCTTCTCCACTGAGACGATAGAGTTCACATCACATAGTCTATTGTCAATGTTCTAGTGCTTCTGCAAACTTAGACAAACTATACAATGCAACTTCTACAAACTATAAATTAGTAATATGTCCTATGTGTAGTTTGGCTCTCGCGTTCTTGTTTTTCTAACAGAAATAGCAGCAGCAGAGGTCCCAATCAGGCTACTGAGACTTGGATGGGTGGAGGGGGTGGGAATACAAGGTATTTAACCATTTGTCCCCACCACAGTCCCACTCTGGATTGGAGGCCTCCATGGCTGCTGTTTCCCCCAGGCCAGGAGGGAAGCTCCCATTAGTGCCAAAGGGAGTTTCCTATCAGAGGGAAATAGGAGCTGGGTGGGGTGAGGCCTCTGGGTTAGGAAAATAGCCCACTGCCACTGCCCGCCCCCATGCGACAGTCCTGAACAGGATGGTGATCTCCTGCAGTTGTTATTTCCATTAGAATATATAAATAAGTAGTGTGCAAGGTGTAAACTATGGCTGAAATCTAGACTAAGTTGCTCAGTGACACCACAGGAGTTACTCTAATTCTGGATGTCAGGCTATACATTCAACATAAAGGCCGGGTTCAGATGTAGCATGGAGCCATGGGTCCAATGGGCCCGCCGCGGTACCATACCTCTCCTGTCTCCCATCCATGTTTGGATGTTGGGGAGATGGGCCTCATTGTAGTCGGTCAAGGTAGGGGAGCTGACTGTGTGGACTTCCTTCTTAACACAAGGACAGAATGGATTGGGCCAGAGTCAGGGAGGAGGTTCCTCCCTCCGCTCTGGACCCACTGGGCCCAAACTGCAGTGTCAGCATTGGAACATAGTGCTGGCACCGCAGAAATGTAGTTTGTGGATGCTAAACTCCATCTGACTGAATATTCAGAGTGGAGTTTGGCAAGGGAAACCACAGATCACTTCCTCGCCACCCCACTGCAAAGTCCATTTCCCTGAGTTTGGTCGTTTGGGGTTAGGAAACTGGAGGTGAAGGGATCTCTGGTTTCCTATTTTGTATGAACTCGGCCAGTGTGTACATAGGAACATAGGAAGCTGCCATGTACAGAGTCTGACCATTGGTCTATCTAGCTCAGTATCTATCTAGCTTCACAGACTGGCAGCAGCTTCTCCAAGGCTGCAGGCAGGAATCTCTCTCAGCCCTATCTTGGAGAAGCCAGGAAGGGAACTTGGAACCTTCTGCTCTTCCCAGAGCGGCTCCATCCCCTGAGGGGAATATCTTGCAGTGTCTAGTCTCCCATTCATATGCAACCAGGGTGGAGCTTATGACATGGAGTTTGAAATAGCTGAGGGTGGCAACTTTCACAGAGAAACTTGAACCTCACAAAAATTTTGCATGGTACCAATTGTATTCAACATGCATATAAATTGTTGTTCAAAGCATGAGCTCTTGAGAACTTGGGAAAAAATTATCTGGAATGTACAAACCTCTTTCTGTGCATTGCCTCTACAATACTGTCCATTATATATTAAAACTAAATGAGAATTTTACCAGACAGACATGATTCAGGCTTTTACAAGGTCAAATAAACTTAAAGGAACAAAAAAAAAGTGATATAGTAATCATTTCAACAGCTGCTGGTAGGAATTAAGTCCAGTTTGGTTAATGGTGGCAAAAAGACATGCAAGATGGAGGGGCGGGGGGATCAAGCAAAATATGAGCCGCCTCAAAGGAGTCTCTAGGAACAGTAATATCCAGGCTGTGCATATACCATGATTTAGTGCTGAATTTGCTAGTGGGTGTGGAATTCATCATCTTGAAAATCTGTTTTCACTTTTAAAAGCAAGTTTCTAGCCCCCATTGCAGCAAACTACAGGGATGTCTGTGTACATGCATACACACACACACACACACACACACACAAAATTTGGCCATGGGCCTGGGGCTTTAGTGCCCACCCCATGTATCTTCCTGTCTCTTCCTATTACTAGAAGCAGCAAAACAAAAAATAAAATAAAATGGAAAACAGACACAATGCTTAATTTGCTTAATTTAGGCAAATCACAGAATTCCAGGGCAGATATTTTTAGGGGTTTTTTGCGGAGGAGGGGAGCACAGTGCATATACTCCCCTGGTATAACACTGTAGCAACAAACTGGCTTGAATTTAATAGCCAATTTAGAACTACCGGTAGTAAGAAGAATATCCCAAACCCTGTTATAAACTAGGAGCCAATGGTGGAGGGAATGAAAGATTTTCATGGACACTTTTCAAAATGAAAGACTGCATTGCAGTCACATGATTACAGTTTACTTCAAATGAAAACAATGCCCATACAATCAAATCAAGTGTTATAGCTGCCTGGCTGCAACAACAAAAATATTTTGCCTCTATGCTCAGAAATATGCTAGAGCTTCTTTTTCAATGACAGAATGCATCTTCTCTGATGCAGTAAGCAATCTGGAAGCAAAGGCAACTGTAACTTCTCTGTCCCCTTTTTGTTGGATCAAGACAGCATGCAAACCATATTTAGTAGCATCAATGGCTACAATAGTGTGCGTGTTGGTGTCAAAAGAAGCTAGAGCAGGGCTTTCAGGAATGGCCAGTTTTAAAGTCTGAAACTTAGCCTTGCAGGATGCATCTGAGTTAAATGCTACATTCTTTTTAAAAACAAGACAAAATGGAACAACTTTAGAGGCAAATTGTCTAACAAATTTAGTGTAATACTCACAGGGTCCTAAAAATGATTGAAGTGCATCCTTGTTGTGTGGCTCTGGTGCTTTCTGAATAGCTGTCACCACCTGTTTGGGGATGTACACCATTCTGAGATACTGTGTGTCCCAATTACATCATTGAGTGTGTGCAAAACTGATATTTCTCTGCAGAGATAGTAAGTCCGTATTGTCAGAGTTTTCTTAAGAATTCTGTCAGTTTAGCATCATGCTCTTTATTGTTTTTGCCATATACTAAAATATAATCCATTCTGATGAATCAACTGGTTCTGTGATATCAGCATGCTGTAGTCTTGAATGCTCCTCTTTAAGTGTTTGGCACAATGCTATGGGTACGTTCCTCACTTTGTGTTGTACAAGTATTGCATTTGCCTTCATCTGAATTTTATGCTTGAAATGTATGGCAGTGCCAGGAATATCATCAGACCTGATGTAGTAAAGTTTCTTGTAAAATAGATGGGAAATGATAGTGTATGGAGATCCAGAAACAGCCAGCATTCACACTTCATGGTCGTTACATTTAACGTAGCAGTTTTTCACACAGTTTGGAACAGTTTGTTTTCACAACAATCGGATCCCTGATCATTTCATCAAGAAAGTTGGCAAACTCAAAGGCATATAATGCTGTGATATACTGATGGATGGATTCACCAGGAAGTTGGGATCTAGAATAGAACTTGTAATGTTCAGCAATCACATTCAAAGTAGGGTTGAAATGATCATCTAAGGCCTGAAGAGCAGCTTCATAAGAATTGGCATCTCCTTCCAAGTTGGTAGGAAAGGGCAAATGAGTATATATTCTTTGGCCTTCAGGGCCCAGGCAGTGAATCAATATAGCCTTCTGCTTTGCTGGAGTAAAATCAGAGCTCTGTATGGTGAGGAGGTAATTGCAGAAATAGGACCTCTATTGTTTCCAGGGAAGAGCAGGTACTCTTGGGGTGGACAAAAAAAAAAGGTGGTGGTGGGATCTGAGCCATGCTGCAGTGAGCAGTGAATAACAGAGTCCAGGATTGAGAAGGGAAAAGCACCTTCAGGGGTTGTGCAGGTCAGGAATCAGCAGCAGTCATAGCAGAATACAGCAGCTCAGGAATGTTGGCCCAGTAATGCAATGAAATGAAGATGCAGGAACCTGCACAAGCTTTGTAGGCTCACACGCTTAGCTGGTTCAAAATCTCATTGCCAAATGTTTTATAGTTGCTTCCTTCATAAATACAAAGCAACCCAATGTTTGTTTAACTAAGCTTTATTCAGAAACAACTCCATTTTCTCCTCCTCCATTCCCTCCCTTTTGTTTCTGACTTCACCCACCCCCCTACACTCTCTACAAGTTTCCCACTGAGACAAACTTCCAATTATCTAAACCAGGCCTGCTCAACTTTGGCCCCCAAGCTGTTTTTAGACTACAGCTCCCATAATCCCCAGCAACAGCAGCCAATAGCCAGGGATTATGAAAGTTGTTGTAGGCCAACATCTTCAGGAGGGCCGAAGTTGAGCAGCCCTGATCTAAACACAAAGGACTGCTAGATAGGACAGGACAATGGCCAATGGTCTGACTTAGTAGAAAGCAGCTTCTCCAATGTTCCTAGGTACTCAAACTGTGTGACTGAGAGGACTTCAGGAAATTACAATTTCCCTAAAAATGATAAGGAAATGAGCCAAAGTATTATCTCAAAGCAGAAGGATTAATAACAACAAATGAAAATAAATGAAATTAATGGGGAAGGAGGAGGATGGAGGCAACTGAAAAGCAGAGTTGTATCTCCATAGCACACTTATTTTTAAACCTAGGCAAAACATGGTCAGTGTCATTCCCAGCTTTACAGTTCTATAGTTTAACTGCTCTTGCTCTAGGTGGTAGTAATGCTGTGCCCACTAGCATGAGCTGCAGCTGTTTATGCTTGTAGGTGACATTTGAACAGGGGACCAGATACATGCTTCCCTCTTCTTCATTCTCCACTGCCTTGAACCAAAGCTTTGAGCTGAAACTGATAACACTGAGAATGAAACAAAACAGATTAGTGGAGAGTGTTCATGCACACCTATGCTGATCAATTAATCTGCCATGCAATGTAAGTCTGGCAACCTTCGCTATTAATATGAGATTGAATTACAGTGCCTTGCTCACCATGAGCCGGTATGACCCCATTCCTTGAGGTTCTTCCTGCTCCGTGCCTATTAGAACTGGAGTGTCATTTGCTTCTTTAAACTGTTGATTTAATAGAAAGTCAAAATGTGTGTCTATTTTATAATGACTATCAGAAACCCAAAGTCACGTTTCTTTGTCTCTGTGGTTTTTGACATTGCCAGAAAAGCATTCAGCAGCTCTGTAAATGCCAGCTGTATAGCATTTAGTGTCTCTATAAAAAGTAAGAATTAGAATCTGTTTGTACGTTGAAGCTGTTTGACATTATATGCAAATGACAAAATAAACAGCATATTGTACTAACCCCTTAAACAAAATGGCTTCTAGGAAGAATGAGGCATAGCTTTGTAGTTTGATTTCAAGTTTTTAGTTGGTTGTTTTTTTTTTAGCCCTTTCAGAATAAAATTCTTGTCTTTCCTTCTTCAAATCTCTTAGCCCTTGTCATCCCAAAACATAACACCCAATCAGTCTTCAGTCTCCGTCTCAGATGGCAGGCTAACATACAACCAATCTGTATTCTCAGCACAGATTCTGACATGTTGGGTTTTTCCTCTGACACTTTGCCAAAGGCATTTGGGGAACATAAGTTCCCTCCCTCATATTCTATAAGCAGTTTTAATCTTGTGTGAGAAACAGATACTGAAATCTAGCAAAACTTAGTTGTGGAACATAATAGGAAAAGTATGGATAAGAATCTGAGGTGCATGAAGATATTAGAGTTGACAACCAACATACCACCCATTTCCTAGTAAATGATAACCGTTATTTGCTAAAGCCACAGGAATTAACTCCTTAGCATTACCTTTTATACCATCCTTTCTAAGTATACCACACAAATCACTAACAGATCTACTACAAATTACTCTTATTGTCCTGTGAGAATTACAAACACTCACCCACTCAACATTCAGATTTGACACTATGCTTTGGAAATGGTTCCTCTTAATATTGAGACTATAGCTCCCACGAGTGTCTTAAGAGCCTCCCTTCAGATGGATAAGCTGCTCCTAGGAGATCACTGCTCCTTTCTAATGCTGCTCCAGGCTGGTTCTGTGTTTATCTTGCCTAGTCGAACAAGGACAGGGGCAGATTTCTCTCTCCCTCCTCACAAACATTTAGGGTTGCCAGTTTCCGTTCCAGAAACACTTTTTTTAACCTTAAAAGGTCACATGAAAGAGAACATCCTACCAGCTACAGCTTCTTCTGTCATTCTGATGGGAAATGCTATGCCTGGTTGAACTTCTCCTTTTGTCTCATCACAACAGTCCGTGAGCAGCCGAAGTCCAGGCAAAACTAAGGGTCAGTTCATGCAAGCTGGATGGTGCATGTGGACTGCATCTGTGTCCACAGTATGTGTAGCTCATACTGCAGCTCACATATAACTGATAACTCAGGTCACATTTACACCAGACCATAATCCACATAAACCATAAACCACTTTCACATTTGCCAAACAACACCTGGAACCAATCAATCCACACAAACAGCACACGTTTAGTCATGTGAATTGACCATGAGCCGCATGCCAGAATGTGCTTATACAAAATAATAGCAAAATCAATGTAGCTTCCATCATACTTAGCTTTTCTTTGGATTCTTAGTAGTTTTTATTTTTTAATTGGAACCACATATTTCAAGTTTCAACTCAGCTATATGTTGGGCATGATTCCTGTCATATCTCTGTGGAATGAACAAAACTCCTATTGGCCATGAAGGCGACAATTTGGCCATTGGCAGTCTGGCCTGCCTTTTAAGAAAGGCCAAAATGCTATTTCAGACAGTCAGCAAAGTTCACCTGATTTCATGTATCCTGTGTCTGTCATACACAGAAAGGGGACTGCTGCATCCTTTCCTCTGACCAGATTTCATCAGGAACTGTTTGTGAATTACTTGTCTGTGAACCTTATTGTTTTCACCATGTAAATGCTAATATATAAATTACTAGGCCAAAACAAATATTCATCAGCATGAGTAATGGAAACTTAGCACAACCTTCACTAAATGCATAAACCCTAATTTTTGCATTGTTTAAGGTACTTGTAAGATATTGGCCTACATCATCAGTGGGTGAGTCATTAAGACATGAAATGTTTAGATCTTTTTAAAAAGATGTGTGTTGTATGCTATCCAGTAATCTTTTGTATTTAGTTGTTTGGACATTTGTCTGAGAGGGGATGCTGTAGAAAGTATGGGAGAGGAATCAGAAAGGGAGGGAAAGGGGAAGGAGAAAATGGAGTTGTTGCTGAATAAACCTTTAGTCAATCAAACAATCAATCAATCAAACAAACAAACAAACAACCAATCATTAGTACGATCTTTGACCAGCATAAAGTAGATTACATTAAAGCCTCATTAAAACAGGCTATGCCTGGAGTAAACCTTTAGTTAAATCTACAGAAGATTTCTTTGTGTGTATGAGGGAATCTCATTGGGCAATGAGATTTTGAACCAGCTAAGCGTGTGAGCCACAAAGCTTCTGAATGTTCCTGCAGCCTCATTTCATTGCATTTACTGGGCCTACATTCCTGCACTGCTTTCTACTATTGCTGCTGCTGATTGTTTCTCCAGCTTCCTGACCTGAACAACCCCTGAAGGTACTTCTTCCTTATACGTCCTGGACTCTGTTGTTCATGGGGTGCCCAGTGGCATCACAAGGAAGGAAGAGCTACCACTGCTACCAATGTGGAGACTTTGCCCACAAAGCCAGTTTTGCTCACTGTCCTGCATGGAAGGTGCAAGAAAAGAGGATATTTGGCTAAGGTTTGCAAGTCTGCTGTCCACTTCATTACTGATTCACTGCAGATGTTCCCACAAGCAGCCAAGACCAGGCTAGGAGAGCTAAGCCCAGGCTTGGCTGCCTGTGAGAACTGCCAGGTTCGTAGCTCCTGGCAGCACCTCGATGACAAACCCATCTAGGTAGCCTGCTGGTTAGCCGAGGTTAAGGGCGCAAGCATGCCCTTAACCCAGGCTAAGTGCTTATGTGTCAGTGCTGTCTGATCCCAGCCAGTGCTGATGAAGGACTGGGCTCCTGGCTTTCACTGGGGGATCCCCACCATGCACTGCACACTTGCGTTGTGCATTGTGGGATTTCCGGGGGCCAGGATGACACTTCCCAGCCTCTGGATTTCTGCACTGCCTGGTGCAGCAGCGGCTCATCTGGGCACGCGATCCGTGTATCCAGCAACTATTCTGGGTCTTCTGTGGGGAAGTCAAGCTGCCACAGCCTTCCCCACAACCTGCCCTCAAGTCTGTTCATAGGATTGTGAGAAAGGGCTCACTATATTAGGATGAAGCAGATGATCTGCTTCCTGACAGCGTTTTAAGTGTGACAGAATCAGAGCTGACTTCTCCAGATTGTCAAGTTAAACTTAATAGTCATGGAGTGTGGATACTGGCTGCTTCTGCTGCTCTGTACACTGTTATTTCTCATCTGCTTTACAAGAAACTCCTTACTACTTCAGATCTGCACCTGAAGCCTTCAGACATCCACACACAGGGATATGGAGGTTCCCCTATTGCCATAAATGGATACTTCACTACTGTCCTGGAATATAGAGGATATACTGCAGAAGGGAGAGTGTATGTGTCACAAAAAGGAGTCTCAGTATTGGGCTGGAAACATCAGCAAGATCTACAGATAGTGTTAGACCCAAATAGCACGGAGCCCATATTACAGATGATGGAGCATCCATATGCTGATATGATTGGTGATTTCTCAGACATTTTTTCTGATATTCCTGGCACTGCCATACATTTCGAACATAAAATTCAGATGAACGCAAATGCAATACCTGTACAACACAAAGTGAGGAACATACCCATAGCATTGTGCCAAACACTTAAAGAGGAGCATTCAAAACTACAGCATGCTGACATCATAGAATCTGTCGATTCATCAGAATGGGTCTCTCCCATTGTTCGTGCACAGAAATTAAATGTTACACTTTGAATCTGCATAGATTTAAGCGATATGAACTCCAGCATGGCAGTGGATTTTCATCCATGGCTGTAGTTTTGAGAGAGAAGGTCTTCCTAAAGAACTAGTGACTGATAATGAGACACAACTTACCATTTTGAAATATAGCAATACTTGCATAACCATGGGATTCTCTTTCCTTGTACTATCCTTGAGGGAGTGGCTTATTGGAAAGAATGAACAGATTAGTGAAATTAAGTTTATAACTGGCTACTAGGCAACAACAACCCTGGAAGGAGGCAATCTGTGAAACTCTATTTGTTTATTGAACTATTCCTCATTCTATTACAGGAAAAATACTATTTGAACTGCTGAGAGGATGCAAATCTAACACCAAACCTACCCAATGGCAACAGCTGATAGGCCTTTCCATGCCATCTCACCCTGAGGATACAGAGGTTCATGATCAGGTAAGGGAGAAACAACAAAAAATTAGGTTTTATATGGATCAGAAATGGGATGAGAAACAGTGAACATTTCAAGTGGGGAACTTTGTTCCAGTACGGCTGCCTTATAAAGTGAGAAAGGGATGTTCTCATTATTGTGGACCAAAACAAATAGTCAAAATCTGAGGAGATTCTGCAGTATTGGATGATGGAAAGAAATGCAACAGTTTGAGACATTCAAGCATGATATTATGAGACAAGATGGAAGGGAGTCTGATCTCAGGAGAGAAAATTTTGATCTTGCCTCCAGTTTTGGCCTCACATATAGGGTGTGTGAACTGGTTTGATTTGAACTCTGGTTCAAGTCCAACTGGCCCGCTCTAACTGGCCAAAATTCAAATTGGCCCCGGCCCCTGCAAAGGTGGAGCCAGTCCAAGTTCAAACCGGCCCAGCCCTGGTATGAACAGAACTGGTCCGAACTAGTTTGGGGCAATTCTTTTAAAGGGGAATCCGCTGACAATTCCCCTTTACAAGCAAAGGGGGATTCCCAAAGGGCAGGGAGGGGAAAAGAGGGCAACTAACTTTCCCAGCAGCAGTGAGGATGGCAGCAGCAGGGAAGGCAGTGGCGGGGCTCCTCTAAATTCCCCAATAGCCTCCCCAATAGCAGCCCCAGCAGCTGTGGCCCAGTTCGGTAACTGCAGAGCATGCACTAGGCATGCACTTCACACGCAGGTGTGAAGGCCATTAGAATAGATTACCCAGTACTCTTGCATGAGAGCAGCAGGTTCTTTACACTCAGGTGTGAAGGCCATTAGAATAGATTACCCGGTACTCTTGCACAAGAGCAGTGGGTTCTCCTGGCACACTGGGTGCTCTTGCACAAGAGCACCTGGTGTTCCAGGAGGAGGAGCTGCTCTTGTGAAAGAGCACCAGGTGATCTATTCTAATGGTCTCGGCACCTGCGCGGAGGCTCTGAAGTTACCAAACCTGGCAGCAGCTGCCCAGGCTGCTACTGGGGAGGCCCTTGGCAGATTTGGAGGAGCCCCGCCATGCCCTCCGCCAGTGGGAAGGTAAGTTACCATCTCCCCCCGCCCTTTGGGAATCCCTCTTTGCTTGTAAAGGGGGATCCTCAGCAGATTCCACTTTACAAACATTGCGCTGATCTGTTCTTTGAACTGGTTCATCGGTCAAACTGGACCTGGTCCAATTTGGCCGGACCTGAGCTGAGTTGTTTTGAAATCAAATCGAACTGGCCAAACCAGCTCAGTGCACATCCGTACTCATGGATGAGGCTGACGAAAGTGATGGACAATTCTCAGTACCAGAAAACAAATCACTAACAACAACTGAGCTAGAGACCGCAAAATTAGGAGAAGTGTGCATGACAGGAGACCACCTAAAAGACTTCAACACTTTGTCACCAAAATTTAATCAATTCCTTTCTGTTTGTTATAAAGGGGAGGGATGTGTTGTATTCTATCTAGCAAGTCTTTATGTTTTCTTGATTAGAATGTTGTCCCAGTGGGGATTCTGTTGAGAGTGTCAGGGGATGGAGTCAAAAAGAAAAGGGAGGGAAAGGAGAAAGAGAAAATGGAGTTTTTGAATCAAGTTTAGTTAAACAAACATATGGTTGCTTTAAATTTACAAGGGAGGCAGATATAAAACACCCATCTAACTCAGTATTGTCTACACCAGGGATTCTCAGCGTTGGGTTCCCAGATGTTATTAGACTTCAACTCCCATAATCCCTAGCCCCAGTGGCTTTTGGTTGGGGATTATGGGAGTTGAAGTCCAATAACATCTGGGGACCTAATGCTGAGAATCCCTGGTCTCCACTGATTAGCAGCGGTTCTCCAAGGTCTTAGGTAGGATTCTGTAACCCTACCTGGAGATGCCAGGGATTGACACTGAGCAAGCACTGCTCCTCCAGTGCTCCTCCAGTGAGCTATGACTCCATCCCCTAAAGCAAATATTTTACAGCAGCAAACACTCACATGTAGTCACCCCTCCAAATGCAAACCAGGCTAGACCCTGCTTAGCAAAGGGGACCATGTTCACTAGTGCAAATTAGAGAAACCAGGGTTGAATAATTAAATTTATTCTAAAGATAAAACATAATGGTTAACACTAGCTTTTAAAAACTGACTGACTTCACTGACTGACTTCACCAGAAGTCAGATGATAATTTTAAAGATAGCTAAAAGTAGAATGCAGCAGCCACCATGGCCTAGACCTTCCCTTGCCAGGGCATGCACACTGCACACTAATTTCTTACCTTTGGCTATAATATCTGTTGAAGAAGTTTTGCTAGTTTTTGAAGCACTGCAGTTTTGACCAGAACGAACAATTGAATAAATCTGAACAATGCAGACAGAGATGCTTCTCGCAACCACTTCCAACTCTCAGAAAAAACAAAAACAATTGTCTGTCATTTCAAGTTAGCAGGCTATTAGGCCCTATGGACTGAGGCTTTTAAAACATCATTTCTTCTCTTGTCATAGCTATCACTGCTGCCACAGTCAATGACAGCAGGATAAAAAATCACCGTTCTGTCCTAAAATTTATGTGTGAACCTAGCAACAGTGCAATGACTCTCTGAGAACCTATTTCAGTGTGACATTGTATTTAAGGAGGGACAGCAACTTTCAGGCTGCTTATAAAGTGTGCTGATCTGCATACATAACCCACAACTCCTGATTTCCCTTGCTGCAAGCACTTTTCGAAAGGAGAACTGACGTTTCCCAATAGTTTAAACTCTCTATCAGTCCACATTGTGGCTGCTGCGTGTCTACTGCCAAGGCGCTGTTTGGGTAACAGTTAATAATCAGCTGTCTGGACTAGTGTACCATAAACATTTCAGAGTTTCATCACTTCTGTTTTATTTTAATTCCACTTGTCATCAAGATCTATTATTGGAGCCTTGCAATTTAGTTCAAAGAAGTGATTTCCTTATACCACTGTTGAAAGCTGCTTTGCATAAATTTTGCACTTTATTTTCCCAAGTCAGGTCACCCTTTCTCTCTCTTGACGGGTAATTATGCTCATTAGGTGAACAGCACACTATAAACTTCTTCTGAAACTTATTGAGATACAGAAATGAAATGTATTGACACTGTAAGAAAGGATCCTCACTGAAATATTAGCTGTCTCTTTCTCAGCAGAGCTCCTGGTCAGTGCTGATTCCCATAGGATAGCGGATTATTTACTTACTTAACATATGAATGAATGAATGAATGAATGAATGGCTTTATTACTTTATTGTCAGACATACACAAAAACCAATAATCCAGAGTTGGATAGGGGATAGAATCATGAATAGGGCTAAATGTTTAGCCCCACCCACATGTTATATTCTATTTATTTATTTATTTAAACTTTTATACCACCCTTCCAAAAGGCTCAGGGCGGTTTACATTAAAACACCATTAAAATAAGTTAATAATTAAAACAAAAATTATAAAGCATAAAAACAATGATTAACAATTAAAAACATCATAAAACAACAATTAAATAATCAGAAAAATTTAAAAACAAGTTTTTAAAAGCTGAGAAAGCCTGGTTGAAGAGATGTGTTTTCAGGTGTTTTTTGAAAATTGCCAGAGATGGGGAGGATCGTATCCCAGCAGGGAGCACATTCCACAAGCTCAGGGCAGCAGCCGAGAAGGCCCGTCTCTGTGTAGCCACCAAACGAGTTGGTGGCAACTGGAGACGGACCTCCTCAAGTGACCTCAATGGGCGGTGGGGCTCATAGTGAAGAAGACGCTCTCTTAAATACCCAGGGCCTTTAGGGCTTTATAATTTATAACTAGCACTTTGTATTTTGCCCGGAAACCTATTGGCAGCCAGTGTAACTCCATCAACAAAGGAGTAATGTGGTCTCTCCGAGATGACCCAGAGACCAACCTGGCTGCTGCATTCTGAACCAACTGAAGTTTCCGGACTACGTACAAAGGCAGCCCCACGTAAAGCGCATTACAGAAGTCCAGTCTGGAGGTTACCAACAAATGTACCACTGTTTTGAGGTCATTGATCTCGAGAAATGGGCGCAGCTGGCGTATCAGCCGGAGCTGATAGAAAGCACCCCTGGCCACCGCCTCAACCTGAGAAAACAAGGAGAGACGTTGATCCAGAAGTACTCCCAGACTGCGAACCTGTTCCTTTTGGGGAAGTGTGACCCCGTCTAGAACAGGCAGATCAAAATCATCTCTAGAGTTCTGATCCTGCACAATAAGTACCTCTGTCTTATCTGGATTCAGCTTCAGTTTATTCTCACTCATCCAGCCCATTACTGCTTCCAGGCAAGCATTTAAGGAGGATATGCCAAGTCCTGAAGAAGTTGACATGGAGAAGTAGATCTGGGTGTCATCAGCATACTGGTAACACCCAGCTCCAAATCCCCTGGTGATCTCTCCCAGTGGTTTCATGTAGATGTTAAAAAGCATTGGAGAGAGTATAGAGCATGTAGATGCCTATCTACAGTGTACATATATGTACAGATCTGTGTGCAGATATAGTTATTCACACATCATGTTCAATCTAACTATGATTCCTATCTGTTTCCGGCTTTTGTGGGGGCTTGTACCCAGGTTCACTTTAAAATGAGTGCATGTCCAGTTATTTTCACAAAAAAACACCTATACATATGGACTGACATGTATCTGCCTATACATAAGGTCTGAATAGGGCTGTTGAGGTGTTCTTTTTCCAGCCATGGAGAGATTTATTTTGGTCAGTCCAGACTGTTGTAGTAATAGAGCAATCATCTGAGCCCCACTGTACATAAACTTGTATCAGCATGGTTGTCACCACCTCTGCACTTGCTCCCAGGTGATCCAAGTATTTGCAGAGACTTCTGCCCATGTGGTTCTTCATGGTGAGGTAATTATGAATGTCCAAAATTTAGTAAATATCAAGATTCATATGTGGGCAAAGTAATCCAGGTTATAGATAATTTTTGGCCAATATATGATTGATTTCTCTTCTGCCATGGACTTCTAAAGTCAAACCTTCATAAATTACAGCAACATAGATTTTTAAAGCAACGTGGAATAAGTATGGGATAAGGTTAGCAAATCCCTTAGTGCCCTCAGTTTACGTCTTATGTTTGTGTGTTATCATATTGAATAAAGTCAAAGAGATATTCAGGAGATTTTCAAAGATGGACAGCTCAATGGCTTCATTGTTGTTGGCAATAGCATTACTTTGGGGTCGTGCAAGATGCAACCTTCCCCGCCCGCCCCAACAACAATGCATGAAGTTGCGGGCTAGCAGCTTTCAGTAACCTCCTGGTAAGATTGGGTCATTAGCAAAGGCAGCTTTTGGAAACACGCCTCAGGTCTCATGCTAATAGACTGCAAAGGGTGTTACAGACAGCTCCACCTTTTGGAGTAAGCCAGCTAATGGACCTTCAAAACTATCTTGGGCAGGAAGGCTCCTGTTTAGTGATAAGAACCTGGCTTCAGCAGAAATGAGCAAACACACAGCCATTTCCCCATCCTTAATGTAAATGAAACAATTGGCGAGATAAGGAGAAGAACTCAGTCATAAATAAAAGATTTGCATTTCGCTCCTGGTTTCAATGAAGTAAGCAAACATAGAACCATTTCACCAAACAGGGTACCACACATGAATAGGTCCGACTGTATGGGGTTGAACCGAATAACCCCGCTGTTTGGTCCAACCCTGGACCGAACCCCCCCTAGGGGTTTGCAAGTTTTTTTAAATTTGATTTTTAAAAAAAATGTACCCCCTCTGGGGGAGTTGTCCAAGGTGGTTGGAGGGTGTCCTTGGAGGTTCCTCCCCCCCCCCCGCTGGCCTCCCTTATTTCAGAAATTGCCCATTCAGCTGCTCTTTGGCTGGTTTCCGGCCCTCCCCCCTAGGTGCAGTGGCCATTTTGGAGGCCTCTACATAGCACTTACATTTATATACCGCTCTATAGCTGGAAGCTCTCTAAGCGGTTTACAATGATTTAGCATACTGCCCCCCAACATTCTGGGTACTCATTTTACCGACCTCGGAAGGATGGAAGGCTGAGTCAACCCTGAGCCCCTGGTCAGGATCGAACTTGTAACCTTCTGGTTACAGGGCGGCAGTTTTTTTTACCACTGCGCCACCAGGGGCTATACATGGCCTGGCATGACCCATTGTGGCCTGGCATGATGATTTCTGAAATAAGGGAGGACAGTGGGGGAGGCGGAACCTCCGCAGACCCCCCCGCCTCGGATAACTCCCCCGGAGGGGATAAGTTAAAAAAAATTAAAACAAAAAACAAAACAAAATTGCGAATCGCCTGGACCGGACCGAACTGGAAGGGGCATGTTTGAGGGGGTGTCAAACTGAACTGGCCCAGTCCAGTTCGGGTTCAGTTTGGACTCAAACCGGTTCCCATGCATGCTCCTACTATACAGCCATAGAAGGCCCACCTGCACTAATTGGGTAAACATAGCAATTGACACTATTGTCATGCTTCAATTTCCCTGCATTCCAGAGAGAGATAGCTTTTGGAATGCCCTGTTGCCACCCAAGGGTATGATTTTGATTATATCTGGCTTTGTCAGGCAACATGGTTCAGAATCTGTTCCATGACAGACTCTCACACAGCTAGCTATGGCTGTTACTTCTTGTTTCTTCCCCCTTCCCCGCTCTGCTACTCTCCTTATTCCTGAGGAACCCCCAGATTGAACTTTGTGCACTGAACGCACATTAGGAAGGATAGGTAAACTTCCAACTCAGATCTATCTGTGTCTCTGGGATCCTTCTCACCCCCTTCTTTCTATCCCTCTCAGCTCTCCTTCCAGCACTTGATTAAGATTTCTAACTAAGCTCTCATTTACTTTGCATGGCAGCCTCCAAAATGGCCACCACCAGTGCAGGGAGATGCGGGCTGAAAACAGTCTGAACCGGGCCATTTGAGACCAGGGGAAGGCCGGCGAGGGGGAGGGGGAACCACTGGAGCTCCCCCTGCAGCCACGGCAGCATCCCCTGGAGGTGGTGAGTGCATGTGTGTTTTAATTCTACTTTAGAACCCCTGAACTGGCCCCGAGGCAGCTGGGGGGGGGGTCAGCTTGACCTCAAGCTGAACCAGGCCTGGTCTGGCTCAAGAGTGAGCCCTTGAGCTGGACCAGTTCGATGCTGAACGGGCTTGAGGTCAAGCTGGTTCACACATCCCTAACAGCATCCCTCCAGTGACTGTTGCTGGTGTCTATCTTATGTTCCTTTTTTAGATTGTGAGCCCTTTGGAAACAGATGACATTGTATGTATGTATGTATGTATGTATGTATGTCTATGTAAAGTGCTTTGGGAACTTTGGTTGAAAAGTGGTATATAAATATTCGTCATAAAATATATTCGTTGTGTGGGTATTTTCAGCTGACATTGGTCCTCCATATAGTTTTGCTCACAGACATGGCTTCACCTTTCTACTGTGATAGTCTGAGATGGTTACAAGTCTCTCTTTTAAAAACAAACAAACAAACAAACAAACAAACAAACAAACCACAATTCCCTCGGCTGCCTCTGGGCTACATATCAGATGAAAGGATGGCAAGAGGAAGCAACAATTCTTTGCAATTCTCTTCCATGACACACAGCCCATGTTTTGCACTTCCAAAAAGAGCTAGTTTCCCCGTACACTAAAATATTTAATTATGGTGAATATGTATTGTGCTGTCTAATTTTGTATGTTTGATCAAATCTGCCAGGCTCTTTATTTGCACAGTGTGAGTCTCCTTTCCTCTATTTGGATGCCTACAGAACCAATTGTCCAGTATTTGATAAGAGGGTGGATAATTTGCAGGGAATTGTGTTTATACTATGGCTCAGTGTGGCAGGGGCATAGCAACAATGGAACAAGGGGGGACAAATGTCCCTTGGGCCCCAGGGTGTGTGTGTCCCCTCCAGCTGGGTGACAGCTTGCTCTTTGCTTCCCCGCTTGCATCTGTCCAAAGATGATGGGAGGAACAGTGGCACATTTCAGTTTCTGTCCCAGGGTCCACTCCTGGTAATTGCACTGCTTGTGCCTTTGGATATGCCACAGCTATTATATCTTCTTGCACTCATGTAAATTCCTGGCTTACATCAGTGTGACATTGCACAACATGTCAGCGAGTGGAAGATGGGGTTCAGCTTCTTGGGCACAATAAAGTTGTGGAAAACTGGAATGGGACAAAATCTCGATGAGGTTTTGCACAAGTGCAGAAAGAATTGCTTTAAGTTTGGGAAGAAATGGAGTCCAATGTGCTAACTCACATAGAATATCCTTTTGCCTCTTGAGGATGTCAGATTTATGAGCACTGAAAGATGAGAAAATTTTAAAAATGAAAACATTTTCTTCCTGATAAAAATCTCAGTGTGCAGAGTATAAAATGTAGAAACACAGACACTGGATGGAGACACAGCAGTCCAACATATGGGGAAGTTATGAGGGTGGGGAGTAGAAGCAAATATGCAATTCATTTGGAATACTGATTTTTAAAATTCCCATTCCATATGACATATGTGCTTGGAATCGAGGGTTGTTCTCATTTACCCAGAATGGAGAGCTGTTGATATTTGGAGAGAATATGTTGCTCTGAACATGGATGATTCTGCTACATTTCATAGAAAGCCTAGACCTGATGTCCATGCAGACACATTCCTATTAAAGTCCGAGAATACATATCACAGAACTGGACTTAATGCCAGCCCAAGGAATGAGGAAGAAGGCCGTCTCATTTTTCTGGGAAAGGTTAAAATATTCTGCTCCCACCAATAAAGAGTGTAAATCATTTGCCTTAACTTATCTAATGGAAGAGTGCTGCAGTTGGCTGACAGAAAGAAATGCATCTGCATTCAAGAATGCATGTCCAATGGCCTAAAAATGTATCCAACATTAACAGCATGAAGAGATACTGTACATTGATATCAGAACTGGCAGCCACAAGGGTTGGCTTGAAAATGACATGTTTGGAATAACAACCTTCCCCACAACCCTGCCTCTAGCTTCTGAGTCAAGACTTCAAACTTTGCCTCTTTCTATTACCATGAGGGCTAGAAACATGCCTAGGTTGTGCAACATGCTCCCCGTGGTTATAAGAGGACTGTCTGTCTTTCTTGGAGGCCTTCAGGAGAGCCTTATAGACCTATCTTTTTAGCCTGGCTTTTAATGATATCTAGTTTTAATGTTATCTAATTTTTAATTTGTTTTAAATTGGTATTTTATTTTAATGATGTATTTTGATTTCAGTATAAACTGCCCTGAGCCACTTTAGGACGGACGTTACATACGTACATACATACACATACTAAAACAGATCCAGTGTTGTTGGGATTTTTTGCAACCAATGGAGTTCGGATATGCACATGGAATGTCCCCACTGTGTTATCAGATGTTTGGATTTCCATTGAGATTAAAGAGATCCCCCTCCCCCATCCCAGCAAAGGTTCTATGTGCACAAAAGAGTACATACTTGACTCTGGATTGCAGATGCAACATAAGCCCTTTTCAGTCATTACTTACCCATGGAAGGAAGGGAGCAGGAACATGCTGGCTAGCCAAGCCTCCTTGTGCCCCTTGGCTGCCCCTGTCATGCACTGAATGAAGGCAGAGTTTCTCCCCAGGCTGGGACTTGTGGCCAGCCAGGGTTCCCATTCATGGGCACTGAATGCGGGGCTTTAGTCTTTTTCAGAACAACGGTTGCTAAAAACAGAACTTCCCAGCTCTCCAGATTACTTAAGATTATGATGTGTTCTCCACACCATTTTCCGTCAACCTCCACACATCGAATGGCCAGCCTGCATGCCTCAGGTTAACGGTGTGGCGGGGCGAGGTGAGAGAGAACGAGTCAGCTGAGTGGGTAAGAAGAGTGAGAACAAGCACAGCTGAGGCTCATTCTCCCCCACCCCCGCCTCCAGCCCCACCCATATTGGCTGCCACTGGATCTACAGCACTAGAGCATGTGGCGGCTGCATTAAACTCACAGACTTGTCTTCTATCTCGTGAAGGCCATTTGTGGTATATTTGATAGCACGTCTGCCTACCAGGCCAAAATGCTGTCAGTAGTTTGAAATTCAACAAAAACACAAGTATTATCTCTCCATCTTGATGAGTTCATTCACAAATATGGTACAGGTGATAAAGTTACACAGCTGGAAGTCTGTTCAGAGTTGTTTTTCTAAGTGATTTTTAATTAGGTCATTGTTCACAGGGAATAATATGATATTGTTTTCTATAGCCTGATATTGTTTAGTGTAACAGCATAGGAATATGAAATGCAGCCTATCTATATGTGCACATAAGGAAAAATAAGGTTTTACTTAAATATACATGGAAATTAATAGCTTTCCTGATCTGAACTCATGTTTCTCATGCTCTTTGGATTACAGAAGGGTTATCCTTCTGGTGTTTGCACCCCAGGGATTAACATCTGTGTAAATGTGGTGATATAAAAAGGCCTCAATGATGAATCCATGAATTGTTCTTATTGACATTAGCGGATACTTTCTCTTGGACAAGTCTCTTTTGCAGGTGCACCAGTGACCACACACTAATTGAAAGGATTATTTTCATAAGATTCTGTGTAGTCTGCGAGGCTGTCATTGAAGAGCATAATTGTTTTAACCAGCTGCTAGAAGCAGTTTCTATTAATTTCTTAAATCCTACTATGCGGCACACAGACATTTGTGAATTGTCTACCCCACCACTCCAAAATGCAACATAAATAAGTGTATACCATTTTCTGTGGATTGTATTTTTTATCCAATTTCAGTTAACAAAAAAACATCCCTTAAAAATATACTTTTTCTACCAGCACATTTGCTATTCTTTTTTTCACCCCAACCACAAATCTTCAATGCACAGCATGTCTGCACAACACCTGTTGAGATTAAGGGACTAGACTTGCTCCTCTATGAGCCTACGCGGTTTGCACGACTTGATCTTGAAGTTACACTATATGTTTCCTTTCACTACAGAGGATTCCTCAAGTTCCATTATTTCCTTTTCTTGGGTGACTGCCAGGCTTCTCACCACAGGGCCAGCTTTAATATCTGAAAGAGTTTCCTGATGGGATCAAATCTTTCTTTTACAAGGCAAACTACTGTTACTAAAACCATCTCTAAATCATGCAGAACCATCATATAGTCTTATAAAATGGTGGTAGTCTGTTGACCGTATTATTTGGATCATGTGTGTCAGTGTCAAAAAGGCATGTTTCTTTCAAAATTTTAAGTATTACAATGTCGATTCTTGCTTAATTCCCAGAATCTTGTTGGCCTTCCAGCATCTTGTGATTAAGTGCAAGCAATAAGTTGGCTGTCAGTGCCTGTTTTTCCTTAGGCAGAGAATCTTTGCAAATCAATGGCCAACTTTGGACATCATGGGAGACCTGAGGCAAACCCACCTCAGGTTGGCCCTCCATCATGTCCAAAGATTTGGAACCGCAGTTCCCGGACTCAACTGTGGTTTCGATTCCTCCCCCAAACCTCAGAATGAACCCTTGGTTTGTAGTGAGTTACACTTACCAAACTGAGGCTCAGGAACCAGAGTCATTTGATTTGGGCAACTTGCCCAAACTGGAGTTAAGGAAGGAAACGCCTCCCACCCCTTAAAACCCATTGGCTGCTGCAGCTTTTCTTCAAGGGCCGGGGGGGGGAGCCCACACAGTCAGTTCCATCCCCTTTGCATTCTCCCACACTGCAGTTTCTGATCATCTGGGAGACCACCAGGGGACTGGGAGGTAAACTGTGGGCCCGTTGGACCTGCAATTACATGTACGTCCGAAGGCAGACCTTAAGCCTTTGGGCCACTGCCCATGTACCATCCAAATCCATGTGAACTCCTATTCATTTGCACATATATATTTTCTCTCCTGATGTCAATGCCATGTTTGCTCAGCTTAGAGGAAGAATCTTCTGACCATATTCCTGTAACTTGAACAAGCTGGAGAAGGTCAGCCTCTATTTCCTTTGCTTTGCATGCTACCATTGAGGCAGAGATGGGGGTTACTTTAACCCCAGGTCATACTGAGCAGACATCTCAGTATGTCTGGAACTCTGCTGCCTTCATGTTCTTTTGTTCTGGTGTCCAACCGATCTTTGACTGAGAGTATGTTTCTTTCGGCCACATAACAGCAATATTTAATTAGCAGCCTTTGTTTCTTCCCCCAGCCTCTGCTGTGAAGTTCAAGAGCTTCAGCAATGAATTGCTGTCAGAGGAGCCCGGGTTCTAGTTTGTCACAGCACAGCCAAAGATTTTGTTTGGCACAAAACACAAACAGATTGCAGCATAGCTTGGTGCATCAACATGTGGCCAAGACTTATTGTTTCTCAGCCCAGCTGAAGCCTGCCTTCTTTGTCCAAACAAGTTCATCAGGCTTGCTGTTTGATGTGTATTTGCTTCACCTGTTAGGCTGTATAAAAGGGATATGTCTACAAATCCTGTAGAGCCAGTGGTGAGCAGCAGTTTGCAATGTTTTGTGCCCGATTTGTTTGATAAAAGAAGAGATTTTGGAATGATCATGAAGAAAAGCTGAATCAAGGCTGACATCCCGAATAACGAAGTGCACATGCAGAAACTGTGCGGAGGCTGCATGACCCTCAGGGACATTTTTCAGGTGGCACAAAGTGCTTCTGAGGGAAAAGGGAGATCAGTGAATATCACCCCCCCCCGCCACGCACAAGTGCCTGCACTGCTTTAATCTGCAACGCAGCTGCTGCTGCACACACACTTCCTTTGCAACATGTGCACTTTCTTACTCAGGATGCTGGCCAGTATATACAGGAGCCAAAGTATTTTAAAAATAACAATTTTTTCAGTAGTTGCATGGCCATCTGGCAGGTCTGTGACTTAGCCCACCTGTAAGCATGGTTAGATCAGAAATGATGCAGCACAGCTGACAACATGCTTGACAGCAAATGAATATTAAGGGAAATTTAAACATTCTCTCTTGAAGAGTAAGAGGAAAACATGGGTGGGAAGACTGTTGCTAGCAATGCAGAGTGAAAGAAACTCACAGAAACAGGAGGCAGTCTCCACACCCACACCACC
The DNA here is from genome assembly GCF_027244095.1 of Hemicordylus capensis. Lineage (NCBI taxonomy): Eukaryota > Metazoa > Chordata > Lepidosauria > Squamata > Cordylidae > Hemicordylus > Hemicordylus capensis. Next base: position 314,169,482 of record NC_069657.1, read on the forward strand.
TCCAATTTATTGACCCAGTACCAATTCTCCAGCACTGGCACCTGTGCCCTGGCACTATCAAAAGCGTTTGCATGTTACCCTGCTCATTCACAGTCCAGTGATGTGTTTCTTTCTGATAGTGCTTCTGGAGTTTGGACACTCTACTTCCTAGGAGCCTGTAGCAGTGCAGGTGGATTGGCACCACTTACACAACATGTGGGCCACCAAGCTCTCATGAGAAATACTTCAGCAACAGAGGTTCAAGAGCAGAGAGTTTTTTAATAGGATTTTGACCTGCACTATGTTCCAAATGTGAGAAAACTTAGAAATACTCACCAGTGTTCCCTCTAAGAAGGATTCCCAGATATTGTTGACTACAACTCCCTTAATCCCCAAACAAAAGCCACTGCAGCTGGGGGTTCTGGGAGTTCAACAACATCTGGGAATTCCTCTTAGAGGGAACAGTGATACTGACCTATATTGCGCACAAGACCCCACCAATCTATAAGTGCTGGTTTTGCCTGATTCCAAACCTTGTCTATGCTTTGGGGAAGCTCTGTAGCTAGCCACTGATTATGTCAGCATTGTAGAGGGGTGTGCACAAAGCCAAAATTGCAGTTCAGTTTGATTTCAAATTGAATTTGAACTGAACTGAGTGCTGCCGAACCATGTCAGTCAAAACAACCAGCTGGTCCAGTCCGTTTGACCAAACCCTTTAGCGGTTTGAGTGGAAATACTTGTAAAGGGGAATCCGGTGAGGATTCTCCAAAGTGGTGGGAGAATCCACTGAAGGGCAGCAGGGGAGCAGCAAGAAAGATAGTCTAAGGTGCTTACTGGCCCAGCCTGGCGTGGCTGCCGGCACCACCACTCCACCCCCCCCCCCCACACACACTGCAACCCAAGCACCAGATCCCTCTTTAAGCAGGCTGCCTACATGGTGGTGGTGTGGTTCCAGCCTCCGTGCATGCATGGAGGCCATTTGTGTGGTCTCCACATGTGCACAGAGGCCATGCAAATGGCTTTCATGCATGTGTGGGGGCCCGAACTCTGCTGCCATGTGGGTGGCCTGCTTAATCCAGCACTTGGGTTGCATTGGGGATTGTTGTGCAGCGGTGCTGGCAGCCGCACTGGCCTGGGCTGGTAAGCATGTTAGACTACCTTTCTCACCATTCTCCCCCCCCCCCCACCTTTCAATGTCGAACTGGTCCTCTTGAAGCAGGCTTCATTCAGTTCGATCACAGATCGAACCGGCCCCGGTTTAGTTTGTGATCAAGCTGCCGGACCAGCCCGGTTCGATGTGAACCAGTTCAACATCAAACAGTTCATGCGCACCCCTAGCGTTGTAGTGATGATTTCCCCATTCATTCCTAACCCAAACACTTGCCCTGCTCTTGGATCAGTGGGGCCCTGTTCAATATCTAAGCCACAAAGGGGACAAAAGGAGAGATTTCATGGATAAGATTTGAAGAAAGTGCAGGCTTGGTAGTTGCTATTCAGATGGACCACAGAACACAATCTCCTCTTGTCCGCAGGAATTTGAGAGTGGCAGAGGAGCTTCTCTGGGCATTTAAAGCCATGTGTTCTCCATGAGCTTTCCTAGACCCACCAGAATGAAAAACTACTCCCAAGTATTTAAAGTGTGCAACTTGTTCAATCTTGTGTCCCTCAATCCACCAAGAGTGTATCTTGGGCCTCCTGGCGAAGGCCATAATTTTAGTTTTGTGAAAGTTGATTTCCAGGCAGTCCTCCCTGCAGTGCAACGTCAGGGCCCTCAGTGCTCTTCTAAGGCCAATGGGACTCGACAAGGAGCACAACTGGCGCATAGATCCCTGTGTTGTACATTATTATGCTGAACACTTCAATATGGACATTTGGTTTCTTCTATGAACCTATTCCAGAGTCCTAAACTATCTGGTTTATTTTAGGCAAGTGAGTATTTGCTTTGTTATTTAAAACAACAGCTCATTTTCTACATGTAAAGATCCCCCTCCCCACTTTTCCAGGACAAAGTATAGCATCTATTTCCTTTTGAACTATGTTTCTTTACTAAGGAATGGCAGTATCCAATCAACATGAAGAACATTGACTGATATGCCAAAAGTTCAATTACAGTTAAATGGGAAAGAAGAGAGAAGAATATGCTTTATTCATTTCAGCTGTTACATCTTAATGTAAAGAAATCACTTTGCACGGATCTGTAACTGACCCCAATTCCTAATCTCCTAGACTATTAACTTTTAAATCTTTGTTATGGAATATGTTGGCACCATACCAGAGTGTAATGCTTTTTCATAGATTTGACCTGGGTTTATGTTTTGTTTTCTTTTTCAGAACTGCAAAGGAAAAAGTCAGTTTAGAGTACTTTGTTAATTGCTTGGTAACATTTCTATTAGCAGAATTTTCTCAACAGGGTTCAGTTGATACATTCCTGAAACATGATCTAATGCTACCCTGTGGGATAAAAAATGGTAAGGAAATTTTGTTTCAGATTTCAAAACATATTGCTATGGGATTACAGATGGTATTGCTTCAGTATTATGCTGTAGATGTATCCCAATTATAAACCACAGAGCCAAAAAGTAATGCGGATGCCTGCAGCAGCGGGGGCGGGGGGGAGAACCCTTTCTTAGAGATGTGAAAACAATGGCTGCCATCCTAACTAGCAAAGCACATGCGGCATGTTTTCTCTCTTACAGATGGCTTCTGCAGTGCAGGCAGAGATGGGATTGGGGGAGTAGCAGTGGTAGAGCATCTGCTCGCATGTAGAAGGTCCCAGTTCGATCTCTGGCATCTTCAAGTATGGCTGGGGAGGACTCCTGACTGAAACCTTAGCAAAGCTGCTGCTGCCAGTCACTGAGCTTGATGGACTGGAGGGCTGACTTGGTATAAGGCAGCTTCCTGTGTGCCTTTGTTTTGCTTCGTTAGTTAGGATGTCAGTCAATGATTTCATTTTGATTATATCCTAACAGCTTTGTTTGATAAACAAATACAGGTAAAAAAACATGGAAAGGAACAATTGCCTCTCTTCTGGAAGGGCACAATACAGTTTCCGTGCACATTGTTAGGAGCATGTAGTTCTCTTGCATGTGAACGTCTCTGGGTGCAGATGAGAAGAAAGCCAGTGAGAGATAGATGATCAATCGGAGGAAAGTCCAGAGTCTTGACTGAGAGGTCTGGAGTACTCTTGGAAGGCACTGCAGAATGCGACTGTCATCACAGGATCACGTGCAGTATGGAAGCCCATCCATGCCTAGAGTCATGGCAACACAAGTAACAAAAAGCTTGTTTTGGAGAGATAATCTTACCTGAGGACACATACATGCTGCATGCAGCATAACAGCTTAAATTAGATAGCTATATTCTCCCTCTTCAAAAGCTACATGTACTGGATGTTGTACTTAGCTTGCAGGATCATCATGAAGTCCAGGGGTGTAGCTAGGGGAGGGGGGATTCCGTGTTCACCCTTCCCTCTGGGGCGAAAATGGAGAGATTATGATATGGAGGGTTGGAGCTGGGAGCCCTCAGGAGCTGGGCCCCCCAGTTTCTTTGAAACCCATCTGCTAAATTATAGCTACACTCCGACTCAGTTTGTGCAGTTTGTTGGAAAAGGACTTTGTGCTGTATCTTGTCTCAAAGACAGTGGAGGACAGACTAGTGAGTCAGAGGGCTAGAGGGTCAAGACATTGGTCATCCCTTCTCTACTGCTCTGACACTATCCCTTTGGAATGTAGATTGCTACTCTTAGGGACTAAGTTCCTTCCTCCCTTCTCATCTAGGAATGTGCGTTTCGTTTCGGATACAAAACGTTTTGTGCACAAAACAGGCCATTTCGGCTGTTTTGTAGCCAAAACAAAACACCCAATGCTCAAAACAGAACATTTTGTAGCCAAAACAAAATGTCCCTGTTTCGGATACAAAACATTTTGTTGTTTCGGCTGTTTTGGAACTCCATTTTGCAATCGCAAAAAGGCTTTCTCCTTCAGTCTCCATTTTGAGTTTTGACATCTGTTTGAATTTCCAGCCCTTCCAGCCCGCAGATTGGCCAGCGAAAGCATGGGCTGATCTGCTGGCAATTGCCTCCTTATTCCTTTTAAGCAAATTTAAGGGTAAATTTTACCCTCATTGGCCAGTGGGGCAGTGTGCATTTTATTGTTGTTGTTTCACACTGTTGTGTGTAGATCAATTGCATTTTGGGTGGGGGGTGATGTGGATGTGCATGACCTTTGGAAATCTGCCTGATTTTTTCCAAAGCTCTGCTGCTGTTAATGTGTGATGTTGATGTTATTTAGGGTGGATTCGGGGCAGAAAGGGGGATTTGGGGGCAGAAGAGTAGTTCAGGTGGTAGTGCCCCAATGGGTGCCTGCTGCCACCCAGATTCCAAACGAATAGGGAAAAGGGCTGATTTTTAAAGAATTTCTGAAGTTTACATGTCTTTGGGGCAGAAAGGGGGCCTGAGGGGGAAAACAGTGGGTTGGGTGGCAGTGCCCCAAGCAGTGCCTGCCACAACCCAGATTCCAAAGGAATAGGGCAAAGGGCTGATTTCTTAGGAATTGTTGAAGTTTACGCTTCTTTAAGGTTCCCCACCCCAAGGGAATCATGGAGGTTTCAGCAGACCCACAACTCCACCTGGGGGGCACTGGGGTGGCCGGAAGCGAGTGGTGGTGTAGTGCACATAGGGTGCCAACCACCGTCATGGGTTGCTAACCCATGGGATGCTGGGTTCTGTTGTTTCTGAGGTGTTCTGAGTGTAGATTCTCTGGTAGCATATGAGATTTTCAACGACAAACCATGAATCCACTCTCATATGCTACCAGAGAATCTGAATCTATATTCAAAACATCTCAGAAACAACAGAACCCAGTACCTCATGGGTTAGCAACCCATGTGGGTGGTTGGCACCCTATGTGCTCTACACCACCACTCGCTCTGGGCCACCCTCGTGCCCCCCAAGTGCAGTTATGGGGCAGGAATTATGGAGGTCCATCATTCCCTATGGGGAAGAACTTTACAGATGCGCAAACTCCATTACATCTTAAAAAATCAGCCCTCTGCCCAACTCCTTTGAAATAATTCTGGCAGCTTCCTTGCCCCCACTGGGCACTACCACACACCCTTCTCTGCTCTGGGCCACCCCTTTCCCCCCAACATGAAGCTATACATTTGCTAAAACCTCCATTCTTCCCTATGGAAAAAATCCTATACTTCAAAAATTCACCAAAAATCAGCCCTTTGCTCAATTCCTCTGAAATTTGGGTGGTAGTTTCCATCCATTGGACACTACTGCCCCCCCACCCACTAGTTTTTCCCTGGGGCAATTTTTTCAAATCCACAGCGTTTCGGATTTGGATTTTGCAATTTCGAACAAAGAACAAGATTGGGGTGTTTCGGATTGGCTGATTTCGAACAAAGAACAAAATGGGGATATTTCGGATTCGGGCCAAAAACAAAACAGAAATCAAAACAAAATGCACAACCCTATTCTCATCCTGTTCCTTCTACCTTGCAACATGCAAGCAAGCTCCTCTCCCTGCACCATGTGTGCAGAGAGGATGCAGAATCCATCTGCATCCAGCTAGATAGATAGATTAGAGATCCTAACTTCTCACTTTCCTATCTAGAATGGAGTTCTCTAATAAATGCTTTATGTATTGATTTGAAACTCTGAACTGGCTCCAAGTTACTTTATTCTCAGCACACGCATGCCTAACTAAATTCCGCTGTGTTGTGCCTCTGTGCATTCTGCTATAATTAAAAGGGTTTTCTCCTACCAGGGAGAATTCCCAACACAGTTCTCATGATCTGAACTTGTTAAACGGTGCCATACATAATCAGCAACTTCATTTGATTGATCTCTTGTTAGGCAGTAAAACATCAGACAGATAGTGTTGAATATTTGAATACTTCCTCTTTTTTTTTTTAAAAAACCCAACTTCCTGCATTTACAAAACTAGGAGTCTAGTACAGTCTTCCCAGGATGTGTTAGTCTTGAATATGCCAGGTTTTGTTTTGTTACATGGGTGAGCATACAAACATATGATTCCTTTCCTGCAAACAATTTAGAAAATGATAAATCACCTCAGTCTGCTGCTGATTGTGGCTGACATACTGTGCAATGTTACACATGCGTGGAATGTAACCTTTGCACAGTTGCGCAAGTGCAAAAACTGCACAGAGATGTGAAACAGTGCAGCTATTATCTATCTTTCTCGCAACTCAATTTGCACAATTTTTGTGCATGTGCAACTGTGCAAATGCATAACACTGAGCAGTATGTCAGCCTGTGTGTTTAGCCTCTATCCTCAGGACAAAACAAATTAGTTGGTTATGCTTTCATAAACAGTGAATCAAGCATCCAACTAAAAATTGGGAGGGGGGGATTAAATAAAGATGGATTAGGATACATCTTAAATTTTCCATCTGGTTTCTGAGTATTGATACTGAGTATTTATGTAGGTTAGGAGCCAGATAGATGCACTTTGCCCAGTGGGACTTAAAAAACCCCTTATTTTCTTTGAATAGCAGACACTGGAACCATTTCTCATAGTGTTTTTCAACTCAGTTGCATGAATGTTTTCCATGCAACATGCTGGACTGCTACCTGAGAAAAACAAGCTCAATGCTGTAGCCTTTCCCCTAAATGATCTTTCTGAGTGACATCAGTAATCCTTGCAACAAGCTTCTTAGGCAGGCCAGTATTATTATCTCCATGTTGCAAATATGCTACGGCAAGGAGGAGATTGCTACAGGGAAGGGGGCTGTAGCTCAATGGTAGAGAAGCTGTTTTGCATGTAAAAGGTCCCAGGTTCAGTCCCTGGTATCTCTGGGTAGGGCTGGGAAGGACCCCTCTCATGTTCTTAATTACTAGACTATGCGGATCCTGGCAGGATTCATGCCTGTTGAAGTTATGTTTTGACAGAAGTTTTTTGCGCCAACAATTTACAACATTGTTCTTTTAAGTTATCTGAAACCTTGTTGGAGTAATCTGAATAAAGGTGTGTTTATTCACCTGTGCTTTAATGTGATAGCTGAAGGAAAAAGCACTCTTGCTCATTGCATCCTCCAAACCATGGCCATTTATATGCCACCACACACAAGACTGAGCCTACTATCCCCACTCCTTTTCAAGTACTGAATAGCTTTGAGCACCATTAGTGTCTCAGAATAGAAATGTATAGACTTCTGAAACTAGGAGGCTTGGCTTGAGGATGCAGGTCTTAATTTAAAAGTTTGGTTTTCCCCATCAAGCATTTTTATTTTATTTTATTTTTGCTTGCATGTTTAGGATCGCTCTTCTTTTAATCCTTCCAGAAACCAAGCAGTCCACAGGTGCAAGTGGGGGGAAAAAACCCAAAGTTTGCAGCTGTTCATTTTATTTATTTATTTATTTATTTATTTATTTATTTATTATTACACTTTTATACTGCCCCATACCCGTGTCTCTGGGCAGTTCACAATGATAAAACAGTTTAAAACACATATAAAAACACATAAAAACAATTAAAACTAACAATTTAAAAATCAATCTCATAATTAAAACCGATCCATTATCAAGAAGCTGAAAAAGCCAGAGTAAAAAGATGGGTTTTAAAATATATTTTTTTAAATTGTCAGAGATGGGGAGAATCGTATCTCAATAGGGAGCGCATTCCATAGTCCTGGGGCAGCACCCGAGAAGGCCTGGCTCTGTGTGGAGATGAAGAGACCAGTTCCTATATACTCAAATTCAGTCAGCTCTTCCAGCCATCACTAAAGACATGTGCAGACATTCTGTTCCACATGCATTCAGGTATTGGTACACACATAACATGTTTTTGTGTGAATGACCATACATGCATTCATTTTAAGAGTAAACCTGCAATGTAGGATATAGATGGGAAGTATACTGTCATACGTGCATTCCACGTAACATGTGAATAATTGAACATTTGTACCCTGTACACAGATTGTACATGCATTGAACATAATGTGTGAGAAGGGCTTAAGAGTTATAAGTTCCATGCAAAGGCTTTGGCTAGCATCACAATTAATCCAGTGATACTTTTACAATAAGTAGATGCAGTCTGTGTGGTCTAGACTCACACAAATTCCTTTTCTTCTCTACGTAATTTTTTTTGCCTTTAACTGAGTCTGGAGTACTGTATAAATCTGGATAGAGTCATAATGAATGAACTTTTTATTTAGTGTGAGGACTATTTCACTGTAAATCAATATCCTTGTTGCCCCTCACAGCCTCCGTTTTGTTTTTGGAATCTATACCGTATTAAGAGACGAACATTATTGGACACAATGGTAAAACATGCTGTATAATGTATTTTTTTAAGGCTGCAAGGCATGGTTGAAATATTCATATGCACCAAATGAAAGAACAGAAAGATTAATATTCCCTTTTATTTATTAAATTCAAGTTTTATCTTGAGTTTATACTTCTAATGTAATAATATTTCTTATCTCCAAACAGCCAGTCCAGCTTGTTGATTTTAATAGATAAGTCCTGCACTTCGAGTGTGGAAACACAGTGGGTAATATTTATATGAAACTTCCAGCAACCGTGGTATTTTGCTCATGTGGAATATCATGGCATTTTGCCTGGATCAAGTAACCAGCAGATTAACACATTAACACTTTTTAAAAACATGCATATAATCCACTCTGAATGTGGTCTTTGACTCCTGGTAGGAATACCTAATCCCCCCCACCCCAAACTGAAGCACTACTTCATAAAGTCATTCAAATAAACAAGCAGTTGCTAAGGCATTTCAGCATACATGACACAAGGGTACACATTTATTTAGTTAAAATCGTTTGTTTCCCACTTTTCTATCCTGTAAAGAAAATCCAGAGTGGCTTCAGCAGTGTAATCAGCAGCCAGTCTGACAGCTATGTTAGTCTGCCAAAACAAAAACCATACAGTTCTGTGGCACATGAAAGATATACACATATACTGTGGCACAAACCTTTGCGAGCTAAAGCCCATTTTGAAAGTGTATGGGTGCAGAGGAAACAATATTTTATACAGTCAGGCTAAATACGCTGGCTGACATCCAGCACAGCATTTTGTGTCTGTAACAAGGCACTGTGGGGCTGCTATGCCCTTCAAAGGTAGTTCTTCAACTGCTCGTTTTGCACAGCCCCGATGTGCCTTTGAAGGCTCCCTGTAGTATTTTATAGACCCAACGCATTTTGGATTAAAAATCCTTTATTTGGCACTTTTCACAACTTCATAACAAGGCTAAAACCAACCACCCTCACCATAACTCTCCTATAGAGTGGCAGCGTTATGGTGAGAGAGTAGGCTGGTTAGTTTTATGAAGTCGTGGAAGTGCCCATGACAAAGGATTTTCAATTCAAAATGCATGGGGCCTATTTATTTTATTTTATTTTTTACATTTATATCCCGCTCTTCCTCCAAGGAGCCCAGAGCGGTGTACTACATACTTGAGTTTCTCCTCACAACAACCCTGTGAAGTAGGTTAGGCTGAGAGGGAAGTGACTGGCCCAGAGTCATCCAGCTATTATCATGGCTGAATGGGGATTTGAACTCGGGTCTCCCCGGTCCTAGTCCGGCACTCTAACCACTACACCACGCTGGCTCTTAAAGACTACAGTGAAGCTTTTGAGGGGCTCCTCTCAGTTTTTGTCTCCTTGGTGGTGCCTCCACACTTCTCTTTGCCTTTGAAGGGTGCAGCAGAGTGTTATGGCCACATAACGCCCTGCTGGATGTCAGCCAATAAAAATACTACAAGCAAATGATAACAGTGTTCCCAACTGACCAGAAAAAGTCTTGGCTAGGTTTCTACCAGTTGCCAGAAATGAAAGGGAGAAAGGCTAGGGTGTCCCCACTGCCCTAACCTTGTACAAACTGCACACTTGAGGTGAATAGACAGCTTTTGTTCTGGGCTGTGCCTCTGGACCCCCCCCTCCCCCAACACAAAACAAAAACAAACCCCATGGCTTCACCACAAGCCTGTCCAAAACTTCTGAACCACCACCCAAACCTGCTGGGCTCTGTCTCCCAGGCGTTCACTCTGGTTTCTGTCTCTGGACCCAGAGGGCTTCACCATAGTGTTAATGAAATTGCCTCGAGGTTGTTTGGTCAGCACCCCCAGTTCAGGTGAATGTGGGGAATTTAGCTCAAAAGGGGAGACAGTTCCAATCAGCTTTAATTTGTGCAAGCGTATGAACTCCAGAAAATCGGCTTGAGAGAGAGGTTTGAATTAAATCATAAAGGAGTTTATTAAAAATAAAACCAGACTAAATTACTATGTGGCCCTAGTCTAAAGGCACTACAAATATGCTAAGAAACAGGCTATTGTAAGGCACATTTAGCTTAAAGTTCCAAATTATGTGTAAATTCCCAGGCGAGCTAGAGAGGTACTTCAAGATAGAGCGGCAAGATTTCAGAAATAAGAGAAAGGGATAGGTTCAGCCTTGAAGAAGCCGGGCAAGAGGCTATATCACCTGTCCTGGAGAGGGACATGAAGGTGGTCTGCTGGAGTTTCTTGTTGCAGTCTGATGGGGTCCAGAATGAGAGGCACTGAGGTGTTTCGCAGTGGGAGTCCCAGGTATAATATACATGTGGAAGCACACTGGTTCATGGAATTAGGGATACTTATATCCCAAAATGTGTCTTGAGGGCACTTGTCTTTTGTCCTGCTCTGCTGAACAGACAACCTTTTTTTTGGGAATGCATTGTGTCTTAGTCCTTCCTGGGTAGGAACGTATGTGAACGCCCATGGCATTCAAAGCTGATTGTGAGGACAGTTGGAGTGTGCAGGTGTGTTTAAAGAATATCCTGTGCTGGGAAGGGCTTTCCCAATAAGTCTGTCAACAGTTTCGATAGGTACACATTCAAAGTTACATCACTAACTCCTCCCTATTGTAATGGAGGCTGCAGTTGCACTTGTCTTACCTGTCTTTTCTACATTCCCTTCCAGACCTGATTGCTTTGTTAACAACAGGTGCTATCTCTTTGCAAGAGGAAGAGGGGAGTTTAGATTTCATTCCAAGGCTGAAATGATCCTGAATGCCAGACACTTGCAGTAGCCAGTTCTGGAGTCTGATTAGCTGGGCATTCCTCACAGAGAGTGTGAAGCTAATCCCCTTTCCAATTTGTGGGGCTTGTAGTCAAATCTAGGAGCGACCAGTCCACTGCCAGCTAAGCAACTTGTCTCCAAGTATAACATAGACTGGGAGCTCACATTGCAGTGCAGATCCTGAGCATAGCAAAAGTGCAGTCTTCAAGCCTGGAGTTGCAGTTGCAACCAGGGAGGCTTCTGGGAGGGGACGGAATAAGCTCAGCTAGTAACAACAGTCCCTACCCAGATAGCAGATTTCTTCCCAAGAACTGGCTACTTCTAAATATTGTACCAATGTCATAAAGTTCATTTAAATTATACAAAATGGCAGATATATAAAGTACAAAAGTCACACACACACACATACATATACATATGCACAGAAAAAATAGGTTATATTGGGTTATATTTAGATAGCTAGTTCTGAGTAAATCCTATTGAAATTAATGTGACATCACTTGCAACTAACTTATTTCATTGATTTCAATGGTGCTTAGTCATTAGCCAATTCATCTGGATACAAGGTTAGAAGAAATATATTTCTAGTCTCCCTGCTTTCTGCTAATACACCTTGCTGTAAAGCAGGGCTGCACAACTTCAGCGCTTGAGCTGTTGTACTACAACTCCCATAATCTCCAGTCCCAGTGGCCAATATTCAGGGATAATGGAAGTTGTAGTCCAACAGCTGGAAGGCCAAAGTTGAGCCTGTTATCAATTGAATATAAGACTGAAAATCTGTTTTGTGTTAAAAGCCGCAAGCCAATAGCTATAATAAGTCTATGGTGATCCAGAATATGCTCCTACATACAGCAGTATAAATGATCCCTTCTGCTTTCCAGACACCCGTCATTTCACAATGATGTTGCAGTGTTCAGAACTTGCAAAGTAAAATATATGCCTTCCACACATGACGAGATCTCTCAGTTGTCTTTTTCACTCTGCTCACATTTTTTAAAGGCATTTCTACTTCAATTCTGAATATTTATGTATTAAAGACTGTGCAGCCCAATTCTTCATGGCAGAGCTTTTAACACAGCTTACAAATACATTAAAGATACTACACAACAATAAAATAAAACTAAAAACTGGTAAAATGCAAAAAGGCAGTCGCCGATATGATGTGCAGCATAACAGCTCCATAATCCAGAGCTCTGGGGCAGCTGTGACATCAGAATGCAGTCCTGACGCTGGCAAGAATTGGCGTTAGCGCAAACATTTCTGCAGTTTCTCCCCATTCACAGCAACGGGGGAAACGACAGAAGCACTGCTTGTGCTCCTGCCCATTCCTGTATTGCAACTCTGTAGTAGCCCTGGGCTGCAGTGTCATGGAGCTGTAATACTGTGTTTCATTTGAGTGAGTGTCAACAAAAAGAATGAAATAGAGATTTTACATCGACCAAAAATAGCAAATTATTATTAAAAGCTCAGAGAAACAGGGCAGACTCTGCCTGGGATTTTTTTTTTAGAAGAGTTGAGTTTGTCTTAGGAGGTAATTCCACAACCGGTGTGCCATTAGTACATTGGGCAAACCCTCTGGCACATCAAATGTTTGGCACCATAATATGGCAGTAAACTCAGTGGTTCATTAGGAATTCTCAACCATTCATAAGCCTTACCAGTATTTGCATGCAAAACCCTTTGCAATACCAGCTTATTATTTATTTTCTTTGATCCTTGAGCAGCCTTAACTGGTGCCTTGTGCAATAGTAAGTGCATCTCCCCTGAACTTTCTGTTTCCAAAAGCTGTCCTCAATGCTTTCAGCCTGCTCATTGAATTCTCCTGAATTTAAAAACAGCCTAGGAGCTAGGCATGAAAGCAGTTCAAAAAGAAACCCAGAGAAAAATACCAAACATACACTGGCAGCAGTTTTCCTTTAGTGCCTCTTGGATGGAATGGATATATGTGAAACGTGGGCATTCACTCCTTTGAATCCTGGCCTAGAGTCTACATTCTTCAAAGGTATGCCTGTAGTCCAAGGACTATTTGGACTGACTACCTACTTCATCAGTTCTAGCAGGGCTGGAAAGATGAGAGAGAATATTATGTGGCAAGTTGCTATATGGCCTTTGAAACCTGCTAATGGGCCAGCTCACCTTGGGCCAGTTTGAGAATACACTGCAGACAGAAGTGAGAGCAGGAAACAAAGAGCAAGGCAGAGGGTAGTAGTTACACATACTATTACAAATAGTTACAACTACTATTAGTGATGTGTTCCTAAGGGGTACTTAATCCTGTCTTTGTGTCCCTTTAAACACTGTTCCAGCACATGGCTCTCCTGCCAGAGGCTTACACTATCCAAACACAAACCCTTTGGATTCTATAAGATCAAACCGAGGTCATGGGAGGAAAAGTAATTACTTTTTAAAGAGTCCCACCAGGATCCAGTTTTCCTCATATTATTTTACAGGGATATTTTCCGTATGAAAATTCTGTCTTAAAATGAAGTGTTCTGAGATATTAGACATCCTGGAAGCCTAAAGTCGCTTTCCAAGTACCCTTCCATGGCTTAAACATCACTCCAAGTATTTGCAGCCAACCCATCTTGGCCTCGTGTGGTGTTGTGGCCTTCTTTTTGCAACAATGGATTACATAAAGAATATTCAATTTTACATACAGCCTGTTATTGTTATGCTTCTTCTAAGGGGTCCAGGGTGGCATACATTGGTTAAGTCTGCCCTCAGGACAACATGAGGTGGTTAGGCTAAGAAAGGAAAGGAGAGAGGGAACCAATGCAAGCGCAAAGAGAAGAGACCATTGCAGAGGCGTATCTAGGGAAAATAGCGCCTAAGGCAAGCACTGAAATTGCACCCCTGTCCAAACATCTGACACCCATCTTTCAGATAACTTTACCATAATATCAGCTCAAAAATACAAGTCAAGCTCGTTAATCTTTTAATATTTTAAAAAATTATTTAGCAGTGAACATAGCCAGACCAAAAAATGCTGGAAAACTACGAATTTCAGTATGCTGGGGCTCATGAAATACCCAAATACTATGTGGAGGTGTACTTGGAAAACTAAACAGAAGTGCCTGTCTAATTCTCTACTATGCATTGCAGCATAGCTATTACATAAGTTTTAAAAATAAATGGAGAATTTGACTTTTCCCAGATACTCTGAAAATAATTAAAGGATATGCAGAGTAAACTGTGTCACTGCTAGGAATATATTCTAGTATTTCAGAAAGACAGTTAAAATGAGAGAAAGAGAGCAAGAAACTCCCAGTGGGCCTTAATACTAAGGATTTCACACTGATTCAAAGACAAATTCACCATTAATAGCCATATGATTAAGACATCACATTTAACTCATTTATCACAAGAAGCAAAGTAAGAGCAAATGAATATAATCCTAGCTCATAAGCTTCAACTCACTATTCACAAGCCCTGATTCTCTGTACTTAGTGCCAAACTAAATATGTCTACAGTGATATATATATATATATAAATTTTTTTTTAAAATTACCTGTAGCCCCTTTGGGGGGGCTTCCTAAAGGCCATGTGTGGGGGGGGGGGTCTGCAAAGGTCCCCCCTCCCCCACTGGCCTCTAGGGCCTTGCAGGGACCATTTGAGCATGTGCAGTGGCCATTTTTAAAAATAGTTTTTTAAAAAAAAATGGCCGCTGAAAACAAAATGGCCATCACACATGCTCAAATGGCCTCTGCAAGGCCTGGCATTGCCTAGGGCCTCACAGAGGCCATTTGAGTATGCACGGTGGCCATTTTTTTGGCAGCCATTTTTTTAATTTGTTAATTTTTAAGAATGGCGCCCCCCTTCAAGTGGCACTCGGGGCACGTGCCCTGCCTGCCCTACCCTAGATACGCCCCTGGACCATTGGTGTGCTGGAAATATTTTATTTGGCCATATGCATCTCTTGAATTGCAGAATATCTCCTGAAGTAAGAGATAACTGTCTAATCCATTCAGAGGATAACTAAAACAGTCCATAAGTTGACTCAGTTGTTTTCATATCCTCTGGATTGATTGCCTCTGAAGAAGTGCTGCATGATTTAAAATGAGTTGGGTTAGCTTAAGAAATAGTACGTCACTCAATAAGGTGACATCATCATCATCACCACCACCACCACCACCACTATTATTATCTAATACCAGTACTCAAAGAGAGACAAAAAGCCTCACTTCTTGCATACAAAACAGAGTTGTGGCACATAAATACTCTGAATATATTTTCCTTCAGAAACAGGAAATACTTACATATTTACATATTTATTTTCCTATTCCTTTACTTTTTAAAAAAAAAATCATCCAGCAGGAGCCATGACTTGGGGATCTGAACTCTAGTCCAAGACCAATACTCTGTCCACTGCACCCCATGCCCTCCAATTGACTAACTGTACCAACAAACCAACATACCAGTTCAGAACATCAGTTCAGAGTTTCTGTGCACACACAGACCTCTATTGCTTTTTCTATTGGAGCTTTGCTAAATAACACACACCACAAACCTCAGCTGTATCTAATTATATATAAACTAGGCACTACAATATGCTAGTCAAGATATCTTGATTTTTTTTATATTTCCAGAGGCAAATCCACATTTACATTTACATTCCAAGTTATCCGATGATTACTATGTACCATTTTCTGTCAATGTCACAAAAACACAATGCCGCCATCCTGCTGAGAGCTTTGTAGCTAGGATTCCTTATTTATGTTAACAGCTGCAAACACAAGATTGAAATCAAGCTGGAACTGAAAGCCGTTTTCTCACTGATTCATACAGTCACCATGTTCAGAGAGTTAGACTTCTACCCCTAATTTTCTCCAAAGACTTTGCTACTTCATGGCCCCTGTGTCCAAGTACTTTAGTGGGCAGCCACCATAGAACAAGAAGAAGCCCAGCATGCTGGCTCTGATCTCTCAGAAAGCTGCACCAAGTTTAGACCCTCCCACTGGCTGGGACAAGCTGTACTCCCAGGGTGCTGTACAAATTATACTTTACAGAAACAGTTGATTATGGAAGAAAGTCAGGAGGCATTGAAAGTGTGAAAAACAATGGACTTGAACTCTTCTTTAACTGCTCTGAAATACCAGAACTAAATGTGTTCTGCAGGGTTGGCCCAACCACTAGACAGACCTAGGCAGTCACCAATGTTACAAGTTCTTGGGGGTGGTGGTGCAAAAATAGTGCTGCACTCTTGCACTGCTAGTTATTCTCTCTGTGTGTATTGCATCCCTGAAGTACTTCACAATGATGTGAAAGAATGTAAGATGTCCCTGCATCCTACTCCCAAAAGGACCTGCACATTCTGCATCCCAAAATAGACCGTCTTCTTTGCTCAGCTAGTCTCATAAGCTGCAATCTCTTTCTTGAAGATGAATTGCCTGTCTTCTAAAAGGAAATGGTCTCAAGCTGGACTTCCAAATTAACAGCAGCATCTTTTCATCTCTGAAGTGTTAGGGGTTTGCCCCATAAAAGATCCTTAAACCAGTGCGGGCTATTTAGTCATTAATTGTTCATCCATGTGGGCTGGACATTTGACCTCATTCATGGCAGCCTATGTAGCAGGGGCGTAACTATAATAGGGCAAGGGGAGACAGTTGTCTGGGGGCCCACTGCCTTGGGCCCCCCCAGAGGCAAGTCACATGACTGACTCCACAGCCGCGCACCCACCCAGGCTTCCTTCAGTTGTATTCATCCTCCAAAATTGATGTGAGTGATAAGACCTGGAGCTACCAGAACAGCATGTCTTTCTCTAGTACCATTAATGACTTGCATCATCCACAATTTACAAAACCTTTAAAACAATAATTTAGGATGATGTTCTATTGTGGCACATAGGTAGGTAGGTGTGTGTGTGTGTGTGTGTGTGTATACACACACACACTTACTTTACTATGCTTTTTGTTACCACTATTCAGCCTCATTTAAGATTTCTTTACTTTATGAGCTGAGCTTCAGTGAGAGGGGTGCATTTTAAAATCTTGTCTCTAGGCCCACTACACCCTTGCTATGCCACCGCTATGTAGCAAATGTTAAAGCCGTGCTTCTTAGCTGGAGCAGGGTGGCGGGGGGCACCAAATTCAAACTTCACCTAGGGCATCAAAAACCACAGGGCCAGATCTGGTGTTCCCATCAGATTCATTTTTTTGGTGATTGTTACGGACCCCAAGCCCCTGTAGCAATAGCCACCTTCCTTTCTGTTATCTCTCTGCTTCTCTCTCTGCTTGTGAGAAGAGGGATTCAGAAAGTGAAGCTTGGAAGTCTACCCTCATTACACATGTAGCAGGAATTTTGTCCTTTTCCACAGTTGCCACAAAAGTAGTAATGAAATGGGACAGGTTTTTCTCGGAATGCAAGAGCTGACCAGCAGGTGGCACTGCAAAAATTGTACAAGGTCCCTGCTTAGGATGTGTACAGAGAGGTAAGATCGTGCAAGAAAGTAGTATGGAAGCCTGCGGCAATGTGTGTACAGGAAGTAAGAACATGCTTGGAACTTGCATGAAAGCTTTGATTACCCTGACTCTATCGCTGTATGGAAAAACCCCAAGCGTGTGGCAGCCATACTGCTAAAGAGTTATCCTTCCTGGGGAGGGGCATACTATGAGCAGCTCAGCACAAACAATCTGAGAAACGATGCAATGCAGAACTAAAGAGCGGTTCATCTGCAGTTACCACTGGCTTGTCTGCCTGGTGTTGGGCTACGCAGGGACAGACTTTCTCTGTTGCTGCTCCAAGGTTCTGGAATGTGCTCCCTGCTGAAAGAAGAGCCTCCCCATCTCTGACAACTTTTTTAAAAAGTCTCTAAAGACTTATTTTTTCCACCCAAATTTTAAAACTGGACTGTGGTTTTAATTTGTTTTAAGGTTTTTATTTACTTTTAATCCATTTTATATTGTTGTAAACTGACCAGAGACGGAAGTTTGGGGCAGTCCTCCTCCTCCTCCTGCTCCTCTTGCTCCTGATCCTCCTCCTCCTCCTGCTATTGCACTGCTCAAGAAACTTAATATAGAAGGCAAGTGTGTTTGTGTGTTTGTGTGTGATTGGTTTATAGCATTTTGAATATTCAGATTTCCATACATCTTCTTTGTAAACAAAGACTGTAAAGAAATTTGTACATTTTTTAAAAATTTGTACGTTAGCAAAAATGCACATTGAAAAGCTACATGTATTAATCAAATAATTTCAATTTCTAACATAAAATTTATATTGTCTTCTATTTTTTTTAGTCTAAACAATTTTATGCAAAGACACCTGCTCTGAATATTGTACATGAATCTTTAGTGCATCCTTCTGGTGAGGGGGTAAAAAACCCTACCACTTGAGAGAGGCATATTGCATCACTGTTCATAAAATCAGGTGATATCTATAGAAAATCTGGTTTCTGATGAAGACATTTCAATTAATTAGAGTGATATAGAAAGCCAGTCTACAAAGACTGCTATACATCATCCTACTGTGTTCAAACCTGGCTCACCAAACACTCATGATATCATTTTACAGGAAAACTTTTGTCATTTCACACTGAAGCAACCTCTCCCATCACTGACATCTGTATTCTCTAGAATGTGTGGTGTGCCAGTAAAAACTCAGGGGACAGCAGATCATCTTTATATAACTGATGGAACAGCAATCAATTGTTCATGGGAAAAGGAAGAATGACATCTCCTTTTGAGCCATATTAAGTGTGGTCATGTTGGATTCAAACCATTGGATCAGGATTGTCCAGCAGTTTTTTGTTTATGCACAGAAAAATTATTACTTTTGTAAATATAAGGTGTAACACCATACACAAACAAAACAAAAAATAAATTCTACATCCATAATTCCCACATAGAATTGTTACTAGTTGAGCTTATTCTGCCCAGCTCCCAGAAGCCTCCTTGTTTACAACTGCATCTCCAGGCTTAAAGATTGCACTTTTGAGATGTTCAGGAGCTGCACCACAATGTGAGCTCCCAGTTTATGTTATACATGGGGACAAGTTGCTGAGTTGGCAGTGGACTGGTCACCCCTAGATTTGGGCTGCAAGTAACACAAATTGGAAAGGGGATTCGCTTCACACACGCCCTCGCCTTATGTGGGGACCCGGCTAAACAGACTCCAGAACTAGCTATTGCGAGTTATCTGGCATCCGAGGTCATTTTGGACCTCGGAGGAGCCCTAAAACTCCCCTCATCCTCTTGCAAGAGAGAACGCCTGATGCTAATGAAACAATTAGGCCAGGAAGGCAGATAAGACAAGTGCAGCAGCAGACTCCCTGACAGTAGGGATGAGCCAGTGACGTAACTTTGAAAAGGTGCCCATTGAAACATTTGATAGAATTATTGGGGGAGTCAGTCCCAGCACGGAATATTCTTTGGAACACCTGCACACTCTGATTTTCATTACAACCAGCCTTGCATACAATAGGTGATTCACACACCTTCCTACTCAGGAAGGACAATCAGACACAATGCATTCCGGAAAAGCCTGTCTGGACTCCCCTATTCAGCAGAGCATGACAACAGCAAAATGCCTCCAAGACACATTTTGGGATATAAGTATCCCTAACACCATGACCCAGTGTGCTCCAAGTCTTCACTGGAAACTCCAGCTGCAAAACATCACAACAAGTGTGCTCCCCTCTCTAGCTACCCAGGGACCCCATTTTCGGGCTCTCTCAGACCTTCTTCTGGAGACTCCACTGTAACAAGAACTTCAGCAGACCGCCTTGGTGTGCCCCTCTCCATTGAGGCCACCTGAGCTGAAACCACTACCTGTCTGGCCAATTTGCTGCCCTCACACCAAGGCTGAGCTCATTGTGCCTGGTATTAGATTGGTCCTCCTGCTGATCTATCCAGCTGGCCGCACGCTGGTCCTCATGAGGAACCACACTAACTCCTTCAACTCTCCTGCTCCCCATTTTGCCTCCCTGGACGGACGCTAGTCTCCAACCGCCTGAGTCGGATCCTTGTGAGGACAGGTGATATATCCTCTTGCCCCATTCCTTCAGGGCTGAATCTCTCCCTTTCTCTTATTTCTGAAACCTTACCCCGCTATCTTAAAGTTACTCTCTCTAGCCTGCCTGGGAATTTACACATAATTTGGAGCATAAATGTAAGGCTAAATGTGCCTTACACTAGTCTATTTAAAAACATATTTGTATTGCCTTTACGTTAGGGCTACCCAGTAACTTAATCTTACTACTTTTATTCTTTTTCTTTCAATAAACTCCTTTTGTTAATTAAAACCTCTCTCTCTCAAGCTGATTTTCTTGAGTTCAGACGCTTGTACAAATTAAAACTGCTTGGAACTGTCTACCCTTTTGAGCTAAATTCTACACATTTTCCCCAACTGGGGGTGTCAACCAATCATCCCTGAGGCAGTTCCATCAACAGAATTTAGTGCAAAACTAACATAAACAAAATCTGAGCATGAACATCATCCGGCCTATATTTCCAGTTCCAAAATTCCACAAATAGTTTTCATTTTTTTCATGACCTTTTGGATGGCCTTTTTTCTTCCCAAGCATGCATGTACAAGAGCAGTAATTTCACACATGAGTATCACTTACCAGACATTTTGAAGTCAGCCCTCTATTGATGGCTTAGTAATTCTTTTCCAGTTCTGAGCTATAATTATTGTGCAGCCATTAATTGTTGACATGGAGACTAATAAAGCACCAGAGCTTCATAAAAGGTTTTGGTGCTGCTGCATTTTAGACTACTGCAGTTTCACTGTTTGTGTATGGGAAGGTAATTTTCACCAATTTCCTATTCCTCCAGAAGCATGCAATGCTACCCAAAAATAGAATTTTGAGGGCTGTGTGATCCACAGGGATCTACTGGGTCATGGGTTGCACAGAGAGCTTCTGGGGGAAGGGGAGATCAGCAAAAATTGCCCCTCCATGCATATATGCTGAGTTACACTGGAACACAGCACCAGAGCGTCTCATGAATTAATTAATCTGCATGTCAGCCAATATTTTGGCAACTATATCAGGGGTGTAGCTATAATTGAGCGGATGGGTTGAACGAATTTGTGCCCCCCCAGCTCTTGAGGGGGCCCAGTCTCCACCCCTCCCTATTTCTTCATTATCTCCCTCACTACGAGGGGCACCAGGGAGAGGGGTGAACACGGGCCCCCTCTCCCCTAGCTACACCCCTGAACTATATCTCTAGTTTTTCAAAAGATCTAATTTAATTTATAATGACAACTTTTAGTGCTAAAATCAATGGATCCTCTGCAATTTCTTGTGCCACCTTGACAACCTTTACTCATTAAGACTTAATGGGTTGTATGGGTTTCCTTCTTTTGGAGGAACCTCCATCATCCAGAGAAAGTAGTTTTGCTTCAGAGCAAAGAGTCCTTCCTCTCTGAAAAGAGGCCCAAAGATACAACCCATTGATTTTACATTCCATCATATATGTGAAAAGAGAGCCTCCTTGGCCAACATACACTTGTCTAGAAACCTGTCTTCATCTTACCAGTGTGTACATCCAGCACAGTGTTATGTCTCCGTAATGCTACACTGAAGGGCTGCTGCTGCACCCTTCAAAGGCAGCATCAAGGTAACGCAAAATTGTCAGCTGAGTCAGCAGTGCTACAACATATTTCCCCATTTGGGACAATGAAGTTAAAAGCCTCATAAATAAATTTTAAACCAATACAATAAAAACCATAAGCAAAATCCTTAAACAACATCTCCAGCCAAAGCAAAAACCCAGAGCAAGTCCATACATGGTCAGAAGGCCAAGCTAGGCTCCTCCTTACTGCCCAAATGCCTGGATGAAAAGGACAATCTTCAACCACTTAGGAAAAACTGGGAGAGAGGTAAGAGAGTGGAGGGGATTCCAGAGTCTGGGAGCAAACATTGAGAAGGCCCCATGATGTCCACACAACCCCTGCTAACTTGGCAAAGAGGCACCTTTTAACGTGGTGATTCTCTTTATTGAGCAGGGGGAGAGTAACTGGCCCTCTCCATGCCCAGCACAGGACCTCCAGTGATTGTTGCTGGTGTCTATCTTATGTTTCTTTTTAGATCGTGAGCCCTTTGGGGACAGGGATCCTTCTTATTTATTTATTATTTCTCTGTGTAAACTGCCCTGAGCCATTTTTGGAAGGGCGGTATAGAAATAGAATAAATAACAACAACAACAACAACAACAACACCATACAAGCCATAAACATCTGGGCTATACCTGTTATCAGATACACTGCAGGAATAATAGACTGGACCCAGGCAGAGCTAGAGACGCTAGATCGTAAGACCAGGAAAATCATGACCATCAGTCATGCTCTGCACCCGCGCAGTGATGTTGATAGGCTATACCTCCCTCGCAGCTCAGGTGGAAGAGGAATGCTGCAAGTCCAGCAAACAGTAGAGGAGGAGAAAAGAGGCCTTGAAGAATATATCAAGGACAGTGAAGAAGATGCACTTCAAATGGTCAATAATGCGAAACTATTCAACACCAAGGAAAGAAAGCAGGCCTACAAGAAAGAACAAGTCAAGAACCGAGCAGAAAAATGGAGAAATAAGCCACTGCATGGTCAATATTTGCACAATATAAGTGGAAAATCAGACATCCACAATAAGTGGAAAATCAAGACCTGGCAATGGCTTAAGAATGGCAACTTGAAGAAAGAAACAGAGGGTTTAATACTGGCTGCACAAGAACAGGCACTAAGAACAAATGCAATAAGAGCAAAAGTAGAAAAATCCACAACAAACAGCAAGTGCCGCCTTTGTAAAGAAACAGATGAAATAGTGGACCACCTAATCAGCTGTTGTCAAAAGATCTCACAGACTGACTACAAACAAAGGCATGACAAGGTAGCAGGGATGATACACTGGAACATCTGCAAAAAATACAAGCTACCTGTAGCCAAACATTGTTGGGACCATCAAATTGAAAAAAGTTGAGAAAATGAAGATGTACAAATATTATGGGACTTCCAACTACAAACAGACAAACATTTGCCACACAATACACCAGATATAACTGTAGTTGAGAAGAAAGAAAAACAAGTCAAAATAATTGACATAGCAATACCAGGGGATAGCAGAATAGAAGAAAAAGAAATAGAAAAAAATCACAAAATACAAAGATCTACAAACTGAAATTGAAAGGCTGTGGCAGAAAAAGACCAAAATAATCCCAGTGGTAATTGGCGCCCTGGGTGCAGTTCCAAAAGACCTTGAAGAGCACCTCAACACCATAGGGGCCACAGAAATCACCATCAGCCAATTACAAAAAGCAGCTTTACTGGGAACAGCCTATATTCTGCGACGATATCTATAATAACCAACAGTATTGACAATAAAATTCTAGCATCCCAGGTCTTTGGGAAGGACTTGATGTCTGGCTAAAACAAACCAGTCAATAACACCGGTCTGACTGTGTGAATAAATAATAATAACCACCAAGCTTCTGAGCTGTTGGCATGCAAAGCAGGTCTCCCCAGCAGATCTTGGGAGGCAGGTAGATTCTCATGGGAACAGGCAGACCTAAACTATCTAAGCTCAAGGGTTAGACAAATAAGCAGGATGGTAGTTAGGTTCATTTGCTCACCTAACTACTAGTAACATTCATATGCCTACGGGCCAAACTACATGTTACATTATGCTGGTCATTAAGAGATGGGCTTAAAAGTGGAAGTGTCTCTTTTTTCCACAAAAAGTTTCCATGGGGGGCCCAGTGAAAAATGGGACTGTTATAAATGTTTGTGTGTGGGGGGGGGCATTCTCTCCGAACCATCTCCCACCAAAAATTGCATCTTCCGAAGCACCTCTTTCCCCTGAACAGGGTATTTATTGCAAGAGCTACTTGTGGAGGAAAGGGATTTGGGGAAAAGGTGTAGAGAGAAAGTGTAACTTCCTTCCATAAGCTGCCATGGTTGAATCTTAACTGGTCTCAATTCTCTGCTGCTGTGTTTTGTGAAAAAAGAGACATGTCTGGTTTTAAGCCCATCCCTTAACAACAGGCTTAAGATAATATGTAGCATGACCCTTCAGTGTTGCTTTGTAAAATAATTTGCTCAGATTTGAGAATGCCAGAATTGTAAGAAATCATACTGTATGATAGGTAGGTAAAGGGGCCTTTATTTATTTATTTATTTATTTATTTATTTAGCGTTGTGATCCATGCTCCAAATAAATTTACACATTAAGCTGTGCTAAAATGTTTCCCTCCCCAAACATCACTGGTAGTAGGAAGCTGTCAATGTATCCATCATGCTGCCATCTAGTGGGGGGAAAGAGAAAATGTATGCATGAAAGTATTAGACAAAAGAAACAAGAAGACATTACACATAAATACTTCTCCACTTTATTTCTCCATGGATGCCTGCAATAGCTGCAGGCACAATCTTTGCCAATCCACTCTCTTGGATTGCAGAAGGCCAGATATATTCTACAAACTGAACAATGAATAAATACCCAAGATGAGCCCAGGTTACAGGTGCATTGGTGGATTCCAGACTGACTCTTTCTTTCTTTCTTTCTTTCTTTCTTTCTTTCTTTCTTTCTTTCTTTCTTTCTTTCTTTCTTTCTTTCTTTCTTTGAGTCACAGTCACTGGATGCTAATTTCATTGCTTAGAGATGATTCTGATGTAACTTTTTTTTTCCTGCCAGAAAACATTACATCAATATAAGAAGAGGCTGGAGTCTGCTCAACTCCTTAAGGATCTTTTCTGCCAAGAAAGATTGAAAAGGAAGGAAGGAAGGAAGGATTTCACAGATGATACCAAACTCTTCCGGGTAGTGAAATCCAAAACAGATTGTGAGCAGCTCCAAAAGGATCTCTCCAAACTGGGGGAGTGGGCGACAAAATGGCAAATGCAGTTCAATGTTAGCAAGTGTAAAGTGATGCACATTGGGACGAAAAACCCCAACTTCAAGTATATGCTGATGGGATCCGAGCTGTCGGTGACGGACCAGGAGAAGGATCTTGGGGTTGTGGTGGACAGCTCGTTGAAAGTGTCGACTCAATGTGTGGCAGCTGTGAAAAAGGCAAATTCCATGCTAGGGATCATTAGAAAGGGGATTGAAAATAAAATGGCTAATATTATAATGCCCTTATACAAAACTATGGTGCGACCACACTTGGAGTACTGCGTACAATTCTGGTCACCACATCTTAAAAAGGATATTGTTGAACTGGAAAAGGTGCAGAAGATGGCAACCAAGATGATCAGGGCCTAGAGCACCTTTCTTATGAGGCTAGGCTACAACACCTGGGGCTTTTTAGCCTAGAAAAAAGACAACTGCGGGGAGACCTGATAGAGGTCTACAAAATCATGCATGGTTTGGAGAATTTGGAGAGAGAGAAATTCTTTTCCCTCTCACATAACACTAGAACCAGGGGTCACTCCATGAAATTGATTGCCAGGAGGTCTAGGACCAACAAACGGAAGTACTTTTTCACACAACACGTGATCCACTTGTGGAACTCTCTGCCACAGGACATAGTGACAGCCAACAACCTGGATGGCTTTAAGAGGGGTTTAGATAACTTCATGGAGGAGAGGTCCATCAATGGCTACTAGTCGGAGGGCTTTAGGCCACCTCCAGTCTCAAAAGGCAGGATGGCTCTGAGAACCAGTTGCAGGGGAGAAATGGCAGGAGAGAGGGCACACCCTCAACTCCTGCTTGTGGCTTCCAGCAACATCTGGTGGGCCACTGTGAGAAACAGGATGCTGGACTAGATGGGCTTTGGGCCTGATCCAGCAGGGCTGTTCTTATGTTCTTATGTTCTTATGACCAGCTAGCACAGCCTTCTGTCTTCTCTTTATGTGGTTCTACTCTGTCCACTTCTGGTTTATCTGAATCCCTTACACCGTCGCATCTAAAGAGATGGCATTTGCTGAACTGGATTTTTAAAAAAAAAAAAAAAAAAGCTTTAAAAGCTGCTCTGCAACTTTTTTGATTTTAAGCACCAGCAGTCTGGTTCCATCTTAGTTCAAATGCAGCCCATCCCTTTTTTCCAGGCTTTGTTTGGCCCAAAATGTATCCCAGTGCCTAACCAATCTAAACCCCTCCTCCCGGCACCCACCTCTCATCCACACATTGAGACCTCTCAGTTCTGCCTATCTCACTGACCCTGTGCATGGAACAGGTAGCATTTCTGAGAATGCTATCATGGGGGAGAATAGCTGGTCTTGTAGTAGCAAGCATGACTTGTCCCCTTAGCTAAGCAGGGTCCACCCTGGTTGCATATGAATTGGAGACTAGAAGTGTGAGCACTGTAAGATTTTCCCCTTAGGGGGTGGAGCCGCTCGAGAAAGAGCAGAAGGGTTTCAAGTTCCCTCCCTGGCTTCTCCAAGATAGGGCTGAGAAAGATTCTGGCCTGCAACCTTGGAGAAGCCGCTGCCAGTCTGTGAAGACAATACTGAGCTAGATAGACCAATAGTCTGAATCAGTATATGGCAGCTTCCTATGTTCCTGTGACTTCAATATGCTACCTATCAGCCTGAATTGGGCTTCCAGGACCTCCCAACTACATTTCCCCACATGGTTGGTGCTGACATGCACCACAACAGCTGACTTCTCCCCAGCACTGCCTAACAGCCAATCTAGACTCTGCGTGATCCAGACACCGAGTCCTTCCCAAGTACCTGGGATGGCTGAATTTTATTGTCAACGTTGTTGCTGTTGTTATAGATATCGTCACAGAA
Organism: Hemicordylus capensis; assembly: GCF_027244095.1. Lineage (NCBI taxonomy): Eukaryota > Metazoa > Chordata > Lepidosauria > Squamata > Cordylidae > Hemicordylus > Hemicordylus capensis. Next base: position 314,196,154 of record NC_069657.1, read on the forward strand.
TATAGGCTGTTCCCAGTAAAGCTGCTTTTTGTAATTGGCTGATGGTGATTTCTGTGGCCCCTATGGTGTTGAGGTGCTCTTCAAGGTCTTTTGGAACTGCACCCAGGGCACCAATTACCACTGGGATTACTTTGGTCTTTTTCTGCCACAGCCTTTCAATTTCAATTTGTAGATCTTTGTATTTGTTGATTTTTTTTCTATTTCTTTTTCTTCTATTCTGCTATCTCCTGGTATTGCTATGTAGATTATTTTAACAACTTCTTCTTCTTCTTCTTCTTCTTCTTCTTCTTCTTCTTCTTATTATTATTATTATTATTATTATTATTACTACTACTACTACTACATTTACATCCTGCTCTTCCTCCAAGGAGCCCAGAGCGGTGTACTACATACTTGAGTTTCTCTTTCACAACAACCCTGTGAAGTAGGTTAGGCTGAGAGAGAAGTGACTGGCCCAGAGTCACTCAGCTAGTTTCATGGCTGAATGGGGTCTCCCCAGTCCTAGTCCAGCACTTTAACCACTACACCACGCTGGCTCTCTTTACTCATTCTTTACTCAAAACAAACCATGCACACACCAAAACGTATTCAAATGTTCTTAAGTTGCACAAACATGTATAATTTCCATGCAGTAATATGAACATGAGGGCTGGTTTAAATCTTGCAGCACTGAGAAGGTAACTGAGAAGTGTTTTCTGGCAGAGCTCCATATAGATTCTGGGCTTGATGGATCGCCCCTTCCAGCATCTGGGGATCTATTGGGAGGCAGAGTCTCCATACCTGCTTTGCTCAACCCTAGCAGTGTCTGGCCCAGAAATGTAGCACACAGTGGAGGAGGAGCTACATGGAGCAAGGAACTTTGAAGCCATTTGCCCTCTGTGGTGTAGTGTAATGTAACGTCTGCAATGCCATGGAAGAAGTGACATTTCAACTGACCCCGAGTCTAGAGAATCCAGACATTCTTGGCAAGGATTAGGAGAGTTTGCAGGAAAAGTAGCAGTAAGTGGAAGGCAGAACTCACTGCCAGCATGAGAACGCTAGTTTGCCATACACAGCATGCCAACTCCTCCTCTTGAGTATGAAAACCTTTTGCAGGCATCGCTTTCAGACCTCCAAAAAGGGAGGGCACATGGTAATCAGGAGATATCGCCATCTTGCTTAGACTGGGAAGGGGGGAAGGCGGGGTTAGATTAAGGCTCCCCAACTTTCCAATCAGGTTTCATGCTTTCAAAGCTGATAGGCTGTTGGTTGGTTAGGCATGTGCATATAAATATACAAACAGCTGCATGACGTTGTTGGATAATAAGAATAATGAGAATAATGGCCGATATCCTGATTAATGCTGCATGTGTGTTGCTAAAAAAACAAAAGCATGCACATAACAATGCTAGCATTCATGCTTCTGGACTCTGGAGTTCAGGTGCTCCTGCATGGGTGGGTGATTTTCACTTAATCCTCCCTCCTGTCCCCACCCCCAAGTGCTCTGTGTTACCCAGAAGTCAGTCCCTGAGAGTTTCACAGCCCCCAGGGAACTATTTCTCAGTGCAACGAGCATTTCCATGGGGGGGGGGGGGGCGGGTAGGTAAACATTGTGCACTGCACAGGAGCACCAGCACTTCAGAAGCACTGCTGTACTTTTTTTTAACCTGCACACATGCAGTATTAGTATGTAGGCAAATAATAACAACAATAATAGCAGCAGCAGCAACAACATTTTAAATAATAAAAATGTGCAATGCATGGGCAGTCTCCTGCAGTATGTGCATGTCACTGAATCAAGGTATTGAGACATCAACAATTTACAGGACTTCAATTGTATTTTGCTTTTTTTTAAAAGTAATTTTTCAAAGGCAAAGTTAAGTCACCTTCCTTCCTTGCTTCCTTCCTTTATTTAGCATTTTGAGTGACTCCTAGCCAAAGGTCTAGCTAGCTAGTTTAACTCATTATATGAAATTTCCTTTAGGAAGAAATTGAAGACTGACCTTTTTATCCAGGATTTTGGCCAATGAAGTCACCCTCTTTTCTTTTAAAATTGTAACTGTGTTTGTTTTATTTTTAGGTTGTTTTAATTGAAATGTTATTATTGTTTTTATCTTGTTTACTGCCCTTGGATCTTAGGACGAAGGGTGGTGTATATATATATATATATAGAGAGAGAGAGAGAGAGACGGACGGACAGACAGACAGACCTTCAGCCTGGGGAGCCTCTCTGCCTCCTGGGATCTGGCTACAGTTTCCCAAAGTCTCCTTTGTGTGTGCGTTTTCTTACTGCCAACTAGAGTTGAATAGAAATACCCAGTTTTAATCCACAATTATGTAGGAGCAAAAATGGGAGAGGGGGAATTTGGTGCTGTCTTGGTTGTCCAATTTCAAAGAAACAACCGTTTCTTTGAAATTTGCTGCTGGGATTGGGGATTAAAGAGGGACCATGGAAGCAGCAGCAGTCTTTTCTCTTGCTTAAAACTTCCCCAACCCACCTTGCTTTAAAGATACTGGCTGACATACAGAGCAAGAATGTCCTGGTGCAATTAGAACTTTCAGGGATTTCCCCCAAATTTTGAAGTCTTATGAAGCCCCCCACAACTACCAAAATACTGGTAAATCCTACTCCCAGCACACACTGCTTTCCCAGATGCTGTATGAGATTTCCCTTCAGCCAAAGCCATGAGTGTCAGTCTTTAACTGGGGAGGGGGGGGGACATTTCCCTGCACAGAGAGTGAAGGCTGGTAACCCTGAAAAACCACCAAGACAATAGGATGTCGGTGTTTTGGAAGAGCCGGTCAGGAAGCCAGACACAGCTATCATGCAGTAAACTATTGCCAGACAGGTTGGCTGTTGAGTTTTCTGAAGCTCCGCATTCGAGCTCAAAATACACTCATCATCCCAATGAGAATCCCAGCTGGGGAAGGCAATGCTGGAGGCACTGTGCTTATTACTCCTTGGGACTCAAGGGACTGGGATAGGTTTTTACAAGCAGCTAAAATGAAGAAGGAGATCATATGGGAAGGTGCTAGGCTCCTATTGTTTCCGGATATAAGTCCTATAACGCAGGGCAAAAGGGAAGAATTACCTGTGGTTAGGGGGGAAGAAAGGAGGTCACAATGAAAAATGTGTCGGCATCAGTTTCCCTCAGCTGCCAAACAGCGTTTTATAAGCAGTGAGAAACCCTACATCTTTGGGGGAGTCAAGGCAGCTCCTAAGGCAGAGAAGAATAAAGAAGGTATGTACGTATGAGTGAAGAATCTGTTAGAGGTTTGTTGTGTTAATGAACTAGGGAAGTGGAGCTTTCCTCTGCACAAAAAGCAATGTATGCCAAGTCCTGCTCTGAGGCACAGATCATGTGATGCAGGCAGTCTCACACATACCTTCTTCCCCTTTTCGCAGAGAATATCTTTTGGTATTTTCACATTCACAAAGTTTGGAAAGAATTTCGAGTGTGAGGGTCGGGGGAGGAGTCGGATTTCAGGATTCACACAGGCCCTTCTCCAGTCTAGAAAGCATCATGGATGGATGAGTGATGGATGATGGAAGTTGCAGTCCCGCAACATCTGGGGACCCAAGGTTGGGAACCCCTGATTCAGGGTCCCAGTTAATCTGCTAAGTACATACAGCTGAAATAAAAGCATATTCTTCCTCTCCTTCCCCGAAACTGCATTTCCCTCTCCTTCCTTTGTTTTTTCCTCCTGTGTTGAATTTTAGATGTTAAGCTCCTATACTCTTGTATAAAGACACATATACACTGATTGTGTAACAACAACAACAATAACAACATTTATTTCAATTAGACTTAGACATGACTAACCTTTGCTGGATTGGGCTCATCCAGCACACTATGTGACCATCAAGGATACATTTCTGGATATCACAGGACACTCTCACAGCCAGAGTGACTCATTAAAATTTGCTCTCCCCTCTTGCACCCCCAGCACAGCTAGTTAAGCTGTGCCTTCCGCCAGTCCACTGCCTTTCCTACTACTGTCAGGCTGTGCTGAGTGTGTTAGCTAGTGCTTGTTTGCAGTATAGCATAGTGGTTAGAGTGTTGGACTAGGACCAGGAAGACCCGAGTTCAAGTCTCCATTCAACCATGAAACTCACTGAGTGACTCTGGGCCAGTCATGTATCCCTCAGCCTAACCTATCTCACAGGGTTATTGTGAGGATAAAAATAATCATGTATACTGCTCTGGGCTCCTCAGAGGAAGAGCTGGATAAAAATGTAATAAATAAATAAATAAGAAAATAAGAAAATAAAATAAATGTGCATACTCACATCTCCCCTCCTCCAGTTTAGCATCTTTAGCAAGGTGAGGCTTTTTTAAAAAAAAAGAAAGAAAAAACAGACGAAAGAAAGAAAGTCTGATGTTCCTGCAAGAATTCAGGGTCCCTCCGATCAACTGACTCCCTCAAGACATTTCCCTTTGCCCATTTTGCTTTATGAATAGGGGAAATGGTTTGTATCAGAGGTGTAGCAAGGTGGAGGTGGCCCCTAGGACAAAAAGTGAAGGTAGGTCCCTGCCCTGCCCCTCCTCCCCTGGATTCTTCTTCTTCAGAAAAGATGGGAGCGCAAAGAGCCAGCTGTCCCCCAGCTGGTGTTCCCCCTTGTTCACTCCCTAATTTGGCTAAGAGAAAAACAAGTCAGGAAACATGCTGAAATGACATTTTCCCTCTAAAACGGCAAGGGCTGGACATCCTCACAGTTCTAAAACTGTACTGAAAGCAGCAAAACAATGCTTTGTGCACTATTTGCCACCTAAAGGCTATAGGCTGCCTCTCATTTCCCTAAAGGAATCAAGGAAAATCTCACACTTCACATTTCTTATTCCTAAAATCTTCCCTCTGCTGAAATACAGGATCTCAAACATGCCAGGAAGGAGGTTGCAATTTCAGCCCAGAATATCAAAACCACCCCACTCCCAACCACCGGAATGGAGTAACACCAAGAGATTATGAGCACATGTTTTCCAGACTCACCTTAACCTACACAGGGGAGTGCATAAAGTCATCATTTGATAAACCCAGAATGCTCACCAGTCTGATTTTCTTTGGCAAAGGCCGCTGTGCTATTAGGAACTTGATTAGCCAGCAATAATGAGTGAATGCAGGGACTCCCCAGTGTGAGCAGATGCATGTGTAAAAATAAAAATAAATAAACCAAATAAATAAATAAGAAAGCCGCCGCACTAAGTAAAGCCATACTGCCACCTCAGGTTACCATCTGTTTCTACTTTCCCTCAGCGTTTTCCTTCAGAGCATTTTCTCAACTGTGTACAAGGCCAGTTGGCGTCTTTTCACGCCATACGTGGTTGAGGCCTCACAAGAATCTTGGTGCCCCTTTCTCATGATCCTGGACCCTTGGATGTACTGTGGGGAAACAAGAGACACTTGGATGCTTTGCATGTATCATTTTAGCAATCTTTTATTCTCTCACAGCACAACCTCTCTCCTTTTTTAATCTTACAGTTTGTAGGGGTAGTAGAAATAGAAGAGTGTTAGATTTGGCAATAAATTAATGTCTAGTTGAAGGGGAAACAATTACAAATGGGAAACAGATTTATTCACACTCAGTGCATTAATGAAAACTCTCTCTTTAAAAAAAAACAAAAAAAAACCCTAGGTATACTGTGTGGAAAAAAATAATGGCCCAGCAGGTCCACTTTTTATTAACAACTCATCAGTAAGCAGGTTGTAATTCATAACAAAGAATTTACCCCAAGGAATGCCACAGGACTGCGAGCTTTTTAGTTTCCTAAGAAAATACATATGTTGTTCCACTTGGTTTCCTTTCAATAAAATCCACCAGTTAGCACTTCATTTTCGAGCTGTTCTGACAAATCAGGTGAGTTAGCTTGGTAGAAAAAACAGAAGCCAACTTTTCAGCCGTGAATTTTAGGGAATTTTTTAATAACTTAAATAAATGTCCCAAATGGTGAGGAAGCCATGATAAAAGCCTGAAAAGGGTTGTTTGCTTGGAACACTTTGAAAGAATATTTCTACTTTTCATTTATGTCAGTAACTTCTTTTTCTTCCAGAGATATATTTTAGGAACCACCTATATATGTATGTGTTAGAGAAAAACTTTGCCTAAAATTACCCATTTATAGATACACAGAGACACACTATTATAGCTTAAATAATGTAACTCTTTACATTAACTTTAATGTAACTAGTGTAATTAATAATGTAACTTTAATCAAAGTAGATTGAATGCAGTACAGCAAAAATTAATTGGGACTAAATCCCTTTGAAACTGGAATGGGATTTACTTCTGAGTAAGCATGCTTAAAATGGGGTTGTTCATTACAATTGACTTAAATCCTATCAATTTCAAATTGAATATCCCAGTCAACACTTGCTGGCTTGTACTCATCGCAGAGGTGTAGCAAGGTTGGAGCAGGTCCTGGGACACAAAGTGAAGATGGACCCCTCCCTGCCACCTTCATCTTTAGAGAGGTGCAAAGAAGAGAACAAAGAGCAAGCTGGCATCCTGTTGGTGGGCCCCCACTCTCAGGGACCCGGGGACATTTGTTCCCCCTCTTTGTTCAGTTATGTCTCTCTCATGCAGGGGCATAGCTAGCGGAGCAGGGCCCGTGTTCATCCCTCTCCCTGCTGGACCCCCAGAGTGAGGGAGATAATGAAGAAAATAGGGAGGGGTGGAGCTGAGGGCCTCTCAGGACCTGGGGGCCCATGTTCTTTGAACCCTTTCGCTCAATTATAGCTACACCCCTGCTCTGACGGAAAAGACTACGTCTCAAACAAAGCACATAGACACAAAGCACCACTGTGTTCAAGAGGCACAAGAGAGTGGGCTAGTTGAGCTGAAGTACTGCCCAGTTCAAGACATGATAGAAAATGGGCTGACCAAGCCGCTACCAAGAGCCCAGCTTCAGATTCTTTGAGAGAAGATGGGAGTTGTAGATCGGTACACAAGATGATGGAAAGGGGTACTGGAGATGCAGCACCTGATGGCATTGGCTCTTAGCACCAGCACCTATATTGACCACTAGGGGCATTAGAGGTAGAGATAGTGAGCAAGGAAATCACCTTTAGGACTGCACTTTCTCTACTCTACTCCCCCTTTGTTAGGTTTCATTATCTCACCAGGAGGTTTTTCACACATGGCTCTATGAAGAGCAAATCTGCTTCGCAGCTGATTCGAGGCACTTTAATTCGAGGGATTAGATGGACCATTTGCAAAGCCATCAGCACCTCCTTCGCATAACCATCAGCACCTCTATCCACATCTCCGGACAGGGGCATAGCAGGGTTGGAGTGGGCCCAGAGACAAGATTTTAAAATGCCCCCCCACCACTGAAGCTCAGCTCATGAAGTAAAGAAATCTTAAATGACACTGAATAGTGGTAACAAAAAGCATAGTGATATATATATATATATATATCTATGTGCCACAATAGAACATCATCCTAAATTATTTTTAAAAGGTTTTGTAAACTGAGGACGATGCAAGTCATTGAATGGTACTAGAGAAAGACATGCTGTTCTGGTAGCTCCAGGTCTTAACACTCACATCAATTTCAGAGGATGAATACAACTGAAGGAAGCCCGTGCGGCTGTGCGGCTGGGGGAGTCAGTCATGTGACTTGCCTCTGGGGCCCCCCAAGACAGTGGGCCCCCAGACAACTGTCTCCCCTTTCCCTATTATAGTTATGCCCCTGCCTCTGGGGAAAGCAGAAGCCCTGGAGTTTTTTTTCAAAATCTGCTGGAAATAGAGGATTTTTTTTTACCCTGGACATAACTTGGGCTAAGCCAGAATTCACAGCCTTCATTCGGGGAGAATCAAAGTCCTGTCTGTCCTGGTCCCTGATAGCCCGCAGGGAGGTCAGATTAAATCCAGAGACTATATAGTCTGGCACACTCCAATCAGGATTGGATTCGGGGGGGAGGGGGGAGCCCTGTCTGTAAAACCTCCTGGAGAGACAGAATTCCTTCCTTCCTGCATGAAGCTAGCAGCCAAGCATGTAGTTTCTTATCTCTCTCCCTGATGGATTTTCCTAAATAAACTACTTATCTGTTTACGTCCACTGTAGCTGGGGCAGATAAAGAAATCTCCCCTCCTGAGCTTTCTAACAGGGTTATACAGCAAATATTCATATACCACTTTTCAACCAAAGTTCCCAAAGCTGTTTACAAATAAATAAATAAATAAATAAATAAATAAATATTGCTCCCCATCCCCAAAGGATTCACAATCTAGAAAAGAAACATAAGATAGACCCCAGCAACAGCCACTGGAGCAATGCAGTGCTGGGAATGGATAGGGCCAGTTGCTCTCCCCCTGCTCAATAAAGAGAATCGCCACTTTAAAAAGGTGCCTCTTTGCTCAGTTGGCAGGGGCAGGTTATGGGCCCAGTGAACCCAGTGAATCCAGAGAATCCAGAGAAAGCAGACAAAAAGGCCCAGTAAGTAAGTGGAAAGCCTGCTGGATTGGAAAGGATTTATAGAGAAATGGCAGGGAACGTTTTTCCCATGCAGAGAGCAGCACAGGGACAGCCAGCAATCCCGAGGCTGGACAGATTTAATTCTGAAACATGGTCATTAAGGATGGAGTCCTTTATCATGGTTCAGGGACTGGAAAGTGTCTTGCAAGAGGACAGACTGGAAGCAGCTGGAGAGCAAGCAGCATGGGATGCCCAAACCAGAAAAGTCTATGGATTCATCAGCTTGCATGTGGGTGACTTAATTATTGTTCATTTGAGAAGGACCAGGATAGCTAAAGAAGACTGGGAGATTTTAAAATGCCTGTGTGCAAGGAAGACAACTAATACTAGTATTGATATGATTGTGAGACTGTGCAATATTAGGCTGAAAGAAGGACAGAATTTAAGTGAGCATGTTAAACAAATTCTGGACATTTCAAGAGGGCGTGAAAGGGAAAATGTAAAAATCCCAGATCAAGTAATTATTGAATTTATTTTGAACAGTCTACCAGAAAACTTTCAAGTGATACATTGTGCTTTGGAATTAAGGGAGGAGATTGATTTGGAATTTCTGATTTCTAGACTTCAGGATTTTGATATGGCTGATGCAGCCTCTAATGAGCTCTCTGACCAAAAGAGTCATGTTACATCATTTCAGAACAAACAAAAGAGCAAGGTGCATTGGCTGTTAGGGGTGTGCACAGAACTGGCTGGTCTGGTTCAGTTCAGGTCCGAACTGGACCCAAACTGGACCAGGCCTCAGTTTGGACCCTCAAACCCCTCAGTTTAGTTCGGTCCACAGGGTTTTGTGGACCTTTTATGATTTTATTTTATTTTATTTTTTAAAAACGTATCCCCCTCTGGGGGGCTTCTCTGAGGAGGCGGGGTGTGTGTGTCCACGGAGGTTTCCCCTCATCCACCGGCCTTCCTTCCTTAAAAAACAGACCCGTTCGGCCATTCTTCAGCTCATGCGGGCCTTTCCCCTGGCACAGCAGCCATTTTGGAGGCCACTTCACCTGCACAATGGACCTCATCTGGGGTTGAGCTGAACCAGGAGTGGTTTGGCTTGACCCTGAGCCTTCAAACTGAACCAAAGAAGAAGAAGACATGCGCCAGCATAGCCTACCACTAATTGCAATGAAATCTTCTTATATGTAAATTCTGGAGCTTTTGTATACCATACTATCAGGGTGTCAAACTGCTGGCACATGAGTAGGATGCAGCCCACAGAGCTCTGCAATCTGCCTTCCAACAAAGCTTCCTGTGGCTGGTTGTTTCCGGTCAGCACCATGTTTCTCGTCCCCAATGCCGGTGTGTTTCCTCCCCCGCCTTGCTGTGCTTGGAAGTGGCAGAAGCCTCTGCTGGCAGAGGCCAGAAGAATGGGGACTCAGACAGCAGTAGGAACTCAGCTGTTCCTCATTGCTGCCACATTTCACCTCCCCAGTGCATTTCTTCCCCCACCACCTCACTGCACTCCAAATCTTCCTGCAGGTGGCGGGTTCTAGCCACTGCCGTGTTTCTCCTCCCTGCCTGTGTGCCTCTGCAAGAGCAAGAGATGCGGGAGAGAGGAAAAGAGGCTGGGGTAGAGGAGGTGAGCCTGGAGTGAATGGAGAGTAAGTGGGTGGGAGATGGCTTCTGCTCTTCTTGGACATGAAGTTGTTTTGGAATTATTGATCTGAGGTTGAGAACAATAACAATTAAAATATGCTAATCTTATTTATTTATTTATTTATTTATTATTAAAACTTTTATACCGCCCTTCCAAAAGGCTCAGGGTGGTTTACATTAAAACACCATTAACATCAATTAATAATTAAAACAAAAATTATAAAACAGCACAAAACAACAACTAACAATTAAAAACATCATAAAACAACAATTAAATAATCAGAACAATTTAAAAACAAGTTTCAAAAAGCTGAGAAAGCTTGGTTGAAGAGATGTGTTTTCAGAAGTTTTTTAAAAATTGCCAGAGATGAGGAGGCTCGTATCCCAGCAGGAAGCACATTCCACAATCTCGGAGCAGCAACCAAGAAGGCCCGTCTCTGTGTAGCCACCAAACGAGTTGGCGGCAACTGGAGACGGACCTCCTCAGATGACCTCAAAGGGCGGTGGGGCTCATAACGAAGAAGACGCTCAAATACCCAGGGCCTAAGCCGTTTAGGGCTTTATAAGTTATAACTATAACTAAACCTATTGGAAGCCAGTGTAGCTCCATCAACAGAGGAATATTCAGAATTTCTTCTAAGAAATAAATTAAAAAATCAACCTTTCCCCTGAACTTTCCCCTACTTTTTCTCTGATGTAAAAAGTAGTGTCTTCAGATAATTAAAATGACAGGATTGTCCATGTAAAAGTTGGTATCTGCAGATCAAAGGGAAGTATGTTATTCAAAATTTCTTCAAAAAAAAAAAATCAGAAATTTATCAACCTTTCCCTGAGCATATTCTGGTGTTAAAAGTAGTCCATTCTGTTAATTTAAGTGACAAGGTAAGCAAGGGAGAAAGAAAGGAAGAAAATGAGAGAAAGAAGGAGGAGGAAGACAGAAGCCAGTGTGAGGCAGGTCCAAGGCAACAAAAGATGGTGCAAGACTATGTGCACACACACCCCAATTGGCACTCCTGCCACAAAGGATTTGTGCAAAACAATGAATTGAAAACAATGGTTTACAAATATCCCATAATTCCTTGTCTTCCTGAATTCCCAGCATGTTTTTCAAAAATCTGCATTCCTGGTCAAGGGAAATCACTGTCAATAGCTCTAACAATATAGCCGAATTCACATATAACCCGGAATCGCACCCTCCTCCTCCCGCTCTCCTGTCCAAATTCAGCCGTTGAAGAGAGCTGTCTCTCTGCAGTCAGAGAGACTGCAGAGAGGCGGGGGAGGTGGGCTTTCTTCTTTACAGAAGGACAGCTTGCACAGCCAATTGGGCCAGAGTGAGAGAGGAGCTTCCTCCCTCAACTCCGATTCCATGGGGACAAAATTGTGGTGCCAGCGTTTGGAAGTAGCACTGGCGCCACAAAACTGTAGTTCAAGGCAGTGAAACTCCCCAGGTTCAGAGTGGAGTTTAAGGAGGGAAACCACAGGTCCCTTTTCACCCTTAACTCCAGTTCCCAGCATTCAGACATGTGGCTACAGAAACCAGAGGTGAAGGGGCCTCTGGTTTCCTATTGGGTCCTAATTCAGCTTATATTTCAGTAGGAACAATCTGATGTGGTAATTTTGCTTGGCATGCATAGTACTAGAGCAGGGGCTCCCAACCTGTACTCCAGATATTTCTGAACTACAACTTCCATCTTCTCCAGCCACAGCAAATTGAACTACTGATGGCTTCGTAGTTCAGCAACATCTGGAGTCTCACAGGCTGAGAACCCCTGAATTAGAAGATGCATGTGGAAAGTGAAATGATTGTATTCTGCTTCCCTTTCTCCTAGTCCTGCACCAAATCATGGTGTTCTTAGGCCTAATAACAATCAGGAGTAGAATTGCCATGCCCCCTGGAATTTCAGGTTTCACCAGGATTTTAAGCATCTCAACCAGATTGCTTAGCCCACCCAGATTTGCCCGGATTTCAGCTTTCATTAAAAAGAAAGAAAGAAAGAAAAACAAACAGCTAAGCTCTAGTCCTTGTAGAAGTGGAGTTATGGAGCAAAACGTGGAGTCACTATACTGCTCCAAAATTATTTTCATGCCAATTTACAGAATATGCAAATTTGATTGGTTGATTGATTAAGTGCTTGGTGTCAACTCTTAGAGTTGGTGTCAACTCTTAGAGACCACATAGATAGATTCTCTCCAGGATGGTCTGTCTTCAACTTGGCCTCAACTTGGCCTCCAGGATGGTCTGTCTTCAACTTGGCCTTTAAGGTCTCTCAGTGGTGCATTCATTGCTGTTGAATTCATTGCTTGCTGCTGGTTGTCCTCTTCTTCTCTTTCCTCCAACTTTCCCCAGCATTATGGACTTCTCAAGGGAGCTAGATCTTCGCATAATGTGTCCGAAGTATGATAGTTTGAGCCTGGTCATTTGTGCCTTGAGTGAAAATTCTGGATTGATTTGTTTTATGATCCATTTGTTTGTTCTTCTGGCTGTCCCTCAAAAGTCTTCTCCAACACCAAAGTTCAAAAGCGTCAATGCTTTTTCTATCTTGCTTCTTCCAAGTCCAGCTTTCACATCCATAGAGTGTCACGGGGAAAACCATTGTCAGAACAATTCTGACCTTTGTAGGTATAGACATGTCACAACATCTAAATATCCTTTCCAAGGCCTTCATTACAACTAGGGATGTGCAAATTGATTTGGGTACAAATCGATTTGTAACTGAATCTAGCTGATTTGGGTGGTTTGGAGACAAAACAAATCACCTCTGTGGTCCATAGGCTAGATTCAGATCCAAATCGAATCACGCCTGATTTGATTCGAATCGATTCAAGATTCAGATCCCTCCTATTAATTTCCTCAGATTCCCAGCTTTCTTTCTTTCTTTTTTTTTTTTTTTAAAGCTAAGCTCTAGCCCTTGTAGAAGTCGAGTTATGGAGCAAAATGTGTGGTCATTATTTTTCAAGTGTTTGGATTCTTTGGTGTATAACTTTCCCTCAATGAATCTCTATGAGGATTCATTACACACCTTCATTTCTTCTATTCATTTTGGCTGTCTTTTCGACAGTGGAACATTGGAACATAGGAAGCTACCATATACTGAGTCAGACCATTGGTCTATCTAGCTCAGTATTGTCTTCACAGACTGGCAGCAGCTTCTCCAAGGTTGCAGGCAAGAATCTCTCTCAGCCCTATCTTGGAGATGCCAAGGAGGGAACTTGGAACCTTCTGATGGACCAAGGGTCTGACTCATTATATGGCAGCTTCCTATGTTCTTATGTATGCTTTGTCCATTGCTTACTCTTCTGAAAAAGCAGTCAACATCGATAACGTGAATTCAAAGTTACTGCTCATATGGAAACAGCTGACTCTTCCATCAGAAATAGGACTGGGCCACAGTGCTGTCATAGATAAATACAATTTAGGAACATAAAACTCTTGTTCATGTCTTAAAACGCATATGCTGATGAATTATTAATTTATAGAAATTCACATTATTATTATAATAGCTGAATAGTTCTTTCCTATTCAGTTATTTTTCCTCTGCCCAAGTGAAGAAATGAAATAATCCCTTAATTACTCAAATTGTTTTATCTGACAAAAAAGAGAGAGAGAGATTCTGATTAGACTTGTATTTACATATACTAATGAGTGAGATCAGTTTGAAAATGTTTTAAGTTCTTGTTATGTTCTCCTTGCTTCCCTAAGAAATGAGAAGTTCTAGGGCAGGGCTGCTCAATTTCGGCCCTCCTGCAGATGTTGGCCTAAAACTTCCATAATCCCTGGCTATTGGCCACTGTGGATGGGGATTATGGGAGTTGTATTCCAAAAACAGCGGAGGGCCCAAAGTTGAGCAGGCCTGTTCTAGAGGGACCATGCTAACCTGATTCTGGCTTCCTTTGGAGGAGACTTATCATTGTAATATTAGGCAACAGCACAATGGCACAATGGGAAGGGGGCTAGACATGGGGGCTCATGGCCCTAATAGCTTGGTTTGGGGCCAAGAGGAGAATATGGTCCAAACCAACCCTCATGGGGTGGGGGAAAGTGTTTTTCTTTCTTGTTAGAGCCTGTTCAAAGGCCCCATTGTAAGGGCCACAGTCCAAGTGATTAGAGCTTTGAGTAAGCCATAAGTGCACACATGTCTCGTCCCCTTACCACCACACCAGTGTGCTGTTGCCTCTTCACATTGTGGGGGTGGGGAGGAGGACTGTTCTGTTTTTCAAGGTCTGAAGAAAATGTATCACCATGTTCAAAAATAATCATATTTTGCAATTATCTTAAAATCTACTCTCCTTTTAAAAGGCTTGTGATCCTTTTCATTTAACTTGTCTTCATATACATAGTGCTGCTGAGTTGCTCTCCTGCAAATTGGGCCATGTGTGAATGGTGTTAATCTGGGAAAACATGCAGGGGGAAAACCAAACCTACCAGGAAAGGTAGGTTTTATCTTCAAATTATAGACTGATTTCAGGGGTTGTTTTTTGGGGGGGTGGGGGTGGGGGGTTGTAGTTGTGGGGAAAGCCAATTTAAACTTGCATGTTAAAAAAACCCATTTATAATACCAGTGGTTTCTGAAGAGCTCTGCTCTGGTAAGTGTGACTTGGACTCCATCATTTTTTCTTAAAATGTTGCAAGCCCCTCTGACTGCACATGTTCAAGAATGATAGAATCTATTTGCCTGAATGCTGGTTGCAACATAGCAGCTGCCTGCTGCTTTGGCTGCTTTACAGAATGGAGGAGGTGCTTATGCTTTGTGTTCCAGTGGAAAAGCCACCCATGTAACCTAGTTTGTTTGTTTTTTACCAGGAGGCTGCATGGTATGATTGCCAAGCAAATTGCTACCCCTCCTGTTTACAAGCTTCTGAAACTAGCTTCCAAACTAGGCTTTAACAAAGAAAATGTGTGAAAGCACCAATAAAACTGCTCTAATAAGCCCTCCATAGCAAAAGTCCAATGGCAGGCCATAAATGGAAAATGCTGAACAGTGTCAAAAGTGTTAAAATGGAAATATATGCTGGTTCTGCAATGGAAACAAGGAGATGTGGTGCCTAGAGACAGGAGGCTTGAAAGGATAGTTGAGGGGACACCCAGAACCATGCAAAAATGTATTTGTCATTTGACTGATATTGGAAGTGTGTGTGTGTGTGTGTGTGTGTGTGTGTGTGTGTGTGTGTGTGTGTGAAAACACACTTCTTTTCTCCCGGAAACCAAAGCTTTCTTTGAGGTTGTTTAAAAAAACAAAAACCAAAAAACCCTGGTGCTTTAAAATATCATTGTTACCCTCCGTTCTTTTGAGATGCTTTCAAAAGTACCAACACATCATATAGGTATATATCCTTAAGGCCTGCTGTGACTGTCCCTACTTTGGGAGGTAAGATGGGTGACTTCTAGGAACAGGGCCTTTTCTGAGGTGGTCCCCTCATGCATTTTTATCAGACGACTACACTGTTATCTTTTAGACAACAATTTAAAAGTGTCATTCGCCCAGGTTTTTTGGCAGCATTTAATTTGTGCATGTTAATATTTCATACTTTGATGCTGCTGTGCTTGTGTGTGTAGTAGTAGTAGTAGTTGTTGTTTTGCTTTGTGGTTGTTGTAGTTGAATTGCTTTAACCGTCTGTGGCAAGCCATTTGGTTTCAGGGGAGTCTACAGGTGCAGAAATGGGAGGGGGGAGAACAATAGTCAGGACATTCTCACGAGCAGCCTAACCCAAGCTAGGGCGCCCCAGCCTGGCTTAGGCTGCTTGTCTGGCGTGCTGGGATTGCTTCCTGTCCCAACAGTTCTGCATTTTACAAGCCAAGGGGAATCCTTCACAAAAGGCTTCTAAAGATTGGGCGGGTGGGCGGGGGGGGGGGGGGAGAGCCGAGGCACCTTGAAATGTAAGTGACGGGCTGCGGAGGTTGAGGCTACTCCTTGAAGCTCCCTGGGCTGAGTGCCCCAGCAGTCTACTCATGCGTGCAGGGCAGAGCAGTGCCGCAGCTGCGCAGCCATGCATGGGCTGCTGGGCTGGGGGTGCCGCTGCTGCTCCTCCTCCTCACTGGGCCCAGGCAGCTCTGAGGAGTGGCACTGCTGCAGCCGCTGCCGCCACTGTCAATCAGCACCTTATCATTTACTTTTAAAGGTACCTCAGCTCTTGCCACCCTGCCCCTCCCGGACCCCCTTTGGAAGCCTTTTGTGAAGGATTCCCCTTGGCTTGTAAAGGGGAGTCCTCACCAGATTTCTCTTTACAAGCCACTTTACATAGCCCCTCAAACTGCTGAACCACCACGGCTTGGGCTCACTTCGATTCGGACCAGGCTCACCATGGGCTGGATTTCACTTCGGCCAGCTTCCTGAAGGCTGGTTTGGTTCACGATCAAGCCACTCAAACTAGCCTAGCTTGTGCCAGACTGTTGCACTGTGAACCGTTTGTGCACACCCCGGCAGAAGGCACTGCTTTGCAGTGGTTAAAAAAAAAGGGCAGACTTGCCACCATTGCTGGGGTGCTGTCATGGCAGTGGGGAGGTGTCTCTCCTGATGTCCCCCATCCTCACGCTGCCCCCTGGTCATTTTTGGGACTTTACGAGCCATTTTTGGCCCATTACAGGCCTACCTGCGGTGGCCATTTTGGAGGCCACTGCGCATGCCCAATGGTCCTCTACATGACTGGGTCATGACCATGGACCATGGGCTTCATGAAGAAGTCCATTGGGCATGCGCAGCAACCTCCAAAATGGCCACCGCAGGCAGGCCCGTAATGGGCCCAAAACAGCTAAAAATAACCCATTATGGGCCAGAAATGACCAGTGGTGGCTGGCCGGGGGGGGACATCAGGAGTCACGGCAGCACCCCACAGAGCCCAGCAATGGTGGTAAGTCCACCTTTAAAAAAACAAACAAAAAACCTAAAAGGCAGACCAGGCTTGGCTCTAGTGTCATAGAACCAGACCGGACCCAGTTCAGTTCAAGTACGGTTCTATTCGAACCGAACCAGGTTTTCAGGTTTTGTGCACAACCTTATCAAAGAGACCATATTACTCCTATCTTAAAAGAACTACACTGGCTACCAGTAAGTTTCTTGGCTGGTTATAACCTATAAAACCCTAAATAGCTTAGGCCCAGGGTATCTAAAAGAATGTCTTCTTCACTATGAACTCCGTCGCCCATTTAGAGCATCTGGAGAGGTTAGTCTGCAGTTGCCACCAGCTTGTCTTGTGGCTACACAAGGCCTTCTATTGCCACCCCAAGACTCTGGAATACACTCCCTGCTGAAACAAGAGTTTCCCCATCGCTGACAACTTTTTAAAAGTCCCTAAAGACACATTTATTCACTCAAGCTTTTAAACTAGACTTGTGGTTGTAAATTGCTTAAAGGTTTTAATTTCTGCCCAGAGAAGGAAATTTGGAGTGGTGTACAAATATAACAAGCAAGCAAACAAACAAACAAATAAAGAGACAGTTTTGCAATTTACGGATACTTTTCTTTCACTCATTGATAATACAGAGCACTGTTCAGAGAAGTGCATTCATGGGTTGTTGGGGTTTTTTTGCCTTTGTCCCAGGAACATGTGTTGCTTTCTGTCTGCATAACAGATACATCAGAGCACCTCGGTTTATGTGTGATTTCTGTAATAATTATGTATTATGTATTATTTCTGCTACAACTTCACTTTTTGTTTTCATTTTTTGTTTTCAGCAGCACTGAGGTTTTTAATATTAGCCGATTAATATGAGCCATTTTTGGAAGGGCGGTATAGAAATTGAATAATAATAATAATAATAATAATAATAATAATAATTATTATTATTATTATTATTATTATTGTGAATGTTTTTTCTTTAAAAAAAAAAACACCCTAACAAACACAAAGCCTTACTCTAGGAGTGCTCCCATAATATGACATATAGAGGTCGTTCTCATGACCAGCTCTACCCAGGCTAGTGCAGCCCTGGGTAGAACTACTCATAAGTACTGCCGGGATTGGTCTCAATCCTGGTGCTCCTCAAACCGAGGAGCGTGCACCCTTCTTCCCTACTGCCCAGTTTTGTGGATGCACGGGATGCTGGCAGCATATTTTGGGCTATAGGCAGCCATTAGAATGATAGAGGCTGGGGGAAGGAGTGATGTGGTCTCAGGGATTTCCAGTACTGCCCATGCTGTGCATTGCGGGACATCTGGAGGATGGGCTTCACTCCCCCAGCCTCCATCTGCCAAAAAAGTGCCGCTTTTGTTCCTGCCTTCAGCTTTGCGAGGGGTGAAAGTGCCAGGTGGTTGTTGGCTCTTGTCTCCCTGTCCACTTCCTATCATCCCTGACCCTGACTGTCCCCGCATCTCAGAGACATCAGATGAGGTCCCTGCCATCCAACGGTTCCCTCCTGACTCCTGACACCCTTTGAAGTTGTTTGCAATCCCCCCAGAGGATCCTGACCCTCAGTTTCAGAACCTCTGCCTTGCTCAGTATTAAAGTAAGGAAGGTAGGTACTTTAGCATATAGATCCTGCATATCAATTTCTCCTTGTTATTTGAATTACAGCTTATAAAGCAGTCTTATTTTATCATACTATGGACTAAGTAAATATATTTTTATATCTAAATAGCAAGTAACTAGCGCAGAGCATCTCATTTTAAGATTGCATATGATTTGTGTTACATGTATATTTAGTGTGCATGATCTGGGAAGCAACAGCCATTTTGACTTGTGAGCATGTGTGAACATAGTATAATACATGCATGTGCAGTGCAGCAATCTACAAGTGGATTATTTACTATTTCATACATGGAAGCAGAATAATCAGTGAAGTATTCTCCCTCAGATCCCTCCTCAGAACTCACCTTTTCTGTGAAGTCTTTGACACGACCCTTTAGTCCCATTTCCCCCTCTATAACCCTTTGTTGTCTCCCCTGTTTTGCAGATGTTAAATTGTAAGCTCCTCCTTCACGTACTTAGTAGAGTGCTATGCACATTGATTGCACGAAACTGTGATGTATAGCTTCGACTCTACAGTTTTTGCTGTATCACCTACCTGATATTGTTTTTTCTACCTATGAAAGCAACAAAATAAGAGTTGGAATCTCCTTTAAAATTTCCATTCCAGTTCTAACTGGCCCCATTCGCATGTAATGGGGCCACCCTCATATATGTAATCCCTCCTAGGAAGTGATCATGATCCCTTCCTGGAGTTACAGAAAAATAGTGCCCCTCGGCTTCTCCCCCTTGCCAACAATTGTGCTTGCATGAGACTGTTTTGGTGCGGGGATCTTACAAGGGTGGCGGTCCAATTGCTGTTAGAAGAAGGGCATGCATGCCATTTAAAGGGATGTATATGCCCATTCCCTGCCAAGGGTGGGTGGTCCATTCATTCCAAAAAGGCACAATCACACTCAGTAGATCCCCTTGAAGATATTGGCCAATGTCTGCCACCCTGCAGACATTCTGAAACCTTGCCCACAGTCTGGTGACGTGAGCACTACAGAGCTTGCTGGGATGTTGCCTCAGCAGACAAAGAAAAGAGAGGGGTTCCCCTACCCAGAAACTGGAGGTTGCCAGGCTGCTGTTGGACAAACGTTTGCAATGTGATTCATAGTTAGAAAAATTGTGGGTTTGGCTACCTCCGGTTTCACGTTACGTGTGAATGTGGCCACTGTTGCTGACTTTATAGAAGTCTCTTCCAAATGTAGGCTGTTGGAGCTACAGGGTGTATAATAAATGTTTTAGCTATATACATTAGCACACTCATGAGGGAATTCTTTCAAGAAAGTCCCTCAGGAGTGAAGTTACTGTAACACATACTGTAGCAGCAAACCTTTGACCTAGAAATCTTGAATTCTTTCAAGGGAAAATACTGCCAAAATAAAAGGATCATTTGGAAACCTGGAAAGAACAGATTTATTGGGGGTGGGTGCAATGACTAGGGAGTAAGAAACGCTGATAGCTGGGAAGTTAATAGGACAAGGAGATTAATCAAATAAGAATAGGGAAACATGCTTTAGTTGAGAAGGACATTACATGAAGAGTAAACAGTACTTTTGAATTGAACAATTAATTATCAGATACTTTACAAACAAAAAATTATGTAGAGAAGCAGGAGATGTTAGAATTCATCCCTCTCATAGTGGAATTGCCACTTATTTCCATCTTCTTCCAGTTCCATTATAGCAGGGGATTGTGCTAAGAAAAAACTGTGGTGTTGATGCAATACAGGTGTAGGGTTTTCTTCCCTTGAATAATTCATTGCTTTTGTGGTTTTCTATGTGGAAAAGCTGTCAATCTACTATTTTGTGCTGCCTCCACCACAGAAAGGTATGATTTCACCTAACATATATGTGTGAAAATTTTAGGATTTGTTCACATCTAAAAGAATGTGGCACAGTATTATAAGCTGTGATTTTAGCAAGTTGGGGAACATTTTGTCTTGTTCCAGAGTTTGATCGTTTGAATAAGACTTTAAAGACCAGGTTGTGATCTGCCCCATTTTGAAGGGAGAACATGAAGGGAGGAGGAAGGAAAACTATGAAAAAGTGCTCACCATTTGAGAAGTAGCACATAAAACACAGGCTTCAATTTGCTTGATTTACCAGGAGCTGTCCTTATTTTCTGGTATCTGCTCCATATCCCTCTGATATTTCTGGTATCTGCTCCATATCCACTATCCCTCCCCAATACCTATTTTTGCTTTTGAGGAATGCCCCATTCAAACAGTGCAAGTCGCTAGAATTGCCAGTCACTCTTCTCTTGAAGGTTCAGCTTCTTCCCCAGGGTCTCTAGAAGTTAAATTTGTGACTGACATCCAGACTAAGGAAACGTGGGTGGTGGGTGGGATGTGCCAGTGCTGTCTGTGCCACTGCACCCTCTGCAGCTTCTATTTCTACTCACCTGCTCAAAGGATTGTGCCTATGGAAATTGAACATATACAGAGAGAAGCTGGATTGGAAGAAGATAGCAATAGCAATAGCACTTACATTTATATACCGCTCTATAGCTGGAAGCTCTCTAAGCGATTTACAATGATTTAGCATATTGCCCCCCAACATTCTGGGTACTCATTTTACCGACCTCGGAAGGATGGAAGGCTGAGTCAACCTTGAGCCCTTGGTCAGGATCGAACTTGCAACCTTCTGGTTACAGGGTGGCAGTTTTACCACTGCGCCACCAGGGGCTCTGAGTGTGGTATTAAAGTTGGAGGAAGAATCACCAATACCACAACTCTGCTACGCTAATGACACCACTCTGATAGCTGAGAATGAGGATGATCTGCAAGCTCTAGTAATGAAAGTCAAGGAGCACAGTGAGAAAATGGGACTACTAGCAAGCATGACTTGTCCCTATAGCTAAGCAGGGTCTGCCCTGGTTGCATATGAATAGGAGACTTGATGTGTGAGCACTGCAAGATATTTCCCTCAGGGGATGAAGCCACTCTGGGAAGAGCAGAAGGTTTCAAGTTCCCTCCCTGGCTTCTCCAAGATAGGGCTGAGAGAGATTCCTGTCTGCAACCTTGGAGAAGCCGCTGCCAGTCTGTGAAGACAATACTGAGCTAGATAGACCAATGGTCTGACTCAGTATATGGCAGTTTCCTATGATCCTAACCAGCCCCAGAATTGATAATGGAAACACTGAAGTGGTGGATAGCTTCTGCCTTTTAGGATCGGCCATCAACAGTAAAGGATCCAGCAATCAAGAAATACACCACAGACTAGCACTTGGTAGGATTTCAGTGAAGGCCTTGGAAAGGATATTTAGATGCTGTGATATGTCTATACCTACAAAGATTAGAATTGTTCGGACAATGGTTTTTCCTATGACTCTCTATGGATGTAAAAGCTGGACTTTGAAGAAGAAAGATAGAAAAAACATTGATGCTTTTGAACTTTGGTGCTGGAGAAGACTTTTGAGGAGACCATGGAAATCAAACAAATGGATCATGGAACAAATCAAGCCAGAATTTTCACTTGAGGCACAAATGACTAGGCTCAAACTATCATACTTCGGGCATATTATGTGAAAAGCCAACTATCTTGAGATGTCCATAATGCTGGGAAAAGTTGAAGGAAAGAGAAGAGGACAACCAGCAGCAAGGTGGATGGACTCAATTTCGACAGCAATGAATGCACCACTGAGATACTTTAAAAGCCAAGTTGAAGATAGATAATTCTGAAGGGAATCTATCAATGTGGTCACCAAGAATCGACACTGACTTGACGGCACTTAATCAATCAGTCAATCAATCAAGCTTTTTTTGCACTCACAGCTATGACATGGCCAGCATCTTCTGTTGCTAGGTTAGATCAAAAGGATAATATAAAATAGTCAGAAGGTGATATCCTTTATTGGATCAATTCTCTTTGGTGCATGGTTCTGCTGGATTTTGAATCATACCAAACTCTTCAACAGGAGGATGGAAGAGTGGTTCATTCTTTCTGTCTGCTGTGTGGTGGATGGATCCATGAGACAGGGCTTTCTCAGTGCTTAACTTGAGGCTCTTCTTTCAGCAGCTTAAACGGCAAGTGAAGACACTCCTGTTTTTCAGAGGTGTAGGGAACAAAAGGTAAGAATGAGTTTCTCCTATTTCCTATCTGATTCTCATAAGCTGCTGAAGGTTTTTAGGATATTGGTGTTTATCTTGTGTTTTTAACTATATTATTTTCATATTATTAAAGCCTCCTTACAGATCCTGATGCAGAGATTGCAAATATTTTAAAGAAAAAAAGAAAGATAGAATTAATGATTGCCTGTGTGGAAAAAAAAATACCATGACGTGCTCTTGATTATACTGAAAATAACAGTGCATTCCTAACCTAATTTCCTTAGGTGTTATCTTTCTCATAACTCAGTGTTGAGTGTGTCGAAATGAAAAAGTATAGTCGTTTGGAAACTTATCAAAACTGTGGTACTAAGATCCCTCTCTAGCTCATACTCCAGGGAGCAAAATAATTCTATGAATTCTGAGTGTATGGAAGTTGTTGATAAGCTCGGTTGCAACATCAATGCCTCTCCCACAGGCACTGAAGAAACTACTTCCTTTCTTCTCCTTTGCAGCTGCCTCTTTAGCTCAAACAGAGAGCAGAGATTAACAACAGCTTAATGGGAGAAAGTACTGGGAGAAAAGCCTGCTAGCAGCTTCTGCGTTCCCAGAAACCAGCTCCACGTAATGAAAAGGAGTTATAGCAAGAGGCTGACCTTTGACAAGGAAACAAGGCAAAATTCCAGCTAGAACGAGAGCCATGCCGGAAAGTCTGTTGTGAGGCTCTGCAGAGAGCTTGAGCCAACACAGAGTCCAAGTCTCAATTTGTGAGCTGAGATTGGAAAGCCCATTTATTTCCTTTTTATTGTGTCAACTGACAAATGCGTGTAAAACCTTATCATTGTGCAACAGATAGCAAGCATAACTCACATATTTCTATGAGGTCAGACTGAAGAGCCTGGGTAAGCTTAGCATGTGCAAAAAAAGATTAAATGGGGCTATGCTGGCATTTTTCAAATATCGTATGGCAAGTCAGGAGGCCACGGACAGCTTCTCATTCTATCCAAGGACAAGAATGAATGGCTAAAGAGTCTGTGATAATGTCACATAAACACTCCCGGCCACACCCAACAATTGAGAAAAGCTGGTTCCAGGAAGAACCACCCCAATCTGTGCAGTGCACTTGTTCCCTCTGAAAGAGTGTGATCCCATCAGAACAAGTTTTGTATCTCCTCTGCAGGGGCATAGCAAGATTGTAGTGGGCCCAGAGACAAGATTTTAAAATGCTCCCCCGCTCCGAAGCTCAGCTCATGAAGTAAAGAAATCTTAAATGAGGCTGAATAGTGGTAACAACACACACACACACACACACACACACACACACACACACACACACACACACCTATGTGCCACAATAGAACATCATCCTAAATTATTTTTAAAAAGTTTTTGTAAATTGAGGACAATGCAAGTCATTTAATGGTATTAGAGAAAGACTTGCTGTTCTGGTAGCTCTATGTCTTAACACTCACATCAATTTCAGAGGATGAATACAATTGAAGGAAGCCTAGCGAGTGCACGGCTGAGGGAGTCAGTCATGTGACTTGCCTCTGGGGGGGGCAATGCAGTGGGCCCGCAGACAACTGTCTCCCCTTGCCCTATTTTAGTTACGCCCCTGCTCCTCTGACATGAGCTCTCTGCCTGCTGACCAAGAGCACCCCTGTCTTGTTTGGATTACATCTCATTGTTAGCTCACATTGAATCCATAACTGCTTTCAAGCATCAGTTAGGGTTAACCACTTCAATCCTTGGGATCTGGTGACAGGCTAGATAGAGTTGGATGTCAGCCAGATATTGGTTACACAGTACTCCGAATCGCCAGATGACCTATGCTAGCCGTTCCATGTAGAAATCATGTCACTCTCCCTATTTTGAATGTCACCCAGAAGCAGTGAGGCTTACCTTTCTGTAGCAGGATTCTTGTGACTTTGATTACTGTGTCTCACAGGCAAAAAATTCAACAGGTGCACCCAGTGGCGGAACCAGCCCGCCAGTGGCCTGTGTCCAGCAACAGAGGCAGCCCCGCTCACCCCGCCCCCCCATATCTGATGTCAGACTCGGGGGCTAGCCATGCCCCCGCATCAGACGCCAGATGCAGGGAAGCGTAGTCTGGCTCCCGAATGGAGCCACGTGACCCCAGACACGCCCCTCGTGTCTGACATCAGATATGGGGGTGCTGGTTTAGCTCCCAATCTGGGCCGCATGGCTCCATTTGGGAGATAGAGCCAGGCTGGCACTGTGTTTGCAGCGTGGCCAGGAGCGGCTCTTCCATGCCTTAAAGGCAGGGAAGAGCTGCTCCTGTCTGCACTGTGAATGCAGCGCTGGCCATTTAACTCCCTAACGGGGCCCCACAGCACTGCTCGGGAGCTAAACCAGCACCCCCCGCGTCTGATTTCAGATGTGAGGGGTGTATCTAGGGCCTCTCTCATGGCCCCTGATTGGTGGCGGCCCGAGTTCTATGAACCCGTTCGCCCAGTGGTGGCTCTGCCCCTGGGTGCACCTTTCCCTAACATGGGTATGCAGTGTTAGAGAGAACTCTTGGTTATCTGTTTGCCAGTTATTAGGAAACCAAAGCCCTGCCTTAATAGGTGGCAATTCTAGTAGCAGAAGTTCAGCAATGTCCATGCTGGGCCCCCCAGTACTGTGGGGTTAAAGCTCCCATCAGGAGTTGTAACCCACAACATCCAGCAACCCAAGTCTGGAAGCATCAACCCTGCAGCAGATGATGACCATAGGAGGTTGCTATGGAATCAGCTGGTGATTTTCCTAGTTCCTCCTCCTTCTCCTCTTTTAGAGCAAGTTTCAAGCTGGCCTTGATCTGTTAGTAATGTCTAGACTCCTAACCCCCAAAGCTATAAAGCAGGACATGTGCTGTAGCAGGAGAAGCCAGGCAGGGAGCTCAGAGAATGGGAAGACCATGATGGTGGTGGCATTCATGCTCGTACTCATAAAAAGTGGAAATGATCAAGTACTCTTCAGCTATCAGGAGAAATGAGTGGATTTCAGCAATAAACATATGGAAGGGTGTAATGTGTTAGCAGGAGCTTTTTCACATGGGCTTTTACCTCGAATCTCTGCTGGAGTGTGTCCATTTGGCCAGATTCTCGCCCAAGTCCATGCAAGATCATTAGGAGTACTTCACACACAATTCCAGTTATTCCTTCCAAATTGAAGCTTAGCCCAATTTATGACCGGGGAGTTGGGTGGGGTGAATCCTGATTTCAGTGACGAAGAGGAGCTGCTTCCATAATGTCACAATTCCTATTCGAAGTGACTTTGCTCATCGGATACACCAAGAGCTTAAAGCCCCGTGTGAAAAAGTTCCAGGGTCTTCTCTGTGTCCTGCTGTATACAGTATGCAGTGCATAATCTGATCCCAGAAGTGGGGGATGGGGAGAAATGGCAACCACAGGGAAGTGTTGTGGGTTGCAGTCATCTCTGTCTGCAAAAAGGACAGGGAGAAATTCTCAACAGGCATTTTGCTAGTTCTAAAATCTCCCCCAATAAGATTTCTTTATCCATGAAGGAGTGCATCCCATGCTGTATTCGTCAGAGGAGATACTTTTGGACATCTGACAGCTACAAAGGCAGAAACAATCAAGAAAAGGTTGTGGGAAACAGATCACACCAATTCCTTTCAGTTAGCACCAGCCTGTATTTAGTCTCAGGAGCAAGTGGGCATGTTTGAAATATAAATAGAAGATATAAATTAGAATAGTTTTGGTTCTGGTAGCAATAGGTGACATTCCTGAGATTAAATTCCTGAAATGATGCTGACATTTCATGCATTGGACAACCCTTGTCTTTCAGCCAACCCTTCTGACCTCATAACACATGTTCTGAAAACCTTCTCAGTCCCACTACTTTCCTCTTTCCTATCTCAGCACCAGTGGAGCAGTGTGGGAACAACAGTTCTCTTCAGAGATCCCTGTGCCCTCTCTTACAAAAGTTCAATAAGCCCTTGTTTTAATTTCAGTGCAGTTTTTCTACATCTTTATTGTGCTCTGAGTAGCAATGGAATAAAACAAGAGATTCAAGGAATATAATTTGGATTTTGTTGGAAACCTCAGCAACATATAACTTAATTCTCTAATTATATCAAGTAGGAATTTCTAAAGCATGTTTTAGGCTGGAAAATATTATAAAGACATAGCATTCAACAGTAGATAATTTATTCATCTGTGTTTTTCTTCATCACATGTACAGTATACTCCACATTCCAGCCAAAAGAGGTCCATGAAGGGGTTATAAAAAAATTAATATTTTATTATTTTATTTTAACTTGTTTATCACACTTTTTCTCCAAGGAACCCAGAGCAGTGTATGGGATGCAATAATATGATGGTATCCTAAGATACTGTGCAAATATTGTACAAAATTATACACTTAATGGAAAACTAATATTTTTTCTTAACAACTTATTGGTCAAAGAAAAGAAAAATGTAACAAGAACCTCTTCATATCTGCCCCCATCCAACAAAAAACCCATGGCCCTGTTTCAGGAAAAAATTCTGTTCAGAACACTCATATTAAACATATATATGAGTACCTGTGGCTAATCCTGTGTGTGACAGCTCTCGCGGGAGTTTGCGAGCAGAAGCACCATGGTGATTGGGCAGTGGGGATTCCAAATGCAAATAAGGAGGAGCAGCCTGTGATGGTTAAGGTCAGTTGGAATGCAACTGTTACTGGTTGGAAGATGTTCTTGATTTTAGAGAGGCGATAGATATAGATATAGATATAGATATAGATATAGATATAGATATAGATATAGATATGAATGATAGATAGATACTGTAGGTAGGAAGGTAGGCAGGTAGGGAGAGAGAGGGAGAGGGAGAGGGAGACAGAGACAGACAGACTGACAGTCAGATAGAGGGCAGGGGTCTGCAAAGAGAGGGAGGAAATCGCCACTTCAGGAGAAAGAGGCTGCTGTTGTGTGAATTAGATGAGGGAACAAGATCTGTTAACTCAGGAAGCAAGAGAGAAAGAAAAAAAGAAGGGAGGGGAAGAAAATCAGAGGGCAAGAGCAAGTGGAAGATAGAAAAAGAGAGAAAAAGAAGGGAGGGGAAGAGGGAAAGAAGGATGAGCGAGGGACATGTGTGAGCCTGTCAGCAGCCTGAGGAGAACAAGTGGCCATGGTGGCACCTAAGGCCAGCAAGGAAGGGCCCAGTCAACCTCTGTTGCTGTTTGGGGCTACCGAAGCCATTGGCAGAGTGAGGGAGGCAGGCAAGGGATGGACCCGAGCCTGTTAGCGGCCTGAGGGGAACAAGCGATCATGGCGGTGGCAGCGAGGAAGGGCCCAGTCAACTGCTGCTGCTCCCCTGGGGAGGATCAGGAGCAGGGCTCAGGTGAGGAGGTCTCTGGGGATAGGGAGCTGCAGCTTGGCCAATAGGTGTCAGCAGTGCTGCAGCCACAAGCAATGGTTGAAGGGGGATGGAGTAAAGGGCTGGAGGAGTGACCAAGACGGGTGAGGGGGATGGAAGCAATAGGATGGAGGAGGAGCAGAGGTGCGGCTCAGGAGAGGGTGGAGAGATCTCTGAGGTGGGGGGGCTGTGGCAGGGGGTGAGGGGAGCAATCAAGTACTAGCGTGCAGATGCTCTGCATGGGCTAAGCTAGTATATTAATAAATCCCTTGAATTAAAAATTCAGCAGCTTGGTAATGATGGTTCTCAGTCAAGAAACATGGGCATGGTATATCCAGATGTTCCGCACTCTTTATTGATGTCACTCTGGCACATCAGGAAGTAAATCCTGATCTTCACATGCAGAACCATGAGGTGGTAGAGTCCTGTAGTGGGACAGTAGACTAGATCACCTCATCCTGTAGGGGAGGAAATATATTTTTAATGTTCCCCTGTGATGTTCCCCTGCAAATAGAAAACCAACACAGTAAACTAGGCTAGAATCTTTCTTCCACAAGTGCTATTTTTATACTTGAAGGCAGTTTTCCCCCCTGTTGGGAACATTCAACATTGGCAACCCTCCCTACTGCAGAACTGGCACAGTCATTCTGCATGTGTAGATTAAGACTAAGTCCCATTCAGTCCATGGAATTTACTTCCAAGTAATAGTTTTTAGGATCAGGATGCAGGTTTCACTGATGTTAACAGGAAAAAATGAAGACAGACTTAATTCTTCTGTTAAAATTAAGATGGCTTAAACATGCTTAATCTTGGCTGGACCATGGGAATTGTTTATAATCTGGCCCCATAAATGTAATATAGATTTTAAAAAGAGATAAGACCTGTCAGATAATATTTCACGTTCAAAGTATATGTTTGTAAACCTCAACCCACTCAGATTTATTATGCTTTTCTTTAATGTCTTACTTCATTGTAAATATTAGAAATAATTGCAACGATACCTTCAATCAATGATCTGTGGTTTTATATTGACCGCTTTTTGAAAACATATTTTTCTCTTCTTGGTTCCAGGAGAACTTCCCTCAGGAGTTTGAAATTATGAGACTGTTCCAATTACCACGTGAACATAGCTTTTCAAAATTCTGGGGGAGAAATTGATTCATTGCATTTGACAGGCCATCAAAACCAAAGGGGGAAAGAAGTAAAATAACAGTGAGACAAAAGTTTCATAAATTTGGGAGGAGGGATTCTTGCCAGTGTGCTTATTTTATTAACTGCTATATAGGAAATAAGACAAAGCACTGAAGAAATAGTGGAGAAAAGGATCAGGTAAGTGGATTTAAAAACACTTCAGCTGAGCTCAAATGGATTTAGTGAAGAGCCATTTGCACACCTAAGAATGAATAAGCAGGAATGATTTTTGATGCATCAATAACACCAACAAAACAGCAATGCCTATTTGTGATTTAAAAAAAAGAAAGAAACCCTGAAACACCTTTGGATTCTGTAAATATACACAAGGATGGCATAGTGTCAGAATAGTGGCTCATAGGGTTTAGTTTTATTTTTAAAGTGAGAAAAATAACATCACAACACAGACTTTTGCAGAGTAGGAGAAGTTTTCAAGTAGAAGAGAATTACAAAATAATGAATGATATGGACATAGAGATATTTCCCCTCTCTCACAGTATGAAACTGATTGGTAGTATGTTCAAAATAGACAAAAGGAATTACTTCTTCACACAATGCATAAATGTTTTATGGCAGAGGTTCTCATATATGGATCTCCAGATGTTGTTGGACTACAACTGCCACCATCCTCATTGACCACTGTGGCTGGGCATGATGGCGGTTGTAGTCCAACATCTGGGGACCCAGTTATGAGAATCCCTGCCTTATGGAATTCACTGTGATGAGATATGCTGATAGACATTCGTTTAGACTGTTTTAAAAGGAGATTTTAAAAATTATTTCATATTGCCCTGATGGCCCAATGGTCCATTAAGCCATTTGAAAAATGGCTTAATTCTTCTTGCATCTCTGGATGCCAATACAGACAAGAATATATATTTTTGTTCTGCAGACAAACAATAAGGAAAGATCATCACGCCTTGTTTGTATGTGTCAAGAGACTGTGTTCTGGTAAGCCATTATTGGAAACAGAATGCTGAATCAGATAGCTTTTTGGTCCAGTCCAGCATGACTCATTTTATGTTTTTAAGAACTAACATGTTTTGTTGCTGACACATTTCTAAGTACTATATTAACTGGAAAGAATGGAGGAGCAAGATCTGTGGGGAAGGGCAAAATCACAGCACTGATTGTTGCATTTCAGTTAAGACTATGTTTCTATGTTACTATAGTCATCTAATAACATTTACAGAACAGAAATAAACCCTGATTACTTTTCAGTGAAATATTCCTTTTAATTTCCTTATACTCCATTTTCTTTCCCTCCCAATCACACCTTTAATAACCTCGCGTCATGTCCACATGAATCATTCTTCTCCTGCACAAGAGATGTCACATTTTGAAAATTAGAAATGGTTTCTTTGCTACATTCTGATTTATCGCTTTCACCTGAAGTGGGGTGGGGGGAGTTCATAAGATTTTTCTATATACTATAAATAAGAAAATGTGTTCTCAGATTGAATAACAAAGTTATAATTCAATCAGGGAGTTTTGCTGCCATTCATAAACCCCCAGGCTGACCCCTTGTGGCTTATGATGTCAGTAGAGACCCTTGATTGAATTATAGCCACACAGTCAATCAGGGAGCATGTATTATTCACTCAAAGTATTTCTTCTTTCAATGACAAGTTATTAAAATGCTGAAACTTAAGGCAATATTACAGTAATAGGATATTAGTCATAATGAGGACGGGATTTCCCCCCGCCCCTCGTCACTTATAATGAGACAGTGGGTTCTCTTTTTATATCTAGTGGAAATAAATCATAAGCTCCACATGAAAGAAAACTCATAACATTTAACTAGGCATTAAACTATATTTCAAACACATTTCAAATGATTCTTTCAAGAAGTGGAACACCTCTCCCTTTTCAGGGAAAAATAAAATGAGAAAATGAATGGCTAATATGAATGATTATAGAAGACAGAAGAACAGTCAATTGTTCCGTCAATTAAATTTATGTATTTATTTATTCAATTTCTATACCGCCCTTCCAAAAATGGCTCAGGGCGGTTCACACAGAGAAATAACAAATAAACAAATTGTATATTGGGCTGTCAGTTCTTTATGTGCTAAAGAGAGTCTGACTTATAAGGGTAAAATAGGGCAATTATGGGAGATGATAAACCTGCTGGACTTCTTCCTATCATGTCAAAGGTATAGGAATAAATGTACTACAAGTGATGGAAACCTAACTGTGCCAGTCCTGCCACAATTTACTCAAGCTTACATTCTCTGATATTCTGAACTCCATATTTCTGCTTTAAGCATATGCAGTCTGTATGCTTCTGTTGTGACATGATTATTGCTGGATGGATGCTACATGGGTAACATGGAGTGTACATTGATGGCATAGTGTTGATGTCTAAATGATGTGGGATGGGGCAGATCAGATGGGAAGTTCTGTATTTGCATCTCCCCTCTCTGGCAGGTGCTGCTGATATGGGAACTTCCCACATTATCTACCCATCCCATGTACTCACATAATTCCAGCATTGATTGTACAGTATTGGATCTAGCAATGAGAAAGCAGAAATTGTGCTTTACTGCATGGAAACATTTTGGACAGAGTACTTCCAGAAGAAAGATTTTTCAAGGATCAACCATGTTTTTTCCACCTGACACCACATGCAGCTAAAGCAGTTCCCTGCATCCAGAGCAGATTTTATAACACTTTCACCACAACCAAACCTGGTAGTTCCATCCACCACCAACCATAATGATATCAGACTTGCCTTGATAGCTCCTGGAGAACAGTTCATGTACTCCAGGATCCAGTTTCCAACAGTGACCAGCCAGATGCTCCCAGAAGTTCACAAGCAGGTCACCTACTCAAGGTAATGTGCACAAGTGGCAGCCTAGGTTGCCATTTGGGGAGGGCTGTGGAATTTCTTGCCTGCCTCACAATCATGTTTTGTGCCACATACCATTAGGCTTCCGGGACATCTAATAAATATGTGGCCTGCAAACTGGTTCTGCAAACAAAGTATTGATTGGGGCTCCAGTTCAGCATGCAATACGTTCTCCGCTTAAAACACACGAGGCAGAGCAAATTTTATTACCTGTTCACAGGCTTCGGATTGTGGAGAAGATGATAGCTGCCATAGTTCCTTCTATTGCTACTTTGGTCCCAGGATATCCAGGTCATCCATTTTGAATAACCATAGCCTATGAAGCAGGAAACTCTTTTTTTTCTCCCTAAGTAGTCCTCTTTTATAAAAACGAGGGACAGCATCCAGAGAACCCCAAATCTCGCTCCCGTGTGGGTGTTCTCAGAAGCCTGTTCATGCTTACAGTGTTTGCCTGTCTGAGATTGTGCCTGAGATTGTAACACCAGGATGCAATAATGCAAATAATCTGTCCACTGTTACAGCATTTGTCTCTTCAGGAAAATGATGGAAGCATGGACAGTGAGTGAAGACCGAGTGAGTGGGTGAGTCTTCTGAGCATGTCAGTATGGGGGTGGGCTGTGCTTTCTGGATGCTACAGTGTGTATTTTCCTGTCTTCCTAACTAGGCATCTTCTCCAAGGCTATAGAGTATAGCCATATGAAGCCTTAGCCTGCAATGGGGGAAAAATCATTTATCTTTAAAAAAAAACAACCCCCCCACCCTAAAATTACTGAGGTAATGAACAGAATCGTGCCTGGAAAAGCAATACTTTAGAAGATGGCATGCCTGGTGTATAAGTGACATCAGTCATGTGGAAGAGATCTACCACATGCAGTCCCCAAATCACATGTAGTCTTTCTACATCAGCATCACCCATCTCTGGCACTGGTTGGTGTTGGCATGGAGAGTCTCTCTCAGTGTAATTCTGGGGATACAAATGGTAAGCATCTGCATATGATACATTGACAATGCATAGTCATGGAAGTTTGCTACCACAGACCTTCCTCAGATGCTTTCTTTTTACAGTGGAGGAGTGGGTACATGACCCTCTCCTCTTCCACACACCTAAAGTAATGTGCCATGGGAGTGCTCCCTCTGGAGAACAAAAAGTCTGATTTGTTTCTTTGCACCTTCTTACCCCACCACTCAGGTGGCTGTTTGTACAGGCCTCTTTGGGGAGCACCCACATCACAAATTATTTAAGCCATGTGGTACAGGGGAGGGGAATGCACACTCTCTCCACTACCATTGATGCCTGATGCTCCCCCAGTAAGTGTGTGAACTGTACCCCAAGGTGCACTTAAAGCAGCTAATTAAGTTCCCAAACCTTTGGTGTTTGGTGATGCTTCTTTAGGGGCAACTGAAGCAGATAACATAATCTGGCGCTTTCCAGTTAGCTGCTCAACAGCAGCAAAATGCTTCTGTTCAGGCAAATCACATTCGAAACATAAACAGCAGGGGGAGCAGTCTCGTGGAAACTAACAACTCAAAAAACCCAGCAACTTTCTAACATTGGATATACGATGTCATAGCACTATATCGCAGTGTTTAAATTTGAAATAAGGCATAGAAAATATGAACTGCACCCTGCTGTCAGCGTAGGGACTACGGTGTCACAACACAGGAAGTTAAGAAAGCACACTTCAGAGATATGATGCGACTCTGTTGCAGGGTCTAATCTGGAAAGCGCCCAAATGAAACTGGTTCAGTTGTCCTTGAAGGAGAGTAATCCAACTCAAAAACAAGCATAGTCATAATTTAAGTCTACCTCTAGAGCTTTTCCTCCTCCTCTTTGTTCCTGTACTGGTGCCTTCCCTTTCTTCTGACCAGACCATAGTAGTCAGTGAAGAGATATGCCAAGGTGAGTCCAGGTTTCCATGTTTGTAACTGTGCTTTACCATGGTAGAAATATCCTCGTAATATGAATAAGAAAACTACTCAGACGCCATAGTGGTTGGAAATGAGAACACATCTCGGTAAAAGAGTGCAGAGATGTAATGCAAAACAACAAAAGCTCTCTTCACCTTGCACCCAAGCCAACAAAAGGTGCTTCATTACTTTCACCCCTCACCTCTCTTGCTTCACTGCTAGAAACACACCTTCCCAGTGGGACTAAATCACTTAGTACATGCACTCCACACTCTTTGGAACACCGGTATGAGCCAAGTTATTTGAGTGCTATAAACAGATGCTTTTTTAATCTGGGCAAATAGAAAAGAAAAAAATGGTGCCAAAAGTCAGCGGTGACAATTCTACACAGCATGTATTATCAACCACTCTACATGGAAATGGTGGTTTTTGACAGGGAACTACGGTAACTATAGGAGACTGCTGGGTCTAGCCTGCTCCGTAGCAATGGGTTTATTGTCTTTCACAAAGAGAAGAACAAGCACAATGATGTCAGGTAGCCTCAAAGAACATGATACAGAATGAACACCCGAGAATATAGTTTTTGCTTAACCATAAAATGGGCAGCGCATGATAAATTGCTATTTGCACTGGAAGGTAAGTCAAGTGGCAAGTGGTGGTGGGTAGCTATAATGGGGGGGATGTGTTCTAAGAATCTGCATTGCTCATGGTCACCCCAAAAATGGGGGCCAGCAAGGGCCCGCCAACCGCCTCTTGCCCACCCCCACCACTTGCCCCATTCCCCTTGCTGCACCCTGCAGTGGTAAGGGGCTCCCCCCATAGCTCCTCTTGCAGTCCTAAGGGGCTCCCACAATGGTAAGGGTCTCACTCACGTGAAGAGAAAAACCGTGAAACTCCTTAATGCTGTGGGAGACAGCTGAGAAATGAAGGGTGTGAGTGCCCCCTCTGTGTTAGGGCGACAACAGGGCACACATGCACGCCCTCCATTTCCGGCTCCCTCATGCCACGGGTAGGAAGCTGAATGGCCACTTTTCCTCACTCAAGTGAGGAAAAGTAGCCATTTGGCTCCTTTCTAGCAAACCAGTTCCTAAGTAGTGGCAGCAAGCTCGGGGTAGTGGGCTGTGGGGCCAAGAGCAGCGTGATAAGCAGTGGTGCTGGCAGTGGCTGTGGCAAGCAGGCAGGGGGGTAGGATTGGCAGCAGCAAGGTGCTGCTGGGGGGAGAGCTTTGGCGTGGTGGCGCTGGCGATGACTGCAGACACCAACAAACAATTTTTTAAAAAAATGAGGAGGGGCATTCCTTTATTGAACACAGGCTGTCTCTGACTTCACTGCACCACTGGAGTAAAGTAACATTTTTTTCTCTATCGCAATTGTATTGCTTCCTCAAGGCATACTACACACTTCCAGTTATATCAATTTAATAAAGACTGGGCTGGTTTGGATGATACAGCCCTTGGCATATGTGATTATGAAGGTGACATGCTCAAAGCGCACCCATCAGGACATCTTCTGCTGATGTCCTGACACCTTTGCAGAGCATCCCTTTAGCACATAGAAAGGCTGTTTAATCCAAACAGTCCCTATACATACTGTATGTTCCATGTACTTGATGAATTCCCTTCATAACCATGTAAGCCAGGGGTTATCTCCCAATTGACATGTGCCACTGAGTTTTCAAATGTGTTTATTTTTGTTGTACGTTTTGTTTTTTATGGCAAACCAACAAAAGGTAAAGATCATATTATCAGAAAACATGACCCTGCGACAAACATGACAAAACATATCCTGTGACCCCCGCAGGATATGTCCCTGAGGCCTGCATGGCCCTCAGGGATATCTATTTACAGGGGTCTCAAAGCACTGCAGAGGGAAGGGGAGTTTGGCAGAAATTACTACCCTTGTGCACAAGCACCCATCAGTGGTGTAGTGGTTAGGGTGTTGGAGTAGGACTGGGGAGACCTGAGTCCAAATACCTGCTCAACCATGAATCTCAGAGGATGACTTTGGACCAGTCACTAATCTCTCAGTCTAACCTACCTCATAGGATGGTTGTGAGGATAAGCATGACCATGTACACCATTCTGGGCTGCTTGGAGGAAAAGTGGGATATAATAAAGAAAGAAATGTAGCTTTAATCTGGAACACCAGAAATGCATGTGTGCTTCCTTTGCTGCAGATCCTGCTTGTATAATTGAACAAGGTGGGACAGATGTCTCACCTGGGCCCCTGAGGGAGGGGGCCCCGCTGGCTGGGCAACAGCTCACTCTTGCCCTTCCATCTCCTTGACTGCCCCAGAAGGCAGGGGCCCATCTTCACTTCTTGTTTCAGGGCTCACTCCAGTCCTCCTAGGCTCCTGATTCTGGCCTTTGAAATTAAAGTTTACAACATTCTTCAGTGGGATATTTATTTATTTATTTATTTTTACATTTATATCCTGCTCTTCTTCCAAAGAGCCCAGAGCAGTGTACTACATACTTAAATTTCTCCTCACAACAACCCTGTGAAGTAGGTTAGGCTGAGAGAGAAGTGACTGGCCCAGAGTCACCCAGCTAGTATCATGGCTGAATGGGGATTTGAACTCGGGTCTCCCCGGTCCTAGTCCAGCACTCTAACCACTACACCACACTGGCTCTCTGTCTATATTAATTAACATATTTGGTAGATTGCAGATTATGTGGCAGTTTAGAAGAGTTCTTTTGCAGCATTGCTGGGCTTGGAGGCAAACCCGCTCCATTGCTGTTCCTGCCCACAGCAGCTGATTTCACTGCCTCCAGCCATCTTGTGGAAGCAGAATGAAAATGGCCAAAGCAGGGCTTCAAGCTGAGCACACACTATGTTATCTGGTTACACCCTTGTTTCTGCAGTTGATTCCCATGTCTGCAGGATACCCCTGGACAGACAGCATGTGATGTCCATGTTTCCTAACATGCCCGTTCACCTCCAGATAGAACTGTGGAGTCCATCCATGGTGGGGTCAGCCTGCAGGTCCCTGTATCATGGTCCTCGAAGCATTGTACTGCGCTGGTGCAATAGAGCTTGACTCAGCCCAGTATTGGCATTAGAGCACCCTGTGCTGATTTGGTAATAGGGCTTCTGGACACTTTTCGAGGGGAAAATTCACGTTCAATATCACAGAGTCTTCTCCTTGAAAGTCTTCCCCAGCTTGACTGCAGTATCCATTCTTTCCCTGCTTCTAGAAGTGAGAGCACAGCACGTAACAGTACATTTCTTGAGGTGAAGCTTTTAAAGCTGGTGTTTTATCCCTTCCCATTACTCAGCTTGGAGGTGGTTAAGCACCTTATCTGGATTTACACTACCGATTTTACTAGCACACGAAGCCTGGGATATAACCCTTGGCACACATATATGGAACGTAAGTAAGTGACTGACTGCATTACTTGGCATGAGATTATTTCTTCTGAAAACCTGAAAATTGTAGAGCTTTTATAGAAACTCCTTTTCTTTCCTGGAGGGAGGTTAAACTAAGGCTTTTGAATAGTCTAATGTGTTTCTTAGATCAGTCTCACATGCAACCCCATCCCCATCTTGCTCACCACTCATTCTGAAAGTTCTTCCACCTTCCCTTTGTTGGAAACATAAGATGTCAACTACATGAAGACTGAACCTTTCAGAATGGGTGGTGTTGGTCCGAAGGGATGCTGAGGAGCCAGTGGTTTGTTCTTGGATATTTCCAGTAATACACAATTGATTAAATTGTTCTTGGCTTCTCTACCCTGCTGTTCTTCTCAGCAAATAACTTCTTGCAAAGGCCTGGCCCCAAATCTCTGCCTGCAAAGTGCTGCTCAGCGTGGTCACACGTTTCTCCCTAATAGCTTCTATCCAATATAATATAAGTGAGGGTCATAAAGAAAATTGTGGGAAGACTTAAATCGGCATTTGTAGCTCTCTCTGTGCAGGCCCTCAACTTGTAAGATTTACCGAATAGTCTTTGGAAAGAATTCATTCATTGCCTAAGTCCATGGCCAAGAGCGAGGGGGGGGGGAATTAAACGGGGTCAATAATTCTTGTACATGCCCAAACTCAGCTTCTATCAAATCATGAATGCTGATCACACAAGGCCAATCTGCTCCACTGTGCTATCTATTACATTAATTCTCCTGGGTGTGTCTTGGAATGTGCGTACCAGAGCCCAGCTGATTGGCTGGGCAGTAGACGTGCCTGATTGGCTGAGGCACACCCAGGAGGATTGGTTGCCACTGTGGCGGCCCAGCCGGGCAGGCCAGAGGTGGTGGGCCTGGACATGGAGGCAAGGCCCAGGACGGGGGAAAGAAAGTGGCAGGTTGGGGGTGGGGCAGAAGTGGCAGTGGGGAGGAGAGGTGGCTGGGCAGGGAAGCAGAGACTGGGGCAGAAGTGGGGGGGGAGGTAACTGCCGGCCGCAAAGAGCACACAGATGCTCTGTGCGGGGTCGGCTAGTATACAATATTTATCAAAAACAAGGACATTTGTAAATCTCCGAAATAAAACCATTGAGTATGAAATCTGAATTTTCAACAAAGAGGAATCCTACTCCATGGAGCTCTGGTGTAGACTCCACACACTCTGGGAGCTCCATATGTTGTTTCCCCACGATTACTATAATATCTGTAATATCCTTCAGCCCTCAAAACAAGAAATAAAACCTATTAAGGCTGCCACCTAGTGAAATAGGTTGACATCCAGATGGGGTTAACCCTGAGTAGTCCTCTAGAGTAGCTAAAGTGACTTACATTGGATGTTAGCCACTAATCATATGTAATCATATGCGTTTTAGTAAATTGAGTCATTTAGTGATTAAAATGGCAGAAATTTGCATATGAGAATTTTTCTGTTTTAATATGATGTACATGTACAGCAGACATCATCTTAGAAGCAGCATTCTTCATGACATCTCATGTAGGAGGGAATGCCTCTAAAATGGTACTTGCCAATGGCATTTGCGATTTTTATACCGTAAGCATTTTGTATTAAACATAATTAGTACTGAAAAAATTAAAATACTGACTGTTCAACTAAAGGTACCTTATTAGTCTATCAAAATGTTTTTAATCTGACCAGTTAACTGGCTGAACATTGCAGTCCTACAAATAATAAATAATAAAGATGACTTTGTCATAATGTAATGTAACTCTACTTTTCAAGACAAGTGAGCTCTTATGGAACCAAAAATGGAACTCCCTTCTCATTTAAGTCAGCAAAAAATATTTATGTTTCAATCAATAGCTTACATTCACATTGTTGATCAAATTCAAGGCTTATCTAAATATACATATGAAATCATTTTTAAACTAGTGAAATTGTTATGCCCCAGATTATGCTTTTATGTGCATGTTGACATGAATACTGATTTTGCTTGTAGTACTGCTTTTTTCTATTTCTGTGCTTAAGAACAACAAATGGCCATAACACAATATTTGACAGTATGTAGTTCTTTTGCACAACAAATAGTAGAGAAACGTTCTAGCTCGTATTTAATATGAATACAAATCCATTGCTGCTTTGGCACAGCTGTGATCTTGCATTAGCTTTATTTATTTTCTCTGGGTTTAGTTAGGAGTCATTCCCAGAGGATTATTCCCATTTCCCAAATTGCACAAAGAGTCTGTATTAGGGCTCTATGTGATGGCTAGTATTTATATTTGTGTGTGGTATTGTTTTTAATTGGAGGAAGAAGGGATATTAGCATGAACCATGGCTCTCTGCTGATTTGACAGGCCTACCGAGAGTTCAAAATAGACTCTAAGGGCCCTTTCACACATTATACTGTGACAAACCCAGATTTGTCACCAGGTTTTTACTGACCAGCCAGTTTTGGCTCTCTAGCGATGGTATGTAATTCTGATGAGTGTATCTACATGGTATATGTGTGTTTTTTTATTGTGATGTACATTGTAAGAAACACCTAACAAATGTCATGTGTGAAGTGATGCTTAGTCGGTTACCACTTGATTAAAATGTGAACCGAAGCAACAAAACAGCCCATTTCTCTAATAGTTAAGTATCATATCATCCAACAAAGCATCACATCATCTAACACATCATCTTCCAAACAGTAGCTGACATACAGAGCAAGGAAACACCAGTAGAGAGAGAGACCAGAACTTCCCAACTAACTGTACTGGTGCAGCAGGAAAGTGGCAATTTTTGATACCCTCCCCACCCCTTCCCTAGGAAGCCCTCTGTGTCACCTAAAAATATGTCCATGAGAACTGCACAGCCCTTAGGGATATATTTTTGGGTGGCCCAGAGGGCTTCCCGGGGATGGAGAGTGTGTCAAAAATGGTTGCTTCCCTGGTGAACCGATACAGTTAGTTGGGAAGTTCTGTTAGGCTGTCTTCTTATTGCACCTGTGCATCCGTGCTCTGTATATCAGCCACTGTTCTTAGCAGGTTCATTCCTCTTCGTTCCTTGTCCCTCCTCCCTGCAAGCATGTACTAATTGTGGTTTATCAAGGGACCTTTTAGCCATGCTGTTAGGATACAACCATTTGTGGGAAAGCTGTTTGTTTAGTTATTATGAATTTGTTATAGAATAATATTAACTAAAACTAATACAAGCTAAAACTGCCATTGGTGATGACTGCCTGAGTAAAATCATAACTATAGCCAAACTAACCAGCTCTGTGAGAATAAAATGGGAGACAATTTATGCATTTCTTCAAAATGAATTGATTGCTATTTATAATGTAGATAGATATCACAAATTCATCCTGAATTTCTTTCTTTCTTTCTTTCTTTCTTTCTTTCTTTCTTTCTTTCTTTCTTTCTTTCTTTCTTTCTTTCTTTCTTTCTTTCTTTCTTTCTTTCTTTCCTTCCTTCCTAACATCTGCCTTCAGTATTAAAAACAGGAGGAGGGAGTTAAGTTAATTGACAAGTTGTCACTTCTATAGGACAAGAATCCAGGTTAGATGCAAACATTTGGGTTTTTCTGAGATGTGGGTAGCTCTATCAGCCTGATGAGAAATATACGACGCCAGTGACTGGTGATCTCCCAATTAACCATAAAGACATTTTATAGCATGGAAATCAATCCAGTAGGAGAAGAGAGGAATGGGGGGGGGGGAATAATCAGCTTAAGAACCAGTGTTACACTTTAATTATGCACCCTTTAATGTCTTTTCATAATCAGTTAATAAATACCTTAACAATAAATTGAATGTAAGCTTTTAATAGGCTTTGTTGGTTTGAAGCTAAACAAAAGAATTAGCAGCTCCAGGCAATGAGCAATAATTGTGCACTGCTTGATGCCAGAAGAAACAGCGCATTTCAAGTACATTTTATTTTTCTGGGTACTTTGCTATAATAAACGCTCGTAATATCCCCCAGTTTCTGGAGTGTAAGATGCAGATCTTATTTATCACAGTATGTGACACATCTGGCACACGGATCAGGAAACAACTGTTTTACTTCATTTCTGTCATCACCTTCCAACAGATTTCCATCACATTCCAATTTGGACAAGAGAGCTTGGACTTTCTCTCCATAAGTTCTCCATTAACAGCTTCACAGCAACGAGTGCTGTTGCTTCCCTTCTCCTTCCATGGCAATTAGTCACCCCAAGCTGGCTATTTCGGTTTAATTGCAGAGAACACATGCAATTGCTGGCATTTGCTGATGCCTCTTCACAACATCTTCATCTCACACACAGCGTGGCAAGAGTAGTTGCAGATTGCAATTGCCTTCTCTTACATGCCCAGGGCTCAGGGACAGAATATAGCTTACTGATGCCT
Organism: Hemicordylus capensis; assembly: GCF_027244095.1. NCBI lineage: Eukaryota > Metazoa > Chordata > Lepidosauria > Squamata > Cordylidae > Hemicordylus > Hemicordylus capensis. The sequence goes on from NC_069657.1 coordinate 314,237,732, forward strand.
TTGTCACATTGTTTTGACTGGTGCATTATTGACAGTAAGTTTTTCTTTGTTATGTCACAAAGGGTGTTTTGCAGCTGATGAGGAATGGTTCATCTTTGGCACTACTGGTGGCCAGCATATCCAACTCCCTGAGACATGGGCTTTGCAACCTGCATGAACAGCTCTGCACTAATAAAGCTTGAAAAGCTTGAATTACACTGTAACCCACAAAAATTTTCAAATTAAAAAGCCATATTTAAAGCCCCCCTGTGGATTGTGATTTTATTTTATTTAATCCCCTCTCGTGGCCAATTAGGTAGGCACCTCTCCATACGCCTGTACGCCAGGAACAAGGGACGGGGGCGGGGGAGCATAAGCCTAGTTTTAAAAGAGCAATATGTCACCCTGACTTCCATAGGCTGAAATTATTTTACCGGCTGTCGTGCTGAAAATGACATGGCTGTTACAAAACAATAAAAAAATGCACAGAAGAGGAATTTGCTCTATTTTTTCTAGCCCGCACCTTAATATTCCCGTTTTTGCAACAGAGCACTGTAAAATTTTATGAATGTATATGATTTCACAGACCACATCATTACAGCATGTTGCTTAAACGCTGTAATCCAAGAAATCAAGAGATGTCCTGAAAAGATTTTGCTAATGTCCTGGTGGAGTCCTTGGTGGAGTCATTCAGTAAGCTTGTGCCAGCCAGGGATGCAGTGACAGTCAGTCACACGCTCCTTTAATTTCCAGTGGTGAATTCCTAGTGACAGCCACAGAACTACCTCATGTAAACATAAGAATAACTTTGGCTCTGCCTGTTTAAAGTAAAGTATTTCATATATCCTCCCCCGCCCGCGCCAATAATATATTTGTTGTGAAAACTGCTAGCAGTGAGTAATTTATCATGGCTGTTCTTTTCATCAAAAGTGCAAAGCTTGCTCCTTGCCTGGTGGCAGACACCCATATGGAGCATATGAAAAAGGGATTCATAAAACCCATGCTGGAAATAAATAATAAAAAAAAGATCAGAGGTGAGGTTTGAGCAGAAAAACCTTTCCATGTGAAAAATAAGAGAGTTACAGTGTTTTTGCTGTTCTGCCTTTCTGAAAGAAAGGGCAAACAGGAAAACAACAGGTCCATGTAGTTGTTTTCGTGCAAGCACTGGTTAATCCTAAACCTTAAAAGAGTTCTAGCCTTTGATTTTCAGAGAACGCCACCTGTAAGGGAACAAACCTAAAACAGAAGAGCAGAAGCCTCATATGATGTGTTGCTAGGCAATAGCATTTTGAATTTAGACACACACACCCCACCCACCGCCTGCTTTCAGCAAGCAAGTTATTGCTCATGCTGACTGGCATTGTGGGTGTGGACCCCCATGTTGGACAGGAAGTCTGATGTACACACATGCAGCAGCCCGTCACTTCATGTGTTTATTGTTGGATCAAGGCCAATGTGTAAAAGACGATCTCATAAAAAACGGCTTTCGTGTTTTTGTTTTTTTTAATGACCAAGTCAGAAGCAGTGCTGTGCTGAGTATCAAATACTTATCAGAATTTGCATGATTCCAGATTTATTTAATCCTGCTTTTCTAAAATGTCAATGTGGCTTATAAGCATGAAACACACTAAAATAGTGCAATGCAGTACAAGCAAATTAATAAAGCAGCAGCCTTAATGAGCCTTTATGCAGAGGAAAGGCCTTCTTAATAAGATGTATCTTAGCTGTTTCTTGAACGTGGCAAGTGATGGGGCAAGTGAACTGTGTGGTTACCACTGAAAAGTCTCTGGCTGACATCCAGACTACTGAAGCATTGGTGCAGTACATGCTACAGAGGAGAAGTGAAGTTTGTCCATGTCCCCTTCCTTCTGAAGCCCACTGTGCCTCTTTAAAATATGTCCCTGGGGGCTGCGCAACCCTCAGGGACATATTTTCAGGCATCACAGTTGACTTTTATAATATAAAAATTGCCCCTTGCCCCTCACGTGAATGCAATGTCTTCCATTCATGGAAATACTAGCTGAGGTGCTGCCCACTGAGTATAATCATGTTACAGGATGTGTGACAAGAGCACTTGTGTTTATTATTTATTTATTTATTTATAAGATTTATATACTGCCCTTCCAAAATGACTCAGGGCGGTTCACAACATTGTACAGCAGGAAATGTTCAGAAGAAAAATTACTACAGTGCCATCCATTTATACAGTACTTTACAAAGTATGAGAAGAGATAATAAACAACAAGGTCATTGAGAGTTTTGAAGAATGGAAGCTTGTGCAATATCTCAGAGCAGACAGGAAGCCAGCATAGAGAATTACAGAGAGCATCATGTAGTCACAGCAATGAGAAAGGTGAATGATTTGGTCAGCGCAGCGGAGTCTGGGACAGAGGTGAAGGGACCAAGGTGAGACAGTGGCAAGTGGATGTTGACCTAACCTTTCTCAATCTTCCATCTAAAATTAAAATGTAGACTCTAAATAGAAAAACAGTTCTATTAAACAAACGTCTTTTAGATATCCCCATGATTCGTACTTTTTTTTTGGTTCAATACTGTGGATAGATGGAACATGAATTGTTAAGACTTCCTATAGAACCATCTTCAAAATATTTTATGTATTTATTTATCATATTTTATGATATGTACCTCTAGACAGTGTACAAAATTTAAAACAATATAAAACAGAGTGAAAACAGTTAAAATTACACAAAATACAGTAAAAACAATCCGATAAAATAAAAAACAAATTAAACAGTTTAAAATTAATTTCAGTTAAAAACCTGTGAAAACAGGTCCTGAGAGTCTTCCTAAAAGCAAACAAAGAAGGAGACGCCTTACTTCAGCAGGGAGCATATTCCAAAGCTGAATATGGATTGAATCTGAAAGTGTGCTCGCCCGTCTAAATGCGCTTCCATCTGCTGATATGGAGGGAAGATTTAAAGGTACCCCTTTCTCTGCTGGACTTTGCCCCTGCGGGTCTGGTCAAGTGGAGACAAGTGCGCATGCCATTTTATATTGCAATTTCTATAGGGACGCCCACTTAAGACTAGTGTCCCCTTTGCTGCAACGTTTTCCTGGGCATTTGGATGACTTCTATTCGAAGTATTTACTGTCCAGCCTTGATGACGACCTAATTAGCAAAATGGCAAGGTACTGTTATATCATTTGCAACATCCACTTAGGTTTTCAATAATGTTTTGCTTTATCTTTTCCGTGATTCCTGCTTTATGATTGTAATGGAGGGTGCTCTCCTCTCTTTGGCTTTCAGTAAGATCTATCTGGAGTTCACCACAACTGTCTTAATTTTAACCTGTCAATATTGCGTTACAATCTGTCTGATTTATTATGCTGAGTTTTTTGTAAGTATGTATGTTTTACTAAGTATTGGTCTATGACTGCAATAAAGGATGACTGACTGAAAGTGTATTAAGATATTCCTCATGAAAGTCAGAGCAAGATCTTGATCCTGCAACAAGTAGCATGGAGGAGTTCAGCCATAACCATTTTAAAGAACTGCAGTTTTTGGTAGACAGGATGTAGAAACGGAAAGAGGTGATGAAGGGACAAGAAACAATCATCTCTGTGGCAAAAGGGAATAATAATCAAGTTCCCTTTTTCCTTAAAAAAAAAAAATCTATATGTTGAAGGCAAAACTCTTAGCTCATTCTGAAGAGAACACTGATGTCTTCTCCTGACTCTGTCTGTCCTGGAACAGAGAACAGGAAATGCAGAAACTAAGTGTTGCACTATGCTGGATTACACCTCCCCCCCCCCCGCCGCCGATGCACATGTAATTGCTACGTAAGAGAGAATGGGGCCATTAATGCCCGCATGCCTCTGGGCTCGCTGAGTAATGAGGGGAACATATTTATTGGTACAAAGGTTGGTGTTTATTGATACTGCCCATTTTTCACAAGTTTTAGGACTCAGTAGGGAAGGACCATTGACTTTAGAGAACATGTTTTACAATCAAGCTGTTTCAAGATTTATACAGCATAACACGTTTAGCTATTAAATAGTAAATAAAAGGCAATGGTAAATACTGAGCCTCCCTCAGCTACATCCTTAATAATCTGATTTATAAAGCAAATCACTGGTTCAGAATAGGAATTTCTGCAGAAGCGCTGCTCAGATTTACAACGACTGATACAAATCAAAGGTCTTTAGACATAATGTAATAATCTCTACTCAGAAATGTCCACAGACAAAAAGTCATTGCTTTCTAAAAACTGCCTTCTTTTGGTCAAGCTTTTCTTTCATTTTGAGTCTGGCAAACTTTATGAGTCTTAAGATCACTGAATAGGGCTTTCATATGTTCGAAGATTCAGGGCTGTTACCTTGCCTCTGGGGTATTCTTGATCTGGTTTTTAAATAGTTTAGCAGAAGTGTATGTTAGTCATTGCAATATTGTGACATAGTGATGGCTGTGATTATTATGGAAACTCTGCCATTATTTACAGATGCCCCTGAAGAAGATTCATTTTGAAAATGATTTTGATCAATTTTGGGGCTGTCTCAATAAAACTGTGTTTCACCAACACCATTCTGGGGTTCCTTTTTTTGTTTTTCCTTTTTTTTTGGTGGGGGGGAGATACAGCTCCAGGAGCATTGACTCTTTACACCGTCTATCCTATTGACCAATAGGAACATTGGGAACAGAGATAGTAAACAAGCATTTTCCTCACTCTTTCTCTCTCTCTCTGATAGGTAGACTCAAACTCTCAGGTCTCTCCCCACCCCAACACAAACACTTTGTACCTGCTTCTTGCATTTTTACCTTTTCCCTCCTTCTGCTTCTGCATTATGGATGTAAAGCTCAGGGACACAGGCTTTCTATCTAAGTATGTAACTTCCTTAATAAACTTTTACAAGTATTTGGACCTTAAATGTCTGTCTCAAGATATTCTTAATTGACTTGATTCTTCTCACACATTCTTGCTCTGTTATTATTGGGATCATTGAAATCCCTTCCCTACAACAGGGTTATGGGCCCAGAGCATGAGACAACTGCCCATCATGATGGCTTTGTGCTATGTCCAGCATGCCTCTGAATACCAGTTGCAGGGGAACAACAGTGGGAGATGGGTGTACTTTCATCTTCTATTTGGGGGTTTCCAAAAGGCATCTAATTAGTATCTGGTGAAAAACAGGATGCTAGACTAGATGGGCCTTTGGTCTGACCCAGCTGGACTCTTTTTATGTCTGTACATTCTTATACCTTGCTTGACTACTGGACTGAAAAGTTCACGTGGGAGGAAATAGTCTCATTAGGGGATGAATCAAATTTAGTTAAGAAACATAACAAAGCAGGTCAACACATTGATGCCAACCACATTTGCCCCAGTCTAGAGCTATTTGTGTAGCCTGATGCACACACACAAATCCTGTACGAAGGAATTCTCATACAGTGTTGACTCTTCCTTTGAAGTGAACTGAAAAGCCCTTAAATCTGTCCGTGTGTGCGGGGGAAGAGTTCCAGATGTGCACTGAACCCCACCCCTTGCAATGAGGCTTCAAGAAGCATCAAATGACTTCTGGGTCAAATAGCAGCTTTGGGAACAATTTCCAGTGGGAAAATGAGGGAAATATTACTCCCTTCCCGCTGTGTTATGGCCTAATCCAGATCAGGGCCCTTGCAGCTGTTTTTTTTTTTTTTTTAAGTTACATAGCTTCCTTTTCAAAGCAAATGTTGCCAGGCTTAACCCACTTTAAAAGAGACACCTTTTAAAGTGGCAATTCTCTTTATTTAGCAGGGGGAGAGTAACTGGCCCTATCCACCCCCAGCACAGTACCTCCAGTGACTGCTGCTGGTGTCTGTCTATGTTTCTTTTTAGATTGTGAGCTCTTTGGGGACAGGGATCCATCTTATTTGTTTGTTATTTCTCTGTGTAAACCACCCTGAGCATTTTTGGAAGGATTTTTGAAATCCTTCCTTTTTTGGAAGGAAAATGATAGATTTTTCTATCATTTTGAAAGATAGACATCGAAATAACAACAACAACTTGAAGAAAGAAACAGAGGGTTTAATATTGGCTGCACAAGAACAGGCACTAAGAACAAATGCAATAAGAGCAAAAATAGAAAAATCCACAACAAACAGCAAGTGCCGCCTTTGTAAAGAAGCAGATGAAACCGTGGACCACCTAATCAGCTGTTATAAAAAGATCACATAGACTGACTACAAACAAAGGCATGACAAGGTAGCAGGGATGATACACTGGAACATCTGCAAAAAATACAAGCTACCTGTATCCAAAAATTGGTGGGACCATAAAATTGAAAAAGTGGTCGAAAATGAAGATGCAAAAATATTGACTTCTGACTACAAGCAGACAAACATCTGCCACACAATACACCAGATATAACTGTAGTTGAGAAGAAAGAAAAACAAGTTAAAATAATTGACATAGCAATACCAGGTGATAGCAGTATAGAAGAAAAAGAAATAGAAAAAAATAAAATACAAAGATCTACAAATTGAAATTGAAAGGCTGTGGCAGAAAAAGACCAAAATAATCCCAGTAGTAACTGGTGCCCCAAGTGCAATTCCAAAACAACTTGAAGAGCACCTCAACACCATAGGGGCCACAGAAAACACCATCAGCCAATTACAAAAAGCAACTTTACTGGGAACAGCCTATATTCTACGACGATATCTATAATAATAACAACAATGATATTGACAATAAAATTCAGCCATCCCAAGTCCTTGGGAAGGACTCGATGTCTGGATAAAACAAACCAGTCAATAACACCTGTCTGAATGTGAAAACAAGGAATAATATATCTTAATGATGAATTCTATGTATACAACATGTAATTTGGCCTAAAGAAGCTCAGTTTGATCCTCTCTCTCTCTCTCTGGGTTCCATTTCTATGTTGTTAATATGGGAGATAATATGAAAAAACATACTGAACACACTGCTAAGCCAGGGCAGATTTTCTATTCAGCTTGAGAATATTTAAAACAAATCTGATTTAAGCATCATGCCTGAGAACTATTTTTCTCAACACATGGACTGTGGTAGTAGACTAGAGCATCCACACAGTCGTGAGGTTTATGACTCTTCCAGGGTGGAAATACGCATTCTGTGCAGTTCTGTGATTTTTTTGGATATTCATTTAGAAAAACAATGAGGCGAGTCTCACGATCACGATCATGATCAGTGAGACTCGCCAAGAACGGGTTTGCGAGGAGAGTGGGCTTAGCCCACTCTCTCCACAGATGATCATTCAGGCAGCCCTGGGCAGCTGGATTGGCCACCCACATGACTGCCGGCTCCTTCATGGAGCCGGTGGGGACTGTGGGGATCGGGGGCTGCGCTGCCCCCGGAAGTGCATGGGGTATCCTGGAGAGACCCCCGGGGTGGGGAGGTTTGTTTCAGCCTCCCAGTGGGGGTCTCCTAATGTGTTGCCACGGTGCAGAGCCACGGCACGGCAATACACGGCCAAAAAACCTGGGTGAGCAGAGCTCTCTCTCCGCCAACCTGGGCTAAGGGGAGGGGGAGTTAAGCGAGCGACCTGCTTTGGGGAAAATGGGCTTGCCTGTGAGCCTGGTGGTTCCCACGATCTGTGGGAAGCGGGCTAAGCTTCCTTAGCCTGCTTTCCACTGATCGTGAGAATGCCCTCAATCTCTCTCCCTGCCTGTATCAATCTTCCCCTTCAAATGACAGCCTCGGAAGAAAAAGAAATATACAATCTAATGTAATCTAAAATCTAATGTAACATCTAGTGCTGCCTGCATGTTCAGACACACAAATGCAATGAGACAATGAAATTTTTGAGATGTTTTGGAAATTCTCACATCCGGAAATGATATTAAAATATCCCGGCAACTGGCAAAAGCATAGCAGCTGCTCTAAAACCAGAGTGGGAAAGGGTGAGGGGATAAGAACTCTTTATCTAATAGTTCTCTTACTTGGAAAGCCTGCTTCTCAATGCATAAATAAAAAGTTACAGTCTCCCATTAAAATGAAGAATCAGGCAGGCTGTTATTGAACTAACAATCCCTGAAAAGGATCATGGATCATGCATCAGTCATGACATCACATTCAGATCAAACACTTTGCATGCCAAGGCAGAGACCCACAGGAATTGGCCATCTTTTGCAGATGCATCTTTGCTATCTGGTATTGATGTGTTACTAAATTTATTGATCCAGAGAGGAAGAGAAATTCAAGAGCTGGCAAAACCCAGACTGTACAGATGGTTGTCTCAGATTTTATCCGCAGAGCTGTAAGTCAGCAAGGGAATGGAAGCTAAAAAGCAAACTCAGGTTAAGTCTCAGAAGATCTTTCCCTCATAAATGACCTTGAAAATTCAAACAGTGCCCATCTTAACAGCTTGGGACACATTCCTGTTTGCATGAAAAGTTATATCATGTGAACTAAAAGTGTAATGTAATCATCAAAACCAGCTTGATACTTGCTGAGCCAATGCCACTTTGTGGATGCAAAGGGAAAAATTCAAAGGGAAACTGTCTTCCAAAAGTTGCATGGAAATGAAGGGGAGCTGTAGTGCTCTCACGTAGCTTGCCCCCATTTATTGCAGAGTTTGGGGCTTGAACTGAAGAATGGATTGTCTTTCAGGCTGCCACATTTGTCAGAGAGAATTCTTGGACACAACGGTCAAAAGAGTGTGCCCCCCCCCCCAATTTAAAACCCTACTTTTTTGCCAACAGCTGGAAAGAATGTTCAACAGTGGAATGTGGTAGCTGTTTTGTGCATTTTTCTCTATAGAATTCTTTGTGCAGGAGAGGGTTAGGTGACCTCAATCAACACAATCAAATATGGGAAATAAATATGACAGCAACACAAGTGCAGATGAGTAATGATATAAACCTATATTCTGTGTTTACTTTGTTTAATAACAGTTTATAAATGGTTATATAGCAATGAGTGTTCTAGGGAGAAGTGGGACCCCAACAGAAGAAGGGGGCTCTCTCTGCCCATATACTTCACAGCTAAACCTAGAGGACCACTATCACCCAGGCTAACATTAGAGATGGTCCAAAAAGGAGGGGAAGGGGGTTACTGAGCCATACAGGGAAACCCACCTTGCCCAGTCAGCAGCACTGCTTCCACAGAAAGGGTAAGAACATGAGGCTTTAAAACACTGTCACCATGTAGTCTGAAAAAAGCATCAGAAAAATAGGTAAAATCAATTGAAATAATCTTCCCAATCTGTTTGAGGGAGATTATTTCATGAATGAACCACTGTGAGTGTACTTCTAGGGCAGTTCCACTGTGTTTAAGTGTACCCTCATTGCCATGGTTTCCTCAACAAATCCTAGGAACCGTAGCTGATGAGGGCACTGCAAATTCTCTGTTGCTGATCCCATGTACCCCCTTACAGTTCTAGGGTTGCGTGATGAGAGAGGACCACTGCTAAACCAGTTTAAAACTGCCACAAGGATTCCCCCAGAAAGAATAGCATCCTTGCAGCAGTTACTTTTGGGCTGCGTGATTTCTCTGAAGCATTTCAACATCAACTGGCCTGTATTAATAGTGTAATATACTCCCTAACACTAAGAACTGCTGCTTTTGGCATATTAGTTACTTTTTATTTGTTCCTTTTGAAGTCTCTCCTCTTCCAAACAAAAAAGGCTTTAAAAATATTTGGCCGTCTCTGTAATATAAAGTTTTTCCAAGGTGTCAGATTAGGCTCTCCCCCAACCATAGCAATAGTTCGCTTAGCTGGCTATCATGTTTTAAGGTTTGTTGTATACTTAAGGAAGCTTTTCACCCCTTTCTTTTGAAATGTGTTAAAAAATATGGCATTTCTGCTTCATGCTGTGCTTCCCCTCCTTTTTATTAACTGATATTACTTTACATCTTCCATCTTGTGTTTTTTCAGGGAAGGAGCAAATAGATGGGGTGATGAGTAGAAAGGAGGAAAGCATAATATATGCTTCTGAAAGGTTACCTGCACTTTGTACTTATACTCAAGGTTCAGGTCTCAGCCCCACTGAGATTGCTACGAGGGAGGGATCAGGTAGCAAGTTCTTCATGTTGGGGATGATAAGGCATGATGATATTATTCCACCATGAGCCTTTCCCCCCACATCTATATGTGTGCCCACATACTGAAGATAATTCTTCATGCAATTAATGGAGTGAACTATAGTTCTCGAGAACTTTAAGCTACAATAAATGTGTTCACTTTTGAACTGCCATAAAACTCTTTGTTTTTGTTGAGCACAGTGTGCTTTAGTTGTGAGGAAGTTTGGGAAGGCTCAGATGATGTGTGTGTATGTGAGAAAGAGAGAAGCAGCTGGCTGAGTGGAGAAGTGGTGACTGTTATATGCAATGCAGTTTCTATATTGCAGGGACACAAGTTCATACAGTTTAAGAAACACACTAGGAAGGAAATCATAGCTTCTTCCCCTGTTTATCCCTCTCCCTGCCCTCCCTTCTGCTTCCCTCCCTGTTTACTGTTTCTGAACATAGAGGTTCCATTTAGCTATTTTAGTTTGGCTTATTTCCTCTACAACCAGCACGATGTGTCGTTTGCATGTTTCTGTTAGAACTAGCGGCACCAGTGAAGAGAACTGGTGGTAGTGCGAACAGCCTTGCAACAGTTTTCCCCATCCACAACCATGGGAATAAATGTGGCAATGCTGTCAGCACTGCTGCCAGTTCTCGACAATAGCACGGCTGCTTTGGGAGTCTGCAGCAGGAGCACCGCAAGCTCCAGGGGAGATGTGAGAACTGAGCAGTTCTGAGCATCAAGAAAAAATAAAAGAGCTGAGTGGAACCTCTTATGTTCAGAAAAGGGGCTCCCTCCCATCATGCTGAGTGTGTCACCATTCTCACCTTATGCAGCATGCAGGGGAGTCCAAAGACAGTAGGCCTGTTCACACAATTGTTTGAATCTGGAGGCTCGTTCACACATTATGTTCCGCACTCGTACAACAAGTGTACAGTGTACACAAGTACAGATATGTACACAGGTAGTCATTCATGTGTTATGTTGGATGCAGGTACAGGAGTACGTTTCCTACCTGTACCATGCATTTGAGGGGCCTGTATCCTGGTTCACTTTTAAAATGAACACAGGTACTGTCATTTACACAAACAAACACATGTACGAGTGTACAGACATCTGTACACTTGTACAGCATAATGTCTGAATTGGGCTTAGGTTTAATGTGGGTTACCAACATTAGCGTGATTGTGTGAACCCATGCCAAGATGGGAATCTTGGGCCATAAACCACCTTGGCATGGGTTCACACAATCACTTCAGTGTTAGTTACCCACATTAAACTTAGATTCAAACAACTGTTTGAACAAACCTAATGTGAATCTGTCGCCCAGCACAAGTTGAGATTTTGCTTCCCAGAGTTTTCAGGGCGTATGTGAGGGCAGGGGGCTGGATGCACATCAGGCTTAAGCAAGTCATGCTGGATGCATCATGCTATGACCGTCTTCTGTTTAAATAAACTCTGTGTTCACCTGAGCTGCGTTGACGTCTTTACACAATGAATGGTTGTGCTGTTGTCTCCTGAAATACAGGTAAAGAGAGCTGTAGCCTAATTTAGCTGATTGGTGTTAGTGGCTGGTGAGCAGAGCCCTCGGTGCTAATGTTGGCCTCTGTAAATGGGAGTGGCTTATTCCATGAGATTAGGTGACATGGGAGCTGTCAGTTCTGGGGCATTAATTGACATTGTGTATCAGGTTAGGTTAATAATCTCCAGCTTGGTTCTGCTTGAGCAGACCTGCATGCCTGCAGATAGAGATCAGTGATGAAAAGGTAGCCTCCGAGGGAGGATGATTAAATGCTGTACAACCAATGGCTTGGTCCTTGCGCCTCGGGATGTGCAGACTGCGAATCTGTTAAGCCTTCCAAGTTGCCTTTGGAAAGGAGCACTCGCCTGGAGGCTGCGGTGTCAGCCAATCTGACCCTTTCGAGAATGCCTGCAGCAATCAAAGCAGCTCCAGATGGCAGAGCCACAGATTCTGAAAACCAGGACAGGATATTACCAGACTGGGAGAAAAACAATAGGGATATACAGACACCTGCTTGTTTCAGCAAGATGTCCCAAGAGCCCAGGAAGAATTTTCCCCACACTAAGCAAGTTGGGAATTACCTAGTTGGCAAAATGATCAACAAAGGCTCCTTTGCCAAAGTGATGGAGGGGCTACACATCCCCACAGGGGAGAAGGTAAACTGAGAGTGGTTAGAATGAGTGGAATGGCCACTGATCTCACTGCAATATGTGCAGAGGAAGGTCAGGTTCTAGTTCCTTCCTTCCAAAGTGTGACCTGCTTCTTCTTCTTTTTTTTTTAGCTGAGGTAGCGAGAACTGAAGTGGTAATACATCTGTCTGCTAAAATGCTCTGAAACAATGAGCCAGACCTTTGAAACGTTTGTTAATGTTATTGTATACAGTATGTGTTGTGTATTGTATATAATAATTAGGTCCTCCTTTTAAATCATTTTATTGTTTTTATAAAGTAATATAAATTATATCTTGATTTTTATATTTTATACATTCCTATAAAATATATAGATTATTAATAATTATTTTAATAGCTTTTATTAATAATTTTATTTCCTAATAGTGATCCAGTTATTCTCAAATGTAGCATTCCATGTAGTTATCTTGGTTATCTTCCCCTGGAAATTCTGCATTCAGGTTATCTAAGGCTGCAATTCAATCCACACTTACTTGAGAGTAAGAACAATTGAACACAGTGGGCCTACTTACAGATAAACATGTATAAGATTGGGTGGCAAGTAATGCATAATTTGGGGTGGGGGTGGTAGTATTAAGCTGATACTACACAGTATCCTTGTGTGCAGATATTCCACTGTTGATCAGCTTACTATAAATATTACTTTAAATTAAACAAGAAATATATATTCATTGAGATTAAAGATGTTAGAATGCCACCATGATCGCAAAGTATGTTTCACTGGGTACAAAGAATTAGATTTCATCAACTGGAATGGAAGAGAAATGATGTATCCTGATGCCATCTGTCACAGTGATCAATAATCAAAAATGTGTGAACATCAAGTATTTTTTCCGACATGCTGAAAACAAGTCTGTGGTGCTAAATTGAGGTCAGTATCACCCACAGTATAACAACATTTCTATGATTTAGGTAGCCATAAAAGTTATTGACAAGAAAAAAGCCAAGCAGGACTCCTATGTTTTAAAAAATATGAAGCGTGAACCCCGGATACATCAGATGATTAAACATCCTAATATTGTTCAGCTATATGAAACCTTGGAGACAGAAAACTCCTATTACATGGTGATGGAACTGTGCTTGGGAGGAGACCTCATGGACAGAATCTGTGAGAAAAAGAAACTGGAAGAGAGAGAAGTAAAGAAATACACCAATCAGATCATGTCTGCAGTTGAACACTTGCACCGTCATGGAATTGTTCACAGGTACCAAAATGGGGGTGGGGCGGAGTGGGAGGGAGTAGGGATGTGCGAATCGATTTGGATACAAAGCGATTTGTACCCGAATCTAGCTGATTCGGGTGATTCGGAGACAAAACGAATCACCCCTGTGGTCCATTGGCTAGATTCGGGTACCTGAATCGATTCGGGTTTCGGATCTGTTGTATTAATTTCCCCAGATTCCCAGCTTTCATTTAAAAAAATAAGCTAAGCTCTAGCCATTATAGAAGTGGAGTTATGGAGCAAAATGTGTGGTCACTATTTTTCAAGTGTTCAGATTCTTTGGTGTATAATAACTTTCACTCAATGAATCCTTATGAGGATTCATTACACACCTTCATTTCTTCTATTCATTTTGACTGTCTTTTAGACAGTGCCAATTGTCAACTGCCCTGTGCCAACTACACCCCACTCCCACCCGCAAGGCAATGAGGTACTACTCAGTTTAGGGTAAGTGCCTAATGGGTAGAGGCTACCACCCAAATTGCAGAGGGATTGGGCAAAGGGCTGGTTTTTGGTGAATTGTTGAAGTTTTCCATAGGAAATCATGTAGGTTTCAGCAGCCCCATAACTGCACTTGGGGGGTGCTGGGGTGGCCCAGAGTGAGTGGTGGTGTAGTAAACAGAGTGTGCCAGCCACCCCCATGGGTTTCTAGCCCATGGGGTTCAGGGTTCTGTTGTTTCTGAGGTGTTCTGAGTGTAGATCGTCTGGTAGCAAATGAGATTTTCAATACAAACCATGAATCCACTCTCATTTGCTACCATAGAATCTACACTCAGACCACCTCAGAAACAACAGAACTCTGTACCCCATGGGTTAGCAACCCCATGGGAGTGGCTGGCACCCTCTGTGCACTACACCACCACTCACTCTGGGCCACCCCAGCGCCCTCCAAGTGCACTTATGGGGCTGCTGAAACCTCCATTATACCTTATCGGGAAAAACCTTAATGATGAGTAAACTTCAACTATTCACCAAAAACCAGCCCTTTGCCCAATCCCTCTGCAATTTGGGTGGTAGGCTCCACCCATTAGGCACTACCACCTCACCACACTCTTCCACCCCAGATCCCACTGTATGCCCCAAATCTGCCTCAAAGACACTAAACCTTCAACTATTCACCAAAAACTAGCCCTTTGCCCAATCCCTCTGCAATTAGAGAGCCAGTGTGGTGTAGTGGTTAGAGTGCTGGACTACGACCAGGGAGACCCGAGTTCAAATCCCCATTCAGCCATGAAACTAGCTGGGTGACTCTGGGCCAGTCACTTCTCTCTCAGCCTAACCTACTTCACAGGGTTGTTGTGAAAGAGAAACTCAAGTATGTAGTACACTGTTCTGGGCTCCTTGGAGGAAGAGCAGGATATAAATATATTATTATTATTATTATTATTATTATTATTATTAGGGTGGTAGCCTCCACCCATTAGGCGCTACCACCTCACCACACTCTTCCACCCCAGATCCCACTTTATGCCCCAAATCTGCCTCAAAGACACTAAACCTTCAACAGTTCACCAAAAATCAGCCCTTTGTCCAATTCCTCTGCAATTTGGGTGGTAGCCTCCACCCATTAGGCATTTAACCTAAACTGAGTAGTACCTCACTGCCTTGTGGGTGGGAGTGGGGTGTAGTTGGCACAGGGCAGTTGACAATTGGCACTGTCTAAAAGACAGTCAAAATGAATAGAAGAAATGAAGGTGTGTAATGAATCCTCATAAGGATTCATTGAGTGAAAGTTATTATACACCAAATAATCCGAACACTTAAAAAATAGTAACCACACATTTTGCTCCATAACTCCACTTCTATAAGGGCTAGAGCTTAGCTTATTTTTTTAAATGAAAGCTGGGAATCTGGGGAAATTAATAGGACATATCCAAAACCCGAATAGATTCGATTCGGATCAGCCGTGTTTCGGATCCGAATCGAATTTGGGGTGATTCGGATGGGTCAGATTCGGATCCAAATCGAATCAGGGCTGTTTCGATTCAGTTACAAATTGAAACACAGAAAATCCGAATTGCACACCCCTAGGAGGGATTTCCTTTTTATAACAGAAAGGGCATGATAAAATGCTTCATAAAGAATTTTGTATTTTCCTGTGTTTTGTTTTTTAAAATAACTGCAGTTAGGGTTTCGGATTTATCTCAATGGGCAAAATCCAGCAAGCCCTTTAAGTCACATTGATTTCAGTGGAACAGCTTTAAGCATCTGCTTAATTCTTCCATTGAAATCAATGGCTGACATCCTGACTAAATTTACCAGAGAAAGTCCTGCTAAAATGCAATAATCCTTTGCAGTAACCCCTGATCAGTATTATTGAGAAATTTAGTCAGGATGTCAGTCAGTAAGAGTTAAAGATGCTTGCCTTTGGTGGATCATGCCCCGTTTATATACTTGAGAAAATATCAAATTGTTTATATGTTGAGGGCTTCTTTCACACAGGTCTGTCAGGTCTGGTTCTATCTCTGAATTGAGAAAGATGTCTAGGAGGCAAGCTGATCCCATTAAAGCATGGCGTGCCAATTATTTAATTGACTGTATCTTTATTGCCAGGGGAAGGGCAAAACCATTTGGATTTCCTTTCTCAGGTACTAAAATGTCTCAGGCCAGCCTAGAAGATTCAGTACGAAAATAAACAAGCACAGTTTTATGAGTGCAAAAATTGGAGAGGGACGAGAATCAGCTAGTAAATTATTAAACTATTAAATTATTAGGAAAATGAACTAAATGTCCATCACTATGACAACAGGGTTGTGCATGGAGGGAGAACTTCCAGGCCATTGAGTTGAGGGATGGGTAGGAAGTTTGTTCCACACTTTCCTGTTGACCTGAAGTCCAAAAGTTTACATTTTCCCTCATCTCAGGGGTGAGTGCAACTACTCTCTCACACTGAGGATAGTAGCAGATTGCACTTGGATTTATTACTGGAGTGAGCTTAAATCTGATCCCTGCTTCTGTTGGTTGTTTTGGGGTAGCCTCATTTTGCTGTAAAACAAATAGGGGGCAAGCTTGTCACTGGGTGGTCGGGAGCTCATTTGGCATTATGAAAGGGGAGGGCACCTCACTATGCCAACTGATGTCAAGTGAGAGGAGGACTCAGGCTGGCCTTGGCTTCCACATCAATTTGCTCCCAAACTGGACTGGTATTAGGTAGGTACACACAACTGTGGGCCATGAGATCCTCTGCTATTCTCTCATGCCTTTTATTTGGATCCTAGATGATCAGAAGTGCTTGCCAGTCCATCTGTTTTTGCGGTTCCAAGCAGGAGATTTATAGTTACCATACAAAAATGGCAGGCTGCATTCAGTTTGGCAGGTCACAGCAGGTGAAGCTGCAAGTCTCTAGGAGCTATTTAGTATGCATCTAATAGTTTCATCAGTTACTCTGGAAAGCCATAACTTGCTGTTCAAAAGAGTATAGATCATAAGACAACACACTATCACATAGACTTTCTCGCTCGATTTGTTTAGGGATCTGAAGATTGAAAATTTTCTACTGGATGAAAACAACAGCATCAAAATTGTTGGTAGGTGTATGTCACGCACAAACCTTTCTCACCCTGAGATGGTTTTTGTCATTCTGCACTTCATAGTTAGGATAATTGAGAACCAGTGACTGAATAAATAGCTACAGTACAAGTAGCTGTTAGGGTTGTGGGCTCAAACCTCACTTGCTTGTCTTGTCTTGCTGTCAGTTCACCGAGCATGTGAGAAATGCATGTCCTCTTGCCTGGTGGAGAAGTCTAAACTGGGGATGAGAAGACCTCCCCTGGACTGCCCACCACCTCACTAGTCCATTCCCAAAAGAATCCATAGTAAACAGATTAATTTCTTGGATTTCCTTTGGATACCTGGAAAGTTTTCTGAACTCCAGACTGGGCTTAGATCAGGTTCCTAGGCCTTGGTTCAAGGTGATGACATCACTGCTTCACATCATGATGGGAGGTCAAAGACCTTGCGTGTTCTTCACGCCATGAATGGTGGCCTTCCCTCCACCCCCTGTTTACATTACTCATCTCCCCTGATACCCAGGGTGGAATCTACCACATACTTTCCCTGCATGTTTGAATTAATTGAGTGGATTTGGCTCAAACCCCAAAACGTATTTTTTTTTATTAAGTCTTCAGACAAGCCTACTTAAATCTATGGAAACTCCATACGTGTTTTGTTAGCCTTTATGTCTCACAAATGTTGGACATCCTGAGGAAATGAAATCAATGACTAAATGTTATTAGTCTTCTGCTCTTCTTCATGCACACACTTTTTTAAAAAGGCTAACACAAAACTCCCCTTCCTTTTTCTCACATGCTTTGAGCAGTGAAATGCTGACATAGATTCACTTAAAAGTGTCATCACTAGCATGATCTGAGATGGCTCACACCAAAATGATGAGAACAGTTAACACCTCATAGACATTGTTGAGTGCTGTAAAGCTCAGGCAGGCATTAAGGTATCAGTTCTACTGGTGTAATGTTTTCATAGTCTTTTTCTGAACCATAAGAGCTATGAGTAAAATTATGACTACCCTGAAGTCAGTGGAAATGTTTTGTGGCCGAGTCAGAATTTCAGCCTAGCTTTTACATTGGCTGCATTCACACGTAATATGAAACTGGAGGCTGACAAACCCGTGGTTTCAATTTCAAACCATGAATCACATCACAGACAGTTGTCCAGACATTTGGCAACTTCTGGCTCCAGGGCAGGGTGGCCCCTCCCTGCTCCTCAGCTGCTGAGGCCATATCCACGGCACCCATGTGCCGCTTGCATTGCCAGACCGAGGGCAGGGTGTCAGCACATCATCCATGCAGCCGCCATTGGCCACAATCCCCTAGGAGGCATGTTGATTACATTCGGCTCGCTCCAGCTTTGCTGGCCGGCTTTATTGGGCCGGATAACAATTTAATTCCTTCCTCTCTCCACTCCCATCTATGTCACCACAATAAAACTGTACCAGAACATGGAATCACGTGCTAAGTACTTGACAGCAGAGGGGGACATCTTCATGGAGTGTGTGGGGGGCCCCTCATTGGTTCAGGTGGTGGCCCCTTTATAATTTAAACCTCCATGCATTTTTCTGGATGCGGGTGGCATTGGGGTGGAGTGCCCGGGGGAGGGCCACTAGCCATTTCCCTCTCTCCATGTTTGCCAAATATCTCAACTTTTCCTCCCTCTGCATCCTCTCCTCTCTGAACCTAAGGACCCATGGGTCAACACCAGTGTTCCCTGTAAGAAGGAATCCCAGATGTTGTTGACTATAGCTCCCAGAATCCCTAGCTGCAGAGGGCTTTGGCTGAGGATGCTGGGAGTTGTAGTCAAGAACATCTGGGATTTTCTGTTAGAGGGAACACTGGTCAACACACTTCCAGCTTGAATAAAAGCAAGCCCTCCATGCACAATGTGCCCCCAGCAGTCTGTGCTGCACACTGAGTCTTGGGGTGGGGTATTAATATTAATACTAATACTAGTACTACTACTACTAATAATAATATGAATAAAAAGGTCTTCACCTGGCATCTAAAAGAACAAAGTGATGAAGCCAGGTGAACCTCACTGGGGAGGCTATTCCATAAATGAGGGGCAACCACTAAAAAGGCCCTCTTCCTCGTAGCCACCCGCCTCACCTCGTTTGGCAGGGGCATCTGGAGGAGGGCCTCTGAAGAAGATCTTAAGGTACGGATAAGGACATATGGGGCAAGGCGCTCTCTCAGGTAACCGGGTCCCAAGCCGTTTAGTGCTTTAAAGGTTAAAACAAGCACTTTGAATTAGGCCCAGAAACAGACTGGAAGTCAGTGAAGCTGATGAGGCACTGGTGTAATATGATCAAAATATCCAGTCCCAGTTAATAAACTTGCCCATCTATTTTGTATCAGCTGCAGTCTCCAGACCATTTTTAAAGGCAGCCCCACGTACAATGCATTGCAGTAATCTAAGCGAGAGGTTACCATAGCATGAGTAACTATGGCTAAGCTATCCCTGTCCAGGTAAGGTTGCAGTTGGGGTATCAGCCAAAGCTGATAAAAGGCACTCCAAGCCACAGAGGCCACTTGAGCCTCTAGTGACAATGCTGGATCGATGAGCACCCCAGACTGCAAACCTAGTCCTTCAGGGTGAGTGCAACCCCATCTAGAAAGGCTGAACATCATTCACCCAGGCAGAGGAACCACCGACGAACAATACTTCACTCTTGTCTGGATTGAGTCTCAGTTTATTAGCCCTCATCCAGTCCATTACTGCATCCAAGCACCGATTCAGAAGAGTAACGCTTCCCCTGCATCTGATGAAAAAGAGAGATACAACCGAGTGTCATTTGAGTATTGATTACACCTCAAGCCAAATCTGATGACCTCTCCCAGCGGCTTCATGCAGATGTTAAACAGAATAGGGGAAAGAATGGACCTTTGTGGAACCACATAGCATAACTGCCAAGGGATCGAGCAGTAGACCCCCAGCACCACCTTTTGGGAACGGGCCTCTAGGTAGGAGTGGAACCTCCTCCAAGCAGTGCCTCCCACACCCAACTTGGCCAGCCTATCCAAAAGGATACAATGGTTCAATGGCATTGAAAGCTGCTGAGAAATCCAAGAGAATTAACAGGGTTGCACTCCCCCCTGTCTCTCTCTCTGCATAGGTCATCTCACACGGCGATCAAAGCAGCTTCTGTTCCAAAGCTGGTCCTGAAGCCTGATTGAAATGGATCTAGATAGTTGGTTTCCTCCAAGAGTGTCTGGAACTGGTCAGCCATGACACTCTCAAGAACCTTGCCCAGGAAGGAAATATTTGCCACAGTTGTTTACATCCTCTGGGTCCAGACTGTTTTTTTTTTTATTTTTAGGAGTGATCAAATAATAACTTGCTTCAATAATGCTGGGACCACTCCCTCTCTCAGTGAGTTGTCTAGGACCTTCTGGACCCAGCTAAAAACTCCCTCCTTACTAGATTTAATAAGCCATGAAGGGCAAGAGTCAAGCATGCATGTGGTTGGTCGAACCCGACTAAACACATTGTCCACATACTAAACACATTGTCCACATTGAAACTCCTCCAGCAAAACTAGGCCAGGATTTACTCTGGGCATCTCTCCCAATGATCCTGCATCAGTCATAGTGTCCAACTCATGGTGAATGCAAGCAACTTTACCCTCAAAGTGCTGTGCAAATGCATCACAGGGTGCTACCGAGGGTTCTAATGCACCGTGCCCAGGGCCAGATTTCAAAAGGCCCTTCACCACCTGCAAGAGCCCTGCTAGACGACATTGAGAGGATGCAATGGTGGATTAAAAAAAAGTGTTTCTTTTGTTCCATTACTGCGACAGAGTAGGCTCGATAATGAGCCCTAACTGATGTTCGTTCAGACTCACCCTGACATTTCCTCCACTTACGTTCCAACCATCTCCCAGCTTGCTTCATGGCCCTCAGCTCAGGTGTATTCCAAGATGCTGCACGGGCTCTGCTTTGTGGGAGTGATCGTGTCGACTGCCTGAGCCACCTCTCCATTCCAGAGAGCAACTAGAGCTTCGACAGGAGTGCCTGGCATACCAGCTGGAAAATCCCCCCGAGCCCTCAGGAATCGATCTGAGTCCATCAGTCTCCGGGGTGGACCATTTTTATAGCTCTCCCACCCTTGCAGAGAAGTGTAGCTGCTAAGACTCTAAACCTCAGAAGGACGTGACCTGACCATGAACAAGGGCATAGATGACATATCCCCCACTTTCAAATCAGTCCAGTTAAAAAAACCCAAATCCAGAGTGTGCCCCAATTCATGTGCTGGGTCAACAACATGTTGGGACAGCCCCATGGTTGTCATGGCAGCCATGAAATCCTGACCCACCCCAGACAAGGCAGCCTCAGTATGGATGTTGAAGTCAACCAGAACAATCATTCTGGGAATCCCCAAAACCAAATCCAAGACCACCCCCGTGAGCTCAGGCACGGAAACAGCTGGGCAGCAGGGTGGGCGGTACACCAACAGAATCCCCACTCTGTCTTGAGAGCCCAACACCAGGTACAAACACTCTCAACTGGCACTTACTTGGACAGGGGGCCTAGAGAGGGACGACGACGACGACGATGACTACTACTAAGGCTATTTATATACTTCTCTTCAACCAAAGTTCTCAAAGCAGTTTACATAGAAATATAAATACATAAATAAGATGGAACCCTGTCCCCAAAGGGCTCACAATCTAAAAAGAAACATAAGACAGATACCAGCAACAGCCACTGGAGGGATGCTGTGCTGGGGCCAGATAGGGCCAGTTGCTCTCCCCCTGCTAAATAGAACAGAAAGACCACTTTAAAAGATGTTTCTTTGCTCAGTTTGCAGGGGTGACTGCTAACAGAGCTTTTATAAATTACAGCAACTCCCCCCCCCCGCCCTCCAGCCTATGTTGGTGCTGCACTAAATATCCAGGTGGACACATCTGGGAAAGACTAATCACTCCCAGTTCCCCCACCCAGGTCTCTGTAATCAGAGGTGCACCTAGGTAATTTTGGAGCCTGGACCTAAAGGCCTTTGGAGGCCCCCTGCTGCAAGTTAAACATCGTTTTTTAACATGCAGGTTCTTGAGGGCTATACCCCCCATGACAGAATAAACAGGATTTGGGAGGCCTCCAGGGTGTTCTCCATGTTCTCCCCTGCACCATCCAACCCCACTCCCCAACCACTCATCACCTTTTGCACTTGCATTTGGAATGAAACACATGGGTTTATTACAGACTGCTTTCACTTCATTTGACAGCAGTACAATGTCAGCCCTGTCATTAGTGTGGCAGGTACAAGTGTATGCAATCTCTGATCCCACTGCTGCCTCAGGTGTGGGTGATGACCCCATACTAGCATCACCGGTTTAAAGGGCGGTGTGCCCTTCCAACTCCACACACCTGCCCACCTTGACAATGGGACAGATGGAGATGCTCCCAGGCATGTATTGTGAAGGCCACTTTCACCACCTGTGCCTCCCTGCTGACGCCGGCTGTGGGGCCTGCCAGCACAGCATCCTTGTCTCCACTGGGCACCCCTCTGCCACTGCCCTTATCCTCTGGATGTGTGGGCAGGTCCACAGGCTCCTCTAGAAGGACATCTCCCCTTGACCTGCAAATGTTGTGCAGGATGCAGCAATCCAATGATCATCTTTTGCAGCCGTTCCTCCTCAACATCCAGCAAGGTGTGAGGGTGTGCCACCAAGCTTTCAGCCTCCTGAACACCAGTTTGACCATGATCCTCATGCCTGAAGTTCATGATCAATAATAACTCTAACCCAACAGGAGTCACGCGATATATGCTCAGACAAATGAATAACACACTGTGACTGAATATATTAAAAGAGGAATGCTCCAGACATAAACTAATCACCCTCAATTCTTTTATATATTAGACATATCAGAGCTAAAGTAACATTCCCACTTGATGTAACAAAGTGCATAAAAATATAATCCAAAATTTTCAAACAGATGTATAGTTCAATAGGCACTTGGGTGTAAACAGTTCTTATCTTGTAGTCTGATAGTCAACTGATGGGGTTCAATACCAGTTGAATCCAATAGGGAGAACACCTCTCATCATGATGTAATAGTGCACTCTCATTCTCAGTAAAGCATTCTCATTCTCAGTTTGTTCGAGGTGGAGATAATATAAGTAATTCAAGCATGCATTTTAGGGACCAAACAATGTACAATATCCCAAACAATTTACAATATGGATTATGTACAGTATAACTAACAATGTACCATAGTATACAAACAATGTACCATAATATTACAGATTTTCCAGATACTGCCGTGTATTATTGTTTTTAAACAAGGATTTTCTGTTTCGTAACTGAATATTACTTCTTCAGATAACACCTAAACGGAAGAACAACACATCATATTATATGAGCTCACACCAACTTTCATTTCTCTGCCAAGTGCTGTCCCCCTCACACAAATCCACTTAAAAACACTTACCATTTGAGGTCTAAACATTACATACTGTAATATCACAACTGCGTTGTCCTCCCACGGTGTTTAGGGTACTACGCCTGCAGAGACATGCTTGTTAGTTCTACGCACTCCCTTCTTTCTTATACTACTCCCAATTTAGCACGCAGAGGACTAATGACCAACAACTGCATTCTTTACTAGATTAGTTAATTGCTATACTTTCATCCTTCTCTCCTAATCCTGCAAGTCCAAGATCCCCATTCAAGATGCTGTAACAGAGTGACTAAATATATTCATCTTGTTCCTAATGTGTTGTCCCCCCAAAACATGAGAGATCCTGGTTAGTATTAAGACCTTCAATATGAGTCCTGAACAGGTGTATGAAGAACGCCTCTTTCCTTAATAATGTAGTATTCATATCTTCATAATAAAATCTCCTTGGAGTATATCTATAGAGGACAAAGAAATTAAAGTCCTCGCATGTATGTCCCATTTCTAAAAAATGGGGGACAATCGGCGATTCACTGTGTCCTGTTCTAATTCTAGATTTGTGTTCTAATATTCTTGATCTCACTTTACGCACACTCTTCCCTATGTACAGTTTAGGACATGGGCATCTTATTACATACACCACTCCCTTAGTATCACATGCGGCACAAAAAATTCCAAATCCCTATTTTTCTTTGTATTTGGATCCATTATGCTGATTCTGCGCTCTGCTTGCACACATATAGAACATCTCCCACAGGGGTAAAAACCTCTAAGTCCAGTGTTCTGATCTTCCTTCTCTAGGGAGTTCACCCTTGACAAAAGACTGCCTAAATTCCTGGTCCTTCTATAGGCAAAAAGGGGAGTATCACTACCTTTAATCCCAGAGACTAAGTGCCAATGTTTCAAGATGACGCGCTGAATTTGATAAGAGAGAGGAGTGAACTCTGTGGTCCATATAACTCTATTTTTCTTCTCCCTTATCCTGCTCTTCAATAAATCTTGTCTTCTTCTCAATTTGGCTCTCTAGCGTGCTTTACATATGACATCCTCAGGATACCCCCGCTCTTGTAGCTGTCCAACTAAAGAAACTGCTTCCTTTTCATATTGTCTGGATGCTGTGGAATTTCTTTTCAATCTAAGGAACTGACCATATGGTAAATTGCGCCTCAAATGGTCTGGATGGCATGAGTTGAAGTGTAACAATGTGTTCTTATCACTAGGGTTTTTGTATGCTTCAAATACTACCTTTCTCTCTCCTGTTATTTTTACTATGGTGTCCAAATAGGGCACCTGTTCCTTACTGTATTGGTACGTATATTGAATTTTGGGATGTATCTCATTTAGCCAACCAACAACCCCCCCCCATCTTATTTTCCAGTTTAAAGAAAATCAATAAATCATCTATATACCTTTTATAGTAAACGATATTAAAAAAGGGGGGGGGGTTTACAGTTGGAGTCAAAATGAATCTCCTCTATATGCCTCCCATAAACAAATTAGCTCCACTAGGGGCAAAGGCAGATCCCATAGATACCCCACATATCTGCAGGAAGAATTGTTCTTTATATCTAAATAAATTATTATCCAAAACAATATCCACTAATTCCATAATGAAAAAAGTAGGTGGCTCTCTGCTTTTCCTTTGTTCTAGATTTTCCTCTATAACCTGCCTCAATTCCTGTAGTGGAATATTCATATATAGGGATTTTACATCTAATGTGGCTATGATAACACCCTCTTCTACACGCATGCCTTCCATTTGGGCGATCAGGTCTTGAGTATCTCTCAGATATGAGGGCAATTCCATCACAAGCGGCTTGATATAATAATCTATATAAATCGATAAGGGTTCCAATAAGGAATTGCACGCATTTATGATAGGTCTACCCACTGGTGGTCTTTGTGGCTTGTGTATCTTAGGTAACATGTAGAATATGGGGACCCTCGATGTTTTATTCAACAAAAATTCACTGGTGGAATCTAAAATATATTCCATTACATTTGCCTCATTCAAAACCATTTAATCAGACTATAAATCTTCAAGGTAGGATCACACGTGAGTGATTTGTAACTATCAGTGTCCTGAAGTTGTCGCACAACTTCCGCATTATAATCAGTGGTATTCATTATTACTATTCCTCCACCTTTATCCGCCTTTTTGATGGTAATTGAAGAGTCTTTATTCAATCTCTGTAAAATATCCCATTGTTTCCTAGAGAAATTAGAATAGAATCTCGATTTGTCTCTATGTTCTTTTTCAATAATTTGCAAATCCTTCTCCACCTGTTCAGAAAAGACGGTTATATTCGAGTTATCTATATTGGGTACAAAAGAGGATTTCCTTTTAAAGGGGTCTATTCCTTCTCCCCTATTTCTATCCCCAAAGTAATGTTTGAGTTTTAGGATCCTGATCAGTTTATACAAATCTACCCATTGACTATCAAGTCTTCTACTCTCTGGATCTCTTTCCTTTCCGTAAAAAATACTCTCTTTGTGGGAACTGATCATGCTCTCTCCCTCTCCATCTTTGTCTTCCACCTCTTCCTCTAAAGACCAAATTAGGTTCTTTATCTAAATCTTCTGTATCAGTGGTGTCCCCTTCTGAAGAACTGAGCGGAGTTTTCCACCTGACTGATTTTTTAAAATCCTTCCAATTATACACCTCTCCTTTTTCATAATCCTTAACATCTCTTATATATTTTTTCTTCTTATACTCATTCAAGTTATCTTGAAAATTCTTAATGGTTTTCTCTAACTCCATCATCTTAACATTGAATGCATCTCCAAGACAGGGCTGAGAGAGGCTCCTGCCTGCAACCTTGGAGAAGCCGCTGCCAGTCTGTGAAGGCAATACTGAGCTAGATGGACCAATGGTCTGACTCAGTATATGGCAGTTTCCTATGTTCCTAATATACTGGCTGACTCCAAAGGCTCTAGGCCAGGGATTCTCAACATTGGGTTCCCAGATGTTATTGCACTTCAACTCCCATAACCCCCAGCCCCAGGGAACTTTGATTGGGGATTGTGGAAGTCCAATAACATCTGGGGACCCAACGTTGAGAATCCCTGCTCTAGGCGGTTCACAAAAGAAAACCAAAATAAACCAAACTTTTTAAAAACAGCAATTTAAAAATTTAAAAGGCTCAACCCCACTAAATAAAACTGAGGAAAGAGAACTTTCTAATATTATTGATAATTACAAAATCAGCTTAAATTGGTTCGCATCTTATAATTACTATTACTACTTATATACCACTTTTCAAGAAATAGGTTCTCAAAGCATTTTACAATAACAATAAGATGGTTCCCTTTCTCCAGAGAGGCTCACAGTCTATAACAGGCATTGCAGGTCTTGTTACTTGAAAACTGAAAAATCAAAAGATGATTTATATGTCTACATATACCATTACAGATCTAACACCAACATGCATTAGTCATTCAGCATTCACAATGTCACTCAAAACCTATTACTTTGTGAACGAGCCAGTTCACATATTTAATTGCAGGTCATAAAAGCCTAGTTCAGATGGTTACCTGGGTCAATAATCTTTTGCAATGGAAAAGAAAGTCCATGGACACACACCTCCACTACCCTCATAACATAACCTCTGACACTAGTGATCTATGTAGCTTCCTATGTGCGCCAAAGTCAAAATCACATGATTCTTCCCCACTCAAAAAATGGGGAAACTGCTCTGCTATGCTCTATGCAATTCAATCCTCCATACTGATGGGTGTCTTCTGGAGTGCCCCTGTCATTACATTATGACATTTTGCATGCAAAAGTTCATTTTGGATACGATTACCCCATCTCCTCCACCGCAGGAATAAGATCTTTGAGTCAAGGAACCATCTGGACTGAGCTTAAGTGTGCAAGAATGAAGTGATAAGAAATCAAACAAAGCCCATGCATACATGCATGTATGAGTGCCCCTGCCTTTTCTGGCAGTTATATAGTCCACTCAAAATAATAACCACTAAAATGATTTGACAGCATGCTGAAGAGGGAGAAGTGGAAGCAGAAACTGAGAGTGTTGTACCGTGAGAACAGGCACTAGTAGCCTCACTTAGACTGTGGTTTGCTTCGATTCACTGTGTGGTGGGTGGTGGTGTCTAAATGTCTGCAAAGTCCCCAAAGTGATTGTAATATTCTGTTGTCTATTTTATTTGGTCAGATTTTGGACTGAGCAACGTAATGAAGTTTGAAGGGCTTTCTCAAGAGCTTTTAAACACACAGTGTGGGAGTCCAGCCTATGCAGCCCCAGAACTCCTGGCTCATAAAAAGTATGGGCCAAAAGTGGATGTCTGGTCCATGTAAGTAGAGTATGAGTACCGTATCTGCAGTCAGCAACAGCACAAAGTGCTTTGTAATATGGATTGTGTTCTTCCCGCAATAAAACTATAAGGTACTTATCTTTTCCTTCTCCTTCTCCTTTTCCTTGTTTTACATATGGAAACTGGGGCTGAGAGATTCCCACAGCCATCTAGTAAGTTACGGGCTACTGAGTTCCCTCTTCTTATTGTAATCCACTACCTGAAAACTACTTCTGAAAACGGAGATTTTTCTGAAATTATGCAGGCCAATTGGCTTTTAGAATTCCAGTTTCACTCTGTAAATTGAAGCCCACAATCTAAAATAAAAATCAAGTAACTTTTTACATGAATTAAATGAATCCTCCTGTAGAGCTGCCACCAATCTTTTATAAGACAAAACTAGCACCAAAACCTTCCTTGTTCTATCTAGAACCAGGGTGATCTCAAAACATAGCCAAAATGCCTTAACACCTCTTTGGAGTATGTAGCCAGGGCAGGCAAATAGGGAGACAGAATGGAGCACACTTCCAGCCAGATCAAGTTTAAAACAATCAAAAGCTAGTTTATCTAAGTAGATTTTTTTTTTTTAAAGGACAGTTCACAGGCAACCAAGGCAAAATGGTAAAAATGCACAGTGAGATACCTTTCTTCCTATTTGGACAGGAAGCTTGGTAGCTCTTAGGTCTCAAACTGCAGTCTCAGCTAACAAAGCTAAACTAACACCAAGGTAGGGATGTGTGAAACGTTTCAGATACAAAACGTTTTGTACCCAAAACAGCCTGTTTCAGGTGTTTTGTAGACAAAACAAAACACCCATTTTCCAGATCCAAATGTTTTGTATACAAAACAAAACGTCCCTGTTTCGGCTACAAAACGTTTTGTTGTTTCGGACCTCCATTTTGTGGTGATCTCTGAGTCAGTCTCCATTTTGTGTTTGACATCTCTTTGAATTCCCCACCCTTCCAGCCTTCTGATCGGTGACCTAAATCATGGGCTGACCGGCTGACAATTCCCTCCTTATTCCCCATTGGCTCTTTTGCTTCTTGCCACTCTTTACTGACCCCACATTGGCCAGGGGAAGGGTTGCTAACCCATGGGGTGCTGGGTTCTGTTGTTTCTGTGGTGTTCTGAGTGTAGATTCTCTGGTAGCATATGAGAGTGGATTCTTGTTTTTCACTGAAAATCTAATATGCTACCAGAGAATCTATAATGAACACCTCAGAAACACAAAACCCAGTACCCCAAGGGCTTGTTGGTATGGAGGTGGTTGGCACCCTATGTGCACTACACAACCCCTCACTCTGGGAAACCCCAGTGCCCCCCAAGTGGAATTATGGGGCTGCTGAAACCTCCATTATTCCCTATGGGAGAAATCTTAAAACACACGTAAACTTCAACAATTCACAAAAGATCAGCCCTTTGCCCAATGGAGAAAAGAACTGGTCTGGTGGCTGAGCATGACTTGTCTCCATAGCTAAGCAGGATCTGCCTGGTTGCATATGAATGGGAGACTTGATGTGTGAGCACTGCAAGATATTCCCCTCAAGGGATAAAGCTGCTCTGGGAAGAGCAGAAGGTTTCAAGTTCCCTCCCTGGCTTCTCCAAGATAGGGCTGAGAGAGATTCCTGCCTGCAACCTTGGAGAAGCTGCTGCCAGTCTGTGACGACAATACTGAGCTAGATAGACCAATGGTCTGACTCAGTATATGGCAGTTTCCTATGTTCCTAAATCTTTTGAGATAATTCTGGAAGTTTCCTTGCCCCCATTGGTCACTACCACCCACCACACTCTGCTCTGGGTCATCCCTTTCCCCTTGATTTGAAGCGATACATTTGCTGGAATCCCCATTATTCCCTATGGGAAAATTCTTAAAGATGTGTAAACTTTAAAAATTCACAAAAAATCATCCCATTGCCTAATTCCTTTGAAATTTGGGTGGTAGCTTCCACCCTTTGGACACTATCACCACCACCCACTCTTTTTGCCCTGGGACCCTTTTTAAAAATCCAAATCTATTCGGATTCAGATTCGGAAAATTTGGCTACAAAACAAAACAGGGCTGATTCAGATTCAGAAAATTTGGGTACAAAATGGGGCCGTTTCGATTTGGATACAAATCGAAACAAGAAAATTCCAAAATGCACACCCCTACACCAAAGTAGCATGTTGGAAACAGCAACCTCAAGAATCCCTCCCCTCACCTAACTTGAGGTTAGCTATCCCCTCTTGGAGATAGGCAATACAATCAAAAGCTTAATGTCTCTCCCTCAAGGTAGAGTTTTCTGAACAATAGGACAATTCCTGACAAACAAGTGAGAGATAATAAATCCGCAAAAGCGGTGGGCTTGGGCCCAGGCCAAAATTGGCTTTCGGAACTGAGTGAAATTCTGATATGAAACTGGAATGTGTTTTTAAGCCAGAGTAGGCCCATTCCGTCACATTCTTCTACACCCCCCCCACCCGAGCTGTTCCAGAAGGGAAAGTGTTCTGCTGCTGGACACTGCTGAAAATGGGACAACACAGAACATCCAAAAAGTCAGGGTGTCTTAAACATCACCAGTGAGTTTTGGGGAATACTAGACTCTTAACTCAACAAGTAGCCTACATAGCCTATGGTGAATACTAGGAATAGCACAACAAAGTACAACACATACACAGGATCAGATCCCCAGACATTTCCTATAAAACGAACACACAAAAGGCATAGCAAAGCATTTTCAGCAATCTAACATGACAGATACAAGCATTTATCTTATTCCTACAAGGCTGTGTGTAGCCAGCTCCAGGCACCTCAGAAGCAAGAAGCCTCCAAATACCAATTGCAGGGGATCAACAGCAAGGGAGGGGACATGCTCTCATCTCTTGCTTGTAGGCTTCTCAGAGGCATGAAACAGGATGCTGGACTGGATGGGCACTGGACCCTATGCATAGGAAACATAGGGCCTTTTTCCAGCCACACCAACATAAGGATTCTGTTTCTCTCACCTCTTTGCAATTAGGAAGCAAATGAAAATCTTCCACTTTCTCCCCCACCATAACCCTACAAAAGAATACAGTACCCAGGATGGAACATCTCCCCCACTCCATCCTCCAAATACCTAACAAGCAGGGTAGCTGCTGGCTGGGAATCAGACTCTGGTTCCCAGCCAGCCCAAAGTGTTTGCAGAGTTTTTAAGAAGGTAAAATAATTATTTAACTCTTGCCCTCCTAACTGTGTTTTTCTGCTTGCTGTACTGTAGACCAGAAAAGGACAGTGTGTAGGCAAATCTCAGTTAATCCAGATGTCTGCAAACCCTCCCACCTTCCAAGGGGTGAGGGTGGAATTTGCATCCCAATGTGGGTGTTCACTGATCACTGAAAGACATTAGCCTGGTCATTTCAAACTGGTCAAGCCAGTTATCACTTGCTTTTCTCTTGGTTATACTACTTCTAATCAGAGAATCCTAGAGTGAAAGGGCGTGCCTCCTAAGAACTTGCTTGCTGAGTTGCTACAAAGACAACACAGGACTGACTGGGTTGTTCAGCTGACTGATGAACTTTACCATACGAGCTTGCTGATGCCAATAGGCTGCTTGCTTGCAATGAAAATGCAGCTCCTGAAGCAAAAACAAAAAACAAAAAAAATCCAAAGCAATGATTGGCTGATGTATTTTGGTTTCAGCAATGTATTTTAAAAATACAAAATACCTGAACAAATGCATTTTAGATACGAAATACTGTTCTGAAAAGTATTTTAGATACATAATACAAAAGCACTGAAAATACATATTTTAAAATACATGTATTTTAGATACTGCCCATCTCTGCATGTGGAGGTCAAAGGCGAGGCCTTTGGTGCTCAGTGACATTATTATTATTATTATTATTATTATTATTATTATTATTATTATTATTTCTTGTTTACACAGTCAGACAGGTGTTATTGACTGGTTTCTTTTATCCAGACATTGAGTCCTTCCCAAGGACTTGGGATGGCTGAATTTTATTATTAATATCATTGTTGTTATTATAGATATCGTCGCAAAATATAGGCTGTTCCCAGTAAAGCTGCTTTTTGTAATTGGCTGATGGTGATTTCTGTGGCCCCTATGGTGTTGAGGTGCTCTTCAAGGTCTTTTTGGGACTGCACCCAGGGCGCCAATTACCACTGGGATTATTTTGGTCTTTTTCTGCCACAGCCTTTCTATTTCAATTTGTAGATCTTTGTATTTTGTGATTTTTTCTATTTCTTTTTCTTCTATTCTGCTATCCCCTGGTATTGCTATGCCGATTATTTTGACTTGTTTTTCTTTCTTCTCGACTACAGTTATATCTGGTGTATTGTGTGGCAGATGTTTGTCTGTTTGTAGTCGGAAGTCCCATAATATTTTTACATCTTCATTTTCTTCAACTTTTTCAATTTGATGGTCCCACCAATGTTTGGCTACAGGTAGCTTGTATTTTTTGCAGATGTTCCAGTGTATCATCCCTGCTACCTTGTCATGCCTTTGTTTGTAGTCAGTCTGTGCGATCTTCTTACAACAGCTGATCAGGTGGTCCACTGTTTCATCTGCTTCTTTACAAAGGCGGCACTTGCTGTTTGTTGTGGATTTTTCTACTTTTGCTCTTATTGCATTTGTTCTTAGTGCCTGTTCTACGTTTGCTCTTATTGCATTTGTTCTTAGTGCCTTAATAATAATTAGTGCCTTAATAATAATAATAATAATAATAATAATTATTATTATTATTATTATTATTGGTGGAGCCAGCAGTGTTCTCCCATTAGATCCCTCCATGTGTGGAGGTACATGTGGAGGAGTAGGCCTGAAGAGACTTTTAGAGATGACAGTAATTTATCTCCCTGTGGAATTCTTCTGTATTCTTTATCTCCCAGCCAAACAGGCCTGAGAGCTAGAATAGTGCAGTAGCTAAGTCAAGGTATTAAATTTCACTTCAGCACAGTAGCCATGGGCAAGCCATTGACCCTCAGCGTCAACCTCCCCAATACAATATAGGGATAATGCTACTGTCCTTTAGTTACTGGGCTGTTGTTAAGGATTACTAAGAACTAGTTTATATATACAGTAGAATTAGATGGTAGAACTCTGAGATAATAGCATTGACTATACCTATTTATTTATTTATTTATTTATTTCAAATAATAAATCCAAAATCCATCCAAAATGTGCATCTCTGGGTGTCAAGTTCACTTCTCACTGAAGGTGGGACTTACATTTGTAATGCTGTCTTGCACAAAAGCTCTCTGTAAGACAACCGTCAACATAGCAAAGAGCACTCTGTGGTGCAAAGAACAGCAAGCACGTTCCTAGAATGCTCCACCAGTTATAAAACTAATAGTGTTCCATTCAAATGTATCCTTAGCATCACATAGCATTAAATCAATTTTTATACTGAAATTGCTGTTTACATTAAATTGCTTGAGATTGATGACGTATGGCAGGGATTCTCAACATTGGGTCCCCAGATGTTACTGGACTTCAACTCCCATAATCCCCAGCCCCAGTGGCCTTTGGTTGGGGATTATGGGAGCTGAAGTCCAGTAACAGCTGGGGACCCAAGGTTGAGAATCCCTGATGTATGGGAATGGCTCCTGGCACAGTGCCTTGAGAGGTGCCAGAGGGCTCCTCCTCCAGCTCCCTGCTCGGCTGCTCCCTGCTCTACTGCCTCACTGTGGTGCGGCTCGTGTGCCTCACAAGCGGCAGAGCCTTGGAAATAAATTTTATAGTTTGCAGGGAGGCAGGCAGGAATGAAAGTCTGCTTACCTACATGATCTGCATGTCTGGACTGGGGCATTTGTGTCTAAGGGCCAAACTAGATGTTTCCTCCAGTGCATCGTTAACAGACAGGTTTAAACCTGGAAGCTCCACTTCGTTAAGAAAATGTGGCCGTGGGGTTGTCATTCAGATTGGGATTGCAGAGCTCAGAGTTCATTCCCCTTGTGCTGCTTCTGCCACTGAACATTGCCTCCATGCTGCCATGTGTCTCCGAAGTGGCTATTTGCTGCATGTATCCACTCTGGGTATTGCAGCTCCAGAGAAGGGTGGCTGCTATGTAGTCAAGGGCACCTATTACAAATTGTTCATGACATAAGTAGTGACGAGGGACACAACTCTTCTCCCCATATCTGTCCAATTTTCTGAAAGTTCCCCCCCCCAGCTGTGTGTGGGGTTTTTTTGTTTTTGTTTTTTAAAGCACATACATTGGAGGTTATGTGCCCCCCTACCTTAGAACTGTTCGAGAAGAGGGCACATCCAGACAGACTTTTTTCCTAAGAGGCTATCCCAAGTCCTAAAGCAATGCCCATTTCATCTTATGGTTTATTTTATTTGTTTAAATATTTATACCCTACCCCTCCAGTACACTACTGCTCAGGGCGGTTCATGACAATACACCTTTGCCTTTCTTAATATTTTCATTTCATTTCTTTAAACAGCAGGCTGTGTGCTTCTTTGCTGTAATACTACTCTTTTCTTATTCTCCCCCCACCCATTTTCTTACTCTCTTTTTCCTTACCATTCCTTACTCCTTTTACTATATAAACTACTTCAAGTATATTAATGGTGAAATGAAAAATGGTATATTGTATTAATAATGTCTACTACTACTATTACAACCACACCTTCTCTTCTGATTACTACTGATTATTATTATTGATGATGATGATGATAATTTAAATAAATATGTGGAAGCACACTCAAAACAGATTTCTTTTTAAAATGGGGAACAGAAACAGAGCTGCTACCCATAGCAAGACTTTCCACAGCAAAGTGACTTCCCATCTGTTATGTGTGAACAAAAAACAGGGATATAACTCAGAGGCAGAACATCTAGTTTGCATGCAGAAGTTTCCAGGTTCAATCCCTGGCATCTCCAGGTAGGGCAGGAGAAGAGTCCTGAACAGCCACTGCCAGTCAGTGTAGACAATACTGAGCTAGATGGACCAATGGTTTGACTCCGCAGTATAAGACCACTTCCTATATACCTTCCTTTGTACCTATGGCAGTTGGTCCTGTGTATTTGTGTTCTTTAAAATTTAGATAGTTGTGGCCCATGATGTGGATTAGGTCTGTGGCATGGGGAGAGGGCTTCAGTCCTTTGTCCTTGCGAAGTCTGGATTGAGGGGCCCACATCGATGCCAATGGCAGCTTCCCTCGTGGGCCAAGTAGCAGCTATGGGCCTCCCAATCTGCATCAGGGTCATGGTGGGTCAAAGGGTTAGCCTGCCCCCCTGTACGGCAGGGCTCCCAACAAGGGATGTGTGAACTGGTTCAAATCTGAACCGGTTCGAATTTGAACCGGGGTGGTTCAAAGATTCAAATTCGAACCAAACCAGCCATCAGGTTTGAGCTGCAGGTTCAAATTTGAACCAAACAGGAGGTGGTTCAATTCAAACTGGCTTGAACCAGTTCAAACCTCCAAATGTGGGTGGGGTGGTAGCTGGCACCCATGGGTACCTACCACCCAAACCCCAAAGCAATCGGACAGTTGTATGATATTTTTAATGAATGTTTGAAATTTATTTTAATTTTTTCCTCATAGGGTATAATGGGACTCGAACCAGACCATTATTACCTATTGTAGAGCACCCATGGGTGCCAATAACCACCCAAACCCCAAAGCAATTGGACACTCCTATGATTTTTTATGAATATTTGGAATATTTTTAATTATTTTTCTCATAGGGTATAATGGGACCCAAACCAGCCCATAATCCCCTATTGTGGAGCACCTAGGGGCACAAAAGTGGGGGCACAAAAAACTCCAAGGTAATCAGACACTCCTCCAATTATTGGTGTATTTTTAAAGTATTTTTGAACTCCTCATAGGGAATAATGAGGATTGCAACAAATGTATAGCTTTACGTAGGGGGGAAAGGGGTGTCCTAGAGCAGAGTGTGGTGGCTGGTAGTTCCCAAGGTGGGCAAGGAAGCTATCAGAATTATATGAAAGGATTTGGGCAAAAGGCTGATTTTTAAGTTGTTTTTGAAGTTTACACGTCTTTAAGGTTTTTCCTCCATAAAGAAGCATGGAGGTGTCAGCAAATGTATAACTTCACATCGGGGGCAAAAGGGTGGCCTAGATAAGACTGTGGTGGGTGGTAGTGCCCAAGGGGGGCAAGGAAGCTATCAGAATTATTTGAAAGGAATTGGGCAAAGGGCTGATTTTTAAGTGATTTTTGAAGTTTATGTGTCTTTAAGGTTAGCAATGAGAGTGGATTCATGGTTTGTCATTGAAAATCTTATATGCTACCAAAGAATCTACACTCAGAACACCTCAGAAACAACAAAACCCAGTACCCCATAGGTTAGCAACCCATGGGGGTGGTTGGCATCCTCTTTGCACTAGACCACCACTCACTCTGGGCCACCCCAGCATCCCACAAGTGGCTTTAAGGTTTTTCTCCATAGGGAAGAATGGAGGTTTCAGCAGCCCCATAATTGCACTGGGGGGGGTGCTGGGGTGGCCCAGAGCAAGGGTGCCAACCACCCCCATGGGTTGCTAACCCATGGGTTAGTGGGTTCTGTTGTTTCTTAAGTGTTCTGAGTGTAGATTCTTTGGTAGCATATAAGATTTTCAATGACAGAGGGCAAAACCAAAACCGAACCACCCCCTCCTGGTTCGAACCTGGTTTGAATTCGAACCGAACCGGGCAAACCGGTTTTATGCACATCCCTACTCCCAACAGCTGCTATTAATATTTTTAAAAATGCACCAGACTAAATGATATAATTAATGCCACATCTAGTTTTGCCCTCCCTTATGCTGTTTACTATAACATGAATAAAAATGTTTTGATGGAAATTTTGGAAATTGGAATTCATAGATCCTCCCCACCCCACAATTGTTTTACATTGCTCTTGTTTTATTGTGATATGCTGCAAATTCATTTTGCCTGATGTAAGAGATGGATCCTAAGCAGTAAACTTAATCACTGCATTCTGTAGGAAATAATGACCAGGTTTTGCCTGTATAACGGAGCCCACATAATGAGAATGTCTAATATAAGGGGGTAAAACCCTATATTCTATTGTATTCACATGCATTATATGTTGTCTTTCTCCTTGACAGAGGAGTTAGCATATTTGCCATGCTAACTGGCACCTTGCCCTTCACAGTGGAGCCATTTAATATCAAGCAACTTCATCTCAAGATGGTTAATGGTGAAATGAATCCCATTCCACCTGACATTTCCACTGGTAATCCATTTCTGGTTTTAGATTGTACACATGGGGTGCATCCAGGCTATGTTAAGCACTTGTAAGTCCTATTGATTTCACTGCAAAGTATTTTGGCACATGCTAAACTCTCCCATTCCAAACTGTAGGATTTAAAAGTGCTGAACTGCAGCCAGATTGTATACATAATGCATATACATGGAATATTTGGCTCAAGAGCCTCTCTCTTAAGACAATGGTTGTAATTTTATCTGCCACCAGGTTTCATCAAGGGATAACAGTGTCTAAGAAGCAACTGCCCCTATCTTCCCATTGTCTACTTTATCTTTTGAAACTAGTGGCTTTTGTTTGCTGCAAAGAAGTCTGAGTCTTTCCCAGCCATCACTAATCAGTCCAGATGACCTTACCAGAGCAAGTGCTGCAGTTGTTAGTATATAACACTCCCAGAATTCAGACCACTGTTGGAAAGCATCAATATCCCAGCAAATAGAAGTATTATTAATGCTTTTCAATGGATGGAAATGAAGTCACAGGGACACATTTGGATAGTGTTTCCCCCCCATTCTTTATGTCTCCCCTGATCCTGTGCACATTTCCTCTAGTGCTCAAGTGAATGCCTATCACTCCCTCCCCATCCCAAATAAGGCCATCTTTCAGCACTAATCCCACTTCCTTCCACTACATGAAGACAGGAAAATTGATACAGTGCAAAGATAGAGAAGTGTTATCTGCCCTGGGATCAAGCTAGTATCTGACCACCCAGTCCTTGGCACGATCTAGTGTAGCATCACATTCAGTCAGTTTTAGGAGAAATGAAGGCTGATAATAAAAGGCCCTTTTACAAGTAGAAAAAATGAGAGGCCTCAAAGGGAAGATTATATATGGATGACAGCAGCATCTATGCTTTCATTTAATGTTTTTTCATCACCTCCGTGGCATCAGCAGGAGAGGCAGTGGCAGAGCTCTTCTTGGCCGCTGGCTCTAGGCTTGCGCATAAACCAGTTTGAGGTGATCGGGCAAACTGGGCCAGTTCGATAGTGAACCAAACCAGAGGCGGTTCAGTCCATGATCAAATCAAATTGGGCCTGGTCCAAGGTGAACCAATTCTAGAGGTCCTTACTGGTCATAAGGCTTTTAAAGGCCCTTACTTGTTTGGCAGCAGCCGTGCAGTCGAACTGGTTTGGCAGTTCATGGGGGCTATGCCTGTAAAGGGAAATTTGGTGAGGATTCCCCTTTACAAGCACAGCTGAGAGGGGATCCTTCTAAAGGCACTTAATGGTCTGACGGCGGCTGTACCGCCACTCTTAGAAGGCCTCCGGTGCTCCCCAGCAGCTTGCCTGGCAGTGTGGCTACAATGCTGACATTGTGTGGAGGCTAGACAATGTCAGTGTCGGAGCTGCACTGTGTGGCTGGGCGGGTTGCTGGGGAGTGCCAAGGGCCTTCTAGGAGTGGTGGTTCAGCTGCTGTCAGACCGATAATGGCCTTTAGAGGGATTTTCCCCTCAGCTGTGCTTGTAAAGGGGTATCCTCCTCACTGAATTCCCTTTTACAAGCATAGCCCCCTTGAACCACCAAACTGGTTCGACCGGCTGAACTGAACTGGTGGCCAATTTGACCCGAACAGGGTCACGGACTGCCAGATTGGTTCAAATTCAGTTCCGTGCACACCCCTAGCTGACTCCCACCGGCTGCAATGATTCCACCCCCCAAATGCCCCAGAAATGTCACTATGCCATGATGTAGTGTTCGAATGGAGCTTCTTGGGAGCAAACGGTAGCCTTGAGTGGGGGAGGGGAGAGTGCCATCACATCCCGTCAGAATCCCCTTCAGAATAATGCTAGTTCCTGGAGTATTCAAGGTGGGGGGAATCATGATGGCTGGCTGGTTTTGAGCTGAGAAAAGCTCTACTGATGCCAAAAAGGTGATAGCAAAAAACTTTAAATGGAGAGAGAGAGAGAGAGAGAGAGCCACCAACAAGCAGTGAGCTTCTCCCAAAGCTTTTGCAGAATTTCTTATCCTCCCTGAATTGCCTCCAATGCTCTCAGAATCCCAATTCTGAGCCAGGAAATTCTTCTTTGAGAACTTTTAGAGCAGCACTAGGAAAAACGTTTTTTAAACACTTAACAACCAGGCTGATATCATAACGGTTTGTATCTAGCACTGTAAACAAGAGCTTTAAACTGGGTATCTGCTAAGAATCTCTGTTGAAAGCAATTATGGTAAATAGTGCGCAACTTTTCCTATGCTATGATATGTGGTACTCCACAGCCTATTCTTGAGCACAAAATATATGGACACCACCTCATCTATGAATGGCATTCCTCTTTACAGCAAAACCCAGAACAAGGGCCTGATTCCTTCCCAATCATGGCTTGTGTTGGCTTTTTTCCTTCCAAGCAGCAGAAGACACCCAGACTAACATTGTGCTTGTGGAAGTACGTTCTGCTTACCTGAGGTGAGAAGGGACAACTTTCACTGATATATCCCTGCGAGAGACACTGTATTCAGCAGCCGTCAGGGTCAGAAAATTGTTGGGGGGAATCAGTGAAAATCTCGCCCTTTGCACAAGCCGACTTACTTCCAGGAGCACAAAGTTAGTCTGGATGTCACCCACTGTAATCTAAGTGCAGGCTACTACTACGAATTACACATGTAATTTGTATCTGGGCATTGGTTCAGTCTTGTCACAGTACCAAGCTCAGCCACAGCATGGTCCGTGATCACAGAATGAGGTGGAGCAGCCTGGACACGCACCATGTGCACCCTGGAGTCCAGCTGGAAATTGTGTGCAATGAGAGCTGCAAAAAAAGAGCTGCAAAAGCCAAAGCATGAAACCACTGTGGTGAGGGGTTGGGGCTTTTCCAGGACACCTCCTGGAGTGTGAGACAAGTTGCAACAGTCACTATGCAGCAGGGTAGAAACTGGGCAGTCGTTGAGGCACAGCTTTCCTTCAGCACAGTTATTACTGGAAACAGTTGACGTTATCTGGGATGGCTGAAGTTCACAGCAATCCAGATACATCTCGCTCTGGCTAGCTAGTAGCCCAGCATATGGTTAGGTCACCCCTTTCGACTGAAAATATGCCAAGACAGCTCCGTGCATCCACTCCCCAACACCTATTATATTACTGTGCAGCCCGGGTCAAACAGAGTAGCACAGAGATCGTGAGCATTGCCAGGGCCAGGCCATCCAGGCAGCTGCACCTGAATCTAGCCTGGGAGGCATTTCTCCTGGCCAGGGTCATTGAGGTCAGTGGTGGAAACTGTAACTGGGCCTGAGACTTGAGCAGGATCTGGAAGCCTGAGGTGCAGCTGGCAGGAGGCACTCCCCTGTTGGCTAGGCAAGGGCAGAAGACCAGGCTAGCTGCCAAGTATAGGTCTGATATTGATGTGGGGCTGCCAAAACAGAAAGACAGATCCAGAATACAGCTGCTAGGGTGCTAGAGGTGTCAAGGCACCTGGAGCATATTAACACCTATTTCGATCCCGCTTCATAGACTTGACCCTTAAAACTTTAAAGCCCTTAAATCTGGGACCAAGTCACATTAAGAGACATTACATTGTTCATGAATACAGGTGTCTGTTTTTGTACATGTATGTGCACGTTTTTGTGTGAATGACTGTACCTGCATTCCTTTTCAATATGATTCATATATTAGATACCCAAAAAATATTATTTCATCTCTCCCATCCGGTCAGATCATCGCCATGTTTAAGACAGGATTGCTCAAGTGGGCTAATACTTGTTAGGCCTAAAATGTTCATTAGAAGAAAGTTTTTAATTATATACTTTTATACCATGAAAAAAATTATTCAAGCTGCTTTTTCCATGTCTCCAATACTGTCCCCCCCCCATTGCATTATTATTGTTTCATTAAATAAATATCCATCAAATATCCATCAAAGGGCTCAGATTGTGAGCCCTTTGGGGACAGGGATCCATCTTATTTATTTATTATTTCTCTGTGTAAACTGCCCTGAGCCATTTTTGGAAGGGCGATATATTAATCGAATGAATGAATGAATGAATGAATAACAAAATAATCAACCTTCTTAGAGGATTGGTCTGTGCTGATGTAAGATTAGCAAATAAATCATCCTAGACTGGAATGCCTGGCTGTTTCTATAGCTAACACTATTTTGTTGGAATTTCTGCACAGGAGCTGTTCATTTCATGCACTCCTTACTTGAACCTGATCCAGCTAAGCGACCTGCTGTTAAAGAGGCAATGAAAGACAAATGGCTGAATGACAGCAATATCAGGAAACCACTGGATTCGCTTATATATAAAAATAGGTAATTGTTTTCAAGCTTCATCTTCATTCATTTTCATCTCATGAATAGTATTTCCTAAGCTTAATGTCCATTTTCATTAATTCTAGTCCTTTCTTTAGAAAAACAACACTCTGGCACCAGATCTCCTTTAAGGGTACCATGTACCAAATACAATCTAGACTCATTAAAGTCCATAATTACTTCTAAGAGTGGAAAATAAAAACAATAGCCAGCATTTTAATAAATTGATTCCATCCTGTTTATTTGATCAGATGATATCATTAGACATTTTTCCCCAGGATGACAGAGCCAAAATTATACCCTTCCCCCAGAAATTTTGGATTGGAGCTTCTTGTAGTCTAACTAGCAGTCCTTTGTGTTTTATTGTTTGGAGGTTTGTCCCAGTGGGGAACTGTAGAGAGTCTGGGGGGCGGGGTGCAGATAGTAAAAAATGGAGTTGTTTCTAGAATAAAGTCTTAGTTAAACAAACATAAGATTGCTTTGTATTTACGAGGGAAGCAGCTATAAAACATTTGGCGATGAGATTTTGAACCAGCTAAGCGTGTGAGCTTGCAAAGCTTCTGAATGTTCCTGCTGCAATTTCATTTCAATGCATTACTGGGCCTACTTTCCAGAACTGATTTCTACCATTGCTGCTGTTGATTGTTTCTCCAGCTTCCTGACGTGCACCATCCCGGAAGGTACCTTTTCCCTTATCAATCCTGAACTTTGTTGTTCACTGGATGCCCACTGAAGCATGGCTCAGATCCCACCACCACATTTTTTCTTGTCTACCTGCTCTTCCCTGGAAACAATGGAGCTCCTATTTCTGCAATTACTTCCTCATTATACAGCCCCCTAATTTTACTCCAACAAAGCAGAAAGCTATATTGGGACCAGGCTCAAGGCCCATCGAGTCCAGCATCCTGTTTCACAAGTGGCCCACCAGATGCCGCTGGGAAGCCCACAGGCAGGAGCTGAGGGCATGCCCTCTCTCCTGCTGTTAATCCCCTGCAAATGTTATACAGAGGCATCTTGCCTCTTAGGCTGGAGGTGGATGACAGCACAGACTAGTAGCCATTGATAGACCTCTCCTCCATGAAGTTATCCAAGCCCCTCTTAAAGCTATCCAGGTTGTTGGCTGTCACCACATCTTGTGGCAGAGAATTCCACAAGTGGACTATGTGTTGTGTGAAAAAGTACTTCCATTTGTTGGTCCTAAATTTGCTGGCATTCAATTTCATGGGATGACCCCTGGTTCTAGTGTTAGAGGAGGGAGAAAAATTTCTCTCTATCCACTTTCTCCACACCATGCATGATTTTATAGCCCTCTATCATGTCTCCCCACAGTCGTCTTTTTTCTAAACTAAAAAGCCCCAGGTGTTGTAGCCTTGCCTCATAAGGAAGGTGCTCTAGGCCCCTAATCATCTTGGTTGCCCTCTTCAGCACCTTTTTCAGTTCTACAATGTCCTCCTTTCGGTATGGTGACCAGAACTGTATGCAGTACTTCAAGTGTGGCTGCACCATAGTTTTGTATAAGGCCATTATAATATTAGCAGTTTTATTATCAATCCCCTTCCTAATGATCCCTAGCATGGAATTTGACTTTTTCACAGCTGCCGCACAATGAGTCGACATTTTCAATAAGCTGTCCACCACAACCCCAAGATCCCTCTCTTGATCAGTCACCGACAGCTCTGATCCTATCAACGTATATGTGAAGATGGAGTTTTTTGCCCCAATATGCATCACTTTACACTTGTCAGCATTGAACCAGGTCTGCCATTTTGTCACCCACTCACCCAGTTTGGAGAGATCCTTTTGGAACTCCTCACAACCTGTTTTGGATTTCACTACCCTAAATAGTTTGGTTTCATCTGTAAATTTGGTGACTTCGCTGCTCACCCTAACTTCTAAATTATTTATGAATAAATTAAAAAGCACTGGTCCCAGTACAGATCCCTTGGGGGGGCCCACTTCTTA
The DNA here is from genome assembly GCF_027244095.1 of Hemicordylus capensis. NCBI lineage: Eukaryota > Metazoa > Chordata > Lepidosauria > Squamata > Cordylidae > Hemicordylus > Hemicordylus capensis. Next base: position 314,280,787 of record NC_069657.1, read on the forward strand.
CTTCCCTCCATTGTGAAAACTCTCCATTTATACCTACTCTCTGTTATCTGTCCTTCAACCAGTTACCAATCCACACATGTACTTGTTCCCTTATCCCATGACTTATAAGTTTTCTTATCAGTCTTTGATGAGGAACTTTGTTGAAAGCTGTTTGGAGGTATACTATGTCAACTGGATCACCTTTATCCACACACTTGTTGACACATTCAAAGAACTCCAAAAGGTTGGTGAGGCAAGATTTATCTTTACAAAAGCCATGCTGGTTCTCCTCCACCAAGGTCTGTTCTTCTATGTGCTTTACAATTTTATCCTTTAAAAAATTATTATTATTATTTTATTTAACATATTTTTATACTGCCCAAAACTCACATCTCTGGGCGGTTTACAACAAAGCAAACAAATAAACAGAAAAAGTTAAAACATTAGTTAAAATAAATGACAACAAAAATTAAAATTTAGTTAAAACAAAATAAATGAATGCTTTCCATCAATTTGCCTGGAACAGACGAGCTAACTGGCCTGTAATTTCCCAGATCGCCCCTGGATCCCTTTTTGAACATCGGTGTTACATTGGCTACTTTCCAGTCCTTTGGTACAGAGCCTGATTGTAGGGATAAGTTATATATTTTTGCACGGAGGTTGGCAATTTCACATTTGAGTTTTTAAAGGAGCTTTGATGGATGCCATCTGGCCCTGGGGATTTACTAATTTTTAATTTTCCCAAACAGTTTAGATCATCTCTTTCACCTGTATCTGACTCAGTTCTTTAGCCTCTGTCCCTGAGAAGCCTGGTTTAGGAACAGGTATACATTCTCTGTTGTAAAGACTGATGCAAAGAACTCATTTAGTTTCTCTGCAACCTCCATATCCTCCTCAATAATCCCTTTCACTCCCTCATTGTCTAACAGTCCAACCGCCTCTCTGGCAGATTTCCTGCTTCTGATATATGTATTTAGCGTTTAGCTAAATGTTCCTCAAACTCTCTTTTTGCCTCCCTTATTATCACTTTGCATCTCTTTTGCCAGAGTTTGTGTTCCTTTCTGTTCTCTTCATTTGGGAAGGCCTTCCAATTTATGAAGGAAGTCTTCTTCCTAGCTTCCTTGACTTTACCTGTTAGCCCATGCTGGCATCCTCCTGGTCTTGGTGGTACCTTTCCTTGTATTTGGTATATGTTCTAACGGGGCTTCTAGTATTGTGGTTTTAAGTAAACTACATGCATTCTGAAGCTAAGTGACTCTCCTGATTTTCCCTTTCAGCGTTCTTTTCACCATACTCTTCATTTTAGAGAAGTTTCTTCTTCTGAAATTCAAAGTGTCTGTGTTAGACTTCCTTGGTGATTCTCTCCCTGCATGTAAATTGATCGAACTATGGTCACTGTTCCCTAAAGCGTCCATGACACGGACACTATGCACCAGGCCCTGTGTGCCACTCAGGATTAAGACCAAACTTGCCTTTTCTTTGGTTGGTCCCATGACCAAGTGTTCTAGGGCACAGTCATCCAGCGTATCTAGAAATCTGACCTCTTTGTCATTACCTAGCTGTGAATTTACCCAGTCTATGTGTGGGTAATTGAAATCACCCATTATTACTGCCCTGCCTCTCCTTGATTTCCTGATTTCCTTCTGCGGCTCCCATTAGCTGTCCACATTTTGATCTGGAGGGTGATAGCACTTCCCCAGTAGCACATTTCCTTCCAGGCCTTGTATTATCACCACAGGATTTCTGTGGAGGACTTGGGTCCTCGTAGGTTTTGTAGCTTGTTAGATTCTATCCCTTATTTAACATACAGTTAAACATACATACAGATGCCACCTCCAAGGCACCCCTCCCTGTCCTTTCTGTTATCCAAGGATAACAGTGTCCCACTGGTTCTCACTGTTCCACCATGTTTCTCTTATGCCCACTATACTTATTTCTTCATTAGCAACCAAGCACTGCAGTTCACACATCTTGACTCGGAGACTTCTGGTATTGGCATATAAACACCTATATGCTGAATCTCTTACCCGACTTGTGCACTCTTTCTTTTGGCTCTTTGTCCAGCTAGCATAGCCTTCTGTCTGCTCTTTATGTGGTTCTACTATGTTCCCTTCTTTTTATCTGAATCTTTTACACCCTCACACCTTAAGGGATGGCATTTGCCGAACACAGCTCCTGTCAGTTATTCCCCAGGAATAGTTGACAGGAGCTATTTTAAAAGCTGCTCTGCAACCTTTTCGATTTTAAGTGTCAGCAGTCTGGTTCCACCTTGGTTTAAGTGAAGCCCGTCCCTTTTGTACAGGCTTTGCTTGCTCCAAGATGTATCCCAGTGCCTAACAAATCTAAACCCCTCCTCCCGGCACCAATGTCTCATGCATTGTAGACCCCTCAGCTCTGCCTGTCTCACTGACCCTGCACATGGAACAGGTAGCTTTTCTTAGAATGCTACCTTGGGGAGTCTGGACTTCAGTATGCTACCTATTAGCCTAAATTTGGCTTCCAGGACCTCACTTGAGATCCAGGATTCCTGAAATCCAGACTGTTCAGTCTAAATCCTCTCAAACCCAATCTTCTCATATGGCACTGCCTAGACAGTGGCAGCACAAGAAAGGAGGAGCTACCAGTGCTACCGATGTGGAGACTCTGCCCACAAAACCAATTTTGCTCACTGTCCTGCATGAAAGGTTGCATGCAACAGGCGCAACCCCCCCAACTCCCCCCCCACTACTTAGAGACTTCGGTAGTAGGTGGTATACAAATATGTTTAACTAACTAAATACATACATACATACATACATGTTGGCAAGTCTGCTGTGCACTCCATTACTGATTCACCATATAAGGATGAGGCAGCTGTACTTCTTCCTGACAGTGTTTTAAGTGTGACAGAGTCAGAGTCTGGTTCTCTACATTGTCAACTTAAACTTAATGGCCATGAAGTGTGGATTATGGCTGATTCTGGTTCTCTGTACACTATCATTTCCCTTCTACTTTATAAGAAACTCCTCACTACATCTGATCTGCACCTACAGCCTTCAGACATCTATCCGTGGGGACATGGAGGTTCCCTTATTGCTATAAATTGATACTTCACTGCTGTCTTGGAATACAAAGGACATACTGCAGAAGGGAAAGTGTACGTGTCACTAAAAGGAGTCTCAATATCTCACTATTGGGCTGGAAACATCAGGAAGGATATTTGTCAGACCCCAATAGCATGAAACCAGTATTATAGATGATGGAGCATCCATAGGCAGATAGGATTGCTGATTTCTCAGATTTTTTTTCCTGATACTCCTGGCACTGCCATACATTTAACATATAAAATTCATATGAAGGCAAATGCAATACCTGTACAACAAAGTGAGGAGCGTACCCATAGCATTGCACCAACTACTTAAAGAGGAGTTTTCAAAACTATAGCATGCTGGTATCATATAATCTATTGATTCATCAGAATGGTTCTTGTGCAGAAATCAAATGGTAAACTTCAAATGTGCATAGATTTAAGAGATGTGAACTTCAACATGGTAGTAGATTGTCATCCATTACCTAATATCAATGAAATGCTGCTTACCCTGAAAGAGGCCTCAGTGTTCACAACTTTCGACTTGTCTTCGGCCTATCATCAAATTTCTCTGCTCAAAAGTTCTTGCAAATACACAGCCTTCATTACCCCAGAGGGTCTTTTTCCAATTCAAAAGACTGCCCTTTGGATTAGCTTCTGCAGCTTCAGTATTTCAAAGAATGAAGCATGCAATTTTGGGGACTACAGATGACATCACTTACTTTCAAGATGACATTTTAGTGTATGGCAAAACCATTAAAAAGCATGATGCTAAACTGACAGAAGCCTCAAGAAAACTCTGACAACACAGACTTACTATCTCTGCAGAGAAATCCCTGTTTTGCACACACTCAGTGATGTAATTTGGACACACAGTATCTCATAGTGGTGTATATCCCAAAACAGTCTTGGTGAAAGCTATTTGGGAAGCACCAGAGCCACACAACAAAGATGCACTTCAATAATTTATAGGACTCCGTGAGTATTACACTAAATTTGCTAGACAATTTGCCTCAAAAGTTGCTCCATTGCATCTTCTTTTTTAAAAGAACATAGCATTTAACTGGAATGCATCCTGCAAGACTAGTTTTCAGACTATCAAATCAGCCATTCCTGAAAGCCCTGCTCTAGCTTCTTTTGATACCTACAGGCACTACTATTGTAACCATTGATGCTTCTGAATATGGTTTGAGTGCTTTCTTGACCTAGAAAAAAGGGGCCAGGGAAGTTGTAGTTGCCTTTGCTTCCAGGGTGCTTACTGCTTCAGAGAAGATGTATTATGTCACTGAAAAACAAGCTCTAGCATGTTTCTGGGTAGTGAGGAACTTCAGAACATACTTCTGTGGCAGAAAATTCACATTATGATCATACTATAAACCCCTATCTGCTTTATTTGCTACTCAGGGATTGAGGCAAATAACACCAAAAATAGCCAAATGGATCACCAGACTTATGGACTTTGATGTCCAGATGGATCTGATAGCAAGGTATTTGGAATACAACTGCAGATTGTTTATCTTGACTTTCACTCCAGGCCAAGAGGAGATCACAGAAGAAGAGGATGAAGGAGTAGTAAGTGCACAAATAGTTTCATCCACTCATGGAGTGGCCATGTATTCTGAATGGAAAGCGACCCTCAGTGCTAATCAAGTGCTTACTGAACTGAAACCTTACAAAACTAATGGATGGCCATGCAAAAACAAGCTACCTGAACATCTTTAACCATACATGCATGTAGCGAGTGAGCTGTCCCTTCTCAATGAGTTAGTGCTGAGGACTGATTGTTTGGTGGTGCCAACCTTCATTTCAAGCAAAAGTGAACAAAATTGCCCACGAAGGTCATCTGGGCATGAGCTTGACTAAAAGGCGAATCAGAGAAAGTTTCTAGTGGCCAAGTATGGACAAACTCATTGAAGCTGTAATCAGGCACTGTATGGCTTGTGCTGTATCTGACAAATCACAGAAGACTTTTATGACAAATCACAGAAGACTTTTACCACTCCCTTGATTCCAGTAGAGTATGCCAGTGGTCCCTGGGGAAAACTTGCTGTGGATATAATGGGGCCTTTTGATAACCAACCCGCAAAACAAAGATTTGTTATAGTGATGATGGATACTATTTCAGTTGGCCAGAAGTTTCATTTGCTGTCAATATTACTACAAACAAGGTGATCCAGTTCACGGATGCAGTTTTTGCGAGCGAATGTCTTCCTAAAGATCTAGTGACTGACAATGGGACACAGCTTACCTCATTTGAAATAGAGCAATATTTGCATAACCATGGGATAAAACACAAGATTATTTCCTTGTACCATCCTCAAGGGAATGGCTTAGTGGAAAGAATGAGCAGATTAGTGGAAGAATGTTTACCACTTGTTACTACGCCATCTCCCAGGAGCTTTCAGCAAATTGCCCTCCATGGCCTCACTACCTAAGTGGGCCCTCAGAAAATAACTCAGCCACCCCATGGAGGCTATAGGCAGAAAGATGGTTGCAGTGGGCCTTTTCCTTTACAGATGCCCAATGATGCTGACCCTAAGGTCAGCTCTGCCTGGGTATATTTAAGTTGTAATGTGTATGGAATGTTGCCTCAATATGTGCACCAGAACAGGATGAGGAAAATGTTAGCTTTAGTTATGTTGCCAAATTTATGTTTACCTAGTTTAGAATATGAATTTATCCAGTGCATAATGTTCAGTTATGTTGCCAAATTCATGTTTACCTAATTTAGAATATGAATTTATCCAGTGCATAATGTTCAGTTGTATTATGAACTAAGCACAGTTTCCCTCAAACGTTGTTCTCCAGCTTGGATTGTAATTAGTGTGGACTGTAATCATCTCAGTGTGCTTCCCTGCTAGCACATAGCATAGTGTTATCACAATGAAGAAAGCATCAGTTAGCCTGGGAATCATAATCCTCCAAGGTGCCTATGTTCACACCATGGACATCAGGCACCATGGGAACTATATTTTCCAGAGCTCCTTGAACTTAGATGCTATTGAGCATGCTGAGTTGTGTCTCAGGAACAATGTGTACTTGGCATATGTAATTTTCAAGACACCTGATGTCCATATGGCGTGGACTCAGTTGCCCTGGAGAGCTGCATTTTGCAGACTCGCAAGTACCTGGGTCAGAGCCATGGTAGCCTAGATGCTAAGGAAGAAGCTGGACCACAGTTCCTGTGAGACTTCCTTAGTTATTGTTATTACTGCCCTGCTGTTAGGTAAATTTGAGGATGGGGCCGGGGTCAGACAGGACTCGTAAGGCAGGTTGGAGGGGTCAGAGGGATATTGTGAAGAAGCAATTGGATCCCATCATTCTCTCAATGACATCACTGGAAGTACAACAGGATCCAAACTCCAAACTGGGCTCAGAAAAAGGGGGGGAGTATTTTCTGTTACTTCTGAAAGATAGCATGGTTTGCTCAGGCCAGTTCTGAATCAAACTGAGGGGACTTTCCCATCACCACTTATCTTTAGCTTTTGTACTGGAACAAATATTTCTTTTTCAGACTTCACCCTGATGAGCTGAATCCCGTTGTTTTGAATTACATGAGAGAAACAATGGAGCTCAGCCCTACGGACATTGTCAACGTCTTGATAAATAACAAGCCATCTTCTGTAATGGCAATGTACTACTTGCTGCTGAAGAAATTGAATAGATATCAAAAGGAACACAGGACAAAGAAGGTGAGATGTGGATAAACAGGCAGTGGATCTGTTAACACAATTTGCCCCCACCTTGGCTGCAGTTATGAACACACATGAGTTCCATAAGTGCGTTGGAGCCAGGGAAACAAGTTCTCAATGCAGTTTTAGTGGCTGACAAGATTCAGAGCTCTGAGCTGTTCACTGGGGGTCAATACCCCAGGACCCCCCAGTGACACTGATGCTTCTGCTGATGTTCATTTGATGCCCACCTAACCTGCCTCCTGGGCATTCCTAAAAATGCAAACACCAAATATAGTGTTTGCCTTTTTAAAATTATTTTTTCTCACAACCCCTTCAAACATTGAAGGTCTCTGCTGCAGACAGAGCAGCAGCAGTGGTGGAGGAGGCCTCCAATGGAGCAGCAGGGGCTGTGAGTGGCACGGTGGTGCAACACAACAGCCAGTACAAGCACCAGAGGCTTCCAATGGAGGCACAGTGGCATGCTGGCCAGTGGCAGCAGTAGCAGCACAGCCTGGTGGCATAGTCCAGTGGCCAGCAGCTGCAGCACCAACACTGGAAGCCTCTGATGGAGGCCTGGTGGCGGCAGCAGCAGTGACGGTAGGGTCCAGAGTGGCCTTAAAGGTAACCCAGAGTAGAGATGTGCATGGAACCATTTGTTTGTGGTTCTGTTTGTATTCGAACAGAATTTGAACTGTACCACTGGCACACAAACTGGTTTGGTCGAACCAGGTCGACCAGGTTTGAAGGGCTATGCTTGTAAAAGAGTAACTGGTTAGGATTCTCCTTTACAAGCAAAGGGGAATACTGCCTTTAAAAGGCTTCTAAGGGCAGAGGGAGGGCGGTGAAAGGGCACGTTACCTAGTAGCTCCTGCCCCCTAGCATCATGGCTAGCATGGAGGTCGGAACTGTGACTCCATGTGGGCCACACTACTGGGGGAGCGCTGGGGTTTAGAGAAGCTGCTGGTGCCAACACCATTGCTGGTAAGATGCCCTCTCACTGCCCCCTGCCCACCCTTAGAAACCTTTTAAAGGCAGGAACCCCCTTTGCTTGTAAAGGGGAATCCTCACCGGATTCCCCTTTACAAGCATAGCCCTTCATACCAGGTTGAACCGGTCTGTAACGGATTGGGCCTGGATTAGTTCTAACTCGGACTGACTGCCTATTTTTGAGGTCTGTTCAGTTTGAGTTTGAACCGTCAAACCAGTTCTGCACACTCCTTACCCAGAGCAAGCCTTTAAAGGTAAGAATTCTTTGCCACAAGATGTGGTGACAGCCAACAACCTGGATGCCTTTAAGAGGGGTTTGGATAACTTCATGGAGAAGAGGTCTATCATCGGCTACTAGTTGGAGGGCTAAAGGCCACCCCCAGCCTCAAAGGCAGGATGCCTCTGAGTACGAGTAGCAGGGGAGTAACAGCAGGAGAGAGGGCATGCTCTCAACTCCTGCCTGTGGCTTGCGGTGGCATCTGGTGGGCCACTATGTGAAAAAGGATGCTGGACTAGATGGGCCTTGGGCCTGATCCAGTAGGGCTGTTCTTATGGTCTTATGTAAGGGTGGGGATGGCAGGGAAAGGGGGAGGGGGTAGTTCCAATTGGCACATTAGAACTATGACCAATTCCATGCCAATAGAGAATTTAGTTGGTGTTCCAACTATCTGGACTCCCTCCTGTTGGTTGCAGAATTAATGCTGAAAGTCCCAACATGAGGACTATCAGATCCAGCATGCCTGTTGGAACTATCCAGCGGCACAGGCTTGGTATCTACTTGCTCTTTTAAGTCAGCAGAGAGGTGGTGGTGTTATTTTCTTATAGTCTATATCCTTGGAGGAAAGAAATGTCATGTGTGAAGTGGGCCACAGCAGGAACTTGAAATGTTACACTTTTCCCCTCCTTTTTTGTGTTTTATTTCAAAGCCTGTATTTTGTGTTTAATTTTAGCCCTGGTGTTTTAACGTTGATAGATGGGGCAAATTTAAAAGGAAAAAAAAACACTCTCAGATTATAGCAGAACATGCTTCAAGCCAAATTACTTCAGACATCTTTACTTTTTAAAATTGGTAACCATCACTATAAAGAGGCTAACAGCTCAGCCATAAACCATTTGCTCTAGGCAGACAGGAAGCCAAAACCTAACTTTTAATGTATAAATGGGCTTGGAAATATTGTTTCAAAACCAACATTTCTTAGACGGACTGTTAAATCCATGGGGGAAAGGATTTTGGGAAAGGCTCGGATAAGTTTAAATCATGAAGTTATGACTCTGTACACAATTTAAATCTATTGCAATGGTGTACTGAAATCATAACTTGCCATTTGTGGACCTTCTTTCTCAGGCAGTTCAGGTATCTCCCAAGTTCTGCAGAAGAGGGTTTAATTACATGAGGCTCACCACATTGTAAAATTGGTTCACAGGAATACTTCCAGAAATAACTTTTGTGGCAAAAATTGCAATGTGAGAAGGAGTTCGTACACTCACAAGAACTTAGGTTCGATTTTCCTGTTACTTCAGAGTTGTTACATATGCTAAGGGACACATTGGTTCAGAGTTAGACTTCTTGGACTCCCAGACTTTTTGCTTAGGTGAGGCTTTCAGTCATGTTGTAATAAATTTGTGTTGTATTTTTATTTCAGTGACCTCAGTTATTGTCTATCCTCCTGTATCTCCACACAACAAGAGGGACATGTAGTGACATGTGAAATGTGCTTGAGGAATTATGTTTCCTGTTCCACTTTTCATGCCCAAGTATCAAAATATTCAAATCCCAAACAGTTCAGTTTGTGTACCACCATACCTTCCAATATGCTTACTTGTTCACTTAGTTAAAGGCTTTTGTGTATGTGACTTTGCTTGTGGGCACAAAAAAAGATGGAATTTGTAGTCATAAGATTGCAAAACATTGAAAGGCCATTCTCATGACCAGTGGTGTAGGGAGATGCCCGGGAACAAAGTTGTTTTGGGGGCTCCCTGTGAGCCCCAGCACCCAAGCCGCACCCCCTAATTTCCAGCTCCACTGCATTTACCCCTCTGTTTACTGGTGGGGGCGGGTGGGAGGGTTTCTCAGAATGCCGGCTTCTCTTTGACATCACAGCATGTGATGCTCTCCCTACTCAATAGGGAGGCACGCACAGAGCTGCGAGAGAAGCCAATGCAGCGGCTGGGGGGGGGGAGGCCCATGCACCAGCTGGGGTGGGGAGGCCTGCATGCTGGTCAGGGAGAGGGGAAAAGCCCACTGTCACCAAGGGTAAGTGGGAAATGGTGGCTGGTAGCACGGTGGTGTGGGGGTACACAGAGTGTCGGGAGGGGCCCTTGTGGGCCCTTTGACCTTCCAGGCCCAGGGACATTTGCACCCCCTTGTAGGGGTGTGCACGGAACCCCCACACTGTGGTCCGGCACTGGGGCAGGGGGTTGCTTTAAGAGCGGCGGGAGGGTTTACTTACCCCTCCCGCCGCTTTCCGCTGTGGTGCCGTAATTAGTAGAGTAATTGGGGTGGTAGGATACCTCCCTGCCGCCCCTTCCCCACTGCGGCTCTGCAAAGCTGCCAGTAATGCTTTGCGCGCGCACGTCGTGTGCGCGCTTCACATCACTGAAGTGCGCGTGCGCAAAGCATTACTGGGAGCTTTGCAGAGCCGCAGCGGGGAACGGGCGGCAGGGAGGTATCCTGCCGCCCCAATTACTCTACTAATTACAGCACCACGGCGGAAAGCAGTGGGAGGGGTAAATAAACCCTCCCGCCGCTCTTAAAGTGACCCCCGCCCCCAATCCAGACCACCCAGATCCGGACCGATCCAGGCCCATCCCTACCCCCTTGTCCAATGGACACTATGCCCATGCTCACGACCAAAATTGGGTTAGTTTGGGGGAAGGCAAATACCTACTTAACTTCCCCCAGACAACCCAAGGCTACCATCACCACTGCAGCTCACGTGCCCACACGACCAGTGTGCAAGTAATCCCAGAGTGGTGAGAGGTGGAACTAGACCATGTCCTCCAATATCCCACAATGCACTGTGAGGAGCTTTTTTTGGCTGTACTAGCCGCTTTCCCCCCCTGGCTCTATGGCCACCATGGAGTGCGGAGCTGCACATGATGAAAAAGCGAGTTAAGAGGAGAGTGCTTTCCCTTCTATTTCACTGTTAACTTGGGTTGCCAATCCAGGCTACCAAGGGTCGGTGCAACAGGGGTGGGAATGCTCCCGGGGCCCCCACACAGCACAAGGTGCCTGGGCTAAGAGTCTCCAACCAAGGTACATTGTGTCATGAAAACAGCATTCTTGTCTAGCTAGCATATGTTATTTATTTGTTTGTTTGTTTGTTTATTTGATTTCTATACTGTCCTTCCAAATATGGCTGGGGGCGGTTTGCACAGAGAAATAATAAATAAATAAGATGGATCCCTGTCCCCAAAGGGCTCACAATCTAAAAAGAAACATAAGATAGACCCCAGCAACAGTCACTGGAGGGATGCTGTGCTGGTGATGGACAGGGCCAGTTACTCTCCCCCTGCTAAATGAAAAGAATCACCACATTAAAAGGTGCGTCTTTGCCAACTTAGCAGCGGAATGCTAATTTCATTCCAGAATGCACTGCTTGATGAGTTGTGTAGTCTTACAGCTATGGAAATATTTTGAAGGCATGCTTTACTCTAAGCTATTCGTGGGGGTGATTCTCATGATCAACAAAAATCGGGCTAGCAGAGGCTAGCCCGATTTTTGTTGACTGTAAGAGCCACCAGGCTCGCAGCTGAGCCCGGTGGTTCTTGAGCGGGTAACCCGCTCGAGAACCCCTGCTAAAAAGCAGGTTTGTGGAGCGAGTGCTTAAGCAAACTTGCTTTTTAGGATCGTGAGTAGCCGCGGCGCACCTTTGCGCTGCACCTACTCATGAGTAGACCCCCCGGCCTACTGGGGCTTGCGGGGGCTGCGTGGCCCCGCTCCCCCCACACCTGCCGGCTCCGTCACGGAGCCGGCCATTGTGTGGGCGGCCGATCCGGCTGCCCAGGGCTCCCTGCCCGCTTGTGAGTGGGGAGAGCGGGCTTAGCCCACTCTTCCCGCTCACTGCCCCAAACCGGGTCTCACTGATTGTGTGACCCGGTCCGTGGTGTTGTGGGATTTGGTGATACTGTAGCACTATCATGGGATTTAATAAGATAGTTTGGTGATAAGGGTTAAAATAGCATTAAACTGCAGCAGGTGAAAGTCTTAAAGTATAATGGATATGAGAATGCCTAATGCTTATTAATGCAAACATGACAACAATGAAAACATATTTGTACAAAATGCATGTAAAGCTGAATCAGTGAAGGCATGGCGATAGGAGTATGGCCACAACAATTTTGGGGAAGAGATTTTGGCAGCTAGTCATGTCACCTTTGCTTCATCTTCTAGACATTTTGCTCTGAACTCCTTGAGACTTAGGGAGTCCCCCAAAGAGAAAACTATATCTGAGTTTTATTCAACAGCTATTGCATAAATAACTAAAAACCTCAAACAAGCAATGAAACTCTGTTCCAGAAGATTTCTATACTGAAGTCATATTTTTTCCTCTAGATTAGATTTCATAAATACTTGGCTAGCAATTATGCATCCGATATGAAAAGAGAACAAATTTTTTAAATAAAAAAATTGATTTATTTTCTGACATGGATAAGGGATAAAGCCAGATACTTTCACTAGGTTCCTATATGGATTGTAAAATAAAATGCAATATGAATTTAAACAAGGCGCATCTTAATGCTCCAATGGGGACAATACAGAGCAACTTAAGAATCCCTTGACCTGCATTTGAGTCTGATATAAAAAAACAGAATCTTAGAAGTTCAAGATTGAAACCTCATATTATTCCCCTCTTGTCCATATTGCTACCACTGCAGATCTTTTCCCTGTGGTCCCTTAACCACTGCTTAGTGAGGACTAAAACATTCTAAAATCATGACTGCTTTCAACTCCATTAATGCACTAACCAAAAGGCGAAAGGTCTCCTCTCTGTAAATTCTTCTGATATTAACTCTAAACAGTTCCCTTATGAATTCAATCTATCATTCCAAGTTGTACTTCCTTTATATTGTCATAAATACTTTCTCACTTTGGCTTTTAGGCTCATCAAGAAAGCCATGTAAGGATGTGCACGGAACCAGTCAGGCCAGTTCAGGCCTGACGAGCCAAATCTAAACTAGATTCAAACTGACCTGGCCCAGTTTGACCGCTGGACCAGTTTGAACCAGTTTGAACCAGTTTATAAGTAAAGGGCTGAGGGGGGGCTTCCCTGCCGCTAAAGGGGGCGATAGGGGAGTCAGGGGTACTTACCTTAAGCAGTGGTGAGGCGGTGGCAGCGTGGCTCCACCCATCTCCACCGGCCTCCTCCAGAGTAGCCCAGGCCAGCTGTGGCCCAGTTTGGGCCTTCTGCAGCCTGGTTCTGGCCTCCACACGTGTGTGGGCCCAGGCCGGCTATACTCCTAACCAATTTGGGCCAGGCTCGGGGTGGGGTGGGGACAAAAATTCCACCATTTTTTATTTTAACCTGAACTGCCCCCGGCCCAGCTCGGCAGGTTCAGCTCGACTTAGTGCAAACTGGCTCAACCTTGAGTTGGCTCTCACATCCCTAATCTCTGTTAGTGCCTGGTTTGGGGTTTGATTAAAAACATAAACAAACTTCTTTAAAAAAATACATATAAAGATTTTTTAAAGTGGAAGAGGGCCATTTAAAAAACAGTTTAGAAATGTATGAATTAAAAAGATGATTCTTAGCGTCATTTGTGAAAAACATCAGGGAGCTTAAACATTCTTCAGGGAAATACAAATTCTGCACATTCACATTCTGATGAGGATTAAATGAGGATTAAATGCCACCAAGTCTTAGCTATGTGTATGTGAACCATAAATGCATTACTGCATTTTTCTGATTATGACATTTCACATGCATTGGGCTGATTTGGGGGACTCTCAGGATCAATTTTGGAGAAGTATATTTTGCAGTGTGATGTAGCATCACATCATGCAAATAGAACCATTTACAAACCAAAATAGAAATGAACAGCTGAAGCAATTCCTTTTCACAGATTTCACTCAAAGGCTGTGTGGACTGGCTACAGGTATCAAAACATAAATAACCTCGTGCAAAGAGTGGGACCACTGGACCTATCATATGGGAGGTGCATCCCATGAGAAGAAGCAATAAGTGAGCATATTGTGATATGTGAGTCAGAGGAGAAAGAGGATCCCTATGGGGATACCACCCTATGTGTGTGCATACAGGGAGGAGATGGATCATGCCCAGACTACTTGAAACGTCTGAAGGTTCCAAAAAGTATGTTTTGAAAATCAAGCAAACAATAAGGAAGTCAACAAAAATGCTTATTGAATATATCTGGAAACAAAGGGAAGGTTCACACATTACGTTTTAAGTGTATATACATTTGATATTTTAGATACTCCTAAAAATGTAGAATGTGAATGAACAAAAACACATTTGTAAACATGTGTGTAATATAGGTACATTCATCAGGAAGCTGCATGGATTGTGGCTCCCTGCTGAGTGTATATTCAATGGTCAACTCAGGTTTGCCACTGTGTATTGTATTGTGGTCCTATAGACATAAAATAGAAGTGCACTGGGGAAAGGCAGCTTATAGCTAAGGAGTGAGAAAGAAGGGAAGATTACTGAGAGCACTATCGGTAATTCAGCAAACATTTTCCCTAAAGTATACATGAGCACCAGAGAGCAGAGAGCAGTTGGCTTCTGCAGAAGTTTGTTAGTTTGTAAAAGAATATGATTCTTTTTTAAAAAAAAAGTTTACAAAACATTGCAGGCATTGTGGGGATTAGGTATCATTTGTCACCCATGATGTTACAGGCACTGGCCAGTAGGTGCCCAAGACATGCACATAATCATTGTATTCATTTGTAAATAAATAAATAATGTCCTACAAGCATCACATACTAGTTGGGTTGTGTGTGTAGTCACATCTTCCTAGTGCCAGGAAACTGCTGTTGGAGCATTGAGAAAATGTAATTTCTCACAGCAGACATGGGAAAAAATATTTGATTCCCCCTCATCAACTAAATCATAACCATGCTTTAGTTGTCCAATAAAATACTTGTCTGGAAAGACCCTAAAGGTTCAATGTATTAAAGTTTAACTTCTCACTTTTTAAAATCTTGACTGCAAACAGCTGGTCACAAAAGATTTAGTTTTAGGCATGATAGTAATTTTGTTTGGTAGGAAAGCCTACTGGAAATTTGGATTTTAAATGACTACAGGTAACCAAAACCATTTTTCCATGGAGAAGTTTGAGCTATAAATTACTGGATAAGCATAAAACATGGCCTGTCCTTTTACGCACTGTGATTTCTCTAAGCAACCTGCTTGCATTTTATGTGTTTTGTTGTAGAAAGGAGAGACTAATGATTACAATTTGCCATCCAAAACTTTATAGTTAAGCCTTGCAGAAATAGTATTCCTGCCAAAAAGCTTCCTGCCCAGGTGCTTAACCAATTAGCTCTTAAGATGCCTGGCAATAAAAAACTAGCCATGGCAAGTTTGCTGATGTACTTATAGAAGGTGACAGTTTGCAAAATCTAAGATGAAAATTTGTTTTCTTAACCAGAAGTGTGTAAAATCCTGAGAGACACTTTGATTGCATTGGCTAAAATGTTCCTGTCATCTCATACTCCCCACTGATGTTGTGTGGTTTGAGCCATACATTTTTCTAACTTGCACGGATTGTTTTCTTTTTACAGAAACTCCTTGAAGATAACTCATATCATTGCATTTCTGTGTGCTTTGCAAATATTTAGGAGGGACAGGCTAACTCAAAAGAGATTTAGGTTTTGGGAGCCTCAGTCATTTTATGTATTTTACTATGTTGTGAACTACATTCAGCACTGGGAGAGTCAACTGGCCTATAAATGTTACCAGTTTTGAAGAGAGATTTCAGTATGATCGCCCAGTTAGTAAAATTATTGCTGAAAAAATAATGGCTGTCAGCATTTAATACTGTTCTGTTCCAGTGCTCAACAAATTATTATAAAGAAATATCCAAATTACATATTAACATTTATTTAATAGTTCTCCTCTCTCTCTGGGAATGGTAATTTTGTGAGTGGGACTAAGAATCTCTAACAGAATCCTCAGCATCCTTATGAAACCAAAACACTTATCAAATTCCCAGGATTATTCAAAGGAAGCACAAAGATATAAAAATGTTATAAAATACAAGTGTGTAGAATAGATGTGCTCTGAGGGACTTATCTGCTTTTTTAAAATTTATGTTCGTTTACCTACATTCCTTAAGGAAAGTAAGCTTATGAGATCACCTGTGTGGGGTGTGTGTGTCCCCCTATCAATTTTGCAATGCCTGGACCAATATGAACCAAATTTGGTACAGTTGTAGTGAATGACTCATAGAGACACCTCAATGGCATAGTTTGTAATGATGTTATCCACCCTGATTCAAGATGGTGGACGCATAAAAGTGGACTAACTTATGGGCCGTCTAACTGATTTGAACCAAATTTGGTACTGTTGTAGGAATAGTGAAAGGAAAAAAGGAAGATTAGTTCTTACCAGAACTTCTTGTTTGTTTGTTTGTTTGTTAGATTTATAAACCACCTAATTAAATCTCTCTAGACAATTTACATAACATTCAAAAATCTAAAACAACCAACAAGTAAAACAAACACAATCAAAATCATTCAAACAATTAAAACAATATATGTGGGGCGGGGTGGTGGTGTGTCTTGAGAACTTTCTCAAAAGCAGCCAGAGATGGGGAAGCTCTTATTGTGACAGGGAGCACATCCCAAGTTACTGGAATAGAGAAGGCCCAGTTCCGAGACACCACCACATAAGTCAGTGGCAACCACAACCGGACCTCTCCTGATGATCTCAGTAGGCGGCATGGTTCATGATGAAGGAGGCACTTTCTTAAAATACCATGGCTTAAGGCCAAACTAGATATGTAGAATTCCCCATAGCCTCATTCAGATGTTATAAAATAATCCCGTTGTAGCCGTATATAAAGGAGTGCAGGGGGAGGAAGTCCCAGCCCGCCACATCAATCAGCAGCGCATCCCACTGCTCATGCTTACAGCAGGGCTTATCTGAAGAGGGAAAAGCCCCAAGTGTAATGGCGGGTACCTCCATGATTGTGAGACTGGATCTATCCTGTCTTACAATCTCGGAAGCACCTGCCATCACACGTACAGCTCCTCCCTCTTCAAACAAGCCCCATTGTAAGTGTGAGTAGTGGGGCACACTGCTAATTAACACGGCAGGATCATCCCCCTTCGCCCTGCTATAACATCTGAATGAGGCTCATGTCTTGCAACAAGATTTTGTACACTGCCTAGAGATGTACATATCAAATGGTATAAAAATATGATAGATAGATAGATAGATAGATAGATAGATAGATAGATAGATAGATAGCAGCTGTGGCGGTTTGATTGATTTTCAGTAGCAAAATGGCACCGGTGGAAAGGGTTAAACCCTTCCTTCCATAGCATAGTCCCTTGTGGCTGCTATTGGTTTTGTTTTTTGCTTTAAAAAATGGAATCCTAAGCATAGGAGTCAACTGTGCATTTGAAATTTCATCTCAGTTGGTCCTCAATCTGCAATGCATTTTTCAGACATCCTCCTTTAGTTCTGTAGTATTGTTCCTTAAGGGGAATTCCACAGGTATGTATTCCAAAATTCAAGCCAATATGAATTTCTTCCATTTCCAGTGGAATGTTGATTGAACCATCTCTTTAACATTCCCTAGGCACAATCTCGTGGCAGTTAGGCAACTAGATCCAATTGAAATCAGTGGCTAACATGATGCGCAGTATCTCGGGGCCTGCTGTGCACTTCCACAACTGCTGCTTCTGAATAGCATCAGGGTTAAGTTTATGCAGAGTTTATTATGGTGGATTTCTCTAGAGCAAGTCTGCTCAACTTTGCCCCCCCCCAAGCATTTTTTGGACTGCAACTCCCATAATTCCCAGTCACAGTGGCCAATAGCCAGGGATTATGGGAGTTGTAGGCCAACATCTGCAGGAGGGCCGAAGTTGAGCAGTCCTGCTCTAGTGGCAGGAAGACCAAAGTTTTTTTAACCTCATTTAGAGCTGTTTTTTTACTATAATAAAGTCATTCATCCATCCAGCATCAGGGCTGCCTTAGAAGTCTTCAGCAGCTCCATGGTGCAGTGTTACTGAGCCATAACACTGCGCATCATGTTAGCCACTGAATGTTAAATTAGTCATAACTTACTTCGTTGCTATCAGTGGAACAATTAATATTTGCTGGATTGTGTCCCTTACCAAGCATAATGTCAGACGGAAGGCAACTGGGACAGTTCCATCCCAAATTGTAGCAGTTACAACCATATTCTAGTGAATACCACATAGTAGGTGTATAGTTAACAAAACTGGCTCCAGGGTGTCTGAAATTATTTGAGCGTAGTGTATAGATAACCATTCTTTACCAAGGACATACCATGAGGCCCTGGGGCTATTCTCACGACCAACATAAATCAGGCTAGCAGAGGCTAGCCCGATTTTTGTTGGTCGTCAGAACCACCGGGCTCGCAGCCGAGCCTGGTGTTTCTGGAGCGGCTAACCCGCTCAGAAACCCCTGGCAAAAAGCAAGTTTGCGGAGCGAGCGCTCCTGCAAACCTTCTTTTTGCGATCGTGAGTAGCCGCAGTGTGCCTTCGCGCTGTGCCTACTCATGAGTAGACCCCTGCCCGGGAGGCTTAAACGCAGCCTCCCGGCTTGGAGGTCTCCCCAGTATGCCCTGCGCGCTCACACAGGGCATACTGGGGCTTCCGGCGGCCACGCTGCCCCCGAGTTCCCCAGCCCCCGCCGGCTCCGTCTCGGAGCTGGCCATTGTGTGGGCAGCCGATCCGGCCGCCCAGGGCTCCCTGCCCGCTTGTGGCTAAGCCCGCTCTCCCTGCTCACCGGATAAAACCGGGTCTCACTGATCGTGAGACCAGGCCCTCTGTCTCTGTGCAATAACGTTGCATAGTGTAATTACAATTTTTCCTATTTGTTTAAAATATTTTACCCTGGCTACACTAGTGGTCAGTGCAAATTTTAAAAACTGCTAAGATATTTAAATCATCATGTTCCAGTTGACAGTTTATCTGTTATATTATTAAACCAGTTTCTATTTCTGACCCAACAAGGAAATTCTTGCATTCTTATGAGCAAACTTGGAACTTGAGAAAACATAGAAAATGTATGAATATGCAATGTAAATATGGATCTGTGGATATAATGAAACACAATCAGAAGAGACCAAGAATTTTATATAACAACCCTGGTTATATAACCAACCCCTATATAAACAACCCTGGTTATGGCTATATATGTTTACTGCATATAGATTATGATGATATTGATTGAGTGATTGATTGATTGATTGATTGATATACCGCCCTTCCAAAAATGGTTTGGGGTGGTTTACATCAAAACAAAAAATGTGGATATTCATTATAAACTAAAAAAATGTTAATATCCAGTTCCATTCCGTTTGCAGTTACAGTCACCTATCGTAGGTTTCCCAATCGCGGATTTGAGTATCCATGGTTGGGAAATTGTCACCAACCTCACCAATCATGATCTGAGTATTCGCAGTTTGGTGCCATTTCTTTAAAGGGTGGTTTGGGGGATTTCTGGGGTCACTGGGTCATTCTGGGGGTCATTTCTGGGGGTCAGGGTGTGATTTTGGGGGTTTGGGTGCAATCTTGGGAGGTTCGGGGGTCATTTCCAGGGTTAGGGGCAGTTTCATCAGGGGTTAGGGGCAGTTTCTCTATTTGTTTTCTTTATTCTCAGGTACCCTTCCAATTGCGATTCCCCTAACCCCCTATTTCCCATGCAGGTCAATGTCTCGCCTACTGTGAATTCACCAACCGTGAGGGTTTCCAGGAACAGAACCCTCGCGATTGGCGAGGAACGACTGTACTCATACAATACTGGTTTCTCTAGAATTTGAATTAGCTACTTGAACGTATCACATTTCAGTTTCTGTTTGTTCAAACTCCTCTTCCATTTATGGGTATATTACCTGAGTGATGTGTTTGCAGAAGGAAAATGCAACAGAAAAGCCCAATGGCACACCTCCTGGAAACTTAAGTCAAGATGCAGATATTCCAGCTCCTCAAAAGTCAGAACTGGTCACTGCAGAAAACCTGAAAACCTGTGAAGATAAAGCTTCCATGCTGAATTCTGAAATGCCATATGTGATCCAGGAAGATGAGATTGCCATTACTCTGGAAAATCAAGAAATCTTCCCAGAAGGTAATATGTATCACCTACTGTGATCAGTTCAGAATGTTATTTTTTATTCCATCGCACATTTGCTCATTGTTGAAAAAAAGCAGGTCAATGCTATAAATAGGAAATATTTGTTATCTGCAATGGAGATGTCTCCTAAAAATATATATATTGTTTAGTTCTCACCAGAAAGTGATTACAAGTCACCTGGTGGTGTCTGTGTGGGTCTCTGTGGGCTGAAATCTGCTCATAAACAGTTACATCCAAGGTTTCACATTCTAATCGGGACACACACACACCCCAAACAGAGAGCAGTCATGTTGGCTGTGCTGCCTGTGACATCACACCTGCCTATCCTTTTTTGTGGCCTGCTTGGTGAGCATGGAAAGTGATGCTTTTTGTAAGAATCCAGCATCCCTGACAGAAGCCCTTCCAGGCCATTTCCAGAGCTACTATTTGCCCCAAGAGGGAAGCTGCCATTGGTGCCCAGAGGATGGTCCTGATCTGACCAGGATTCCCTGGAGCTGCTATTTACGAGGACCAACAACAACAAAAAAATTATTTGTTTACCAGATTTATTGACCACCTGACTTCCTTAGACTTGGAGTGGTTTACATAAATTAAAACAACAATGGGGGGGAAGGGAGGAGAAAAGAAAGAGAGAGAGAGAGAAACCTACAAACAGACACTAAAAACGAAAAGCCTGGCAAAATCGATAAGTTTTCAGAAGCTTCTTAAAGGATAGAAGGGAGGGGGCATTAGGAATCTCAGGAGGCAGAGTGTTCCGTAAGGAGGGGGCTGCGACAGAGAAGGTCCTCCCAAGAGCCCAGGCCCCATGTACCTCCCTTGGGCCTGGAACTCTGAGAAGGCCCACCTGAGATGACCTCACAGGGGGGGTCGAAGTTAGATGGGAGAGGCAGTCCTGAAGGTACACAGGCACCAAGCCCTGAAGGGCTCTGCGTCCTCTGATAAATTAGAAAGCAAACGATGCCTTTAACGTAACTTGTAGTTTAACCTTCAGTCAGAAAGTTGAAGTGGAATACATCTGTATGTCTTTTATTTGTAGTGCAAAACCATTTGTGCATGAACTGATTTAATGTACTCTATATTCCATTTAGTTTCCAAATTTGCAGACAGAGAATTGGTTCATTTTGAGCCTCCAAAATCTCCAAATAAGTTTTGTTCATGTGAACCATTAAATGAGACACAACTGGATCCACAGGAAAATATGGAAGAGGTTAAAGAGTTTACAGAAACGAAACAATCATATATATCCGAGAAGCCACCTTCCACGTTAGGCAATAACCCAGCAGCATTTTCCCTGAACCACCAGGCTCAAAGATCATCAATGTCATGTACTATTCGACAAACACCAAGGTCAGCAATTGAAAACAGAATTGTGGATCAAAATCCTCTGGCTTTTCCAGACACAAGAGTCAAAGATCTTCTGAAAGCAATGGATGAGAACCTACCAGTACCAATGTGGCAATACCAAGAAAAAGACAGGTCAGCCCTCTTCATGATGGAGATGCCACAAGTATCACCTTTACCAAGGCTAAGGCAAGTTGGCCTGAGAGACCCCATCACTAAAAGGATCTCATGGATGGGACTACCACATCAACAACCCAATGGATCTCCTCCAATTTTTGTCAATGGTTCAAAACTGCCAATTTTCCCAGTTTCCCCACAACAGACACTTATGGTAAGAAGCCTGAGGCAATCTAAAGAAAAATCCAAAGACTTTTTCAACAGTGGTAAGATTAAGAGGAACTTTGTCCAACTCAAGCACACACCAAAGGATACGGACCTCAATCTTCCAGTATTATCTCCACCATATCAAACCAGGTCAGGGAAGAAATCTGAGATTTTGAGGTTAGATTTTGCATAAACCAAATGCTTGTAAAAAGCATATGAAATGGGAAGAAATAGTGGCGAGAGGAACAGTTTGGTGAATGAGTAGTAAGCATATGACAGGAGACAGGAGATGGGGATGGAGTACGAGGTATCCAAGAATGCAAAACAAGTAAATATATTTCAGATGATAACCAAATAATGCAACTGTTCCCCACCCCAAAGATGTATCATATAGAAAATCTGTGATGGGGAAATGAATAAATTTCGGCTGGCAGTTATTTATTTTATTTATTCGATTTATACACCGCCCTTCCAAAATGGCTCAAGGTGGTTCCTATGTCTGGTTTTAATTTAACAAATGTTTGTAGCACAAGCAGAAGAAATTCCTTTCACACAAGGGGGGCAGGCTATTTTGGCCAGTCTCCCCCTACCCTCTGCAAACCCCCCGAATATCTTCTCCTGTGTGCCCCCCCCCCCGAGCAGGATAGAATGTGGCATGGGGGAATGTTGCAGCAGGAAGGGGCAAAGGGGGGAGGATAATCATCCTTCTTCTGTGTGAGCAGAACAACTTCTGCTTGTGTTATAGGTGTTACAACCCATTTTTAAGGAACATAGGAAGCTGCTTTATACCAAGTCAGACCATTGACTCATCTAGCTCAGTACTGTCTACCCTGACTGGAAGCAGCTCTCCCAGATTACAGGGAGACCTACCTGGAGATGCCAGGGATTGAACCTGGGAGGCCTCCTGTATACAGGTATGCAGATGCTCTACCATTGAGCTATGGCATCATCCCCTAAGGAAAATATCTCACCGTGCTCACACATAGAGGTGATTCTCACAATGGATGGGGAGGGTGTGGGAGGAAAGCTGCTTTTAAATTACCTTTCCCCCAGATGTCCAAGCGGACCATCTTTGGTGTACTTCCCATGCACCCACACATTCCACGCAGTGGTGCTCTTTGGACTGGACTTCTAGGCGGAGGTCCAGTCCCCTACAGGCCTGGTGGGCCTCCAAATGCTGAGCGGTCCATTAATTTAAGGGGCAGGATTGTCCATGCAAAATGTGGTATCTCTCTACAAGTCAGTGGGAAGTATATTATTCAGAATATCTTCTAAAAAGAGAGAGAGAGTTTCCAGCTTTCCCTTAACATATTCTGGTGTAAAAAAACCAATGCATTGTAGCTTATCTATTGGCAGTGGCAGGGGCTGTGGGGTGGGGGCAAAAGGCCTTTAGGTCCAGGCTCCAAAATTACCTAGGTACACTTCTGGTTCTGCACCCCACAAAGTTGCGCAGAAGGATCTCCAGCCGGATCTCGTTGTTCTGACTGCCCATATCCCACTATGTACCATGTGCATGTTGCATTAGGGGATTACCTAATCAGACGGGCACTCTAGGCACCCGTCTCTTTGTCTCCTTGGGCTGAACCCGATACCTGGCAGCCGGGTTAAGGGTGTGAATGCACCCTTAACATCAGCTAACATCTGGGTTATTTAGGAGGGTTAGACAGGTAGGAAGTGGAGGGATCTGCAAGGATCCCACCACTTCTCACGACTAGCCTAACCCAGGCTGGGTTGCCCCAGGCTGAGAGGCTGGTTGTGAGAACGGCCTTGTTGTCTCTCATCCAAATGTAAACCAAGACATATCCTGCTAAGCCAAGTGGAAAATCCATGCTTGCTACCACAAGACCAGCTCTCCTTTCAGATATCTGTGCCAAATAGTTAATGTTTAGTTAGTTGGTTTTTTTTAAAGATACAGAATGATTGCTACTTGAAATGCACTATTTGTTTTTATCATGCCTAATGAAAGCTCCTATTCAAGATAGTAAGCTCTTTCTGGTGCATCTGTCAGTCATGAGACTGAAGTAAGATGTGCTTCATATTTTCTTAGGACCACCATTGTAATGCAGTTGCTCATGTTCTCTGATGCAGTTGCTCATGTTCTCAAATGTCTTCTGCCATTTGTCCATACATGAATTCATGCCTTCACCTGCTAGTAAGTTTAGAGTTCCAGACTTACACTTGGGAGACATGTGCACAAAATCTTAGCTCAAACAGACAGACTCCATGGATTGACTAGCTGACTTTGTGGTTCACTGGTCACATTGAGGAGTCCTAAAAAGACATCTCTGTCTAACCTGTAACTCATACGGTCATGCTCTCTCAACGTCCATTCTACTCCATGAAACAGGAGTAACAATAAGTAGCTTAACCCACACAGAGCATCTGCGCATTAGTACTTGATTGCTCCCCTCACCCACTGCCACAGGCCCCCTCACCTCAGAGATCTCTCCACCCTTACCTGAGCTGCACTCCTGCTCCTCCTCTTCCTCCTCCTCCATCCGGTTGGTTCCACCCCCCGCACCCCTTTTGGTCGTGGCTGCAGTGTTGCTGGCACCTGTTGGCCAAGCTGCAGCCCCCTATCCCTAGAGACCTCCTCACCTGAGCCCCGCTCCTGCTCCTCCCCCCAGGAGTAGCAGCATTTGACCGGGCCCTTCCTCACTAGCACCACCACCATGGCTGCTCATTCCCCTCAGGCCACTGACAGGCCTGGGCCCATCCCTTGTATGCCTGCCTCCCTCTGCCAACGGCCTCGGTAGCCCCAAACAGTAACAGTAGTTGACTGGGCCCTTCCTTGTTTCCAGTGGGCGCCACCATGGCTACTCATTCCCCTCAGGCCGCTGACAGGCTTGGGCCTGTCCCTCGACCTTCCTTCTCTCTTCCCTTCCCTTCTTTTTCTCTCTTCCTCTCTCCTCCACTTGCTATTCCTCTCTCTCTCTCTCCCCCTTCCTGAGTTAACATATCTTGTTCATCTTGTTTCCTCATCTAATTCACACAATGGCAGCCTCCTTCTCCTGGGTGCTCTTTCCTCGCTCACAACCCATCTCTTCATAGAGCCCTGCCCACTATCCTTTTATCTATATAGATTCCTCTCCTCTGAAATCAAGAACATTTTTCGAGCAGTTAACAGTTGCATTCCAGCTGACCTTAACCATCACAGGCTCCTCCTCCCTATCTGCAGATGGAATCCCCACTGCCCAATCACCACGGTGCCACAGGCTCCTCCTCCCTATCTGCATATGGAATCCCCACTGCCCAATCAGGTGCTTCTGCTTGTGAACTCTTGCAAGAGCTGCCACGCACAGGATTAACCATGGGTACGCCTTAGAGAATTATATAGAGAGAAATTTTCTGGGATTGTCGGGAGAATGACGCATAAAACAACTTTTTGAGGGTAAGTGCAGCAAGAAGTATGGTTTCCCTTCACAGGGCAAGTAGCAGCTTGCAGGAGATAATTTTCATTGGGGCGGGGGAACACCCTCCCCTTTACACCATGTTCCTGATCAGAATCAGGGATTCCACAGCTGCTATTAACATTTTTTAAAATGAAAGGTGATCCTATTCATGGGTCTGCCACATCAAGGCCATCATTGGCCCTTAGACAGACAGACACAAACATCTCTTTCTACATATATACTGGAGGTAACGCCCCTTCAAGCACAGCTCATTGTACTACAGTGAGGATGCTTGAAAACTGACTTTAGCTTTCGAAGCAGCATATTAGGTGGTGTGTGTTGGGGGGATAAGCTTGGAAGCAGAGCATTAGAAGTCCTGCTGTGTATAGAAGCTTCCTATATAATCCTTTGGATCCTAGCCATGGCCCCCAGATGAACTCTCTTTTCCTTCTCCTGTCTAGAACAATATATAAAGCAATAGCCCTACATAATAGGTTCAGGACACATGCAGTCTATGTGCAGTGTACACATGAACAGTTCTTCCACATGTACAGTTATTCATGTATTATGTTCAGTGGTCAACATTCTAACGAAGCACTGGTGCAATGGGAGAATCACTGGTGCTTCCAAAAAGTTCACCTAACTCAGGAACACTGCTGATTCATTGGAGGGGCAACTTTTCATATGCTCTGTGCCATCCAAAAATATGTCCCTGAGAGTCACACAGCCCTCAGGGATATATTTTCAGGTGACACAGAGGGCTTCCAGCAGAAAGGGAGGTTGTTGAAATTCACACACACACACACACACACAGACACACACACACACACACACACACACACACTGCAGCATTAGTCTGAAATTCTTCAGAAGCACCAGATCTTCATTAATGAGGATGTCAGCCAATGTAAATACAGTAATACATTTATCTGTACCCTTCATTTGAGGGGGTCTGTCCCTAGATTTACTTTTAAACTGAACACATGTATAGTCAGTTCACACAAAAGAATGTGCATGCATACAGACAGCTGTACAATGTAATGTCTGATTAGGGCTGATGTCTCCAATGATTGTGAAGAGGTGGCAGAAAAAGAAAGGTTATGAGTGTCAGACAGATATCACTGCAATTATCACTGCAATTGCACAACACCTTGAAGAATGCCCTATTTCATACTGGTTTCATCCACTATAGTTAGTTAAAAGAACGATTATTTAAATGCAAGCATAATCAGTATAATCTCATGAATATGAATGGATGCTTATTTTGTACTGGTACAAAAACTGAAACGTACTTGTGTAATTGAAGTGTAAGGTTTTTTAAAAAATAAAATAGAATAAAATTTGAACTTTTTAAAAAAGAATGAGTCTGCTATCCTTTAATGGAATCTAGAAATACTTAATAAAAAGTCATGTAACATTTTACTACAACTGTGTGATCATGCTTAATAGCAATTGTTAAAGTTGATCTGTTCAGGGGCGTAACTATACTAGGGCAAGGGGAGACAGTTGTCTGGGGGCCCACTGCCTTGCGGGGCCCCCCAGAGGCAAGTCACATGACTGACTGCCCCAGTCACGCACCCACCCGGGCTTCCTTCAGTTGTATTCATCCTCCGAAATTGATGTGAGTGTTAAGACTTGGAGCTACCAGAACAGCATGTCTTTCTCTAGTGCCATTAAATGACTTGCATCTTCCACAATTTACAAAACCTTAAAAAAAAATTTAAGATGATGTTCTATTGTGGCACGTAGGTTACACACACGCACACACTTTGCTATGCTTTTTGTTACCACTATTCAGCCTCATTTAAGATTTCTTTACTTCATGAGTGAGCTTCAGTGGGGTGGGGGGGACATTTTAAAATCTTGCCTCTGGGCCCCCTCCAACCTTGCTACACCCCTGGATCTTTTAGCTAGTGTTATCCTGGAGACAGGATATTGGAGATATCAGTGGCCTCTTTACAGTTATAAGTATTCTGGCTCTTAATACATTAGTCCCACTCTTCAGATTTCTTGCATGTGGGAAGTGCCAAGGCATAAACAGCTGGCCCTCTGCGTTGCACTAAATGGGAAGTCTAGGATTGCTAGGAATTCTATTGGCTCACTGGAGCACCTCTGCAGTTATGGAAAGTTAGAGGCCAAACATATACTGACCAACATCCAGACTTACCTTTGGATGCACAAGGCTTTTCCATTGCACAAGGAGAGACAATTTTTAGCTGTCTCCCTTCTATCTGCAGCTGCTTATACCTCCCAAAATTATGACCATAAGAGTTGTTGTCTGCAGAGGGATGGGTGGAATTGCCAAAAATTGCAAACCCTCACACCTTGTGCAACAGAAAAACCTTTCGTGTTTGCAGAAGCTTAGTCTGGAAGTTGGCCACCGTTTATTGCTGGATTGTACCGGTTCAGGCTGGAAGTGAGAGCAATGGGCATAGTATCAAACAGGGGAGGGAAATGTCTCTGGGTGCCTGAGGGAGAGAGGATCTATCAGCTGAGCAACAGCTTGCTCTTCACTCTCCCCTTCTGTCTTGACAAAGTGGAGAAGTGAGGTGCAGGGGCCCACTTTACTTTTTGTGTTGGGGGGACCCTAAAAACTCCAAATCTCACTGAACATAACAGCCCTGCTAGATCAGGCCCATAGCCTATCTAATCCAGCATCCTATTTCACACAGTGGCCCACCAGATGCCTCTGAGAAGCCCACAGGCAAGAACTGAGGGCATAACCTCTCTCCTATTGTTGCTCCCCTGAAACTAGTATTGAGAGGCACCTTGCCTCGGAGGCTGGAGGTAACCTATAGCCACCAGACCAGTAACCAATGATAGACCTGTCCCCTGTGAATTTGTCTATGTCCCTTTTAAAGCCATCCAAGCTAGTGGCCAGCACCACATCCTGTGGCAGAGTATTCCATAGATTAATTATGTGCTGTGAAAAAGTACTTCCTTTTGTTGGTCCTTTATTTCCTGGCCCTCAGTTTCATGGGATGACCCCAGGCTCTAGCATTGTGTGTGTGAGAGAGAAATTTCTCTATGTCCACTCTCTCTAAAACATGCATAATTTTATACATGTCTCCCTGTATTTGCCTCTTTTCCAAACTAAAAAGCTCCAGATGCT
Source organism: Hemicordylus capensis (assembly GCF_027244095.1). Lineage (NCBI taxonomy): Eukaryota > Metazoa > Chordata > Lepidosauria > Squamata > Cordylidae > Hemicordylus > Hemicordylus capensis. The sequence goes on from NC_069657.1 coordinate 314,308,953, forward strand.
GTAGCCTTTCCTCATAAGGAAGGTGCTCCATGCCCCTGATCATCTTGCTTGCCATCTTCTGCACCTTCTCCAGTTCCAATGATACAATAAATACAAACACACACACACACACACACACACACACACAGAGAGAAATATATTAACTTTGACTGTATTATAAATCATAGAATCATATAGAAATAGTAATTGATCATATGCTTTATCAAGTGTTCGTGTATATGTCCGTATTGTTTCTCATGAACATCACCATTATCTTCACTGTGACTCCAGAGCCATGTTGAAAAGCTTTGAAGACATGAAATAAATCCTCTTCATATGGAACTTCAAAATATTCTCTTATGATGTACTATAAAATATATGAGCTTAAACATGGACACTTGAAAAAGCAGTTCGAAACAGCTTATCACCAGGTTGCTGTCATTTTGGCATATATCATGGACTACATAGTTCTTTTTTGATTGGATGTTATTTAGTGTATCCCATGTTTTATTAGTATTTTTACTTCATACAATCAATTGCTATTACTATTTCTATATGATTCTATGATTATAATACAGTCAAGGTTAATATATTCGATTTATTATGCATTCTTTGCATTTATTGTATCATTGAATCTGTTGGGTTGTGATTTTAATTCTTTGTTGCAGATCCTTTTACTCTAATTCTGTAGTGCTGTTTTTAGTTCTACAATGTCCTTCTTAAGATTCAGTGACCAGAACTGTACGGAGTACCCCAAATGTAGCTGCACCATAGATTTGATTAAGGGCATTATAATATTAGCATTTTTATTTTCAATCCCCTTCCAAATGATCACTAGCATGGAACTTGCCTTTTTCACCACTGTTGCACATTGAATCGACACTTTCAACGAGCTGTCCTCCACGAGCCCAAGATCTCTTTCCTGGTCAGTCACTGACAGCACAGGCCCCTTCAGTGTATATGTGTGGGGTTTCTGTTGCCCCAATATGTATCACTTTACACTGCCAAATGTAGTAAAAAGTAGAATGTTAGAGGAAAGTTTATGCTGGAACCCAACATGCTAATCATGTATGGAGACAGTTGTTTTACTTTTTAATGTGGGGAAATCTTCAATAATTCTACCACTTTTGGTGGGAAAACAACATGTGGGAAAGGGCTAACCTCCCCTTTCTTCTCAATTCACCATAGTCCCAACCTGAATCTGTCCTCTCCCCACCCCACAGCCATGTTTGATAGGAAAGAAGTGTTGCCAATCTTAGCTTAATTTAAAATGCTTTTAATGTAACATGTATTTGGCCCTCTGTCTCTCCTTCTGTTTAAAAAGAAACCTAAACCAACCAAACAAGTTTTACCAGTGATGCAACCCATTGAAGGTCATGATGCAGCCCCTATAGTTCCTGAGCCATCATCTTGAGATCAAAGATCTAGACAATTCACAAAAATTGTATCCAAGCACAGTATATATATAGACACACACACACACCCAAGAAAGAATTGTCTCAGGAAACACTTGGGCAGGATGATCTGTTGCCTTTTAAAACAGATATCTAACCACACTGACCCTTTAGCCATAAAAAAACGCTATGGTTAATAATTTAGCAGTCAAGGAATTTTTGTTTAGCCTCTAAATAGCCTCTGAATAATTAAGAAGGCATTCTGATACCAGATAGCATTTTCTGTGTGGTGGCATCTACCTTGTGCAAAATGGTGAAGAGAGATTGAAATGAATGAACCGTCTCCTGAAGGCTCTCATGTTACGGTTTATGAATAAGCTCCACAAATCAGAAGCCAATGGAAAAGAAGACGGCTGCTCACATTCACCTGCGAGAGAACCAGCTGCTACTTGTTCACTTTTTCTTACATACAAGATGTTGAAAATCTATGGCTGACTGGAATCATAAGACGGAGTTTGGCATTCATTCTGTGTACATCAGGGTTATAGCTATAATTGAGTGGATGGGTTCAAAGAACCCAGCCCCCCACACCCAGCTCCACCCTTCCCTATTTTCTTCATTGTCTCCTACACTCCAAGGGGCCACCGGGGAGAGGGGCGAACATGAGCCCCCTCTCCCCTAGTTATGCCCCTGGTGTACATTATTTCCTTCTAGGTTTCTATTAAAGGGCCGGATTTTTAAAAAGTTTCGAAACACTTAGAATTCAAGAAGGAAACAAAGGAGAGAAAGGCAGATAAAAGAGAGATGGTGGAAGGGCTGCCATGGATGCGGAGGTTCAGATCCTGAGTGCAGGGGAGTGTGGAACTGGGAGTGAGTGGGCCCTAGTGGTGCCTGGATGGGACAGACAATGACACCTGGCAGTAAGGAAGAAACCAAATGCTCAAGGTGGAGCCCAATGGAGGGGACAGAGCAAGTTGATAAAACACCTCAAATTTAGCAGAATCTACCTACCCACTTGATTCTGGCTACTCACTCTAGGGATGTGCAAATGTCTGGAGGTTTGGGGGTTTGGTCCAGAGGTTCAGGGATTCGGGATCGAACCGAAGGCTACCCTGGTTCCGTCCGGACTGGAACCGAACCTTCGGACAAGTCCGCGGAACATGCACATAAAAAAAAAATACAAAAAAATACCTGTAGCCCCTTCGGGGGCTTCCTGTAGGCCGAAGGGGGGGTTCCAAGAAGGTTCCTCCTCCCCCACCGGTCTCTGAAATTACCGCCGCGGCCAGGTAAAATGACTCTTTTTGGCCCATTTGGGCCTCCATAACTGCATAGCAGCCATGCATGCACAAATGACCTCTGCAAGGCTGTGGGCCATGCCAGGCCTCACAGAGGCCATTTACGCATGTGCAGTGGCCAAAATGGCCACCACGCACAGTTACCGAAAACCATGGTAACTGCGGTAATAGTTACCATAGTTACCACGCGCAGGGCCGAAAAGAGTCATTTTACCCGGCCGCGGCAGTGATTTCAGAGGCCGGTGGGGGAGGGGTAACCTTTGTGTACACACATACACCCATGGCCTACGGGAAGCCCCCCCAAAGGGGCTACAGGGGTTTTTTGTATTTTACATTTAAAAAAAAAAATGTTGCAAACCCCACCTGGACTGGACCAGTCGGTTCTGTGCACACCACTAACTCACTCCTTCCCTGGGGCTTTCCCCCAGGACCTTTCTCAGATAGCAGGCTTTACAGTGGGATTAAGAGGGGTGAAGTACTGAGAGTTATGGGGCATATCAGATACTTTGAATTTGCCTAACAACATGACGCAATAAGTGGCATATTTTACCCCGGATATAAATCGGGCAAAGCTCCAATATGCAATGAAAATCCCAAATCCTATATGGAGTGCTCCCCGATAGCTCACAGGGACTTTGATGAAAATCTGGACGATTTGTGAACCTGCCCTTCCCATGGTGAAGGAAAGTAAAATCGCCACCTGGCAATGGCCTAGGCAAGTTTATTGCAGGCTTCTAAAAGCTTCCACAGTAGTAACTTATGGGCCCTCATGCTTGGCCTGGACAATTGTATAGAATTTCAAAGATTCATGCTCCATCCTTGTGAGTTTCAGCCTTCTGTCACATGCTGAGCATGGCCCTCACACAATTTTTAGTGCCACCTAATACCTGCTAACTGAGCAAAGAGGCACCTTTTAAAGTGGTGATTCTTTTATATTGAGACGGGCGAGAGCAACTGTCCTAACCAACCCCAGCACAACATCCTTCCAGTGGTTGTTGCTAATGTCTACCTTAAATTACCTTTTAGATTGTGAGCCTTTGGGGACAGGAAGCCATCTTATATTATTACTTTTAAAAATATATATAAACCACTGTTGAAAAGCGGTATATAAATATTCATAGTAGTAATAGTAATAGTAGTAGTCACTTTAGTAATGAAAAGGGACAGGGGCGTAACAAGGCTGGAGTGGGCCCAGAGACAAAATTTTAAAATGGGCCCCTCGCTGATACACACACACACTTCACAATATATAGTGCACTCACACTCACATCCCCATTATGCCAGCTTCTCTAGGAAACTCCACTCCCTCGCTTTAACCCCGTCCCTCCACCCTCCCATGGGGAAGAGCGCTCCCTGCTCAGAGTTGCTTCTGCAGACAAGGACTTTGCTGCATGCATGCCGACTTTGCTCCGAACTTGGGGTTGGCTTTTCCACTGCACCAAAGCTCTGCGGGCGTTGGGGAGTCATGTGACTTGCCTCTGGGGGGGCCCTCGAGGCGTGGGAGCCCCCAGGCAGCCGCCTCCCCTTGCCTAATGGTAGTTACGCCCCTGAAAAGGGATGGGTTCATCCTTTTTTTTTGCTGGTCTGTAAGTGGTGCTGAAAAAATCCCATGAGGGTCATGCTCAATGTGTGGCAGAGCACTGAAACTCACTAGGACAGAGCAGGAGAATCTATGAAATTCTATGAAAGTGTCTGGACTGTGCATGAGGGCCTGTAAATAGGAGTGTGTGGAACCAGTTCAAACTGAACTGGGTTTGATTTGAACCGGTCCAGTTCGACCAGTTTGAACTCAAATCAAACTGGCCTCAAAAAAAGGCAGCTGGTCCAAGTTTGAACCAAACCTGGCCCAATCTGATACGGACCAGTTCGAGGGGCTATGCTTGTAAAGGGGAATCCAGTGAGGATTCCCCTTTACAAGTAAAAGGGAATCTTGCCTTTAAAGGGTTCTAATGGCAGCTAGGGGGGCGATGAAAGGGCACCATACCAGTTGTAGTGGCGGCTCCTCTAAACCATGCTGCCCACATGGTGCACCAATGGCAGCCCGATTCCAGTTCCTGTGCATGCGCAGAGGCCAGAACTGGGCTGCCACTGGGCCACTGTGCAGGCCACGCTGCTGAGGGGAGCGCCAGTGGGCTTTAAAGGAGCTGACGCTGCTACCACACCACCACTGGCAATAGTGCTAAGGTGCCCTCTCACTGCCCCCCTACCACCCTTAGAACCCTTTTAAAGGCAGGATTCTCCACACTGGATCTGCATTTACAAGCATAGCCCCTCAAACTGGGTCAAACCAGGTCAAACCAGTTCGGCCTGGTTTGACCAGACAAACTGGACCGCTAGTCAACTGAACCAGTTTGTGGACTGGCGGTTCGGTTGAATTCTGTTCGGATTTGTACCAAACCACCAAAAGCACGGTGGTTCCGTGCAAGGTTCTGCGCACACCCCTACCTGTAAGTAACTACTGCAGAAGCCCACAATAAACTCATCTCTGGAAAAGCCCCTGAGGAAAAGGCTAACACTATGAAACTTGATGTCCAGCACTGAGACCTGACAACTCTAGATCATGGTGAAAAAGAAGGGATGGAGCAACAACAGAGAACAGAGTGTGAAACAGATTCTATGCCAATGGTTTAGAGATAGGAGAGAAAAGGTGAAGGCGGAAAGACTTAAGGGGGATGTCACAGGATGTACAAAGAGCATAAGCTGGCTGGCTGGGTACTAGGGAGGGTTGGGCAAATGATACATTGGCAGAAAAGAGGGGGAGCTATGGGAGAATAAACACACAGAACAGAGTTTCTGCTTCTCCTGGAATAACAGAATACAAGTGGTCACAAGGTAAAATGTCTATCCACCACTGAAACCCTTTCCCCAAACTAGCTGCACAAAAATGCCATCCATCCATCTCTCTTGGTTTCATTTTCTTAATTTCCTAGATGCATTTCCACCTCCATCTCTCTCTCTCTCTCTCTCTCTCTCTCTCTCTCTCTCTCTCTCTCTCTCACACACACACACATACACACACACACACACACACACACACACACAACCCCTCTCAGTGGCTAACACTCTGTATAGTGCAACATGGCAGTTCTGAACCACCTGCACTGCTATGGTCATCTAGCAACGTCCTCCATGTTGCACAAGAACACTCTTGGGTGAATATTTAAAATTGCTCAATCATATTTGCATGGCAGTACTTCCTGTGGTAATAATGGAAGTATCATTGTGCAAGTGATATTGCACACTTTTAAGTGTTAGTGCAAGAACACTCTTGCTCAACACCATGGCCATTGCTTTAGACGCCCTCAGCAGTGTGGGTCTGAAGCACCTGCGCTGATTGTCAGCCAGTGTACTTTCATTCACCAGCAGCACAGGGTTCTTTTACTCTATGGCTCAAGTTTGTAAGATTCAAATTCCTGTGGCAACTTGTGTGCAAGCCCTGGTGAATTTAAATGGGAAAACATAGGTGGGTATACACTCCATAAGTAATAAATACATATGTTATGACTTGTGTTCTAATTTTAATTTATTTTATTTTATTTGCTGTGGTCAGTCAGTCTTTATTAGTACAGCCAATGACCGGAATTACAAGAATAAAATCATTTAGATGTGGTCACTTTCCTTTCCTTGGACAATATTGCTTATATTTTAGGATTGGTGGCAAGTGCAGCTTTCTTTTTTCTTCGGCACATATGAACCAAGGAACATGGGAGTTTATCAATGAGCTTGAGTTCTAAAGCTATAAGTCCAAAGGAGTGAGAACCTAGGCTACATCTATCATCCTTTCATTTTCTAGCATTTCTCCAAAGTAAACGATAGTTATCGGGCTCTTGGGAATGTTGTTGAAAGCATCACTTGGCAAAGGACTCTCCAAGGCTGACATCCCAATGAGGACACCCACAGCAAGCCCAGTATTTCCAGCATAGCACCACAGCTGGGGCAAGAAAAGAGATAAAGGAAATGAAATCCCATACCCAATAAATTCTGTCAATGGGTAGCACACATCACATCACCTTTTAACCAAGTGTGGTTAAAATCCTCCTTAACACTTAGCAGGACTATTCAGAGAGCCAGCCTACCTTGAAATGAGATTCCAGTGTTTTTATTTCCACAACAAAAGCAGCACACTTGTTTTGTATTAAGGTTAATACATTAACAAGTTGTAGATTATGAAGGACCCCACCCTAGAGTTGTTATACGAGATCTCTTTCTCTCATTTTTCCTTTATTGTTTTCAGCCCTTTTACTTGGACAAACATGTTGGCAGTATTCTACTAAATTGTTCACTAAGTAGTATTGTTAAGTATTTTAGGTTGTTTCTGTTTTGTTCTGGTGGTTCTGGCTGTTCTGCAGTTATTCCTCTTTGGTTTCCCCACTACAAAATTTCTGACTGCAAACTTGGAAAGAAGAAGCAGTCTCTGACCCTGAATAGGAAAGTACTAGATGGGAGCAATCTCTGTGGGTGGCCAGATGATGAACACCGTTGCATTTTTTATGCCCTGTTAGCCGCACTGGGTCAAAGGTTCAGAAAGGTGACCATGAGAGCTACACTGAACTTAAACTTAATCATCTGCTTTCCAGTCAGACAGGTGGAAAACTCATAAGCTTCTCCAGGGTGTTAGCAACTAGACAACATGATATGATACTTCTCGTATATTAAAAATTATAAATAGCACTTAACTAATTTGATCTCAGTAAAATTATAAAAGGGTAGTGGCTGACAACCTGACTAAATTTCTCAGCCAATGTCCTACTGAAATTAAGTATCCTTTAGAGTAACTCCTGAGGAGAACTGAGTAACTTTCACACAACCTCCCAAAAGCAGGGGGGTCGTGGGCTGCTATGGGAGCCATGCGACTCCCGGCAACAAACCTCCCAAAGTACCCCTCCCCTTAAACGAGTGCTCCGCTAACCCTGTTTCCAAGATCGTGAGATGCTGCAGCGCAGCCCCACACCATGGCAACTCGCAAGCAGACCCCTGTCCAGGAGGCTGCAGCCAGCCTCTCGGCCTCGGGGGTCTCCCCAAGATGCCGGGACTTCCAGGATCCTGGGACTTCTGGGAGCCAGGTGGCCTCCAATCCCCGCCACCCCTACTGGCTCCGTGATGGAGCCAGTAGTCATGTGGACAGCCAATCTGGCCACCCAGGAACGGCTCCCTGCTCGTGTGTGGAGAGAGCAGATTAAGCCCACTCTCCCCGCAAAGCACCTTGGGGTGCTTCATTTTGCTCATGTGAAGCGCCTCTTAGTCTGGAAGTCGGCCACTGCTTTTACTTCCACAGCAAAAGACATACCTGGCAAGCAACTGAGCCTTGTTTTACATTAAGGAGAATGAGTGAGTTATAGGTGATATGAGGAGCCACAAAAGCCATTAGGATACATGCATGGGTGCGCTTATTGTGGTCGACGTCCTAGTATGCAAGCAGGCCTTTTGAGCTGCAGCAAGATGACTAAAGTTAGTGCTCAGCAAGACTGATCAGGTTTGAACAATGCCCTGTCTCAATTGTGTTTTACTAAGAAGCAAGTCCTGTTTATTTGTTTCAGTTTGCTTCCTTATATGTAAATATGTTTAAAATTGCTGCCTTTGGCTTTCACGCATTTCTACTTCAGCAAATGGTTTTGTGTTGCATCTACAGAAACCACTATGGATCTTGTGTGGCTTTTTTCTGAAAGAAATTTGAGAAAGCTAGATCCAAGACTAGCTACAAAGTCTGTTTAAATCATATGGCTCACAGGTGCCTAGAAGTCAGCCTTCATGCCTTTGTACAGAATAGGTACAAAACCAAATATGAGTCTCAACTTTTATCATATTTTTGTAACTAACCATCTCAGACTTCAAAGAAGCAGTTCTACCTCTTAAGCTTCCCCCCCCCATGACTTATTTACTTCTATAACTTCCTAGTTCATGTGGACTTCCTATGGTCTCGTGTCCAGCTAAAATGGTCCAGCTAAAATGGCACTTTTTGTACTACTAGTCAAATGGAGGCAGCGTTGGGACACTTGTTACCACACAGTTCTAGTTCCTTGAGACACAAACAAGTAAACATTTGGTTTAGATCTGCTTAAACCACTGCACACACCTATTTTGGAAGGATTTACCATCCTAATAGGATGGCAAAGGTGTAAGGAACTAAATTTTAACACAATTATTTCTCCTGTGAATGCTCTGCCACATATCAAGATTCAAGATTGTGTGTGTGTGTGTGTGTGTGTGTGTGTGTGTGTGTGTCTTTACTGACAGATCCTGGCCGACCCACATTTTGAAAATATTCTAACTGGGATTGGCACTGATACCCTGAGACTGGTCACAGAACCAGTCAATACCCTGATACCCTGAAACTGGGCATAGAACCAGTCAGTACTGTTACCTTAACTGCCCCAGAGCACTGGCTAGACATTCCGAATGTGCCTTTAGGTTAGCGAGGGGAATTCACTTGGCTAGAGGGAGCAGTTTGGTTCCAGTATCAAATCTGAGCAAGTCTGGTGTCTTGGAAAAGATGAAGAGACAGAAATGCAGCTCAAACATTGTATTAAGGGTATATGGGAGTACAGATTACAGAAGGCAAAGGTTTAGTTAGGCAAGGCAATAAATCTTAGCTGATATTCTAGTCAAGTGAAGGGCTAGTGGCAATTTAGCTTGAAGTCCTAATGAGAGATTGATCGGCTTGGCTAAGGTGCTTAGACCAGAGCCTGGCTTAAGGCTAGCCACGAAAAGTGCTTGAGGAGCAGGGAGGGAGGCAGAGAAGTGGAAAGGGGATTCAGAAGGGCAAGAGGCTAATTTACCTATCCTTGCAGCAGCAGCAATGGCATTCTAGCTGTTGGCTGCTACCCATCATGCTTCCCCTGCTGCCCCACCACACTGCCCCATGAAGTTGTACAGTGCTAGATGGAACACAGAGAGGCGAGTCTCACAATCAGTGAGACTCTCCGGAAGGGGGTTTGCGGGGAGAGCGGGCTTCGTGCAGGGCATTCTGGAGAGACCCCCCGAGCCCAGGAAGCTGCTTGCAGCCTGCTGGTCAGGGGTCTACTCGTGTGTTGCCGCATGCCTCGGCAACACACGAGCAAAAAGAGGAGATTAAGGGAGTGCTCGCTCCGTTAACCTCATCTTAGGGGAGGGGAATTTAGGGCGGTTGACTGCCGGGAGCCACGCAGCTCCTGTTGCAGCACACAATCACCCAAAAGCGGGCTAGGCTCCCTTAGCCTGCTTTTGGGCGATTGTGAGAATCACCTCTATGAGGGGAAAGCTAGAACACTATTGTTGCTGCTGCTCACCTGTGGCCAATAAGAGAAACATCCACTGTGATAAGTGTAAAGGGCCAGCAGAAGCCATCTTTCTGAAGCCTCCTCAAACTTGGAGGTGGCCATATATGTTTGCCACTAGGTGGTTTCCAACCAACCACAAAAAAACAACCACCCAAGCTTAGTCTGTTCCTGTGCTGTTAACCACTGCTTGAACTGCAGACATCTTTCAATGCTGTTAGCAGAAGCTTTCTCCTTTCTCCTAACAGGAGGAAGATAAATATAATCACCTGTGAATGTCTGCAGACTGGACCACAGTTATCGGTTAAATTGCAGCTGCTTGAGGGAGGTGATCAGGATTGTGACTGTGGTGGTGTATAAGGATAGGCATTTAGCCTTTTCACATTGCACTGTGGTCCTGACAAAAAGAATGCCCCTGTTAGTCCAAGTGGTGCTGGAAAGAGCTTCTCTCCCAGGTAACAGCATTGGGGTGCAGTTTTCATTAGGACTGCAGTACAAGAAGAAATGGCTAAATGTCCCTTCTACATGTACTATGGTCAAATCCTGATTGCCCTTCCTGTGACTACTCATTTAATTAAGAAAAGCCAAACTATGTATTTACATAATGAGGCTGTGCCCAGCTCTCCAGTGATTGCTCATCTGTGAGTGTGGTCCTTGCTCCCAGCAACATTTCTGCAATTATCTTTGGGGAAGGTGAGTGAAGCACAGCCTCCCCCACACACACCCTGCCCCACCCACCCAGTCATGTGGTCAACTTCAACATGTAGTCTGGCCCTGTTTTTTTAAAAAAACACCCCACAAACTCAGCATTATGCTCTGATTTTCTGCATTTACCTTTCCTCAGCATACCCAAACATACTGGGATTTTTGGGACAGGGTGTTGTTTTTCACCTTCATTTCTTTTTCTCTATGTGAAAGGTAATTCCCACTTACTACATCTGTGTTTTCACCCCATTGTGCCTGTCACTGAACTAGAGTTCTTTAAAAAAAAAAAATCTATCCTAGTGTTTCTAACTAAAAGGAAATTTTCTCCAAATGTTTTACCATGGTAGGAAATTTCTTAAAAAACATTAAGCTGGCTGCTTTTTAATGATGTGTTTAAAATTAAACATTCCCAGATGGGATATATCATGGACAAACCATGTCCTTCAATTCAAGTACCTTGTTTACTTTAAAATCTGAAACTAGCTACAAATGTAAACCAGTTTTTATTTTCAAGCACCTGGAAAAAATTACCAAATTCTTAGGTGTGCATTGTAATGAGAACAAATATGGAAGAGTGTGAATTCTTGGGTTTCAATATCTATTTTTAAATTGTTTCCCAAGTAAGCTTTCGATTTAAACTTAATGAGATTCTAAGTATTTTTTTAATGCCAGACGATTATTAGAGACATATTTTTGTAGGTTTAGTATACATAGTTTGAACTTTTCATAAATAATGTTTCAGATCATTGTTTGGGATTTCAGTTGACTTATCTTCCTAAATTAAAGCATAAACTTGAATTATTAAACTTTTACAAGAAACACACTGCAAGGGGATTAACTGTTTTGCAAGAGACACAAATCTTTGCAGTTGCTCAGTATTGATGGATCGGTTTTAAAAATCCTTTGGCTTCCATCCTGCACACAGTTGGGCCATGTAAATCCCATTGATTTCAGTGAGGTTTAAAGAGTCATACTGTGCACAGAATTTTTAATGAACCATTACTTTTTGTCTATTGCTTTAGTATACTTAAAATTAAAGTCAGTTAGACAATATTGCCATTTATTTTATTAGACTAGCAAACAGAATATTATTGTGACCAGGATATATGCCCTGTTCCTCTCTCTCCCGTGAAGTGGCATCAGGGATCAGACACCAAATGTTCAGAGAGGACCCATCTGGCTGAGCTGACTCCCAAATCCCCCAGTACTGGTGACTGTAGGGCACAAGTCAACAGAGAGACTTGTGCTGCTGCTGCTACTGCTGCTGCACCCATCACTTGCACTTATGCATAGAAGCATTCACTAGAGTCCCTTATGTCATCACAAGGCCTCTAGAGAACCCTCCCATTCACCTTTAGGTAGGGATGTGCATGGAACCGGTTCAAAGAACCGGCGGTTCCGCCGGTTCAAAGGTGGTGGGGGTCTCCCTTTAAGAACAGGGGAGGGTGCACTTACCCCTCCCCCCGCTTTCCACCCACTGCCCTTGTCTTCCGGATATGACTGGAAGTCGCTGATGAGCCTGCGTGTGCTGGCACATTGGCAACTTCTGGTCACATCTGTAAGACGAGGACAACAGGGCGGCAGGGAGGTACGCTGCTGCCCTGATGCGCTTTTTAAAAAACTGACGCCGGCGGGGGGAAAGCGGTGGGAAGGGTAAGTGCACACACACACCCCACCGCTCTTACAGGGAGACCCCCTGCCACCTTTGAACCATCCCACTGCAGTTCCATGCGCATCCCTACTGGTGGGCAAGATGGAAGGAGAAACTGTTGTGTGAATCTCTTACATAGGTTAAATAGGAAGCTACCTTATAGTGAGTCAGACCATTGGCCTATCCAGCTCTGTGCTGTCTAAACTGGCTGGCAGCAGCTCCCCGAGGGTTTCAGGCAGGAATCTTCCCAACCAACCTGGAGATGCCAGGGATGGAAGCTGGGATCTTCTGCATGGAAGCAGATGTTCCATCACTGACCAATTGTCCTATTCTCGACACATGTGGCAGCCCCTCTCCCCACAGGCCAATGGGCTTTCATCCAAAGGCCCCTGTGAGAACACAGGTGTTTTGGGGAGTACATCAGGACCTTTAGGAGAAAGCACATTAGCTGATGCTGAATGGTAGCAAGCATGAATTTCCCCCTTTGCTAATCAGAGGCAGTGTTCCCTCTAACAGGACTTCCCAGATGTGTTGTTACTACAACTCCCAGAATTCCCAAGCAAAAGCCATTGCAGCTGGGGATTCTGGGAGTTGTAGTCAATAACATCTGGGAAGCCCTGTTAGAGGGAACACTGATTAGGGTCTGCCCTGGTTGGCATTCAAATGGGAGATTACATGTGTGAGCACTGTAAAATATTCCCCTTAGGGGATGGGGCTGCTCTGCCAAGAGAAGGTTCCATGTTCCCTCTGAGACTCCTGCCTGTAACCTTGGTGAGGCCGCTGCCTGTGTAGAAAATACTGAGCTAGATGGACCAATGGTCTGACTCAGTATAAGGCAGCTTCCTATGTTCCTATGAGAGGATGGCGCCACCACCCCTCCCCTGAAGAATTCAGCAGTGGTGGCAGCTCCTGTTCTTCCCATCCTCTGTCCCATTGGTGGGTATCACAGCAGCCCCTCCTCTCCTATCTGGTGTTAGTCTGGAGCTCTTCAGAACTACTGGCGCCAGCTGACATGTCATTAGTCAGTATGTCAGCGAGTGCCCCTACTTCTAACTACTCCAAGTGACCCAGACAAAATGCAACCATTTGACCTCCAGCTCAGTTCTTCCTCAATCTTCTTTCCCACCTTCTTCCTCAACCTACAGTTGGTGGGTGCTCCTGTGAATTGTAGTCTTTCCTGGGGCTGCAGTCATGGCCACAGGCCTGCAAAAGATCACAGTTCCAAAGAGCACTTATGCCTTTCCTGGGACTGCAGGAGAAACTCTGCCGGGAGTCTTTTTAAATCTCAAGATTAAATACCCTCAGTCTGTCTCCTGCTCTCTGCTCAGTCTGGTCCGTACCTCCAGTCAGGGGAGTGGTGGTGTAGCTTTGGTCCCTGATCAAAACAACCACTTTGAATCAGGCTCAAGCAAAGCAGACTCCCCCCACCCAGCACCCAAAATTCTGAATCAAGGGTGGAGGGCAAAGTGTAAAGGCAGTCCCCCAAACTGAAGCAGGACTGCTTCTCACAGTCCTGCTGCACAACAGTAGGTCTGTGTCTCAGCAGGTGTGCCACAACCAATAGCACATTTTCTATGCTGGGAAATCCTGTTGCTAAAGCCACCAGCATAGCCAGTTCAAAAATGTGGCAATATTTTGCAGCTTATTCTTGGCAAGGATGTCTCACTAGGCACAACAACTTTGCTAACAATCCCTGCCCCTATCCTTTCTTTTACTCCTTGCTTTTCTCCCCTGCATAGGGAGCACTAGAGAGAGGCAAGGACGTCACTCGTCTACTTCACCTAACCCCCCCCCCCAGTTACTGATTCCTGCTGAATAAACACATGGACATTAAAATAAGGGTGCAGTCCAAAGCATGCTTACTTGAAAGCTAACTCCATCAAAACCAACAGGACTTTTTCCCGGATGAAATATATTTAGGATGGAGGTGTCAATGCAAAATATACCATTATTTCTGTTTCAGAAATCTACCATGTGGGACAGTACTCCCTCCTGAAATGCACTTGACCCCTTCTGCGCTACCGCCCCCCCCCCTCCAATATTCCCCCTGTTTGCTGCTAGTTCTATTGCTCCTCTGCTTTCTCCCTGAGCATCCTTGGAAATCTAGTCACAAAGACCAGATTGCAGAAAAGAAAATCTTCTGAACTACGAATAAGGCAATGAACTGCAGCAATGTGGACAGAACACAGCCAGCTCCAGTGTCTGATCACTTAGTTACAACCTTCTTATTAACAGGGAAGACCTGAATTATGAGACATTGAGGTCATGCACAATGTGTGTGCTCCCAATTTTTGGTTGTGTGGAAGCAAGGTAGGAGGAAAACCTGGGTAGAAGTGATTGGAGCTATGCCCACGGTCAGCAAAAAATCAAGCTAGGGAAGGCTAGACCGATTCTCCTGATTGTGGGAAGCAATGGGAGCCGTGTGGCTTCTGGTGGCAAGACTGCTTAACCCCCGCCCCCCAAGGTTAGTGGAGCGCGCTCTCCGCTAACCCAATTTTTCTGATCGTGTGTCACCGTGGTGCAGTGTGTCACTGCAGCAACTCATGAGTAGCCCCCAAAGGGGAGGCTACAACAAGCCTCCCAGCATTGGGAAGCTTCCCAGAAGGCAGCACATACTTTCACAGGGCTTTCAGAGACTTCCAGGGGCCGGGAAGCCCCCAAACCCCACCGACCCAACTGGTTCTGTGACGGAGCCAGTAATAATTGTCTGGGCAGCCGATCTGGCTGCCCAGGGAGGGCTCGCTGTTCGTCTGTGGGGAGAGCAGGTCAACCCTCCGTTTAGGCTCTCCACACTGCTCATGTGGAGAGCCTTAATGTGTGGAAGCAAGGTAGAAAGAAAAGCTACCCAGGTTTTCCTCTTACCTTGCTTCCACACAACTGAAAATTGGGAGCACACACAGCTCCCGAACCCAGGTAAAACACAGAGCCGGGTCTCATGATCAGTGAGACCCGGTTTGGGGAGCTAAGTGGGGAGAGCGGGTTAAGCCTGCTCTCCTTGCACATGAGCAGAGCAGGAGCCCTGGGCAGCCGGATCGGCCACCCACACGATTGCCGGCTCCATGACGGAGCCGGTGGGGGCTGGGGGGAACAGGGGCCAATCGGCCCCCTGGAACCTCCAGCATGCCCTGCGCGAGCTCACAGGGCATGCTAGTGAGACCCCCAGAGTGTGGAGGTGGCTTTTTGCCGCCACTACTCACGATTTTTAAAACCAGGTTTGTGGAGTGCTTGCTCTGCAAATCTGGTTTAAGCGCAGGGGTATTTAGGCGGGTTACCAGCTTAGGAACCACCAGGCTCACAGCCAAGCCCTGTGGTTCACACGATGGTATGAAATCGGGCTAGCCTCCGCTAGCCCGATTTCATCCCATCGTGTGAATAGCCTCACAGTTTTTGATTGTGTGAATAACCTCATTTTTTGCATTTCAAACAAACAGATTTTGAGATCATTCACGCAATCAAAAACTCATTCACACAATCAAAAACAAGTGTGCAGTGCCTTCTGGGGAGCTTCCCAATGCTGGGAGGCTTGTTGTAGCCTCCTCACTGGGGGCTACTCATGAGTTGCTGTGGCGACACCCAGGATTGGGAGCTGTGTGTGCTCCCATTTTGGGTGTGTGTGGAAGCAAGGTAGGGGGGAAAGCTACCCAGGTTTTCCTCCTACCTTGCTTCAACACAATCATGTCCACCCAGGTTTCCCTCCTTCCTTGCTTCCACACAACTAAAAATTGGGAGCGCACACACTGCTCTCAAACCTGGGTAGAACACAGTTTTTGATTGTGTGAATGACCTCTTTGTCTATCAGCAGTGGTGGGGGGGGGAGCATAAAGACCATAGGTCCCCAGAGAGTGTAATGTGCAATGTTCAAGTTTATAAACTAGTCAGCATGCCCAGATCACAGAGGCTATCATGAAATACCTCCTAGTAATTAAATGCATCATATGCAAGTCAGAACATGACAAAATTAAATGCCTGAGGAACACAGTTAGCTATTATTGCCTGCCCCTTCTGATGGAATGAGCTACATTGCTTAAGTAAGTTATTAAATAAAGACAGATAGGAGAATCTGCTAGGGGACATTCTTCCTTCAATTGTGTACCATGAAGTTGCCAGTGGAGCATCAGATGAGAAAATATTTCCTATTGCTGGTTATTATAGCAAATCATTAATAAAAGCATATATTTTGAAAACTGGGTTGTAGCAAATTAATTGTCAGTAAGCCACTAAGTAACTCTTAGGCAAGCTACACAGCAGAGATGTTTAAACCTGGGGAGACTCTTATGAGTTTAAGCTGTGTACAGAAGGAAAAATCCACCAGCTGTGACTTCATCTGTCACCACACCACTATGGTGGCGAAATCCACACATGATGAAATTCTTACTCCCATCAATTCTTCTAAACATTTATCCAAAATGTATTTTAAGAAAGATATATTTTTATTTGCACACATTATACATTATATATCAAGCATTACCATATGTCTTATTGTTAATTATTCCCATCTCTGACAACTTTTTAGGAGTATTTAAAAGACACATTTTTTTCACCCAAGCTTTTAAACTAGACTGTGGTTTTAAATTTGTTTTAAGGTTTTTATTTCTGTTTTAATTTGCTTTATGTTGTAAACCGCCAAGAGATGAAAGTTTGGGGCGGTGTACAAATATGATAAATAAAATAAATAAATAGTTACATGGCATTTAAGAATTCATTACTGTAATTTATAGTAAACTAAAGCTGTTACTAATACTGGACTTTGACCCAAAGTCTTTGTTCCAGGGATTAATGAAAGGAAAAAGGCATCTCTCCCAATATTAAAGGCTCCTGTGACTTTAACAGCTGCAAGACAGACAGAGATGTAACACATGAACTCATTCAGCACTGAATGAGCCTGCCTCAAATCCAGTAAAAAGCATTTGAATACTGTGAAGATGCATGAGAAAACACACTCCTAAAGATGTGCATCAGCACAGCAGTATTTCAATGTTACCTGGTACTCATGTCACTGCATTGGGTTGTAGTTTAAGTTTTCATTCCATGGATGGAAGGAGCTTGGGTCTTCTGAAGCAAGTAGGTTAGAATATACTCAGATTGTAGGGGAGTGCTGAACTGGCTGCAATCAGACATTACAACCAATTATGGCATATTGGGAAGAGCTCTGCTGGGTGGAGCCCATACAGGGGCATAACTACTATTAGGCAAGGGGAGGCGGCTGCCTGGGGGACCCCATGCCTCGAGGGACCCCCCAGAGGCAAGTCACATGACTATATATTGTGAAGTGTGTGTGTATGAGCGAGGGGCCCATTTTAAAATTTTGTCTCTGGGCCCACTCCAGCCTTGTTACGCCCCTGAGCCCATATGGTCTGCTCCTGCTCCACCCCCTCCAGGTAACTTCCACTTAGGAACAGGCTGTGCCAGGGGCCTGAGCCTAAGGGGTCTCTACCATGTGGCTCTCAGCTGAGTGGCTCTCAGCTAGTAGTCCTGAAGAGTGGAAGGAATGATGAGCAGGTGTGGTGAACAACTAGAAGCCAGAATATTGACAAGGCAATAAAAAGCATTGGTGACAGAATGGAGCCCTGAGGGACTCCATATAACAGCTCTCATTATGAGGAGCAACTGGACACAACATGGGTGAAGTCCTAGATTGAGTGAGTGTACCCCATTTTCACACACACACACACACACACACACACACACACACACACACCCCTCTGGAATTCTGTATTCTAGGGGTTTTTTCCTGTTTGGAGGGAGGTTTTGGGTTGCAATTGAATTTAAAAAGTTGTGTGTGTTTTAGTTTTGAAGAAGTTTAAACAGAGGTTCTGTGTGGGAGGGATCCCCTTTAGCTAGTACTAGTAGGTGGTTAGAAGAGTAGTGTAGCCTTGTGGTTTAAAAAAAAACACATTTTTTCCCATTCCAAAGATTTTTTTTTTCATTTTTAAAAAACAGAAGCCTGTCCTCCAGCTCTCTGTGCCCATAATATAGCAGTATTAATATTCTCTGCCCAGCAGCCTATGGTCTCTGAGTGGTCAGGAAGGCACAGACTCTAGTTTCCTCCCTGTGCCCATTTATCCCCCACCCCACCTCCAATTGCAGCATTCTGAGGCCATGGCAAAAATTAACCCTAAACCCACCAACCCTTTTGCAGAGCACACACAGAGATATACTATGTGTCCCCACTACATCATCTCAAATCTAGCTGCCTTGGGTGGTTTGTTGTTGTGCCTGTATTTTGGGGACCTCATGGATGGGCACAGGACAGGTTCCCTCTTTTTCTGTGTGTGGACTTCTTTGCAATGAAGATTTTGTCATATTGTGACTTCTAGCATAAATGTCAAAAAAAATGTGCCAAAAAATTGTGTGCCATTGTTGTCCTCATCACTCTTTTACTTGTGTAGGTGGAAGTGTGTGTGTGTGGGGGGGCAAACCTTGCTGTTCTACTGGCAGAATGTTGTTTTGCATCCTTCCTTACTTAACCCCCTTTTATGGCCGGGTGCCACAGATGTAGCTGTGTCTGTTGCTTGTGGATGAAAAATGCTTGGGGGAGGGAGGGCAGGGCACAGATGATGCTGTTGTTGGCCCTAGTCTGCTGCATCTATGATATCACACATGCTTGCTTGTTGCTGGCTGCTGCTGTTACCCTGCTTTGGGAGGGGGCACTTGGAGCAGTGCATTTCATTGTTGTTGTTTCAGACTGTTGTGTGTAGATCAGTTGCATTTCTGGGGTGGGGGATGGTGGGAAACAATGGATGTGGTGAGTGTGTGGCACAGTGGATGTGCATGACCTTTGGAAACCTTGTTCTTTGCAAAGCTCTGCTGTTGTTGATGATGTGTGCTGCATCCACCCTATGGGACAATGGGGACAGACAGTGCTCATTTCTGCCTGTGGGTGCCTCCTAGGACTGCCACAGTGGGTTTGGTGGTAGTGCCCCAATGAGTGCCTGCTACCATCTAGATTTCAAAGGAATTGGGTAAAGGGGTGATTTTTAAAGATTTTGTGAAGTCTGTGCATCTTTAAGCTTTCCCCCCATAGGAAATAATGGGTATTTCATCAGCCCCATAACTCCACTTGTCATTGAAAATGAATCCACTCTCATTTGCTACCAGAGAATCTACACTCAGAACACCTCAGAAACAACAAAACCCGGTACCCCATGGGCTTGTGGGTATGGGGGTAGTTGGCACCCTATGTGCACTACACCACCACTTGCTCTGGGCCACCCCAGTGCCCCCCAGGTGCAGTTTGAAATTTGGATGGTAGCAGGCACCCATTGGGGCACTACCACCTGATCAACTCTTCTGCCCTGAAACCCACTTTCTGCCCTGAATCTGCCCCAAAGACATGCCAACTTCAAAAATTCTTTAAAAATCACCCCTTTGCCCAATTTCTTTGAAATCTGGTTGGTAGCTTCCTTGCATCCATTGGGCACTACCACCCACCACAACCCACCTTGGGCCACCCTGGTGCCATCCTCTCCCCGAGGAGTTATAACTAAGGCTACTAAAATCCCCATTATTCCCTATGGGGGAAAGTTTAAAGAGCGTAAATTTCAAAAATCATTTAAAAATCAGCCCTTTGCCCAATTCCTTTGTAATATGGGTGATAGCTTCCTTGCACCCATTGGTTACTACCACCCACCACACCCCACTCTGGGCCACCCCAGTGCCCCCCACATGGAGCTATAAAGTTGCTGGAATCCCCATTATTCCCTATGGGAAAGATCTTAAAGTCGCGTAAACTTCAAAAATTCTTTTAAAATCATCCCTTTGCCCAATTTCTTTGAAATTTGGGTGGTAGCTTCAACCCACTGGGAACTACCCCCCCATACACACACACACACTCTCTCTCTCTCTCTCTCTTTCAGCCCCGGGACCCTTTTAAAAAATCCAAATCTATTCAGATTCAGAAAATTCAGGTACAAATCGAATCAGGGGTGATTCAGGGAGGTCAGATTCAGACTCAAAACAAATCAGGGGTGTTTCAATTCAGGTACAAATCAAAATAAAAAAAACCAATTTGTGCACATCCCTACTGCATATGTTGTGTATGTAAACTTTCACATATTCCCGTTAATTTCCATTTAATTTTAAATCATTATTTGAAATGATTTGACAATTTGACTTTGAGCCGATTCATTTCAACAGTTTGGGGTCGAGCTGAACCACACCTGGTTTGGTTAGATACTGGACTGAACCTCCTTAGGCCGAACCTCTCCCAGCCTCCATTTTGGAGACTGCCGCACATGTGCAAATGGCCCTTGTATGGCCTAGGTCATGCATGCCATACATGCATAAATGGCTCTTGCATGGCCAGGTTGGTTTGATGAATTAGTTGGTTGGCACTTATGAATATGTTTATTGCCTTTCCATCTTTAAAACAGGTTTTCGAAGTGTTGCTGAAACTTTTGAAATGTTTTATGAACTCTTTCTTTTGATGCTGTGGTCCTCTGGTCATGACCCAGCAAGGGCCATTTCTGCATCCACAATGGCCATTGTGCTGGGGAAAAGGCTTGGAAAGGTCTGAAGACCGCCCAAACCAGGTGATGGGTGCATAACTGGCAGTGGGAGGGGGAACCTCCACGGACATCTCCCTCCCCGCAGCCCAGAGGGGG
This sequence comes from Hemicordylus capensis, assembly GCF_027244095.1. Classification (NCBI taxonomy): domain Eukaryota; kingdom Metazoa; phylum Chordata; class Lepidosauria; order Squamata; family Cordylidae; genus Hemicordylus; species Hemicordylus capensis. The sequence continues at coordinate 314,329,833 of NC_069657.1, forward strand.
TAAGTTGAAATATATAAAAACTTTTTGGTCCTTGAACACACACACCCCGGAAAGACCCCCAAGCCTGGGAGGCTTGTTTCAGCCTCCTGGTGGGGGTCTCCTTGGCGTGGCAATACACAATTAAAAAAACAGGGTTAGTGGAACACTCGCTCCACTAACCCTGTTTAAGGGGAGGGTTACCCATTTGGGGGGAACCGAGCTTGCCTGCGAGCCCGGTGGTTCCCACGATCTGTAGAAAGTGTGCTAAGCTCCCTAAGTTCCCTTAGCCTGCTTTCCACTGATCATGAGAATACCCTCACTGTTTTATATATACTCCCTTGATGACCAGTAGTGTGCTTTAAGCAATCTCATTTCATTATATTTGGAATTACATTTACAACTTTTACTCTTACATTTGCTGCACCTCCCCACCTTGTCAGTTAGGAACTGATTGCCAAGAAATTCAGGACCAACAAAAGGAAGTACTTTTTCACACAACACATAATCAATCTATGGAATTCTCTGCCACAAGATGTGGTGACAGCCAACAGCCTGGATGGCTTTGAGGGGTTTAAATAAATTCATGGATGACAGGTCTATCAATGGCTACTAGTCTGAGGGCTACAGGCCACTTCCAGCCTCAGAGGCACGATGCCTCTGAATACCAGTTGCAGGGGAGTACCAGTAGAGGAAAGGGCATGCCTTCAGCTCTTGCCTGTGGACTTCGCAGAGGCATCTGATGGGCCACTATGTGAGCAGTTCGTTGGACTAGAAGGGCCTTGGGCCTGATCTAGCAGGGCTTGTCTTATGTTCTTAACTCTAACTAGTACTGCTCTGAAGAGCTGTCCTGTTGATGATCAACAAATCAAAAGCTTATGAAGAGACAATCACATGACCGTTCACCATAGGCATGTACAATTGCAATCAGTAGCCAATAAAGTCATACTAAAAGTGTTTATGAGAATCAGCCCCAAACTTTTTGCATGAGCACTGAAATGTCAGTGTAGCCTCTACTTGTCACCTCTTCCATTCTTCTGCGAAAGGTGACCAAGATCCTTCAAGACTGAAATTATTGTTTGATAGTAAGCAAAAGGCCATGGAAAGAATATTTGTCACTGTTTTCAGATGCCTCATTGTTTGGGTGTCAGTTTGCACTCTTTTGGCTTTCTGAGAATATGAAACACCTTTGTAAAAGGATTTCACTTTAAGGCGATCCCATTTGAGGCCTGCAGTTTTATTAACTATATGTATCCACGTTGGTTTGGGCAAATCTTTAGAGTTGTATTGGAAGGATCTGTGACATTTTCCTTTACAAAATTCCTAAGGTGCTGCATCTAGTCACTTCTCCAACAAAAAGACATAAGACTATTCTTCAAATTTTTCTAGATTTATCTTTAAGCTTGATTCAATGTATTTTTGATCCTGAATTTCATTTCCTTTTTTTTTTTTAATAAACAGTGCTTTATTCAGTGCTTCCTTAGAAACTTTTCAATATGTTATATATTTTATTACCACAAATGTTTCTTTTCATTGAATCAGAGTCTCACAGCTGACGGAAGTGGAACCTACTAGTTATTGATGGACATGCTGGGTTTTAAACAAGATGGTCACAGCTGGCATTTGACAGCCTGTCATCTGAAACTTCTTTTATAGCTCTGTAATTCCAGAGACCATCATTCCAACAAATGCAAGCAATATCTTTTTTTTAACTCTTCATCCACCTTGACTGCATGATGTCAGCATGTGCTTAATCTCCATTCAGCAACCTGCAATCTTAGCTGCGTTTACTTAATTTTTCTAGTCATTGCATGGTTATGAACGTATTTGTTATGCAAAGTTCTTCCAATCTATACGTCTGTGGTGAAGACACTGCATTCTTTTAAAAATCCTTGCTGGCTGTGCCCATGGAATGCCCATCTAGTCCCATTTAACTGCCACCCTCAAACTGCAGATTGACTATCCATCCCTACATTTTATGGGCACAGCATATTTCACATCAGTGGAAATACTGCTAAGAATAAAAAATCAAAAAACATAATCCTTCCCCTGCCATATGGGTTTCTCCTGCTGCCCCAACACTTCCCTCAGCCAGACATGCTGCCACTTTTCCAGACACAATGCAATGCACTTGACTGTTAGTAATCATATAAAGCTATCATATTGGTTCTTTCGTGCAATGATCCAGCATGAGGAGGAGGAGACGGATCATGCCACAGATATTTTGAACTTTGGTAAAGGCCTTCAGGGACTGTCTGTGACAAGCTTTGAAAATGAATCATGTTGTGCAATGTTACATGGGTTTTCCCATGGGCTGTGCTGCCATAGGCTTGTAAGGAAGGCAGGTGGTGCCTAAGGTGATGGAGACAGGGTCACTTCAGTCAGCACTGTGCAAGATTGTGGGTGACTGGGTCATTAGGAATGACGATAAATTTCCTCAACCCAATTACCTTAAATGGAGAGAACAAATGTTTGTTTGTTTTTTAAAAATTAATCCAGTTAGAGCAGGTCTGCACAACTTGGGCCCTCCAGCTGTTTTGGGATTACAACTCCCATCATCCTCAGACACAGTGGCCAATGATCAAGAATGATGGGAGTTACAGTTCAAGAAGAGCTGGAGGGCCAAAGTTGTGCAGCCCTAAGTTAGGCCCTACTAATGCTTGGGCATTCCTGCTGTTTCTCTCAGTTGTCTAGATGCAGCAGTTCTCTGGGGGTAGAGGGGCGTTATCTTCCCCAATGAATATTTTTCTTTCATGTATGACAATTCTATAGAACTCTGTAGAGCGCCAGGCCACCTAGTGGAGAAACATTAAGCTCCATCTGGTTTGTTATTTGTTTTTAAAGCAGAGGTTACACATGACTTTCAAAAATGCTCCCTTTCCCATTGTCGAGTTCCTATGATGTTCATACTGGGTGACTATAATGGATAGGCATTCAATTGGAAAGATGCTGAAAATCAATTCTGTCTTGCTGAATGAAATATTAGTTGGGCTGACCTTGGCTGAAGCTTTATTGTTACTCACTGTCATGAAGAGAAAGCAAGCGCCAGTGACAATTTGTTCATGCAATTTAAAATATATTATTGAGTCTTTCAGCCACATTGAGAGTTCTTTAATGATCAGCAGATGTGTTGCCTGTGTTAGTTTTGTTTGGACAAGAACAAAATCTATTCATCCCAGAATCCCCTTGGCCTCTCAGCGATGGCTCAAGCCCCACTGCCTCGTTAATTTGGTGTTTGCTCCCTTGTGGATCATTACAGCAGGGCTAGGGAGATTCAGCTGTGTTTGCCTGTGACCTGGTGTCACCCTGAAGCAATTTTGATTCTCCTCTTCCTCTCATTTGTGTCTTTAGCACTTAGAAATACCCTTGAATAAATGACGGCTAATGGCAGTTCATGCTCCTGCTCCTGAATTAATTATTTTATTAAAACAAAATGTTAACGATTTGGATTCTACAAATGATTCAGACCTGCTTTCAAAGGCCAGAAAGAGGAGCAATATTCATACCTTGTCCAGTGGCTAATTTTGGAAAGCGGCTTTGAGGAGCAGGTAAAGGAACTTGTGGTTCAAAGTGGTTTGCAGACTGGTTTCCCATAACCCAGCCCCCCCCCCCCTCCACCCATCCCCTCCTGGTCTTTGCTTCAGGGTTTGCAGCTTCTGTGGAAGAGGGGCTTTCAGACCCTACTTCATGACTGGAATATTGCAATAAATACGAATGACACCTTATCAGTACAAATAACACACACTCTAGGATATTAATACTGGATACTCTAAACAAGACAGCTCTATAATTGTGGACATATCCTTATGCACAAAATACTAGCTTGTGGATGGAATGAAAAAGATTTGCTCAGGCGGGGGAGATAGCTGGATGCAGAGTAATCTCAGATTAATTAACAATGGCCAGGGGCATAGCAAGGCTGGAGTGGGCCCTGGCACAAAAAGTCAATCCCACTTGCCATCCCACCTTCTTTGGAGGGGAACCTGTTGCCCCCCATTCAGGGATTGAAGGACATTTGTCCCCCACCCCACCCCCGGTTCAATTAAAGCTGCACCCCTGGCTTTGGCTGACTCTTCTGACATATAGTGAAGATCAGGGAAGACATTGTGCAGCAATGAAGTAACGTATTCTGCCTAAAGTTCCTCTGTGGTTTTATAGTCAGGCTGCAGCTTAGGTCACTTCGACTTCACATAGCACTGGGCTGCCAAGTGAAAATGTTAATAGTACCATTTTATTTCCTGAGCCAAATGGAGTATCTTAAGCTGTCATGCAACCATGATGGGAGCATGAGAGTTTCATGTTATTGGAAAGGGAACTGCAGTAGACGAAGCTTACCTATTTATTTATTTATTTATTTATTTGTATTTTCCCTGCCTTGCTGAATCTTCAGTATTCTTTCCAACACTGTCCTCTTGCTTTTCCCTAAGTCACATGTGATCACACCATTCTTTTAAAAAAATGGGTGATGATTTCCTTTATATGTCTTCATGCCATTGTCTCAAAATCTCTTGTTGTTGTTTTTTTTAAAAAAAAAAGCGGGAGGAGGGTTTCTAAATGACATCTGTTCATGTTCTATTCTGGCGGCGGGTGGGGGGTGGGGGATAAAATGTTTTCAACTATTTTGGCATTCTTATTTTAGACACTGCCCATAGCTTGAAAACCTCTGTTTTCCTGAAGTTCTCTGTATTCTTGATGAATTGTCTCCTACCTCTTGATTCTTCCCACCGCACCTTTCTAGAATCATCTGTTTTTAAGGGATGTTTTATTTAGTGTAGCCATAGAAATGAATTTTTTGTCTGTCTGAGCCAAGATATCCTGAAGTGTCTTTATTATCTGTTAAATTCTTAATCCACACCCCATCCCAAGGGCTCAGGGCAGGTAATATTACTAACATACAGTGAAAGAGTTTAAAAATAAGGATGTGTTGACTGAGAATCCAAAGCAGAACAGGGAGCCAATACAGAATAGAGAGCATAAATTAGGCAAACTATGGTATTGAAAACTTAAATATTAAGATAAAATGATATGAAATGGGGAGATTTGTAAGAAAATACCAACACAATCCAAATGAAAAACAACAAGAACTTACCCCAGTGTCTTATCTGTAGTCTCTGCTGAGACCACTGGCTTGTCCCTCGTAATCTCTCTCTCTCTCTCTCTCTCTCTCTCTCTCTCTCTCTCTATATATATATATATATATAAATTCTCTAAGGCATACCCATGGCTAATCTTGTGTGTGGCAGGTCCTGCGAGAGTTCGTGAGCAGAAGCACCGATTGGGCAGTGGGGATTCCATATGCAGATAGGTAGGAGGAGCCTGTGAGAGCAGAAGCACCATGGTGATTGGGCAGTGGGGATTCCATATGCAGATAGGAGGAGGAACCTGTGGCATCGTGGCGATTGGGCAGTGGGGATTCCATATGCAGATAGGGAGGAGGAGCCTGTGATGGTTAAGGTCAGTTGGAATGCAACTGTTACTGGTCGGAAGATGTTCTTGATTGTAGAGGAGAGGAATCTATCTATCTATATAAAAGGATAGTGGGCAGGAGTCTGCGAAGCGAGGGGTCATGAGGAAGGAAAGAGCCCCTTCAGGAGAAGGAGGCTGCCGTTGTGTGAATTAGATGAGGAAACAAGATGAATAAGGTCTGTTAACTCAGGAAGGGAGAGAAAGACAGAATGAGAAAAAGAGAAAAAAGAAGGGAGGGGAAGAAAGACGGGAAGAGTGAGTGGAAGAGAGAAAAAGAAAAGAGGAGAAGAAGGAAGGAAGGAAGGAAGGAAGGGTGAGCAATGGGCCATAGCCTGTCAGCGGCCTGAGGGGAAACGAGCAGCCATGGCGGTGGCAGCAGCAGCAAGGAAGTACCCAGTCAACCACTGCTGCTATTTGGGGATACCGAGGCCATTGGCGGAGGGAGGGAGGGAGGCAGGCAGGCAGGCAAGGAACGAACCCGGGCCTGTTAGCAGCCTGAAGGGAACGAGTGGCCATGGTGGTGGCATCAGCGAGGAAAGGCCTGGTCAACCACTGCTGCTGCTGCTCCTGTGGGGAGGAGCAGGAGCGGGGCTTGGGTGAAGAGGTTTCTGGGAATAGGGGGCTGCAGCTTGGCCAATAGGCACCAGCAACACTGCAGGGGGGTGAGGGGGGGTGGAGTAAAGGGATGGAGAAGTGACCAAGAGTGGTGAGGGGGATGGAAGAAATGGGATGGAGGAGGAGGAGCAGGAATGTGGCTCAGGTGAGGGTGGAGAGATCTCTGAGGTGAGGGAGCTGTGTCAGGGTGTCAGGGGGGCAAGCAAGTACCAGCTTGCAGATGCTCTGGACGGTTTAATGGGGTCAGGGTCAGTTCTTCCATGAGATGAAACGAAGTGGTTGTCTCAAGCAGAGGATTATTGGGGTATCAGTGAGGCAGCAAGATGTCTTCCCCTGTTACCCCCTGCTGTTGAAGTAGATCTTCACCACTTGGCATTGAGCTGCTCGGAGACTGTCCTCTTTCTCCTCTTTTCCCTTTTTCCTTCCTTCACTGCTGCCACTGCTTCCTCTTCAACATGCTGGGTTAGCCATAAAAAGAGTACAGAAGTGGAAATGAGGAAAGGGCAACAAAGAATACAAGATGCTCTATAGAGCATCTATGGTACTCTAATACTCTATTATACTTTCTTGATTTCTACTTTCTCCTTTTCATTAGCAATTCAATGGCATAACAATGTACAAATACTTTCAGTCAGAGTTGGCAACTGTAAGTTGTAAGGGCTGAAGGAAATGCTTGGTATGCCAAAGTCAGCAGGCCTTAGGCTGTCTACCTTTGCATGACAGCATTTATTTTCCAGCACATTAAGACAGAATATTTGCCAATCAGTTTGTGCATCAAATGGAGGTGGGAATCTGGGTCTGTAGTGAGAAGCAAAAGAAGTATCCTTATTTTGCTCAGATGGGTTTACAAGAAAATTAGAACTCCATAACAAGCAAAAAGTACACTCAGAACTAACAGGCTCCAAATGTTTTCTCAAGTGCATATTTGTTTCCAATTATATGGATTTGATCTTTGGAAACTGCCTCACACTTTTGAAAGATGTGGCATTTATGCTCGTGCTTTGTTAATGGCTTGTGGAGGCAGTTGTCGACACATAAACAAGACCAACATGTTGCTGGCTCGAAATTTTGTTCATACAATGGGACAAGACAATAAGAGTGCTTGCCCACCCTGCCTGAATATACTTACATACAAAGTGTAACGGTTACTAATGATTATATGAATGAATACCTGCATGTGTGTCCATCCAACTTTTGGGATACTTCTTCCATTTAAAAAGGTGGAAGGACAAGCATCCTACCCAAGTTCAAAAGTTGTTTGGAAGTTCAGAAGGTACCCTTTCTTGTGATCATGGGCTTCTAATAACCAAAGTAGGAGGCAGCGGAAGTGATCATCTCCAAGGCTCCTCCCACTGGGTAGGAGACAGTGTTCCTTCTAATAGGGATATCTAGATGTTGTTCACTACAATCCCAGTGTCCCCAGCTGCAATGGCCTTTGGCTGGGCATTATGGAAGTTGTAGTCAATAACATCTGGGAATTCCTGTTAGAGGGAACACTGGTAGGAGGACTTATTGTCCTACCTCATTAAACAGCTGGATACAGCTATTGGATAGGATGGAGCCCTCCTACCCAGCAGGAACCTTGCAGACAGTCAGTCATTTCCCCCACCTCCTACCTTGCTTTTTGCGAGCACTTAATCACAAAACAGGAGCATACACAGCTCCCGAATTTGGGTAGGACACTGGTTCCACCCAAATAATGATCATATGAATGAGCCTATTATCTCCCATGTACTGTGCAGGAAGAATACATGTGCAGCCCTGATGTCCCATCACATGTACAAGATGGTTGGCAGTGACATATTATTATTATTTCGATTTCTATACCGCCCTTCCAAAAATAGCTCAGGGTGGTTTACAAAGAGAAACAATAAATAAATAAGATGGATCCCTGTCCCCAAAGGGCTCACAGTCTAAAAAGAAACATAAGATAGACACCAGCAACAGTCACTGGAAGTACTGTGCTGGGGGTGGATAGGGCCAGTTACTCTCCCCCTGCTAAATAAAGAGAATCACCACGGTAAAAGGTGCCTCTTTGCCCAGTTAGCAGGGCAAATGTCCCTCAAACTCTCTTTTTGCCTCCCTTATTGTCACCTTGTATTTCTTTTGCCAGAGTTCGTGTTCCTTTCTGTTCTTGTTTGGACAGGCCTTCCAATTTCGGAAGGAAGTCGTCTTCCCTTTTATGGCTTCCTTGATGGTACCCGTTAGCCATGCTGGCATCTTCCTGGACTTAGTGGTACCTTTCCTATGATACTTTTCGTACCTGTCGTCTTTTTTTAAGGCATTACTTGACTTAAAAGTCGAGAATGAATGGATTACTACTATAATATCATTGAACTACTGGTAATACTGGACGAGAGGAGTTATGAAAGGGAATGTAAGTACCCTCATCCCAAAGCTGCTTCTGGAAGTTTAGAAAATTGGAATGCATTTTTATAGCTGAACTCAGAAGAGATGAACACAGTATATTTATAATGAGGCAAAGCAGTCTAAACTCCTTTGCAGTACAGTGGTCAGAGTGTTTGGCCTGCTTTTCTATAAACGTGTCACTGTAATGACCATGAGCAAATCACTGCTTGTTGTCGTCTTGCATTTTTCTAACGGAAATATCAATGAACTACTTCATGGCTGTTGTGGTATTGAAGGAGAGAAGGATTTAAAATGACCTGGTATCTTAATAGTAGTATTGAGAAAAGTATAACAAGTACGAGCAGAGGCGTGCTAATTTATCTGAAATACAGAATGCACTGCCCTAGCTGACCTGTAGCTGGGGAGAAAAGCAAGTTTCATGAGGCTTTTTGTTAGTGGGGGCGGGGAGCAGCTTAGGTCTGGGGTTGCAATACTGTAGGAGTTACACTGGACAGAAAATACGACTTTTAGACTACAGTCTTATGCTAATCTAGAAGTAAGTTCCATTGCATTGCTACATTTCAGAACAGTGTTGAACATCTGGGTTTAGACCATTGCTACAGATGCACCTTTCTTTGAAAGAATCCTATATATGCCTATGCTTTTGTTCCAGTTCCCAATAATTTGTTATAACTCTGCCTTGATATGAAACTTGAGATTCCTCAACATTGCATACATGAAAAACAATGCAATGACTGACTCATGTTTCTGATGGATATAATAACTGTGGTTGAAGACAGTGCATCAGGTTTCTGATTAACTGCATTCATAATTCATCAGCACTTTCAAATGCAAAAAAAGGACATAACTTTAAGCAGAAGAGAATCATAACATGGACTGGCATTTATGTATTCACCCAAGTTGTATTAAGCTGGGCTGTTTACAGCAGCATACTTTAATGTTTCACTCATGACAAGTTCTAATGACAACAAACCTAAAACTATCATATTTAGTGTTTATAAACTTTTATGGATCACTTAATCAGATGCATAAAAATCTAATTAAAGAATAATAGTTTTAGATTAAATGTCAACAGCAATTGTATTTTTAAAAGAATAGGTGACATTCTGCACAGTCTCCCATCGATATTAAGGACCCACCAAGGCTGCTGTACAACTTCAAAGGCAGTCCCTGGAAAAGAGCACTGCATTGCCACCTGGAAGCACTTTAAAGTCATTCCACAGCAGCCCTGTTGCAACACCATTGGGGTTGCCTTTGAAGTTCTGCTGTAACCGCACTAGGTTCTTAGCATCAACTGGAGATTACGCAGAATGTCTCTCACCAAGGCGTTTTCCAAATTATGAGCATTGCGCCAGTAGAAATGTTGCAAGGTGAGGTGGAATGGTGCAATGGTTTCAAACCGTGAGTTATGGGTTGTTCAAGGCTTTGTGGTAGGCTGGTGGCCATTTATATTGCTGTCTACTGCAATGTGGTTTCCTGGCAGGGGTGTCCATATTATCCTTGAACCACATTATCTGCCCCCTCCTCCTGCCCCATTTTGGGCCAATGGGGTCACGGAGGAGGTAGGGGGATGATGTGACATCTGTGTGTTTGTTTGTTTTTTAAAAAAATCTTGTCTCCTTTGCACAAAGCCATCAGGGAAAGGGCCATTCAAAAACAAAAATTTAATTGCAGCATTATACCCTTGTGCAGGTGCTACAAAAAATATATTTAAAAAATGCAGTGTTGCACCCTTGCACAAGCGATCCAGCAAAACAAAATGGCGGAGAGAGTCCCTAGATAAACATCAGGGGAGTTGGAGAGCGGGTGGATTTTGAACAAGAGGGTCACATTGGGGGAGTCAAGGCAGCTGTCGCCCTTGCTTTGCCCCCAAAATGTGGTGAGCAAAGCAAGCCCAGGCACCTCACTGCAAGTGATGTCAGATTGCAGGTGGTACTGAAGCACACTTAGTGGACACGTTGTGAAACTATTGCAGTGTGTAATGTGGAAAGCACCTTGTTATATAAAATACTTAAATCAAGCTGGACTATATCTTTTAAATACAACATGGGGAACTCTGCCTTGCAGCATGTTCAAAGATTAATTTACATCTATATTTGTTCATCTCAGGCACCACAGGAACCATGAGAAAGGTGGGATATATGGCTTATATCCTAAATTGTTATTGTGTTCACACTCAGGGGGATGATTTTTTAACAATCCGACTCTCATTTCCTGCTGCACCCCTGCCCGTGCTGTATTAATCCTCAGGAGCAAATATTTGGAGGCTGTAGAGGGAAGGAGCATTCACAAAGAGTCCCCCCTTGCACAAGTGGAGGTGCCTTCTGCTCAGAAAACAACAATTTAGAATACAACCCCGTGAGCCTGGAAGCCAGTCCTCAACATAATGAGGCTATTAACACGATGGGGCGAAATCGGGCTAGTGGAGGCTAGCCCAATTTCGCCCCATCGTGTGAACCACCAGGCTCGGCTGAGCCCATTGTTTCCTAGGCGGGTAACCCACCTAAATACCCCTGCCCTAAAACCAGGTTTGCGGAGCGAGTGCTCCACAAACCTGGTTTTGAAGATCGTGAGTAGCCGCGGCGTGGCTCCGCGCTGTGCCTACTCATGAGGAGACCCATGGAGGGAAGGCGAAAAGCCACCTCCCAGCTCTGGGGGTCTCGCCAGCATGCCCTGTGTGTTCGCGCAGGGCATGCTGGAGCTTCCGGGGGCCAATCGGCCCCCGCTCCCTCCAGTCCCCGCCAGTTCTGTCACGGAGCCGGCAATCGTGTGGGCAGCCGATCCGGTCACCCAGGGCTCTCTTCGCTTAGCTGCAAAAATTGGGTCTCACTGATCGTGAGACTCAGCTCAATGTCTTGGCATCCAAAGAGCTGTTTGAGCTTGGACTAGTCCAGTGGGTTTTTTTCTTCTTTAAACAGCTAACCCCCTCGAAATATCATAAACTGCTTTTGAAATCCCCTTCTGTTTCCTGGGTGCTTTCCAGATGGCGACTTAAAATTGCTTCAGTGCATATAGGCTTGGTGTGACTTTGCTGCATATAGGCTTGGTTCATACCATCTGGGTTTTGACACTGGAGCTATTCACACAAGCAGAAAACAGGGTCACCTCCTGAATGCATCTTGAAACCTATTTTTACCTCATAGCAAACAGACGAGCATATGGTGCAGACTCGGCAGGGAGCGTGAGCAACAGACTATTACCGTATTTTACAGAATATAAGACACACTTTTTTCCTTGAAAAACAACCCCCCAAATTCGGGTGCGTCTTGTACTCCGGGGAGAAGTTGGAAGTTAGGCTTGTCGGGAAAGGGGGGGGGAGGAGGAGGAGGGAAGGCAAGCAGGGAGGATTCGCTTCCCACCTCCCCTCCTCTCTCGCTGGGGCCTGCCGGGAGCGTCCTAGTCAGCCCCCCCCCACTGCCCCCTTCCCCAGGCTCCCTCCGGTTGCCACTCCGATGCTTCTGCAGTGAGGGAGGCTGCTGCCCGCCGGCGGCTGCGATGAACAACCACCAGCGGCTGCCGCCACCGCGGGTCACCAACGTGGGCTCGCTGCTGCTCACCCCGCAAGAGAACGAAAGCAAGAGGACAGAGCGGGGCGCGGTGGAAGGGCTTGGAGGGGAGATGGAGGAGAGAGGAGAAGGAAAGCTCAGAGAAAGAAAACTCTCAAAAACTGGATTAAATTTAAGGTGCGTTGTATAGTCCGTAGCGTCTTATAGTCCGTAAAATACGGTAACATTTCAGGGTTCTCCAGCCACAGCTAGCTTTGTTGGTCCTCCAGCCCAGCCCCTGGCAGCAGCAGCTCCCTGAGTGGACAGGGTGAGAACATGACCCAAGGAGACCACTCAGAGGACCCCAAGCTGCAGTCCCGCTTTGCTGCTCCCTGATTGGTAGCCTCAGTTAACCCTTTCCGGGCAACTGCAGCACTGTCAAAGGCACTGAACTCTGTCCCCATGCCCAAAACTCCCTGCTCACAACAAAGCAGGAGAGAGAAGAGAGCAGCTGCAGTTGCAACTGCCAGCAAAGGAAAAGCCAACATGAACACACACAAACCCCAACACACACCCCAGATCCAGGGGGGACACAGCAGGTGCCCCCTGGAGCAGTTGCCAGATGCCAGTGAAAGCAGTTGCCAGATGCCCCCACAACTAGCCCAGGCAATAAGCTGGTGGCAAGGGCAATGAGATGTGTCCCCTACCACCCGTGTCCAGTTGCCCCCCTGGCCACAGTGGATGGGAAGACAAGTAGGCAATGGGGAGTGTGCACCTGCCCACCTTGCCACATGTACCATCACCCTTTCACTTTATTTATTTATTTATTTATTTATTTATTACATTTATAAACCTCCCCATCCAGAGGCTCTGGGTGGTGTACAACAACTTTTTAAAGGACATAAAACCACAATTAAAACAATGCTAAAAACAATATAAAAACAATTCAAAAATAATTAAAACAATTTAAAACCAATGAAAATACTTTTAAAAACAACACTTTATAAGCCTTGGAAGGCCAGGCCAAATAAATAGGTTTTTAGGGCTCTCTTAAAGGCCAACAGCGAGCCTAAACTGCGGATATCTGCCGGGAGTGCATTCTATAGACCAGGAGCAGCTGCAGAAAAGGCCCAGTTCCGAGTCGCCACCAGACATACCGGTGGCAACTGGAGATGGACCTCTCCAGATGACCTCAACGAGCGATGGGGATCATACCGAAGAAGGCACTCTCTAAGGTAACCTGGACCCAAGCCGTTCAGGGCTTTAAAGGTAATAACCAGCACTTAGTATTTCACCCGGAAACATATTGGCAGCCAGTGCAACTGTTCTAAGACAGGCATAATATGGTCTCTCCGGGTTACCTCAGAGACCAATCTGGCTGCCGCATTTTGGACTAACTGAAGTTTCTGAACTACGTACAAAGGCAGCCCCACATAGAGCGCATTGCAGTAGTCGAGCCTGGAGGTTACCAGCTGATGCACCACTGTTTTGAGATCATTCTTTTCAAGGAATGGGCGCAGCTGTCCAATCAGCTGAAGCTGATAGAAAGCGCTCCTGGCCATAGCCTCCCCCTGCGATACCATGGTGAGGCCTGGATCCAAGAGCACTCCCAAGCTGCATACCTGTTCCTTCTGGGGGAGTGTAACCCCATCCAGCACAGGAAGATCTAACTCATCCCTTAAATTCCGATCCCCCACAATGAGCACCTCCGTCTTGCTTGGATTTAGCTTCAATTTGTTATCCCTCATCCAGTCCATTACTGCCTGTAGGCAGGCATTTAGGGAGTGAATGCCATTTCCTGATGATAAAGATGATTATGATAAGGAGAAATAGATTTGGGTGTCATCAGCATACTGATAACATTCCTTAACACTACTTAAGTTTCTCCTCACAACAACCCTGTGAAGTAGGTTAGGCTGAGAGAGAAGTGACTGGCCCAGAGCCACCCAGCAAGTCTGGCTGAATGGGAATTTGAACTCGGGTCCCCCCGGTCCTAGTCCAGCTCTCTTACCACTACATTTATTTATTTATTTATTTATTTATTTATTTATTTATTTATTCTCTGTGTAAACTGCCCTGAGCCATTTTTGGAAGGGTGGTATAGAAATCAAATAACTAACTAACTAACTACCCCACGCTACAGGGAAGGGGAGCTGCAGGCAAGGGCAGGGACACTCCTGCTCTTGTCCAGTGACTTGCAGGGGACAGGAAGGAGCACAAATCCCCATTCAGCCATGATACTTGCTGGGTGACTCTGGGCCAGTCACTTAATTCTCAGCCTAACCTACTTCACAGGGTTTTTGTGAGGAGGAACTTGAGTACGTAGTACACTGCTCTGGACTCCTTGGAGGCAGAGTGGGATATAAAATGTAAAATGAATAAATAGTATGACATATGTGTCTGTGCAACTATTCCCCTTAGGGGAGGGGTCTGCTATAGGAAGGTCACCTGATGCTTCCATGCAGAAGGGTCTGAGCACCTTGCCTGGTATCTCCAGGTTGGGCTGAGCGGGAATCCTGCCTGAGAGCCTCGGGAAGCCACTGCCAGTCTGTGTAACAGTACTAAGCTGGATGGACCAATGGTTTGACTCAGTGGAAGGCAGCTTCCTATGTTCATATTTTCCCTTGGGCTCATTTGCAAGGTGCCTGCCACTTTAAGGAAGTCTGAGTGAGTTCTCAGTGCTGTTGCTGGATGGGCTTTCCCCAAGCGTTAAACTGCTGGCTTTGCAGCCCACTCTGGTACGCAGGCTGTATGGTAGCTCCATATAAATGGAGGAGAGGCAGCCTTCCGCAGCATTCCGTCACTTCACATGAGTAGTGGAAGGGGGTAGGCAACCTCCCATGCTTGCTAAACCTGGGGGCTATTCTGATGATCACAAAAATTGGGCTAGGAAAGCCTAGCCTGATTTTTGTCGATCATCAGAACCACCGGGCTCAGCTGTGAGCCTGGTGGTTCTAGAGCGGGTAACCCACTCAAGAACCCCTGCCCTTAGCCTGGGTTTGCGGAGCGAGTGAGCAGACCCCTGGCCGGGAGGCAAAAAGCAGCCTTCTGGCTCGCGCAGGACATACTGGGGCTTCCGGGGGCCACACAGCCCCCGAGATCCCCAGACCCCGCCGGCTCCGTCACGGAGCTGGCAACCGTGTGGGAGGTCGATTCGGCCACCCAGGGCTGCCTGCCTGGTCGTCTGCAGGGAGAGTGGGCTTAGCCCGCTCTCCCCCGCCAATTGTGAGACTTGCCTCTTGGTTTTAGAGGAGGGGCTGGGAACTGAGTGACCCTCTTTTGACAGAGCCGTGTTTGAGAGCTTGCTGAGGTTTCATATGGGAGTGCTAACCCTGCCTTCAGACCTCAAGCCCTGTTTTTGCTGGTCGTGAGAATAGCCTCACTGTCTTGCATACATGAACAGCAAGGTGCCATTTGCACAGCCACAGCCTGTATTAGGATCTTATATTGACGTTTCAGGTTTACAGTGCAGTATGTGTGTGAGAAAATAGTAGTTGATTTTCTTCATTTTGAGAACCACAGTGTCATATAGAGGGGACCCACTGGTACAACAATTTATATCATTGGATATAACTTAATCTCTGCCTCTCAGCTTTTGAAATCAGCCTTTTACCCCACCCCAGTGTTCTTGCACAAAGGTACCAGTGGTACCTCCTTCCATCTCACTTTTTAAATTTCCTTTTAATCTGCTTTCATTCAGCTCCCTCCTCTGTTGATGTTAATTCCAATTTTATTACATTTCTTTTTATCGCACTGTGCTCTTCTCTGCCTCTGAGCCTCTGCAATCGGCCTCCCCTCTGCCCACACTTTTCTTGCACAAAATTACTCCCCACCCATGAAACCCCACTGGCCCAAAATGGAGCAGGAGGAAGGCATGGAGAGCATGTCATATGAACAGTCCCTGCTTGGAAAAAGCATTGTCAAACTGCATTATGGATGGTAATATGAACGGCTCTGCTATGAAATATGCAATAACTGGTTTATTTCCTTTATTTCCATTTTGAAAATGATCCTACCAAGTCATCAGATCTTACACCACTTCCTCCAGCGCTAAAGCTAGCAGTGCAGAAAGCACCCAGCAGGCAGTTTGCAACATGGATGACTCACAGAACAAGTCTCAATGTATCCTGGACTTTATGTACAAGTTCCTGGTCTGTATGTACAAGTTCCTTTAAATGTATGTGTGTGGGGGGGTCTACTTTGAGACTACAATGAACAGAATATAAATATGAGCAAAAAATTTCTTTCCAGCTGTAGAACTGGGGAGCCCAGAACTAGATATCTTCTGGCCTGCATCAGTACAGCGATCATGGCAAATCTGCAATGTAATGCCCACCTCTGAGCACTTACTTTCAGAAAAACTGGGTGCAGGCTTTTCCAGGTTTTGATCTTAGGAAGCTTAAGGATTTTAGGATGCCCTGTGGCAGGATTGTTGCTTGTAGCCATTCGTTCATATCCATGCTCCCCAGTCTCAAGTACTATGCGTATATTTACTCTTGCCTGGTGCTGCTGTGCAATGGCTGAGGCAAGGGACAATCACTGCTACAATAATGGCACACATGGACACCTGCATGGCAATGAGAAACCAGATTTTGTCAACCTTGCCCTATTATATTTGAGATGACCTGATTAAATTTTAGTAAATAAAACTTATTAAAATTTACAATAAGCTGTAAAGCTTAGCGAAATGTTTAGCATATATCCTATGCTGTTACCTTATTATTAATAAGAATGGAAGCTATTTATTAGTCTATCTGGTAGACCAGGATATAATGTCCTGTAGGCAGGTGTATCATGTAGACCAAAACTTGCCATTGTAAAATGGTTCTTCATTTCAAGAGTTAATGTAGGATGCTTGGCCAGCTCGTGATGTGAACAAAATCTTGACAGATTATACACACAGAGCACTAACTCTCCACAGATGATGACAGTTGTCTGCATTATTCATTTAGCCATCAGTAACATCTTTAGTACAGATGCAAAGCTTCATGTTCATGCCAGTTAATCCATAACAAGGAGAAAGGGAATGACATCTAACAGAATGTCCTTTCACTCTCTTTAATGTGACTTGTTGGTTACCAAAGTGCAAGATGTACTGCAGAGCTACATCAGATTGTAGTGCCAGAATCAGGAACATTTCACCTCCTCCTCTGAGAGCCATACACTGAGGATATGGATTAATAAAATAAATCAATAAAGAATTCTCTGTTTTAAAAGTGAGCAACTATATACTCGGAAGGAGTGACTATGTCCAAAAAGGCAATATTCCAGACTAATGTGTAATAATGAATGCACCTAATCTGCATTTTAAAGGGGTTATTTGCCATTTTTGGAAGGGCGGTATATAAATCAAATAAATAAATAAATAAATAAACAAATAAATAAATATATATATATATATTTTACTAGATTATTAGTGGGTGACATAGAACCTATACTCCCACAGTTATGCCTCAGAGGGGAAAAGAGGAGTTAGAACTGTCTACACTGCTAGACATGGTATCTATAATATAAAGCTGCTTGGGCCTCACTGACTGACTGACGGATTGACTCACTCACAGACATGAAACTCCGAGACCAAACCACAAAAGACAGAAGTATGCCATTTTCGCAGGTACGTTCCAGACCTTGCCCAGACTACCAAAATAATCCCAAACCCTGAAAAAAACCATTACTTTCCCAGAAAAATTGGGGAAACTCTCCCATTGGAAAGCATGCAGAATGATACCTCATAGAGATAGCAAACGACTAGAGTAACAGAAAGCTAAGACACTGATATAATTGCAAACTACAAGCCCTCACTCACTTACTGCCTGCCTGCCATTAAACTCCCAGACCAAACCACGGAATAAAGAAACATGATTTTTGCAGGTACCTTCCAAACCTCAGCCACACTATCATGCAAATCCAAAATCCTGCAAAAATTCATTAATGTCCTGGAAAATGAGGTGAAACCTTCCCATTGAAAAGCATGGGAAATGATACCTCACAGACAAAGAAAAAGACTTGAATCGTAGAGAGATAAGATGTACATATGCTTACAAACTTCAAGCCCTTTTATTAGTATTTTATCCAGTTGAAAGTTCACTAGAAATCTTTGTAAGCAACATAATACTGTTTTTCTTAGCCACAGTTACTTGGAAATAAGCCCCTTTGCACTAAGTGAAGCTTACTTCAAACTAAACATGCATAGTATCAGGCTATAAGTTAATCGCAATGAATGTTCCCATCCTTAACATAGCTGTAATATAGGATTCGCTATGGACAAAATAAGGACAACAACAACATGCCATGGTAAGAAGGCCAATGAGAAGATACCTGCCCCTCCAAGTAGGAATAAGAAATCTGCTGATTCCCCAGTGGGTCTTCTCAGGCATTATATAGAATATCTGGCATTGAATCAGTCGTGTGCAGAACCATAGAGGCAAAGTGGAAACACCGGATATGATACAGAACAGCTTACTCCATAAATTGCCAAATGCCAAAGTCAAAGGTAATATTGTGTTTAACATAATGATCTGTGCCAACGGGCCAGTTCAGACGTAACATGGAGCCAGGACATGGAACATGGAACCAGCTGGGCCACTTCCAGCCTCAGAGACACAAGGCCTCTCAATACCTGTTGCAAGGGAGCAACAGCAAGAGAGAGGGCATGCCCTCACCTGCCCATGGGCTCCCCAGAGGCATCTGGTGGGCCACTGTGTGAAACAGGATGCTGGACTAGATGGGCCTTGGGCCTTATGCTCTTCCCAGAGCGGCTCCATCCCCTGAGGATGGTGCACTTGACGTTTTCCCCCCAGCCAGATGAAGGATTTTACATTTGTCTGTTGAACTTCCATCTTCTTTGCTTTGGCCCAATAATTGAGCTTGTCCAGATCAGATTGAAGCTATTCTCATGATCAGTGGAAAGTGGGCTAAGGGTGCTTAGCCCACTTCCAATCGATTGTGAGACTCACCGGGCTCGCAGCCAAGCCCAGTTTAGTCAAAGTGGGCAACCAGCTTAATTGCCCCTGCCTTAAGCCCAGGTTAGCAGAGCAAGCGCTCCGCTAACCTGGGCTTTCCGATCCTGAGTTGCTGTGGCGCGGCTTCACACCGCAGCAACTCATGAGTAGACTCCCGACCGGGAGGCTGAAAAGCAGCCTCTCAGCTTGGAGTTCTCTCCAGCATGCCCTGCGTGAGTGCGCAGGGCATGCTGGAGCTTCCGGGGGCCATGCGGCCCCCGATCTCCCCAGCCCCCTCTGGGGGACAGAGCCGGCAGTCGTAACAGAGCCGGCAGTCATGTGAGCAGCTGGTTCGACCGCCCGGAGCAGACTGACTGCTCATCTGTGGGGAGAGCGAGCTTAGTCCGCTCTCCCCGCAAACCCCATCCAGGCTCTTCTCACTGATCATGAGAAAAGCCTCACGGAATCTCGATTCTGTCTTCTACAGTGTTAGCTTTCCCCTCTAACTTTGTGTCATCTACAAACCTCATAAGTATCCCCTCTCCTCCCTACTCATTTGTACAGCACAGGGCCCAGGTCAGAGCCTTGTGGCACTCTACTTGATACCTCCTTCCAGGATGATGTGGAACGATTCATGAGTACTTGTTGGATATAGTTGTTCAACCAACTGTGAATCCACCTAACAGTAGCATTCCCCCATATGCATTCCCCCATATGAATCATCCCCTGCTCATGGCCTAGCCACTGACTGAGATTCGGTTGGCAGGGACAAGAGACAGGGAGACACTTCACACAATGGTGTGTGGCACCTCAAGGTGGTGTGCGGTGCCTTATCCCACTCTCCCCGCACATAAGCAGAGTGCTTGCCCTGGGACCTTGCCAGATCCACTGCCCACATGACTACTGGCTCCATCACGGAGCCGGTTGGGGTTGCGGGTGTAGGGGGCCAGCCCGCCCCCAGAAATCCCGGGATGCCCTGCACAAATGCGTGGGGCATTCTGAAGAGACCCCCGTGCCAGGAGTCTGCTTGCAGCCTCCCAGTCGGGGTCTACTCATGTGTTGCCATGGCGTGGAGCCACGCCACGACGCACATGATCTGTCAAATGGGGTTAGTGGAGCGCTCACACCACTAACCTCGTTTAAGGGGTGGGGACTTAAGCTGGCTAACTGCCTGGAGCTGCATGACTCCTGGTAGTTCCCATGACTGCAGGAAAGTGGGCTGGGCTCCCTTAGCCTGTTTTCCTGCGGTTGTGAGAATAGCCTCAAGGTCTTCTCAGTTGTGGCTCCTCGGCGATGGAATGCACTCCCAGAACTTTGCCGCACTCCATTAGGGTTCCATCAGTTTAGAGGGGCTTTTAAAATCTTTTAATGATAAATTAATGGACCTTTTATTTTATCTTTAGTTGTTTGTTTTTAATTGAGTTTATTGTACTTGATTTTATTCCATGCTGTATTTGTTTTATTGTTTTAAACTTTATATTACTTTTACTGTTGTGAGCAGCCCCGAGAAGTCTTGTACTGGATATTGTGGGAGACACTAATCTCATGGAAATGAGATTTGTCCAGCATGAATTGCTCTTGACAGATTCATGCAGGCTCCTACTATTCACCTAATTTGTTTCTAAGTTCTCACAGACAAACTGCTTGATAAGCTGCTCTAGGATCTTGCCATGTATTGACATCAAGCTGACAGATTTGGCACCGCCTTTCCCCTCACCCCCCTTTTGAGGATAGGCACAGTATTTGCTCGTCTTCAGTATTCCAGAACCTCACTCATTCTCCAGCAGTTCTCAATGATTACAGATATAGTTGAACCACAGACAGTGGTTCTGAAAGGATATCTGCAAGTTTGTTCAGTATCCAAAGATGTAATTCATCTCTACCTGGACCTAAACTAACTGAGGCAGCTGGGTGTTCTCTTACCTTTTCTTTGCCTAGCTTGAGGTACATTTCTCAACATTTGTGCACCCATTGCCCAACTGGGCCACATTTGTCTGTTGGAAGAACACAATTAAAGAGCTCTGCCTTCTCTCTGTCACCTTCTTCTCAAAGCAAAATAAGCCGGCCGAGTGCGGCAGCGGCTGGCGGCGGATCGCCGGCTGAGTGCGGCGGCGGCTGGCGGGCGGTGGCGATGGCAGGCGGTGGCGATGGCGGGCGGCGGCGATTCGGCGATGGCGGGCGGCGGCGATTCGGCGGTGGCGCCGATGGCGGGCAGCGGCGATTCGGCGGTGGCGGGCGGCAGCGGATCGATTCGCCCGCCAAGTGCAGAGCGACGCCGAGGCCTGCCGTCTGGCCCGGCGTCGCTTCCCAACTGCGAGGAAATCAATCCACCGCCACCCGCCAGCGCCGTATCGCCGCCAGCCACCGCCGCACTCGGCGGGCAATCCGCCACCGCCGCCGCCACACTCAGCGGCGATCCGCCACCACAGCCGCCGCACTCAGTGATCCGGGGGGGGGGGTCGGGGGGGCATGCCACTTTTTGGCGCCCCCCCCACGTGACCCACCGGAGTGGTGCCCAGGGCACGTGCCCTGCCTGCCCCCCCTATCGTTACGCCCCTGGGTTTCTCTCTGCCAGAGCAGGGCTAAACACACATAATGGTTACTATAACCTTGTATCAAACGTAGTCCTTTAAGCAAAGCTGTACTTTTATGTTACTGAGGTGCCTGTGTTGGATTCAACAAGTGTTCACTGACTCTTAGCCCTTTTGCTGGAAACAATCGCCCTGGCTGAAGATCCGTGTTTACACCATATACATCCAGCATTCATACATAAGAGTCACGCTTGCTAACCAGACAGGGGCGTATCTAGGGCAGGCAGGGCACATGCCCCGGGCCCCACTTGAAGGGGGATGCCAGTTTTAATTTTTTTTTTTTTAAATAGCCACTGAAAACAAAATGGCCACCGTGCATGCTCAAATGGCCTCTGTGAAGCCCTAGGCTATGCCAGGCCTCGCAGAGGCCATTTGAGCATGCATGGCAGCCATTTTGTTTTCAGCGGCCATTTTAATATATATAAATGGCCACCACACATGCTCAAATGGTCCCTGCAAAGCCCTAGAGGCCAGCGAGGGGAGGGGGAACCTTTGCAGACCCACCACACAGCCTTTAGGGGCTACAGGTATTTTTTTTAAAAATTTAATATAATATAAGACACTGTACACATATTCAGTTTGGCACTATGTACAGAGAATCAGGGCTTGTGAATAATGAGCTGAAGCTTATGAGCTAGGATTGTATTCATTTCCTCTTACTTTGCTTCTTGTTATAAGTGAGTTAAATGTGATGTCTTAATAATATGGCTATTAATGGTGAGTTTGTCTTTCAATCAGTGTGAAATCCTTAGTATTAAGGCCCGCTGGGAGCTTCTTGCTCTCTTTCTCTCATTTTAACTGTCTTTCTGAAATACTAGAATATATTCCAAGCAGTGACACAGTTTACTCTGCATATCTTTTAATTATTTTCAGAGTAAATAGGGAGAATCAAACTCTCCATTTCTTTTTAAAACTTATATAATAGTGATGCTACAATGCATAGTAGAGAATTAGACATTAGTTTTCCAAGTATACCTCCACATAGTATTTGGATATTTCATGAGCCCCAGCATACTGAAATTTGTAGTTTTCTAAATTATTTTTGAAATATTAAAAGATTAAAGAGCTTGACTTGTATTTTTCAGCTGATATTATGGTAAAGTTATCTGAAAGATGGGTGTTGGATGTTTGGACAAGGGGCGCAATTTCAGTGCTTACCCTAGGCACTATTTTCTAGGGATGTGCATGGTCCGGAGCAGTCCGGACCAGCACCAAAGGGGGGAACTTCCTTTTAGGGCAGGGAGGGCTTGCTTACCTCTCCCGCCTCTTTGCCCCCTCCAGCGCCCGTATTCTATAGTATAATTGGGGTGCTGGAAACCAGCCGCCCCAGCCGCCCCCGCCGCCCCCCCCCCCGCAAGCGGATTAGGGGCAAAGAAAGGCTACTGCCGCCCCCCTGCCGCCCCCCCCACCCGCCCTCCCTCCCACCCACCCACCGCCCCCCCGAGTGCTTACCACGTTTGCAGAAAAATAGAGAGGAGCTCACGTAGAGCTCCTCTCTTGCCAAAGTCTCCGGCCCAACTGGGGCCTTGGGCGCACGCACACGCGCGATAGAACTCCTTAGCTAATAGAACAGGGAGGAAGCCGGGTAGACCGGGCCTCCGGCGATTGGAGGCCTAGTCTACCCGCCGGGAAGAAGCCGGGTAGACCGGGAGGCCAGTAGCTTTTCTTTGCCCCTAATCCGCTCGTGGGGGGGGGAGGCGGCTGGGGCGGCTGGTTTCCAGCACCCCAATTATACTATAGAATACGGGCGCTGGAGGGGGCAAAGAGGCGGGAGGGTTAAGCAAGCCCTCCCGCCCTTAAAGGAAGACCCCCCACCCGGACCTGGACCGGCCAAGTCCGAACCGGTCTGGAAGTTCAGAGGCCTTTAGAATGGCCTCCAGACCGGTTCGGACACACCCCCACTATTTTCCCTAGATATGCCTCTGTAACCAGAGGTGTTTCATGGGTGTGTACCACTTACTACCCACTTCCCCAATATCCAACCCACCGACCCAGAGACCTCTACTAGAGATCCTCTCCCTAGCCGTCTCTGTCACTCGCTCCTTCAAGCCCCAACTACAACTAACTCTTCCTCAGCTAACAGCGAGTGGGTTTGTCACCCTCCGCTCCATTCTAGAGCCCTTCCCTCAGGAATTCCACCTGGAGGGTGGTTCCTTGGACTTCAGAAGATTATTGTGATGTGATGGTTGCCAGCGCTGGTGCTGCTGCCAACCATCGCATCCTTTTTGTTATCCCTCACAAGCTTCAGCTCATTCCGAGTCTTAGCTTTCCTGACCAGGTGTGTCGGCCACCAACAGGAGCTTGTCCTGAAGCCACCAGTGAGTTCCTGACACCCTTGTTCCTGACACCATCCCTACAAGTTCAGGCGACACGTCTTCGATTATATTCCCCTTCTTCCATTGCCTATATGTGTCCTTTTTGCTTCTCAGCTGGTCAGAGAGTTATCTTTGCATCCACAGTGCTCTCTTGAGATGTCTCCCATTTTTCCTTCTGATGGGAGTTGTTTGTGACTCTGCATTCAGTAACTACCTTTTCAGAATCTCCCATCCCTCATGTACTCCCCCCCCACCCTTTTAGGATTTCTAACCATGTGATCCTATCTGTGTTTATTACTCTGAGCTCATTAAAGCCAGCTTTCCAGAGTACACATCTGGCTTTCTGAAGTCTTCCCTCCCCTTGATATCACAAACTCCAAGATGGCATGTTTACTTTCCCCCAAGGTTCCCACCCTTTCTCTTCATCAACCAATTCTTCTCCGTTGGTAAGGATAGTCCAGGGTAGGTGACCCCTTGTTCCTTCTTCCACCTTCTAAAATATGAAGTTGCTAGCATGGGAGGTCAAAGACATATTGGACCTCTTAGAAGACCTCTTAGCATAGTTAGACTGCCAGCAGCTGTTAGGGTAGTTGAAGACCTCAATTACTATTAATACCTATCTCTTTGAAAATGTGGTGATCTACCTACGGAAAGCATTGTACATACCTTTCGCTTGGTTAGATGGTCTATTGTAAATTCGCACAGTAAACTCCTACAGCTTGTGTTTGTAAGAGAGGCACTAAAGTAGATTTGCAAAACAGGTATGTCACTCTAATAAGGGACTGACATTTCAACTAAAGAAATCTGACAGTCACTGGAGTTAACAGGAGTATTGACCTTCACGCTAGTGATATGAGAACATAAGAACAGCCCTGCTGGATCAGGCCCATCTAGTCCAGCATCCTGTTTCACACAGTGGCCCACCAGATGCCACTGGAAGCCTATAGGCAGGAGTTGAGGGCATGCCCTCTCTCCTGCTGTTACTGCTGTTCCTCCCTTGCAACTGGTACCCAGAGGCATCCTGCCTTTGAGGCTGGGGGTGGCCTATAGCCCTCCAACTAGTAGCCATTGATAGACTTCTCCAAGAAGTTATCCAAAGCCCTCTTAAAGCCACCCAGGTTCCACAATTCCACAAATTGATTATGCATTGTGTGAAAAAGTACCTCCATTTGCTGGTCCTAAAAAATTTCATAGCAAGACCCCTGGTTCTAGTGTTATGTGAGAGGGAGAAGAATCTAGTGTTATGTGAGAGGGAGAAGAAGCCCAGCAGTCTAACTGGGCTTCTAGTATTGTGGTTCTGAGTAAATTCCATGCATTCTGGAGTAAAGTGACTCTCCTGATTTTCCCTTTCAGAGTTCTTTTCACCATACTCCTCATTTTGGAGAAGTTTCATGTTCTGAAATTCAAAGTGTCTGTGTTAGACTTCCTTGGTGATTCTCTCCCCGCATGTATGCCGAGTTTGATTGCACTATGGTCGCTGTTCCCTAAAGGGTCGATGAAACTGACATCATGCACCAGGTCCTGGGTGCCACTCAGGATTACGTCCAAGGTTGCCTTCTCTCTGGTTGGTTCCAAGACCAACTGTTCTAGGGCACAGTCATTCAGCATATCGAGAAATCTGACCTCTTTGTCATTATCTGACTGTGAATTTACCCAGTCTATGTGTGGGTAATCAAGGTCACTCATTATTACAGCCCTGCCTCTCCTTGACGCCACCCTGATTTCCTCCTGGAACTCCCAGTCACTGTCAGCATTTTGATCCAGAGGGCGGTAGCACATCCCCAGTAGCTATATATTTTGCTCTAAGAGAGTTGAGATTAATACAGTGTCACATTTCCTGAAAAGATAGCCTGTTAGCTTTATTTACTGTGCTGCATTTATTTGCTTTTCTGTCTCCTGCTGCCCTCATCTATAAAATATATAAAGGGCCCTCCTTTAGAAGAAATAAAGATGGCATTCATACTAACTAGCAATCTCTCTCTCTCTCTCTCTCTCTCTCACCCTTCACTAATCCTATGTGTGGCAGCTCTCGCAAGAGTTCGCAAGCAAGCTGCCAGCAGGGGAAGAGGAAAGTGGTGGTGCTGTAGGTGAGGCGGAAAACAAAATGGCAGTGGGGGACAAAATGGTGGGGGGGCAGGGGTACAAAATAGCGGTGGTGGGAAAATTGTGGTGGGGGCAGGTGAGGGGAGAAAATGGCAGTGGCAGTGGGTGCGGGGAGAAAACAGTGACAGCGGTGGGCAGGCGGAAGAAAGCGGAGGTGGGCAGGCTGGGAAAGAAAGCTGCGGTGTGGGGCGAGCAGGGGAAACTAGAAGCACAGATGCTCTGTGCCCAGCCCAGCTTGTTACTCTCAATTTTCTGACAAAATAATACCTGATACACAGCATGTATCACTAAATTAAACCTAGCCTTTATCATCCCAGGGTGCAGATGGAGAGAAAGCTTGGGGAGCAACTCCTCACTTACATTTTTTGAAGCGGAGGAAACATATTTGGGGGACACTAAATGGGTAATTAGATTTGGTGGGGGGAGTTCAGTAAAATGAGGGGGGAATTCCTCAAATGTTTAAGAGATCTGCACCCCACCTTGTCATATATGACAACTTTCCTACATGGGTATTTTATTCAACATTGGAAACTGTGCATATATAACTATCCAATACCTATGAGAGCATGTGGCAGGAATCTCCAGTTGGCAACTAGCTCATGTGACATAAGCATTTGTCCAACATGATGTCATAATGTCATATACCAGGGTTATTCAGTATTATATACCAAAATGATATCAGTGTGATAAATTAATCATGTGCTAAACAGCCCTTAGTTTCATGACAATTACAGATGCTTCAAAGCCAAATCAACAAAGCTTAGTTCATAACTTGGAACATAGCTTGGTTGAATATAGCTCTGGTTGAACATATCTCAAGATAAGCTGGATGCCAGACAGAGGGGCTTGTCAGATAATTCCAGCATTCCCTCTGCTAGGGAAGGAAACAGATTTTGCCCTTGGAAATACTTTAATAATGTATTTCTGGCAAATTTGCACGTCAAGGTAATTAGCATCTGCGCAGCAAGATGGTGGGCAGATGCAGCAGACTGAACTTCCATGTGTGGCTTCCAGTCTTCTGCAAATGCAGCTTTATCAAGTGTTTCATAGCGAGTTAAAATGTCAGCAAAGAGAGATAAAAAGAACTTTTTAAATGATGGAAAGCAGCTTCCTTGATCTCCAAAAATTACAAAAGAAAGGCACACAGGACTGCTGTAAGAGCAATTCACTTGGGCTGCAATCCTAAACACCCTAGGGAGTAAGACTTATTGAGCTCAATGGGACTTACTTCCAAGGAATCATGCATGCACAGGACTGTAGCATTATATTTGTAGAAGGGCCCTTCTATCAAACCCATATTTTCAGAACCCAACATGTTATTTTAGGACAGTACTGAGGGATTTCAGTCCTTCAGTATGCATAAATCAAAAAGTGATACTTAGGCACTGCTGGTTGACTGCTCCTTTGGACTTTTAAACTAATGGTTGTAATAAGAGTCTAAAACAAAGAAGGTGTGACTGAACACAGAAGTTTTCAGAAACCTGTTGAAAACATATTTTCTAGTCTCTGCGGAATGGCTGATTAAAGTGAAGAGGAGGAGGAGGAAGAATGGGGATGAAAGCATTTGAAAATAACATGTCTGGCATGCTTTAGAGATATATTTAGGTATTTTGAAAATATGGCTGCCAGGAAACATGGCTATTACACTTGGTTTGGTAGCATTTTCACAATATCAGTTTCTCCCCATGGAAATGCCTTGTTTATGAAAAACAGCATCACCCTTTTTTGCAACAACAACAGACACGAGAGGGAATCTGATGACCACTATACCAAGATCTCAGATCAATTATTCTTGTTTCTAAATTCAATTTTCTTGGCTAAGTGTGGCTAGATACCAAAGAAACTGTATCACACATCTGCAGCTGATGGACCCCAATCCAGCTGTGAATATTGCCAACTTAGTTATCAAGATATAACCCTTTAAGAAAATCAGCAATTGTACAGATGAACTCTTTGTTGTTGAGGGGAAGTTGCAGGAGGGGACTAAATCT
This sequence comes from Hemicordylus capensis, assembly GCF_027244095.1. Lineage (NCBI taxonomy): Eukaryota > Metazoa > Chordata > Lepidosauria > Squamata > Cordylidae > Hemicordylus > Hemicordylus capensis. Next base: position 314,357,686 of record NC_069657.1, read on the forward strand.
AATGCCCCTTCAAATTAGTTGACCATTTGTGTCACATTGAGGCTATTCTCACGATGGGGGAAAATCGGGCTAAGGGAACCCAGCCCGGTTTACTCCCATTGTGAGAATCACCAGGCTCGCAGGCAAGCCCGGTGGTTCAACAGCAGGTAGCCCACCAAAGTAGCCCTCCTCTTAAATGAGGTTAGCAGAGCGAGCACTTCACCAACCCCGTGCAATTTGAATGGAGTCCCCGGACCAGGAGGTGACAACAAGCCTCCCGGCCTTGGGAGTCTCCCCAGAATGCCCCGCGCATTTGCATGGGGCATTCTGGGCATTTCAGGGGCTGGGTGGCCCCCGATCCCCACAGCCCCAACTGGCTCCGTGATGGAGCCGGTTATCATGTGGGCGGCTGATCCGGCCACCCAGGACTCGACTGCTGCTCGTGTGTGGGGAGAGCGGGCTTGGCCCACTCTCCCTGCGAAACCCCTCCTAGCTCTACACACCGATCATGTGTAGAGTCTCATTTTCTAGTAAGTCTACATACATGGAGCCCCAGCAGCTGGATCAGGGAGGAGTGAAATCTGCAGCAGCCAACCTACAGAGTAGAGCTGGTCTTGTGGTAGCAAGCATGACTTGTCCCCTTAGCTAAGCAGGGTCCACCCTGGTTGCATATGAATGGGAGACTAGAAGTGTGAGCACTGTAAGATATTCCCCTTAGGGGATGGAGCCACTCTGGGAAGAGCATCTAGGTTCCAAGTTCCCTCCCTGGCAGCATCTCCAAGATAGGGCTGAGAGAGATTCCTGCCTGCAAGCTTGGAGAAGCTGCTGCCAGTCTGTGAAAACAATACTGAGCTAGATAGACCATGGTCTGACTCAGTATATGGCAGCTTCCTATATTCCTAGATGGGTGAGTATACATACACGTGCAGAAATCTGCTTGTGTGTGTGTGTGCGCGCACACATGCCCTTTTGCTAGATCAGGATATATTTAGCTAGATCAGGATATATATTTAGCCGCCCAGAGACAGAAGTTTGGGCGGGGTGTAAATTTGATAAATAAATAAATAAATAAATATTTGCAGTATCCTCCTTGCCTATATTTTGACAAATCAAAATGAAGCATTTGTCAAAGCTTCATTGGCATACTTAGCCATTTGTATGGTTGCAGAGAGCAAAGAGAAACAGGGCTTATCTACAAGCGGAAATCACAACAGATCAATTTAAAACATAATTTTAATTTAGGTGCAGAATCCAGGAGAAAAAAGAGAAACAAACAAGTAACCCCAATTGCAGGGTAAAAAAACTGAGCTACCTAAGATTGCTAAGGAACAGTGTACAGAGAAAATGAAAAACTACATTTCATATTGAAAAACAGAAATACAATGACTGACATGCTGAAGAAAATTACTCAAAGTAGCACCTTTGAAATCAAAAGGAAAAGTTAAGAAATTATTAACTTGCTTTTTAATTTCAGTGGGACTACTTGGAGTAATTTTCTTCAGTATGTCAGTCAACATTCTTTGATTGCTGACTACAAAAAGCTGGAGCCACCTTAAGTGGAGCAGAGAGGAAATGCTTGATTAACAAGCAGGAGGTTGCCGGTTCAAACATATTGGGCGGCAGCAATATAGGAAGATGCTGAAAGGCATCATCTGTATGGGAGGAGGCAATGATAAACCCCTCCTGTATTCGGCACACTTTACCTTACCTTTACAAAAAGCTATTATTTGTGTATCAATTTTTCAGTTTAGCATTTGTATTGTTATGTTTCTGAACCTTAATATTTTCAATCTCTCCATTTCCCCTATAAATTTACAAAGTATGTGACAGTGTGCAAACATGCCCCTTATGAATATTCTGATTTGGGTGCACAACAAGCATATTTTCTTTTAGCATAAACCTCTAGTTTAGAAACTGAGAGATTCATTGAAATAAGCAGAGTTGAACTGAAACAAAGAGATGCATGTACCTTTTAATGAAATTACCTAAAATGTTTTTAGAACCAAGTATTTTTTAATAAATTGCTGCATTTTTTTTCTAGGCAAGTCCTATGGATATATTCCTTTTTTGCATTCTGAAGAGCTACTCTGATGCATGCAAAAATAGATATAAAGTTAACAAACTTGCACATTATGTAGACACTTGGCTGGCTCATACCTGGGGTGTATATAATCCTTCTGCTCCTCTGTGTGTTGCTCATACCCCTTTTCTGTTGCATGTGAATCAAGCCCAACTGTTTGGCTGGGCAAATGGAAGAAGACAGACAGGAATGAACTTTGTGGTTATGTATGGGCTTTTCCACAAGGAGAGCCTGGTCTCCTACTGAAGAAATGAGTGGGATGGGAGCCATGGAAATTCAGTAACAGCAGCCATTAAATGGTTAAATAAGGCCATTCACAATATAGAAAGAAGAATGGGAGAAAGCCAGTCCAGACCAGGTCATAGTCAAATTTGGCAGAAGGCATCCTTTGTCATATTCATTTGTGGGCCAAACAAAGTATCTTTGAGCTAAATCAGAGCAGGAAAAGGCTTTGCTGACAGTCCAGCTTGCTCCAAATCTTTGGATAGAGGAGAACGGTGTCTGTTTAGGTGACATAATTTGGATTCTTATATCAACACCATTCAATCTACTGGATATTTAGTAAGGTGTTTGTTTTTTAAGTATTCCTGGGGTGTTTTGGGGGGTGGGGTGTTCAAAGCAGCTACAAAAAAATCAAAACATCAATACAATTAAAAGTAGAATTAAACTATAGAAGCAGGAAATAATACACAAACCATCAGCACGAAAGGGGCCTTTCCCCCATCAAGGAATCAGTACAGAATGCCTCTGATAGTCCATTTGCCCCCAAAAGTCTCCCTAAGAATCATATCTTAGGCCAGATGACGGAGTGAACTTCAAAATGGAACTAGATGGACTTTCCTGAAATGCAACATTTCATTTTGCTTTCCCCCACAGTGTTCACTGCAATGATACCCAGCACTATCACTGCACAGGTATTGAATATATTCAGATTTGTGCCTAGCAGAATAATGGAGCTTAAGTACAGAGGCATAACAAAGAGCAGCTTTGGACATGTGCTTATTACATCCAAGTCTGTAGCTATGTGTGGCGTTCCTTACTGGATGCACATGTTTTAAGTGCCTATTTCCAGAAACATGCTTAAAATAACACACATTTTAAGTACATTCCTGGCACAACTCCTTTGTGCTCATGTGTAGTGGGTAGAGTATCAACTTGGACTGGGGAGACCCAAGTTCAAATCCCCATGCAGCTCATGGGGTGTCTTTGTGCCACTCACTTACCTCTCACAGCCTAACCTACTTCATAGAGATGTAGTCAGGATAAAAACAACCACTGTACATCATCCTGAGCTGCTTGGAGGAACAGCGTGATATATGCAAAGGTAAAGAAATTTTAAAATGCACACTTTGGTGTGGCCACTAGACATATAAATCCTCCCAAAGGCATATAGCAATTCCTAATGCCTATAGAATTTGAAATTTTCAGAGAGTTGAAATCTTGGGGCTGGCAAATGATGGAAATTTACTTAACACGGGGCAGGACCTTACTTCTGACAAACTCTGTATGGCTATAGAAGCTTTGCAATGCACTCCCTGCTGAAATAAGAGCCTCCCCATCTCTGACCATTTTAAAAAAGTCTTTAAAGACACATCGATTCACCCAGGCTTTTAATTAAATATAGTTTTAATAGTTGTAACATTGTTTTAAAATATTGTTCTAAAAATTTTAAATTGTTGTAATGTTTTAACTTTTTCTGTATCATTTATTTTGTTTTAACTAATGTTTTAATTCTTCTGTTGCCATTTATCTTAACCAATGTTTTAACTTTTTCTGTTGTTTGCTTTGTTGTAAACCACCCAGAGACGTAAGTTTTGGGTGGTATAAAAATATGTTAAATTAAAAAAAATAAATATAAATATATAACTCACCACATTTCATCTGAGAAGGAAAAGAAAAGTTGTGGCAAACTTCAAAGCTGGCGCAACAAACGTATCAGGAATGATTAATGAATTAACAGTGTCAAGTAAAAGAATTATTCTGATGCCCAGACGTTGCTATGGGAGAGATTCCAGAACCCATTGTCATTTTTCCTGGAGCTCATTGACTTTGAGGACTCCACAGCTGTAAGAATTGTTTGAGGACTTCAGGACTGTCAACTTCACAACTGATTTTTCTGAAGAATTCCTCCCAAAGTGCTATTTATTGACTTCAGATGGGGAATCCATTCTATGCTGTCAGGAATGCCAAATGCCTACTAAGCTATTTTCTCTATTTCTTTCTTTGACCCTTTTAGATACAAAACTTAGGAAATGGGGAAGGGGAGTATGTGGATCCAAAACTTGTTCACAAAATAGGCATTCCTAGTGACACCATATTCTTTCTGATTCTTCTTGTAACATTGAAAAGTTTGAAGAATGATGGAAATAGAAAAAGGGCTGACATTAGAGGCGATCTCTGTTGCCAGAGATTTAGGGCACATCTGCGCTGCAGTGTTGATGATGGGAGGATATTACGCACTGAGTGTACTTCTGAGCCCTGCAACCCACATGCAACCATGGAGAAAACTTAAAATCAGTTAAAATAGTTTAGAGACCCCTGAGAAATGTAGTTCTCTTTAAGAGTTCTCAGCAACCTTGTGCAAACTACAGTTCCCAGAGTTTTTCAAAAGAGGCCATGATAATTAAACTGATATAGATTTAGATTTGTAATTATGTTGAGTTTAACAAGGAAGATATATTGGTACAGCAATAAGAGTCAAGGACCCCAAAACCAGAGGTATGGCACTACGGGTAGCCATGGGTAGCCTCAGAAAGGTTATCAGATCCCATACCTGCAAAGGGGAGTGGGGAGGGGCAAGAAGGGCTGGCCATAAAGCTGGGCAGGCTGGGCGGTCACCCAGAGCACTACCTGAAGGAGACATTGAGCTGAGCCATTGCGTGTGCTGTTTGCACTGAAGCTGCAGGAGCCTGTGAGACTTCCCAGGCTTCTTCAGATCAGGAGCAGGACACCAGTGACAGCAAAACAGCAATTTACTGAGAGGTAGCTCTGGGCCCTTTTCATGAGCATAGGTGGGAAAGTCTGGGAACCACAGGACCTGTTACAGTACTAGGTTTTGCAAGCCTGCACAAGCAACACAACCTGGCAACACTGATAAACTATCCACAGGAACGCCCTCCTTACTCAAGGCATGATTTATCCAAGCGCTGGCCCCATGAACAGGAATAGTCAATCCACTGCCATCCTCCAGAAGTACAAGGAGACCTTAAAGTCTCACTGAGCAAAGTGTTTAAGCCCTCAACAAAAAGAGTTATATGCCCTCTGCTTCAGGCAACAAGAGTTGATCAGAAAACGGAGTAATACAACAGGATGTCTAGTCGGAATGTCTATCAAGAATAAAATATGAACACAATAAGAGTGTGTATCTAGACAGCAATTTCCTAGGTTTGGGGTTAAGCACTTCTGCCACAAACCAGAAGCACGGGAAGTAAACAATGCAGGTATTTTGCAATAGCAGGAGCCTTTTGGGTGCTTAGTGGGCAACTCTTGCTGAGTAAACTGCAGAACCCAAATTGGTCCTGAAATTACTGCTGCCTGCAAGGACAGGGACAGACAAGATGGAGTTTTGGCCTAAGGGCAACTCTAGAATTACTAGTTTGAGTGAGAAAAGGGGTGGCAAAGATTGTTATTGGAGGAGTGAGGATTTTGCTCTACATTAAATATGCATAGAGGCAAAGTATTTTATTTACCATATTAATGAAGCTTGCTTGACATTTTCAAACTTATTCAGAACGTGGAGCAGATTCCTCTTTAAAAATACAGCCTTTTTGAGTTAGGCCAAACCTCCCAGTCTGCTTTCCAGACTAGTTTTCTCTTCCTGTTCAAGACCATGTGGCAGGAAAGCCTGGAGTGGGGAGGGTAGTCAGTACAGGCCAGCTGAAAAAGTTCCAGTCAGGTGGATGGGGGAATGAAATGGGGAATGGGAAATATTTTTTGGGAAGCATCTGCTGGCCTCTACCTCTTCTCATCAACCCTGTCATAGCCATATCTGGCTGCTCAGGGGAAAGAAAACATTTGGATGCACAGTGAGGAAGGATGTGATTTGTCATTCCCCTTCTCCAAATCTGCCTGTTGGTTGTGCCCTGAAATGTAAATAGGCCAAGGGGAATAGGTACAGGTATACAGGAAGGTTTGCAGCAAGGAGAAGCTCACAGGCTCTTGCAAGGTGTGTTTTGAAGTGAATGTGTTGAAAAGAAGGAAAAAACTGCTGAGCATGTTTGAAATGTAACTGGCAGCTCTCCAACACTTTGTTTACCACATGCTAATGGGCTTTTAACCATTTCCATCTTTTCTAAGATTTGTTTTTTTAAAAAAAAATTTGCCTTTTATAAAGAAAAGCTGGACCGCTCTAGTGCTGAGAGTAATCTCACATTGTGAAAGGTTCCTAACTGGATTGCAAGATGCAACACACACACACAACTGGGAAACGGCTGGATATTTCTAAAGGTGACATTTAACAAGCAGGCAGTGAGGTGTGCTTCATTCTGGCTGCCTGGGCCACCTGCTGCCAAAAGACTACATTTCATTTCTTTATTCCCGTATGTATCAGTTTGTTATAACTGTAAGTTAATATTAAACACCTTATGTTCAAACATCAGACTCTAAAGAACAGGCCTCTTGCTTTGAAGAAAGAGAACTTCAAATCAGGGCTAGTAGGTGTAATACTTAAGGACCCACTCTTGGTTTTTTTAGCAGCCCTAACATGCCAGCATCTGGAGCAGTTCCAGCTAGTGATGCTGGTGAAATTCTCCAGGTTTAGTCACAGAAAATAAGTTGGGTGCTCTTGAAATCACTTCAAAGAAAAGATGGCTCCTTCAGCAAATTCTTGTCCACTTGGAGAAACTCACCAGCAGCAGCCTTCCCACAAAATACCCTCTCCGCCAGCCCCCTAAGACCACTTTTTATTTATGGCCCCCATAACAGCTTCTCTGGCAGCAGCACTGGCGTCTCTAGCATGTTGAAAACCCTACATACAGCAGATTCTTCCCCCTCTAAACATTGCTTCCTCCCATGAGGTCTTCTATCTATCTATCTATCTATAATATTTATACTCTGCCCCTCCAGTGCAATACTGCTCAGGGTGGCTTACAACAATAAGACAGACACAGATACAAGTAACAAAATAAAATTAATTTTTTTTAAAAAAGACAGTTTAAAAACAATTATTAGGCTCAAATTAAAACTGAAAATTATAAAAAGCTAAAGAAGCTAAAGAACCTACCAGATATTAAAAAATAATGATGATATTTAAAAGCCTCCTTTTAAAAGGTGTGTTTTAAGATTTTTTTTGGAAAAACACTGAGGGAGGGAGCATGGCGAAGCACTTCAAGGACATGTAACCTTTCGGAGGACTGAGGACATTGCAGCAGCCTTTGGAAAGACTACTAGTTCTTAGAATCCCCACAGAAGGAACCTAAGTTTAGAAGGAGGGCAGGGGTGGATCTTATCTATGGGCAAAGTGGATGGGCTCACCTTAAATTTCTCAGTCAGCCATGTTGTCTCTTCCTTACTTTTTGTGCACCTACTGCCTCCCTCTGTTGTTCCCTGCTGCTCTTACCTGCAGCCTGCTGCTGTTTTAAGTCTTGTGAGGTAGACTAGGGGTGTGTCCGAACCGGTCCGGCAGCCATTCTGAAGAATGGCCGAACTGCCGGACTGGTTCGGACCTGGCTGGTTCGGGTCCGGGTGGGGGGTATTGCTTTAAGGGCGGGGGGGGCTTACTTACCCCTCCCGCCTGTTTGCCCCCTCCAGCGCCCGTATTCAACAGAATAACGGGGCGCTGGAAACCAGCCGCCCCCCCCCACCGCGGGCAGATTTGGCCAGAAACTAAAGGTACAAATGCCGCCGCCGTCGCCCGCCAGGCCTCCTTCCCTCCCAGCCGCCTGCCCGCCCGCCCGAGTCCTCACCCGATCTCTTGGGAAAAAATGAGAGGAGCTAGCGAACAAAGCTCCTCTCGCTAGGAAGTCCTGTAGCATACTGAAGAAGTTTTGCGCGCGCATGCGCGCACCGCAAAGCACACCGATCGCCGGAGGCCCGGTCTACCCGCCGGGAAAAGGCTGGGTAGACCGGCGATCGGAGGCCCAGTCTACCCAGCCTTTTCCCGGTGGGTAGACCGGAGCCCCTGGTGGCGCAGTGGTAAAACTGCCGCCCTGTAACCAGAAGGTTACAAGTTCGATCCTGACCAGGGGCTCAAGGTTGACTCAGCCTTCCATCCTTCCGAGGTTGGTAAAATGAGTACCCAGAACGTTGGGGGCAATATGCTAAATCATTGTAAACCGCTTAGAGAGCTCTGGCTATAGAGCGGTATATAAATGTAAGTGCTATTGCTATTGCTATTTTAGCTGTTCAGAAGAATCTTATCACCATTTTGGTTAGAGAGCAGGCAGGCTGGCAAGCTGTTGTTAAGTCTGATCTTTTGCTGGCTTTTTTGTTTGTTGGGAGAAGAGGAATGCAGCCTCTGCTTTCTCTCCCTTGCTCTCTGATCTGATCTGTATGCCAAGCATTATGGCCCATTCCCATAATTATGGGAATTTGTATGGCAAAGCATTATGGTCCATTCCCAGTCCCTGGCCTCAGGGATCTCCTCAGAATGCCCCGCGAACTTGCACAGGGCATCCTCAGATTTCCAGGGACCAGGTGGCCTCCGATCCCCACCACCCCACTGGCTCCATGACGGAGCCGGTAGCCATGTGGGCGGCAAATCTGCCTGCCCTGAGAGGTGGGAGTGATCATCTGTGGGGAGATAAGTGCTTTCGGGCTTCCTCCCCGCAGAAGAGGGTAGCCTCCTGCAGCAATCGTGAGGATCACTTCATTTACTTTCATATGTATAGCTTGTGCTTCCTCCAAGTGATGCACATGGTTACATTTATCCTTCCAACAAGCCTATGTGGAAGGTTATGCTGAGAAATAAGTGACTGTCCCATAATCACCCACTGAATGGGTGGTTCATGGCTGAATGGGGATTTGAACTTGGATTCCCCCAGTCTAGTCCAGCACACTGTACCACTCTGGCTGTTATTTCTTCTTGTTATTTATTATTAGTGACTTCAGAAGGCATTTACTCTCCACAGAAGCAGCCTTTTGTAGTTTATCTGTGCTTTACTTGTGACTTGTACAATTCTTTTTGTGTGTGCGTTTGTGTGCTTGTGTTTTGATCCTGCTGTGTTAGATACAAATCTAAACACTACTGTATTTCTGTTAAACACTATAAAGCAACTGATGTTTTCCATATTTCTCTGTATCTCTGCTGATGAGCAATTGAGGTTTGTGTGGTTGTGTATGTGTTTCTATCTTGATCCCACTCATTAGCTACAAATCTACACTTTGCCAGTTATTGCTAGGGCACCTGCCTAGTCCTGTCTCCACCTTGCAGCAGCCCACAATTGGCTCCACCTCTCACTACCTGTGGCTCCACCCATCGCCTGCCCTGCTTAGCACACACACACCCCAGCCACCACTGAGTGGGGCGGGGGGGTTAGAAGTCTGCCTTAGCATTTTTAAAATCAAGGTAGAGAAGCCACCAGTGTTGCCACAGACACTGACTTGGGGGCCATAATTAAAGTGTAGGCAGGTCTGAAAGGGGAGCTGGCACAGAGAGTGTTTCAAGGAAAGGGTGAACTTTTTCAGCCTCAGATTTTCTCATGAAAATTATCAATTTTACCCCAATTCGGGGCAGAAAGAAATCAGACCATTTTTTCAGGAATTCCAAGTTCCCATCACTAGTTCCAATCCAAGTTGGAACTAGTTCAGAACTCAAGCTCTGTTTACACAGCCTGGTAAGGCAGCCATGAAAGCTTCTGGAAGGCCTTGCTCTAAAGACCTTTTGCTACTCAAAGAGGCTCTTCTCACAGTCCAAGTTGGAACTAGTTCGGAACTCAAGCTCTGTTCACACAACCTGGTAAGGCAGCCATGAAAGCTTCTGGAAGGCCTTGCTCTAAAGACCTTTTGCTACTCATAGAGGCTCTTCTCACGATCTGTGAGAAGAGCCTGGGGAGGGTTTGCGAGGAGAGCGGGCTAAGCCCACTCTCCCCACAGACGAGCAACAGTCTGCTCTGGGCGGCCACAGTGGCTGCCCACATGACTGCCGACTCCATCACGGAGCCAGCAGGAGCTGGGGATTTGGGGGGCTGCGCGGCCCCCAGAAGCTCCAGCATGCCCTGCATGAGCGTGCAGGGCATGCTGGAGAGACCCCCCGAGCCAGGAGGCTGATTTTCAGCCTCCCGGTTGGGGGTCTCCTTGTGAGTAGCCATGGCACGGAGCCGCACTGCGGCTACTCACGATTTTAAAAAACGGGTTTGCGGAGTGCTCGCTCCTAGTTTAAGGGGAGGGGTAGTTTGGCGGGTTAACCGCCTGCGAGCCCGGTGGTTCTCACGGTCAGGCGAAATCAGGCTAGGCTCCCCTAGCCCGATTTCGCCTGATCGTGGGAATAGCCTCATATTGTATCAGTAAAACAATGTTTTGCTTGCTTTTGTTTTTCAATCAAAGTGTATTTAAAATGCTACATGAATGTGGTGCTGACTATCTAAAAAATAAAATTAAAAATAGTTCTTATTTAAAATAAAATAATGACTATTGGTTTGATCTTTTAAACTGGCACAAGCATTGGCAATGTGGGGAGAGTTGTGTGATTTGTCAGTGGCATCCCAGGTGCTATCCAATAGGAGCCTTTGATGCATGTACAATGACATTCCAAGTAGTATTTATTATCGTAATAGCCAACTATGAGTGCTAGAAAAATATCCCTGCAACAGAAGAAGCACTAGCTTGGGGAAATATGTCTGGATCCTACACAACAACCTAGTCACAATTCTGCATTTATTAAGTGAGAAAACATCATCTGCAAAGGTATTAATCATTAGGATCTAATAACTGACAAAATACTGGAAACTCTGGTGCTGAGAGTAATCTGACATTGTGAAAGGTTCATAACTGAACTGCATTACACACACACACACACACACACACACACACACACACAGAGTTGGAAAAATCTGGCTGTTCCTGAAGGTGACACTTAACAGTCAATGGCATGTGCTTCATTTTGGTACATTGCATACTATTATAAAAAATATGGTTTGCAATAAACTGAAAGCAGGTAAAGAAAATATGGTAGACACATTGCAAACAAGGTGAAACTCCAAAAATTTGCAGTCAGTATTTAGTATTCTGTATATGGCAGGGAACTGAGAAAGGCATTGTAAAATACAAAATGTCAAAAAACATTAATTTTTTTAAAAAAGTGGACTCCATAGTTTCATAAAACAAGAGACACTTTTCATTGACAGCACTAAACTAACCAGCCAGATAGTGAGCCTTGTAAAGTGGAGTAATGAAGTGCTAACAAGCACCATGTGTGAATTTCAGTGGGGTTCATACAGTAGATCTGGCAAGGAGAGCAAAATGAAATAACTAGGAATGGCAATGAGGATTAGAAGCCCAAGTAAATGGTGTAAACTAGAGATAATTTTGTTTTGTTTTGGAGGAGAGGAGAACTGGCTATGGGGGAGGAGGATTAAGTGTTTCAGCAAATGGTGAGGTTTGCAACACAAAAACAAAATAACATTCTCTATGCCTATGTGAGGGTGGGGGGTGTTAGATGCTCTGATGTATGGGAACTGAGCCACACATCCTTAGTCCATACAGCAAACCAGAGGAATTTCAGCAGTATACCCAGTAGGCAGTAGGGCTGTGCATCAAACTGGAGTGATGGTTGGAACTGATTTGATGCGGAGTATATTGGATAAAATTTTGCATTGGATCAGAATTGGTATGGCGACAGGGCTGACATGATCCGGCTCGGTCTGATGCAAAGTGGAGCAAACTCACTCACTCCCCCTCTCTCTATTATTATTATTTAGTCTAAAACTTGTATTTCCAACTGTTTGGGAATGGGGTGATCTTCCATTTATGAAAAAAGCTGAGAATGGGAGTTCTCTGATGCCCACCTAACACTGCACAACATGTGGGCACAACTACAATAAATATGCATAATCTTCTTAACCTTCTTGATTTATAATTGCCAGTGGTCCTTGAATTATTAAAGAAGTATGATATCCTGACTCTCAGGCATCTTGTTGCTCTATGATCTTGTTCAAGTTCACAGACAGACATGATTAAAAACTTCACCCTGTGACAGGGGATTATTCTAACAAAAAGGACAATGGAAATAATAAATAATAAAGCTTTGTTTTTACTTGAAAAACTATTAATTTAACAAAAACAGGGTTGTTGTTGTTTTGCAATAAGCCTATTTGCATTCAAAATATATTTAAATGAAAACACATTATGTAAAACTTGACATTTGGGTTTTTTTTAAATTCAGAGGCCCCTCATAATATGAGGCCTTAAACTGTAGCCTGCTTAGCTTATGCTTAAACCTGGCACTGCTGTCAGGGCTGCCTTTGAAATTGTGCAACAGCACCACCAGTACATACATCAATGGGGGACTGTGCAGAATGTAGCCTGGTATGTTCAGTACGCTTACCACTTACAGTAGTACACTTACAAATTCAGGGTACAGATATTGTACACTATTATGCCCTAGTGTATACTATTGCATTTGAGGGGTCCTGTGCCCAGATTCTCTTTTAAAATACATGCACTCATTCACACAAAAACATGTACATGTCTTCAGATGCCTGTGCGCACATACAACATAATGTCTGAACAAGGATAGAAGAAAATACTTACTCATATAGTGCATAATTAATCTATGAATTTAATGCCAAGATGTAATGAGGTCCACTAGCTGAAAGGGGATTAGCCACATTCAAGAAGGAAAGTTAGGTCTGTCAGTGGCTGTGGGTATGATGGCTATATGGAATCTCTAAATTCAGAGTCAGTGAGGCCGTTCACATGAGCAGCCCTACCCAGTCTTGTGAGGCCTTACAAGGGTAGGGCTGCTCATGTGAGGAGCCAGGATTGAGGCCAATCCTGGTGCTACACTGCAGGTCGGCCCAGGGATTACCCCTGAGTTATTACCAGGGTAAAAGGGCACAAGTGTGCACTTGTCTCCGGTCATGTGTGTGCTCAGGCTGCAGGCGGTGGTAAAAACGCCCGGCTCTGGGGAAATCCCTCAATGCACCATGCTCCTGCTCCCTCCTCCAGCTCGCTGTGGTGCAGCTCGTGTGCTGCGTGAGCAACAGAGCCTTCCAGCAAACTTTGGTCATGTGCAGGGAGGCAGGGAGGAGCCTGCCTCCCTGCCAGCCCTCCAGCTGCACCATCATTTTTGGTCATGTGAACAACCTTAGTGTTCCACTGAATACCATTGCAGGGGAGCAAGAGGCATAGAAAGCTGTCATGCTCTGCTGTATGGGCTTCCAACAGCAACTGGCTGGCCACTATGGAAGCATATCCAAATAGACAGATGAAGGAACATACATTAATTAGCAATAAACAACTTAAATGTCCATTCATGAGCAGACAATGGAATGTCTTTCGGATGTTTTGGTCCACCAGAGCTTTTTCTCCAGAAACTTTCTCTTCAAAAGCACTAGCCTGTGGGTGAGTCATCACATGGTTGCTGTACAGGCCAGGGGGGAAGGGAGCCTTGGGGGACAGGATATGTTGATTTCCCCTGTATTAACCACTTCAGAAGTGTATTATTTATTTTTAAAAGACACATACTAAGGCATTATTCAAAAATTTGGAACCCATCATTTCACAGACACATAATTATAACCATCCTATTCCAAAATGCTTGAAAACCATTTTCTTGTTTTATACAAACTAGTTAGAGATCGCTTACTGTAAACAGAATAGACATTTCTTCTTCTCTGAAATTCATCTTGACAACAGCTGGGTGGGAAATATTTGCAATATTTTTCCCACACACAAACCTCCCCTCCAAGCTTCCTTAAGGGGAAAAAAAGCCAAGAAAGAAAAAATTGTAGTCAGACAGCAATCTTATGTTTGTTTGTTTGTTTGTTTAAAGAGACATTAAGTTTTAGGCGGTATAAAAATATGTAAAATAAATATAAATGAATAAATAAAGGTTGAGATGTTTCAATCTGCAGAACTTCAGTTTAACATGGTTGGGTGTTCACTCTGGCTTTTCAATTCAACATTTCATCCTGAACTAAAATTAAACTTTTTTTAAAAAAACCTGTAATCCCATATGAGAAAAATGTGTTAGATCTCACTGAGCTCATGAGATGTTCACATGAGCAGGTACAGCATAACAAGCTAAGAGTTGGCCAGATTTTATTGTAATGAAGCTTTTAATAAGAGTGGGAAACTCATGCCTCCTTTTTATTATAGGTCATGGAGAAGGGGTCCCCCCCCCCAAAAAAAATTTATGTCCTTAAAGGATGGTTTGGCTCTTTGGGGAGTGAAGAACTCTTCATATTTGCAAAACATAAAATCTTCTTGAAGGATCATATTCAGTGGAATTAACACTTCCTACGTACACTTGGATGAAAATTCATTATAAAATGCCAAATGTGCGGCCCAAAGTCCCACTCTTTGGAAAATGCATACCTCTTCACACATGCAAAGTGTATAGGCCAAATGTGTGTGGGAGGGTGCAGGGCCATAGTGGCAGGCCCTGTCCAAACCGATGTGGATTCAATTTAAGGTCAGAATAGACGCCCACAAACATTCAGCTGCAGTGCATGGAGCTCTCCCCATGTGACTAGGAACCCTGCTTTTTCAGGATTTTTAGTTGTGTGAAGAAAGCCCTACACTTATGTAGCTACTTATATAGTTGTGTATGCAGGGCCCCTGTTCTTACTGTACATCTTCCCAAGAATTCCAGTTCAGTTGCGTATCTATATATTTTGAAAAATGGGTTGGTTGGTGCGAAATAAAGTCATACTTCCTGATGACCTGCATATACCAAATTTTGCATATACAATCCTGCCACTCCCCTACACATTTGGAAATTAGCTTAATGAACTACTTTTTACACCAGAATATGCTCAGTGAGAAATTAAAAAAAAAAAAATTTAGAAGACATTCTGAATATCATGCTTCCCAGTTACTTACAGATACCAATTTTTGCTTGAACACTCTTACCACTGAAATTAGCTTGATGCAGTACTTTCTGCACTGCAATATGCTCAGTGACAATTTATTTTTGTGTGTGTATTTCTTAGAAGAAAATCTGAATATAGTCATTATATTTTAACTGTTATTGTTCTCAACAGATTTTTAACACTCACCAATCAAATCAATAATTCCAAAATGATATCATGTCCAAGAGAAGCAGATTTATCTCAGATTCAAATTTGCTATGATTCAAATTTACTGTGAAGCTATTCCCACGATTAGCAAAAATCCAGGCTAGGGAAGGCTAGCCGGATTTCTCCCATCGTGGGAAGCAATGGGAGCCACGTGGCTCCCAGTGGCGTCTCAGCGGCAAACCCATTTACAGACCCTGCTGCTCAACCTGGGTTTGGGGTGCAGGAGCACCCCAAAACCAGGTCAAAGGATCATATGTCGCCGCAGTGCGGCTCCACACTGCAGTGACTCACAAGTAGAACCTCAATGGTGAGGCTACAACAAGCCTCCTGGCATCGGGGTGGGGCTCCCCAGAATGCCCCGCACGCTCACACAGGAGGCCCCCAAACTACCCCTCCCCACCCGGCCGATCTGGCCGCCCAGGGAGGGCTCCCTGCTCATCTGCGGGGAGAGCGGGTCAAGCCTGCTCTCCCCGCAAACCACCTTTAGGCTCTCCACACTGTTCATGTGGAGAGACTTCATATGTGTTAATTATTCAATAAAATGAATAATGTCTGAATTTGAAATTCCACAAATGTCAAACTGTTCTTTTACTTCCCTTCTGCAAGCTCATTAATAAAAAAAGTATATGAAACAAACAAACAGCCCTCAAATATTGGTTCCACCCATTCATGGGCCACTGTCCTGTACACCAATTCAGTTATTGGGGGGGGGGGGTAGTATTCTCTATTTTCCACCACCCCAAAACTAAATTGGTGTATCATTGAAAGAGCTGCTCCTCCAGCTTCTCAGCTGGTGTGCAGGGAGATTTAAAGAAGCAGCGCAAGAGGTACAGGCTGCTCCATCCACTCTTGCAGCACTTCTTCATACCTCCCTGTGTGTCAGCTGAGAAGTGCAGGGAGAGTGGCTCTGGACACCTGACACTTTCCTGCACTTCTCAGCTGGTGTGCAGAGAGGTTTAAAGTTTAAATAGTCACTTTCCCCAGTCCCCACCCAGGCTTCCCCATCCACTCTCGCCGCAAGAGTAGTTTTTTAGCTAAGGAACTTAACCCCATTTGGGGGGCTAGGTCAAGCATTCCTATATCATGGTTTCTGCTAATGTTACCCCCTGCAATATTAGAGGGCCTCCTGCATTTCATTCCTTGAGCTTTCCCAGCAGTGTAATCTACACAAAATGACTTTGCATGTCAATATACTAGAGGTGAGGCCAGTTGTTGACTGGGCAAAGTCATTTTGTGTAGATTATACTGCTAGAAAAGAGACAGAGAGAGAGAGAGAGAGGTGTGTGTGTGTGTGTGTGTGTGTGTGTGTGTGTGTGTGTGATTTTAAAATGAATTGTTCTGCTCACTTTATTTATCTATTTCTTCATCACCACTGCTTTTATTAATTTCACTTATTCTGCCAGGAAAATATTTTTATTATCTGCCGTCCTGGCAGATGGGTGTGATTAGTATTTCAGGTGCCTGGGAGAGCCAATAGCTCAGAATAAGATAAGACTGTTTTCCTTGTACTAATGTTCCCTCAAAGACTTGTGTAGCAGTACAGTTGCTTACATTATTCACAGTGAGCTGCCCAATGAAGATGGCGATGCACCTGCTGCTTCCATGTCAGCCAACAGCCTGCCTGCACTACCAGCAGAAGCAGAGGCTGCTCCATGCCTACTACACTATAGGCCCATCTATGGTTGCCACAGGCTCATCGGGTGGCAACCTGGCCCTTCTCTATAGCTGCTCTGGGGCTATGGAATGTGCTCCCTGTTGAAATAAGAGCTGCTTCATCTTTTGACAGCCTTTTAAAAACACTTAGGAAGCACTTTTCTAACCTTTTAAATCCAACGTTCAGTTAAATTTTAAATATGTTAATTGTTGTTTCTAATTGTGCTGTATTTCATTGAGTCAACCGCCTAGAGATTTGAATTTTGGTGGTATATAAATGTGTAAAATAATGAATACATAAATAAAATGCCACACATTAAACTAGTCAAAAATACCTTTTGAAAAAACACAGCAACATAATTCTTTTCCTTGCAAGGTATAAAGGAAGAAAGGACAAAAAGTGGTAAGCTTTAAAATATATATATGCTGAGGGATTGGCAAATGTCTTTTTACAATAAGAACCTTTTTATTGTTCCTCTTTTCCTGCAAATAGATGAGGAAAAAGCCACAGCTGTATTGTATTCCCCCCACAAACACTAACATTTAAGAGACTCCTCAAACAGATAAAGTTGAGACTGTGGCTGAAAAATCGACTCAATGATTGTTTCAGAGAGGACAGAGAAAGGCAAACCCCGTTGACCTTTTCTCCCAAAGATGTCATCTTTATGTCTCTGTGTGCACATATTTTGAAACCAACAGGGTGGGGTCTGTTCTTAGTTTCTGCCTTGTTTGCTAATTATGGAGGGAGATTTCTTCCCCCTTGTTCCACCCACCTTGTAGCCGTCATTGCCATCCCATAGCCAGTCGAACCACACATGATACTAGTCTGCTCCAAATACAAAACAGGCCCTTATGGAATCTCAAACACTACTTTGCACATCCTACCACTGACCACAACAGAGCTCTCGTTTGCCAGTGACACAGGGCGGGCGGGCGGGGGGATATTTTGTTTTTCCTCATTCCTGTATTTCTCTGTCTCTGTCTGCAACAAAACTAACCCCAGAGCTATTATTTATAGTTATGAGGTGAGAGCTGAAATCTAGCAGGCTGGTGAGAAGGGGGGAAATGGTTTCTATCCTTGCTAGAGATATTTGAGAGATTCTATACAGTAGGATACATCTAATGAACTACAGTTCTTTTTCTCAGTGAGGAAGAAACTACCTTTTACCTGCATATCATAGCTTATACCTCAACCCTAAACACCTCATTGATAACAAAGTTCCAAATAAGCACTGGTTATTAGCTGAGAGAGTGTCCATTTGTTCTTCAGATCCTTTTGTTGAACTGCGGCTATTATACAACTAACCAAACTTCTGCAATGGATTAGTAAAGGGGATTTCTGACAACAAATAGCATAACACATGTGCCCTATTCAGGCAATAAGGTTTTTCTCGTGACTGTTGGTTGGGCAGGGAGGGCAGGTGGGGCAGAAGGCAGGGTTGCACCTACCATCCCCCACCCCAGACAATGGATGGAGTCCTCTGTGGTGTGCTGTTGCATGCCTTCATGATCCACGTGGATCTCTGGAGGCCAGGAAAATGGGTGTTGGCCTCCAGGAATCCCATAATGCACCACACAACAAGCACTGTGCATTTGGAGATTCCCTCATGAGTTGGGCACTCTAGGCACCTGACTCAGTGTGTGCTCAGGCTGTGTGCAGCCCAAGCACCCACACAACCCCAAACCTGGGTTGTATTCCCAAGCTTGCTAGGGAAGCAGTGCCAGGATTGGCCTCGATTCTGGCGCTGTGCACAAGTAGCCCAACCAAGGCTTGGGCCAGCCTACCTGGGTTGGGCTGCTCGTGTACACAGCCTATGTTGTTTGCATGTGTGAATAACCTGTGTTCATTGTAAAAGTGAACCTGGGTACACGGCCCTCAAATAGGGATGTGCATGAACCCGTTCGGAGGCCCTTTTATGGGCCTATGAACAGGTTAGAACACCGGGCAGTTTGGAGGCTCAAAGGCAGTGGGGGACAACTTTAAGGGCAATGGGGGGTGCACTTACCCCACCCTCCGCTTTCTCCCCATCGGTGCTCCATTTGTAAAGACTCCATCAGGGTGGAAGCATACCTCCCTGCCGCCCTGTTCCTTCCTTGGCCGGAAGTGCCGGGTGCACATGTGTGTATACGTTGCACTCACTCAGGCGCACCTGGCACTTCCAGTCACTTCCGGCCAAAAAGGGAATGGGGTGGCAGGGAAGTAGGCTGCCACCCCGACGGAGACTTTACAAATTGAGTGCCGGCAGGGGGGAAGCGGAGGGAAGGGTAAGTGCACCCTTCCCCACCCTTAAAGTTGTCCCACCCCCACCTTCAAACCGGCCCCTGCTGGTTCTGTGCACATGCCTACCCTCAAACGCATGGTACAGACACAAAGCGTACTGCTGTACCTGTGTCCAACATGACAATGTGAATAACTGTACCTGTGTACACTGTACACTCGTGTTTGTTTTTTTTAAAAAATTATTTAAATTTATATCCCACTCTTCCTCCAAAGAGCCCAGAGCGGTGTACTACATACTTAGGTTTCTCCTCACAACAACCCTGTGAAGTAGGTTAGGCTGAGAGAGAAGTGACTGGCCCAGAGTCACCCAGCTAGTTTCATGGCTGAATGGGAATTTGAACTCAGGTCTCCCCGGTCCTAGTCCAGCACTCTAACCACTACACCACCCTGGCTCGTGGTGTAGGAGTTTTCAGCATAATGTCTGAATAGGGCTAAAGGTTTCCCATCCCCTAGATTAAGCTACTGAAGTGACAAAGGTTTGGGGGTAGGGGTGGGTGGGAATCAGGAATGGATGTTTATGTGAAAGGACTGTGATCTCAGTTCTGGTATTGAAAACAAATTCCTGGACTGGGCATGTGTTCAGCACTGCCCTGTTCTTTTAAAAAGTATGTCAGCTCCCTGAGCCACAATTTTGCACCTGGCTTCAGTTTGTAGACCTCAAAGGTTCTATTATAAAAGAAAAGTAGGTTCCCCCTAGCCTGAGGTCCACCCTCCACTGACCAACTTAATTATATGAAATGCTTTTTTAAAAGCACCTCAGTCCAAAGCCTCACACATGCTCCATTATTACAGAGAGCAATCCCTTCTCAGGGGAACTACTGTGCAAGGTGGAGAGCTGGTCTTGTGGTAGTGAGCATGAATTTCCCCCTTTGCTAAGCAGGGTTCACTTTGGTTTGCATTTGGATGGGTGGCCACATGTAAGCACTCTGTGCTGTAAGATACAGTGGGTATAGGAAAGAATCACCCCCTTTGATAGACCTTAAATTCTGGTTCGCTTACATCCTGAAATGAAAACACAAAGAAAATTCCCTTCACCAGCTGTACTTATCCAATGCAACCTGTAACATCCAACTGAAAAACATCACAATTACAGTCCAGAAAAAGTGTCAGAAACAAAAAACAAGAATTACTGAGATTGAAAAAGGAACACCCCCCCCCCAATCTCAATATTTTGTTGAACCACCTTTTGCTTTAATAACAGCCTTGAGTCTGTTGGGATACTTCTCTATCAACCTTGCACATCTAGACGGAGCAATATTTGCCCACTCCTCCATACAGAACTGTTCAAGTTCAGTCACATTGGATGGTAGGTGTTGGTGGACTGCTATCCTCCCTGGATCCGGTCGGCCCTCCAAACTGGATGGAAGAGCAAGGAGGAAACTGGTAAGAGAGGTTACCAAGAGGCCAATGGCCACTCTGAAGGAGTTAAAGGACTTCATGGCAAAGAGTGGTTGTTCTGTGCATGTGACAACAATTTCATGAGCGCTCCACAGATGTGGCTTGTTTGGGAGGGTTGCAAGGAGAAAGCCACTTCTCAAGAAAGGCCACATTAAAGCTCGTTTGAGCTTTGCCAGAAGGCACCTTGAAGATTCTGATGCCAAATGGAAAAAGGTCTTATGGTCAGATGAGACCAAGATTGAACTATTTGGCCTCAACACCAAACAGTACACCTGGCATAAATCCAACGCAGCTCACCATCCACAACACACCATACCTACAGTGAAGCATGGAGGTGGCAGCATCCTGTTGTGGGGGTGTTTCTCTGCCTCAGGGACTGGGGCTCTCGTTAGGGTAGAAGGAAAAATGGATGGGGCAAAATACCATCAGATTCTGGAAGAAAACCTGCTACCCTCTGCCAGACAGTTGAGGATGGGCAGAAGATTCACCTTTCAACATGACAACGATCCGAAGCACACAGCAAAATTGACCACACAGTGGCTGAAGGAGAAAAAAGTGAACGTCCTCATGTGGCCCAGTCAGAGCCCAGACCTAAATCCCATAGAAAATCTGTGGAGAGATTTGAAGATAGCAGTCCACCAACACCTACCATCCAATGTGACCGAACTTGAACAGTTCTGTATGGAGGAGTGTGCAAATATTGCTCCGTCTAGATGTGCAAGGTTGATAAAGAAGTATCCCAACAGACTCAAGGCTGTTATTAAAGCAAAAGGTGGTTCAACAAAATATTGACATTGGGTGGGTGATCCTTTTTCAATCTCAGTAATTCTTGTTTTTTGTTTCTGACACTTTTTCTGGACTGTAATTGTGATGTTTTTCAGTTGGATGTTATAGGTTGCATTGGATAAGTACAGCTGGTGAAGGGAATTTTCTTTGTGTTTTCATTTCAGGATGTAAGGGAACCAGAATTTAAGGTCTATCAAAGGGGGTGATTCTTTCCTATACCCACTGTATTTTCCCTTAGGGGATGGGGCTATAAGTCAGTGGTAGAGCATCTGCTTGCATGCAGAAGGTCCCGGGATCCATCCTTGGCATTTCCTAGATGTTTTCTATACCTGGCTTTTAACCTGCATCTCCTCCAGAATGGAGGAGTCCTAGTCACTTTTTGACTAGGTTTATCCCAAAGTCCCTGCAAGATATCAGGGAGCACTTCACACACAATTCAGCTTTTTCACTGTACATTAGAATTTCGCCCGATTTATATCCGAGGGGATATAATATATCAGAGGTTAAAAAATCCACTTTTTGTGACATTTGTGGGGGGGCAGCTTCGAACTTGCATAAAAGCCTCTCAGTAAACCCATGGTATGGCTGTCTGTCTGGGAAAGCCCCAGGTAAGGCCAGGGAAGACTCCAGCCTGAAATCTTGGATAGCTGCTGCTGGTCACTGTAGACAAAACTGAGCTAGATGGCCCAAGGGTCTGACTCGGTATAAAGCAACTTCCTGTGTCCCTAAGTGCAGGTTTGTGCCATCAATTGAAATAAACAGGATCCTCAGAATGAAGGAGCTACCACACTTATAAGAAATCAATGAATGAGGGCATGGGAAATGCACGACTCACCAAGAATGCTACTTAGATTTCATTCTTAAAAGAACTTCTCTAACTACGGTGTTTTCCAGAATGGGGGCTTTACTATGGGAGGAAGTGTTGTAAATTAGAACAAGAGTATATAAAGTGTGTATAAGCATAAATCGGGGTCAGAATGGGTGGTACACATTGCTGCTTTTTATTACAGATTATTACAGTTTTTCTTCCTTTGGTTCATTCAAACAGCAGGCTTCCCCTTTCAGCCAATTTCCAGCCAGAGGAGGCAAGGATGCACTCACCTTTGCTCAAGTAGACAAGAGAACAAAGGAGTACTTGTGTGTGCACATGTGTTGTGCCCAAGGATTCCCCTCCAACTGTTATTTTCTTCTCTTTAAAAATAAATTCCCAGTGTTCTTGAGCAATGACAACTGCACGCTAGTCAGTTATAGTCAGTTAACACTCCTGTCATGGAGTGTTAAACCCCAACCATACCATATAAATTCAATATCCTATTTTGATTTACTAATTTACAATTTGCTTTATAATAAAGGAAATTTCTGTTTAAAACCTAACAAATTGCTTCTTGTAATGATTCTTAAGTAAGCACCCCTTAGAAACAGCCAGGAGTGCCCTCTCCTCTCAATAGGGGAGGATGATAGCTGTAAATGGTAACCAAGGAAGCAAAAAAATTGCTTCACCCCTTCTGTCGGTCTGAATGAGTACAGATAGCCGGGGCTGCAATTATTGTTTGCTTGAGTTTGTTGTTGTTGTTTTTGCCAAGGTGCACTTGTGTAGCTGCACAGCAGCAAGAGGACTACCATCATATTTTCAAAGTGGGAAAGTGGTCTTCATGCCATAGTATGGATGGACAATTACACCATGGCAAACACACAGAAAGCTTAAGCGAAAAATAATTGCCGCTACTACTGTCTGGATCAGAACTATAGAAGAGGGGGAGCTATTTTTAGCTTCCTTGCTTGGCATTTATGTGTAAATAGACATTTTATCTAAATAGCTGAGCCACCTAATGGCGCAGCGGGGAAATGACATGACAAGCAAGCAGAAGGTTGCTGGTTCGAATCCCTGCAGGTATGTTTCCAAGACTATGGGGAACACCTATATCAGGCAGGAGTGATATAGGAAGATGCTGAAAGGCATCATCTCATAATGCGCAGCAGGAGGCAATGGTAAACCCCTTCCTGTATTCTACCAAAGACAACCACAAGGCTCTGTGGTCGCCAGGAGTCGAACCAACTCACCAGCACACTTTACTTTATTAAATAGCTGTCCAGTTGAAAAGAGAGGCACCTTCACAAGCTATGGCTGCTCCGTGCTCCCAAGCATGGCAATTTAAATGGGGATTTTTACATAGCTGCTTCTGTGTAAAAACTATGTTGTATACATTGCACCCACTTAATTCCCCGCACACACCCTCCCAGGACTGGGATGCAAAAACTTGTATACCTGGAAGTTTTACACACAGGGCTTTTAAAGCCCTTTAACTCGCATCTCCTCCAGAATGGAGTGGGTGCGTTCACATATTGGCCAGATTTACCCCGAATTCCCTGCAAGTTATTGGGGAGCAGTTTACACTCAATTAGGGTTTTTCACCGCATGTTTGAGTATAGCCTGATTTATATCCAGGGTTTTTAAAAATCCACTTTTTGTGTTGGCTTTTTTGGACAACTTTAAGTTCGCAGTAAAGCCTCCCAGTAAACTCGCAGTAAAGCTGCTATGTGTAAAGGTCCCAGGTGCAGTAGTTGGACTTTCCTGTGCACTGCTGTTAAAGCACTAGAACACCAGGGGATATAGATATAGATGAGAGCTGGTCTTGTGGTAGCAAGCATGACTTCTTCCCTTAGCTAAGCAGGATCTGCCCTAGTTGCATTTGAATGGGAGACAACATGTGAGCACTGTAAGATATTCCCCTCAGGGGATGGAGCCGCTCTGGGAAGAGCAGGAGATTTCAAGTAGTGATGTACATGGACCAGTTCGCAGGCCATTCTAAAGGCCTGCGAACCAATTTGCTGGGGTGGGGGGCAGTTCGTGGTTCGATGATGTGGGGTTGCTCTTTAAGGGCGGGGGGGGGTGCATTTACCCCTCCCGCTGCTTTCCCCCTGCCAACACTACTTTTTTGAAAAGCATTTGGGGCAGCAGCGTACCTTCCTGCTGCCCCTTCCCCCGTGCCTCAGCAAAAGGCTTCAGAATGTGTGTGATTGTTTGTGTGCACAGTGCGCACATGCATCACGTGTGTGCGTCGCATGTGTGCATACGTCAGACACACACTCTCTCTCTCAAAATATGATAAATAAATATAGACAATGGGCAAGACGTTTTGGTTTCTGCCCTCTTCAGCTGCTCTGATGTTATAGGAAGGTACAGTAGCTGTAGTGATAGTTATGGAATGTCCGTGATGGAGTGTTCCGAAGTCTAGGATTGGCTGCTGCAGACATGTCAAGTGCTATCCTCGAGGTGTTCTGAGTGCATGGATCCAAAAATTATCTTTTCTGTTTGCGGGTGTTAAAATGTTGGGTTACTGGATGTTCAGGGTTTTTTTGTAATAATTACAGACTTGTGATTGCAGTACATAGGATGGATAACAGAGGCGCTCTTACCCCGGGACTTCCAGGCCAAAGTCCAGGGCCTCCACATCTCCTGGGGGCCCCTGTAGATAGAGATAGAGACATTTATTTATAATAAATATAATACACACACACCAGTGTTAGATGGGGCTCTGGGCCAGAAGTAGACTACAGGGTGCAGGAAGCAAGTCTACCTAGAATTGGAATTAAGAGGGGTAGTAGGCAGAGCCAACACTCCCTGCAGTCACTCCCAGACAGGCAGACCTCCATCTCATGCTTCATCTCATGGGTCTTTCCACATGGTTCCGCAAAAATGCGGGAGTATCTCACACTGCGGTTTTCAACACTCTTCCAAAGTTCAACATTTTAAAGATGCTTATATCATACATTAAAGGCCAATCATCATGGGAAAAAGCTGGAAAATGCCACTCGTTATATGAGCAACACGTTGCTGTTACCTTACTGAAGGCACTGTAAATCCATTTGAACTGAAGACATCTGAACTCCCCCGAATCCTATTTGTAGCAAAGCAGGAAGAAATTGCCATCTGGAAAATAGCTACAATGTTAGGAGCAGTCCCTATTTCAGTGGACCCCACTACTGTCTGTCTCCTTGAAAGGGAAGCTCCTGGGTCTCACTGTGCCTCAGAAGTCATGCAATCAGAAAAGAAGCAGCTTTCAGAAAGGACAAGTGGGAAGCCCACAGCACTCTCTCTTGTGTTAGTAAAAGATTAAAAGGATTTCTGGCATGCAGCCAACAGAGGCATGAGTCACTCTAACTGCTGTTCCAGAAAAAGGCTGCCCTGATATGCACAACACCTTTCAGGTATTTCCAAATTCTAATCAGAACTAGGGAATGGGGCCAACTCTCTGCAGCCAACTCTCTGCAGCCAACTCACTGTGGGATACCTCAACACGGCCGACTCACTGCAGGGACCAGAGGCGTATCTAGGGAAAATAGCGCCTAGGGCAAGCACTGAAATTGCGCCCCTTGTCCAAACTTCTGACACCCATCTTTCAGATAACTTTACCATAATACTAGCTGAAAACTACAAGTCTGAAGGTCACATACAAGTCACATATCTGAATATGTGTACAGCGACTTATACATACATGTATGTGTATATCTATCTATCTATCTATATATAACCTGTAGCCCCTTCAGGGGGCTTCCTAAAAGCCATGGGGGGGTCCTGCAAAGGTCCCCCCCCCCGCTGGCCTCTAGAGCCTCACAGGGACCATTTGAGCATGTGCAGTGGCAATTTCTTAAAATAATTTTTTTTAAATGGCCACTGAAAACAAAATGGCCACCGCACATGCTCAAATGGCCTCTGTGAAGCCTGGCATGGCCTAGGGCCTCACAGAGGCCATTTGAGCATGCATGGTGACCATTTTGTTTTTGGCAGCCATTTTTTTTAAAAAAAATAATTTGTAAAAATGGCACCCCCTTCAAGTGGCACCCGGGGCACGTGCCCTGCCTGCCCTACTCTAGACACGCCCCTGCAGCTGAAACTCTCTGGAGAACAATCTATCCCTAGATACGCCCCTGGCAGGGACAACTCAATGAGAATCTCCGACAAACACTCCAAAGCAGCTCCCTGCTCTCTCTTCGCTCTCCAACAAACCCGATAGTGCCCCGCACTTCAAAGCAGTTCCCAGCTCTCTCTTCACAAACAGCCCACCTTCATGTGCCCCACACTTCGCCTTCAAGTGCCCCACACTTCAAAACAGTTCTCTGCTCTCTCTGTAGGGATGGGAAGTGGGCGAAGGAGGAGAGCAGCCCGCTCCTGCCAGCAACCAGTGGACATACAATTATTACTTTATTTGAATTTGAGTCACAACCAGCAAGCCTGATAGTGCCCCTCACTTCAAAACAGTTCCCTGCTCTCTCTATATGGGGCTTGGAAGTGGGCCAGGGAATAGACTAGCATTTTACTAGTAATCAATATGTAGCCACATTAAACAAACCACCACCACTTATAGGCCCTTATAACTGCATGAATATAACCTCTCCCACCATTATCATAGAATTTGCATACAAATCATTTGCATAAAAACAGTTATAACTTCAAGCAAACACTGTAAATTTAGACATAAGAATAACAGCCAATTCTGAAACTGTCAGTGTTCATAAACAGCCCCCCCAATTTGGAAAACCCATACCAATTACAAGGAGAGCCAAACACTAGCATGGAATTCCATAGTGCAATAAAATGCTATTGCTATGCAAGCTCTGGAAATAACAATGCTACATGGATGATAAAATGTATGAACAACAATGCACCAAGCGGAACTGTCCTAGACCCATTTCTGCTTGCTAGACCCATTTCTGCTTGATGTGACAAAAATGCACTAGTAAAACATCAAAAAACATTTCTGTTAAGAGATATGATAATTGTGAGCTATGGCACGCAAGTATTCTATGTGGCTTCTATTGTCGTAATTGGACACAATCTTTGAAAAACACTCATCTGCTTTGTGGTATTTCTTCAACTTGACTGGAGGACTGTGGCCTGAAATGAGCTGTTCGTAATAGGCATCTCTGCCCTTCTGCACCATTCTGATGCCATCAATGAACTTCCAGATCATAGGATGGCACATTCCAAGTTTGGCTCGGAGGTGACGATGAGCAGCTTCGGCATGGTTGTTAGTGTGATCATCGCCATTCAGTGTTCATCGAACAGATTCCACATTGGTGGAGGAAACAAAGAAGCCAGTCTACCATGTTCTCTCCTACCTGGATGACCGATGTAGCTGTCCTTGAACCAGTTGAGAAGAGGTTGAAGCTCTTCGGGCAAATATTCCTCCAGAGTTGCAATATGTTCTCCCAAGTCCGGGACAGGCACGAATGCCAAGGCCACAACCATTTTGGCCTTAAGGGTGAATTCCATGTCTCTGTCGAATTCTTGAACAGCTCTCATCGATGCCAAATGCTTCCTCATATTCTGAACCAGGTGGAAGAAGCAACCATTTAGAGCAGTTTCTGGGAAGCATTCCCTTACGGCACTCATCACAGCCATTTTGTAGTTGCAGTGAATGGACTGTGGCCATATGTTAGGCACCAGTGTTTTTATGGAATCAAACAACCGCTCATACGTGGCATGCTGTTTGTTTGTCAGAAGGGCGTACAACACCAGATGCACGCCCCCGTACTTTGCTAGGATCACATAGACCTGGGCAAAGAGTCTGGGGGCTATTGCAAATGTGCCGTCCATGTACCAGGTGTCTGATGTTTTCAGAATTTGAAGCCAGCTTGTCCTGCCAAATATAAGAATCCTTCTGGACCCTTCTCCAATGTCACCAAGCAAGAATGACTCCTGCACGCCTGGTGTTGGTAAATAGGTCGTGTATTCCTTGGGCAATACAAAGTCATCCAGGCTGACTGGGTCCGAAGGTGCTGCCTCCAATTGATTTTGCCTTCGCCGGATTGTTTTCCATAAAGCTACAGTCCTCAGAATTACAGCATGAACCATTGAGCTCATATTGGACATGCAGGAATGTCCGCTGGTTGCTGGCAGGAGTGGGGTGCTCTCTGCCACCTTCGCACACTTTCCATCCCTTTAGAGAGAGCAGGGAACTGTTTTGAAGTTCGGGCACTTGAAGTGCGGGGCGGGCTGTTCTGTGCCTCCTTTGCCCACTTCCAAGCCCCATATAGAGAGAGCAGGGAACTGTTTTGAAGTGTGGGGCACTATTGAGTTTGTTTATTTGCGAAGAGAGAACTGGGAACTGCTTTGAAGTGTTTGTCGGAGATTCGCATTGAGAGTTGGCCGCAGAGAGTTGGCCTAGACCCTCAGAACTAATGGGCCCAGGCACAGAGCATCTGCACCTCTAGTTGAGCCCAGCCGTTTTCTCCTGCTCACTCGCCTGTCAGCTGCCCCCGGCCAGCTGCCACCTCCTCCAGTTGGCTGGCGTGGTCGGCAGCCTCCTCCCGCCGGCTCAGCTCCTCTGGCCAGCCACCACCTCCCGCAGGTGTGGCTCTGCCACTGGCCTCCTCCCCCACCCAGCCGCCTCCACTGGCTGGCCTCCTTCTCCCGCTGGCCTCCTCCGCCAGCCGGCATGGCTCCACCAGCTACCATTGCTATTTTCTGTCCTGCTTGTGAACTCTTGCGAGATTTCCGCCGTTTTCTGTCCTGCTTGCGAACCCTTGTGAGATTTCCACCATGTATTTTTTCCAGCACATCTTGGAGAAATAAGTATATAGATGCTGACAAACTGACTGCCAGCATCTATAGATGATTGCCAGAATCTATTCACTGAGAGGATTAAATCAAGGATGCCAGGACCTTTCTCAGGAGGACAGGAACTTTGGATGTTCCTAAGTCAATCAGCCCATCATGATCCCTGGAATCTTCCCAAGGGAAGGGCTGACACACCCCTTTCCCTAATATAAGAGCTATCTCCAAAACAATGCCAGCTTCCCCAGCGAAAAGACTATTTCAATCAGGCTCTTGGACAATTGTCTAAGCCTCTCTATTTCAAAAGACTTCCCTTTGAAGAACCATCACTTCTTCACAAATCTCATTGTCCAGCAAAGCTCACTTTAGAGTATAAGTATCAGATTGCCAGAATGGGCACTCTGAACACAACCATTCCAGAATGCCTAGAGAAAACTGGGGTTGTCTCCCAGAGGCCTGTGGCTGTGCCAGAAGGTCTCTGTCCTTCATCTCCATGCTGCCTCCAGGATCTTCTCCTGGTTGAAGCTCACACATTGTGGTTTAGGGATGTGCACAAATGTTTTGGCAGGGTGGGGAGCAGTACTTTTAAGCATAAGTAAAGCGGGTCCTTGCCTGCTCCTCCACATCTCAGCCACTTTTCTTGGCACAGCACTGCACTACTCAGAAGTCTGCATGCGGCCACGGAGCTTCACCCAGCAGCCTGCTTGCGGCAACAGGACACACATGGCCACCATGCATGTGCGGCGGCCATGTATGTCCCGCCACCGTGTGCAGGCAGCTGAGTGAAGCCCTGCGGCCGCATGCAGACTTCTGAGCAGTGCAGTGCTACACCTGGAAAAGTGGCTGGGTGGTGGAGGACCAGGTCAGGACCTGCTTTACTCATGCTTAAAGGTACCACTCCTTGTCCTGCACAAACAATTCAGTGTGCTTAGCCAAATCAATTTGGTGCATCCCTACTGGATGCGCTAAATTGATTTGTGCACCTCCCTACATTGTGGTTTCACCCAGTTCTCTTCTTCCCGTCTCTTTCTTCCCAACCTGCTGTCCAATTTCTCTGTCCCTGTGTTGCTCCCAGCCCTCTTCCCACAAGAGCTGAATGCCTTCATCCTTAGGATCTGTTTCTCACTCCTCTTTTATTTTACTATCCATTTATTTACTATCCATTTTACTATCCTATCTTTTATTTTACTAACCCATCCAGAACTACGGCAGATCTAAACCATCTCTTGGGTCCTGACCCCCGCCCCTTCATCTTATTTGGATTCATCTTCAGTTTGTCATGCTTCATCCGGCCCATTATCACCTCCAGGCAGGCATTTAGGGAAGTTATGCCGTTTCTTGATGAGGTCAATATGGATAAATAGATTTGGGTGTCATCAGCATATTGATTACATCTAGTGGTGAGTCCGAACCGGTCCGGCGGCCATTCTAAGGAATGGCCGAACTGCCGGACCGGTTCGGCTCTTGGTGGTTCGGGTCCGGGTGGGGGGTATGACTTTAAGGGCGGGAGGGCTTGCTTACCCCTCCCGCCTCTTTGGCCCCCTCCAGCGCCCGTATTTAACTTAAAAGCGGGGCGCTGGAAACCAGCCGCCCCCGCCGCCGCTACCACCGCCCCCCCGAGCAGATTAGCAATTAAGGGTGCCCCTGCCGTCGCCGCCCGCCAGCCAGCCAGCCAGCCCTCCCTCTCAGCTGCCCGCCCGCCCGCGTGTGTCCTTACCTAATGCTTTAAGTAAACGAGAGGAGCTACCGAACGGAGCTCCTCTCGTTAGCAAGGCCTCCAGAAGACTGAAGGCGCTTTACGCGCGCGCACATGCGCGCACCGCAAAGGACGCCGGAGGCCCGGTCTACCCGCCGGGAAAAGGCCGGGTAGACCGGGCCTCTGATCGCCGGAGGCCCGGTCTACCCGGCCTTTTCCCGGCAGGTAGACCGGGCCTCTGGTGTCCTTTGCAGCGCGCGCATGTGCGCGCGCGCAAAGCGCCTTCAGTCTTCTGGAGGCCTTGCTAACGAGAGGAGCTCCGTTCGGTAGCTCCTCTCGTTTACTTAAAGCATTAGGTAAGGACACACGCGGGCGGGCGGGCGGGCAGCTGGGAGGGAGGGCTGGCTGGCTGGCTGGCGGGCGGGCGACGGCAGGGGCACCCTTAATTGCTAATCTGCTCGGGGGGGGCGGCGGTAGCGGCGGCGGGGGCGGCTGGTTTCCAGCGCCCCACTTTTAAGTTAAATACGGGCGCTGGAGGGGGCCGAAGAGGCGGGAGGGGTAAGCAAGCCCTCCCGCCCTAAAAGAAAGGGCCCCCCGTCGGTGCCGGTCCGGACTGGGCCGGACCGTGCACATCCCTAATTACATCTTGCACCAAATCTCCTGATGATCTGTCCCAGTGATATTCATGTAGATGTTAAAGAACATTGGAGACAGTATGGATCCTTGTGAAACTCCATACATTAGTTCTTGCTTTCCAGAGCAACAGTCTCCAATCAACATCATCTGGAATCTACCAGAGAGGTAGGAAAGGAACCACTGTAAAACAGCGCCACCCAATCCCATCTCCCTCAAGTGACCCAGAAGGATACCCCATAGCCTGAACTCCATAGCCTGCTCATAATCTGTATCATCCAAAACTGCCTGGGGCTGAGAGGCCACCATCCACTCAGTCACTTTGCCCAACCATGGAAGAACTGGAAATGGATCTGTAATTGGCTGAGGGATCCAATGCAGGTTTATTAAAATAAAGGTGAAGTGTGCCATCAAGTCGATTTTGACTTCTGGTGCCCACAGAGCCCTGTAGTTTTCTTTGGTAGAAGGGGTTTACCATTGCCTCCTCCTGCGCAGTATGAGATGATGCCTTTCAGCATCTTCCTATATCACTACTGCCCAATATAGTACCAGCGGGGATGAGAACCGGCAACCTTCTGTTTCTTAGTCAAGCATTTCTCCACTGTGCCATGGTCAAATAAAAGCCTCCTTGAGACAGGGAGGCTATTCACACGATTGGATAAAATCAGGTTAGCGGAGGCTAGCCCAATTTTCTCCCATCGTGAGAACCACCGGGTTCAGCTGCAAGCCCAGTGGTTCTTCAGTGGGTAAACCGCTAAACTACCCCTGCCCTAAAACCAAGTTTGTGGAGCGAGCACTCCACAAACCCAGTTTTTTAAATCGTGTGTTGCCACGGCGCAGTTCTGTGCCGCAGCAACTCATGAGTAGACCCCCGACCAGGAAGCTTAAAAGCAGCCTCCTGGTTCGGGGGTCTCTCCAGCATGCCTTGCGTGCTTGCGCAGGGCATGCTGGAGCTTCCGGGGGCCGCACAGCCCCCGATCCTCCCAGCCCCTGCCAGCTCCGTAATGGAGCCGGCAGCTGTGTGGGTGGCCACTTCAGCCACCTGGAGCAGACTGCCTGCTTGTGTGTGGGGAGAGTGGGCTAAGCCCACTCTCCCTGCTAACCCTCTCCAGGCTGCTCCCACTGATTGTGGGAACCGCCTCAAGGAGTCATCCTGCCCTTCCTCAGAGAAGCAGTAACACAATCACTCCGATGCGCCCTCTCCAACCAACATCAAAATTGGCCCCATGGTATTCAGAAGAATTTCAGGAGCCGAAGTGGCAAGTTAGATGACTAGAGCACAAGTGGAGGAAGACTTGATGTGAATCCAACAGATCACAATACAGATCACATTTGAAGATCTATGCTCTGGAAGTACAGGTGGCAAAGAAGTGGTTCTTTTCTGCCCACATTGCTTCCACAAATTCATGTCCAGTGGAATTGTTTAGGGTTGTGAGAGGGCTAGTACATTCCCCCTCCCCCTTGAATTTGAACTTGGAACCATCGGTCACTTGCTATGACATCTTTAATGACATTTTTTGCAGATTAAATCCCTCATATTCAGACCTGTGAAGGGATGAGGCCTGAATCTCTTCTTTTTGTGTTACAGAGTTCTGTATTGAACACGTCTTTGCTTACTCTCTATGCTCTGTGTTTAAAAAAAATACTGTGCAGGAGTCAAAAGTTCATAGCTCCTGTTCTACAGTTTGATTTGGGAGGGAGAAGAGTTGTATTGGTTAAATTTTGGAGGGAAGAGAGGGTTTGATTTGATTGGATCTGTTTTAAAATAATGGAGGGAACTTGAGTTCTTTTGATTGGTTTGGAGGTGGGGGACAAAATAAAAGGAGGCTTGCCTGCTGCAGAAAGGTTGTTCAAGTGAAGGAATTCAAGGCATACAAGTTCCAGTTGGAATGAAAGCTGGAGTCTTGGAGACCCAGGAGAGAAGAGCTGAGAAGAGCTGCTGAAATCAGAGCTGAGGAATCACTGGGAGAGTGGAGCTGAAACTCTCTGGAGAACAATCTATCTCAAAGCAGCTGAAGGATCAGTCTGGAACTGAACCACCAGAACTGGACATAAGAGCAAAACCTGAGGCTGAGAAAGCTAGGTCACTGACTAGAGGTCATTATAGGAAGACTCTGAGTTAGGTAAAGACTTTGAGTTAAGGCACAGAATTAGATGCAGGTTAGTTTGAATGCATTTTTCTCGTATTTTATTTGTCCTTATGCTCATTTGGCTGCTGTTTCTTTGTACTAAATTTTTCAACAGAACTACTGATTAGAATTGAACTGTTTTAAAGTAAAATTTCTCTTTTTAATTTTTTAAAATAAACTATAGCCTCTGTCTGTTTTTCCCACCCCACGCTTAGAAGCCTTTCCACCCTAGCTAACTTTGAAGGAAATAGAGGTCTGGAGGTCTGTTTTAGTAGATACAGCCAGGAAAAATACAAAAGTCTACTTGGTGGCAGTGGTGAAGCTTAAGATCACAGGGCTGATTGATACCGGGTTGTGTCAGGGCCAAACTAGATTCCACAGTTACTGCAGAGTCTATTGTGGATGTGTCCAGCAACTCCTTTTATAGAAGTAGATTAGATCACTTTGAGATTGTGACTCCTGAGGATGTGGATAAACTGCTTCCTGTGGACAAAATGTAGGACTGTACATTATATATATTTGTTCATCAGAAGTTTATCTTGCCTCCCTTTGTACCACATTGTTCCAATGCATAGCTTAGCCCCCTTGGTTTAAAAAAATCCCACAGAAACATGCTTTCCACAAGATGTGTCCTGTAATAATGAGTTCGGGAAAAGTTCCAAAGCCATCATGCTTTTGGTATCCTTTCTTCCATGTGACAAAACTGACCCTCCTTATTGGATGTTTGAGGGGGAGCTAGGCCAATAGGTGCCTTCTAGCATTCCAGAATAAATACAAGAGAAGAACAATTTTTAATTGATGCTGTGCTTTGGACATATAAAAACGACACTGGAATTAAAAAAGAAGTCTTATATTATTGCCATCCTTTTTACAACAAGAAGAGCACAACCAAACTTCTATTGACATCTACAAGATCAAAGCCTGCTTCAGTCTCATAAAATATACTGGCTGGCATCCTGATTTGGACAAAGTGCTTGCATTGAGCAAAGTTGAGCTAGCACAAGAAGATCACACATTTATTCTAACAACCAGAAATTTGCAGAATTGTGCAAGAGTACTATAGTACTCTTGCACAATAGTTCCCAGTAAAATAAATGAGGCATGCCACCGGTCGTGCAACTGTTGTGTTAAGTGTAAGCATGCTTGTGGTAGTGCAACATTAGTCTGGAAAGCAAGCTCCCAGCTTACTGCAAGTAGGTAGCACAGCTTCTCACTAGCGCAACATCCTTCAACAAGCACTTTGTTAGTCAGGATGTCAATCACCATTGTTAAAAGGCAAGTTCCCCTTTTAATATATGAGCCAAAGGTTGTCAGTTGCTGTTTTTCCCCTTACTACACTGAGCTGATCTAGATTAATGTCTTTGAATGACAAACAATGTTGTTTTGATGGGGAAAAGAAGGGGACTTATATCATTATTTAATCAAAGATCTCAGATAATTCATTGTTCAAGATCTCTCTGTTCCGCTGAAGGAAAATTTAGATCTGTGCCCAGATTAATCAATATATGTTAATATTATGTGATAGGTTGATAGGGATCAACATATAAAGTGCAGCTAGGCCTTTGACCTATGGTAGCCCAGGGGGCGGGGCAATGATTGTGGCATTTTTCATATGAATGGGTTGGATCCAGCTGACCACAGAGAATAAGGTTTAGAAAAATAAAGGTGGAATCTGCCAGAGTGTCAATGTTAGGAAATAAACCCCAGGAAGAGTAGCTCAATATCACAGTCTATCTTGTGTCTGCATAAAGTAAAGTTGTGCCATCAAGTCGGTGTCAACTCCTGGCGCCCACAGAGCCCTGTGGTTTCCTATGGTAGAATGTAGGAGGGGTTTACCATTGCCTCCTCCCACGCAGTCTGAGATGATGCCTTTCAGCCTCTTCCTAAATCACTGCTGCCCGATATAGGTACTGGGGGGATTCAAACAGGCTACCTCTTGCTCCCTAGGCAAGTTATTTCCCCGCTGTGCCATCAGGTGGCTTAGGTCTGCATACTGCCATCTTAAACATAATATGATGCAATAAATGTTATGTTGAAACTTTTACTTTTATGTTTGGTTTGTGTTCTTTTCTATGGGCAGTGGGCAACCAACTGGGGTGGGATGGGGGACCTGGAAAGATTTATCTTAACCCTGGTGCTGCCGCCACCAGGCCATCCTTCCTTTTGGCCGGCAGGCGGGCCAGAGAGGGCAGCTGTGCTGCCCTCTCCGCCGCCCACCCGCTGCCGCCACCATTCCCCCCTCATCCCCGTTGCTATGTGGCAGCTCGCTCATGAACTCTTGCAAGAGCTACAATGCATGGGATTAGTGATGGGTACAGTGGGGATCATGCAATAGGTGGTGCTCTCCCAGGTAACCCAATCCTAAGCCATTTAAGGCTTTAAAGGTAACTAGCTGAGCCAGGCTCAGAGCATCTGTACCTCTATTTCTCCCCCATTCTCCCCCCCCCCGGTCCTGCCGCCGCCATTCCCCTCACCACCTCTGTTTCCCCGCTGGCCCTCCTACCCCCAGCCCTCCTATCCCTGGTGCTGCTAAAACCATGCTATCCTTCCTTTTGACCACCCTCTCTGCCATCCACCTACTGCCGCTGTCATTCCCTTCCCTGCCATTTTCTCCCCCCCCCCGTGCTCCTGACCCCAGCGCTCTTGCCTTTTGGCCAGCAGGCAGGCTGGAGAGGGAGTGTGCCGCCCTCTCCACCGCCTGCCCAGCGCCGGTTTTGCCCGCCAGCTGGCCCCCGCCAATTTCACCCAGCGGCCGGGCCACCCTTCCTTTGAGCCGGCAGGTGGGCTGGAGAGAGAGGCTGCCCCATGTAGAGTGCATTGCAGTAGTCAAGCCTAGAGGTTACCAGAGAGTGCACCACAGTTCTGAGATCATTATCTTCAAGGAATGGATGCAGCTGTCGTATCAACCAAAGTTGATAAAAGGCACTCCCAGCCATAGCCTCAACCTGAGAATCCAGAGTGAAGCCTGGGTCCAGAAATACTCCAAAGCTATGCACCTGATCCTTTAGGGGGAGTGCAACAGGAGGATCTACCATGACGCCTTACCAAGTACCACTGCCGTGCTTGTATTCAGCTTCAATTTATTATCCCTCATTCAGTCCATTACTTCCTGTTGGCAGGCATTTAGGGGCATTATGCCATTTCCTGATGATGATGTCATGGAGAAATAGATTTGGGTGTCATCAGTGTATTAATAACACCCAGCTCTAACCTCCTGATGATCTCACAAGCGGTTTCAGGTAGTTGTGAAAAAGCATCAGAGATAGAATTGGGCCCTGAGGAACACCATACAATAGCTCTCATTTCAGAGAGCAGCTATCTCCGAGCAGTACCACCTATTCCCAGATCCCCCAAACAATCCAGAACAATATCATGGTTGATGGTATTAAAAGCCACAGAAAGATCCAAAAGAACCAACAGAGTTACACTCCCTCTGTCCATTCTTTGGTAGAGATCATCCATCAGGCCAACCGAGGCTGTCTCCACCTCATAGCTCACTTTAAAGCCAGTTTGAAATGAATCTAGATAATCAGTACCTTCCAAAACTGCCTGGAGTTGATCAGCCACCACTCACTCAATCACCTTGCCCACCAAAGGGAGTTGGAAATTGGCCTATAATTATCCATCACTGAGGGTTCCAGGGCAGGGTTCTTAAGCAAAGGTTTCACAATTGCCTCCTTCAAACATGGAGGCATCCTGCCCTCCCTCAGTAAGGCATTTATGATGTCAACTAGGCTGTCTCTAACAACCTCCCTGCTAGACGTTATAAGCCATGTTGAGCATGGGTCCAAAGGACGTGGTAGTCCGAACACTTCCAAAGAGCTTGTCCTCATCCTCAGGAGTCACAAACTGTAAATCATCCATTCTAATTGAACCAAAGGAGCAGTAAGGGCACGAGGGGCTGTGCCTCTCCCCCACACAACAGAAACAAACATACTAGTAAAGGTTCCGACTTACCAACAGCCAGGGAATCCTTCAGAGCAGGGAGCTTCCTCCAGCCCTGCCTTAACTTCTTGTTTTGGTCTTACTGGCTGGAATAGCTGCTACTGAAGTTGCTATCTTCCACGCAATCTGATTCCTCGGGGTCTCCACCTGGCACTGCCTGCAGGAAGAACTAAAATGATGGGTTAAAAATGCACCTCCTGGTTGCTTCAGGGAGTATATTTTTAATATGTGTTTTCCCTTCTTCCTGGGGGCAGTCCCCAGAGGAGCCCTCTAGGAATCAGATCGGCTGGAGCAGCGTGAGTAGCAGCTGTTCCAGCCAGTGAGACCAAAAAAAAAAAAAAAAAAGGAAGTTGCAGGGAGGGGAGGAGGGACTGCACTGGAGGAAACTCCCTGCTGGTAAGTCTTATCTTTTTTTACTAGCTTGTTTGTTTGGTGGGTGAGGGAATGCAATCCTTGCTTTCTCTGTTATGTCCGTCTTTTTACCTTTTGCCCTTCCTTTTCTCCCTTTCTCCCTGCGTTTTGCCCTGGTTTTTCTGCTTCTGCCTCCTCCCCCACCGCACCCCGCTCCACAAAGCTTTTCTGTTTTCTATTTTTGCCCCTGCTTATCTGTGTCCCACCATTCTGTTTTCTTCCTGCAGATGGCATGGAGAAAAGAGGGGTGGGGTGGGTTGGCTCCAACCTCAGCAACCCTGTCCCCCCACAACTCCAATGCCCACCAGCCACTACTGCAGAGGAGTTACTGGACACCTCTACAGTCAACCCTGCCTCAGCAATAGAGTCTAAGTCAGCTCGAATGTGAGATATTTTATTAGCAAAAAAAAGTTGTTGAAAGCATCACAGCAGGATGATGAAAAATCCAGATCTCGGTTCAAAGTGGAGGCAACCTGAGTCAATCTCATCACAACTCTGAACAATTCCACTGGATGTGAACTTGTGGTTGTAGTACATGCAGGATAGAATTGCTTCTTCATTGCGTGTATTGCCACAGAATAAGCCTTCAAATGGGCTTTATGTTGTGTCTTGTCGGATTCAAGTTGAGTGTTCTTCCACTGCTGCTCTAGTCTTCTCCCTTGCTGTTTCAGCTTCCGTAGGTGTTCAGTGTACCATAAGGGCTCATACAGATCTTTTGAGCCCATTAGAGCTATATTTTTATATAATCCACAATGACTTCCAGTCACACTGATACAGACTTTACCAATCATGAGATGGGCCTCTGTTGCCTCCCACCATTTACCAAGATGCGGTTTTCATGCACTTATTTATTATTATTATTATTATTTTACATTTTATATCCCGCTCTTCCTCCAAGGAGCCCAGAGCAGTGTACTACATACTTAAATTTCTCCTCACAACAAACCTGTGAAGTAGGTTAGGCTGAGAGAGAAGTGACTGGACCAGAGTCACTCAGCAAGTATTATGGCTGAATGGGGATTTGAACTCGGATTTCCCCAGTCCTAGTCCAGCACTCTAACCACTATGCCATGCTGGCTCTTATGCAACCTCTCAAAAGTTACAATTATGATTTTTGCCAAATAAATAAATAAATAAATAAATCTGCATTCAGCTCTGCATGTGGCAAGTAGTTTTTCCCATGACTGGCTCAGCAGCCTACAGCAGTGCAGCTAAAAGTCAAGAAAAAACTGTGGCTACTATAGACTTAAACCTGTAGTTAAGTGAAGAAGCCTCTGAAGATACGTCTAAAGAAACACAGATCCTGTAGTAAATCACTCCTTTTAGCAAGCTTCACAACCTGCATGTTACACTGAGAAGTAACCCCCTGAACTAATTTACGGCAAGTGACTTTTAGATCAAGTTATATGATATTTAGCACTGTTCTGTCAAGGGTGGTAAATGGAGGTGTCATAAATATCTGGCTTTATCATCTGCTGACCCATAATCCAGATGCCAGCCAAATATAAATCATGTGTTGCATGTTTCCAGATTAGGCAGGTCAGGTTGCATCAGGAATCTCATAATTCTTTTGTAGGGGCAGGAGTGCCCCCTGCTGGTAACAGTATAATATATGAATAAAGGGGTCTCTATTTTTTTTAAGCAAGTCAAACCAGAAGGGACATTTTGAACCTAAAATCATTGACTTTGACTGTTTGCTTTTGGCTTATTACTTGAAGAAGTTAATGTACCCATTCTGAAAGATTTAGAGACTTTCTATGCCTATTTTTACATTCTTCTTGAGCCAAAATACACCTGATATTACAAGTAATTATTAATACTAGTTTAACCCACGCAGAGCATCTGCATGCTAGTACTTGATTGCTCCCCTGACCCCCTGCCAAAGCCCCCCTCACCTCAGAGATCTCTCCACCTTCACCTGAGCTGCACTCCTGCTCCTCTTCCTCCATTCTATTGCTTCTGTCCCCCTCACCCCTCTTGGTCACTCTTCCATCCCTTTACTCCATCCCCCTCACCCCTCTTGGTCGTGGCTGCAGCATTGTGGTGCCTATTGGCCAAACTGCAGCCCCAGGGACCTCCCCACCCTCACCCAAGCCCTGCTGCTGCTCCTCCCCACAGGAGCGGAAGCAGCAGCGGTTGACCAGGCCCTTCCTCGCTGCCACCACCGCCATGGCCACCCGTTCCCCTCAGGCTGCTGACAGGCCCGGGCCTGTCCCTTGCCTGCTTCTCTCCACCAATGGTCTCAGTAGCCCAAAACAGCAGCAGTGGTTGACTGGGCCCTTCCTTGCTGCCACTGCCTCCATGGCACTCGTTCCCCTCAGGCCACTGACAGGCTCGGGCCTGTCCCTCGCCCTTCCTTCTTTCTCTCTTCCCCTCCCTTCTTTTTCTCTCTTTCTCTCTCCTCCACTCGCTCTTCCCCATCTTTCTTCCCACCCCCTTCTCCCTCCCCCCCTTCCTGAGTTAACAGATCTTGTTCATCTTGTTTCCTCATCTAATTCACACAATGGCAGCCTCCTTCTCCTGATGGGGCTCTTTCCTCCCTCGTGATGACCCCTCTCTTTGCAGACCCCTGCCCACTGTCCTTTTACATGTATATAGATTCCTCTCTACAATCAAGGACATCTTCTGACCAGTAACAGCTGCATTCCAACTGACCTTAACCATCACAGGCACCTCCTCCCTATCTGCAGATGGAATCCCCACTGCCCAATCACCATGGTGCTTCTGCTCTCACAGGCTCCTCCTCCCTATCTGCGTATGGAACCCCCACTGCCCAATCACCACGGTGTTTCTGCTCATGAACTCTCATGAGAGCTGCCAAACACAGGATTAGCCACAGGTATACCTTAGAGAATTATATAGAGAGAGTATTCATTTATCAGGAATATTAAAGCAATCTAAAATAAAACCTAGATACAGTTAAGATAAAGCTGTATTTTACTCAGTGCTTCCATCTATTTTGCCTGTACATAACAAACTATAGAAGGTGAATACAGAAGACTATTTATCACCAAGTAACTTACCACTAATCAATATTCTGTAAAGTCTTGCCAATTTTATTGTCCCAGTGCATACCTGAATTCCTGATTATATGCAGATGTGTACATTCAACACCTTCAAATTCTTATTAAAGTAATACAAGGTATAAGCTGTCCTGCTAACTGAGGAAAGAGGCACCTTTTGAAGTGGGGACTCTCTTATATTTAGCAGAGGGGCAACAACTGTTCCTGTTCATCACAACATAGCATCTTTTCCCATGGCTGATACTGGTATTCTCTTGTGTTTCTTTTAGTCAGTGAGTCCTTCTGAGACAGCAAACCACTTTCTCACATCTTTGCTATACAAATTGTTTACCCCTGCTAACTGGGCAAAGAGGCACATTTTAACATGGTGATTCTCTTTATTTAGCAGGCGGAGAGTAACTGGCCTACCCAGCCCCAGCACAGTATCTCTCCAGTGACTGTTGCTAGTGTCTATTTTATGTTTCTTTTTAGATTGTGAGCCCTTTGGGGATGGGGATCTACATTTATTTTTATTTCTCTGTAAACTTCTTTAGGAACTTTTGTTGAAAAGTTGTTTATAAATTGTTGTTGTTTTAAGAACCATTTTGCATGAAAAGCAGTATATACCAAATCATTTAAAAAAAACAAAACACAATAAAATGAGTGTCTGCAATCTCCACCTGCAGTCTACTCCCACTTATTTGAGAGTAAACCCCATTGGACTCAAAGATGTACATACTGTGCAAGCGAATGCAGGTGGCTTGAGCACTGCCTGCAAGCACTTGTACAGGCACTCCCCAACTTATGAACACCCAACTTATGAACAACTCATACGTACAAACAAAGCTCCATAATGTATTAAATTCATGAAGCCCCTGACTTACAAATGCCAACCTGCACCTACAAACATGTCGTCCCAGATAAGAACTACTGTGTTTCCCTGAAAATAAGACAGTGTCTTATATTAATTTTAGCCCCAAAAATGCACTAGGGCAATTAGCAGTACATCAGAAATTACTGCTAGGTCTTACTTTCGGGGTTGGTCTTACTTTCGGGGAAACAGGGTATATGCATTCTGTGTTGTGAACATCCAACTTACAAATGAACTTTTGGGACACAACCCATTTGTACGTTGGGTACTCCCTGTAATCACCGCAGATGGGGCTGCACTGGAAAGCATCCCTGCTTCATTTTAAGGGCTCTGTGCGTGCAGATGTGTGACATAATGCCCATTATCTCCTCACAATAGAACCTGTACAGCAAAGTGGGGCTGCCCAGGCTTGCAGCCCCATTGGCGGTGATTAGAAATGCACAGAGGTGCAGGTGGTGTTTGAGCCGCCCATGTTCCCTTGCACAATATGTAAGCCAATGGGACTTACTTCTGAGTAAACAAGCATGGCTTTTTTTGCTCTTTCTCTATAATGAATCAATGTAGTATAGTGATCAAACTAGGAATAGGAAGAACTAGGTGCAGGTCAGTGGTATTGTTAAGGCTGGACTTTCGGGCTCAAGTCCAAAGCCACTGCCCCCAGCCTTCCACCCCAGCCCTAGTGTGGGGGGGAGCCCCCAGCTTGGTGGAGGAGTGCAGAGAGCGCCTGAAGAAGTCCTCACCCTGAGCCACAGAACTGACTTCTTCTTTCTTCCCAACTCCCCCTTCTTCCCAGACAATCTGTTCAGGCAGCAGCCAGCAATTTGCCAGGTGAGTGCCAGGTGAGTGCCAGGTTCCTGCCCTGCTGTCGGTCTGAACTGCAATTCCTAAGCTCCCTTTTGGTGCCTCAAAGGGCTGGGATCCCGAAAGGCTGCTAGAGAATTTCCTTATACTTGTGGCTGCAACCTTCAAGATGCAGGTTAGGGCAAATGTCCAAGGCAGGGTGGTTTCCTCTGAGTGTGATGGAAGGTTCATGCTAAGCCACAACTTTGAGTTTAGCTGGCCTTG
Source organism: Hemicordylus capensis (assembly GCF_027244095.1). NCBI lineage: Eukaryota > Metazoa > Chordata > Lepidosauria > Squamata > Cordylidae > Hemicordylus > Hemicordylus capensis. The sequence continues at coordinate 314,400,351 of NC_069657.1, forward strand.
AGTTTAGCTGGCCAGTCAACCCCCTCTTCACTCTCATCTTATTTGTCTGTTATTTATTTACTAGCCTACCCACACAGAGCATCTGTGCACTCTTTGGGGCCGGCTGCTCTCTTGCCCTCCTTCCCCCTTCTCCTGCCCCACAGTCTCTTGTCCTCCTTCCCCCTCCCCTCTCTCTTGCCCTCCCTCCTCCTTCCTCCTGCCCCACTCTCTTGCCCTCCCTCCTCTTCTCTCCTGCCCCACACTCTCTTGCCCTCCCTCCCCTGCCCACTCCCCCCTGCTCCCCTCTCTTGCTCCCTGCCCTGCCCTCCCCTCCCTCCCCTCTCCCACTCCCTCCTGATCCCCTCCCCTCCCTCCTGCTCCCCTCCCCCTCCCTCCTGCTCCCTCTCTCTTGCCTCCTCCATCTCCTGCCCCACACTCTCTTGCCCTCCCTCCCCTTCCCCTTCCCTCCTGCCCCACACTCTCTTGCTCCCTGCCCTGCCCTCCCTGCCCTCCCCTCTCCCCCTTCCTCCCACCTCTCTCCCTCCTGCCCCCTCCCTCCTGCTCCCCTCCCCCTCCCTCCTGCCCCACACTCTTGCCTCCTCCCTCTCCCTCCTGCCCCACACTCTCTTGCCTCCTCCCTCTCCTGCCCCACACTCTCTTGCCCTCCTTCCTGCTCCCCTCTCTCTTGTCCTCCCTCTCCTCCTCCCCCCCCCAACCCGCACTGTGCATCTTACCTCAGTGGATGGCAAAAAGGGAACCTTCTCCTGGCCGGCGAAGTCCCACCACCTGTTTCCCTCCCACCCCGGCCTCCAACTGGAGCCAGGGCTTTGCACCGTCACCTGTTTCCCACTCATCCCTCTTGCCAGCGCCTACTTTGGCCGTCCTGCTGCCAGCGCCGCCTCCCACGTCCTCCCACCACGTCCTTACCCGGGACGGCCTGACCTCCACAGGCCGTTTTGCGGCCCGCCGCTACCACCTGCTGCCATTTTTCTTGCCCGCGACTCTCGCCCTTTGGCGGCAGTAGTATCACAACCTGTCGCAAGAGTTCCCCCGCCAAATCCTGGGCACATATGCCGGCTAAGCGAATTAAATATATAGATTAATTATTTATCTGTTCTTTATTTTTCAATGTAAATTGCTTGGAGAACTTTTATTGATAAGTGGGGCCCGACCGTAACCTACCTCACAGCCTTGTTGTTAAGGTAAATCTGGGAGAAAGCATCTTGTACATTGCTCTAAATTCCTTGAAGAAGGGGTGGGATAAAAAAAAGGAAATCAATCTATCTAATCTTCTCACCCTGTGCCAGGCAACCAGTTTAACAAGCAGTTACAAGGATACTGTGGCAAGTATCCTTGTGGCAAGTTTCCGCTTGCTAAATCATCATCTGTATTTATCCAGTAATAAGGTTTGCCTGCAGAAAGGGGAAAGTCACAGAGTTTAGATTTTACTCATTGCTATCAAGTGTTGTTCTCTGCCCAGTTGGTTATTAAGATGAGCACATCCATCTAAGCAACCTTTATCTCATATCACAACACTTGCCTGAATGACTGCAGAATCAAAAGCTAGTCTTGAGTTCCAAAGCTACCTAGTAAATCCTGTTAGTTGTGAGAAAACTGTAAAACCTTCTGTGTCCTCACAGTATATTAGCTGAATAAAGATTAATTAACCTGCACTGATTTTTTTCAGGTTTTACCTTGTTGGCATTGAGTTGTTTGCCCCCACAACTCAAACAAAGGGAAATTAATGAACTTTGATGAGGATTTTCACTGGCAACAATGAGAAAAAATGGAAGAACTATAGGCCTTGATTCAAATCCAAGGAACTGATCTTTATTCAGTACGAGGAAATGTAGCACCATCTTCTGGACACCAGAATACTCAGACTCTAGACAACCATGCAGTCTTCTGTAGTTATTTCAAGATCAGCACATATAGGTAGTAATGTGGAATAAAGAGTGAATATATTGTCACCTTTTCAGCCTGGTTTAGGGAAATTCCTTATTTCAATGGATGGAGTGGCTGCAGAGAGGGAGTTCTACAATAAAGCAACATTGCCTGTGAGGTTCAAACTCTCTAGCATTTGTCGTATCAGAATAAATAAATAAATAAAATTTGCTCTCTCTTGTTCTGACTCCAGATCCAGCTATTTTGCCTCAGCTGAGGTCTGCGGTTTCCATATAAAACAAAATCAGTTCCTCGAGTGAAATGCATCTCGTTCCTGGACATCAGCACAGGCCTTTTACTAAAGAAGCCCACTGCCACAATTTTTGTTGAAGAATTGATCATCAGTCAACTCCCAAAGGGAAGTAGACCTCCTAGGGGTGGCCCACTGTGTTGCAGTGTCTGAGACAAAACTCCAAATGCTGCCTTGCCCCACGCCATTGGTGGGGGTCAACGATAAAACTGAACCTCTCAAGCTTTGAAAGTGGTGCAGGAGTGGAGGAAAGGTTGCTGGCAGCCTCCCCTTCTCTCTTTGTGCTTCTTGCAGACATTGCAAAGTGTGTGAGGAGCAGCACCTTTGCAAGGCTTGCAAGGCTCCCATCAGTCCTGAAGTGCTGCTTTGATGGCAGCAACAGGGGGCATTTTGCTGCCCCGCTGGTGCCCCCCAAATCTGCCACCTGGGGTGACTATCTCCCTGTCCCCTTCCTCATAAAACAGCCACCCTTGTCTCCTTCTGTACACTTTATGATCAAAATGTGTAGTTATAGACCAGCAGTTCTTTACAGGAGAGAATTCAGAGGTACAGATGGAGCTTCTTGCTAACATGGAGTTTTCCACTGTCTCTTGCAGTGGAGGAAACAGACAGGTTTGTGTATGCAAAGGGATGTGTACATGGAAATCTTTCTTTCACTCTAATGCATGTGGAAGCACATTGTGCCCAAAGCCTCTGGATTCACTCAAAGGACTTCTGTGAACCATGATATAACAACAAAATCTGGCTAAGAGGGATAAAATCTCCCTTTTAAAAAGCACCCAATCATTATCATCAAACTCACCGGACAATAGCCTTCCTTTGATATGCTGCAGTCAAAAATGATGTAGACAAATTTGATGTGGTAGGGAAGCCTAAAGGTTACATAAGAACAGGCCTGCTAGATCAGGCCCAAGGCCTATCTAGTCCAGCAGCCTGTTTCACACAGTGGCCCACCAGATGCCGCTGGAAGCCACAGGCAGGAGTTGAGGGCATGCCCTCTCTCCTGCTGTTGCTCCCCTGCAACTCCTGCTGTTACTCCCCTGCAAGTGAGTGAGTGGCATTCTAAGTCAATGTGAAAAAGGAAAAAGAGCTTAAAATATGACTAAATTAAAAGTATGTAATGTATTACATAATATCTATATTATTAATTCTCCAAGAAGGGCCATGCGTGGGGACGTGGTAGAAAGGAGGCAATTGGCTGACAGAGTTTGCAGGCAGAAGCACCTGACTGGGCAGGGGGGATTCCATATGCAGATAGGGAGAAGGAGCCTTTAAGAGCAGAAGCACCATGGTGACTGGGCAGTGGGGATTCCATATGCAGATAGGGAGGAGGAGCCTGTGATGGTTAAGGTCAGTTAGAATGCAACTGTTACTAGTCAGAAGATGTTCTTGATTGTAGAGGAGCAGAATCTCTCGATAGATAGATAGATAGATAGATAGATAGATAGATAGATAGATAGATAGCAGGCAGGGGTCTGCTAATTCACACAATGGCAGCCTTCTTCTCCTGAAGGGGCTCCTTCCTCCCTCACAAACCATCTTTTTGCCGACCCCTGCCTGCTATCCTTAGACAGAAGGAAGGACAAGGGACGGGCCTGAGCCTGTCAGCAGCCTGAGGGGAATGAGTGGCCATGGCAGCACTAGCAGCAAGGAAGGGCCCAGTCAACTACTGCTGCTGTTTGGGGCTATCGAGGCCATTGTCAGAGGGAGGCAGGCAGGCAAGATGAATTGAAATCATCTTACCATTTATTTGCGTGTTGGGTGGTAGGTATCACCCATCATGCCCTACCTTCCAACCCACTTTGATGTCCCTAGGAGCTACCCATGGGGAACAATGGGGTGTTTCAAGGTTCCCCATTGTTCCCTATGGCTGAAATGCACAAAATGTTTTGAGGTTTGTTCCGTCTAAATAACCAGTTCGACCACTATTTCAACAAAATGGCCATCTGAGTTTTGTTTTGAGCTCGAAACATAATGCAAAATCTGTTTTGTGCACATCTTTACCACTGATACCTAGCATTGCTTTTTTATATTGAGCCAGACCACAGATCCTTCTTGCTCTTTCTTGTGAAGCCTGTGATTGGCAACATGTTTTATCCCATCTTTCAGAATTTCAAGCTGATGGGATAAAACATACTGGGGTGGGGGGGCTTTTGCAATCCTACTAACTTGGACTACTTTCTTTGAGAGTTAATGTAGTACAGTGATTGAAAGACTGAGCTATGAACCAGGAAGTCCCTAGCTAAAATCTTGGCTCAGACATGAATTCATTAGGTAGGCTTAGGCATGCTGCCATGTTTTAAGCTCAGTCTCTTGTCTGCAATATGGGGAAAATGCTGACTTACCTTATAGAGGCTTTGCAAGGGTTACTGAGATACCAGTAAAGTATTCTGAAGCATCATAATACTACATAAATGCTATTATTACTGAGTGGAGAGCTTGAGGGCCAATCCAGGGTCACCATACATGTAAAACTCCTTAAAGCCATACCTAACAGCAACTACCTAGAATAAGTTGCCCCCCCCAGCAGCCCACGCGCTCGCCCTCCCCCCTGGCAGCCCGCGCGCTCGCCCCCCCCCGGCAGCCCGCGCGCTTGCCCTCATTCCTGCTCCTCCTCCTTCTCCATCCTGTTTCTTCCATCCACCTCACCACTCTTGGTCACTTCTCCATCCCTTTACTCCACCCCCCTCACCCCTCCTTGTCGTGGCTGCAGTGTTGCTGGTGCCTATTGGCCATGCTGCAATCCCCTATCCCCAGAGACCTCCACACCCTTCACCTGAGCCCCACTCCTGCTCCTCCCCCCAGGAGCAGCAGCAGCAGTTGACTGGGCCATTTCTCGCTGCTGCCACCACCATGGCCGCTCATTCCCGCCACCACCATGGCCGCTCATTCCCCTCAGGCCGTTGACAGGCCTGGGCCCATCCCTTGCCTGCCTGAGCCCATCCCTTACTCCACTTTGCAGATCACTTAGTGGTTACACTTCAATTTGACATCAACCATTTTCCAGTTAACCTGTACTTAAAACCTTTTGCTTGGCAGCTCCATGCAGAGGCTCTTTACCAACCTCACATCCTACCATGGCAGCTATGTTGCCCCAAATGCACAGAGAACGCTGATAAAATTCTTCTGATCAAAAGGGAGCCAGTACATACCAACAGCCCTGAAGCTAAGTTGATGGCACAACTTCTATAGCCCAGCTTGACCCCTTTTCCAGCTGTGCCCCTCTAGAGCTCATTGAATCCAAGTTCCTAAGTGCAGTACTGCAAGCCCCCCATTGTGTCTCCAGTGCCGCTCTACGATTTGAAGCAAGTGAAAGTGGAGGCCAGAGTCTGGCTATCCATTCTCAACTAATGGCTGAGAGTATCCTTCCTCTCAATAGACCTAACCCCCAACACTGATGGATAGCTTCCAATCCATACGGAAGAGATCTCTATCTGTGAAACTATCCTTACTTGGACTCTCCCCAAGATACTTAGCAAACAGTGCATTATTGATACAGAATGTCAAAATGACTTAGATAGGTTTCGGAACTTTCTCTTCTCTGAAAGTCTAAGGTACATTACAACACCTGCTAGATACCTTACCCAGCTAGAAGTACCTAATCACAGAAGGACCTTTACCCTGTCTCGCTGTGATGCCCTTCCCTCAGCTGTCCTTGAAAGAAGATACATGAAGATCCCTTTTCTGGAACATCTGTGCCCTGCAACTTTGGACAAGTCAGAATTATTGAGCATGTCCACTGCCTGTTCTATAGAGATGTACAAAACACTCTTATTCTCCCACTTCTCTTGTGACACTGTAATTCCAGTAATAATAGGTTTCAACACTTTTACTGTGTTGATTACTCTTAGGGATGTCTGGACGTTTTGTATCCTCCTTTTGTTCAGAACACAAGATACATATAATTAAGTGGTTTCTTTTGGCCAGATATGCTAGGATTCACTAACTCAATATACATGCCACATTTCTGATCTTCCAAACCATGGCTTGAAGGCTGGGTAGATCTTGTAAACTTTTAGATTTCTCCTTCCTGGTCTATAATAACCATAATCAGCTATGATATCTAAATTGGGAAAACTATAGCTAATACAAATTAAGAATTGCCTGCAAACCATGATTTGAAATTGGGGAAATGATGGGGAAATGGTTGTCCCCATTCTGACCTCATAGCAAACAATGAGGCGGGTGCTTTGGCCAGGTTTGCGGGGAGAGTGGGCTAAGCCCACTCTCCCTGCAGACGAGCAGGGCGGGAGCCCTGGATGGCTGGATTGGCTGCCCAGATGACTGCCAGCTCAGTCACAGAGCCGGCAGGGGCTGGGGAGTTTGGGGGCCGTGTGGCCCCCGGAAGCTTCGGTATGCCCTACATGAGCATGCAGGGCATACTGGAAAGACCACCGGAGCTGGGAGGTGGCTTTTTGCCTCCCCTCCGGGGGTCTACTTGTGAGTAGCCATGGCATGGAGCCACACTGAGGCTACTCATGATTTTGAAAACTGGGTTTGCAGAGCGCTCGCTCCTCAAACCTGGTTTAAGGGGCGGGGTACTTAGGCGGGTTAACCGCCTGGGAGCCACCAGGCTTGCCTGCGAGCCTAGTGGCTCACACAGTCAGCCGAAATCGGGCTAGGCTCCCCTAGCCCCATTTCAGCTGATCGTCAGAATAGCCTCTATGGCTATTTCAACAAACCAGGAAAGGGAAGGGGAAATTACCATGGAAGAGGGCAAGAAGGAGACGACTCTGAATTTCAAGATGTAGTAGTCATGAACCCCAAGCCTGATCCTGACACAGATGACTCGCAGGATTAGGCAGGATTCAAGGGGGAGTGGCTACCTCCACCACCAGAAACACCTGTACCTTCTGATCCATTCAACACTCCCTTATTTATTTATTTATATTTATTTATTTATTTATTGTTAAATTTATATACTGCCTTTCATTAAAATAATCCCAAGGTGATTTACAGCAAAATTTAAAAACAAGATTGTAAAAAAAAAACCCACACAATTAAAATATTAAGCTAAAAATATAAAACAAACCTGAATAAAAATTTAAAACACAAGCATAAAAGCAATACAGAGTACAAAGAGCAGCAGCAGAGACAATCAAATAAAAGCCTGGGTAAAAAGCCACAATTTTACATACATTCTAAAAGCTGTGATGGAGACTGTGAAGCGGATACCCACCAGGAGAGCATTCCAGAGTCTGGGGGCAGCAACAGATAAGGCCCTGTCCCACGTGCATGACAACCTAGTCTCCCTCATTGTTGGCACCCAGAGAAGAGCCCCCTCAGATGACCTTGTCAAGTGGGCAGCAACTCTTACCCTTTTCCTCTGAATCTGAGAACAATGCAGAGACACTACCATACCCACCAGCAGTTAGCCAGCTCCACCATAGCCAGCACTTGAGAAACAGGGCACAGTCCCTTTAAGACATGGGATGTTCCAGACTCAGGCGGTGCTGCATTGCTGGCACAGTACTTAATGTCTGCAATCTGGCCACCCAGAAGGGAAGTTCAGAAAGATAGTCCACAATAGGGATCGGACCGGTCCGGAGGCCATTCTAAAGGCCTCCAGACTATCCGGACCTGGCCGGTTCGGATGGTGGGGGTTCCTTTAAGGGTGGGGGAGGGTTTACTTACCCCTCCCGCCGCTTTCCCCCCTCCAGCGCGCGTATTGTATGTAGTAATTGGGGCGGCAAGATACCTCCCTGCCGCCCCTTCTCCCTCTTCAGTGCAAAAGGCTTCATGGAGCCTTTTGCGCACGTGCACATCGCGCGTGAGCTTCACGTCTCCCCGACGTGCGTGTGCGTTTGGTTGGCGTTTCACACATCAGCCCAGTTATGCCTCAAATGTTCATGCATCCACCAGCTTCAATGGGGTGAATGACATCAAACTATGTGTTTGAGGTGTCCCTATGTGTCCCAACAACTGTTCCAAATTTGGTTCAGATCAGTTAGGTGGTTCACAAGTTAGCCCACTTGCACCTCAAACATTCATGTCTGCCATCTTGAATTGGGGTGGATGACATCATCACAAACTACACCGCTGAGGTGTCACAGTGGGGCCCACCTGGGGAAGGTGAGCAGGGAGAGCAGGCTTTAGCCCGCTCTCCCTGCACACAAGCAGACACTCTGCTCTGGGCGGCCGAAGTGGCTGCCCATACAACTGCTGGAGCCGTTACGGAGCTGGTGGGTGCTGGGGGAGCGGGGGCCAATTGGCCCCCAGAAGCTCCAGCATGCCCTGCGAGACCCCTGGAGCCAGGAGGCAGCATTTTGCCTCCCCTCTGGGAGTCTCCTCGTGAGTAGCTGCGACGCAGAGCCGCAGTGCGGCTACTCATGGTTTTTAAAACCAGGTTTGTGGAGCTCTCGCTCCGCAAACCTGGTTTAAGGGCAGGGGTAGTTATGCGGGTGACCCGCTTGCGAACCACTGGGCTCACAGCTGAGCCTGGTGGTTCACACGATGGGACGAAATCTGGCTAGCCTCCGCTAGCCTGATTTCGTCCCATTGTGTGAATAGCCTCTGTGTGTCCCTACAACTGTATCCAATTTGGTTCCTTTTGACCAGGCATTGTGAAGTTGATTGTGGTGGATGCATACACACACACACACACACACACACAATTCTGGGTGATCTCATAAGCTTACTTTCCTTAAGGAAAGTGGGCTAAAAATGAGTTAAGCCTGTCAGTTAACAACAAGGCTGAAACTTCAAAAAAGAAGAAGTCCAGCTCATTAACAGCAATTTGATGCAGGTTTTTGGTTGTTGTTGGGTTTTTTGCGGTGGAGGGGTCCAATTCATCTATGATAGACTAATATATTCTCATGGTGACAAATCAATTATGGAGAAATAATTTCCAGTCCCCTTCTATCAAATAGAACAACAGATTTTCCTAACAAATCTCCAAAGGCCTTACTGATCAGCTTCTGTGCAGTCTTGGGCATGAAGCAGTAACCATCCCACTACATTCTGTGAAGGTAGCACCAGTGAACATTGGCCCACTGGCTGATGCCCAAGTGAGGCTGTGGGCAAGCACTCGTCCCTGCTCTACTCTTCAATAGTAACAATATGTAACCTAATTTTTTTTAAAAAAAGAAAGAGTGAGTCTTGAATGCCAAGGTCCAATGACTGAGCCGTATACCGTAATAACAATATCTGATCCTTATTTGTTTAAGGGCTCGCCAGTTCATCACAAAACCTCAGAAGAGACGCTCTCTCCACTCCCTTAGCTCTCTACTCCCCTACTCCAAACAAGAGGTGTCACTCCCACCCTTCCCTGTTGCCCGGGAGGGATCAAAGGCTCTCTGAATTCTTCCACAAGCTTGAGCCAAGCAGATCGGAGCAATGAAGTATAAGCCAGAACTGATCCTGCAGCTCCACTCTCTTCATCGGTCGAGGTATTCTACAGCTGAATACTGTAGATCCATGCCACTCTGCACTGGTCGAATCCACCCAGATCTCTGCTTCATTCCCTTTTTACCTCGGGCCAAGGAGAGACTGGATCATGTTGTGTGGGTCAGATTAAGATAAGTGCCCCACCCCCACACACACATACACAAGCTCCCTCTTGCCTCTTCCTTGTAGGCTTTGCTGCAGGGCAGAATGGGGACTTGTCTGTCCTAATGTAATGAACAGCACACACAAAAAAAATGAAGGTGAAACTGCAAGATTGTTCCAATAGGGAGCAGCATTGAACTAAAAACTTCCACACACCTTATCCATGAGTGCTTGATAATCCTTCATGGTTTAGTGAGATGCCTGCCTGCCAGATAGTCGATAGCAGATAAGGCAACAGCCCATGCACATGCAATCCTATGTGTGTTTAGTCGTAAGTCCCATTGGATTCAATAGTGCTTATCCCCAGATAAGTGTGCACAGATTTGCAGTCTTAAACATTTTTCTACATACCCTTGCTTTATAGGAGTAAAAACTAAGTAGTACATGAATACATTCTTCACTTGGGGGGGGGGATTAAAATACATTTTCCTCAACTATTTGTCTTACATTGGTACTCTTAAATCTCATCTCCCAATTATTAAAATATGCTTCTGGGTATAATGTAAGATGCCACAGCAATGCACAGTAATATCCTTCCTTCAGTAAGACATTATTCTGAGAGGTTTTCAACTGTATTGCACTGGCATGCATTTGGTCCTGGAGGATTATTATATTTTTTGAAATACTGTATTGTTTTACAACAGTACCGTGATTTGATTAAGTTGTGATTTATATTGATAAGCTTCTATGGTACATAATGTATGCATATGTAACTGAAATATTGCAATTTGGTTACTGTGTTTATGGTTTTACTTTTTGAGTCAGCTGCGGAACAATCGTTATGGGGTGGCTAACAAAATTAGTATTATGGGTGTGATCCAGCCAAATGGGGCACATGTGCGGTGCAATATAAAGTATGTTTACTCGGAAATAAGTTCCAGTGAGCAGCATCCAAAGCTTTTGCACAGCATTGTGTTGTCAATTAAACCTGCAAAAGGAAGGAGAATTGTGCTCACAAGGATCCCTTCTGCTTGTAAAAAGACTCCTTGCGTACAAGTCTCCGCTTGCAAATGGAAGGAGCTTCTGCTGATGGCATGCCACTGCATCAAGGGCTTGGATGCCACCCACTGAGTTCAATGGGACATGCCCCCTTTCTTTCTTTCTTTCTTTCTTTCTTTCTTTCTTTCTTTCTTTCTTTCTTTCTTTCTTTCTTTCTATTTCAGCCTTAAAGTAGGGATCATAGTTGTTTGTCTGCCTTTGTAAATACATCTATTGATGACAAATACCACATAAGACTTAATACGATTGATTTTTAATAAAAAGAAGAAATATTGTAAATCTACATACAATGAGGATTTAATTATTAAGTCTTATTTACATAGATAAATAGATCTGTTTAATCTATGTTCAGGGTTATATTTTCATGTCTTTCTTTTTAACTTTACAAGAATCATATAAAAGAGAGTTTAGAGATCCTGTGTTTCAGCAGCAAAGTGGGCCCAGGGCATGGTCTGAGAGCACATGACACATCAATCTTGCTGAAGCTCAACTGGGCTAAGTCTGATCAGTGCCTGGATGGGTGGCCATCTGGGGGCACCTTCTGGGTTGTCTGGAGTTCCATGATGGAAGGAAAGAGGAAGATATAAATGTAACACATAAATATAAATACTTTTCAGAGCAGCTCATTTGCTCATTGGACATGCCCAATTCCATGGGGAAAGAATTAATTACACCTACTCAGCCTATCAGGACTTTTGCAAGGATAAAATGAGGGGAAACCCCACGTGTGCTGTCTTGAGCTCCTCGAAGGAAGTGTTGCATGAGCTGGTACTTATGACTGTGATCATCCACTCACTATGCCTTTTGCCCTAAGGCAATATCTGGACTGTGTACCTGGATCTGACCAAAGTGCTTTAAGCAATCCAGGATGCTTCTTTAATGGGAGCTTTCCATGGAATAACGAAACTCCATCAAAGATGACGTCCTCTTCTTCTTCCTCCTCCTCCTCCCCCGCTCCCAATTCAAGGAATGAGTTCAATGAAAAGAAAGAGCAAGCCGCTTCTGCTAGAGTTTACGGGCCGATTCACACATCCTGTTCAATGCAGACACAATTTGTGTACAGTGTGCATATATACATATCTGTATGCATGTACAGTTCTTCGCATGTTATGCTGAACACATGAACACATTACACATTAAACACTGATCGTGTGTAGAGCCTCAAAGTGTAATGTCTGCATATAGCCCTGACTGAATTTTGGAAGGTAGAATGAAGCAGCAAACCAGAAGGGTAGCAGCTTCTTTCAGGGCATAGGTTTTGCTCTCAGGGAAACTGATGAAACCTGTCGCTGAGTTACAGGAATGCCCTGCTATCTTCCCACTCCATCCAATGCTCAGTTTGTATAGTTCTGTATATAAACCAAATCTTACAAAGACACCATACATCTCCAGTAATCTCTTCTTCAAAAGCTAGGATCCAAGGAAGTGTTGCAATTCCTGGAACTTGTCACCCCCCAGAGAAGGTGGGCAACCAAGGCAGTGTAACAGAAGGAGATTTCAAACTTTCCCTCATGATTTATTTTGCTTATTTCAAAAATGTTTGTTCCACTTCCCAGAAAATCATTCCCAAAGGAATTTGTGACATAAAAAAGAAAGATTAAACAAATTACAATAAAATGATCTTAATCTCTACTTGAAATGTGTTGGGTGAACAAGAGGAAATTAAGGCATTAGTGTCACTAGATCTTTGTACTATGGTAAACTTCCTTCCTAAAGTTCCATGTTTCAGAGACCTTTTATCTGGAGAAGGATCCCTTCATTTCCTTACCTAAGCTTTAAACAGGCAGTATGGAGGCAATCAAGCTGATAACCTGGTTGAATATGAACATCAACTCCTACCTTTGTGCCTGTGCATGAAAGATAAGAATGTACTGAGGTGAAGGTCCATATTACGAGAAGTTTCACTTACTTTGTTTCATGTTTTTACATGGCAAAATCACATTGAAGCACCTGGGCTATGACAGCAAAATTCACCCAAACCCATGAATTCTTATGACATGATACAGCTCTGCTGGAAGCCTCTTATATAGGCAATTAATAGAACCTGGTGCTGTCCTTAAGCCAAGCCTTTTCCCTACTGTAAAAGCCACTTTATACAATATGATTCTATAGGATGCGCAACCACTGAATGCATAACCACTGAAACAGCAAGGTTCTACATAACAGCACTCTTCAGTTATAATAGGTTCACTAGTTGTAGGCAATGGGGAAGAGCCACATTTTCTACGAAGCAGTGGCTTTCAGAAAAATCTGGCTGTAACACTTATATATGTCCTAAGTGGTGACATATGGGAGAGAGAGCTCCCAAGGACACGCTCCCCCTCCTCTGCCCCTTAGCACATCGTTGCCACTTTGCTGCTGGTCATTGCCTTTGCAGTTCCATTTAAAAAACAAACAAAACTGAAGCCTATGCTATTGCAATTATATTTCACATACATCCCTTAAATTTTTTTAAATGAAAGCCAACTGCCATTCCTATGCAACTCTCACTGCTGTTAATGGCACTTCTCCCAAGGAGGAGGGGAGAAGAGGAGAATCATCAGCTTTGGGGTATAGCTGAGCATGTATTCAGATGCTAATTGGAGTTCTGGAAAAGATCCAGCCTAATGAAGAGCTGCTGCAGTGAACCTGGTGCATCCTGACTTCTTCCACTGCAGTTATATAAGTGGCAAAAAGTTAAACCTCATGACTCATCACAGAAAACCCACACCTATCTGACTGAAACTTGGTGGTATAATGACCTCACAAAAGTCTAGCATGCATACAGATTTAATCCATTCTGACCACACACACACACACACACACACACACACACACACACACAGAGTAAGTGTTATGATGATTTCCCATCATAGTCAATGGCTGAAGCAAAAAATAGTAGCTGCAGTAGTGCTTATTCTCTCCCCAAGTAATCTATAGATTGCAAGAATAACAACTTAAGGAAATAGGTGTTCTCAACAGCACAATCTGTGCAGTTTTTAGGAACGAAGTCCCATTATGTTTAATGGGGCATATTCAGAAGAAGGTACGTACTGTATAGGATCATAGCCAAGACATTAAAGGGAAAGGTTCCAGGGGAGGAAACCACTTCAGAAAGTGATTAACAATCGGCAACAATGTCAAGAGAGCAGGAGACACTGAGGCTGTTCACATAAGCAGCCCTACCCAGGCTTGCGTAGCCCTACCCGGGTAGGTCTACTCATGTGCAGTGCCAGGATCGGGCCCAATCCTAGCACTTCCCCACCAGGAGGTTTTCCACACATGGTGTTTAGCCCACATCCCCTCTGGAATGGAGGCTGCAAGTCCACATATCAGCTGGATTAACCCCAAAGTCCCTGCGAGCTATCAGGGACCAGTACACAACTGACTCTGCTTTCCCCCGAATTACTGTTAAAAATTGCTGTGCATTCTAGCTTGGCCCAAATTATGTCTGGGGCAGAAAAAATCCTCTATTTGCGGCAGCTTTTCTTTGAAAACCCAAGCTTTCTTGAATGCCACGGGACTTCTCTTATGATTTGTAGAATGGCCATTGGCAGTAATTCACGTTATGGTCTGCTCTGAGTGATTTGCAATTGCAAGCTCTGGGGGGTGGGGTTGTGGCAGATTGGTGGAACTCTGTTCTTCCATAACCAGCTGTCAAGCTCTCTCACCTCTTCCTCTGTCTCTGATGTGATTGGAGTATCTGCTGATACTCTTCACAGCCTCCCCCTGCCTTGGAGGGTCAGCAAGTTGCCTGCCCGCATCTCTGGTCTGCTGTGGGGAGCAGAGCCAGCCCCGCTGCCACGGTGTGACCCCTTTCCCTGCTTGCCATTGTGTGGGGGGATGCCTTTGGAGCAAACTGCCTCTGGGCTGTGAAGACCTCCCTGCGTTCCGCCCACCCACCTACCTGCCTTCCCTTCCGTGCTCTCACCCGTAGTGTGTGCCTGTTCTGTTTTTCTGGCTGCCTGCTGTGTCGGATCATGGGCTGGGGAGTGGCGGTAGCAGCAGTGATGAAAATCACCACTGGGGCATACCAACCAGGAGGATGCTGGAGATCAACTCCCTGCGCTGAGCAAGAAGCGCAGGGATACAGCCACAGTAGCAGCAGTGGGGTGCCAGGTTGAAGCAGAGAAGCTTCTGCAGCCATCCTCCCTCGCTGCTGGGGGTCCCAAGCATGCCCTCCCTGCCAGGCAGCACCCTTCCTGTCCATGCCATCACCCCCCACCAACACCCCCACCTCACCTGCCTGGCCAGATAGACTCCAGGAGTGCCACAGGCTTCTCCAAACATCACCCACCCCCAGCCCAGTGATGTGAGAAATGGAGGGAAAACCCAGAGCAATCAGTGAGAATGCACAAAGGAGAAAGATCGCAGGGAGTGAAGTGGGGAGGCGATGGCTACGTGAACTGTCCATCTAGTTCCTCAAATTAAACTATCTCGAAGCAGCTGCAAAGTAGATTCTCTCCTCAGATACCCTGAGGCATAAAGCCATGTGTGAAAAACCTCCAGGGAGCCTGAGTTTTTTATTCAGGCTTCTACTGAGGTTGAAGGGTGAAAGTGTGCCCTTCTATCTCAGTTCCTGGTAGTGTGGCTGCTCGGGCTGCCTACAGCCCAAACAGCCACCGAGCCATGCGCCTAGAGTGCCTGGCAGTGGGGAAATCCCCAAATGCCCTGCCCTCCTCATGAGGTGCATTGTGGGATTTCTGGAGGCCAGGCTGCATTTTTCTGGCCTCCAAATGGCCAAACCGCTCCCAGCAGCATGGCTTGTGTGGGCACACAAGCAGTGCCACTCAAAAGGAAGGCTGGATCATCTTGGAGAAAGAAAAACACATGTTTTTATTTTGTTTGACTCTGCCTTTCCAGGCTCCATGAGAGTTTCAGCACGAGTAGACAGGAAATGCTGCAAAAGTTCCATAAACCACAAGTTAATCACAACATTTATTTTTAAAGTCAGATTCGATGAGGAGGAGGTTTTGTGGGAGGGACAGTGGAAGGCCAGATATAGACAACCAACTGGCAATGTTTTATCCCCTAGTGTAGACGTAATATAGCAACATGACACGAGTACAAAAAAGAAAGCTGCAAGAAGCATGTGGACACTTAGTTTCTCTTCCACATGCGACTCAGTGCGGAAACCCATGGAAATCAGCACAATAAGCCCTCCATCTGGAAGGCACCATATGCCATCTTTCCAGTTTAAAAAAAGAATTTTGTTGTGCTCATACTAATCTAGAATTTTTAATCATTTCCCCCTAAGTAGTTGCCACATATATTTCTCAATTAATGTAAAGAGAAATACGACGATGAAGAGTAAGTACATTTAAAAAAAACATTTGTTAGGAATTGACTAGCATTCCATGTTCAGTGGAAACATATGAGATCACAAAAATGAATAGCAAAGAGGAATGTGCCATAATTTCCACCAAAATACAGACATTTTCAACAACAAAAATTAGCTGGCAGAGCAGCAAAACATTTGTAATAACTTATCTTTGCTTATTTGTTGCATGTGGTCTCAGTCATAACTTTAGCATCTGCCCACAAAACCGGAACATCCTGTCTTCAGAAAAACTCAAGAGCAATTGAAGTTATAGTTGAACATAATACGGTACAAGAAATGCTGCTGTTATTTTAAGCACATCTCTGCTGTGATGTTCTAAAGAAGGTAGGAGGGGAAAAACATAGAAACAGTTCTGAAATGGACTGCTTGTTAATGCCAAGGTTGGCCTTAAACTGTGTGTGGCAATAGTTAGGGGAAGGCCAAATGCTTTCATTTTCTAAAATGACAAGGCTATGGATTAAAGAACCACAGGCCAGATTCAGATGTAACATGAAACTGAAGGTTGTACCCGCAGTTTCAATTTGAAACTGAATCACATTGCAGACGTTCATCCAACTGCAATCTGGCAACCTCCAGTTCCAGGAGAGGGGATGCCCTCCCGGCTGCCTGGCTGCCAAGGCCTATCCCAGCAAGCTCCATGGCCAGACTGTGGGCAAAGCATCAGCATGGTAGCAGAGCAGCCGCGACTGGCCACAATCTTATAGGCGGAGTGCTGAGCATGATCATGCATTTTCGGAGAGGTCAGCCTGTCCTTGGCATAGAAAGGGCATTTAAATCCCATTAAATGCCATGCCTGTCATGCCAGCACTTCTTCTGACAGTGATGGCACCACTGCCCCCCAAAGAGCCCTGCACCCAAATATTCCCACACAAGCATGACTTTGTGGTGGGCTGGGGGACACTACTACCCTATTACTCAGGGAAGGGAAGGAACATGATGACTTCCCAGGAGAGGATATGTAGATGAGGGAGGTTGAAAGATCCTGGGGGGTCAGTCCCGCCATGACCTAGGATGCTCTGGCAAAGCAGTCCATGCAGCCCAAACTGAACTCCAGCTCCACTGGCCGCTTGCTGCCAGTGGGCTTGTCCTATCATGACACCCCTATCCTGTCATTGTCCTATCATGAGCTGCGTGCTCATGAACTGAGCTAACCCACCAAAGGGACCCCTGCTTGTGTGGGGCCCCCAACTCTCTGCAACCCCCCCTTCCTTGTGAAGCCTTGTGAAGGAGATTTTGATACTCTATGTGCCATAGCCTGGCCTCATGTGCATATGTGGGAAACACTGAGTTCTGCTATGGACATAGGAACATAGCAAGCTGCCATATACTGAGTCAGACCATTGGCCCATCTAACTCCATATTGTCTGCACAGACTGGTAGCGGCTTCTCCAAGGTTGCAGGCAGGAATCTCTCTCAGTCCTATCTTGGAGATGCCAGGCCATGTAGAGGTCCATTGTGCAGGTGCAGCAGCTATGAAAATGGCCACAGCGCCAGGGGAAAGAGCCGGGGTGCCGGACCAAACTGGTCCAATCCGGGTCGGACTCAAACAGAACTGGGCCAGCTGGTTCCATGCACACCCCTAATGCTAGGGAGGGAACTTGGAACCTGATGGTCTTCCCAGAGCGGCCCCATCCCCTAAGGTGAATATCTTACAGTGCTCACACATGTAGTCTCCCATTTGAATGCAAGCCAGTGTAGACCCTGCTTAGCAAAGGGGGTGATTCATGCTTGCTACCACAAGACCAGCTCTCCTCCCATACCTTTAAACCCATTCAAAGTCCCCAGATTCAGTCCAGTGTTGCAACACATGCAGCATTGCAACACATGGCACAGGGAATTATGGGAGAGGGGAGCTGCCATTTCCAGTGACCCGAGGAGATCAGATCGCTGTTTCAGGCACAAGCAAGGGTGCACACGTCCACATGGGTGGATGGGCTGGCAGGGGGCACGCTTTGACAGCTACTTCGTGGCAGTCACCAAGACAGGGAGAGCAGTCGCCGGGGTAGCCGTCCCCGCGGCCATATTACCCTGGCTCAATATAGAGCCCCAATGGCCTGGCACTCTTGTGAGAGAGCAGTCTGTGGGAGAAGGGGTTGTGTTTTATCATTGTGCATGTTTAGCGATTACTAATCTGCGCCCCCGCCCTGTTCTCCAGAGATGGTTAGTAGTGGGCACTCTCCTTTGACTGGATCACTCACTTTGTTTGTTTGTTTGTTTGTTTGTTTGTTTGTTTGTTTATTACATTTCTATACCGCCCAAAATGCAAGTTCTCTGGGCGGCTTACAAACAATAAAACCAGCCAATAAAACATTTCAACAATTAAAATTAAAAAGTTAAAACTATTAAAACACAATTAAAACAGTATCTAATTAAAAGCCTGGGTGAACAAATGCATCTTAACTGCCCTTTTAAAAGTTGTAAGAGATGGGGAGGCTCTTATTTTAGCAGGAAGTGTGTCCCAAAGCCTCAGGGCAGCAATGTAGAAGGCCCGTCCCTGAGTAGCCACCAGACAAGCTGGTGGCAACTGCAGACGAACCTCTCCAGATGATCTCAATGGGCGGTGTGGTTTATAGCAAAGAAGACATTCTCTCAAATACCCAGGGCCAAAGCTGTTTAGGGCTTTATGACCTAATGACCCTGGTGACTGGCCCTGATCATGAGTAATCCTAGGGAGTGCAAACCCCACAAGGGGAAGGGGCTGGGTCTATCTTCCCCAACCTTTCAGTGAGAGAAAAAGAAGTTGGCTGCTCCATAATCCCTGTTTGGGGCTAGTGATGTGCCCGGACCGGTCCAGAGGCTATTCTATAAGCCTCCGGAACGGTCCGGACACGGGGTGGTTCGGTTCGGGAAGATGGGGTGGGGGGTTCCATTAAGGGTGGGGGGAGGGTTTACTCACCCCTCCTGCGCTTTCCACTTTTGTCACCGTATTTACTTTAGCAATTGGGCGGCAGGATATCGCCCTGCCGCCCCTTTCTCCCCGCTTGGCTGCTCCGGCTGTTACAAATGGGGGGGGGCAGGATACCTCCCTCCTGCCCCTTTCTCCCCACTTGGCTGCTCCAGGTGTGTTAGCAATGGGGCGGCAGGATATCGCCCTGCCACCCCTTTCTCCCCGCTTGGCTGCTCCGGTTAGAAATCGGGCGGCAGGATATCTTCCTGCCGTCCGTTTCCCCGCTTGGCTGAAAAAGGCTTTGAGAAGCCTTTTGCGCACAAAAGGCTTCTCAAAGCCTTTTTCAGCCAAGCGGGGAAACGGACGGCAGGAAGATATCCTGCCGCCCGATTTCTAACCGGAGCAGCCAAGCGGGGAGAAAGGGGCGGCAGGGTGATATCCTGCCGCCCAATTGCTAAAGTAAATACTGTGACAAAAGTGGAAAGCGCGGGAGGGGTGAATAAAATCTCCCCCGCCCTCAATGGAACCCCCCACCCCGGTGCCGGACCGCAGCTCCGCGGTTCCGTGCACACCCCTATTTGGGGCTGACTTTTAAACCTGACCCTGGGCACCACCCCCAGATATTTGCTTCATTGGTGCTGTGATGGGGTGTCCTGCTCATGTTGCCACCTGCAGTGTGGGTTAGCAACCCATGGGGGTGGTTGGCACCCTCTTTGCACTAGACCACCACTCACTCTGGGCCTCCCCAGCACCCCACAATTGGCTTTAAAGTTTTTCTCCATAGGGAAGAATGGACGTTTCAGCAGCCCCATAACTGCACTTGGGGGGTGCTGGGGTGGCCCAGAGCGAGGGTGCCAACCACCTCCATGGGTTGCTAACCCATGGGGTACTGGGTTTTGTTGTTTCTGAAGAGTTCTGAGTATAGATTCTTTGGTAGCATATAAGATTTTCAATGACAAACTATGAATCCACTCTCATTGCTAACCTGAAAGACACATAAACTTCAAAAATCACTTAAAAATCAGCCCTTTGCCCAATTCCTTTCAAATAATTCTGATAGCTACCTGGCCCCCCTTGGGCACTACCACCCACCACACTCTGCTCTTGGACACCCCTTTCCCCCCGACGTGAAGCTATACATTTGCTGACACCTCCATGCTTCTTTATGGAGAAAAACCTTAAAGTCGTGTAAACTTCAAAAATCACTTAAAAATCAGCCTTTTGCCCAATTCCTTTCAAATAATTCTGATAGCTTGCTTGCCCACCTTGGGAATACCACCCACCACACTTCACTCTAGGACACCCCTTTCTCCCCGACGTGAAGCTATACATTTGCTGCAATCCTCATTATTCTCTATGAGGAATTCCAAAATAATTTTAAAATTCACCAATAATCAGAGGAGTGTCCAATTGCCTTGGAACTTTGTGGATAGTAGGCACCCCTGGTTGTCTACAACCTACCCCACTTTTGTGCCCCTAGGTGCTCCACAATAGGTTCAGGTCCTATTATACCCTATGAGAAAAATAATTAAAAATATTTCAAATATTCATAAAAAAATCATAGGGGTGTCTGATTGCTTCGGGGTTTGCATGGTTGTTGGCATCCATGGGTGCGCCACAATAAGGAATGATGGGCTGGTTGGAGTCCCATTATATCCTATGAGAAAAAAATAGAAATAATTTTCAAAAATTCATAAAAAAATCGTACAAGTGTCCGATTGCTTTGGGGTTTGGGGGGCAGGTACCCCTGGGTGCCAGCTACCATCCTACCAATTTTTGGGTGTCCGAACCAGTTCAAACGAGTTCGAATCGGTTCAAACCAGTTCGAATTCGAACCAAACCAGGGGGAGGTTCGCGCAAAACCAAAACCGAACCACCCCCTCCTGATTCAAACCTGGTTCAAATTCAAACCGAACCGGGCAAACCGGTTTTGTGCACATCCCTACTCCCCGCAGATGACCGGATGGGAAGCCCTGGGTGGCCGGATCAGCCGCCCACACGACTGCCGGCTCCGTCACAGAGCCGGCCGGGGCTTGGGAGTTCAGGGGCCGCGCAGCCCCCAGAAGTTCCAGCATGCTCTGCGCAAGCACGCAAAGCATGCTGGAGAGACCCAAGTTACTGGGTAACATTTCAAACGACTGGAAGCGGACCCATTATACCAGCTTATCTACAGAGCAAATTTTTGAGCTCATTTGAAATATGATTAGTATATCTTTCTTTTTACCCCATGAGATGACAATAGAATGTGATTCATTTCCATAATGCTAATCAACAACTTGGATTTTATGTTGGCACAAACTATGACTGTATCTGTTTGCACAGTATTTCAGCCATTCTGTGATAGACTTACTTGAATGTTTAGGGTCGTTATGCTGCATGACCCACTTTTGGCTCAGCTTCAGCTCATGGACAGATGGCTTGACATTGTCCTCAAGAATTTCCTATATTATTATTATTATTATCATTATTACATTTATATCCCACTCTTCCTCCAAGGAGCCCAGAGCGATGTGCTACATACTTGAGTTTTTCTTTCACAACAACCCCGTGAAGTAAGTTAGGCTGAGAGAGAAGTGACTGGCCCAGAGTCACCCAGCTAGTTTTATGGCTGAATGGGGATTTGAACTCGGGTCTCCCCGGTCCTAGTCCAGCACTCTAACCACTACACCACGCTGGCTCTCTTTTATTTTATTGAACATTTTTATACCACCCAAAACTTATGTCTCTGGGTGGTTAACAATAAAAATATGCAGCTGAATTTATGCTTCAATGATTGCAAGCCACCCATGACCTGATGCAGCAAAGCAACCCAAACCATGATGCCTTCACCACCATGCTTGATTATCGGGACTAGGTTCTTGCTTTAAAAGGCAGCGGTTGGTTTTTAACAAACAAATGTTTGTGAGTGCGTGCAAAAAGTTCATTTTTTTGATTCCTCTATCTAGAGAACATTATTCCAGAAGCCTTGTGGGTGATCCAGATGCCCCTTGGAGAACCTGAGCCGGGCAGCAATGTCATTTTAGAGACCAGTGGTTCAATCACAAACATTTTGTTTGGCGAAAACCAAACATTGAGGCTATTCTCATAACCGCTCAGAAGTGGACTAAGAGAGCCCAGCCCGCTTCCAAGTGGATGTGAGAACCACTGGGCTTGTGGGCAAGCCCGGTGGTTCAGCAGTGGCTAGCTCACCTAAATACCCCTCCCCTAAATTCGTGCTGTGATTCATGAGAAGACCTCCAACCGGAGGCTAAAACACGCCTCCTGACGGAGGTCTGCCTAGAATCACACAGGGCATTCTGGGACTTCCAGGGGCAGGACTGCCGCCAATTGCTGCAGCCCCAACTGGCTCCATGATGGAACTGGTAATTGTGTGGGCGGCCAATCTGGCCACCCAGGGTTAGCCCCCTGATCATGTGGGTGGCCAATCTGGCCCCCTTGAGCCCCCTTGGCTGCTCTCCCCACAGATGATCGTTTGGCTAGCCCTGGGCAGCTGGATTGGCCACCCACACGGTTACTGGCTCTGTCACGGAGCTGGTAGGGGCGGTGGGGATTGGGGGCAGTCCAGCCCCTGGAAGTCCCAGAATGCCCTTTATAAGTGTGTGGGGCATTCTGGGGAGACCCCCGTGCCAGGATGCTTGTTGCAGCCTCCCGGTTGGGTGTCTCGTGAGTCACCATGGCACAGAGCCATTCCATGGCGGCTCATATGAAAAAACAGGGTTAGCAGAGAGTGCGCTGCACTAACCTCGTTTAAGGAGAGGGGCACTTAGGAAGGTTTGCTGCTGGGAACCATGCGGCTCCCGTTGCAGCACACGACCAGGAAGGCTCCCTTAGCCCCATTTCTCCTGGTTGTGGGAATAGCCTCAAAATGTATCCTTTTTGCCTGAGTTACTTATTCATTGGGGTTGCCATTCTCTCTTATCAAGGCTTAGCTTAGGATCTAATCATGTTTTGAATAAGAATTGTGTTAACATACAGACCAACTTAGGGGGTTCACAAACTTTTTCTTGGCATTGTAAAGTAAAGTAAAGTTGTGCCATCGAGTCGGTGTCAACTCCTGGCGACTACAGAGCCATTTCTTTGGTAGAATACTGGAGTGGTTTACCATTGCCATCTTGGTATCAAGAGCTAATGAATAATCCTGAGGTACTTGTATCCTAATCCTTGCTTTGAAGGAGATTCAACAGAATTGTACTCTCTTAAAAGTAAATGTATGAGGAACCATAATTAGATGCCTTGCTTATAATAAATAAATAATTTGAGTGCATACATAATACATACACAAATTTCATTGGTGTTGGTGTTTTATGGAAAGGTGATGAAGGTAGAAGTGAGTTACTGTGCTTCAGGTATGTGTCCTTTCTGGCTGATAATGGTGGGGAGGTTAGTGATGAATGCAAAGCCTTCTTTTCTTTCTGGGACGTCTTTCATCTGGCTCTTTTAGGAGTCAGTAGCTAGACTGTTGGGTTTGGATGTGGGAAATCCTTAATACATAAATGAACATATAAGAACATTTGAAGTTATCTCATACTGAATCAAACCACTGGCCCCAATACTGTCTACTCTGCCTGGCAGTCGTTCTTCAGTAAGAGGTCTTTCCAGCCCTGGTACTTGAGATTGTTTCAGCTCCAAATGCTAGAGAGCACACGCGTAACAACGATCAGGCAAGAGGAGACAGTTGTCTAGGGGCCCCACTGCCTGGAGGGGCCCCCCAGCGGCACCTCATGTGACTCCCCATTGCCCCCTGCCCAGCCCCAAGGCCCCTCAGCCACTTGCCCTCTTCGTGGTCTCTCCTGCTTGTTCTCCTGGCCCGCAATGGAAGCAGCAGACAAGCTGCAAAGAGCTCCTTTTCTCCCGCTTCTCAGCTGATCGGCGGGGGGGCGGGTGGGCGGGGCTTCCACGGAGGCCTCCGTGTAGGCCTCTGTGAAGCCTGAACTCAATTAGGGCCGGAAGCAAGCCAAGGAAGGAGGAGGCAGCCAGAGTGGCCACCACTGTTCTCTGCAGCAGAAGACCCCTTGCTGCCCTGCCCAGCCCAGCCCAGCATTTGCCAGGTAGAGTGTGAACTCCTTTTTGTGGTTACCTTTCCCGCCCGCCCCCCCGGATATATAGGGATCTGCTTGCCATAGGGCTTTGATATGGGGGGTGGGACTGAGAAGTCTCTGAATATTTATTTTAAAACAGCTTGGAAAATTTGCTGGCTTAAAAAAAAATATCTAAAAAGTTCTATAAGTGGCTTGTTTCATGGCAGAAAATTACAAAAACTATTGGAACAAACAGTATTATATTTCATTCATTCATTCATTCATTCATTTATAAATACACTTATGTTCAAGTTGTTTTGCAACCCAGAAGGTCTGAGTGAGAACTGTGAAGCATGTGTGGTGCTTTTATTTTATTTTTCTTGTGTGTGAACTGCTCCCCAATAACTCGCAGGGACTTCAGGGTAAATCTGGCCATGTGAATGCAGCACCTCCATTCCAGAGGAGAGGTATGTTAAAGGGCTTTAAAAGCCTCCTGTGAAAAACCTCCTGGAATCAAACTTGACTGAATTTGTTCAGAATTCTGAGAAAACAAACATAGGCTCACCCTGCATGGTTGAAAGTCTCCTTTGCTAATCTGCAGCGAGGGGGCCATTTTAATAATTTGTCTTTCTAGTGTGTTCTAGGCATTAAAAGTAGCACAGATGTATAGTACTCAATGTATATCACTATATATTGTGACGTGTGCGTGTGTGTATTCAGTGAAATGTATTTCCAGGCAGCATACTTATTTTGAAATCTCAGACTTAAATCCTTGGGGACCTGGGGTATGCGGAGGCCCTGGACTTTGAGTGCGGGGGGGGGGCATTTTAAAATCTCATCTCTGGGCCCACTCCAACCTTGCTATGCCCCTGCTAGAGAGTGAACCTGGGTCCTTGGGCAAGCAGAGCATATGTAGTGTTGAAAGAAAGCAAGCCCAATTCCTTTCAAATAATTCTGATAGCTACCTGAAAGAAAGAAAGCCCAATTCCTGCTTGGCATATGGCTTATGGCCGCTGGGATGTCAGCAACAGGCCCCTGGCAGGCAAGCCACTCTCTCTCTCAGCCTAACCTACTTCACACAGTCGATGTCATGTAAAGATAAAACTGCCCTGAGCTCTTTGAAAGAGGGGCCCCAAGCTGGCCGGCCCAAGACGGCAGGACAGGCTGCAAAGCCAAATACATTCCTCTGGCTCTGTCCAACTTTACTCAGCGGAGTTAGAAAAGGCTCACAGAGAAGAGAGCCACGTTGTTGCCCAACATGAGGATTTCATCTCGGGAAAGGAGGATGATTAAGACAAGGGAGGAGCAGGGAAGGGAACCTCAGAAGGAAGTCGTTCCCACTCTTCGGCACAGCTCCCAGAAGGATGGCTGGCTGGCGGGCGGACCTCGAGAGGTGGCCCTCTAGTCCCTCCGCCTCCCGCCCGCCTGCTAGGCTGCGCCCCAAGCACTGCTGCTGTTCGCAGCCGGCGGCTCCCAGCGTGCGGCTGAGGGAGGAAAGGCACCTGTGCGCGCAGCGACCATGGCGAGGCTGAGGCAGCGGCGCGCGACGGCGAATAATTGCGCGCGGAGCGTCGCCGCGCGGCTGCTGCTGCTAGGCTTCCTTTGCGTCTCGGCTGCCGCCGCCGGCTCCTTAGAGCTCACCATTCTGCACACCAACGACGTCCACGCGCGGGTGGAGCAGACCAGCCGCGACTCGGGCAAGTGCACCGGGCAGGACTGCTACGGCGGGGTCGCGCGCAGGGCCACCCAGATCCGGCGGGTCCGCGCCAATCACCGCAACGTGCTGCTCCTCGACGCCGGCGACCAGTACCAGGGCACGGTCTGGTTCAACTACTTCAAAGGCAAGGAGGTGCCGACCTTCATGAACCTCCTCGGCTACGACGCAATGGTGAGGACGGGTGGGTCGCGCAGGCAGGGAGAGTGCACAGATATTCGCGCGCTGGAAGAGGAGCGCGTATGCATCGCCCTGGGAGGCTTGGGGTAGCTTTCCCCTTAATCGAGGAAGGAGGGAGAGGGCACAAGAGGTGTATAAAGCTGAGAAAAGTTATGGGACGGACGCTTTTCTGCCTCTCTTGTTCTAGACTGCCCATGCAGTTGGCTGGCAGAACATCTCATGTAGCTGGCAAGAGAGGCGAAAGAAGAGACGACGGGTGTAATTATGCTGCATCGGAAGCAATGTTAACTTGTGGGATTCGCTAGCAGCATCGGTGCCGATGGCCATAAACTGAGCTCGGCTGCCTATAAGAAAGGATTAGACCAGGGGTCCCCCAACTTGGGCCCCCAGATGTTTTTGGACTACAACTCCCTTCATCCCCAGCCACAATGACCTTTGTGGCTGCGGATGCTGGGAGCTGTAGCCCAACAAGCTCTGGGGGCCTGAGTTGGTGGACCCCTGAATTAGACAATTTCATGGAATATAGTTCTATCCAGGACCATTAGTAGCTATGAGGGTGAAACATTCAGAAGCAGTAAGACCCTGAATACCAGATGCTTGGAGCAGAACAGGGCAACCTTTTGCCTTTATGCACGGCTTTTGAGCTTTCAGACATATTTGGCCATATTGTTGGAAACAAAGAGCTAGACCAGGAGCCCTGCCAGTCCCTGATTTCACTTTGGAAGGGCAGCTGTACGTTTACATATCGTCCAAATTTACGTCGAAGTCCCTGCAAGCTATCAGGGACCACTCCATCCACAATTCAGTTTTTTCATCACTCATTGGAGCTTAGCCCAATTTATTTCCAGAGTTTTAAAAAATCCTCTTTTTGTGTCAGATGCTTTTTAAAAATTAGAAATATCCATTAAGCTCCAAAACTCACAGTATTTCACCCTTCTTAATCTCGCGATAAAGCCTGCTGTTTGGGAAAGGCCCAGATGGACCTGTTTGGTCTGATCCAGCAGTGCCATTTTTACAGTCATGTTGAGATCAGCTTGCTACAGTTGCAATGCCCGGGTAACATCAGTGTGCTGCCTTTGAAGACTGTTTGGAAATGTTATCTGATCCAGAAGACTAGATAAACTAGTCCATCAAGAAATTTGTGTATGTGCCTATTTATTTTACGTATATGTATATTATTCATATCCTTGCAGTCTCCTTCTCTCTTTATCTAGAGCAGTGATTCTCAAATTTGGGTCCTCAGGTGTTATTGGACTTCAACTCCCATAATCCCCAGCCTCAGTGGCCTTTGCTTGAGGATTATGGGAGTTGAAGTCCAATAACACCTGAGGACCCAAGTTTGAGAATCACTGATCTAGAAGCAACTAACATCAAATGTTACTACATAAGCAAATGAAAATACAGTCATCATTCACCAACCACAGTTTCCCCAATCATGGGTTTGAGTATCCGTGACTGGGAAATTGTGGCCAGTCTCGCCATCCGCAACCTGAGTATCCACAATTTGGCGAGATTTTTGAGTGATTAGGGGTGAGGGTGGGGGTTCTGCAATTTTGGGGGGTTCAGGGGTGCAATCTGTTCATTCCTCTGGCTGATCCTGCCAACTCCTTGCAATTTAAAGTGACTTTGAGTGGGCTTTTTGGGTTCAAAAGTGCCTTTGAGTGATTTTGGGGGGTTCAAAAACTTCCAGAGATTCAATTTGCTCACTCCTCTTGCTTATTCTTGGTTATTTTAAGAGATCCCAGGTGATTTTTGGCAAGTTTTTTTTAATTTTTTCCTTTGATTTTTCGGTCTTTTCGCAACTGCAGTTCCCATAATCCACTGTTTCTCATTTATTTCAATTGCTTGCCAACTGCGAATTTGCCAACAGGGAGGTTTGGCTGGAACGGAACCCTCACGGTTGGTAAGGGATGACTGTAATAGTAAAAACCTGCTAACTTGGCAAAGAGGCACCTTTTAAGGTGGTGATTCTCTTTATTGAGCAGGGAGAGAGTAACTGGCCCTATCCACCCTCAGCACAGTACCTCCAGTGACTGTTGCTGGTGTCTATCTTATGTTTCTTTTTAGATTGTGAGCCCTTTGGGGACAGGGATCCATCTTATTTATTTATTATTTCTCTGTGTAAACCGCCCTGAGCCTTTTTTGGAAGGGCAGTATAGAAACTGAATAAATAAATAAATAAATAAAATAAACACCAGCAAGCAAGCAGCAGATATGCGCGTGCGCACACACACACGCATGCACACACGCACACACTGCAGGTGAGTGCAAGTGTCAGCAGGATGCCATCAGAGAAGGTGTGAAGCAGATCTCCTGAGGCAGGGAGTTCCAGAGACTGGGCACTGTAACCAAGAAATTGACATATCTTGCTAGACTAAAGAGCATCTTTAGGATGCTAAAGAAGTGGATAGTGAATCAACACTCCTCATACTAGCCCCAAATCCAGTGCTGTTAGCAAAACCATAAAGCTTCCTTCATAACTGACAAATGTTATCTTATGGAACTGTACCTTGTCTTAGCTTGCTCATGTGAAATAACTGATTGCCACTTACACCCTCAAGGTATGTGCCTTCGACAAACTGCACAGGAATATTACATATGCCACCATCCTGTCCTATGGAAAGATGATGGCTGACATGTCAAGATGTACCGGTGCAGTGAGAGAGCAGTCTAAGAGAACTTCCCAGCCTTGCAGCCTAACAGAACTTCCTAACTAACTGAAGCAATTTTTGACACTCTCCCCTTTCCCAAGAAGCCCTCTGTGCCACCTGAAAACATGTCTCCAAAGGCTGCATCATCCCCATGGACATAATTTTGGGTGGCACAGAGGGCTTCCTGGAAAAGGGGAAGGTGTCAAAAATTGCTGCTGCACTGGTGCAGTTAGTTGGGGAGTTCTGTTATGGCAGCCACTGCTGTGGATCCTGCAGCTGGAAGGGTGGCTGCCTGGTTGCAGAATTCCACTCTTCTGAAATTCTGAAACGGGCTTCAGAACACTTTTCTGATATTCACACCCCTTCTCAGTTACTAGAGTCCATGAAAGAAAAAGCTAGTCTCCTGCTGCTTTACAGGAAAGCAAACGGCATGGCTGGTGCTGACACTGGGCTCATCTCATTCCGCAATGTGACTTGTGTAGTCACACGAGGAGCAGTATATTCTTGCAACTGCATTGCTGGGTCCATTCCAGAAGTACTGGTGTTTAGGAGCCTTTTGAAAGCCTCCATCGAGATGGGCCGCCCTTTTAAGGCTGGTTTTTGTGAGCAGAAGAAGCCGTTCATGGGTAGATCAGAGGTGTGACTTCCAGTGTCAAGGCAAGGGAACATCTTGTCCCCATGCCCAAAGCTGGACTGGACAGCAGCACCCATCAGGATTCAGAAATTTTAGGCTATCCTTAGTTCCCTTCCCTAAGCAGCACAGCACAGGGTTGGTGTATTGTTTGTGTGTGTGTGCCAGACACAAGCCAGGCCCATGCTTGCTTGAATTACTGTTGTGTTGCTGGCTGATATATGTCTGAAGACCAGTTATTAATCCAGGAGCCAAGAACAGTAATGCAAATTTATCACACCATTTGCTGGTAAGGGGAATTTTCTAAAAAGTGAGTTAAAACAAGACTGCCCTGCTGTTTTGTCAAGTAATACTTTGCTGCTGTGGTGATAATTGTTGTTTGCACCAATACAGTTAGAGCCATGCTATTTCTCTGTACTAACACTGAAACTCTCACTGGATCTTATCTTACCTCTTTTAGTAGTCTTGAAAGCTACAGTGAGTAATGTGCAGGGAAGATTGGCTTATAAAAATTATATTCTGCAGGGTCTGTGAAATTTCAAAAGGAATTCTAGAATATCTATCCATTTTGGCATAAAGATACATGACAATCCTCATTCTGGAGAACTCTAGTTAAAATAATAGGAGCTATTCTAGAGTAAGCCTGGGGATTATGATCTGTGTTTCTGTCAAAATGCCTAGTCAAAGAAGTGTTGTGTACAAGCATGGGTGAATTCTACTCTCAATTATATGAGCAAATTAAAAGCAGACATTTATACTTCACTGGTCTACTTCAAAACATGCAGGGAATCCTGGCATGTGCACAAGCCAGAATGTAGATGACTTATTTTTGAAAATATCACAATTGGATGCTACTTGTAGAATATTCAGATTCTGCCTACTTTTATTGGGAGAAAATAACATCTTCATCTCTGAAACTTTGGGCAAATATACCATATCAAGTTTATAATTAGTTCTGTGTTCCTTTTCTTGAAGTTTTAATTTATTTTAAGCATGTGAAAAAACATTCATTTTAAATCCGTTTTGGTCTTGTTTTGTTCCGACGCCTCAAATGTAATTCTGCAACTCCAAATAGTTGGTGTTTGTTGTGGGCGGGGGGGAGGGTGATTCTAGAATGAGCTTGTTTGAATGGATTTATGGATTTTATTTCTCTCAGCATTCCTTTATTTTGCTGCCACCATTTAAAGTCTCTATGGATACACAGGATCGAGAGAGAGAGAGAGAGAGAGAGAGAGAGAGAGAGAGAGAGAGAGAGAGAGAGAGAGATATAATGGTCTTCTGTTGAGGTAACACAGTTGTAGGCATGGGAATGTAGACTAAGTTACACACAGGTTCTTTAAAGATGAATATAATAGGAGTTTATTAATTATAAGTTCGGATGTTAGTTTGGTTCTCTACTTAGAAAGTGGGGTGTTTTACTTGCTTAGTTACAGAATCATTGCTTAGAATGCTAAAGTATCTTTTCGTATGCTTCAGGCATATGCAGCCTTTATAAGAATCTTTGTTTTTAAACTGTTCGCTCCGCAGCTCATACAGCTGATCTACTTTAAACATATGTTACTCAGGGCATTACTTTGTTCTCCCCCCTCCCCAACCCCCGCCCAGCCTGTTTACTAGGCTGCAGGATTTCTGTCTGCTGGACTCTCTTAAGGCTTTAACCCTTTCTTGCCCAGGGAACATTCCAACCCAAACAACCATATAGCACTATATTATTATTTAGATATACATCAAACCTCATCTCATCACAGTGCTACACCTGGGGTTGAGAAGGGAGGACAGACAGTTCAGTGGAGTAGCTGGCACCCTGGGAATGTGCTTACTCCTACTTCTGTTAGAAAGCTATGTCAAGCTTGGGCACATTGTATGAACCCACCACTCTCAGCATATTCTGGTTGTGGTACCAAACCCTTCTTCCCTTCACTCCAAATCTTGGTTACAGATGTTGGGTTTGATGCTGCAAGCAAGGTACTACATACATACATACATACATACAGTATTTTTATTTACGGTCCATGACCAAAACACAGCACACAACAGTTAAATACAAATATAATTGTTAAACAACACAGTAGGGCTATTCCCACGATCAGCCAAAATCGGCTAGGGGAGCCTAGCCCAATTTTGGCTGATCGTGGGAGCCACTGAGCTCGCAAGCGAGCCCGGTGGCTCCCAGGCGATTAACCTGCCTAAATACTCCTCCCCTAAAACTGGGTTTGTGGAGTGAGCGCTCCGCAAACCCATTTTTTAAATCATGAGTAGCCGTGGCGCAGCTCTGCGCCATGGTTACTCATGAGGAGACCCCCGGCGGGGAGATGAAAAGCCGCCTCCTGGCTCTGGGGTTCTCACCAGAATGCCCTGCGCACTCACACAGGGCATGTTGGAGGTTCCGGGGGCCGATGAGCCCTCGCTCCCCCCAGCCCCCGCCGGCTCTGGCACAGAGCCGACAATCGTGTGCTTCCTCCCTGATCCCAATCGTGCACAAAGCCGACAATCAGGGCTTCCTTCCTGATCGTGAGTGGGGAGAGTGGGCTTAGCCCGCTCTCCCTGCTCAGCTCACCAAACCGGGTCTCACCAATCGTAAGACTCGGCTCAGTGTCATATTAAACAGGAAAATTAAAACTAATTTGTTCGCATCTTATTTTGCAAGCCGCTGCACAAAATCTTGCCATTCTCCCGGTAATCTCCACATGATGATCCATTAAGAAATAAGCCACATAAAAATCATCTGAATGGCCCAGACACTTTTTTTTAGGTAAGGCTCAATCCAGGTGGAGCGAATAGCTTTATAAAAAGGACAGTAAAGCAAAACATGAGAAATTGTCTCAACCTCACCTGTGCCACTTGAGCATAAACAGTTCCTCAGAGGGACTCTCTTGTATCTTCCCTCTAAAACCGCAGAGGGCAAAACACTGAACTGAGCTTGAGAAAAAGCTCTCCTCTGGGCTAGGGCTGGCAAGTGCATAAGATATGCTGCAGGGCAAGGGTAATTTAAGAAACTACCACAGCTATTTCTGGGGAAGACTAATCTTAGGTCCCTTTGCTTCTCTATATTCAAGACTCTCTGCTTGAGAATCTTTTTGGCTACATCGGGGCCCAAAGATCGTAAGAATTGGTCTGAAAAGCCACAATTACCCAAAATAGCCTGGACTTTCTTTTTCCAAGATGACTGGAATTCATCCTCTAAAACTAATGGAGCAAGGCCTAAACCGGAAGTATGGAGTTCAAGCCAATAATTAACCATACGCATCCATGTCTAAGCCACAATCATAATTATTCCCGCTTCCAAGCATAAGGCCGTGTTCGGAATGTATCGTGGAAGCTGGAAAATGGCCTGCAAGAATCTCATCTGGACAGCTTCAAGTGGTTGCAAATTACCTATTAGAAATATCAGAATTCTGTATAACATCTGTGCCAAAACTTTGGCCTGAAAAACCCTAAGCACTGCAGGTATATAATAAGCTCCTTTGGTATAGAAACATTTTAATATCGCTGATACCATACTCTAGGCACTTGCTGCCGCATACTCACAATGAGAGCTCCATGAACCCAATTCATGAAATACAAGTCCAAGATATTTATTAATTTTGACCTGTTGGACACTTCTGCCATTAATTGTCCATTTGTGAATTTCCATTCTCTTACTAAAGACCATCACTTTAGATTTCTGAGTATTGATAACCAGGGACTCCTCTACACAGAATTGTGTGAGCTTAAAAATGAGCTTAAAGCTCTCCGCATGCCAACGAGCGTGGTGGATATTATAGCTGTATCATCAGCATACAATAAGATGGAGACAGGTCTACCTGCTAATTTAGGCTGATGGAAAGCAGGGTCATCAAGGTAAGGAATTAAAAAGGTAATATAAAAGTTAAATAAAAAGGGAGCCCAAATGCAACCCTGTTTAACCCTTCTGTGAGGAGACAGGCTCCGATAAGTGCCCATTGATATCATACTTGACCCTTAGAGTATTTTCATACTATGTACGAATAAGAAGTAGTAGTCATGGGTCTATGGAGGTCAAAGCAAGGCGGGCCCTAGAAATGGGCCCTAGAAATGGAATCAAAAGCGGTCTTCAGGTCAATAAAAGCCACATATAGAGCAGATTTTTTTGTTAGAGTACTTTTCTACATGATGGGAAAGAGCCAAGGCCTGGTCCAATGTAGACTGGCTGGTTCAAAAACTGGCTTGTTCTTCTCTAAGAATGGAATTCTGTTCAGCCCAATCAATAAGTTTGAGGCAAAAGTGCCTTGCGTATAGTTTACTAATTATACACAAAAACCTATTGGGCAGTACTTAGAGGGGTTAGAGTGCTGTCCGCTCTTAAAAATGGGCACTATAATAGCTGTATTCCAGTCTTTAAGGATACAACCCACCCGATCAATATAGGTAAAAAAAACTTGGCTAAAACAGGGGCCCACCAGTCGATTTCCGCCTTCAAAAGCTCCCCTGGGATCGAATCCTTACCAGGGGCCTTGCCTGATTGTAACTGTGAGATCAGACTGGTAATTTCCTTTGTCATGACCGGAGGCCAGGGAGGGAGACTATCCAGCTGATATGGACAGGGAGAGGGCCAAGAAAGCGTTTCTTCATATAAAGTCCTGAAATGTGAGGTCCATCTATCTGAGGTAATATGACCACCCACACTAGAAAAAGCCCCCTTGAAACTGGCCGACACAATTCTCCAGAACTGTCTGGAGTCTTTCAGTTTAGATGCAGCAATAAGCCGTTCCCAAGCTGCCTTCATCTCCGTGTTCTTTTTTTTCTTTCCCCCTGATTAACAGTTTGGATTTTTTTTCTTCCTCTCCAAGATTTCTCGGGCTAGATCATCATTTGGATTGAGCCTAACATAATTAAATTTGGTGACCAATGGTTTTTTGTTTGTTTTGTTTTGTTTTTGCTGTAATACAGTCTTGATCGAACCAGTTATGAGAGCTGTTTCTTTTATGAATCGACTTTTTTTTAATTGACTGACGCAGGCAAAGTTGTATTTCCTGGATAAGTTTACAATAGACGGCCAGTATATCCACATTAGGGGAGTAACTTAAAATAGAGGAACGAAGAGAGAGAATTTCTTCTGAGGCTAAAAGAACACTAATTTGTTTCCCTAAACAAGGGGACCACTTGACCCTTATAGAACATGGACCAGCATATGGAGTAAACTGAGAAGACCTCACGGAGGGCCTCTCTCCAACAGTCGGACCCAAAATAAGGGATAATGGAAGATGGTCACTTTCAATATGCCCGCCTATTCCAAATTGTATCAATAAGTTAAGGGCCGCTCTCTCTCTCTCTCTCTCTCTCTCTCTCTATCTCTCTCTCTCTCTCTCTCTCTATATATATATATTCCAATACACTCGCTCTCGACCCTGACCATCGTGTGAATTCACCCTCCGGATCATCAACCATCGTCCTATTTAGTCCAACCAAATCTAAGACGTGCATCGTTTGTGCCAATAGCAGCTCTGTCAAGTTGCAGCCAAGGTCTTTAGAATGCCAAGGGAGCAATGGGTTCAGAAAATCTCTTTCCGGAGGAAAGCTTTGAACCCCTGCTAACTGGGCAAAGAGGCACCTTTTACCGTGGTGATTCTCTTTATTTAGCAGGGGGAGAGTAACTGGCCCTCTGCACCCTCAGCACAGTACTTCCAGTGACTGTTGCTGGTGTCTATCTTAGAATGTGAGCCCTTTGGGGACAGGGAGCCATCTTATTTATTTATTATTTCTCTGTGTAAACCACCCTGAGCTATTTTTGGAAGGGCGGTATAGAAATCGAAATAATAGTAATAATAATAATAATGACCAAAATAATCCCAGTGGTAATTGGCGCCCTGGGTGCAGTTCCAAAAGACCTTGAAGAGCACTTCAACACCATAGGGGCCACAGAAATCACCATCAGCCAGTTACAAAAAGCAGCTTTACTGGGAACAACCTATATTCTGCGACAATATCTATAACAACAGTAACAACATGGACAATAAAATCCAGCCATCCCAGGTCCTTGGGAAGGACTCGATGTCTGGATAAAACAAACCAGTCAATAACACCTGTCTGACTGTGTAAAATAATAATAATAATAATAAGCTGCCTTTGTAAAGAAGCAGATGAAATAGTGGACCACCTAATCAGCTGCTGTAAAAAGAGCGCACAGACTGACTACAAACAAAGGCATGACAAGGTAGCAGGGATGATACACTGGAATATCTGCAAAAAATACAAGCTACCTGTAGCCAAAAATTGGTGAGACCATAAAATTGAAAAAGTTGAAGAAAATGAAGATGTAAAAATATTATGAGACTTCTGACTACAAACAGACAAACATCTGCCACACAATAAACCAAATATAACTGTAGCTGAGAAGAAAGAAAAACAAGTCAAAATAATCGACATAGCAATACCAGGGGATAGCAGAATAGAAGAAAAAGAAAGAAAGAAATCACAAAATACAAAGATCTACAAATTGAAATTGAAAGGCTGTGGCAGAAAAAGACCAAAGTAATCCCAGTGGTAATTGGCACCCTAGGTGCAATTCCAAAACAACTTGAAGAGCACCTCAACACCATAGGGGCCACAGAAATCACCATCAGCCAATTACAAAAAGCAGCTTTACTGGGAACAGCCTATATTCTACGACGATATCTATAACACAGCAACAACATTGATAATAAAATTTAGCCATCCTAGGTCCTTGGAAAGGACTCGATGTCTGGATAAAACAAACCAGTCAATAACACCTGTCTGACTGTGTAAACAAGAAATAATAATAATATAATATGTATAATAATATAATATGTATAATAATACATATTATTATACATAATATGTATAAAGGTAAGTGTTATTGGGTCCCATCCTGGTGTTAAAATCAGCTCCTACTATGCTCAGGGCATTTGGGAATTGAACCCGTAGCGAGACAAAATAATCTCTAAGGCCCTCCCAGATCTCTTTAAGGTTAGTGGACAGGTTCCTTCAAGCAAGGTAGAATATGCTGAGATTGGTGGTTTTGTATGACATGCCCAACTTCAGCATAGCCTTCCTGACACCAGAAGTAGGGTGTGTGCACATTCCTGGGGGCCAGCTGCTCCTCCATGCCAAAGCCTAAAAGGCTGAAAATAAAAGTTGTACCTGCCCTGAAATGTGTGGAAGGAAACTGCATGGAAAATATGGGTGTCCCAAAGTAGCTTGCTGCCTGTTTTGAGGCCCATAATGATTAAACATGGGTAATGAGTTTTAGGAATATGTTTGCAGTCTAAAGCAAATATTTTCTGGTGATGGCACAATGACTCAAATAATTGACTTATAACTAATTGACGAATGACTAAACACAATGACTAATCATTAATGAAGATGCTAATTATTTATCCATCTTGAATCCATAAGGAGGAAAGCAGGATATAAAAATTTGAAATAAATAAATGTGTTGTAGAATGCACAGAGCAGTGAAGATGTTTCCTTTAAAAATATATATATTGTTCAGTTCTCACCACAAAGTGATTCTATGTCACCTGTCGTCCATTGCCCACCTTTTTCCTGAAATCTGCTCAACTGCAGCTGAAAACCAAGGCTTGAAATTCCTTTGTGGCCATGCCCCCCAAACCAGAGAGAGAATCTGGGGACAACAAGGTTCCCTTCCTGGCAGATGTGCGAGCAAAATCCTGGAGATTAGGAATGGGAGAAGAGATCACCAGCTGTTGCATAGGGATTTGGATGAGCTATGGGGCAGGGAAAGTGGTACAAGCAGCTTCCCTTGCTGGGTGGGTGGGGTGAGGGAGTCAAGAGACTCTAAAGATGAAGGGTGGGAGAGAGGGATAGGCTGCTGCTGAAGAAAAACAAGCTAGGAAGTTGCCCTTTGAAAGCTATATGGGCAACAGAAGCTATTGTAAAGGAAATTCGACTAATTAATTAATTAATTAATTAATTGGCAGTTCAATAACAGTTCCATATTCAATAACAGTTCCACATTCAGTAACAGTCCCATGGTGTCACAGTGCTCATGGATAGTGGGGAGGAGCAATTTGCTTTGCATTTAGCACTTCATTAGCACTAGCTGGAACTTCCCATTGATGTAGCGTGCAGTTGCTGTTGTACAATAGCACTGAGGGTTTTTTTAAATTAAAAAAAGACATGACACAACATTATGGAGGCATTAAGTGACACCATGCATGAGAACACACACATGCACTCCCCACCTTCTCTTCACCACCTGGGCATAGGTGAATGAGCCCATCAGAAGCAGGAAGTGGGCACCCCACTTTCTCTACAACTTTATTGCCCAGACATGGGTGGAACAGATAAGGGGAAGTGAATGAACCAAAATAATAATAACTGTACTGATACATAGTAAAAGGCAGCAGTGTGAGCAGCCCTGATTTACTCTGATTTATGCTTATTTAGGTTTATATGCACTTATGTGTGCTTTATATACTCTTGTCCTACTTTACACACCACTTCCTCCCACAGTAAAGCCCCCAGTCTGGGAAATGTGATCCATTTATTTTTTGCCTTAGAAACAGCTGAGAAGAATTTCTGTCGGGGATTTTCTCCTCCCGCAAGGAAGGAGAAATCTCTTGACAATAAAGGGCAACCATTATTATAGAAGAATGGTTTAAGTCATGTCTCTGAGGTAGATTTAGCCTGTTTTATCATATAGAGTGTTATTCAAGTGTTTAACAGTGTTAGTGTTGCTGCTTCTATATGACAGTGGCATCTTCCTTCATTTTACCTCAAAACTGGTAGGCCTCAGTGACTTTTACGACCCTCCAATTTTGTACCTCACAAGCAGAAGAAACTGCTGAGTTCCTTGTAAGGGCCAGAAGGCTCAGCACTTTAAACAGTTGCTTGACAGGCAGACATTCAACAGGCAGGGGTGTGCATGAACTGCAGTTTGTGTACCAGTCCAAGTTCAGAGCGGCCTGCGGCCTGGAGGACTGGTTCAGCCCAGTTCGGCTGAATCGCAAACCAGTCCAGTGGTTTGAGGATGGGTGGGTGGGTGGAGTGAGCAGCACCTGGATGGGTGGGTGGAGTGAGCAGCACCTGGATGGGTGGGTGGAGTGAGCAGCACCTTTAACAGGGATGGCAGAGGGCCTTAACAGCCAGACTGCTGCTCCAAGCAGCTTCCTGCTGCAGCAGCGCTCCCCATGACAGCCCATGGGTAGCGCCAGCATGACTGTGTCACTTGACTGGCCTCTGTGTGTGCCAAATTTGGACTGGTACCCAGACCACAGTCCATGCACCCCACTATCAACAGGTGTGATTTTTCAGCTTGTCATTCAGCTGTTGGTGAGAGAGCACGGGTGCTCCTTCCATCCTCATATGGTAGGTAAAGTTTTACCTGTTTAATATCTGCCTATCATGCAGCAGCTGTTAAATGTCCTGGGCCCTCTGGTCCTTAAAAGGAACTCAGCAGACCTTTCCACTTATGTGGTTCAAGGCTGGAGGGTTGTAAAGGCCAAATAGGAACACTGAGACTTAGAATCAATCTTAGGTTGCTTAGAAAGCTTTTTGTTCTGATCTGACGGAGAATTTCTGCTACATTTTTTACTTTCCATGTTGTTTTCGGAGAATCAAATCGCTAAGTGTCAGAGCCAGCCAGAGACGAAGCCAGGTAACATCCAAAACAGATGCTAAAATGCAGCAATTAAAATCAAGGTTAAGAGGCAATTATCCAGGCTACTAGGAAAAGGAAAGCCAAGAAAAGGAAAAGTTCTGGAGTTTTAGAGTGGAGCTCACATCAGGAGCTGTCTTCACTTTGCCATCTTGGCTCCACCCAGTCTCCAAGTGTAATAATAGTTGCCCTTTATTTTCAAGAAATTTCTCCTTTCATGGGAAGGGCAGAGTTCACCTGCCCTAACAGAAACTCATTTCAATTGATACTAAAGCAAAAGACAAAAAAAGAGCAGGAAACAGGCACTGTTCACTCACCCTTGTCTTGCTCCCCTGCTTTTTTTTTTTTTTTTTAAGGCAGAGAAAAATCAAATAAAAATAATTTCCCCTCTTATACTGGCATGCCATATAAGATGACAATTTGGGCAGGGAGGGGAGATTTTTTTGAGTTTTAAACCATCTCTAACACAACTTTGTGATCTTCACTCCCCTCCTCTCCTCTCCTATGAAATCTTCATTGCCAGCAAAGAAAATGTTACATTTCCTGGATTTGCTTTCAGCGTGGAGGGGATCCTTTCCAGTCATTTTCAGGAATCAGTGCAAAAAGGTCATGCAAAAATTCAGTCAGTCCTCCCAAACATTGCAGAGAAGTTTAATAGTGCTGATGTCATAATCACCTTGATGAATGGGGGAATTTTTTTTTGCTGTGGCAGGGAAATGTGAGTCTCAAATGGACTTTTAAAGTGAACTTCTTCTTGTATGATGAAAAAAAATCATTAACAACTAATGGTGATATTACTGCTTAATGAAGCAATACTATTTAAAATGCTATATGAGATTTAGGAGACATCCCCATTGAGCTTTCCCAGCATTGTATGTGTCAGAAAAAATAGGCATCTGTGTAATATTTCAGCTGCTGTGATGGAAGCCTGCCCCCCTTTGTTTGCCATCTGCTCCAGCCAGGACTCTCTGTGGTGGTGAGTCCTTGCAGGACTGAGGCCAGAGGTGACTTCCTGTGTTCCACCTGTTGGAGCTGCGGCTGCCCAGAACTATATAGGCACGCTGCCAGTGGCAGCAGGCCTGCCACCAAAGGGGTGGCACCAAAGGGGCTTGCCCCCCTGGGGGAGCCACCAAAGGGGGAGAATGAGGGCAAGGGCCAGATCCTCTATTTAATTATTAGATTGGGGAGGAGCTACTCAACAGAAGAGCTTCTGTTTAGCTGTTTTTAGAACTGGCCTGAAATTGCTACAATGTGGGTTCATCTGGAGATGGGAAAATAGGAGGTGCCTTTGAATGTGGGGCAGCTATCCCAGTGGTGGTGGGGAATAGAAGGATGTTGTCAGGTCAGCAGGCTGTTCTAGGGGAGGGTGCTCAGAAATTTAATTTTTGTCCCCCCTTCTGGCTGTCCTGCCAGCTCTCTGACCTCGGGGAGCACTGCCAACAACCCACATAGCCTTATCCTGCTTCTCTGCAATGCCAGGTTGGTCCAAAATAAATCTGAACTCCTCCGTGGTATGATTGTGGATGAAGGGGCCAACCTGGTGTGTATTACTGAGACTTGGTTGGGGGAGGCCAGTGGCCCAGTTTGGGCCCAGCTTCTTCCTCCAGGGTATTCTGTAGAGGAGCAGGTAAGGGGACGTGAGCGGTAGAGGGTGCAGTAGCTGTGGGTGGGGAGGTGGAGAGAATAAAATTTCCCTTACTGGGGTCCCTGTTAGGGTATTGGACCATATTGAATGTGTGTACTTGAGTTTGGGGGCCAGGAATAGATTGGGACTTCTGTTGGTGTACCAATCGCCCTGCTGCCCAACGGAATCCCTTACTGAGCTCACGGACTTGGTTGCGGAATGCGGAACTTGCATTGGAGTCTCACAGACTTTTGGTGCTGGGGGACTTCAGTGTTCATTGTGGGACCAATTTGTCCGGGGCAGCTCAGGAGTTCATAGCGGCCATGACAACTATGGGCCTATCCCAAGCGGTCTCTGGATCGACACAAATTGCAGGTCTCATGCTTGATTTGGTCTTTTACTCTGATCGGGGTGGTGTTCCGTGGGTGAGGACTCCTGTGATTTCCACATGGACGGACTACGATCTGGTTAAGGTTGGACTTACAACCACTTCCCACCTCTGCAGGGGCAAGGGGCCTATTAGAATGGTTTGCCTGAAGAGGTTATTGAATCTGGTAAGATTCCAAGAAGCCTTGGAGGGATTTAATGTTGGCTTTGCTGGTGATCCTGTTGATGTCCTGGTTGAGAATTGGAACAACTTGCTCACCAGAGCAGTAGACACTATTGCTCCTAAGCGTCCTCTCTGACCTGCTTCAAAACTGGCCCCTTGGTATACAGATGATCTATGGGGGCTGACGCGGCAAGGTAGGCAACTGGAGTGCAAGTGGAGAAAGACTCGGCTCGAATCCGACAGATTACAACATAGAGCACATTTAAAGTTCTGTGCTCAGGCGATGTGTGTGGCAGAGAAGCGGTTCTTTTCTGCCCGTATTGCCTCTGCGAGTTCATGTCCGGCAGAGTTGTTCAGGGTTGTGAGGGAACTAGTATCTGCCCCCCATCCCTTGAACCAGAATTTGGAGTCATCAGTTACCCGCTGCAATGTGTTTAAAGAATTTTTTGCAAATAAAATCTCTCGGATTTGGGCTGACTTAGATGGAGACCCCACAATTAATTTGATGTGTGAACTGGAGGTGCCCAACGACTGCTCTTATGCGACTCGACTGGATTGGTTTCAGTTTGTGACTCCTGAGGATGTAGACAAGCTGCTTGGGGCGGTGAGGCCTACCACTTGCTCTCTTGCCCCTTGCCCAACATGGCTTGTTCTATCTAGCAGGGAGGCTGTTGTAGGCGGCCTGGTGGAAATAATAAATGCCTCTCTGAGGGACGGCAGGATGCCTCCTTGTCTCAAGGAGGCAATTATTAGACCTTTTCTAAAGAAGCCTGCGTTAGATCCCTCAGAGTTGAGCAATTATAGGCCTGTTTCCAACCTCCCATGGTTGGGCAAGGTAATTGAGAGGGTGGTGGCCTCTCAGTTCCAGGCGGTCTTGGAGGAAACTGATTATCTAGACCCATTTCAAACTGGTTTTCGGGCGGGCTATGGGGTGGAGACTGCCTTGGTCGGCCTGATGGATGATCTCCAATTGGGAATTGACAGAGGAAGTGTGACCCTGTTGGTCCTTTTGGATCTCTCGGCGGCTTTCGATGCTATCGACCATAGTATCCTTCTGGAATGTCTGAGGGTGTTGGGGGTGGGAGGCACTGTTTTACAGTGGTTCTGCTTCTACCTCTCGGAGAGATTCCAGATGGTGTCGATTGGAGATTGTTGCTCTTCAAGATCTGAGCTTAAGTACGGTGTCCCTCAAGGCTCTGTACTTTCTCCGATGCTTTTTAATATCTACATGAAACCGCTGGGAGAGATCATCAGGGGATTTGAAGTTGAGTGTTATCAGTATGCTGGTGACACCCGGATCTACTTCTCCATGTCAGCTTCTTCAGGAGCTGGCATATCCTCCCTAAATGTCTGCCTGGAAGCAGTAATGGGCTGGATGAGGGAGAATAAACTGAAGCTGAATCCAGATAAGACGGAGGTACTTTTTGTGTGGGGTCTAGAGATGATTTTGATCTACCATGGGGTCACACTCCCGCAAAAGGAACAAGTTCGCAGTCAGGGAGTACTTCTGGAATCACACCTCTCCTTGATTTTTCAAGTTAGGCGGTGGCCAGGGGTGCTTTCTATCAGCTTCGGCTGATACGGCAGCTGCGTCCGTTTCTCTAGATCAATGACCTCAAAACAGTGGTACATTTGTTGGTAACCTCCAGACTTGAATTCTGTAATGCTCTCTACGTGGGGCTGCCTTTGTACGTAGTCCGAAAACTTCAGTTGGTTCAGAATGCGGCAGCCAGGTTGGTCTCTGGGCAGGGGCGTAACGATAGGGGGGGCAGGGGGGCACGTGCCCCGGGCGCCACCCTGGTGGGTCACATGGGGGCATCAAAAAATGGCTTCCCCCTGCCCCCCTGGATCGCCCGCCGAGTGTGGCGGCAGGCGTGCGGTGGAGATTTGGCGGCGGCGGGTCGCCTGCGGCCCGCCGAGTGCGGTGGTGGTTGGCTGGTGGCTGGCGTGGCGGCGATGGGCTGTAGCGCGGCCCGAGCGGCGGCGGCGGATCGCCCGCTGAGGACGGAGTGCAGGCCGCAGAGCGACGCCGAGCCTGCCTCCTGCGCAGCGCAGTTGGGAAGTGACGCCGGGCCAGGAGGCAGGCTCGGCATCGCTCTGCGGCCTGCACTCCGTCCTCGGCGGGCGGTCCGCCACCGCCGCTCGGGCCGCGCTTACAGCCCATCGCCGCCACGCCAGCCACCAGCCAGCCACCGCCGCACTCGGTGGGCCGCGGGCGACCCGCCGCCGCCCGCCACTGCCAAATCGCCGCCGCATGCACGCCGCCACACTCGGTGGGCGACCCGCCGCCGCCACACTCGGCGGGCGACCCACATGGGGGGCGGCGCCACGCCCTCACAGGTATGTGGGGGCCGGGGGGAGCGCCATTTCAGGGCCAAAGCTTGCCCTGGGCGCCGTTTCCCCCCGATACGCCACTGTCTCTGGGTCATCTCGGAGAGAC
The DNA here is from genome assembly GCF_027244095.1 of Hemicordylus capensis. NCBI lineage: Eukaryota > Metazoa > Chordata > Lepidosauria > Squamata > Cordylidae > Hemicordylus > Hemicordylus capensis. The sequence goes on from NC_069657.1 coordinate 314,443,684, forward strand.
CACATTACACCTCTGCTGATGGAGTTACACTGGCTGCCTCTAGGTTTCTGGGCAAAATACAAAGTGCTAGTTATAACTTATAAAGCCCTAAACGGCTTAGGCCCTGGGTATTTGAGAGAATGTCTTCTTCATTATGAGCCCCACTATCCATTGCGGTTGTCTCTGGAGGTCCGTCTCCAGTTGCCGCCAGTTCGTCTGGTGGTCACATGGAGACGGGCCTTCTCGGTTGCTCTCCTGGGACTATGGAATGCGCTCCCACTTGAGATACAATCCTCCCCATCTCTGACAATTTTTAAAAAGTATTTTAAAACCCTTCTTTTTACTCGGGCTTTTTCAGCTTTATAATAATGTATAGGTTTTTAATTCTGTGATTGATTTTTAAATTGTTAGTTTTTAATTGTTTTAATGTGTTTTAAACTGTTTTATCATTGTGAACTGCCCAGAGACACGAGTGTGGGGCAGTATAAAAGTGTAATAAATAAACAAACAAACAATACCGTAGCTAGAAGGTGGCATTGCTTGCCCCAGGATCCTCCTGACTGTCAATTAAAGCTGATAATAAGAAGTTATGGTATGAACAAATCTGCCTACTTTCCTTTCACTATAGTGTTAATATAGTGTTAACCCCTGCTAACTGGGCAAAGAGGCACCTTTTATCTTGGTGATTCTCTTTATTTAGCAGGGTTAGAGTAACTGGCCCTATCCACCCCCAGCACAGTACCTCCAGTGACTGTTGCTGGTGCCTATCTCATGTTTCTTTTTAGAATGTGAGCCCTTTGGGGACAGGGTTCCATCTTATTTGTTTTTTATTTCTCTGTATAAACCTCCCTGAGCCATTTTTGGAAGGGCTGTATAGAAATCAAACTGATGATGATAATGATGATGGTGGTAGTAATGATGGTGGTAGTAATAGTAGATTTGCACAATATAAGTGGAAAATCAGACATCACCAAGACCTGGCAATGGCTTAAGAATGGCAACTTCAAGAAAGAAACAGAGGGTTTAATACTGGCTGCACAAGAACAGACACTAAGAACAAATGCAATAAGAGCAAAAGTAGAGAAATCCACAACAAACAGCAAGTGCCACCTTTGTAAAGAAGCGGATGAAACAGTGGACCACTTAATCAGCTGTTGTAAAAAGATCGCACAGACTGACTACAAACAAAGGCATGACAAGGTAGCAGGGATGATACACTGGAATATCTGCAAAAAATACAAGCTAGCAAGGGCGTGACAAAGCTGGAGTGGGCCCAGAGACAAAATTTTAAAATGGGCCCCTCGCTGATACACACACTCACTTCACAATATATAGTCATGTGACTTGCCTCTGGGGGGGCCCCTCGAGGCATGGGGGGCGCCAGGCAGCCGCCTCTCCTTGCCTAATAGTAGTTACGCCCCTGCAAGCTACCTGTAGCCAAAAATTGGTGGGACCATAAAATTGAAAAAGTTGTCGAAAATGAAGATGCAAAAATATTATGAGACTTCCGACTACAAACAAACATCTGCTACACAATACACCAGATATAACTGTAGTTGAGAAGAAAGAAAGAACAAGTTAAAATCATCGACATAGCAATACCAGGGGATAGCAGAATAGAAGAAAAAGAAATAGAAAAAAATCACAAAATACAAAGATCTATAAATTGAAATTGAAAGGCTGTGGCAGAAGAAGACCAAAGTAATCCCAGCGGTAATTGGCGCCCTGGGTGCAGTTCCAAAAGACCTTGAAGAGCACCTCAACACCATAGGGGCCACAGAAATCACCATCGGCCAATTAGAAAAAGCAACTTTATTGGGAACAGCCTATATTCTGCGATGATGTCTATAACAACAGCAACAACATTGATAATAAAATTCAGCCATCCCAGGTCCTTAGGAAGGACTCGATGTCTGGATAAAACAAACCAGTCAATAACATCTGTCTGACTGTGTAAACAAGAAATAATAATAGTAATTACCATCTTCACAAGTTAGCCTACTTCTGCCTCAAACATTAATGCATCTGCCATCTTGAATTGGAGTGGATGACATCATTACAAACGACCCTATTGAGGTGTCCCTATGCATCACTACAAGTGTACCAAATTTGGTCCAAATCAGTTAGGCAGTTCACAAGTTAGCCCACTTGCACCTCAAACATTCATGCATCCACCATCTTGAACTGGGGAGGATGACATTATTCCAAACTATGTCATTGAGGTGTCCCTATGTGTCCCTACAGCTGTACCAAATTTGGTTTAAATTTGTTCAGGCACTGCGAAGTTGATAAGGATGCACAGAACTGGGTGACCACATAAGTTTACTCATGAATCCTGTTATCCGCAGGGGTTCTGTTCTCCACTACAACTGCGGATAACAGGACCATGGATAATGAGTCAATGGGGATTGGGGTTAGGTTCTGGGTGGGGAGAGGCTAAAAAACAGTTAAAATCTTGATAAATAACAGAAACAAAGTGTCATAGCTCTCTCGGTCTCAGACTTCCAGCAATGCCCACAAAAAGCCCAATTCCTCCATTTTTGGCAAAAAATTGTGATTAAAAATGGGGGAGGGGGGGAGAGGACACAAAATGGCTCCTGTCCTTAAAATAGTGGCTAGAAATTACCTCAGATGTCACTTCTGGCCACCCTGAAACTGCGGATATGCTGGATTTAACCCAATGCACACGCACGCGCAAACACTCACACTCACACTCACACACACTGAGGTCAGGTGTCAATTACCCTACCACGGATATGCAGAACTGCAGGTGTTAGATCTGCAGATAATGAGGTTTGCCTGTACTTTCCTTAAGGAAAGGAAGCTAAAAAGCTCAAAGGAAAATATGAATGATCATGTTTTGCTGAATATCTAGAACTTTGGATGCACATCTGACACTTTATTTGACACTTTGACACTGTAGCACAGCTATGCTGCTTGAGTAGCCTAAAGGCTGATTCACAAGTGTAGATATAGCACGTGGCACAGTCCTATGGATGGATGTGGGGGATTACATGTTTGAATGTTTTCTCATGTCAGAAATGTCCTACCCATGGGGGGGGGGGAAATAACCCTCTCCCTGACGTGCTGGCTTTCTACATAAGGGTGTGTGGGTTTTGTTTTGTTGCTTTGTTTTTACTAGGGGGGTATTAAAATGTGTGATCTTAGGAACATAGGAAGCTGCCATATACTGAGTCAGACCATTGGTCTATCTAGCTCAGTATTGTCTTCACAGACTGGCAGCGGCTTCTCCAAGGTTGTGGGCAGGAGTCTTCTCTCCGCTCTATCTTGGACATGCCAGGGAGGAATTTGAAACCTTCTGCTTTTCCCAGAGCGGCTCCATCCCCTGAGGGGAATATCTTACAGTGCTCACACTTCTAGTCTCCCATTCATATGCAACCAGGGCAGACCCTGCTTAGCTAAGGGGACAAGTCATGCTTGCTACCACAGATCAGCTCTCCTCTGCTGCCCAAAGTCTGAAGTGGTACAGTTTGTGATGGACAGTACCACGTGCTATTTCTGAGCATGTGAATTGATCCTTAAAAATAAGCCAACAGGAGAGTTGAAGGATAAACAGGGCAGGATAAAGGATAAAAGTTTTTTTCATTTAGTCATTAAATATTTTCATCCTGAAGAGCTGTTAAGGATTTTTCAATGATAATCCATACTAGGAGTAGGAACCCTTGTCTCAGATGTATCTGATTTAGTTTTCCTGATGGGATGACCAATCTGGTCAAATACAGTTATTGGAAAATCTTGACATCAGCCTCAGGAAAGGACAGGGAAGGTAAAGAATTTCAAGCAAGCAAACATGTCAATGCTGAGTTCTAAACACCTGTCCCAAAATAGTTACTCAGTGACTTTGACTGCTAATTAAAATACTCTTCACATGTTTAGTTTTGGATAAAATACAGTTGATGACATTGAACTGCAAAATCCAGCCCACTATGAATACTGGAGGATACCACTGTTCTAGTTTTAATGTGTTCTGTGTATAAGGGACTCAGTCTTGTGTGAGAAATTTAGGTGAACCTATCTTCAGATATTGATGCTGCCAACTGAGAGTTTGTGAGATGTAGAATTTCACTATAGCATGCTATTCATGTGACAGAATAGAACAGATCACACTGTGGACAATAAAACATGTTCTGTTTTCATGAGAGATAATTTATCAAAATTTTTGACTATCACATATCTCCCTCTCTCACACATTTTTCTTGTTGCTGTTCATTTGTTTTTTAGGCACTGGGAAACCATGAATTTGATAATGGTGTGGATGGATTACTGGACCCACTACTTAAAAATGTAAATTTTTCCATTGTGAGTGCAAACATTAAAGCAAAGAAGCGAGTGGCGAGTAAGATCACAGGATATTTTCTTCCTTATAAAATTCTGAATGTTGGTTCAGAAAAAGTGGGAATTGTGGGCTATACCACAAAGGAGACCCCTGTCCTTTCAAATCCAGGTACGTTGTCTTTTAATATATTAAATACTTATTCAGATGCTTTTCTCCCCGCATTTCATTCATTTTTTACTATAAAATTAGTGCTGCAATTGCCACTGTATAAGATATGGATTAGCTTCATATTGCAGAATGCCTGTATGTATCTGCAATAAAATGACTTTGTAGTGATCAGCCTCTGATCAGCCCCTCCTCTTCCCTAAAGAGCTAACCGGAAGTGAGCCCTGTCCTGACTGACAGGCTGGTTAACTCCAGGAATTGGTCAATCAACACACCAGGTGGGTGGCACCTAGGGAGCCATGAGGAGGAAGAGAAGAGTCCCTTTGTTAGAAGAAGCTAGGCAGGAGGTGAGAGAAGGACAGGTGGAAAGGCTTAGTGAGGAGCAATGGAGTTTTGCTCCCTCATGGTCAAAAGATAGCCTGGAGAAGATGTCTCTCATGGAAGGACCTCTGCAGCTCCTTGAAAGACAGGAGGGCAGGAAACTTGAATCCAAATCCAGGAATAGGTGAGTTCCAGATAAAGGACACTAGGACTTTGGCTTCTAGAAGTTAGTCTAGGGGAAAGTTTGTTTAGTCAGATTGTGCATTAGACTATTGTTTGCTTTTGTGTGCTTTGTAAATCCTTGAAATTTTTCTAGGATTGTTTACCTGTAATATAACTAAACTAAGAAACACTAGAATTCGTCCATCCATTGCAAAAGGCTCTGTAAGCTATTTAAAAGGTGCTTTTGTATTTTCCTACATCTATGTTCTTTGCAACTGGGTAACCATGATTTTCAAAGTGTGCCGCCCCAACATCGTCTGGGGTGCTTTTTGAAGTATTCTTGTAACCACTGAGTATTGCTTTTGTTTACCTGAAACTAAAAGCTGAGAGAGCCTCGGACAGAAGCTGTCTGTAGTATTTTGAATAAAGGTTTTTTTTTGTCTTTTTGTTTTTGTTTTTGTTTTGCATTTTAAAAGCCTCTGAGTGGGTTTTTGACTCAGAATAAAGGGGGCTGGAAGGGAGGTCTTATTCTGGTGCACACACATACCTCAGGAGCTTGGTGGCTGTTAGTTTTCTCACCACATGTAAGCTTGTACATGGAAGGTTTTTGTATACTTTTCCAGTAGCAAAAACAGGAGAGTTTCCCTGGGATTTCAACCCAAGCCCGGGGGGGGGGGGGGGGGTTAAGCTCTGTCGATAAGTTGTTGGTGGTGGCAGCCTTAGTACTACCAGGCGTACAGGAAAGTTTATAGGGAGAAGCCTTTGCTTGGAAAGCATAGAGGGGATGATTCAGCATTTCTCTTCCCCTCACATGGGCTTGCTCTGAGACAAAGGCTGGTAATCCGCAACAGACTTGCACCCCTTTTTCTGAATGTGGGTATGAGGAAAACAAAGTGCTTTGGATGTAAGATGTCTTGAATTTGGCCTTGCTCCCCCCGCCGCTCCCCCCAGGGTGCTGTAATGAAGACTGAGTTTGGGATCAGAAAAGAACAATGCCCAGGTGTGCTCTCTGGTAAAATGAAATCAGTTCAGAGGTTCAAAGTCACCTCTTGGAAATGCATGATCAGGGATGGGCCTTCTCCATTGCGCCTCGAGGCTTTGGAATGTGCTCCATAGTGAAATAAGAGCCTTCCCATCTCTGACAATTTTTAAAAAGTCTTTAAAGATGCATCTGTTCACCCAGGCTTTTAACTGATACTGTTTTGATTGTTTTTAATGTTGTTTTAGAATATTGTTTTAAAAAAATTTAAATTCTGTTTTAAATTTCTTGTTTTTATTTTTAACTAATGTTTTAATGTTTTATCTTGTTGTAAACCGCCCAGAGATGTAAGTTTGGGGCGGTATAAAAATATGTTAACTAAATAAAATAATAAAACAAAAGTAACAACTGATAAGTAGAAAGGGTCTGGCTCAAAGTTTAGTGATCAACTTTTGTTAAGGAACAAAGACCGAAACTATAAAGTCAGCTCCTGAAGAGCCATTATCTAGATATTGAGACTAGAAAGAAAAATTTCATTCAGAAGGAAGGAACCATGATAAATGCTTGGCTCTAATGGCTGCAAATCTTCCCTCTAATGCTAATCCATTCAGATTTTGAGAGTATAAATAGGCCAGAGAGGCTGAGGGAAATGTCATGCCAGAGTAGGAGTCAGGACTGATATTTTTCTCCTGGATCTCCCAACAAATCACTTTCTGCAAGATCCATTTTGATAAGCAGAATGAAGGAAAGACAATGTAACGGGCGTAGCAAGGATGGAGTTGGCCCAGAGACAAAATTTTAAAATGGGCCCCCCTCACTGAAGCTCAGCCCATGAAGTAAAGAAATCTTAAATGAGGCTGAATAGTGGTAACAAAAAATATTGTGTGTGTGTGCCACAATAGAACATCATCCTAAATTATTTTTTAAAAGGTTGTGTAAATTGTGGACGATGCAAGAGAGAGACATGTTGTTCTGGTAGCTCCAGGTCTTAACACTCACATCAATTTCAGAGGATGAATATAACTGAAGGAAGCCTGGGTGGGTGCATGGCTGGGGGAGTCAGTCATGTGACTTGCCTCTGGGAGGGCCCCCCAAGGCAGTGGGCCCCCAGACAACTGTCTCCCCTTGCCCTATTATAGTTACGCCCCTGCAATGTAAACCACCCATGACTTGCTTTCCAATTACCAAGAGACTTTCTCTTCATTCCAGGCCTTTTCTCCTATGAAAAGGTGTCTGTTTTTAAACACCTTGGGTGAAAGTTTGCTTGCTTTCTGACTCCTACTGGAATAAGATCTTTCCCCTTAGGCAATGTGTTCCAGTCACAATGACAGGACTGAGCAGCCAGGACACTTTCCCCAAAGACAATGAGAGAACAAATTCATGGATTTGTTCTGTCAACCCACCTTGCCACAACCTAGGCAACCTACCTGCCTAGGCAGGCACCCTTAAAGGATCAGTGCAAGTTGTCCATCCCAAGAAGTGAATGGTGGCTATGTGAATCCTCTGCATGCCCCACCTTTGCTCCCTAATGTTTAGCACTGTGCTCTGGGAAACTTGTTGCTGCTTGAGGCATAGATTTTTTCCCCTATCTGTGGAATTGACCCTTTTTCAACTGAAAAGGAATTTTCCCTCATGATAAAATGCTATGGAATGTATTTGGGCATCCTTACATCTTGTATTTACAGCCTTTTGATTATTTCTGGTAATAGAAACTCCCTGTCAGCCTGCAGTCAGCCTGAACACACAGTCCCGTGCTTCACTGAGAGCTTTATTTGCACAATTAGAAACTTGCTTCAGTATTTTCAGTTGTATCCATGACTGATTCATTATCAGTTGTCCTACTCTTTGGCAATCATGCTATGATGTTGGACCTTCACCTTGAGGCTGGTGATTATTTCTGTTATGCTTGCTAATTCCCCCCATGTATTTGATTGGTATTATAGGATGTTGATTTCCTACATGGCTGAATTTGCATTAATTAATATTTGCTAATTCTGTAAATTATTAAGTTGGTTTTTATTAATCAATCTCATTGGTTAAAGTACCCAAACATGTGCATTTAATTCTTATGTGTTTGTCTGATGTAGCAGCATGTTGCCAGTGTCTAAAGATCCTTGGCACGTGTAGGTTATGTGTAGAAAGCACATAGCATAACCACCAGCTATGTCCTGGGTGTTGTGCAAAACATTTGTGTGATACAGTTCCAGAGGGTTTGCAGTCAATAACTGATGGATGCAGCATTGATTAAAGACGGAGGGGCAGACCAGTGCTTGACTGAGTAATGGGAATAGGATGGGAATTGATAATAGAGTAAGGTCAGGGGGGTTCAGGAACATCATAGCTACAGAAGTGCAAAGCTCTGAAAGAGAAAAGAGTTGGCTTGAAGAACAAAGTTGGGAAGGCTATTACTTATAGGCATAAGGTTTTGCATTATTGCATTCTGATCCCCTACCAGTTAATGAAGCGAGTCTGACGATCAGTATGGCTCTCCCCGCAGAGGATCGCCCGCGGAGCCCTGGCAGCTGGATCGGCCACCCACACAACTGCTGGCTCTGTCACGGAGCCGGCAGGGGCTGTGGGGATTGGGGCCCATGTGGCCCCCAGAAGTTCCAGGATGCCCCACACAAGTGCATGGGGCATCCTGGAGAGACCCCCAGGGCCGGGAGGCTTGTTTCAGCCTCGTGGCGGGGGTCTCCTTGTATGTTGCCATGGTGTGGAGCCTTGCCGCGGCAGCAGACTATCAAATAGACAAGGTTAGCAGAGCGCTTGCTCCGCTAACCTCTTCTAAGGGGAGGGGGAATTAAGAGGGTTTGCTGCTGGGAGCCACGTGGCTCCCGTGGCAGCACATGATCCACCAAAAGCAGGCTAGGCTCCCTTAGCCCGCCTTTGGTGGATCGTGAGAATCTCCTCAAGGTCTCTCTTGTCTTATTTGCTATTCTGACATCACAAAGTTAGTTCCAGTAGTTCCTATGTTGGGCTGATCTGGGAGGACATTATAGCTATGATGATACAAATTTAAAACATAGGGTTGAGGAAGCTGCATGTATCACGAACTAAAAGGAAATGCCTTCTTTGTCCAGAACTCTGAGCAAAAGACTGTTGGCTCTGCCTCTGCTGGCTAGTTGGCGGTTAAGGTGGAGAACTCAACCTCATACATTTCTTGGAATTTTTTCAAGTATTTTTATATAATAGAGATAGAAGCCTGGAGCAAAGTCTAAGCTCTTGCACAATGTCACTGGGGGCCATAGTAAAGACAGATGTTGTTTATTCACACATCTGCCTTATTCATGTTTTACATGTGTAGGGTGGGGTATTTAGCAACGGAATGTGTGCATGACTAAGGGGACTTATAGGCCCCCTCCAGTCCCTTCCCCTACTGTGCTAAGCTCTGTCCCCTGAAGCACATTTTTCACCCAGCACATTTCACTTTTGGAGCTAAGCTGTGAGATAAATGGCAGGGTGTGGGTGAGGTAAGTTCAGCTTTTATCCCCCCCACCCCGGTGCACATTTTCACGACACCCCAGCTTCCCATTTTAGACACAAAATGGGTGGACATATTGTGAACACACATGCTTAATTCCATTACATCTAGCTTGTCCCCTAGAGAGCTGCCAGACAATGAGGCAGTAAGAAATGCAAGACATTTTGGATTGTGGTCTTGCTGTTTCCAGTCCCAAGCCTTTAGACAAACTGAAGAGGTAATTAAAGTACCAAAAGAGGAAAGTAATTAAGGAGTTTAAAGGGCACAGCATCTCATTACAACCTATAGATCCAAGTAATGCCGGCTTTTGCAGCCTGCATGCTGTAAGGCACTGTACCAGAAACATTTCTTTTGGATAGTTGTAACTGAAAGGAAGTCCACATCCTAAGGAGCTTGAAAAGAAAGAGCATGGTATAGATAAAAGGCATATTACACTTTAAGATCCGTTCAATGTAGACATACTGAGGCCCAGTTAACATTGGGCAGATTCAGACATCAGGCAGAACCAAGGTTAAAACTCAGTTCCACACATCTCCTAGCCTCAAGAGTGCACACTCTCCTATCCCAGAGGAATAGGAGTCAGAGGAAATTACTTTGAATTGTGGTTAGAAACAAATCAAGATGGGTTGTGACATCTGGACTGACCAATTTTGGTTTATTCGAACTGAAGTGTTTACACTAAAGAGAGATCTGAAACCCTCAGTTTATTTCTAGCAAAGGACTGCACAGCTTTGGTCTACAACTCTGGTCTACAACTCTCATCAACCCTGCCTACTGGCCACTTGTGGCTGAGGATGATGGGAATAGTAGTCCAAGAACAACTTGAGGACCAAAGTTGTGCAGCCCTGTGCTAGTACTTTGATGAGATTAAACAGAGATTTGTTGGATTAGATATCATAGCTGATCTTGGTTTGTTTCTAACCACAGTCAGCATAGTGTTACAGTGTCTCGATCTAACCCTGTCTGTACACACACACCCTGGCACTTTTATGGTCTGGCCTATGTTTGAGAGAGAGAGAGTGAGAGAGTGTGTAAGTACAGGAAAAGAACAGTGTTTAACACTGGCATTAAGGTTAGCTTAGGAAGGCAAGCAAGGAAGAAAGCATCACATTGAGGCGGGTCTCCTGGTCAGTGAGACCCGCTTTTGCTGGTTTTGCGGGGAGAGCGGGCTAAGCCCACTCTCCCCACAGACGATCCGTGACGGAGCCGGCGGGGGCTGGGGAGCAGGGGCCGATCAGCCCCGGAAGCTCCAGCATGCCCTGAGCGAGCGCTTTTCACCTCCCCTTCGGGGGTCTTCTTGTGAGTAACTGCGGTGCGGAGCTGCGCTGCAGCAACTTACGATCTTTAAAACCAGGTTTGCGGAGTGCTTGCTCCGCAAACCTGGTTTTAGGGCAGGGGTACTTAGGCAGGTTACCCGCCTAGGAGCCACCGGGCTCGCAGCTGAGCCCGGTGGTTCACTCAATGGGGCGAAATCGGGCTTGCCTCTGCTAGCCCGATTTCGCCCCATCATGTGAATAGCCTCATTCTGTCCTTTAGCCTAATCTCAAACTCGGCTTTCTGTATAGCCTGTGAAGCATTTTCCAATACCGCAGACCAGACAGCCATGACTCAGGTTGTTTTTCAGCACATCTTTATTTTGACGTTCAGGTGTTAACTGAATCCATTCTAAAGCCTTTGGGGTACACAGACCTCCGCAATTCTCTCCAGGATGTTCCTGGCACTGTTTGACAGCTCTTTGTCCTCTCTTGTCCATCCATTGTCTTCTTACTAGAAGTGTCAATGAACAAACATTAGCCTCGGAGCCCCCATACTCACAGTCCTTGCTTCCAGAATAATTTTCTGTCCCCTATAAGGTAGCTAGCCAAGCCACCCCATTGAGGGGGAAATGCAGCCTCTGGGATCCACCCCAAGTTGCTGCCGCCCAATTTTCAACACTCTCCAGCTGCACCACAGAGACTTCAGCCTTCATGTCAGTCAAGTCATATACTGTAATTGTTCTCTTTTGCCCCTCCCTCTGGATGCATGTGCATGTCTACACTTGTGATTTGTTAGGCTAGGCTAGAAGAACTCTTCCTTAAGGAGCCTCGGCCCGGAGCAGAGCCCCCAAGGGACTAGCCTCTAGTCGAATCCACTGGTGGTCTGGAACATCCATTGGCATCTTTACTAAATTGGTTCATGCAACCTTTCTGTTTGATTCTGTTCTTTGCCACTGACCCCTAGTAACTTCAAACCCTGATCACCCGTCCTCCTGAGCAGCCTCCAATAGCACAGGGAGACACCTCCTCCTCCACTCACATGTTCTAGTAAAGTTCAGCCCCAGATTCACCCTTCACTCAGCAGTCAAAGAAGCTGTTTTTTTCTCTAGTCAATTTCCTCCACTCCCTTGTGCAACGTTTAACCCTTTCCTTCGCCCTTCATTCCTACGCAACCAGTCCCTGGGACTGGCCATCCTTCTTCATCCTTTATCCAAACTCGCATGGGTCTTTTCTCTCACCTCTTCTACCTTTTCCCCATTCTCCTCAAACCTTACTCTGACTCTGTCCACCCTCTGCCCTTGGTTTCTTTCTTTAGCCCCTTTTCTTATCTTTGCTCTACTTGTTGTTTGCCCTTTTCTTCTTGTGTTCTTTAACCCTCTTCCTTAGCTATGCCATAACTCTCTCTGTTCTGTGTCCTTGGTAGGGATGCGCACGAGCGACTCGGAGCAGCTGGTGGCACGGCGGGGCGCAGTTCCCTTAAAGCTCCTTACCTGCTCGCTCCCACTCCGCCACTCTTCTGGGTCAGCACCCGCTCTCCAAATGGCCCTGCGGGGCTGCAGTGCTGTTCCCTGCAGCCTCTGCATGGCATCGGCATGCCCATGTCTGGCATGCATGTGTGCCGGCCATGTGTGTGCTGATGCTGCGCAGAGGCTACAGGGAACAGTGCCGCAGCCCTGCACGGCCATTTGGAGAGCGGGATCAACCACCGGGAGAGTGAAGGGGTGGGGACAAGCAGATAAGGAGCTCTTTACCTGCTTATTAAGAGAACTGCCCCCTGCCCCACCAATCCGGCTCGAATGCCAGCACCTGAGCTGGTGTGGCACTTCCCAGAGAAGGTACACACCTTTAGTCCTTGGCCTCTCTCTTTAACCTTTAACTCATTTTTAACCCTTTCCTTCACATTTCCCTATTCCCCCATCCTCTAGTAAGCTTCCACATTCATCACAATAGCAATAATCCAGAGCCATGGTTCTATTCAGATTTCTCCCTCCCACTGGCTCTTAATATTTTCCCTGACTCTGCCTGTTCATGGCAATCTTTCTGAATTTTTCTCTGATTCTGCATGTTCAGTGTCCTTGGCAATCTCTTTTATCCTTTAACACGCACACCCTTTCCTTTCTGCTTCCCTGTTCTATAACTCTTTTGGTATAGTAAACAAATCAAAGAATCAATTACATATTCAATAACTATCAGAGCATCTACTAGTCTATTACACATAAAAGAACCCACCATGGTTGCAATAATTCATAGTAAAATGCTAATATCCAGACACAAATTTCATCTTGCATATTCTGTGTCATATGGGAATGCCATGTGTGTTCATATAATTGAATAATAGTTCAAGCCTCACTCTGTATTAAATAAGATATATCTTCATTTGAACTTTAATCCTGTGGTTGTCAGTTCTTCTGGGAAACTACTGGCTTTAGAACCAAGCCTAGTGATCCAACAAAGGGGTGAGACACACCCCACATTACAATAGAATTATTCTGACTTGTGGCATGCAGCGGAAGAGGAAGCACATGCTCTTGAAGCTAGGATATGTTGTGCAGAACTGAGATTTAACCTTGGTTCCATCTGAACCATTGTCCCTTTTTTCTACATATGAAAAGTTCTGCTCTGTCCTTGTCACTTCACGTTGCCTCAGCCTTGGACCATTACATTTCCACATGACTGTATGCCCAAGGATGGTCATGATTGCTCGTATGATGGAGGTGAGGGGAAGCCTTAATTAAATAGGGTTTGAGAATATTTGTTTGTATACCATGATACTGGAATCTAATTCTTAGTTCAGAAGACTTGTGCTCAAAGGAAGAATTTTTATCTTTGTTTTGATTCGGTGATGCTGCTTACTAGTCTCTATTCAGTGTTGTACGGATTGTTGTGTTAATGGCTGCTAACCTGCCATTTCATGTAATATATAGTGTGAAGAAATACTGTATTCTAGGAATAATAGCTGAGCACATTCTGTTTTAGAAACCAAGATATTTTTATATGTCCAAATTTCTGTATTTTAGAATTGTATACAGATATCTAGAACTATTCATTTTTTAAAATTTTAAAATCATTTGTCCAATAATTTCCATTATAAAAAAACAGAATTAACGCTTAATGAAGACATTTTTTTAAAAGCCAAAATAGACTTCATATAGTTTTGCATCTTAAGCTTCCTTGAGCAGAGAGCCTATGTGTTTATTTAACATATTTATACCCTGCCTGTTAATCACAAGAACTTGTACAGCAGCTAACCAATATAAAATTGCAATATAAAGCAATAGCCATTTGTCTCATCAGAGGATGGGTCTGTAGCTCAGTGGCAGAGCATATGTTTTGCATACAGAAGATCCTGGCTTTAGTCCCTGGCCTTTCCTGGTAGAACTGGGAAAAACTTCTGCCTGAAACTCTGGAGAGGCACTGCCAGTCAGCAAAAACAATACAGTACTAATAGTGTGACTCAGCAGAAGGCACCATCATATGGACAACAAAACAATTCATAAACATGAGTATAATCAGATCAAAAGTAGAGGAGAATCTTCAAATTCCTTCTAAAAATTAACACAGAGGGAGCTTTATGAGTGGATGGGGAGAGGGCATTTCAGAGACGAGGCCTGTTAGGAACATCCTGGGGACATATGGGGCACACCCTATCTCTGTATGGGTAGCTATTTGGCACAAGGCTAGAGTCCTCATCCCACCCTCCTCATTCCTGACTGTCTCTTGGGTGGGCAGGCATGCACTGTCTGCAGTCACTACTTTCAATGTGAAACTCATATGTGTCTCTCATACATTCATCCAGATGTCCCTGTGCTTCACATGGTATCTGCCTGCAAGCAATGCCTTGCAGGCCAGGCACATGAGAGAGATGGTTGAATGAGTGCAAGGCACTGAAAGTGTGCACATGCTTCTCATTAAAAAGTAGTGTCCCAGGCATGCTGCAATGTGGGTGCACTCAGATTCCTTGGAAGTAGGTGGGGGCAGGAGGTAAGAAGAGTTCACTGAGGACTCTGCCAGTTCCCACCCATGCAGTAATGGAATGTTCCAGTGATTCTGTAATATCTATATATCTGTTAATTAATACATGAGCAGGAGGTGGGAACACAGAGGCCTAGAGGCACAGGGATAGTGTTTAAAGTGGAATCAGCCCCAGCCCCACTCTAAAGAACATGGCTATTTCCCCATGTGTATACAGAAGTGATTTAAACACACAGACTCACAGGTTCTTTGGGTCCAAGTTAATCTCCCTCTCTCACTGGCAACCTTGTCTCACCTCTCTCTTTTCCACGTGCACAGAGGCAGAGCACTGCTGGTAAATGTGACCTGCAGGTTTCTACTAGTTTGGAGTAGTCCACCCTTCTCGAAGGCGCCTTCCGCTATCAGCTGTACAAAAACCTAAAGAGAAGTTCATTTTGTATGCCCAAAGAGCATGATTGCACCACAATACATGGGAAATACAAATTTAGGGCTTATTTTTAAAACCTGATAAGCTTTTTTATTCACATCTCACTTCTCTCTTTATTCTGTCAATTCCACCAATACAAACAGAAGAAGGAGAAATGACAGGGCTGAACCGCTTTGTCTTGTTAGGCTGGAGAGGTAGGACAAGGGTGAATAGACCTATGCATTTTTTCCTTTTAACACTCCAAAGAGTTTCTTATGCCAAGAGATCAACATGTCATCAGTGAACTTCTTCCCCCAGAGGTCTTGGCTGATGTTCATCATTGCCAGAAACAAAATTTGGAACATCTCAGGTGGCATTTTGTGGATGTTATTGTGGATGTTCATCAGGTGTTCTAGTACTTGCTGTTCTATCCAGCTACAATCTTAAAATACTTCATTATTATGGGGAAAAACACAAAGCTAAGTCTGAGGGACGCTTTTTCACTAACTAGACTTTTGGCAATGAGTAAATACACTTAAGTAAAGAAATACCATCTTGTATTTTTCAGATTTAGTGGGTGGGACACATCCTCAGTTGTATGACATATGAGATAGTGTATAAAAAGCAGTTCTGTAGATTATCTCTCTCTATAAAAGCCTTAGGTGGTTTGTGGCAAGCCTTGCCCATGCAGTGCTAAATGCATGCTTGGCGAGAGAGATTGCTGGGGCAGCATGATGGTGGCAGCCAAAGCTGGCAGCTCAGAGGTGGCTGGGGAGCTGGAGGAGCCTGACAGGGCAGCTGAGGAGGAGGAGGAGCAGGAGGGCAGCGGAGGAGGGAGGCTTGAGGTGGAGGCAACACAGGGAGGGAAAGCTCAGGGGTGGCTGGGGGACCAGAGGAACCCAATGGGGCAGCCATCGGGCTCCTCCAGGGCAGCTGGGGGTGGGGCTGGAGATGAGGAGGGGGGTGAGGAGGAGCAGGAAGGCGGTGGAGGAGGGAGGCTGCTACTGCCACCACAATGGAGGGTGGGGAAGTCTCTGGGGTGAGGGGGCTGTGGTGGGGGTGAGGAGAGCAACTAGTGCGCAGATGCTCTGTACCAGTCAAGCTAGTAATAAATATTAACCATTCATTCATGTGCTTCATGCAACTCCCAAACTAAACAAAAGATTCCTAAAATCCATGGATTAAAGGAGACTTAAGCACGGTATGTTTAGATTACAGAATCAACTTACAGTATCTGAAGACTTCCTATCAGGACAGAATAAAAATGAAAAACTCTCTAAAAAGATGAGTCTAAGTGTTTCTTTAAAACCTTGAGAAGGGAGCATGACAAAGCACAAGGGCCTTCCAGAGCTGAGTGTAACAACCAAAATGGGTCTGTCTCTGGTCCACACTAACTGGACTTCTGTCCGTGGCTGAGCTGCTAGCAGGAACTGAGATATAGGGCAGAGTCCTTTATGCATATATGCAGCCCTCTGTGTGTATCTGTGGATATGTGTGAAGATTAAAGTTTTTGTTTTTTAAGCAAACGCATTCTCCCATCCTCTCTGTCTCGTCACCCCAAGTCTCTTGTCTGGCTTCTGGCTCACTGGTGCTCAGTTGAAGAGAGTGAGCGAACAAGACTGGCTGGAGTTGGCACTGATGCCAGGTGGGAAGTTCCCTTTTCATGTGGAGGCTCTGCTAAGTAGGAGGGGGAATCAAGAAGCCTGCTGACTGTATCCAGGCAGGTAGGCTTTGTAGGGCCATTGAGGAGATGCATGGCTGCTCTACCCATATGCAGAAATTGCATGGCTAGTGCCTGCTTGCTAAGTTTCCAGCCAGGGTGTCCTATTATTACCCCTTCCATAACGGTTATTTGCACCTCCTCAAGGAGGAACATAGGTGCTTAAGCTACATGAGAGACAACTGCAGAATGGCACATAAAGGAGCCTACCTAAGGGTAATTCTTTGGACAGGATGATTTTCTAAGCCCCTTCCAGAGCTCTGAACTCACTGGGTGAATTCCCAGAATTCATGGTGTTTATGCAGAGCATTAATCATGGTCAAATCTATCTTTCACTATTATGGAAATCTAACAGACAAGTGACAGATACTTCTGTTACCATTGTCACTGATCTTGCTCCTTCTAGCCTTGAAAAACAATGGCAGGAGATAAACCTAAAGCATATGACAAGGAAATTCCTCTTGCTTTTTCCATTCCCATTTATACTGTTATTTCAGATGTGTGTTCATGGCTAGATTTCAAAATAGCCTCTCAATGTAAACAAAATTAACGGTGTTTTGTGGACTTCCCAACAAATACTATTTGCCCACATTTTCCACAGCCTTACGAGAGGGGAGCAAGAGCTCCAGTCTTACAGGGAGATGGGACACTAGCTGTGCTGTGGGCTTGCCTTGCAGCACAAAGCACAGGGAGTGGGGTTGGAAAGTGAGTTTCATTTATCTCTCCTCCCACAAAAGCCTGTTCAATGCCAGGAATATGTCCCTGAAGGTTGCACAGCCCTCAGGGACATATTCTTGGCAGCAAACAGGGATTTTGTGGGAAGGGGAGAGAAGTGAAAATTGCTTCCGGATCCTCTTCCCTGCACACTGTGAGGCAAGCATGCAGTGCAGCTTCTCTCCTGGCTCCCTGTGAGGGAAGAGCTCTTGCTCTGCCCTTATAAGGCTGTGGAGAATGTAGGCTAGTATGCTGATCCCCCCCCCCCGGTGGTCCTGTGCAAGAGCGCAAGTACTTAAAGTACTGTGCCCACACTTTGGGAGTTCTATTTACATTATATCCAATTATATACCTACATTATGTCCGGTGTAAGTAGCACTCCTGAAGCATGGGGTGCTACTTTAGGTGTTTGTGCTCTTGTGGAAGACCACACTGCCTTGGGAGCCCATAGTAGTGAGGGTGGCTCAGAACTGCCTCTGTTGCATTGCAGAACACGTCAGCTATGGCATATGGACATGTAAGCACAATCAACCTTTTGATAACAACAGATTGGACTTTAGGGCTGGTAGTCCTGAGAAGGACCTCTGTTTCCTGGCACTGCTGTGGAAATCTGCAGTGTGCAGGCTAATCAATAAATGACATATTTCACTCATACAGCAACGCCTGCTGAATCATGATAACTGACTCCTAGGCCTGGTGCAGATGTTAAAATTAAATATGGTTTGAGTGTGGGGATCAGGCCTTGAGGTTTTTCCCCCTCACTTCCCCTGTCCTTTCCTCTCATGCACAAATCCCTTCTGTCTCTTCTACTTAATTTGATGTTGCATGTAACCATTGCTACCCCTGTGTTTAAAAAAAAAAAAAAGCCTAGGGATGTCTCTATATTTACTTTAAGGACCTAGATTTAATCAGGAGTGTCGCTGGGTTTCTTCTCACCACAGTTAGCAATGGTCACATATAACCCCAAACAAGAACAGGAAGAGTTCACGCACATGGCAAGTTCACTATCCTGTAGACTGTTCTCAGTCCCTAAACTAATTGATGTTTACATTAGCACCAGCTCCCAGTAACAGCCCTAAAGAGGGAGCAATGGAAAACCAGACTGCCCAGAGGTAACATCCACCCATCACAGGGTTTCCTTCCTATACATCCACCCACCCACCCACTGTTTCCTAAAAATATGGAATTTTACAATTTAGGATTCATTCCAGCTGGAGTACAAACAGGCACTTTAGATTAGTTTGTTTTCTCTGGCTCTGCCACATTTTCCCTAGTGCTCATAAAGAGAGTAATTGGGCAGCTATCCAAGGCGCTAAGCTCCTTTGAAAATTCAATTCTGGTATATGAAAAGTCTAGAAAATCCATTTTAAATGTTGTGCTGGTCAAAAATGACCAGATAGAACATCCACAATGTTCCTTTTATTTCTTGCGGTGTGTGTGTGTGTGTGTGTGTGGTTCTTTTCTAAGCTGAGAGAAAAATTGGTGCTTTGCAGCAGATCCTAGACACAGAACTGATTCTCACAATTGCCATTTGAGGGCTGGGAGGGCACAGGGGGAAGGCTGATCTTACCTATTCCCCCCCCCACACACACACACACCAATGACCAAACTGTCTGTCTTTGGCACACCTCCCATGTGCCCACATGGGCAGCCCCGCTCCCCACAGCTCCATGAGATGAGCAGGGAAGAGGGATCTGGGCCAGAATTTGCTTGGCCACGCACATTGCATTGAGGATTCCCCCGTCAGATGGGCGCTCTATGCACCTGTCTCTGTGTGTCCTTGGACTGAACTATGATACCCAGTATTCAAGGTAAGGGTGCAAGTGCACTTTTAGCCTCAACTAACAGTTGGGTTTCTTAAGATGGTTAGGCTGGTGAGGAGCGAAGGATTCGCAAGGATTGTGCTGCTTCTCACGATCAGTCTAACTCTGGCTGGGCTGCTCCAGGCTAGGTTAGGCTGTTTGTGAGAACAGCCTCGCAGACAGGGTTCAGGAATTTCATACCGAAAACAGTAGTTGAAAGAGGTAATTCTCTGAAACATTGACTCATTGACTCTATAATGCTGACTCAGCATTGTAACGGAAACACTGTTTTATGGTTTTATGGTTCCCACCTGACCGTTAGAAGATTAGTTAAGATCTTCTTTCTGAAGGTGTTTGGTCACTGTAAACGATTAAGATTTGTTCTTCTGATGCCCCCCCCCCCCGCCTTTTGTTATTTTAATGGATTAGATTTGCTATTTATTGTTGTAATTAATATTACTGATTTTGTTTTTATAGCATCTTGTTTTTATATGTTGCAAGCCTCTTCAAGAGCTGAGTGGGCTGGGAATGTGGGATATCATTCTAAGATCAAGAATAAATAGTGTGCTGTCTGCAGCATTCAGCAACTGCCCTTTTAAAGCTGCCCCTTTCCCTAAACTTTAAAGAGTAAAATATCCATTCCAGGGTGCTAAATATCTGTCCTTTGAATCTGATCCTTGTGCACGGATGCCTATATGGCTTGAGGGCTATATCACACTATTGTTGAAATGCTTGACCTAACATAAAACAAGAATGAAAGAGAGCCACAGAAATAATATACACATCCCATGTACTAATATGCAAAGTCTGTTTTCTTAACCCTTCATGTGATTGTGGTGATCCTGTGCAATGGTGTCTGTCCTGGCCAGAATACACAAGATCAGGCATAAGGTTCCCAGTTCTGGTGGATACTTCTTTTGCCAGAGCAGCACTTGTCCACAGGACCAGTGCAGCAATAACCCCTGCTTTACTGCCTTACTGGTCTGATGCTTGCCCTTGTGCTCAGTTGTACTGTTTAAGTGCCATGCAAAGATATCTGTGGTATGTGGAGGAGGGTGAGTCTTCTGCTATGCCCTATAGCCAAGGGCATAGCTATAACTGAACAAGGAGGGACAAATGTCTCTGGACCTCAGAGGAAGAAGTCACGTGCACACACGCCGGCCACTTCCGGTATTATGCTGACCAGAACAGCAAGAGGATATACAGCCACCCCATGCCAGCTATTTGGACAGCAGTGCCAGTGGGGGAAACATGGCGAGGGAGGTAAGGACACCCTCCACGTGCCTTAAAGCAACTCCTCCCTGCCTCCAAACCGGCTCAAACGCTGGTCTTCTGAGCCAGTTCAGCACTCTGTGAATAGACAGCCGAACCAGTTCATGCACACCCCTAATTGGAACTGAGTTGCCTTTACTCTGTGAATGCTCCACTTGGCATTTAAGGTGTATGCTGAAAGCATTTTAGAGCTATGCAGAAAGACCTTCAGCCAAATCAAACACTTAAGTATGTTCTGCTAAAACAACAAAAATATTTTATGCTGCATAAGATGCTAGAAAATATGGAGCTAACACAACTGGTGCTGTAGCAGTGTGAGTTTCATTGTGTGACAAGAACTTGTTAAGCAATGGATACAAACAGGGTATTGGAGATTCTTGTGCTTTGCCCTTGGCAAATGTCTTGTGTGAGAATGTAATAAAATGTATATATTAAATACTTTCCCCACCCCCTGGATTTTTAGGACAGGATCTACTGTTTGAAGATGAAATTGAAGCACTGCAGCCACAAGTGGACAAACTTACTACATTGGGAGTGAACAAGATCATTGCTCTTGGCCATTCTGGTTTTGCTGTGGACAAAAGTATTGCTCAGAAAGTGAGAGGTGTGGATGTTGTGGTTGGAGGACACACAAACACATTTCTTTATACAGGTATGGTATTTCCTTAACAAAAGAAGAGTGTTCTGCTTAGTAATTTAGTCATGCTAGTTAATAAGTGAAGCAAATGTAAAGTAGTGTTAGATATTTAGTGATTCATGCTTTGAACCAGCCACACCGGTTTCTGTGTATATCACTTGCTGGATTTGGATCTATTGGGAGTAAACTGGGTGCACATCAAAATGCACCTCAGAATGTGCATAGCGGTCTAGGTGATGTCTACCCATGCAGCATTGCTTTCAATGGGAAGCACATTCAAATCTGTGCCTTGTTCCTATTAAGACAGAATTAGTCATGTGCACAAAGCTTTTTAAAACACTGTATGGGGGCTCTAAGAAGAAAAGAAGAACCCAGGTGGATCAGACCAAAGGTCTGTCTATTCTAGCATCTTGCTTCCCACAGTGACTAACCAGGTACCTTTGGGAGACACCCATAAGCAAGACATTAGCTTATGGACACCCATAAGCAAGACGTCTTTGCCTGCTAACTTGGCAAAGAGGCACCTTTTAACATGGTGATTCTCTTTACTGAGCAGGGGGAGAGTAAGTGGCTCTACCCAACCCCTGCACAGTACCTCCAGTGACTGTTGTTGGTGTCTATCTTATGTTTCTTTTTAGATTGTGAGCCCTTTGGGGACAGGGATCCATCTTATTTATTTCTTATTTCTCTGTATAAACCGCCCTGAGCCATTTTTGGAAGGGCGGTATAGATATCGAATTTTTTTTTAAAAAGACATGAAGAAAAGAGCCCTCTCCTGTTGTTGCCCTACCTACAGCAACTGGGATTCAGTGGCCTACTGCTTCTGAGCATGGACTTTCCAGATAGCCATAATTGCTGATAGAGATCTCCTCCACAAATTTGTCTAATCCTCTTCTTAAGCAGTCAAAACTAGTAGCTATCACTCCATCATGAGGCAGTGAACTCCATAAATTAGGCATTGTACGAAGAAGCACTTCAGGAGAGGAGAGCTGGTCTAGGTGGGAGCAAGCATGACTTGTCTCCTTAGCTAAGCAGTGTCTGCCCTGGTTGCATATGAAAGGGAGACTAGAAGTGTGAGCGCTGTAAGATATTCTCCTCAGGGGATGGAGCCACTCTGGGAAGCTCAGAAGGTTCCAAGTTCCCTCCCTGGCTTCTCCAAGATAGGGCTGAGAGATACTCCTGCCTGCAACCTTGGAGAAGCCACTGCCGGTCTGTGAAGACAATAGTGAGCTAGATAGACCAGTGGTCTGACTCAGTATATGGCAGCTTCCTGTGTTCCTTTTTGTCTATCCAGGATTCACTCCCAATCAATTTCATTGAGTGACTTATAGTTCTAGGATTATTTATTTATACATACATACATACACATTTTTATACCACCCAAAACTCCAGTTCTCTGGGTGGTTTACAACAAAACAATAAAAACAACCAATAAAAAGATTAAAACATTTCAACAATTAAAATTTAAAACTTATTAGGAGAAAGGGAGAAAAATGTCAGTCTCCATCCACTTTTTCCACACCATGCATGCTTTCATAAAGTTCCATCATATCCCTTTCCCCGTAAGGATTTGGTAGAACAAGTGCACTTCTGTCCTGGATGGGAGACTTTGGACACACACCTTCATGTGCCTGACATGTGCAAGCTGGTGCCCATAGGCCCAAATGGCACAGCAGGAACTAGCAAGCTCAAGGTGGGTGACTGAGCCAAAAAAGCGACCTTTGTGTAAAATCCTCATGTAGGTGCCTCTTTCTTGTGAAACTGTTTCCTCCTTATGGTTTAGCACTACAGTAGTAAGTCAGTTGTGGAAGAAACTCTCATCCAGGCAAAGTTCTTGGAAAGTATCAAATTAAAGCTTTGCTAACAGGTGGCTGGTCTGCTCTATTAAGGCTATTCACATGAGCAGCCTAGCCCAGACTAGGGCAGCCCAGCCTGGGCTAGGCTGCTCATGTGAAGTGCCAGGATTGCTCCTGATCCCAGCGTTTGCACCCTGCCTTACCTTGCTTTTAACCCCGGCCTTTAGCCAGGGTTTAGGGCACAGGCACACCCTTCAACCTGCCTCTGGGGATGTGTGTATGCTCGGGCTCAGGCTGCAGTCAGCCTGAGCATACACAGAGAAGGGCATGTAAAGCACCTGTCTTGCACAGTGCATTGTGGGATATCTGGAGGCCAGGACGCATTGTCCCAGCCTCCAAAGGTCTGTGCTGCTTGGAGCAGCGCAGATCATCTGGGAGCACAAACCGCGCTCCTAGCAGCAGTCTGCTGGTCGTCTGAGGGGAAGGTGAGTTGAACCCTCTCTTTCCTCCCGCTTGCTTGTCTGGCATTCATGTGAATAGGCTCATTTCCTATTTATTTGAGCAGCATAAAAAATCATGAGGACAAAACCAGCTCCTCCTGTTAAGTGTACTTTGTGTGTTCTGTTTTTTACGTGTAGACTTCGCTGTGACCACAGCTTTAACTGTTTTATGCATCATAGTTTCCTTTGCTCTTCAGGAGATGGTTGGCTTTTGGTTTGCTAGTATACACTAAGAATTCTGGACCTTTTTCCAGTGGCCTGCACGCTTGTGACAGAAATGAATCACCTCTCATGTCACTGCGCTCTCTCTTTTCTGTCCTTCCTCCAGCATAAATATGCCAATATGAGCCTTCCCTCTGGTGCCTTACGCGTTCTTCTCCAGTTTCATTTGGCCCTTTACCTTCCACTCCATGACAGACACTGGCTCAGTGAGGATAGCAATTTTGTCTGTATGTGAAATATTAGAGTACGTTGGCTGATATTCTGGCTAATGCTGAGCATGACCCTCAGGGGTATTTTCAGGAGGCCCAGCAGGCTTCGGAGGGAAGGGAAGATCAGGGGAAATCGCCCTTCCCGCATAGCACCAGTGCAGCATTAGGCTGGATGTCAGCCACTGTGTGGAACAGCAAGAGAAAGAGGGTGGCTTGTTTTTCAGGCCTTCAGAAATAGTGGTGGGTGGACGTACCCTAGATTGATATTGCCTAGGAAATAATAAGCTTTCTCAGCAAGTATTTGGAAAACACTTATTTGCTTTCCAGGTGTTCTCTCCTGGCTCAGAATGTTGGATATGTGCTATGCACATGCACCTTAACTTTTGTGTATCTACCTACAAGGCATATGGCGACTAGTCTGCTGAATGTTAATTGTGCATGTGCACATTTTACATAAGGCACATTCTGGGGAAATGCTAGCTGGCTTGTAATTAGGGATGTGCACAAACAGGTTCGGAGGCCCTTTTATAGGCCTCCGAACTGGTTCGAACATTGCCCAGCTTGAGGGTTAGATGGTGGGGGGTGGTTTTAAGGGTGGGGGAGGATGCACTTACCCCAACACTGTGTTTCCCCCACTGGCACACATCTCCCTAAAAGCCCATTGGGGCGGCAGCGTACCTCCCTGCCATCCCGCCCCGATACTATCCAGAAGTCACCGGAAGTAGCAGCAGCAACTGCACACATCGTGTGCATTGTACGCATGCACGCACCCAATGTATGTGTGCATGAGCACAACACGCATGGTGATAGCTACTACTTCCGGTGACTTCTGGATAACGTCGGAGTGGTGTGGCAGGGAGGTATGCTGCCGCCCCAATGGGCTTTAAGGGAGATGTGCACCGGCAGGGAAAATGCACCGGGGTGGAGGGAGAGTAAGTGCATCCTCCCCTGCCCTTCAAGCCACCCCCCACCGTCGAACCGGCCCCTGCCAGTTCCGTGCATATCCCTACTTGTAATACAGCTGAGCAATTCAAGCTTGACACATTTATATCCAGTAATCCAAAAACCTTTGGTTTAAGATGAGAGTTAAAATGCTTTACATTTTCACTCATGCTCTTAAAAGAATGGAAATTGCAAGTTAAAGTGCCCATCTCAACTTCTGTGCTATATAAGCTTTAGAGACTTTGTACAGTCTGGTATATGCTTATGGCTTTAAAAATGAGACTCAGTGCACCTACACTTTGCCTTGATCAGAGATGCACCAGGCAGAAATTCATCAGAGGCATCTCTAGGAAGTGATTAGGGAAGCTGCGCCTGTTAAATGGCTGCTGGGTGCTCCCCTCCTCAGCCCAGTGTCCAACTGAAAGACCATGGCAAAGGGTGGGTGCATGGAGCCTCATTTCTAAAGCCATCATAACATACAGACTGTATAAAGTCCTTACAGCTTATATGGCACGGAAGTTAAGATGGGCACCTTAACTTCTAGTTTCCATTCTTTTTAGAGCACAAGTGACAATGTAAGGCATCTTAACTCTCATCTTAAACCGAAGGTTTTTGGATTACTTAATTCCTAGGTGTTTTAAGAAGGGAAATGTGATTACACACTGTATAGCAGAGCTTACTCAGCAGGAAGGATGTGGGTGCCCATCACTCTTCTTCTTTCTCTGTGGCTTTGAGTACTGCTCCCTGCCAGCGTTCTCTCTAATTTTTTTTCATCTGTATGCGGAATGAGTTTTGTTCTGGGTGGGAGCATCAAGGCAGTGTGCGCGCACATGCATTCAGAGTGGGGCCTTCCTGATTCAACCTGAGCGGGATCTAAAATGAACTGAGTGGATGTAAAAAATTGTGTGAGCGTGCGCACAAGTGCATGCCTTAGAGGGAACACTGCTCCCTGCCGACCTTGTGTGCTCACCTTTTGCCAGCCACTCAGCCCCAGCAGTGCAGCTAGGTTTTTGCAGAATCTGGACCGCAGTAGGCAAGCTTTTTTTTTTTTTTTAAAAGCAACTAAATTATTCTAGGGCATCTTCCCTTTCTCCACAGATGGAAGGAAGGAGGGAAAGGGAGTGGGGGGAAACAGATTGAGGGAAAGAGAGGGGGGAGAGAGAAGAGATGAACAAGTGAAAGAAAGGCAAGAAAGAGGAAACAAGAAAATAAAAGAGAGAGAAGCGGGGAGAGATGGATGGATAAATGGGAGAAAAGAGAAGGAAGAAAGGAGAAAAAGAAAAGAAAGACACAGACACGCACTGCAGCCATTCACACACACACACACACACACACACACACACACACCAGCCATTCTCTCTTTCTCTCACACACACTCATGGCAGCCATTGCTGATTCCTCCTTGTTTACTCATTTTGATGTTTCAGCTTTCTCTTCCTTTCTTGAATATTATGTTCTTCTTGGACCCTGTGCATCTTTTTATTTTTGCTAAAGTTGTTAATATATTGCCCACATCAACTGCATCAGACGTGATCAAGCCTCTCCCTCCCAACAGCCTGTCCCCTTTTTCATCAAACAAACGTGTAGCCCCATTTGACTTTCCTTACTTTTGGATCTCAGCCCCTGCCCTAATTTCCCAATTTGGAACATTCACTTTTATGGTTGTGATTGCTACAGTTATATTTGTTGACAAAAGGAGTGTTCTGTGTACTTCCATTAAACTTCATCACTACACACGCATCTCCAGCAAATCTCTCATGCAAATACAGCTGTTTAGACTGTTGGCCTTTTGGGCTCCCTCCAATATTCCAGTTCAAGCTAAGTTGAGTAACCACCACCATGCACATGTTGAGATTTACAGCACTACTGCAAATGCATTTGGGAGCCGTCCAAGAGTCTAGTTTTGAGACAAGTGGAGAGGTCAGTGCCAGCATTCACAAAGAATCATTCATGGCAGTGAGACACTGGCTGGGTGGCTGTGGAATATAAAATCGACTGGCAATTTTTACAGAGCACCCACCAGTGTTCTGGTAACACTTTCAGACAGAAATAATATTTATTGCCTTAATCCCTGATGAGGTTTTAAAACCAAACCTGCTGACCTTACGCGGAGGGGAGATTTTTTTTAAACTGCTCCTTTTGTGCTCTGTGTTTAATAACAGAAGTTGACCTTAATCAAAGAGTGCAGACAAGGTAAGGAAAACTTCCCTTCTCATTAGGGATTTCCATCTTATGGTTCAGTATTTTTCCATATCACAGTACTAACATGGGTCCCTCTAATCACTGGATTTCTAAAGGGTGGCATGTACTCTCCTGCTTATGTTTCAGGGTGTTTGTACCTCTATCTCCTACTGCAGCCCCTCATGTCCCTGAAAAGCTGCTCCTGAGGATCATAGGACCCTCTGGAGTGGTGACATGTAGTGCAAAAGGTTTTGTTTATTTAGACAGTTTTTACCACACCCTCCAACTCAAGGCTTCCAAGGCAGCGAATAGTGACATAGAATAAAACTAGAACACAAAGTTAACAAGCTAACTAAAATTAAACACAGCAGGCAGCCAACATCCTCCTTGACTAATGCTGCGCTGCTGCTGCAGTGTTGCATCCTCCCAGCACATGCTCCCCTTCCCTCCACAGCTGCCTATACCATTCAAAAATATGTCCCCCAAGCTGTTTAACATCTACTTGAGTCTAGTGGGCGAGAGCCACAAGATGGTGTTATCTATATGGGTGGTGAGTCTCTGCTCTATCTCTTCTTTTCATCAGACCTAGGTACATAACATAAAAAGAGCCTTGCTGGATCAGGCCCAAGGCCTATCTAGTCCAGCATCCTGTTTCTCACAGTGACCCACCAGATGCCTCCAGGAAGCCCACAAGCAAGAGATGGAGGCATACCCCCTCTCCTGCTGTTGCTCCCTTACCACTGATATTCAGAGGTATCCTGCCTCTAAGCCTGGAGTTATAGCCTATAGCCATCAAGACTAGAATCAAGACTTGTCCTCCATACTTTTTAAAAAATTCCCTTTTAGAGCCATCCAAGCTGGTGGCCATCACTACATCCTGTGGCAGAGGCTTCCATAGATTAATTATGGGCTGTGTGTGGTGGGGAAATTCTTGTTTTTGCTCGCCCTAAATTTCCTGACAATCAGTTTGGATGACCCCTGGTTTTAGTGTTGTGAGAGAGGGAGAAAAATTTATCTCTATCCACTCTCTAGCCATGGATAACTAGAAGTCAATAATGAGCTGGATGAGGGCTAGCAAACTGAAGTTCGGCTCAGATGAGACAGAGGTGCTGATGATGAAGGGCTTACCACTCCAGAGAACAGCTGTTCAGTCTGTTCTGGATGAGCTCACACTCCCCCTTAAGATTTAGGCTTGCAGTTTGAGGGTGCTGCTTGATATACTTAAGTAGCATCAGTAGTTGACAATGCCTTTTACAAGCTTCAGCTGGTGTGCCAGCTGCATTCCTCTTCCTATCTATCTATCTATCTATCTATCTATCTATCTATCTATCTATCTATCTATCTATCTATTCTGTTTTAGAAAAGGAGGACTGTGGCACAGTTACTCATGCTCTAACAATAACCAGGCTGGATTATTGTAAGATATAGGTTGGGCTGTCCTTGAGGGACATCTGAAATCTATAGCTAGTTCCAAAGGCTGCACTCAGACTGCCCACAGTGAACACATCATGTCAGTCCTAAAATATCTTCATTGACTACCACTGTCAATTGATTTCTGGAACAGATTCAAGATGCTGTTCTTGGCTTTTGGAGCCCCAAATGGCCTGGGACTGGGTATCTGAATGGCCCTATCCTCCTCCCACAGAAACCTCGCTGGAAGATGTGTTTTCTGGGTGCACTTACCTTCTGCCCTTAGGCAGCTGGCCACAAGAGAGAAGGCTTTTTCAGTGGTGACATCCAAATTATGTTTGGTGCCTTGGTTACTTTTAGGTGACTGGCAAAGTCTAAGAGGTTCCCCTGGACTTTTTAATATGTAGTTTTTAATATATACTTTTTAATATGTTCCCCTGATGGGCTTTTAAATATGTAGTCCCCTTTTTAACAGAGTGGTTTGTTTTAAAGGTTTTATTTTGTGTCTTGTGGTTCTATCTGCTGCTGCTATTTCTGATCATGTTTACTGTTTCATTGTTACATTGCTATTTTACTTTATCTGCCTTGACGGCAAAAAGTTGGGGATACTTTTTAATAAAATAAATTGCTGACATTCAGAGTAAAGAAGCTCCAGTGCAGTGAGAGGAGCAGGCTAACAGCACTTCTCAGCTAACTGCACTGATGCAGTTCTGTGCCACCTAAAATATGTCTCTGAGGGTTGTGTAGTACAGACGACTTCCTGGGGAAGGGGAGTCATCAAAAATAGCCCTTTCTTCAGTTTACCAGTGCAGTTAGTCTAGAAGTGATAATAGTCTGTTCCTTTTGTTGTCCTGGTGCTTCCTTGTGCTGAATGTCAGACAAATAAAATAAAAGAAGGTAAGGGGAAGGTAACAAAAAGGGGAAGGTAACAGGGGGAGCGGGGCCATTCCATTTGCCTTGCTGGGACTCACCATCTAGCCCCTCTGCCTCCTGTGGACATTCCAGCACAGACGGAGTGCAGCCTGCTTGTCGGCTGCCAAGTTCTTGCTGGCTGGTTGCCAGCCTCCCAGACTGCTGAGTCGTTCCACCTGCTGCCTGTCCTGGGAGCTGCTTATGACTGGTGTGGCTTCTAGGGCTTGCAAGCTTAAAAGCAAGGAGGCTCGCCAAAGGCATAGCTGTCGGTGTGGCTGTCAGGCTGCCTGTAGGTGGCCACCAAAGCCGGCCGCCAAAGGGGGCTGGCCTTTGGGGCTGGGGGGTTGGGTTGGG
Source organism: Hemicordylus capensis (assembly GCF_027244095.1). NCBI lineage: Eukaryota > Metazoa > Chordata > Lepidosauria > Squamata > Cordylidae > Hemicordylus > Hemicordylus capensis. Next base: position 314,473,373 of record NC_069657.1, read on the forward strand.
CCAGGCCTTTTGCAGATATGTGTTTGGGCTCTCTTGAGAGGGATGGTGCTGGGGGTGTGCCTGGCAGTTCAGGGGCAGCTATTACTGTAGTGGTGGGAAATAGAAGAATTGGCGCTGGCAGAGCAGCTGGCCGTTACAGGGGAAGGGAACTCAGTAATTTAGTAACAGTTTCCACTTCCAACTGCTCTGTCAGCTCTTCGGCCTTGGGGAGAAGCTTCAACAACCCACAGAATCTGGCCTTGCTTCTCTGCAATGCCAGGTCAGTTCATAATAAGACTGAAATTGTCCACAATTTGATCGTGAATGAGGGAGCTGACCTGGCATGTATAACTGAGACCTGGTTGGGGGAGACGAGTGGTCCAGTGTGGGCTCAGCTTCTCCCCCCAGGTTACTCTGTTGTGGAGCAGGCCAGGGGAAGTGGGCAGGGGAGTGGCTGTGGTCCATAAGAATACCATTTCCCTTGCCAGGGCCCCTGTGAGACAGTTGACTTATATTGAGTGCATATTTTTGAGGCTGGGAACTAGGGATAGATTGCAGATTCTTTTGGTGTACTGCCCACCCCGCTGCCAAACTGACTCCCTAACTGAGCTGACGGAGCTGATCGTGGAGTTGGTGTTGGAGTCTCCTAGACTTTTGGTGCTGGGGGACTTCAATATCCACTTTGGGGTTGGCTTGTCTGGTGCGGCTCAGGAGTTCATAGCAGCCATGACAACTATGGGCCTATCCCAATTAGTTTCTGAACCAACTCATGTTGCCGGCCATGCACTCGATTTGGTCTTTGGTTTGGATCAGGGGGGTGTTCCATGGGTAGGGGATCCAGTGGTTTCCCCATTGTCATGGACGGACCACTACCTGGTTAAGGTTGGTCTCACAGCCGCTATCCACCCTGCAGGGGTGGTGGACCTATTAGGATGGTCCGTCAAAAAAGGCTGCTGAACCCAGTGGGATTTCAAAAGGCCTTGGAGGATTTTTATGTTGGTGCGGCCGGTGATTCTGTCAATGCCCTGGTGGGAACCCGGAACAGGGAACTCTACAGGGCAGTAGACACGATTGCTCCTAAGCGTCCCTTCCGACCTGCTGCAAAAATGGCCCCTTGGTATACTGAGGAGCTGCGGGGGCTGAAGCGGTTGGGTAGGCGACTAGAACGCAAGTGGAGGAGAACTCGGTTTTGAATCTGACAGGATTCCGCATGTGACCCATTGCTTATGCAGTGGCAGTGCGCTCAGCGAAAAAGAGATTTTGGTCTGCTTGCATTGCAGCTGCAGGTTCACGATCGGCGGAGCTATCCTGGGTTGTGAGGAGTTTGGTTTCTGCTCCTTCTACTTCCAATCAGTCCCTGGAGTTGCTCTGCTGTGATGCCTTTAATGGGTTCTTTGCAAATAAGATCTCCTGTATTCAGGCCGACTTGGACTCCACTATTTCTGCAAGGTCTATGGAGGAGGTGTCCAGCGATCCCTCTTGCAGTATTAGATTGGATCAGTTTCAATCTGTGACTCCTGAGGATGTGGATAAGCTGCTTGGGGTGGTGCGGCCTACCACCTGTTCACTGGATCCTTGCCCGACTTGGCTGCTTCTATCTAGCAGGGAGATGGATAATTACAGGCCAATCTCCAATCTGCCTTGGTTGGGCAAGGTGATTGAGAAAGTGGTGGCTGACCAGCTCCAGGCAGTCTTGGAGGAAACTGATTATCTAGACCCATTTCAAACTGGCTTTAGAGCTGGCTATGGGGTTGAGACAGCCTTGGTCGGCCTGATAGATGACCTTTACCAGGGAATCGATAGAGGGAGTGTGACTCTGTTGGTTCTTCGGGATCTCTCGGCAGCATTCGATACCATCGACCATGGTATCCTTCTGGATCGCCTGGGGGAGTTGAGGATAGGGGGCACTGCCTTGCAGTGGTTCTGTTTCTATCTCTCGGGTAGATTGCAGATGGTGGAGCTTGGTGACAGTTTCTCTTCAAAACAGGAGCTGTCACCAGTGCTTTTTAACATCTACACGAAACCACTGGGTGAGGTCATCAGGAGGTTTGGTGCTGGGTGTTATCACTTTGCTGATGACACCCAACTCTACTTCTCCTTTTTATCTTCAGGAAATGGCACTCATTCTCTAAATGCCTGCCTACAGGCAGTAATGGGCTGGATGAGGGATAACAAATTGAAGCTGAATCCAAGCAAGATGGAGTTGCTTATTGTGGGGGCTCAGAATCTGAGGGGTGAGTTAGACCTTCCTGTTCTGGATGGGGTTACACTCCCCCAGAAGGAGCAGGTGCGCAGCTTGGGAGTACTCCTGGACCCAGGCCTCACCCTGGTATCTCAGGTGGAGGCCATGGCCAGGAGTGCTTTCTATCAGCTTTGCCTGATTCGATAGCTGCGTCCATTTCTTGAAGAGGATAACCTCAAAACAGTGGTGCATCAGCTGGTAACCTCCCAGCTTGACTATTGCAACGCGCTCTACGTGGGGCTGCCTTTGTACGTAGTCTGGAAACTTCAGTTAGTTCAGAATGCTGCAGCCAGATTGGTCACTGGGGCAACCCGGAGAGACAATATTATGCCTGTCTTGAAACAATCATACTGGCTGCCGATATGTTTCCGGGCAAAATACAAAGTGCTGGTTATTACCTTTAAAGCCCTGAACGGCTTGGGTCTGAGATATCTTAGAGAGCACCTTCTTTTACATGATCCCCACCGCACGGTCATCTGAGGAGGTCCGTCTCCAGTTACCACCGGTTTGTTTGGTGGCGACTCAGAGGCGGGCCTTCTCTGTGGCTGCTCCCGGGCTGTGGAACGCACTCCCAGGAGAAATTTGTAATCTTAAATCCTTAGTGACTTTCAATAGAGCCCTTAAAACCCATCTGTTTGGCCTGGCCTTTTAAGGTTTTTTAATTAGTTTTAATTGTTTTAATGCTAACCTGGTTTTCAGGGTTTTAATTGTTATGATAGTTTAATTGTTTTTTAAGATGTTTTTTAATTAGTGTTATTTATATCTCTGTTTTAATTGTTATTGGTTTTAATGGTTTCTGTTTTTAGTTGTAAACCGCCCTGAGCCATTTCGGAAGGGTGGAATAAAAATCGAATAAATAAATAAATAATAAAATAAATAAAATAGAAACAAATTGCTAAAATATGTTCTACTAAAATCTCATGGTGCGGGGAATGGTTGGTGTACGAAGAATTCATATAAACTAGCTGAACCCGCACAGAGCATCTGTGCGGTAGTTCACTTCCTTTTGGGGGTTAGTTGGAAGAATTTGTTTGGCTGGTCCTCCCACAGCTCTCTCACTCGCTCTGTCCCCCCCCCCGCAACAGCTCTCTTGCTCGCTCTGCCCCCCCCACACCGTGTCTCTCGCTCGCTCTGTCTCTCCCCTCACCTCTCCCCCCACCGTGCCTCTCTCGCTCTGTCTCTCCCCCCGCGCCTCTCTCACTCGCTCTGTCTCTCCCCCCCGCGCCTCTTTCGCTCGCTCTGTCTCCCCCCCCCCCGCGCCTCTCTCGTTCGCTCTGTCTCTCCCCTGGCTTCCGCGGGCGGGGCAGGCCCGCCGCTGGGCCAAGTACCAGCTCCACGGCCCGCTGTTTGCCTCCGCAGTACACTCCCCAATCTTCTGCCCCAGTCCCCTCCCCCAGCCTTCTGCCCCAGTCCGCTCTCCCCCCAAGCCTTCTGCCCCAGTCCGCTCTCCCCCCAAGCCTTCTGCCCCAGCTTGCTCCCTCCTCCGTTTCCCCCTCTTTCTTTCTCTCTTTTTCGCTCTCTCATTCATGCTCCCCCCCCCACGCTTTTTAGCTTGCTTGTGTTTTCCCCGCTGGCCGTTGCTGCCTCCTCCTTCCTCCAGTCCCCAGTGTCGGACTCAGGCTGCCAAGCGTTCAGCTGGATCCTTCCTGCATGGCCCTCCCTCTAGCGAGCATCTTCCGAAGCGGCCAGCCATTTGTCTCTGCCCAGCCAGGCTCCACAGCTTTCTCTCCCTGCAGCTTCCCCCCTCCCTTCTGCCCCAGTCCGTTCAGTTCTCCTCTCCACTTGCCCGCTTTCCTTCTTTTCCTTTCCTCCCTAAGCGGCCACTTCCCTACACGGACGGCCAACCGCTGCCCAGCCAATCCGGCGTCTCCACCGCCCAGCCAATCCACTGGGTTGCTGGGACGCATCCCCACAGAGGCACGTCTACGAGAATTAATATAATAGATGAGGAGGCGTAAAAATAAACCTTTCATCTTGAACCTGAGATGTGTGCATTACCACAAGATTGGATGAAATGAATAGAATTAGATTAGCTCAAATGGAAAGAAAAGTTGCAGCAGTACAGTGATGTAATGGACAATATACCATTAATAAAGAACACTATGGTTATTGTGGCTGCAATCCTACAAGCCACTAGCATGAAGGCAGTGTTATATATATGTAGATATAGGTGTCCTTGTGGTCGCTGCTGTAATCCTTTGTGTCACTTAAGAAGACCACTTTTCAGCTGAAATCAGTTGCCTCTTCTGCAGAGCAAGCAGCTGTAATAGAAAACTTTAAAAGATATTAATGGCTGGGCACACAGCTCTTGACTCTGCATTTCAGAGCACAGCCTAAATCACTAATGCTTAAGACAAAGGCTCTGATACAGCTACAGCTAGTCATGATTAAGGGCTAAACTATATGTTCTACATATGTGTGTATAATGGTGGCCGGATGGGTTTTTTGTTTGTTTTTTATTTGATAAGCCATTGTGAGAAAAAGAACCACTTGTATACTTAAACTGCAGTTAAAGGCTGGAGAGCAGAGCAGAAGCCTTTTCCTGTTCTCATCTGCTATTGAGTCAAGTAGGAGCATAGGAAAGAAGAGATGCCAGAGGTTTATCCAAAGCACCTCTTTCCCCCCGCTTCCCAGCAGAGGACATGCATTGTGACATTGTGAAAGGTTTCAGGGTGGAGCTTCTCACAGCACCAATAAATAGTGTGTAGACACGAGAAAAGAGTGGGGAAAGCACTATTCCTACCCACACTGGCTAGCCCATTGGCACTGTGGGAGATCTCAGTGAGAAATGCCCCACAGTACCAGTCATTGGGGGTGGCCCTGTTTCTTTCCCCCCACCCAAAGACAGCTTGGTCAATTGCTGGGTATAAGGTCCTTCCCGTGTCTTGTCCCCACTCCCAATACCACACACACATAAACCTGTTTCTGCACGCAGATCACTGTCACTCAATTGATGCATATCTCTATTCTGTATTCTGTATATACTTTGAAAGTTGAAAAGGACTATTAATTCTCTCCTCATTTTTACAGGCACTCCACCTTCAAATGATTTACCAGCCGGTGATTATCCATTTATGGTGAAGTCAGATGATGGCCGCCAAGTGCCAGTTGTTCAAGCGTATGCTTTTGGCAAATACCTTGGCTACTTGAATGTTACATTTGATGATCAAGGAAATGTCATTAAGGCATCTGGAAACCCTATCCTACTAGACAGCAATATCCCTGAAGGTATGATAAGATTTTATTTTTCAAAAAATTTCTTCGATTTCTATGCCGCCCTTCCAAAAATGGCTCAGGGCAGTTTACACTGAGAAATAACAAATAAATAAGATGGATCCCTGTCCCCAAAGGGCTCATAATCTAAAATGAAACAAGATAGACACCAGCAACAGTCACTGGAGGTACTGTGCTGGGGGTGGATAGGGCCAATTACTCTCCCCCTGCTAAATAAAGAGAATCACCACATTAAAAGGTGCCTCTGTACCAAGTTAGCAGGGGTTCATAGTTCATAAGAAGCTATGTTGTTGAACTTGAGTTTTCTTCAGATGGATGCATCATGTGTTTAAGGATGTGTGAGCTTTGAAATGTATTGTTTTGTAGACTGCCTGATTGTAACATTACCTTTTAAAACTATTATGGATGCACAATACACATATGTAGTTATTGGTATTCCTTCTTTACACTTTCTTTTGGCAAAATCAATTATGTGACATATTGATAAACCTAGTTATAAACCTGGTTAACCTTTCTGCCTATGTATAACTTGATAGATGTTAATGAAGAAAATAGGTTTATAGCTGTCTCTGTGTGTGTGTACACACACATATACATATAACTATAAACCTACTTTCTTCATTAGCATCTATTAATTTATGCATAGGCAGAAAAGTTAATCAAGGAAGTCGGTATATAGCTGCGTGTGTGTTGTGTGTGTGTGTGTGTAAAAGCTCCTACCAGAGACAGAAGGGGAAGACTTATTTCAGGCCTTCCTTGTCCCATTCCCTTTCATGCACTTCTCCAGATTTATTGGGATGAATCCTTGACTGTAAGGGATTCACAGTAGGCTGCCACCATCCACTTTATTTTGATGTGGGGAAAACCACTCTCTCTATAAGATTTTTTTTTGCGGGGGGTGGGGGGTAGAATGGCAAGACCCTCCCTAGAAGTGGTTGAACATCCCTAGGCCTCCAAAGGCAAGTGGCTAAGGCAGACCAAAAATGAAGAGTAGCACTCTTCACCAACAACGGTTTATCCATCACATTAGAAGAAAAAGCTAGGCAATAAAAACAATTGTGGTGTGTGTGTTTGTGAGAAAGAGAGAGAGAGATGTTTCATTAACCAGGCAACTCAGATTCAAGCAATACAATAAAGGAAAATAACTTCCCTCACACATTTAACTAAACTGGTCCCTATCTTGTTACTCATAAGCAGGGCTTTTCCTGCTACCTCCAGCCTCCAGGCTGTGGCCTTCCCATTTCCTCAGCAGCTTCTGAGACAGCTGCTTCCTCAGGGCACTCTTGGGACAGAAGAAACAGAATAAAACAAAGTTTTCTCTTCTCCTGCTGGTGGCTGTGAGTAACTGAGTATAATTCCTGCCCGGTCCTCTGGATTGGTCCTTCTGTTTTGATTTTCCTGGGTTTTCCCCCTTATTAGGAAATGCCCAGCCTCCCAGCAGTTGCTCTAAGTGAGGCCTAATCCTCCCTCATATCCTTCCCGTCACTACTGTGTGTGTGTGTGTTTTCTTTTTACAGAAACACAATAGCTTACATGATGAACAATATTACATCTCCATAATGCTCCACCCTGGGGCTGCTGCGGCCTCCTAAGCAGCCCCAACGCTGTTCTGAATGATCAGTTGTGCTAGTAGCACTACTGCATGGGGGGAACTGCAATAGTGCTCCTTGTGCAACTACTCGTTTAGAGCAGCATCAGGACTGCTTAGGAAGCCGCAGCAGCCTTGGGGCGGAGCATTACAGTGATGTAATGCGGTGCATCATGAAAGCCAGTCTTATTGCAAATAGTGGTGGGAGTTCAAAGAGCTACACTGGGCTTCAGTGGCTTGGATGTTGCAGCCAACCTGCTTTGTCAAGCTGCTTTTGAAACCTCCACATTTCTAAAAGCAGTTTGTTATCTATCATTGGATGGGGGAAGATTGTTGTTCCAAGAACCTCATGGGGCACATGGAGCCAGTTGCATGCATTTTTGGATCTCAACCACTGTAAGGTAGAAATCCTCATCTCTGCATATGTCCCTTTGGCACTGCTGGGATTTTGTTAGGAATGTTCTAGAGTATTAATTTCTGTTGAGAGAATGCTGATGCAAAGAATACTGAACCTACTGTAATGCTGTGGACAAACAAGTGAGCCATTCTTATTAGTCATGTAGCCAAAAGTAGTCTTCACCATGTCATTCTTTTGTTGTAGATCCAACTGTCAAAGCAGAAGTTGAACAGCTACAAGTCCAGCTAAAGAATTTTTCTTCCTTGGAGATAGGGAAGACTATTGTTTACCTAAATGGAACAAGTGAAGCATGTCGTGTTCAAGAGTGCAACATGGGGAATTTGATTTGTGATGCTGTGGTAAGAAAGCACTAACCTTGGTACAGATATGTAGTTTAATATTTGACACAAGCCTCATTCAGCTGTTATTGCAGAGAGATGCTGTACTTGACTAGGGTGTCTCAAATGGGGCCAGAAGAGTGTATCTGAGTTGGTTTTACTTTTCTCATGCAATCTTCTAGCACACTGTTTAAAATAGCCCTTCCATGAGACCTTCCACATGCAGAAAGGCATCTTTTGATCCAATGCTATGTATTCTACCACTAATGTTTTACACAGAATGACTATTTGTACTTCTGATATTATTTACATTCTTAAAACAAACAAATATATTAAAGAGCAGAATAGCTCTTTAACACAATAGCAAGAAAAAAAGCAAAAAAAAAAACCTCTAGCAAAAAGCAAGAATTATGTATGCCAAATGTCTAAGCATAGAAATACACATGGGGAGAAATTACTGTTCTAGGCTGAACTATTTCTCAGCTAATCTGGCCTCGTAAAGTCTGTAGTTCAGAGACAACTGTCAAAACACAGACTCCAAGCAAGCATACCCATCACTTTTGTGGAGCTGGCTGTAATCTTGCAAAGCCTCTACTGCTTTTAGAGTGAAGCCAGTATTGATTATGTTTGCATCCCTCCTGATTTTACAGAAATGCTATTGAACAGATTTCTCAGAAGCTCATCTGCTCATCCAGTCACTGCTCAATAGTCAACATTCACTGGGTTTTTTTCCTTCTTGGCTGGTTGGAAGCCATCTAAGATCCTGGCAGATGGGGTTGGTAGGCACCTCCACTTAAGAAAGCAAGGTACTGTGGAGGCTTAAAACCACAGCTGTCCAGCTGTTCTTCATATGGACAATGCTGGAGTTTCACCTTTTAGATAGCTACCACCCTAGCAAATTTATGTGTATGTTGAATTGCTTCAGAATCTTGCTACTAGTTGGTTTCTGGTCTGTATAAGTAATGAATCTTCACTTTTTAAATTATTTTGCACCATCAATGTAAGTAGTGCTTTGCAGGATCATATAAGCAAAAAAAGTCAGGTCCATGCCCCAGGGACTTTGGAATCTACAGTAAATTCCAACAGGAGAAGGAGGGACAGAAAGGGAGAGGCAAAATAACAGAGGACAAAGATGTAAAAATGTGATTCAGCTTCCTTTCAACTGTGGGTGAAGTGTAAGGGGTCAAGCCGAGCTCCTGGCAGAGTTATACTTGCCAATCTGTGCTTGGGAACCAAAAGGTGAAATTGTATGGTGGTGATTTTGTTGGATCTTTCAGTGGCCATTTAAATCCTTGATTGGGAGGTGATTGTGTCATCGGTAGAATTGGCAAGTGTACATTAGTTACAAAAGCCTGAAATAATCAGATAGCCTCAGGTCCTCATGTTTTAGAGGATTAATGACTGGGGGGGGCGGGGGGGGAAGGAAGCACTTGGCCCTTTCCCTGGAGATTCTGGGGTAGGGCAGCCTTTAACTTCAGGGAAGCAACTCCTTGGTTAACCAGAAAGGGGTGTGTAGCGGGCAATTCCCCCGTCCCAGCTTTATTTTATTTACTCTGTCCATGAGTAGAATCCTGTTCTAGTTATATATGCAGTTGGGGTAGCAAAGATTTGCTTCAGTTTCAGGCCCCGTCTTGGAGTTGAGTGTCAATACCTCTCCCACTTGGCATCTTTGGCTCCACCCTGGATTCTGAGAATGAAAATTTACTCTAAGTCCAAGTTTTCCTTTTCCTTTTCTGAGTTTCTTTCAAAGTATATCATACACAAGAACAAAATATTCTTGTGAATGTTACCCTTGAATATAGGACAACTTGAGCCCTTATTTAAAATGCATTTCCCCCTAAAAACCTGTTAGTCTTAATATTAGTGACTGTCTGAAAAGGACAATCTCAAACAATGCTTACGGTAAGTAAGAACACCAGGCAGCTTCATATACATACATGGCAAAAAGCAGGGAGAGTCTGCAATGGCATAAAGAAATCTATTTAATCTATGTGTAAGCCACGTGCACATGAACAGCTACAACAACAATCATTAGCTTATACATTTTGCAAGTTTGGCTTGTTGGAGTCCTTGAAGCTAAGATAAAGCAAGAGACTCGAAAAGTGATAGAAATTGTTTTCTTTGTGAATGCTTTAGGTTTACAATAACTTGAGACATCCAGATGATAATCAATGGAATCATGTTTCGATGTGCATCTTAAATGGTGGTGGAATACGGGCACCCATTGATGAACGAAGCAATAATGGTATATATAGTCTTAGGGTGCTTTTTAGGCATCACTACTTTATTTTACTCTTTCTTTGCTACATATCTGTTAATCACCGTTTTAGTATTTCTTACTTATAACTGGTCCCTTGTGTTTCATATTTTTCTTGGGCTCGTCAGATTGTAAATATTCAACACTTTTGTGTTCTCCTTGAACATCACTAGAAATTTTTAAAAAGGAAACTAATGAAAGCGTTTCCCAGACTTTGGAAGGCTGGATGACTGATCTACTGATTCGAGTCTCCCTGTGTAGCCCATAATTTTTAGCACCCCTAAACACACTGACTCTTTGCATCACATGGGAGAGGCCATGCTCTCTCAATATTAGCATGGAACACCTCCGCCTGACATGAAGAATCCATGTGGAGCTAACATGGAGACCACCTCTCCCCATTTTAGCAGGCTCCAGATTGACCTACACAGGCTGCCCCAATCAAGCTATTTATTTGTAACATTTGCATCATGCCCTTCCTTTGAAGAGTTCAGGGTGGCATAACAGGCCTACCATAGTTCAGCTTCCTGAATGACATGCTTGAAATATAGGCTAGCCTGCAATGTTTTGACTTGTCCAAGGTCAAGCAGGGATCTGAATTCTGCTCCTCTCTGTCCAAGCCACTACACTATGCTGTACTAGAGCCATGACTATTTCAACAAACAACAAAATTGCAATGTTCCACTCTATTCAGGAACCATTACTTTGGAAGAACTGCTAGCTGTACTGCCCTTCGGGGGCACTTTTGATTTACTACAAATCAAAGGCTCAACTCTGCAAGAAGCATTTGAGCACAGCGTTCACAGACATGGGACAGGGACAGGAGAACTGCTACAGGTCTCAGGTAAGCTATCTAGGCGGTAATTATCAATTGTATCTTACTAATTAGGCTAGTTCTATCTGCTGCAGTAGATTTGGGTAGAATGACACCAGTTCAGGGAGAGCATTATCCTTTAAGCAGCTGAGACAGGGCAGGGTGAGAGCGAATGTTTCCATCACTCTAGAAGCATGTATATGCAGTTTCCTGTGGTACTTCCCGCATGAATGCCCTCATCCTGGCACACACAAAAACAAAACTGGCCCTAGATTTGCCATTCTTCACTTCCTTCTGCACAACTTATGCTCTGGAACAGAATACCCCCGTTTTCTGGAAGAGAAACTCCTATCATTTCTAGTTATGAATCCTGGGTTCTTCCAGCAAGTGAAAGAAACCTCAATTGCACAGGGGGAGGGGATGATTAGCAGCAATCCTTCCTTTTCAGAAGGGGTTGCTTTTCTTTTCTGAGTGAAACTAGGCTACTCCATACAGATGCTCTTGCTCAGGGGCCAGGAGTGTGGTGAGGGCGGAACTTTTGGGGGAGTAAGATGGTGGCTGAAAGATGGGGGTGGCAGGCTGGTTGGCTGGCTGAGTCCAAGGAGCTGCAGGATGGCGAGGACCTTCAGCACCATCTCCATCTAGATAATCAGAGAATGGGGTCGGGGGAGAAGCCCTAGCAGAAGATTTCCTTGGCTCTCCCCTCCCACCTCTCTGTGTCGACTGAGCAGTGGACACTTCTTTCCTTAACTCTCTCCCCCACCCCAAAGTAGACCAGTGGCCACTGGGTTTGGCATTGCTGTTCCCAAATTGGTGAGCTTGTCTTTCATAGCCCCATCTTCCCTCTCCCTTTTCTCCTGGTGCTGTGGGATGATTCCTCTGTCCTCTTGGCAGAGGTGGACTTTGCAGAGTCTGGTTGAGACTATGTTGGTACAGAAGAGCAGCTGAGAGCAAGTTTTGTACACAGTTTGTTGTGCCATCGAGTAGGTGTTGATTCCTGGTGACCACAGAGCCATGTGGTTTTGTACACAGTACATGTTTGTAAATCCAAGGCTTTATCTTGAACAGTTTGCACACTTCTCTGCCTGTTTCTTAGAAGCAAATATTACACAAAACCTATGCTGTAATGGCTTTTCCAACACATAGCTAATATTTCTTGGAAGTTAAAATTTAATTGATATATTTATGCATGTCCTTTATAGGTACAATCCAGCTTTTTATCTATGAAAGCTCTTGTGCAAAGTACTTTTTCCTGTTTTGTCAGTTTAATAGTTGCCCTTCCTATCCCCAGTGGCTGTCCTGACCCCATTTCCTGTATGTGCTGGGTAAAAACTATTGTATTGTTGTCGGTCACAAAATTGAAGCACTAATGGTTTTCTTGGAGAATGCGTTCTGCCTCTAAACATTAAATAAAGGTGGTTAGGGTGTTCAGTTTTATCTTCTGTAAAAGGTAGATAAACTGCCTTCAGAGAGCTTCTGAAGATTTTAAGTGTAACTGTGAAGGGAACAAAGTCTTCAAGAATTCTGAATCTGTTTTCAGCTGGAGCATAGGCGGTCTCTGAGCACAGGCAGACGGTATGCCATGGTGAGCCTGGCATCAGATGGGGATGGTGAGGTGGGCAGAAGAGATAAGCTGAAGGTTGAAGACTCTGTGTCCTATTCTGGAGAATATATTCCATACTGCCCTACTCTGTCCCCCTCCCCAGCCCCACCAACCGCCACCGCTCCAGCCCCATTATGCTGCATCCACCATCTTGTTCCTGAGAGTCCCTCAACATTGAGGAACAGAGAATCAAATAGTTACATCTTGCTTAGTCGAAGATTTGCTTCTTGTGTCTGAATCCTTGATCATAAAGCAAACTGATTGGAATAGGGTTACATTATTATTATTATTAATTTGATTTCTATACTGCCCTTCCAAGAATGGGTCAGGGCGCTTTACACAGAGAAATAATAAATAAATAAGATGGATGGATCCCTGTCCCCAAAGGGCTCACACTCTAAAAGAAACATAAGATAGACACCAGCAAGAGTCACTGGAGGTACTGTGCTGGGGGTGGATAGGGCCATGTACATGTACGTTCCTTTACCATGCAAAACAATATCATTATATGCAAGTGTCTGGCTGTATTTATTTGAACTATTTTTTCCCCTCCCACTGTTTCTTCAGTCTACTAATTTCAAGCAGCAGACATCTCTATCCTTATGATTATATAATTCTAATTGCTGCTTTTAAAGCTCATATGTCCTTTTCCACCGAAAGCACACAAAGCAGGATATATCACTTGAGAAAAAATGGGCTACCTAATTTAGGTTTGGACTCATGTTATGCATTTTAAGAACCCCCATCACACCACCTTATACTAATTGCAAATCTCAGTTAAGCAAAATGGGCACTGTTCCAGTGGTACCGTTTGAGAGTTTAGACACTGGAAAGTACCCCAGAATCTTCATTTTTAACTTGTAGTTCTATCAGCACCAAACTAGTACAACCATATTACAGGTTCTACTGCTCTTTACTCACTGCTTTGGAGGAGTGTGGCCGCTGTCCCTGCCATCTCTCAAAACTCAGTCCAGAATACCCAACCCTGCTATATGATGTTATACAGAAGAAAGCTATCTGTAAGGAGGTTAAAACTGGCACAAGGTGTGTGTGTTTTAAGAACCACCCCCCTCCCTTCAAGTTTTCACATCCTATTGAAGTAGGGAATGAGTACATAAGGGGATAGTCAGCATACATGCAAACTCGGCATAACAATATTTTATACATTATCTTCAGTTTTAAAAGGGGAAACCAGTGCTAGAGAAAATGCTTAGATATTCTAAGACAGTATGACACACAAGAGGACAAGGTACAATGCATTACAAAAGAAAACTCCATTAAAAAAGATGGCGGAGAAAACTCTAAGAGATTAAATAGACCTAGCACCTTCATTGGAGCAGAACTTGAAACATAAGAGGGGAAACTGGTTAATGCAGAACAATTGTACTTTGTTCATAATCTGTCCTGCAAACCAAAGAGCAGTGTAACTTTATTTTAAATACATTTGTATAGACCTAAGGAACTAGCCAATGTGTACAAATTCTGTTCAAACTTGTTTCTCTTGCTAGGCATACAAGTGGTCTATGATCTCTCCAAAAGTCCAGGGAGCAGAGTGGTCAGTATAAATGTTCTTTGCACAGAGTGTAGAGTACCAGTCTATGTACCACTCCAAATGGAAAAAACATACAAAGTGCTTTTACCTTCTTTCCTTGCTGGAGGAGGAGATGGATATCACATGCTAAAGGGAAGCTCAAATAACCATAGTAGTGGTAAGTATAAGTGTCCCTGATTATCTATATATGGCACATTGAATATATACAGGAATTAATATCCCCATAAATCTATTCTCTCACAAAAAGGGCACATGTTGCTCATATACAAACTAATATTTTCCATGACATGTTGTACAATGTGCAAAAGAATACATTTAACACAGATTAGTTTTGAGATACTACCCAAAAAAATAAGGAAAACAAAGAGCAAGTTACTTCTTTTGAGATTCTCAACTTCCCACTTCAAAGATACAGGAAATGCAAAGAGAGAATGCACACACCACTCACATCTCTTCTCTCCTGTTTACCATGCAAATCTACCCTCAGTATTGTAGAAGCAACCATTCTACTGTGGACTTGGTACCACGCAGTCCAATATTGCCTAGCAAGCTACCAGTACCAACATATTCAATGGCTGTCTGAGACACTGTTGTGACTAATATCTCTTCGAGATTTTACATGAACTTTTGTCAGTGCTTACAAACCCCTCTCATCTTCATTTATCGTTTGTTATTCAAGGTTTTCAAGAGAATGGCTGGTCTATTCTTTAGCCAGATACTAATGTAACGCAGTGAGGTAAAGCAAAGGAAAACAATTATTCCAACTATTCCTAAATTTTTGAGTTATACAAAACCAAGTTTAAACAGAGAGACTCTACAGACGATGCATGTGTAGAGCCTAACCAGGCTCTGCGGGGAGAATGGGCTTAGACCACTCTCCCCGCAGATGAGCAGGGAGCTTGCCCTGGGTGGCCACCCGCACAGTTACCAGCTCTGTCACGGAGCTGGTAGGGGCAGCAGGGATCAGGGGCTGTCCGGCGCCCAGAAGTCCCAGGATGCCCTGCGCAGATGTGCAGGGCATTCTAGGGAGACTCCTGAGGCTGTGAGGCTTGCTGCAGCCTCCCAGTCAGGGGTCTCCTCACAGGTCGTCGCAGTGTAGAGCTGCGCAATGGCGACTCACTATCAGAAGAATGAGGTTAGCAGAGCACTCGCTCCGCTAACCTTATTTAAGGGGAGGGGTATTTTGGGAGGTTTGTTGCCAGAAGCCATGTGGCTCCCATTGCAGCACACAACCAAGAAAAACTGGACTGGGCTCCCTTAGTCCTGGTCGTGAGAATAGCCTCAAAGAGCCACTTCAGACATCACATGGAGCCAAGATTTAACCATGTGCCTTCTCTTAGCTTGGGGAGCATGCATTTTCCCCTTCCCTTCACATACAAGCCTCAGAGATATTCTAGTTCTGATTGTGGTGAGAAACAAGCCAAAATTGGTTGTGACATCTGCACTGACCAATCCTAGATGACTCTAGCTGGAGTTCTTCTGAGTCAGGTTGAGATGGTGGCTTCTTTCAAGAGCTCTTCTTAGAATAAGCTGGGATCAATTGGGTTCAATCATCATAACTGATCTTGGTTTCTGACCACAGTTGGAAGTAGAATACTTCTGAGGCTTGTGTGCAAAGTGTGCGTGTGGGGGGGGGGGGGCGTGCTCCTGAAGCTAAGAGACAGGCGCAAAGTGAAGACTTTATCTTCACTCTGCATGATGCCTGAACTGATCCACTGTGCAATAGAGGTAAACACACAGCTTCCAAGACCACATAGATTAGACAAAAGCATCCATTTGTTTTGTGCAATGTATCAACACGAACATTCTATTCCTTCTGCACCGGCTCTGATTGTTTTACATGAGAGAAATATAGCTGGATTCTTAAATGTCAAGACTTTTCTGTATCCAGTATTTGAGACCTCTCTCACACATGCTTTTACTGTCTCTGTGGTTGTTCCTATGCCAGTCAAACCATGCAAGCAATATTAGGCCCTTCCCAGGGAGACCACCATGTTGCTTGCATGGTTTACAATGAGAGCAAGAAGCTAAACTACATGAACACAAGTCTTGATACACAGCCAGCCTGGTGCAGAAACTATACCACCAGTGGCAACTATTTGAGGAAAGGCATGTGTAGAGACACCCAGATTAGTGTTTTATCATGTCATTTAATAGAACACTGTGTCTGAATAGTTTCAGCTCCAAGTAGCGGCAAATTTATCTGTGCAAAGATCCTAAATATGCTAGAGTTTGGATTCGGGCAATTATAGTAATAATGCCACTGCTTTCACCATAGGTAGAATAAATACACTTCTAATGTAAAACAGAACATAAACAGGAAAACGCTGTTATCCATAGAGGCCCCATTCCGGGGGGGTGTGTGGATAATGAAGTTGCAGATAATGAGGCATTAGGGCTATGGGAATTGGAGGGGGGGGTAGGTTCCTGGACTACCAATCACCAAAAAATCACCCCCAAACCAGTAAATGGGCCAAATAAAGTGCCCTGCCATGCTCCACTGTCCTTTAGGAGTCCAAGGATGCCTCCCAGGAGTCAAAAATTGGCCAAAACCCACATTTTCTTTTTTTAAAAAAAGTTATAAAATGGCTCCTGCACACAAAATGGCAGCCAAAAATGACCTCCGCGCAACATGCAGATATGAGTGTTTTTTGCCTCCCCCTCGTGTATACCAAGGTCATGTGTCCATTACCCAACCGCAAATATGCGAAACCACAGATGGCGAGTCCTCAATTAATGAGGTTCTCCTGTACTAGGGAGCAGGCTATAAGGATCTTTCCAGGAGTAGGTCATTAGAGCAAAGCACAGTAAATATTTTTCCTAATAAAACAGTTAACAGTAGTTGTGCTCAGAACACCCCACTGCTTTTTAAAACATACATGCACATTCACTATATAGCCATTGATTACAGGCAGGGTTTAGTATGTTTATATTAAAATGTTTAATGATTTGACATATATGCAATTTGTTTTTGAAAGGTGACCTTGATGTCGCGATTGTATCCAACTATATCAACAGAATGGGAAGGGTATTTCCAGCAGTTGATGGTCGTGTGAAGTTTTCTGCTGGAATTGTATTCCAAGGACATCTTTCTTTGATTTCTGGATTATTTGTTACACTTCTCTACTTTATTTTCTAATTCTTCACTTGCTTTGAGGACACTAGAATTCTCCCATGTTCTAGCAAGTTGTTTACACATAAATACAATCCAAGGCCTCAACAGATTTCAAAGATTCTCTTGACTGAATATGTGAATTACTACTACTACTGGCATGGCTGGAAAGAGCATGATCATGTTGTCTTCAGGTTGTGTATGTACAATGATTGTACCATGTTATATTTATGTATATAACACCTATGTATATAGACCTATACATCTGATTTTAGAAAGTTAAACTAAACTAAAAATACAATCTGTCCATTCTCTCTTCCTGGTGTGGGAGTACTGCCAAGTATTAGCTACACCTACTTTGGAGGAAGTTAGGTGGTATTCCAAAATGTACACCTGCATGTTGTTACCTCTGTCTTCTAGCTGACTTAGGTAGGAGAAAGAAAATAACTCCCCTAACACAAGGGAAACTGAATGGACAAGTGTGAGCCAAGATTTCTACATGAGAATCAGCCACTGTTTCACCCAATAGATTAATCCAAAATAGAAGAATCAGAAAAAGCATCTTTGGATAGTCAATGGGTAGATTACCTGCTGCAACATGGGATAGTGTTTGAATAGGAGCAAAACTTGGGAAACTGATTGAAAGGTGGACGGGATGTTTATACTAGTTTTTTCCTCCTTTTGATCAGGTGAAATTTGTCTTTTTGTTTGTTTATATGTACATTCCTGTGACTTAATACATTGTGCGACATCCTTGAATTTTGCCTTTTCTTCACCAAAAATGGCTCTGACCATTCCCATGAGATTTTAGTGGGGATATGTTAGTGAGCAGAGAAAGTGAGAGAGAGAGTTACCAGGGCCAATACATTTCACTGGAAATGTTATTCACTGTTAGTGAGGAACAGTAATTTTTCCAGACAAAAATGATATACATAACTAAGATTTCTTAGTGTACTGGCACTTGAGTCAATTTATTTGAAGGAAATATTCTTAAGGAAAAGAAAGGTTCAAGAGCATGAATTAAGTGATGCAGCATTTAATAAAGCTCACACAGAGTCATGGACAGTATATTAAAATCCAAATGAGAGCAATTTGTTTCACCTTGAGTTGTTGCCACTTGGACCATATGCCATGTGTGCGCGTGCATGCAGAGCACAAAGAGTGCAATGGAAAAACACTATCCCCAGCCCCACAACAGTCCAAAGTGAAGCGCTCCCAACTGTGCTGCAGTGTTGTTTTTGTTTGGGTTTGGGGTGAGAGGCACTTCCAGTAATAAGCTTACTAATGCACGTTAGTGCGTGTCTAGTTTGGCCCTACATAATATTAATGTGAACCATTCTTCCAGTTTTGATCCTTCACAAGATCTTCAATAGGTAGCAAAAGGCAATGTTATTTTACCATGTTCAGTTTTCTATAATTTTCTCTATTATAGGGGAGAATATTTTCTCTATTATGGGGAGAAAAAACAGACACAATGTAGTCTCACTGAAATTCAGTCAGTACTAAATTTTAATCTTTCTTGAGTAAAGATAATTTTTCTGGAGTTAAAGTTAATTATATTTACAAGCAAATGTACACGGCTAAACACAGAACCTATACATTAAATTAGTAAGTAGCAGCCATCTATACATCAGAGTTAAGTCAGTATCCTGATGTTTACATCCATGATGATACAGAGGATGCGTCCTTTTGAACCTGTTAAGAACAGCAATTGGAAAAAAGAAAAGACCTGTGATTTAATAAATTGTGTATTCATTGCAGCTTGGTATCAGAATACTGTTCAGGATGGCAAAACCTAAAGAACTCTGCTACACATTTATCTGAGGATTTCAGTCTCATGGACTTTAAAAGGCTCCAAAAAGAAAGTTCCAAATTGGGAGACTGAGCAAAGAAAATAGCAGAAAGAATTCAACTTAAGTGTAAAGTGATACAAAATACAAACGTCAAATACAATCTTCATTTATGCAGAAATGAGTGAAAGATCACAACTGAGCAAGAAGTTCTGCAGAATGCTCTTACTTACTCAGTTGAAATGAGTAAGAGTTTTGAAAGTGCTATTGTGCAGCTCCCACTCATTTCAAAGAGGTTTGTACCAGAGATCTTCCTAGTGGATTGAGTCTTGTATTGGCTGTAAGTACAGGTCAGGTTCAGACATCATGAGGAATTACAATTAAATGTATATTCTATGCAATGTCTTCAAGTCTTAGGAATGCACATTCCCCAATCCCTTGCCCACATACAAATCAGATGTATTCTACTTTCAACTAAGCTTAGAGACAAACCAAGATAAATTGTGATGTCTGACACAACCAATCTTAGTTTATTCTTACATGCTCAGTGAAACAAACATATGTGAACTCAAAGTTAGAACTGAGTAGGTAAGAATAAACCATGATCAGTTGATTTGGATATCATGATCAATCTTGGTTTGTTTCTGGCCCATTAGAAAAAGCGCTTGCAAGTAAAGTGAGATCTGAAACCCACTTCAAATCTTGGGTTCAGATCTCAGTTTATTTCAAACACTTTGGTTAGACTAAACAAAGATTGGTTGTTTCAAACATCATGTTCAATCTGGTTTGTTTCTAGCCTCAGTGGGAACAGAATTCTTCTGATTCACGGACAGGCAAGGAAGGAGGAGCATGTGCTGAGGCTTAGTGCCCTTGCAAAGCAGCAGTGTTTAACCATGGTTGTATGTGATGACGGACATGGTTAAAGTAACAACTCTGCATTCTGAAAAACATTCAATTGGTGTTAGGACATTCTTAGAAAAGGGATTAAAAGCATTCATATAAAGGAATCACAAAAGAGTAAGCATAATTAAGAGTGCATGAAGGACAACAAAAAGGAGGAGCATGCTCCTTATAAAGATCTTAGCCTGACTAATAAACTGACTCATGGGCTCAACAAAAAGACCAGAAAGTTAAGAATTGTGTGGAAAGTGTGAATACATATTGTTTTTGTACCAACACACAACCTCAGATGGTAGGACCAAGGAACATTTATCCTACCACCACCATTGATCAAGGAACAACATTGCATTGACTGATATAATTATTTTTTCCCAAGGATGTTGCGATAGCCACTAGCACACATGACTTTAAAACGGAATCGCCAAACTGATGTACCATGGGTCTGTCATATTCTATTAACCATGATAATGTAACACAAAAGCTCCACGTACTGAGGTGGTATACTTCCAATTACTATTTGTTGCAACAAACAGTGGGGAGGAAATGGCTCTATCATCTCCTCCATGTGAATTTCCAGGAAAATCCAACCAGCTACTGTTGGAGACGGAATGCTTGATTAGACTGACCTGTGGTTTGATCCACCATATAATTCTTATCTTGTAATGTTCACAGAGAACCCTTGACTGAGAAAAGGCTCTCAATGATTCTCAAAAACAAATTACCACCCCCACCCCTAAAAAAAACCCCCACTCAAACTAATGAGACAAATGACAATCATTTGCAAGACTGATCAGAATCAAGTCAATGGGTTTCAAAGAGAACCAAGGAAGAAGGGGACAAGCACCAAAGAGGGACACGCACTTCAACAGAGGGGCATCTGAAATACTAACCATGCAAGTCTGAAAAAAGGGGCCTTTGGTCTACCAAAGCTTATACAACAAATAGGTCTGTTAGGAACCACAAGACACTCAGACTAACAGACTGCAACAGACTAACAGTTACTGCTCTGTATTTTGTCATTAACCTCAATACTGTCATTTACTGGGAGAGCTGTGAAGACATCACTGCAAATTTAGCAGCAGTTTTGACAGCTGTTTCATTAGAAACTAAATGGTTGGAACTAGGAAACCACCTCTCCTGGTTTGCAACTGCAAATACCCCTAAATCAGGTGCTGGCAAACTTCAAGAGAATGCTCCAGAAAGAACAGAGTTAAATTAAACTCTGATAGTGATCCAATGACCTCCATAATTATGGGGTTTTGTGCCTGTGCAAGACTATCCGGGCTGAGCTAGTGAGCTCCTCAAGATGCCTTGAACCACCTGCTGCATGTGCAGTTGTTTTTGTTCAATAGATGCACTGAAAGTACAATGAAGGGGGAAAACTAATGATCAATGAAGGGGGAAACTAATGATCAATGGAGGGGAAAACTAATGATCAATGAAGGGGAAAACTAATGATCAAGTACTTGGTTCTAAAACATAATTGTTGTCCTTTATTGAGCAAGAATAAGGATTTGTTAGTAAGAACTGTTAAGGCTTATTTAGGAAATGTAATCGGTTTTGCCCACACCCATTGATTAAAAAACATTAGTAATCAGACATATTAGAATGAAGACTTTATTTTGTCATGATGTACCTCATCAAGCTCTGGAAACAGTTCCTGGATCCCAATATCCAGCAAAACATAAGTCAACTAAGAAAAAAAGGCAAAGATAAATTAAGGACCTGAGATTGGCAATACATTCTTCAGTGTCCAAAAGCTTCATTCATGTATTTAGCAAGTGCTCCAGAAGAACTGTCACCCTTATGTCAGCATAGATCTTCAATAATAAGCTGAAGGTACACCTGGTGGCAAGGTAAAGTGTGCTGTCAAGTCGATTTCGACTCCTGGCACCCACAGAGCCCTGTGGTTTTCCTTGGTAGAATACAGGAGGGGTTTACCATTGCCGCCTCCTGCACAGTATGAGATGATGCCTTTCAGCATCTTCCTGTATCACTGCTGCCTGATATAGTACCAGAGAGGGATTCAAAACGGCAACCTTCTGCTTGTTAGTCAAGCATTTCCCTGCTGCGCCACTGAAAAACTTGGTGTAATAGGTGGTCTCCCAGTTAAAACATCTTATTTCAGAACTTGCATGCTAGTAAATGGAAGCACTGGGGCAGGCGGGGGCTGAGATCTCTGCGAACTGCAACTCTCCCAATCCATCCTTGTCTCATCACAGCCTGGACAACATTAGCTAGCAGTAAGGTAGCTCCCTAATCCAGCCAGATCTCAAGTGGTAAGTTTCAATCTACCAATGCTACACTGACAGTAGCATGTGGTACTTTTGGCTTGGAAACTGTAGCAGAAAACTCATGTTTTCAGTCCAGGCTTTAAATAGCCAGGTAGCTTCTGGAGTGATAGCAGCACAAATAGATATAAAGCAGGATGCAATTTCTGTTTGCCATCCTTGCACCTGCCAGGGAAGGAACCGCTCATTGCCATAGGAAGCAGTATGTTGCATGTCTGTTGTGGCACCAGGATCATGGACCTGGGCCATCACTCCTGTTCTCCAACATTCGCCAACAGGATAGGAGAGAGATGAGAAAAAGTTCTGAAACACCACAAGCAGCGAGATATGACATATATACGTAAAAGCACATACCTGTTTGTTGAGCACAGGCTGCTGCAGTCCATCAAACAGAAGTCTTATGCCTTCATATTTGGCCTCTTCTCCAATGCACTTGCCTATCAAATCTAAACAAAGTGTCAAGACACAGGTAGATATGAAAATCAAACAATAGCAACACCCAGCTCATAAAAAACCCAATACCCAGCTCATCAGAGCTTTAAAATACCCCAAATGTTTGACAAAACATGTCTGTGGATGCCCATTATGTGCCACAGCTGATTCATACCCAACATTCTGGAAAGGTAAGTAGCTGTGTGTGTTTGGACAGGCAGCACATCTTTCACACTGTGCATTGTTCTGGCAGCCTCTTCCACCGGTGAGAAGACAAGCAGGGGTGTGACTGCATGTCTCCTGGTTCATGAACTCACAAATCCCCCTCACCCACCCCCCACCAGGCATGGAAGCTGCTGCTGCTGCTTCTGCTTCTTCTTATTTATTCAGTTGCTATACCGCCCTTCCAAAAATAGCTCAGGGCAGTTTACACAAACAAATAAGATGGCTCCCTGTCCCCAAAGGGCTCACATTCTAAAAAGAAACATATAGACACCGGCAACAGTCACTGGAGGGATGCTGTGCTGAGGGTGGATAGGGCCAGTTGGTCTCCACTTGCTATATAAAAGAGAATCACCACGTTAAAAGGTGCCTCTTTGCCTAGTTATCATGCTCCGTCATTACCCAGGTATGCCAATCAGCCCTTAACCTTTGTTTAACGGCCTTGATAATCTCTTCTGGCTGCTGCCCAATTCAGTATGGCATAGAGACTGTTCTCATGAGCAGACTACATAGGAAGCTGCCTTCTACCGAGTCAGACCATAGGTCCATCTAGCTCAGTATTGCCTACGCAGACTGCAAGCAGCTTCTCCAACGTTGCAGGCAGGAATCTCTCTCAGCCCTTTCTCGGAGATGCCAGGGAGCAAATTTGGAACCTTCTGCATGGCCGCATGCAGATGCTCTTCCCAGAGCAGCCCCATCCCGAGGGGAATATCTTACAGTGCTCATAATTCCATTCGAATGCAACCAGAGCGGACCCTGCTTAGCTAAGGGAATAATACATGCTTGCTATCACAAGACCAGGCTATGGAAGCCCAGCCTGGGTTACATTGTGTGTGAGAACTGCTGCGATTAGGCCTGATGCTGGTGGGCCAGTGCTGCCTAGCCCAGCTTTTAGCCAGGATTAAGGGCACAAGCACATCAGCAACCCCAGCTCTGGGATCATGGGTTCACTTGGGCTGCATTCAGCCCAAGTGGACACAGAGGCATGAGCCTAGAGCACCCATCTCCCAAGGGATCCCGTCATGCCATAATGCATTGTGGGATGTTGAGAGGCCAGGATACGTCATCTCAGCCACCTGAGCTCCTCACTGCATGTCACAGCATGGATCGTCTGGGAGTGCAGTCTGTGCTGCCAGCAACATTTCTGCTATTTCCTGGGGGCAGGGAGATGAGTTGGACGAGCCTTCGGTCCCACCTGCCCATCCGGTCTTCTGAATAGGGGTGTGCACAGAACCGCCAACTGCGGTCCGGCACTGGGGTGGGGTGGGGTACCTTTAAGAGCGGCAGGAGGGTTTACTTACCCCTCCCGCTGCTTTCCCACTTGGCGCCGTAAACCTCTGTGTAATTGGGGCGGCAGGACACTTCCCAGCTGCCCCTTCCCCGACGTTACTTGCAAAAAAACCCTGTAGTCCTTTGCTTGCGCACGTCACAGACACGAGCGCGCGCGCAAAGGACTACTGGGGTTTTTTGCAAGTAACATCGGGGAAGGGGCGGCAGGGAAGTGTCCTGCCGCCCCAATTACACAGAGGTTTACGGCGCCAAGCGGGAAAGTGGCGGGAGGGGTAAGTAAACCCTCCTGCCGCTCTTAAAGGTACCCCCCCACCCCCGGACTGAACCACCCAGCTCCGGACCGGTCCGGAGGCTTTTTTAATGGCCTCCGGACCAGTCCGGGCCCATCCCTACTTCTGAATGGCCTCTTGGGCTAGTTTATAAATTTGACTGGCTTAAGGTAGAGGCCCTTAGGACAAAAGAGTGGACTTTTTTTGCAAGTCAGCTCGTTGCAATCAAGACAAATTTTCCAGCTACAAGTTATCTGTAAACTAAAGTAAAAGACAAAGAAAAATTTTGGATTTGTCATAATGCTGCCTGAACCTCACAAAAAAAAAATTGCAAATGAACTGACACACAAACTATAGGGTATCCTAGTGCACTGGATGAGCACTGCAAGATATTCCCCTCAGGGGATGAAGCCGCTCTGGGAAGAGTAGAAGGTTTCAAGTTCCCTCCCTGGCTTCTCCAAGATAGGGCTGAGAGAGACTCCTGTCTGCAACCTTGGAGAAGCCACTGCCAGTCTGTGAAGACAATACTGAGCTAGATAGACCAATAGTCTGACTCAGTATATGGCAGTTTCCTATGTTCCTATCCTAACAAACATGAACGGAAGCAAACTCACATAACCAAATTTCCCCACCCCCTCGGCACAGCAGCCCTCTAGGAATCAGTGTACCCTCTAAAGCATGTGCATGTACATGTGCTCACAAGTTTTCTGATTTCCACTCAGTTAATTTTAGATCCCACACACACTGAATCAAGAAGGCCCCAATCTGAATGCACATGTGCACACACTGCCTTGATACTGCCATTCAGAACAAAAAACTCATTCTGTGCACAGATGTGGGGGAAACAAATAGAGGGAACACTGCTAGAGATGTGGCTGAACCAGCTCAGGAAGCCATGGGCGGGCGGGGATCAGTGGTCATGCATGTGCCAATGCTGTGCGCAGGCTAGTGGAAACAGCACCACAGCCACGTGCTGTGGAAAGCTTTTACTTTGGAAAGCAAGCACTGCTCCTGGAAAAGCGGTGGGGTGGTGGAGGAGAAGGTAAGGACCTGCTTACCTGGTTTTTCAAGGAACCGATTCCCACCCCACCAAACCGGTTCAGATGCAGGCACCCAAGCTGTTTCGGGCACATCCCTACCACCCTCTCCAAAACCAGTGGCATGGGATAGGGATGTGCACAGACCAGTTCGCAGGCCATGTTGGAGGCCTGCAAACTGGTTTGCTTGTCCGGTGGTCCGATGAACCACCGGTGGGGGGTTGTAATTACCCCTCCCGCCACTTTCCCCCCTCCGGCGCTCCAGTTTTTGGCAAAATCTTCGGGGTGGCAGCGTTCCTCACTGCCACCTCTGCCCCCTTGTTGTTCTCCAAAACCAGAAGTAACACCGGCACATGTGCCCGCCACGCACATCACTGATGTGCATGGCATGTGCACACGGCAGCAGCATGCATGGCGGCGGGAGCATGTGCCTGTGTTACTTCCGGTTTTGGAGAACAACAAAGGGGCAGGAGTGGCAGGGAGGAACACTGCCACCCCAAAGATTTTGCCAAAAACTGGAGCGCCAGAGGGAGAAAAGTGGCAGGAGAGGTAAGTACGACCCTCCCACCCTTAAAGCAGCATCCCCCCGCCCCCAGTGTTGGAATGCGCCTCCGCAGTCTGTGCACATCACTAGCATGGGGCATGGAGGATTAGGGCAAAAATTCACTGCTTCCTGGGAAGTGTATTCAACTTGTGCAAGACTGCTTAGGATCCAACCCTTTACTTATAAAAGACAACCAGATTTAAACAAACAAACTAACTAACTAACTAACTAACTAACTAACTAACTAACTAACTAACTAACTAACTAACTAACTAACTAACTAACTAACTAACTAACTAACTAACTAACTAACACACACACACGTTGGGCAAGTTATACATAAAAGGGCTAAGCAGCTCAAAACACTAGACATAATGCATGACTGAGACACTACAACAAAATGTATTCCAGATAGTGGATCAGGACAAGGCCTATCCAGTCCAGCATCCTCCCCGCCCACAGTGGCCCACCAGAGGCCTCTGGGAAGCCCATAGGCAAGAGATGGGCTTGCCCTCTCTCCTGTTGTGGCTCCCCTGAAACTGGTATTCAGATGCATCCTGCCTCTGAGCCTGGAGATAACCTATAACCATCAAGACTAGCAGCCACTGATAAACCTGCCCTCCACAAATTTGTCTACACTCCTTTTAAAGCCATCCAAGTTGGTGACCATCACCACATCCCATAGATTAATTATGTGCTGTGTGGGGGAAAACTTCCATTTTGTCAGTCCTAAATTTCCTGGGCATACTTTTCATGGGATGACCATGTTCTAATGCTGGAAGAGAAGGGAGAAATCTCTCTTAATCCACTCTCTCCACGCCATGCATAATTTTATAAGCCTCTACCATGCCTCCCCTTAGTTGCCTTTTTTCTGAACTAAAAACCCTAGATCTTGTAGCCCTGCCTCATAATGAAGGCACAGTTTCAGCAATGGGTCCACTTTATTCTTTCTTACTTACTTATTTACATTTATATCCCAGGCTTCCTCCAAGGAACCCAGAGCGGTGTACATGGTTATGTTTGTCCTCACAACAACTCTGTGAGGTAGGTTAGGCTGAGAGATATGCAACTGGCCCAGAGTCACCCAGTGAGCTTCATGGCTGAATAGGGATTTGAACTCAGGTTTTCTTGGTCCTAGTTCACCGCTCTAACCACTATGAGGATCCTACTGCCTGCATGTAACTTAGGTTCTGCCTTTTGTATTGCTTGCATATAACTTGGATCTGCCTTATGAAAAAAGTGTTCTACTTAGGACACTTTTCATCCTCTACAGTGCTCTTTGCCAGCCATTAAATCACAAAACTAATCCACAGTACATTTCTTGACAGATGTGAGGCATGAAAAAAAAGGCACGGCAATTGCCTGCATTGCTGCCCAAATCACTATGAATTCAGCGCAAGGTCAATGTTGAAAAGGAAGGGCCAGCAGTCACCTGAGAAATCCCAAGGCCTACATGGGCTTCAGGAAAGCACTCTCTTTCAGAACATTCTGATACTTTTTAAACTGCAGCATTTTGAAAAATATACAACCAGGACTTTGTCTTAACACATGCCATTCATCTTGATGGACTCTGATCATTTAGAATGTGTCCCTCCTTGATTGTCATTTAAAACACTGTACCTGGAATGTATTTCATCATTTCTTCAAAGGTCTGCTTTGCCCGTTTCTGCTTATCTTGAAGAGCACGAGGTTCAGAGTTCTCACAGAACACCGCATCTGAAATAAAAATATTTTCAGAGCTATCTGCCAAGTTTGACTATTTTTTTAAAAAAAATTAATTACGTTAAAACAGCCCACATTTAATTAACTGGCAGTTCTTGTTTCAAGGCATGCTGCTTTCTACATTCAAAGCCACCCACAAAACCACCAACTATCTATCGAGACCCCAACAAGCAGTGATGTTCTCTGTGTCTACAGAGCACTTTAAATCTGCACAAGGAAAGACAACTTTACACTGACCTCTCAGAAGGGTTATAAGGGACACCAAACGGTGCTCCTGGAAGAGCTGCTCTAGCTTGCGCTGCAGATAGTTGTCTGTATACGCCTCTAAGGTATTTTTGAAGAGAATCCGTCCTCCCATCAGGATATGATGAAGCCAGTCGGGAATACGGAACACAACTCTACCTACAAGATCATTTTTTAACATATAACTGCACACTTCATGTTTTCAGAAGGCACAATTTAAATTTCAAGGTTATTGTTATGGCTTTGACTAAACCTCCATGTTCAAGACCTGACCTGCAAATATTTATAAAATGCTATGGTAGCTAAATAGCAACATTTATTATATTCAGTACATTTGCATACTGTCCTACATAAAAAAGGCGCTGGGTGGTTCATCCATGTTTAGAGCCAGAATATCACAAAGGGGTATTAACATGTTGCCTTAACGCACTGCTGGTGCCCTTTCCAGAACCAGATGAGAATGAGAATTGTGAAAGATAGGATACTAGAGTAGGCCGACCCTAGTTCACTAGAGCAATGCTCCTGTTTTGGTGCTGCAAACACACCAATATGCTTGTCCCAAAGGGCTTGCAGAAGTGTGCCAGGTATGTATGAAGAGGGTGATTCAATATTGGCAAGTAAGAACTGCAAAGTTCACCAGGACCTGGAGTTCCCTGTATATGGTGGGATTACTGGAACTGTTCCATTGCTGAGGGGTGTTCTCCGCTTTACCATCTCTATCACATCAGGAAGGAGATTAGGAAAAAAGTCCAGAATGGAGCAGGGGGCAGACACTGCTGCTGGAGCGCCCCCCCCCCCGCTGAAATACATCCTCTTCGTTTTAGCCGAAGGGGAGGCAATCCTGATAGCATACCTGGGGTAGAGCCCGAGCCCAGGGTTCTCTCTTTGCAATGGCAGTGCGTCAACAAAAGGATGTCCAGTTGTGCTGTGGTATCTATAGGTGTCAGCAAAGACAGCGCAAGGCACTGTGGTACCTGATGCAGGGTGCCAGATGCTGCCTCACCCCTTGGGCAAGCAGAACTTGTGGCAAAGGGTGCTCCAAGGGTGGTGGGCAGTGAGCAGCTTGTTGCCTGCTTCTGGCACTCCAGTAGGCCATCATTTGAGGGGATCACCTCACTAGCCTCATGTGAGGACTACCCCTGGACGCGAGGCAGCTGCAACGACTCCAATTGCAATGCACTTTTTTTCCAGCCACCTCTTCCCATTTTCTGTTAATTCTGCTAACTGAGCAATGCGGCATCTGTTAAAGTGGTGACTCACTTAGCCAGGGGTGGTCAGAAGAGCAACTGGCCCTACCCATCTCTAGCACAGCATCCTGGCAGTGATTATTGCTGGTGTCTACCTTATACTTTGTTTTAGATTGCGAGCCCTTTTGGGACCGTGAGCCACCTTATTTCTTCCACTGTTTTGGGAACTTTTTAAAAATCAAAACGCTATATATAAATATCCAAAATAATAAAAATTAAGTCAGACCAAATGAGCTGCCCGCATGCTACAATTCATCTACGCTCACCAATTTTGTTTCTCCCAGTCCCTTGGCAAGACTTTGCTTTATACATTTTGGCTGTGCTGAACTGGTACAAAGTCACAGGATGACAGTCTACCACAGTCTTGTGGTAGCTAGGTAGGGTCTGCCCTGATTTGCATTTGAACGGGAGACTGCATGTGAGCACTGCAAGATATTCCCCTTAGCAGAAGGGGCTGCTCCGGGAAGAGCACCTCCATGCTTGCATGCAGAAGGTTCCAAGTTCCTGCCCTGGCATCTCCAAGAAAGGGCTGAGAGAGACTCCTGCCTGTGACCCTGGAGAAGCTGCTGCCAGTCTGTGTAGGCAACTTTGAGCTAGATGGCCAATGGTCTGACTCAGTATAAGGAAGTTTCCTATGTATGACTTCCTCAGGCATAGCCAGCATGCACATGATTGAAGCCTGTTCATTCGTTACAGAGAGCTTTCTTTCCCTGCTTCTACTGTAATCATGGCTTTGTATGTCATGCTCAAGTCATTCCGGAATCCAGTTCCCATATTACAAAAGAAGAGGGGGAAACTGAAGTTGGTCACTTCAGCTTCTTCCTTCACTTCTGAGGTAAGTATGGAATGACTCACTCCTCCTTTATATTCTCTCTCACTCACCCACCCAAGTGGCTTGAAGGGCAAAGCCCTGTTGATGTCACTGTCAAGCTTGACTTAAAAGGGTCAATTCTTGCCACATAATTTCTCTTTGACAAAATGATTTCCACAGCAGTTCTCATCATGGGATTTCCATGCAAATGCGTCATGGGAATTGTGCAACAAGGGAACTTGCACAGCCATTACCTTAGAAGTGAAAATTATCTACTGCTGGTCATAATTCACAGATATCTTGTCTCAGGAACAAGAAAAACCCGTTGTGTGAACAAGCCCTGAGATTAGAATGCTAATACTACTTAAGTTTAGTAGAGGTCAAAGCCCTCCCTTGACTCCAACCTGAACAATTACAGACATGTTTCTAACCTTCCCTTTTTGGGTAAGGTGGCAGAGCACGTGGTGGCGTCTCAGCTGCAGAGGGTCTTGAATGATACGGATTATCTAGATCCCTTTCCAATCTGGCTTCCATCCTGGATATGGGACTGAAACAGCCTTGGTCACGCCAGTGGATGACCTATGTCCATGGTCTCTTTCTGGACTATCTCTCGAGTGTGGGGATTGTAGGCACTGTTTTGGAGTGGCTTTGGTCCTTTCTTGGGGGAAGGGTCCAGAAGGTGGTGCTCGGGGATTACTGCTCGGCTCCTTGGCCACTGGCTTGTGGGACCTGCAGGGTTCGGTTTTTTTCTCCCCCGTGCTGTTCAACGTTTACATGAAACCACTAGGAAAGGTCATCTGGGGACTTGGACTGAGTTGTCAGCAATATTCAGATGACAATTAGCTCTATCTCTCATCACCTGATCCCAGGGAGGCAATGAATGTCCTGAAGCAGGGGCTGGAGGCTGTGATAGGTTGGATGTGGGCTAGTAAACTGAGACTGAATCCAGACAAGATGGTGATGCTGGTCAGTAGGAGAGCCAATCGGGATGAGGGGATTCAATCATTTCTGGATGGGGTTGCACTACCCTTGAAAGAGCAAGTGCGCAGCTTGGGAGTACTGCTGGACTCAGCTCTGCTTTTGGGAGCTCAGGGGGAGGTGGTGGCCAGAGGTGCTTTTGCACAGCTTTGGTTAGTGCTTCAGCTGCCTCCCTTTCTTGAGAAGGAGGATCTTGCCACAGTTACCCACACCTTAGTCACATCACAGCTGGATTGCTGTAACACACTATGTGGGGCTGCCATTGAAGAATATTTGGAAACTGCAGCTAGGATTTTTTCCTGGAGCTGCCTGCTGGGATCATATTATACCCATTCTGAAAGAACTGCACGGGCTACCAATTTGTTTCCAAGTCTAATCCAAGGTGCTGTTTTTGACCTTTAAAGCCCTTAACGGTTTGGGACCTGGATATCGAAAGGTTTGCCTGGTCCCAAGTGTTTTGGCCCGCTTGACAAGATCATTGGAGGAAGCTCCACTCCGCATACCGACGGTGAGAGAGGTTCAACTGTCGAGCATGCAGGCAGGGCCTCCTCAGTCATTGCCCCACAAGCTTTGGAATGCTCTTCTGGTTGGCATCTGCTCCACAGAGAGTACAGTTTTTGCTGCCGCTGCTTTGTGTTTTGTGCGTTACTGTTTTAAAACCTTTTCAGAGCTATCTATGATTTTTATATTTAATATTTGTACTTTTAATTTTTCCATTGTTTTAATTATATTGTAAACAGCTTTGGGATTATTTTAATGAAAAGCAGTATAGAAATGGAACAATACATAAACTAACAGATCTATCAATGGGGCCAGAAACTACACTGACACCCATTTATGCTTCTGCTGCTACAGAAGCCAGAATAGATTTCTCACCTATATACATTAAGTAGTCATAGACTCCTTCAACTGTTATCATTTCCATGAAGTAGTTCTGATTCTGTCTTCTCTCTGAATTCTCAGAACGGTTTGCATTGTTCTTATACAGTTCATTAAAAAGCTAAAAATCAGAAAAAGTCGAGTTTTTTTAGAAGCACAAATACTATGTGACTCATCAGACACAAACATTCTCCTGTAATTAGTCAGGATCAATGGTAATTTTCTCCATGCAACAGCAGAATGGCTGAAGCTATAAGCAGTTTGGAAACTGCACTTGATGCTATAGTATCCGATATGCCATAAAAGAATGTTCCATTTTTTCATATGCCATATTTTAGGTTGAAAACAGCAGCTTTACATTACCCACAATCCCTAGCCTTGGTAACCATTACCAGTTTCGTTTTATCTATAACAAAGCAATCACAGAACATTCTGCACGGCACTGTGAAATGACAGGCAACACAAGACAAGATTGCTTGTCTTGTGGTAGCAAGCATGACTTGACCCCTCAACTAAGCAGGGTCTGCCCTGGTTGCATATGAATGAGAGACTAAAAGTGTGAGCACTGTAAGATAATGGTGTGCCCGAACCGGTCCGGCAACCATTCCAAAGAATGGCTGAACTGCCGGACCGGTCCGGCCCTGCCAGGTTCGGGTCCGGGTGGGGGGTATGTCTTTAAGGGCGGGGAGGGCTTGCTTAGGCCTCCCGCCTCCTTGCCCCCGCCAGCGCCCGTATTGAACACTATAGGGGTGCTGGAAACCAGCCGCCCCCCCCCCCGCCGCGGTGGCGGCGGCGAAATAACCCCCCAAACCAGCCAGCCCTCCCTCCCAGCTAGCTGCCCGCCCGCCCCCCCCCCCCACTCACCCACCCACCCGGTCGCTCACCCGGTCGCTGGATAAAAAGCGAGAGGAGCTCCGGCACAGAGCTCCTCTCGCTTGGAAGGCCTCCAGCAGAATGGTGGCTTGCGCGCGCCGCAAACCACGCCGTTCTCCGGAGGCCCGGTCTACCCGCCGGGAAAGGGCCGGGTAGACCGGGCCTCCGATCGCTGGGTAGACCGGGCCTCCGATCGCCGGAGGCCCGGTCTACCCAGCAATTGGAGGCCCGGTCTACCCGGCCCTTTCCCGGCGGGTAGACCGGGCCTCCGGAGAACGGCGTGGTTTGCGGCGCGCGCAAGCCACCATTCTGCTGGAGGCCTTCCAAGCGAGAGGAGCTCTGTGCCGGAGCTCCTCTCGCTTTTTATCCAGCGACCGGGTGAGCGACTGGGTGAGTGGGTGGGCGGGCGGGCGGGCGGGCAGCTAGCTGGGAGGGAGGGAGGGCTGGCTGGTTTTAGGGGTTATTTCGCCGCGGCGGCGGGGGGAGGGCGGCTGGTTTCCAGCGCCCCTATAGTGTTCAATACGGGCGCTGGCGGGGGCAAGGAGGCGGGAGGGCTAAGCAAGCCCTCCCCGCCCTAAAAACAAGGCCCCCCTTCGGTGCCGGTCCGGACTTCTCCGGACCGTGCACATCCCTACTGTAAGATCTTCCCCTCAGGGGATGGAGCTGCTCTGGAAAGAGCAGAAGGTTCCAAGTTCCCTCCCTGGCTTCTTCAAGATAGTACTGAGAGAAATTCCTGCCTGCAACCTTGGAGAAGCCGCTGCCAGTCTGTGAAGACAATACTGAGCTAGATAGACCAATGGTCTGACTCAGTATATGGAAGCTTCCTATGTTCCTATTCTCAAAAGCTACCTGTGACACACAAAGGAGAGCATTGGTTCACTCACCGTGAAGGCTTCTTCTGTTTGCTGCTGACAGGGACATCTCAACGGGTTATCCCCTTTCACTAGCTCCAAGGCAGGTCAGATCTGATTAGTTAGAAAAGATGGGCACGCCCACCTGAAGCTGAGGGGAATAACCCTGCCCCAGTTCTTTCGGGCTGAGAACACACAAGAAAAAGAGACATACAAAGTCCAATATAACAGTCAAGCAGTCAATGGCAACATGAACAAGTAATAGAAACACAGAAGGATGTATTGTATTCATTAGAAAAACTGGGAGCAACACAAAAAGCGAGGCAACCCAAGGATTCCAGAAGGTGACTTCAAGCAGGACTAGGCAAGTGCACTGAGACTGGGCGGGCTGAGATGTCCCTGTCAGCAGCAACCAGAAGCTTTCACGGTGAGTGAACCAATGCTCCATTCTCGGTTGCTGCTGACAGGGACATCTCAATGGGACACACCACAACTTGGCAAACCAGGGTGGGAGTGCATATGCCTAATCCAGAGAAAGGACCTGCTGCAACACCTTCCTGCCAAAAGAGGCTTATATGGAGGAATGAGTGTTGATCCTTTAGTGTCTGGTAAAGGTAGAAGGAGTGGAACAGGTAACCGCTCGACATGTGTCTTGCACTGGGGCATTAGTGGAAAACGCAGACGAGGTACTGTAGCTGCTGCTCATGTTGAATGCACAGTAATGTGGGAAGGCAGTCTCAAACACTGAACTTCATAAGCCATGATGATGCAGGCCTGGATCCATTTAGGAATTGACACTGAGGCGACTGCCAACCCCATGGACCACAGATGAAAAGAGACAAACATTGTATCCGTAGCCCCAAAAGAGGGTGATCTCTCTATGTATTTCCTCAGGCATCACCACACATCCAGCTTGTGCCATAGTTTTTCCTTCCTGTGTACTGGACAGGGGCAAAAAGGATGGAAGAAACATGTCCTGCAACTGATGGAAAACTGATGCAACCTTAGGGCGAATGAGCAGGTCTGGAATCAGTCTGACTGTCTTTTTGAAAAATGCAGAAGGCTTTATTGACCAATAACACCCGGAGCTCTGAGATGCGCCTGGCTGATATTATGGCCACCAGGAAAGCTGATTTAATGACAAAACTGATTGGAATTCTGGAGATGGGTTCAAATGGCGGAAGTTGTAACACCTTCAGGACTACGTGTAAGTCCCACATTGGGAATCTATGCACAGTCGGTAAGAGCGTAGCCCCCCTTCCCCCGCAGGAATTTTTTGAGGTGAGGGTATTTTTTCCACTTGCTTTTGGAAAAATCAGAAATAAGGCCTATTAGTGATGCTGCTTGGTGCTTCAGCGTATTGGGCTTTAGACCTTTCTCCAAACCCTCTTGACAAAATTGAAGGAGATGACACAGTGTAGTAGTACCCCTGGGCACCGAGTGTCAAGCTGACCACCGCAGAAAAGCTCTCCAAGTACTTTGGTAAATGCGATTTGTGGAAGGCTTGCGGGATGCCAACAAGGTACGGAGGACTCCTTCGGAATATCCGTGCTTGCTCAGGACTCACTGCTTAGTTTCCAGGCGGCAAGCTGTAACCTGCCTGGGTTGGGGTGCCGAACTGGACCTTGAGTGAGCAGATCTTGCAGGACTGGAAGCTCTCACAGTGGTTCCATCGCCAGTTGTACCAACTCAGTGAACGAAGGTCTCCTCCCCATTTTTAACATAATTTGGGTGAACACCAGCGGGTTTAGGGACCACTCCCCAGGATGAAAGTCCTCTCTGCTCAGCCAGTCCGCAACCAGATTCAGCTCCCCCTTCACATAGTGAGCCATTAACAAGCTGATTTTGGCCTCTGCCAAAGAAAGAAGTTCAATCGCCTCCTGATGGAGGGACCTGCAGCGAGTACCCCCTTGCTGACTGACATGTGATTTGGCTGTGGTGTTGTCAGTCTTTATAAGAATGTGTTTTCCTTTGACGGTCTGCTGGAAGGCCTCCAGAGCCAGCCGAATGGCATGAAGTTCCCTATAATTTATGCTGTGACTCCTCTCCAGGAAATTCCACTAGGGATGTGCCCCAGTGTTCTTCGGTGCCAGCGGGGGTAGTTCTTTAAGGGCGGGGGAGATTGCACTCACCCCTCCCACTGCATTTCCCCCACCGGTGCTCCATTATTTTTAAGCCCCTCGGGGCGGCAGCGTTTCTCCCTGCCGCCCTGTTTTCCCCATTGGCCGGAAGTGGCCGGAAGTAGCAAGCACGCGTGCGCCTGTTGCGTGTGCACGTGCCCGTCTGCCGTGCATGTGCATGATGGGCACGCGCGCTTGCTTGCTACTTCCAGCCAATGGGAGAACAGGGCGGCAAGGAGGAACACTGCTGCCCCAAGGGTCTTAAAAATAATGGAGCACCAGTGGCAGAAATGCGGAGGGAGGGATGAGTGCACCCTCCCCCGCCCTTAAAGAACTACCCCCGCTGGTGCTAAAGCGCCAAAATTGCCCCTGGAGCCGAAACGTTTTGGAGACCTTTATAATGGCCTCCGAAACGTTTCGGGCACATCCCTTAATTTCACAGCCCTTGAGCTGAGAGATGAAGACAATGCCTGCCCCCACCCCCCCCAGCCTGTCGCTGACATCGGTCATCACTATGAGTCTTTCCAGGTCTAAGATTCCCTGTAGCAGGTTGACTGGGGTAGTCACCACTGAAGGGAATTGTGGAGCTGTGCAGGTAAGGTCAGATGCATTTCCCCTTTTTTGTGATGGCTGCCTGATGGGGCAGCAGGAACCATTGGAGAGGCCATAAGTGAAGACAGGCCCATGGGACCACCTCAAGAGTAGCGAGCATTAGACCCAATAGTCTTGCAAGAGAAGAACTCTCGGGTATGACACCACCTGTTTCACTTCTGAGGTCAGGGTCATGAAGCGGTCCTGAGGCAGGAACAGACGATCCCTCTCCGTATCGATCACCACACCCAAATGTTGTATGGGTGGGTGTAAGCTGGCTTTTTTCCCGGTTTATGAGAAAACCATGGACAGACAAGGTGGTTTTCAGATCCAGTTCCACTTCCTGTAATGAACTTGATTGAAGGAGCAGGTCGTCCAAAAATGCAAATATTCGAATGCCACGGAGTCGTAGATGGGCCACTAGGGGGGACAACACCTTTGTGAATATATGAGGTGTGGAAGAAAGCATGAAAGGAAGTGCGGCGTATTGAAAATGGAGATCTGCCTACTTGAAGCAAAGGAATCTTCGACTTTCCGGATGTATGGGCACGTGCAAGTAGGCCTCCTTCAAGTATATGGATGTTAAGAGGTCCAGGTGGTGCAGTGCCTCCGATACTGACCTTAGGGTCTCCAAACAAAACCACTCGTGCCTTACCCATCTGTTCAAAAATTCTAGGTTGAGGACTGCTCTTCTTGTCCCATCCTTCTTGGGACAGTAAACAGAACAGACGCCCTTCCCTCCCGGTGCTTGGGGACTGGTTCCACCGCCCCTATTTCGAACAGGTGACTTATTGCTTGCAACATTTCCAAATGCTTTGAAATTGAGTGTAGTTTTGGTGTTGGAAGGAACCTGTGGGGAGAAGGGGCATCCAATTCTATCTTATATCCATACTGTGATTTTTAAAACCCAAGTGCCTGTTGTAGAGGATTCCCAGGCATGTAGGAAGCTCCTCAGTCGACCTCCCAGGCCGGATACCCCCAAGTCACTGTTGGGGTTTCTGTTTGGGTTGCGTTGACTGTTGTCTGGAACCCGCATAACTCCTGAAGGAGAAGCATTGTCTACCCCAGGCACCTCTCTGGCCCCTGGCGTCTCTGTCCCGTCCCCTGGAGGGAGTGTAACCCCGAAAAGGATGGAACTGTTGAAGGGAGAATGGTCGGGCCTGCGGGTAGCCGATGGCATAGCCTTTTTCTTATCCTTTGATTCAACATGAATGTCCTTTAGTGCCGCCTCCCCCAAAAGTGTGGTGCCATCGTAAGGAACAGCAGTCAAGTTGTTTTTAGAAGTGTTATCCAGTTGCCAGTTTTTAAGCCACAAGTGTCTCTGTCCAAGGACTGACGCCGCTGAAACACGTGAGCAGAACCTGATAAGAGTCCAACGTGGTGTCTGCGATTAATGCCTGAGGCTTCTGTAACTTGACTAACTGCTGGCGCAGCCTGATAGGATCAGAAGAGTGCTCATTGAGAAGATCATCCAGTCACAGGAGCGAAGCCCTTGCCTCCATAGACGCTGTCGCAGCAGCTCGCTTAGCAAAGGAAAAGTTGTCCTGGGCCCACTTGAAGGCCAACTCTGCTTTCTTATCTGCAGGAGCCTTTAGTGCCACCTCACCGTCCCTAGGGACAAGGGAGCCAGACACCAATTGTGTGATCGGGGTGTCCGTGCTAGGAATCTTTAAGAAACCAGAAGCCTCCTGCTCAAAAGAATAAAGACGGATAGCAGAAATTTTGCCTTTCCAGGAGCTAAGCTGACCGACTCACTTGATGACGAGGCATCAGAGTACAAACTAGCCCTCTTCCTCTTTTTGGATCTCCTTTTATCCTTTTTAGGTGGCCTAATTTGGTGGATGGTATCCACAATTGCATTGCAGAACCAGGCCTACCATTCTGGCAGCACCACCTTAAGAAGGGCAAGGGAGGTGCCTGGGCCAGGGGCACCTTTGTCTCCTACTGCAGCTAGGAGGTCCCCTTTAGACTTATGCTGGCCACAAAGACTTCCCACTCCCTCCCCGGAGGATGAAGATGGGTGTGTGTGTGTGTTTCTGACTGCTGCTGCCTGCTTTTTTCTGCCCGACTCAAAATGGCACCTTTGTC
Organism: Hemicordylus capensis; assembly: GCF_027244095.1. Taxonomy (NCBI): domain Eukaryota; kingdom Metazoa; phylum Chordata; class Lepidosauria; order Squamata; family Cordylidae; genus Hemicordylus; species Hemicordylus capensis. Next base: position 314,511,667 of record NC_069657.1, read on the forward strand.
TGCTTTTCGCGCCATTTTCAGTGTGGCTGCCATTTTTTAACTGTCTTTTCCACAAACCGCTGCTATGGCCCTGATCTCTGCAGAGGAGGGAAGCGGATTTGCCGGGGGGGCCTAGAGTAAATATGACCTGTCTGGTCTCCCTGGTCGTTGTGAACTCCGGACAAGTGTGACAGGCCGCCAAAGCACAGGTCTTGCGGCAGGAGATTCTTGGCTGGCCCAGTAGTGAACAGAGTGGGTGGCTCTGAGATGGCCATCGCCAACGCTGTGCCCCAGTGCGGTACGGGTGGCTGATCTGCGGCTGTGACCGCTTCAAGATTTTCCTCTCTGCGGCTTCGGGGCGATGTCGGAGGAGTTGCAGGCATAAGGAGTGATGGCGGTCTTGCCGAAGAAGCCTTGTCAAGCCGTCTTGACTTGTGGGACCAAATGTGCTCTGTTGGGTCCCTCGCAGTACCAGAACTATTCTGCACTGCGCACCAAGCTCCATGCAACAGAGAAGGGAAAGAGTGGGGGGGGGCAGTATGACAGAGGGTAAAGGGAAGATGTTCCGATAATAGGGGTTTGCGCGTGTGTGTGTGTGTATACACACACACATACATATTTATATATACATATATATGAGAATGAAGATACAAATAAAATAGGGGAATCAGAAGAGAAAAATTGGAGAAAGCAAAATACTGAGGAAAATCTGAGAGAGACAAAGGATTGCTTCCTGGAGGTGAGCGAGGACAGAAAGAACTGGGGCAGGGTCATCCCCCTCAGCCTCAGGTGGGCGTGTCCATCTTTTCTAACTAATCAGATCTGTCTTGCCTAGAGCTAGTGATGTCCCTGTCAGCAGCAACAGAGAACTAAATTATTTTGCCAAAACAAAGTACTGTTAGAGGGCTACAGAATCCACTGTCTTCAACTTGTACAAAATTAGGAATGATTTACTGCATCTTATCAGTGCTCTAGGAAGAAAGTTGCAATGCTTTACAAGCATCTCCGCATTGACTGTGTGTGATACTTTAAGTCAAATCAAGATCTGTACAACTGGAAAATAGATTTTTAAAGGAAATAGAATGTGGAAATATAAAAATGGATTAGGTCCAAAGAACTTCACAACTAGTTCTGCGGACCCAAGCAGGCTGCGGGCTATTATGTTTCTAATGAGAGGAGTTAGAAACATACAGCACACAGAGGAGTTTCAATAGCAGTTTGTAATATGGCATTGTGTGTGTGTGTGTGTCAGCTGCTTATACTTTTAAAAAACCTAGTAGCCTTTGGGTGTGCCTAGCATAGCTGCTTGGTTCTCCACCTATGGAATCATTGTACAGCACATGCAAACAAATCTATTAATTATTGTGATATGGACAGGCATTCCCAGAAGCATCCAGGTTGTATGTGTATAACATCTTCCATTGTTTCTCAAAGGCAAAATCCCCCCTGCTTTAACCTCAGCAGATATACTATACCTTTTTATTGTTTTCAGAAGTAGGGCTGAGAATAGTAAGCTCTGGTTTACTTGGTTTTGGTTTGGGAGATTCACAGGAATTAATAAAGTTTATAATGAATGGTTCCAAGTGCTGGCCTTTCTGAAATTAATCAGAAACAGTAATGGTCAAGATTTCAAACTAAAAACTATATGACAAATCGACAACTAATTAGTAGCAAAATGACACCAATTATGATTGTAATAAGGTATACTGACCTCTTTTATTAGTTTTGATGGAACAGATTTTATCATTTTGCCTGCAATTGAAAATGGCAATTTTAAAAAAATCATAATTATCATATCAATAACACCAATATACAATCCTTTTCTTATTGTATATCCCTGTGTCGCTCTCTTGGTGCATTTAAAAATTAAATTCCTTAAGCAAAGATTATGATATGAATGGGCTGTACCTCCTATTACTTCAATGCCACTACGTGTGCATACACTATTAAAAAAGAATCTAGGGACAGTACAGCTGAAAAGCATACAAACTCACAGTATATTTCATTTCATTGCTGTAATCTTTAGCTCAGAGTAAGCATATTGCCTATTGGTTTGCAATTTCTCTTGTTGTCCTAAGCAAGTTGAATACAGGAGACCCTCATTTTCCACAAGTTCTCATTCACGGTTTCAGCTATTTGTGGTGAGGCTATATATATCCAGTTTCCATCATCGCAGGGAGATGAATGCCAAAAATCTCAATAATTGAAACCTTGTACCTATGGGAATGATGGGGTTCGGTTCCTCAGTAGGTCCTCAAGGTTTCAATTATTGTGGTTTCCGGCATTCACAGTGGTAGCCGAGAACGTAATGATATGCATAGCTTGGGTAGAAAAACCTTGTAATAGATAACTTTGGTTCAAGATGGGGAGTATGTTGTTCCGGGGATATCATGAAACTTTGAAGAATGTTGTGCGTATGTTAAAAGTGCTTAGAGGTTTGAGCTGTCATAACCAAACTGTGCAGTATTATTTTTCTTATGCTGGTTTTAAGAAAATCACCCTGGACCTTGACTAATAACCAGCAGCCAAGACTGGGCCTCGCGGAACTTCCCAGAGAGACCTTCCAGGAATGAGCTGAACTTTTCCATGAACAAGATGACATGGGAGGAACCACCCAATAGCCAACCCTATCAAAAGACGAATATAAAAACCCAATCCAGTCATTGAGGGGTAAGAACTCACCATTGTGTAACCCAGGACCTGTGCAGCATCTTCCTATCCTGTCAGGCCCAAGCACCACCTATTCTAAAAAGGCTGGTCACCTCTTTAGATAGGTAGATAAGTAACTGTGTGGTGTGTATGTATTACAGAGTGCAGAGGTTGCTATCCTGAATTGTTTTGAAGCCTTGATTGAAGCTATTTTGATTATGGTCTTTATGTCTGTACTTGCAATTTTGCTTTATTACCACTTGTCATGTTTATCAATGCTAACCACTGAGTCTCTGAAAACTTTTTACTCAAATAAAAAGTTACACAGAGTGATTGAAAAACAGATTTGGATATCTTGTGTCCATCTCTTCCTTGCCTCTTTTGGAATAAAGATCCTACATCTTGGGGTTTTAAGAAGTCATTCCTTTTAAGCATAACCATTACCCTCGCAAAAAACAAAGGCCTTTCGTACAGGCCATATAAATGTAAACTTAACCTAGACAAAAATACTGTAAGTACCAGTGAATGAATTTTAAGATAGACAGACTGACAGACCAAAGTTTTCCGTATGCAACAAAAAACATACAATACTGTCTTATATAGAATCAGACCATCAGTCTATCTAGGTCAGCAGCTGACATTCCAATGCACAGTGGGCATATCAGGAAGTTTTGTCTGTGGAGAGCTTCCCCACTACTGCTACACTTGTGTGTGCAGCAGGAGCAAATTTCAACTATCTGCTTTATCTCCAGAAGTGTCCCAGGTCACCTGGAAATATGTTCCCGAGGGCTGTGCAACCCCTCAGGGACCTTGTTTCAGGTGGTGCAGGGCACTTCCAGAGGTAGAGCAGATTGTCAAAATCTGCTTGCCCACCTTGTGCACCTGATATTGTGCAGCTAGGAAAGCCCTTTGCAGTGCAGACACATCTTTCTGGCAGGTCCACACTGTGTTAGCCAGGATGTTGGCAGTATGTCTACGCCGACTGTTGCTGGCTCTCCAGGATTTCAGACAGGGTCTTTACCAGCCCTATCTGGAGATGCTATGGATTGAACCTGGGACCTTGTGCAGGTGCTCTGCCAATGTGCTTCAAACCCTTAAAATAAGGCACACAGGACTGGCAACTATCTACAATAATCACACTTCAATCAAAATTTAGCAAGGTAGCAGAAAACATTTATATGGAGGTCCATAACACAAGTTTAAAATAGCCCATGCATTTCAGAGGTTAACTTTTGAACCTCAATAAGTGCAGTAAGTGGTATATAAATATTCAATTAAAGCTTTTTACATACCTAAATTTACATCAGGCAGTATCTTATCAAGAAACTGTGTTTCTCCACCATTAGGGGATAGGAAGTCAGCCAAAAGCTGGCTATTGCTTAGCTCTGCATGTTGCGACAGTTTCTTTGAGGGAGACAAGAGACAAAACAAGAGCTTATGTTCAAGTTAACTTCGCTTTAGCAACAAAAACTTTAAAACTTAAGCTTTAAATTGGGTAAATTTCACAAAATACAGCTTTGCATAAAGTAAGTGTCATTTTAGAGAAAAGCAAGTGAAATACACTCACTCACTGCCTGGATGGAAAAATGACCATGACCATCCCAAGCTAATGCACCCCCTCCCCTGCCACAGAGAGAATTAGTTTTTTTTGTACCTGCAAATATTCCTGAAACTCCACTCTCTTTGAATTTAAGAATTCAAAGTTCTTTGGTCCAATGATCCTCTTTGAAGGAAGTTGGGCATCAGGGAATGTACCTGATAATACAGCAAAACACCTGATGAAGTTATACTATAAATTAAAATAAATGTTACACAAGCTTGCAGTTTCAAAGCAGGATGATAGATAGGAAAACCAACAAAGCAGGCAGGGGCGTTGGGACCTTACCATGAAATTCAGTAAGCTTTGACTCAAGGACGTAAAATTCAAGATATCGTCTGTAGACTGACCAGCGTTCAGGTTCATGCCCAACTGAAAAGACACAGAAATTTATAGTTTCCCCCCTGTCCAGTCTAGAAGGGATATTTTTTTCTATGTGCAAAGATACAAGGGACTGGAAGGAAAGCCCTCAAAAGCCCTAAAAGTTGATGTCATTAAAAATGACCTACAGCAGTCATATATGAACATTGGTAAAAGGTGATGTAAATAATTTTAAACACCTAAGGAAATTTCCTGGACATCTGAATGGACCCAATCTTCTAGAACAGTGTACCACAACTTTCAGACCATACATATGAATATTTCTGGTCTCCCTGTTGATGAAGATTTAATATCTTCATCTTAGCCCCTGCTAACTGGGCAGAGACGCACCTATTTAATGTGGTGATTCTCTTTATTTAGCAGGGGGAGAGTAACTGGCCCTATCCACCCCCAGCACAGTACTTCCAGTGACTGTTGCTGGTGTGTGTCTTATGTTTCTTTTTAGAATGTGAGCCCTTTGGGGACAAGGAGCCATCTTATTTATTTGTTGTTTCTCTGTGTAAACTGCCCTGAGCCATTTTTGGAAGGGCAGTATAGAAATTGAAACAGATAGATAGATAGATAGATAGATAGATAGATAGATAGATAGATAGATAGATAATATGCCTTGGCCACACTACCTAAGTTAGTAAGAAGCATAAATTACAGCTGCATGTCATGTATGCATATATTCCTAGGAGTGCCTACCTGCCATTCTATCATTCCTTTCCACATCAATGCAAAATACTGGAATTCTTTCTTTTCTCTCCTTCCTTTCAAAAGAGGGGTCATCAAAGAAATCCACATATGGAATGCTAATTTTCCAAGCTGCAAGATTGCGAGGTGTATTAGGTGTGCTAACTGCCTCCACAGGAGAAGAATCGTCTTCCATTACCATAATACCTTCTTCAATCTGCAACAAAGGAGTCAAGCATCAAGAGGCTATGCCCAAGCAATTCCATTTTGGACCCTCCAATATACAGCAATTCCATTTTGGACCCTAATATATTCCAGAGCTCACACTGGAAGTTCGCCACCAGTTTCGCAAAGATTTGTACAGACTTTAAAAAAACCTCACGACTACAAAGGATTTTAATTCTGGCTTGCTTTAAAAGTTAAAACTGAAGTGTGCTATGAATGGCGTTTTCTGCCATTGCCCTCTAAACATGTACTTTATTACGCTTTAAAAATCAGAAATAGATGTACATAAAGAATAAAGATTTAATATATTACAACCGTGTTATCAAAGCCATTTCTACTACAAAATATTAAATACAATGGCTCACATACAAAGCAAAGACTATAGAGTGCAGAATCCACACAACCACTGCCTCCTCCTCCAGACAGCCCCCTGAACTTCTAGCAAAGGAAAATCATGGGCTGTGCCGCAACACAGGCAGCTGGAGGCGGAAAGCCCCCCAACCAGACAGAGCAGCACTAGTGGGGGAGGTGTTTTCATTGCAGTTCACTGCATTCACCCAAACTCTTGGCAAGGGCTTTTCAGGAAGCTGCCCCTGGAGAAGGTGAGAGTTGAATAGAATTTGCATTTTGGAAAGCACCACTCTGTATTGTGAAAGTGTGCCATCAAGTCGGTGTCAGCTCCTGGCAACCACAGAGCCCTGTAGTTGTCTTTGGTACAATACAGAAGAGGTTTACCACTGCCTCCTCCCACGCAGTATGAGATGATGCCTTTCAGCATCTTCCTATATCGCTGCTGCCCAATACAGGTGTTTCCTATAGTCTGGGGAATATACCAGCATGGATTCGAACCAGCAACCTCTGGCTTGCTAGCCACGCCATTTCCCCGCTGCACCATTAGGTGAGGCATTTGTTAAATCAGAGCAAGAATGCCACAGCTGGATTACTAGAACCTTCCAGATTGCTAGCTAGAGCAGGGAAAGCAGGGGTGGAGCATGCAGGAGATCACTACCCTTGGATTACAAGGGGGATCCACAAACAAAACAAAACCAGAATCCATATGAGCTTTGTGATTTCTGGTGAACAATTTAACAGATACTCAAACATTCCCACCAGGTGGCTCCTCCTGTTTTTACACAAACAGCAGCTAGCTGGCAATTTTTGAATCTGCTATCATTTGATGGCTGTTCTTTGCAACAGATCCAGCCAAAACATATTGAGGTCCCTTGCATGCAGCAGGTAACTTATTATAATGGTTTAGGCAGGGGGAACTCACAAAACCCAGTTAGAAAGTAACATTAGTAGTATTTACTGTGAAGGTTCTTTCTCCCCAGTGTACAGAGGTTATGCATTCAAACAGGTTGTCATGTTCACTTGCTTCCAGCAGGCAGAACCATACAGGTGAAACTCGAAAAATTAGAATATCGTGCAAAAGTTCATTAATTTCAGTAATGCAAATTAAAAGGTGAAACTGATATATGAGACAGACGCATTACATGCAAAGTGAGATAAGTCAAGCCTTAATTTGTTATAATTGTGATGACCATGGCATACAGCTCATGAGAACCCCAAATCCACAATCCCAGAAAATTAGAATGTTGTGAAAAGGTTCAACAGTCTAGGCTCCAGGTGTCCCACTCCAATCAGCTAATCAATCCATAACACCTGCAAAGGGTTCCTGAGCCTTTAAATGGTCTCTCAGTCTGGTTCATTAGGAATCACAATCATGGGAAAGACTGCTGACTTGACAGTTGTGCAGAAAACCATCACTGACACCCTCCATAAGGAGGGAAAGCCTCAAAAGGTAATTGCAAAAGAAGTTGGATGTTCCCAAAGTGCTGTATCAAAGCACATCAATAGAAAGTTATGTGGAAGGGAAAAGTGTGGAAGAAAAAGGTGCACAAGCAGCAGGGATGACCGCAGCCTGGAGAGGATTGTCAGGAAAAGGCCATTCAAAAGTGTTGGGGACTTTCACAAGGAGTGGACTGAGGCTGGAGTTAGTGCATCAAGAGCCACCACACACAGACGGATCCTGGACATGGGCTTCAAATGTCGTATTCCTCTTGTCAAGCCGCTCCTGAACAACAAACAACCTCAGAAGCGTCTTACCTGGGCTCAAGAAAAAAAGAACTGGTCTGTTGCTCAGTGGTCCAAAGTCCTCTTTTCTGATGAGAGCAACTTTTGCATTTCATTTGGAAACCAAGGACCCAGAGTCTGGAGGAAGAATGGAGAGGTACACAATGCAAGATGCTTGAAGTCCAGTGTGAAGTTTCCACAGTCTGTGTTGATTTGGGGAGCCATGTCATCTGCTGGTGTTGGTCCACTGTGCTTCATTAAGTCCAGGGTCAACGTAGCCGTCTATCAGGAGATTTTTGAGCACTTCATGCTTCCTTCCACAGACGAGCTGTATGGGGATGCTGACTTCATTTTCCAGCAGGACTTGGCACCTGCCCACACTGCCAAAAGTACCAAAACCTGGTTCAATGACCATGGGATTACTGTGCTTGATTGGCCAGCAAACTCGCCTGACCTGAACCCCATAGAGAATCTATGGGGCATTGCCAAGAGAAGGATGAGAGACATGAGACCAAACAATGCAGAAGAGCTGAAGGCCGCTATTGAAGCATCCTGGTCTTCCATAACACCTCATCAGTGCCACAGGCTGATAGCATCCATGCCACGCCGCATTGAGGCAGTAATTGCTGCAAAAGGGGCCCAAACCAAGTACTGAATACATATGCATGCTTATACTTTTCAGAGGTCCGATATTGTTCTATTTACAATCCTTGTTTTATTGGTTTCATGTAATATTCTAATTTTCTGGGATTGTGGATTTGGGGTTCTCATGAGCTGTATGCCATGGTCATCACAATTGTAACAAATTAAGGCTTGACTTATCTCGCTTTGCATGTAATGCGTCTATCTCATATATCAGTCTCACCTTTTAATTTGCATTACTGAAATTAATGAACTTTTGCACGATATTCTAATTTTTCGAGTTTCACCTGTATATAAATTCAGAGCAATCCCATGGTGCCCCAGGGCCAAGACCCTCCTAGTTCCGGGACTGTCTGGTGAAAGCTTCAAGGAAGGAAAGCTCCAGAGCCAAAGACAGTAACAGCAAGAAGGAACAAACACACTATGAGAAGAACATTATAGCAATGGAAAAAGAACCAACTGCGAACAAGAGCCAGCAACAGAAGACAAACAGGGGACATTCCCCCATTAAAGGTGGAAGCCAATATGAGCCAAATTTCAGAGCATTTTACCTCACCCATAAACCTAGGGTGGGTCAGACACCCTCTGTACACTGGGGAGAAAGAACCTTCACAGTAAGTACTATCAATGTTACCTTCTCCTCCAGTGTAGGAGGATATCCATTCAAACGGAACATACCAAAGCAGTAGTCACCAGGCAGGAAAGAGTTTTCTTCAGGATAAACAACTCTACATTGGGACTACTTGTTGAAGTACTATACAACCAAATGCTGCTTGTGCTGATAGATGTACGTCTGTAATGTTTGACAAATGGGGATACAGAAGACCGCGGAGCAGCTTTGCATATTTCTGAAAGAGCAGTATTTGCTGAAAAAGCTGCAGAAGTGGTTGCACTTCTTGTAGAATATGCTGTGACTCTGGCTGGCGGATGCAATGACAGGGATTCATAAGCAATAGATAGGCAAACTTTTATCCAGCGTGCTAAGGTGCCTTTTGATGGCTTAGAACCCAGGGTGGCAGGGTGAAAGAAGATAAATAAAGCATCTGACAAAGGTCCAGGCTACATTTAATATAGATTTTAAAGGGTCTCTTGACACCAGGTTTTTCTCTTTGGGATGTTTAGGTGAAGGACAAAACAATGGAAGAATTATGTCCTGATTGCTATGGAAGGCTGTATTCACTTTCGAGCAGAAAGTGGGGTCTGTTTTTAACACCACGGGATCAGGCTGGAACAGAGATCTTTGCGTACTGAGAGGGCACTAATTCAGAAACCCAGTGAGTGGATGCGATAGCCACCAGGAATAACACTTTGTAGGATAATAGTTTAAGTGGTGCTATTTTAAGTGGCTCAGATGGGGCCCTGGTGAGCACACTGAGCTCCTTATTTAAGTTCCATGAAGGAAACCTGTGGGAGGTGTAATAATAGTGGCCCCTTTAATAAATCTTCTGATATTCAGGTGAGAAGCCAGAGATTGCTTTGAGGAAGAGCTAAATGCCGAGGCTAGTCTCCTAAGAGTATTGGGTCTCAACTCCTTGTCCAGACCAGACTGAAGTCACTTGTCCAGACCAGACCAAAACCTGAGACACTGTGGCCTTAAGAGGTTGTACCTGTTTGGACCACTTGAGGAAGGTCTGGTAAACATGTACTGTAGACTAGGCGTTGGGAAGCCAGGATGATACCTTGAATGCTCTTGGAGCAGCCCCTGGAGGATAACAGTGTACATTCAGTCTCTATGCATGAAGTTGAAGCCATGACGGCTCCGGGTGATGAAGAGGCCCTTGCGTGAGGACATCCGGACAGTCAGGGAAAGGCCAAGGTGACACTACTATTAGGTCCATGAGGTCCGAAAACCATGGCCTTCTGGGCCAGAAGGGGGCTATGAGACTCAGGTCAGTTTTTTGTGCCCTGAACAGCTGAATCATTTTTGGAATAGGGGAAAGGCATATAGAAGCCCCTGGGGCCAAGGGAAGTTAGTGCATCTACTCCTTCCACCTGTAGACAGTGGTACCTTGTGAAGAATCTCAGAATCTAATTGTTCAGCGGGAGATGCACAGAAGTTGAGGATTGGATGTCTGAAGCTGTGATATATCATGTCGAAGACTGCAGGGAGTAGCTTCCACTCTGCCAGATCTACGCTGTGTCTGCTCAATCAGTCTGCTTCTATATTTTCCATTCTGCTGAGGTGTTGCACTGTAATGGGGCGAGATGCTTTTCCACCCAGAGGAAGAGTTTGTTGGTTTCCTCCATCAACGAGTGGGAACGTGTGCCCCCTTGGCGGTTGATGTGTACCTTAGTGGCCACATTGACTGTTCTGATCAGTACATGCCAGCCTCTCACTACATCCGCAAACTGGAGGAGTACCAGACATACAGTCCTGAGTTCCAACCCATTTATGATGTGATGAACCTTGTAAGTGGACCAGGTATCATGGGTGATCAAGTTGCTGCAGTGGGGCCCCCACCCCAAATTGCTAGCATCCATTGTGACCTGAATCTTGGGGTCTCTTTGAGGTGTATCCCCTGATCGATAGCTCATTAAGTCTGGTGACTGATGAAGAGGGTTGGGTATTGAGATGTTCACATGGTCTCTGGCCATGATTTGATCCTGGTGAGGAATAAGGAGCCACTGCAGTGGCCTAGAGTACCACAGGGACCACAGAATGGTTCAAGGCATGAAATCGTGCACTCCAACAGCTGGGCCAGCATCATGAGGTCTACAGCTGGTAGAGCTTGGATCTGGTGAATCTGAGAGTACAGTTTGGCTTTGCAATCCTATGAAAGGGTTACTTTCCCAAGTCGGGTGTCTTTTGTAACCCCAAGATGGTCAATCTGTTGAGAAGGGGTAAGCAAGCTCTTTGATGGGTTCACCATCAAGGAGAATTTCAAAATCCTCATGTTTGAATAATTTGGGTGTAGGCTCGGCCAAACTGGCCCATTCATCAGTAGACTAATCTCCTCCTTCCCTTTGAGACTGGACCTCTTGGGATTCAGATTCAGAAGGGATTGTATGAGGTTTGAGAGGAGAATGGCGGGTATCCGAATCTGACGAGACTGAAAAGGGTCTGACAGGGACCTGATTAGTATTAGGTTATTATGAATGGATCTGATGGGATTAGAACTGTCAGTCCGGCTAACAACTGAGTGCATGCCAGCCCTGCTTCCTACTGAGAAATCAGAGAGAGAGAGAGAGAGAGAGAGAGACGACAGAAATAGGTCTAGCAGGAACAACAGGTCCCGCAGGGGGATGACTGAAAGTTGCAATTCTGTCCTGCCCAGCTGGAATGGCATTAGGGGGATAAGACCTCACTGGTCAGTGCACAATGGGTGATCTGTCCCTGCAGAGATTCCTTATGGGGCATCTGCTCCTGTCACGGGTCTGGGGATCGTTGCCAATCGCTTTCAGATTATGTGTCTCTGAATCTGCGCCGCCACAACAGGGGCCTAGGGCAAAATCTGCCCCATTCATATTCTGGGATGGGATAACTTGCAGGCCTAGACAAAATGGATGATTGGGAACTTTCCCACCCAAACTCACAGAGCCCCCTAGAAGCAACAAGAGGTACAGAAGGAGCTTGGGGAGTAGACGGGCCCAGTAGGACTGGTACTGCTGATTTTCACTGCAACTCTGTTGCGACTAGATCCTTAATCCATTGTGAGAGATAAGGGGGGGTAGCTTCTCCTCAAGAAGGAAGTGGGGGGTAGGAGAACTTCTACAGGGACCAAGGACTACTGCCCTTGCGGTAGAGGCAGCTGAGGCAAGGCTGCAAGTGGGCTATTGGGGCGGCGGAAGCAGGAGCCACTACTCATGAGTGACCCGTGACGCAGGAGTGGAAGGAATCACAGTTGCTGCCTTAGTCTGCGGTGCGGCTGGGCCCTTGCTGGATGAGGAGAGATCCAATGGGCCGTCCATGGGCAGCTTGTGTTCTTCCGCCCACATTGGAGGAGTCTGGCTGCGAGGGCTGGGCCTGCCTCGCAGGATCCTTGTGCAATGTGAGTGGGAGGGGCATGCCTGGGTTGGCAGCATCTCTCTCAGCAGCCGTGGCAGAGGAAAGCCCCAGAGAAGGTGAAGTCTTATCTAATTCCCAAGCGGGTGGAGGGACCCAGCTGAGGTGGCGTCACTTGTTCCACAGGGGGTCACAAGGCCATGTCGCTAACTGATCCAGATGGTTTGTGCTGAGTCTCATGCTCTCAGGGCACCCCTGGATGGGCCCCAGTGGCACCTCTTACGACCAGTGTACTCCTCCGAGGGCAGGTCGCGTGTTCTTTGATGGGCCATTTGCTTGGGGTCCCCTTCCCTGGCTTGATCTCCACCCCTTTGCTGTCTGCCCCCAGGGCCTGCTCTTGGTCCTCAGATAATGAAGTGGCTGAGCTCCACACACAGCATGATGTGAAAGTAAGGAAGGAGTGACAGGTTTATTTATTTAAGGGGGGAAAGAGAGGACTGCAGGAAACATGAAGAAGTAAACAGGTTGAGAATGAACGAACTAAAACTAAAGGAGTAAAGTATGAGGTGAAGACTGGAGCTCTTTCCAATCCCTGTGCATGGGAACGAGACGGGACTGGAACTGGGAGGGTCCTGACCCTGGGGCACCATGGGACTACTACTGTGAGCAAGTGGGAGTGACAATCCATTTGAATGTATACCTTGCTACACTGGGGGAGAACAACTGTCTTGTAGTAGTTTCATACTGAGCTGTGTTAGCCAGCGTGGTGTAGTGGTTAGAGTGCTGGACTAGGACCGGGGAGACCCAAGTTCAAATCCCTATTCAGCCATGAAACTAGCTGGGTGACTCTGGGCCAGTCACTTCTCTCTCAGCCTAACCCACTTCACAGGGTTGTTGTGAAAGAGAAACTCAAGTATGTAGTACACCGCTCTGGGCTCCTTGGAGGAAAAGCGGGATAGAAATGTAATAATGATGATGATGATGATGATGATGACGATGACGACGACTGTGTAAATAAATAATAATAATAATAATAAATGTTTTCAGGGCAGATGCCCGATGTGCTTTTCAAAGCAACCACATGCTCCCAACCAGTACTCAAAGAGAATTAAGCTTTTTCCATTATTAGATTTCACGGAAATTGTGTCAAAATTAAAATTATATTACTAGTAAGAAGCACAGAAGAAAATTAGAGAAGAAGTGGGGAGAGCAGATGAAGAGGCTAGGTGGCTCGACAGAGAATGAAGGACACAGGACAGGTGGGAATCAAGGACAGCTGTGCAGTCAGCTCTGAGAACAAAATCCTCCACTCACAAAGTCATCCTCCCCTTCAGCCATGACAAAGTTGGGCAGCACAGCTCCCTCCATTGTGGTACTCTTGAACACTTCTTTAATCTTGCTGCCTATTCTGCTGATTCCAGAGGATTCTCCTTTTTTATGAGTGCTCCTGTGTGTATTGAAAAAGAAAATGCATGAAGTATAGAGCAATTTCAAGCAAAGTAAGCGAAAATCCCTAACAAGGGGACACCGAAACAACTCTGTTTCATCCACAATCTACATGGAACAGCTCTGTGGAGTATTCTACAATTCACTGCCCTGATCCAACAAGACAGCCCTATGAGCAGAAAGAGTTTCTCTGGATGGATGTATTCTTCCATTCATGTAAAAGAATGTGATAAAGGAGTTTGAAACAAAAAATTGCATCCAATGCTCAGGTACCGAACCTCTGCACCAGATATTCAATGTTGCCAGCTCTGATCACCTAGTAAGAAAAACAGAACTGGGCACCAGATATGGTACAGGCGTCTTCTCCCCTCCAAAAGATGACCAGCCATGTTTAGAGTGAGGGGTTGGGGGTTTAGAATGCTCAAGCAGGGGGCATGCAATCTTTTGCTATATTCAGACCTCACAGGAACATAGAAAGCTGCCATATACCGAGTCAGACTATTGATCTATCTAGCTCAGTATTGTCTACACAGACTAGCAGCAGCTTCTCCAAAGTTGCAGGAATCTCTCTCAGCCCTATCTTGGAGAAGCCAGGGAGGGAACTTGAAACATTCTGCTTTTCCCAGAGCAGCTCCATCCCCTAAGGGAAATATTTTACAGTGCTCACACATCTAGTCTCCCATTCAAATGCAACCAGGGCAGACCCTGCTTAGCTAAGGGGACAAGTCATGCTTGCTACCACAAGACCAGTTCTCCTCTCTCCCTTTGTCAGTTTTACTTATGTATTTAAACAGACATTAGTAAAAATGTTGATTTTTATGATGTGATTATAACACATTGACAGCATAATGTTTCTGAAGTACAATGCTAAACTGAGAGATTATAAAATGTCTAAGATATCATCATGCAGTCCATGAGCACTTCACTGCAGCTTGCTAGTTTAGGCTAGTACTGTAAGGGCAAAGAAAAAAGCTTTTTGTTTTTTCACTGTTGGCCTGTCAAAGACAGGGCATTATAGCAAAAAAGTTGCCTTAATACATTTCACTGAAGAACATTTCACATAATTGGGTTAGATCTTAAGTACTAGGTGCAGAACTTCCCACAAGGGAACTTTTCCACCCTCACCTCCCCACCGCAGCCCCTCAAAGTCTCACCCAGTATTCTTTATTCTCACCCTATAAAACCAAATTATTCAAAGCTGGACACATTTGACAACCATAATTTAAAACATTAACACACTTAAATACAGTACAATACACCTACTTGTTTAATTTGGAATTGCGTGTTGGAGATTCAGCTCCTTTTAAGAGATGCCTGAAATACTAAGCAGGGGGTGGGGGAGGGAGAAAGGGTTAATTATTGTTACTCACTATATTTTATAATTGTACCAGCTTCTGAACAGCCATTTCTACAGAAGATGGTTGTAAGTTCTGTACTTGTGATTTTCCCTCCAAAACAAGCATCACAGAGTCCAGACATGCATTTTAGAGAGATATTATACGCACAAATAAAACAAGGAAAACTTTCCTTTTGATGCTTAGTTCCAAATTCCTCCTTTAACTTGCCGTTAGACAAAAGAGAAGCCTTGTTCGAAACAGATTTCTTACTCAGACTCAAAGTGAAAACATAGTCTTAAAAAGCCATGAATTTGTAACAATATCCACAGAGTTCAACTGACAGTTTCCCACAGTTATCCAAATTTACATATATATATAGATATAGATAGATATAGATAGATATCTTTTTATTAGATAGATAGATAGATAGATAGATAGATAGATAGATAGATAGATAGATAGAGATATCTTTAAAACAAACGCAGAAAACAGAACCAATGATTTCAAGGTGAAACTATATAATAAATGGGGACTATGAAAACTTATGGAGGGCGGGAGAAGAAGAAGAAGAGCCCTCTACCCATCTTCTTCTATCCCTGCTACTGCTTCCACTTGCCTAGCCCCCAGCCCCCAGCCCCTCACCCTCAAACTCAACGTTTTAACCGAACCTCAGCTAAGAACCAATCAGCAAGCCAGCTTGAAGAGAGGGAAAGGGGTATGGCTGCACTCTTTCCCAAGCAGCCAAGCCCACTGGTGCCCCATTGATTAGCTTAGAGCTGGATATTAGCCAAGAGTTCAAATGATCCCCAGTTCGAAACTAAACAGAAGGCCAGCTTCAGACAAACATATGCTCTCTCCCATGAACTAGAGGGAAAAGAACCCTGTCCTCTTAAGGAAGCATGTAAGCTCTTACGCTTGCCCAGGGCAGGTTGGTCTTCTTTTGTGGGGTGAGATCATTCTCATTCCCCACCCCTTCTGCTCTCACTCTCTCTCACACATGCATGAAGACCATTTTTCTGCAAGGGTAGAAGGTCTACCTTACCTTGCTTTCCCACCTCAGCCACCAGGTTTAGGTTGCTGGGGTTCTGCTGGTAGACATTCCATTTTAAAGAGAGAGCAATTGTTTCATTCTAGAATTCAGTCAATGGACACTAGGAAACCAACCAGCTCCCTTTTAGGAGTGAATAAGATGGAGAACACCGTGCAGAAATAGATATTCAAAGGTCACTTAAATTACTGCTAGTGGTGACAACACTACTGATACTTGAAAAATGGCCAAAGCTCTGTATAATAAAGAAAGGAGGAAAAACGTATGTATCCATACGACTGGTTCCAGATGCTATATATTGCTGTAAATGTATCAGTCAAAAGTCTAAAAGACTAGAAAAGAAGTCTAAATATTCAGCTTTATGCATGTATGGGATTATTGGTTATATCAATGGCACTCGGCAAGGCAGGGAGCGGGCGGGCGGACGGACGTCTCGCTGCCGCCCGCCCAAGCGCGGTTTCTCCTCCGGTCCGGGCGAGATTTAAGTGGGCTTCAGCGGCAGCAGGGGGCTTCGAGGGGGCGGCAGGGAAGCACCCTGCCGCCCCCTGATTTTTAAAATGAGGAGGAGCAGAGCCATAATTAGTAATAGAAGCAGGCGGTGAGGGATCCTGCCGCCCGGATTTCTTGCAATATTTACGGCGCCAAAGCAGCAAAGGGCGGGAGGGGTAAGTAAAGCCCCCCCCCGCCCTTAATGGAACCCCCCACCCTAACCCTCCCGAACCAAAACCACCCCTTCTCCAGACCGGTTCGGAGGCCAGTAGAATGGCCTCCAAACCGATCCGTGCACACCCCTAGGGGCGGCAAAGGAACTCTGCCGCCCCAAGAAGATTTTTCAAATGACACAGCGCCGGAGGGGGAAGAGTGGCAGCGGGGGGGTAAGTACTACCACTCCCCCGCTTAAAGCAACAGTCCCCCCCATGCCAGACCGGGGGTACACCAGACCATGCACACCCCTACTCCCTTTGGGCAGAGTAATACTGAAGAGAGCAAGATTGTGTGATAGTGAAAATCATCTTATCCAAACAGAAATGGTCAAGAACAAATAGCTCTGGTTCACATACAGTGCAACATCAGCACAATAGAGTCCACACAATTATCTCCTCCTCTCTAGGCTGCCCCCTGAGTTTCCCAAAAGCCCTTGCTGAGGGTCAAGGAACCCTTGACATCACCATGGGCCCTGGCACAGGAAGCTTCATGGGAGTGGAAGGAGCCCAGAAAGCAGGTGGAGCAAAACAGCTATTTCTGCCTGGCCCTCTCCACTCTCCCTACAGCCGCCCACATTACTGTGTTTGGTATTGCCAAGGGTCCTAGTTGTGAGGAAACTGACTTCCACAGAGCATTGCTCTATATGCATGTCATTGAGTTTTTAAAAAGACATCTTAAAACTTGAGCATGAGCATTTTCTCATCAGGCTTACCTCGTGACTGTGACAGAACATAGGAATGAAGACACTCTCCAAGAGCGAAAACACATGTTCATAGGCTTCAAAAAGGCACCGCATTGTTTGCAGTTTCACAACTTCAACATAGGGACCTTCAACAACTACAGGTAAAAATCGAAGATAACATTAAGTGAAACCGTTTGGGTGTCACGGCTGTAGAACAAAAAATGCTTCCCTAAACGAGAATTTACACACTTTCAGCAGGGACTAAGTCACCAGGTTCTATTCTTGACTGCGGAGCAACCTTTTCTATCTTGACCTAAAGTGTTAGAAAGCTGGCCGGTATGCTGGCAGAGTACATACTTGGACAGTGAAAAAACAACTACACAGATGGGAGGGGTAGGAAGGAGACAGGCAAGGCAAAAACAATAAGGCAAGAGTATGCAAGAGGCATGTATTTGGACTAGATAATCTCTAAGGTAGGATCCAGGCAACCTTTGCACTATTTTGTGGCCATCCCTGGAATAAAGGGGTGGTGGCAGAAGGCAACTTTCAATAACTGTGCTGCTAAAGTTATCCTTTCTCCCAACTTGACTCCACTGCCTAGATCTCCACACCCTTTAGCATTAGTTATGAAGTCTTCCTTTCAGTTTTTCTACTTACTACTTTTTATCTCTTCCACAATGAAAGGATCAAATCTAATTTTATCAATACTTTCATCCAAACAATAAGTTTGGTAGATTTTCTGTACTTCTTCATGACGCAACACCATCTCAGTATCTGATAAGTCCGGTTTCAAAATTTTAAGGTTGAATTCATCTGTTGGTAGAAGACAGAAACACATTCTCTTGAAACACTATATTCTCTTCAAGTCAGGAGGTTGAAGTTATATATTTAAAGCTAGCTTAAGTCAAAATCACTAACTACCCCCACACCACAGCCACTCAGCTCTTGCACCTCACTCCATTCCAATAGGATCTATGCCAGGGCTGCACACTTCAGCCTTCCTGTAGATGTTGGACTACAACTCCCTCCATTCTTATTGGCTACTGCAGCTCATCTGAGTACTATTATTAATTGTGAGGGAATGAATTAACTGTTGACAAAGGTCCTGGTCAGGATCAGCCCACAAGCAAAGTAGATGGGGAGAAAAGAATCAAAGCTTAGGATGTTGCTGATGGTGTCTGCAGGCCTAGATCAGGGCCCAAATTTGGCCCACTAGCTGAGTGGCTATGGTACCCGCTAATGGACCAAATTTGGGCCCTGATCTAGGCCTGCAGACACCATCAGCAACATCCTCAGCTGCCTTTAGTCATGGAAAACGCATGCTTGGGTCTAGTAAGCTTTGATTCTTTTCTCCCCATCTGCTTTGGTTATGGGCTGATCCTGACCAAGACCTTTGTCAACAGTTATTTCATACCCTCACAATTAATAATAGTACTAATCACAAAAATGGCTGTTTAATACATTATAGTGACATCATACTGGCATACTAAGGTTTCCTTACCTACATCCAGGCAGAACTGCAAGACATGCACAGCTCCTTCCTGTCTCAAAAATTTCATGAAGCAAAACAGGAGATCCTGCTGATCTCTAATTTCCTTCAGATCCAGATTCAAGACCTGAATAAAAAGCAAAAATTGTAGCTTGTTTCCAGATATCTGCAAGATCACTATAATCAATTTATTTTAAAAAATACATCACAGCATTTAAACACTAAAAAAACCCAACAACAATACATGTTATTTCATGCTTACAGAGGGCTTCTTATTTCTGGGCTCTGCAAACTTCTGCAGAAAGGGAACCAAAGCAGAAGCAGGTTCTGTTGCTTTTTCAGGCTGCACAAAAAGAGTAAGTCAACTGAGCAAGGCCACGTGATTTCATGATCAGCATAATTTTATTCTGGGTCAGTACTCACTGGACTGTCATCAATGAAGATAAGCAGCAAGTGATTCACAGTATCCTAACAGAAGGGGGAAAACACATACTTAATACACAACAGGTGGAATCCAAACGTCATACACTTATCAAGGCTTTTCAGTCCCTCCTCTTATTGCATCTCCCAAAAGCCACCCCAAAGGTAGGGCTCCTGTACAGAACAACATTACATGAGGCACTGAAAAGCTGCTGTAGGAAAGGGAAAAAAGAATCAACATGCACACACCACACATACATGTGGAAGCATTTTGTAAGCACACATGGGCCTATTTCAAAGCCAGCCAGCATCTCTCTAATGCTTAGGTATGATGGAGCAACAAAACATACTTCTAAGATTTACCCCCAAACAGAGATTTATCCATACTGGACAAACCTGTATTCAGACTAAAGAGTTAAGAATACCAGGCAGGAGGGAAGAAGCTAGATGGGAGGAGAGCTGGTCTTGTGGTAGCAAGCATGACTTGTCCCCTTAGCTAAGCTGGGTACACTCTGGTTACATATGAATGGGAGACTAGAAGTGTGAGCACTGTAAGATATTCCCCTCAGGGGATGGAGCTGCTCCGGGAAGAGCAGAAAGTTCCCAGTTCCCTCCCTGGCTTCTCCAAGATAGGGCTGAGAGAGATTCCTGCCTGCAACCTTGGAGAAGCCACTGCCAGTCTGTGAAGATAATACTGAGCTAGATAGACCAATGGTCTGACAACGGTCTGACTATGGCAGCTTCCTAGGTTCTATGTAGATGTGACATGCGATGACACAACCCAGGTCCTGCTGCATTTAGCACAGAAGGATGGGATGAACCCTCTGCCTGTGCTTATGTTCCACCCGCTACCAACCGCGCTCGTGTGTGTGTGTTGGGGGGTTACTTTTGCTCACAGAGCCCCACTGAGATAAAAACAGCTTAAAAAGCAGGTTTGGGGGGAAGCATATGTGAAGGAAGCATTCAGCTCTCCCTCAGTCATGCTACACTTTGAACTTCTCATGCATATGTTTTCCACTAATTCAGCAGCAATGCCTGCCCCATATTCTGAAACCTGATAACATCATTCTGGAAAACAAGGAAAGAGAACAGTGAGTCAAGATGGCTAACTGTCAAAACATCCAAACAAAACTTATTTAGCAAAAATACACTAAAGGGTCATTAGAAGTTGGCACAATGAAACACCAGCAAGCAAGATGGAAGACAGGTTTCCTTACAGAAAGCAAGCTCTTGCTTTACAGCAGCAAATGCAGCCATCAATAATGACGCCCTCTGAATGCTTAATCAGTGCTAAAGTTGCAAAACTGAGCCACTTCCAAGCCACTGCTGTCATCTCTCTGAAAGCAAAAAAAAACCCCACTAAACACTTATTTCAAAACTCACCGGATCAGCTAAGAAATCCATGGAAGGAAGGAAAACAGAACGTGACAAGATTTCTCTTATAAGCAACGTGAGTGACCTGAAAGGAAGACAAGAGCTGATTTTATGCATTTCTGTCCTCTCCCACTTTCACATATACATGCCTATGTACACAAGTACATCAAAGACTATGGAGCTATCATAAAGTTAGCAGTCAATCCAAACTGGTGTCTAAAATCTCTCAACTGTTTAACATCATATTATATAAGGTGCTCTTGTACACAGCCCTTCAGAGTGCAGCTCTTTAACCCTTTCTGCCCAAAAAATTTACTGCAGAGTCCAATTTAAGACATCTGAAATGTGTGCTTGGCTTATCACTTGAGCTGAATATATATATATATATGAAAAGTTATGATGCTAGAGCAACATTATACATTAAGTCTGAAGAGCAGCAACCCTCCCTCTTCAACTATTCATGCCAAGTACTGGCGTTTCCCCCGAGTTGTTTCTGAGAACAACTGTGGAGCAGGAGCAGCCCAGGTACTGTCATCAGTTCCTCCTCAGATCTGGCCGGGGGGTGGGGGTGGGGTGCTTCCAGGGAGGGGTTGCTTTGTCCTACCAGTGAGGCCAAGACAACCACAGCTGCCACCATCAGCAATGGAGGAGGGCAACTACTTCAAGCTCCCTCATGTCAGAGTTCCAACTGCCACCCAACTAGTTGTCTCCAGGAAGAACTGCATGGCAGGAACAATCCCAAGCTCCTGACAGAGACACCAGCTACCACCCAGAGTCATTTCCTCCACCCACCACCCTCACTGCAGCTTGCAGTCACCTGAAAAGCCACTCCTAAGGGTCGAGGAATCCCTGGCACATAAGTGGGACTCAGCACAGGTGGCTGCCGACCATGGAGAGAGCTTCCACACAGTTCCTTGGAGCGCCACCTCCCCCTGCAGCCACCCACACTGCACTACACACTACTGCAGGGAGACCCTCTACCCTTGGGGACAGCTTTGGGGCTAATTCCAAGAGTTGCAGTAAGGAGGAAGGAGTGAAGACAATGACTTGCACTAGCACTCTTGCATGGATGCTAGCCATTGTCATCTGCTGTGTCCCTAGAGGTCGTCTGAGGAGGTTCCTGAAAGGTGGTTTATAATTATTCTATACTTATAATAAATGTGTAGAGAGAAACCCTACTAGCTGGAGATTAGGACCGTAGCTTTTCAATGCTCTAGTCTGGAAGGCAGACTTGCCTTCTCTTTTGGGGAGATTTCTTTATTCTTTAGGAAGAACAATGTGCAACTATTGAGGGATAAAGTATTACAAGAAACCACAATGGTGGCTCTAAAAGGGTGATGGACAAACCAGACTCGCAAATCCTGATGAACAGCCCGGTTCTTTCTTTTTAACTTTAACGTATTTCGACAGAGTACAGTACTGAAATACTGCAAATATAAGTTCATATTATACCTGCAGTCTGTTGCCTTTGGAGGCAGAACATAGGAGAAAAGAATTTCAGTAAGGTTCCTTAAATAATGAAGCTCATCTCTTCTACTTCTCAAGGCCACATGGAGCTCTGGTCCATATTCTTCTAAAGCAGCTTGCTGTAAATATTCAGCATTCTTCACTGCAGGTCAAGTGAAAATCAATTGAGTATTACTTTTGGTAACAGTGTGGAATACAAGCATACATTATGAAGGACTGAGTTGAAGGAATATACTTTGAACCAGAAAAATCACACAAAGTAATAGTTTTAAGTAGCAATTCCTAGTTATACTTTGAGAGTAGTTTTGCTGTAAAGAGCTAAACACTTACAGGCTCAAATTCCACAGGTATTTCTATAACAACTTCATTAGGGTTTTGCAGTAACTGACATGCTAGTTTGAAATAAGTACAATTTGTTTCCTAAAGGATTCTTTTTTCAGGATTTTAGCTCATTTAGTTTTATAGAGCAGCTTCCACCCCTTTAGTGGAGTGGTGCTCTATCAGCAGAAGTTCCTTCTGTTCACAGAAGGGGCATTGCATCCCCACAAGGGGTCCTATTTGCACAAGGACCCCTTGCATGAGTGCAACCTCCCTTCAATGAATGGGAGGAACTTCTGCTGATAGAGCATCACTCCATTAAAAGATGTAGATGCTGCCCATCATTAATATCATCTGCATTTTTCTCTTGCATGTAAAAAAAAACCCAGTCCAGTGCAACTGGCAAAAGATTAGGACTGACTGCCTAAGCACTTTAAGTCCCATCCAATTCAGGAGAATGTACTTTGAGTAAGCAGGCTTGGTGCTGTGCGGCACATCACCTCCCTGGCTTCTACTGTGTCATTAGGGGTCCCTCCTTCAGCCATTGTGACTAGAGCTGAATGAAGTGGGAATCTGGGGAGCCAAGTTTGGGAACACCATCCATAGACCACACAATTTGCTACAGACCTCACTTTTGCACATTTGTGCCTAAAACCAGCACTGGAATATGCCTGGAAGCTATACAGGGAAAATCACAGGCAACATTTTAATGCTGCAGAATCATCATCATCACCATCACCACCACAAACTGTAATGTTACCTTTCTGTCTGGCTTTAGCTATTACTTCTATATGTTTCATGGCTGCCTTCAGCATTTTCTTTGTTATAATAGTTGGAATATCCACCTGAAGAACAAGCAGAAAGGGGAGGAAATTATCTTTCTATTACCACTAGGAAAGATTACTATGAATGATATGCATCATTTGTGTAAATTTATTAAGTAGTGCTCTAGTTGCATAGTTAAAAACTTGTCAGAGAATACCAAGAGGGTACTGAAGAGACTAGCCTCCATGAAAAAGAAATGTACTAATTATAAATGGGTTTTAAGAGACTAATGATCTGTTTTTAATTATAAAAAGTAAAAGAGTTTAAACCAAACTTGTATACAAAGCATAGAAAAGCCCAGCCTTTAATATTTCTAGTTCCAAAAGACGATGAAAGGAGACAATTTTTATAAGAACATTAACTAAACTTGACTGCTGAAACAATTTGATTCCATGAATTTGTCTGAAGTGTACGTGTCCCAATATACAGAACTGTGTGAAAAATGGCAGTTTGTAGTTCTGGTGGTCACTTCTACCCTCACACAAATAGGCTTCACGCATATGCAGAAGCCCAATTGGAAGCAGTGTTCTCTCTTTTTTTCATCTGTGTGCTGAATGAGTTTTGTTCTGGGCGGCAGTAGCAAGGCAGTGTGTGCTCATGTGCATTCAGATGGGGCCTTCCTAATTCAACCTGAGCAGGATCTAAAACTGACTGAGCGGACAACAAAAAACTTGTGAGAGCAGGCATGTAAGCAAGCCTACTCATTCACATGTCATTTGTACCGGAAATCTTTGCCATTTTGTGTTTTAGGAACTTTGAGGGGATGACTTCAGGGAAGCTTCCATGACCAATTCTACTTTGTGAGGCCACTCTGTACTATCCGCCACACCATCAGTCTGAGGGTGTGAATGTCCAGGTGTGTCAGAGAGCTCTGATCCTGAGTTAGGAGAGGAGGATGACTCGGTAAACAATAGTAAGTATTGCTGGAGAGTCAGAGACGGTGGGGAAACCAGGGCCTCCTGAGCCACCAAGGTGTGATCAGAATGCAGGAGGCTCCGTCTTCTCATATCATTTGCAAAATCTATAGTAGGAGTGGAATCGGTGGGGACATGTACAGGAGGTGGGTGCCCCAATGAAGAGCAAATGCATCTCTTAGTGAATCACTGTGTATTCTGTTGGGGTGCAAAGAGGTCTATTGGCAGTGTGCTCCAGTCCTGGAAAACAACACAGGGATCTTGGGTCTATATGCCATTTGTGGTCTACTGAGGCAGTCCTGCTTAGAGAGTCCATCCACTTGTTTTCTTTTCCTTTTATGTGAATAGCCATGAGAGAGCTTCCATCGAATTGCCTTCTCAAATGAGAAAGGTGGGATGAAACAGCCACTGAGACCCTGTACCAGCCTGGTGGTTGAGGTATGCTTTTGTTGTAGTGTTGTCTGTTCTTCAAAACCTAAAGGCCCCATATGTAAGGGGCGAAACATCTGAGGGCTCTGAAGACTGCTAGCAGTTCTAAGTAATTTCTGTAATTGATGCTTTCCGAGTGGAACCATAGGCCCTTGACCATCCTGTCTTGGAGGTGAGCTCCACAACCTGTGGTTGAAGCATCTGTGGTGATCCAAGTTGTTGGTGAGTTGAAGTTCATGTAGTTCCTGAGGTTTGGTGCATGGGTCCACCAACTGACTGCACAGCACACCTGTGGGGGGATGGTGAAGGTTATGGACTGACGCTGAGAGTGTGGGTTGAAGTTATCTTTGTAATACTCTTGTGCGCAGCTGGGCATAACATAGAACTGACATCGCAGATGCCATGAGGCCTTAGTGAACCACCAGGGCTGTGTGGCAAGGGTGATGGAGACAAGTAGCCAGGCTGCTGATAGACTGTATCTGATCTGAGGGGAGAAAGAGTCTGTTGTACCAAGTAGAAGATTATGCCTAGAAACTTATGAAGGTGGTCAGGGTTAATTGGGATTTTTTGTGGCTGATCCGTAGACCTAGGGCAGTAAGGAGATCAAGGGTATGTCATATATTGTTGGACAATTGTTCTTGGGATTCTCCTGTAATAAGGCAGTCATCCAAAAATGGGAAGATCTGGACACCCTGTTCTTGTAAATGTGCAACCACCACAGCCATGCACTTCATGCACACAAGGTGCAGTAGAAAGGCTGAAGGGCAAGGGTTTGAGTTGGAAGGGTAGAAATTTTGTGTGTAGCGAGAGAATTGAGATACAGTATGATAATAAGCACCCTCAAGGTCTACTGACACAGTCTATTGACACAAACCAGGTACCCTTGAGGAGCATAGGAAAGATGGAGGAGATAATGAGCATCATGAACTTCTTGTTTGTTAGGAAGGTGTTTCGATCTCTGAGGTCCGTGATGGGGCAAATACCACCAGCTCTTTGGGGGATGGTGAAGTACCGGGAGAAGAATCCTGTGGTAGGATTTCCCCTAATCAGTTTGATGGTGTCTCTTCCCAGAGTTCTATGGATGGATGGATGTCTGATTGATTCCAGTCTAGGGGATAAGAAACAAATTCTATGGTGTATCAAATTCAAATTACGGTGGGCACCCACTTGTCAGATGTGATGCTCTCCCACGAATCCAGATAGGGCCTCAGGTTTGTTCCAAAACTATAAAACTCAGAGTCTTGTAGTGTAGGCGGAGGGCTTGACTTTGGGCTGTTGTGCCTTGCTGAGAGAGTATTGCTGTTTGCAGTATGGGGCCATTTTGGACTGCTCCAAGGAGGACTGAATTCCAGGGCGAAAGGATGAACTCTTGGCCTGCTTATTGCCCTTAGTGAACCTACATGATGACTGGATGTACATGATCAAATTAGCTGTGTTTTGCAGCTCTTGAATGCGTTCCATGGCTTCATCAGTTCTGTCTCCAAAGAGTGCTTTGCCATCAAAGGGGAGATTCTGATTCTTGTTTCGGAGATTCTGATTCTTGTTTCAGGTGCCAAGTTGAAAGAACGCATCCAGATATGGCAATGTAAGGTTACTGCTGCTGACACAGAACATGCTGTGCAGTCTGTAGCATGGCATAAGGTGTGGAATAGCTGTTTAGAAAGCCTACACGCTTCCTTCTGTATAGCCAGTGCAGATTCCTTCTTGTCAGATGGAATATAATCCAAGAATGGCATGGGTTTTATACAAAGGAAAATATTATATTGGGACATACACATCTGGTAATTGGCAGTCATGGGATTGAATGTAGACATGAAGTAAATACACCTCTCAAGGGAGTCCAGTTTTCTCCCTTCCCTGTCTGAAGGAGCGGAAAGTTCTCTGTTCCTTGATCTAGACTAAGCTGCCTCTCCTAAAATAGAGTTGGGAGCAGGGTGTTAGAAACTGATTGTCTTCCACCTGAACTTTGTACAAAAAATCCTCTTTTTTTGGAGGCTGGCAGTAGTACAGCTGGCTTCCAGCAGGTCTACATAATGTCTATTAAAGCTGGGATCATAAGCAAAAATATGGAGTGTGTTGTGTCAGAATCAATGGGGCCAAATATTGGATCCGGGGAGGGATTTGGAGGCTCTTTAGTGTGAATGCCCAACGAGGTAGCCATACGTATTACTTGTTCAGAGAATAGTGTTAGGTCTTCGGATGGCAATGGAGGCTTTGAGTCTTCAATCCAATCAAATGGCATTGAATCAGACAGCAGATCCTTTGATGGTTCTCCTTCTGTATCATCATTGTCTATGTGTGAAACTGGGTCTGAAGTTTTTATTTATTTAAAATATTTATATACTACCCAAAATGAGTTTCCCTCCGTGTCTTCCTGTTGTGGCTGCGGTAGGGGACGTCCCGACAGGAGGCTAGGTGTTGGGTTCAAAGGCGTTGGGTGTGTAGTTGTCTTATTTTTAGGATCTGTATTGAATGTCTTGGTAGGAGCTGGGTCCCATTATGGTGAGCTCCTGTTTTGGTACTGTGTGGAACTCCTGCCTCAGGACTGGGACCGGTACTGTCTTGGGGATTGAGATCTAGATATTGTGTGGAACTCACTAGATTAACAGCTCCAAGAGTTGTATCTTTCAGGATGTCGGGTTCAACAATGACTGTAGGGATAGAGACAGTTATAATATTGATTCTGATTAGTGACGCTATAGCAGTCAACAAAAAATGCACACAGAGATCTGGAGAATACAGCATTGGGGACCGACAGCAGTTGTAGCTGCACTCCTACAGCGAGTACATGTATCTTTGCTGCTTCCAATACCAAGTTGTAATCTGGCTACTCTGGTTCAGGCAACCTTGGGGGATGTTCTGGCTCTTTGGGGTGAGCAGGATTGGGTTCATAATCTGGAACCTGATCCAGTTTGGAGGTCAACCCTGGAGTGGAACTTTCCAATTTGCTTCCTTCCAACACTGAACACCTTGGGGATGTAGGTTCCAGAGACTTGACCAGTGATGCAGGTGGCTTCGGGTTCGACACGGCCAGTGTTGGTACCAACTGCTTCTTATGTATCTTTAGAAGCTTCAAAACCGGCTTAAGTCTTTGTGAAGCCATAGAACGGACTAGCGATTGACCCTGGACGGCTGGAAGAGTTCTTCCTTTTAGGTGACTAGTTTGGGGGAAGCTGCTTCTCCTTTATGCAGAGCAGTAGCATGACAGTGGAGGAGCTTGCTATCAGAGAGGGGGTGCTCAGTGTTGGAACCTACGGGTTCGGTATCTTAGCCAGACCCGAAGGAAACAGGACTGAAGTGTCCGGTTTTCCCCCATCTTCAAGTAATAGGGGCCTGTCCTAATAGGGCCCTGTCCTGATGGCGTAAGGTGAGCTGATGGTGTGAGCGACACAAGGATGAGTGGTCCAGAGGCTGCCATAGCTGAGAGTGTAGAAAGAGACCTTTCCCACAATAAGGCCTGAAGCCAAGATGCTTGTTTCCAACAGGCCTGTTTAGTGAATTTCTGGCAGTGGGAGCAATTGTCTACAATACGTTCTTCTCCAAGACAAACTAAACAGCGCTGGTGGCAGTTGGAAGACAGTAATTTAGCTCTGCACTGCGTGCACCTTTTAAACACAATCTTTGTCACCATACAATAGGTGGTAAGAGATTCCTCCATGCAGGGAAGTGGGAGGAAGGGTACTAAGGAAATAAAACGCCAAACAGTAAGATAGAGCAGTAGAAATAAAAGAGAGGAAGAAAAAAATGGAAATAAAAGAACAGAAGCAGTCGCTTATCAAAAGAAGTTCCCAATCAAATGAAGCAAAGTAAAGGGTGCAGCAGATGATGAAAAACTGAGGACATAATGGTTGGGAGCCTCGTTTTGGATAGAGTGGGATGGGGCTACTGCCAACAAGAGAAGCAAGACAGCTTGGAAGGCTCCTGATCATTTATTTGTAGTACAGGGACCACTAAGAAGAACATTCACTGTTAAAGTATAAAGGACTATGTGTTTGTGTTTGAGTGTGTGTCTCAATATGTGTCTGCATGACATGTGGGAGGATATAGACTTAAACTTGTCTACAAAAACACTGTCTTACCCCACAGAAGGGTATTGTACAAGCGGCTAGTGATCTCCGCTGGAGAACTGCCAGCATCATCAGACACTTTACAGTTTCTGAGATATTTTACAGTATACAACTGTTAAACTGATATAAAACAGAGTTTATCTACAGAGCAGATAGACTCCCTCTATCAAGTCCCATTAAAATTATATGAATTACATTGTAATTCCTAAACCTTATAAAAGTGTGACTAATCCAGATTCATATTGTCCAATAGTTTTGATTAATCAAGATTAAAATCTGGACAACCATTTTAGCTAAAAGATTTAAGATTCCCTCTTAAACTGATGGCCAGACAGGCTTTGTTCCTGGCAGAAGGTTATCAGCTAATATTAAACATTTAGTTTGTATTATTGGAAGATTTGACTATACTAAAAAGGAAGGTGCTTTAATTTTCTTAGATGCTCAAAAAGCATTTGACGATTTGGAAAGAACTTATTTAATTTCTGTACTAAAGGCCTTCAATATAGCTGACACTCAACCTTGGCATACACATGGAAAAAAGAGTGGAAAGAGGGTTAAATCCTTATATCTGTGGGGCAGGGGGTGGCTGGAAATTACCTCGGTTATTTCTGGCCACAATTTTGTCAAACGGAGCCATTTTGTGGCTCATAAAGTTTTTTAAAAGTTTTTCTCTTCAAAAAAATAAAGAATTTGGACTTCTGGGGGGCACCACTGGATCGCTGGATGTCCGCGAAGTATGGCAGGGCACTTTATTTCACCCTTTTTGACCATTTTTGCTGGTTTTTTGCAAGATTTTCAGGACTCCAGGAAGCTAACCCCCGCAATCCCAGAATGAATGACTCTGTATTTGCAGTTTCACTATCTGTGGTAATAGCAGAGAACGGAAGCCCTGTGAGTAGAGGTCCACCTGTATTTATAAGTCTGGTTAAAATAGTTGTTGGAGATGTCAAAGCCCTAAAGCCAGCATTTACCATTTGTTTTGGACTTGTCTTTTAATTACACAGTTCTGGTTGAATGTTCTCAATATTTAAAAAAGAGTTAGGCTACATCTCAACATATAATCCTAAAACAGTCCTTTTGGGTTATGTCAAAGAGGTAGCTTTAGAGGATGATTTAGAGTTTTTTGTGTGTGTTTATCACCGTTTATCCTCAGCTGCAAGACTCTGTCTCATATTTTTGGAAATATTCATATACACCTTCTTTAACAGATTGATATAAACGTATTTGGGACAGTGCACTCCTTACAAAATTAACTTATTTTAGAAGATCAGAAGTGAATGTAAAAGCAGATAATTTTACAATGATTATGTTTATTATTTTTTGGAACTCAAAATTTAATGACAATGTACTCCCTTACTCTTTATTTTCTATTTGTAATTGTACGGTGTATTCTTTGTTATAGTTTGTTATACACCAATTGGCTCAGCCTAAATCTGTATTGGAGACTGAAAGGCTTAAACCTTAGGTGGCTATGATACCTGTTCATGAAGCAAAAAACTCTGATTAAGGGAATTATGAACTCTGTGTGAACTAGTTAGACTCTGGGAAATGACAATTTGATGGGATTTGTTTGTGATCACTCTGTGATAGTGTTTTTACTGTGTATATGTGTGTATACATATATAACCGCCCTGAGCCGTATCAGAAGGGCGGTATATAAATCTAATAAATAAATAAATAAATAATATATGTTTTGTGTGTGTATATCTATATCTCTAGATAGATAGATATCTCACAGCTTGAAGTTGATTTGCATTAGAGCCTTGAAATTCTGCACTTTGTGAGGGAATACCTTTTTATTATGCTTATTCTGTAAACCAAATGATTGAGCTGGTAAGGCATATGTCACATATAGCTCCCCAATTTGCCTTATTCCCCTCCCTGTCTTCTTACTTCC
The DNA here is from genome assembly GCF_027244095.1 of Hemicordylus capensis. Classification (NCBI taxonomy): domain Eukaryota; kingdom Metazoa; phylum Chordata; class Lepidosauria; order Squamata; family Cordylidae; genus Hemicordylus; species Hemicordylus capensis. The sequence continues at coordinate 314,542,249 of NC_069657.1, forward strand.
CCCCCCTCCTCCGCTCAGTTGTTGAAGGTGCTTGTAATTGGAATAGAAAAAGACCAGAGACTGCAGTTTTAGCTGGCATGTTTTGATCTATAGAATAAAAGTGACACCTTTGCTACACATGCTAGTAAACAAGGCGTATTCCAAATGATAAGGACTTGCTAACGAAAACAGTCTGGATGAGCCATCCTGGTCTACAGAAACAGTTTGTCATGTGATATGGATGGACTCATTTTTACAGTGTGTTCAGGATATGGATGAGGAATGTTTATTCTTGAGCAGGAGCTTTTAGAACCAGCTATGAGGGGGCTTTTTGACTCAGAGCCTGCTTGATTGCTGCTGCGCTTTAGTTCACAGTCTTACTAGCTATCAAGCTGGCATGATTCCGTGACAGACTGAGCCCTTACTGTTTCCGCAGGAGAAGAACAGAGAGAAACAGACTGACCAGTACATGCAGGACTGGTGTTCTGATACACATCTACATTCGCGGCCCAAGCTCATCGAACTCCAGCCAGCTACTGCCAGTTTTCATCAAGCCACATCACGACTCAGTAATATGAGTGCCTTGTTTGAGTCATGATGCTGCCCTCTCATCTCCCACCCTTCTACTTCCATCCCATCCCCCACCCCCCGGCTGTACTTTCTCTCCACAATGCTAGATATTGTTAGGAATTGCTAGCCTCTGAAACTATATACATATACACACGCCACCTCATGTAACTTTCTTGTAATGCCTTTATTTAGCTTAAGTAAACATTTCAAAATACAGTCTGTGCTTTTTGCGTCCTCTGCCAAAAACTGCTGCATCTTGCAAAGCAACCAGAGGGCTCCAAGAGGGTAGTGTTTTCACTCTTTGACTCAGCGTAGCTCCAGAGCATACATGGATTTCAAGCTATTTTATTTGCAAATTGGGCAGGTCCTTAAAAGTTGGTCTGAAAGGATCTTAAATTTGTGATACTGGAACTGGGCAGGTCTCTACTTTAACAGAGATGTTAAACTGACCCTTTTGATATATTGGCCAAGTATCCAGCTCTTGGCTGAGGTATCTTAAATTAACCCTTCAAGAGACTGAGCAAGGCTTTCCAAAAGCTTTTAAATTGGTGCACACTGACATCTAGTGGCATAACAGAATCTTTCACAGAATTTGTTCTTGTTAACAAGGTCTTCTGAGTCAACTACCTCTGTGAGCATAACAAGTTCTATTTTTGAATTAAAATATTTTTTTTCATTGGATTTTTTTTTAAAGTACCAAAATCAGAAGTCGCAGAAGGAATTTTAGTTGCAGACTGATCTGGTTCTCCTTGGGGTGTGTGGGGGCAGGGGTGGAATTATAATTATAGGGATGTAAGAGTCATGACTAACTTGCCTCACTGATTTCAGTGGTGCTTAGTCATGACTAACTAGTCTGGATGCTGCCCATCCATTAAATAACCTTTGTTTTGTATACCAAGACTTTATTCTGTAAATGGAAGGAGTTTCGATTCATAGAAGATAAGTTCTGGTCATAGATTGGATGCTTCCAAAAGCAGAAGCTCCCTTACTTCATGGAGCAAGTACTTAGGATATGACCCTATGTTACCACCTTCCCCCAAGATCTCACTTTAAAAGGACATCCTTTTTATTCAAACACGGTAGCACTACTGTATTACCTTGTAAATCCTGCGAATTAATACAGACGCAAAAAACCGCAATGTTATTCTAAGTTCATCCACAAACGATTCATCATCAGTTATATCCCTGCAAAATTCCAAAGCAAAGCATAGTGTAAAAATCAGAAATGATCAGAAAAAGATATGAATATATCTCTTCAAACTATAAAACGAGAGCAGAGCAGACCTGGAAAAGAACACTTCACAAACCTTCACATCAAACACGCACCAAATCTTCAGCGTGAAAGAAATCAAAAGGTATTTTAAAATATTTGCATCAAGGGACATGCAGAGCACAAAACACTAGTCAGAGCATAATATACTAACACCATCACTTCCAGATTCTCAAATCAAAATTAATTTTTCATTCCCAATTGATAAAAGCAACTACATTTAGTAACCTAATTCAATTCATATAATGAGAACACACTAGTCATTGGTATTATATACTCTCAAAGTCTACTAAGCTAAGAAGAGAACTCCCAAAATGTCCCTAATTTTAATAAGGCACAAAATAGGTATTAGGCTCCCTCTGGTGTTGCACTGAAGCGGAGTTTTGAAAAACAAAACCAAGCAATTGTTGTCCAGACATTAAAGATATGCAAGTTTAGGAATAGGGCTTCCAAATGAATTTTCCTAACCTTATCATTGTGGGTGATTTCTTCCCTCTACCCCCACAAAAAAGCAAAAAGCATTCCTTTCAAGTGAGCAGGTCAATCACATGGACCAACTTTGTCATGACACAAGAAGTGAGTGAGACTACAGCAGCTCAAATTCCCCTTGGATGAGAATTTCAATATTCTTAGAATATAAAAATGTTCTTCCAAATTAACCTGGTGAGAGATATAAGATGCATGTTCAGGGAGGAAAAACATGCAAATTAATAGGCCTGTGCACTGCGCAAAATATCAGATAAACTCCGTTCTGATCCAAGCCAAAAGGAAGATAGTTGGATTAATATGGGCCTCTCCCAACTATCAGGATAGTAACTGGATGCGAATCAACTCAATCATTTACTGAAAATATGTCAAACATGGCACTTGATTCCTCTCCCCTGCCTTCCTCTGCTCTCTCCCTGTTTTTTTTAAGCCCCCCAATATGAACAAAAAGTTACTTAACTATTCCAAAAGCAGTCAGATTCTAACACATACATGTTTTCAATGCATACTCACTTCATCATCATCATCATATGTATTTCTCTTGAAATACAAATGATGGGAGTTGCTAACTCTGGTCAAGAGCATTTCATTCACTCTCACACACGCAAGCAGAAACATCCCATCCTGCTAAATGGTTCTGCTTGACACATGTTTGTTATCAGAGAAAAGGGCTAGGAAAACTAAGACATTTCTCTTAGCAGTTTTTTTGGACTGCACATTTACTTCATCCTACCCACACTGGCCCTTTCTCAATGGGAAATCATGAGTAAGAGCCTTATGAAGACTGCATGTCCGATGGGAGGTGCCAAAAGACATATCAGAAATGCATATAATTACGGAACGATAGGGCACAATTCTCATTAAGTTAGCCCTGCTAACTGAGCAAAGAGACATCTTTTAAAGTGGTGATTCTTTTATATTTAGCAGGGGGAGAGAAACTGGCCCTATCCAACCCCAGCACAGCATCCCTCCAGTGGTGGCTGTTGGTGTCTCTCTTATGTTTATTTTTAGATTGTGATCCCTTTGAGGAAGGGGGGGGATCTTATTTATGTATTTATTTTTCTATGTAAACCACTTTGAGAATTTTGTTGACAAACAGTATATAAATATTTGTAGTAGTAGGTTTATTGATTGATTGATTGATTGATTGATTGATTGATTGAAACTTCTTATATACCACTTCCTCCAAAGACTCTAGGCAGTGAACAGAAATACCAACAATCATTTTTAAAAAAAAATATTGAAGGGCAAACACCTGGCAAAACAAGTATGTCTTAAGAGACATCTTAAAAGCAGCCAGGGAGGGGGGCTGAACGAATGGTGAGGGAGAGTGTTCCAAAGAAGAGGGGCAGCCACCGAGAAGACCCTCCTATGGGAAAATTATATCAATTTATTGCCTCTCAGAGAGATCAGTTGTTTTGCATTTAATATTAATAGTTTCAGTATAGGGAGTATTGGTCCTGAAATGCCTATCAGCATTATCTGACTGCATAGGCCTACAAATTCCAAACAGTTAAAAGCAGGAGTCAATGGTATTGTCTACAATTAGTATACAAGTTTTGTAGGAAAACAACACTGTAGAAAATCTTACCTGTACCAAGGATCAACAAAATTTTCCAAGACTAGTTCAAAAACCTGTGTACGACAATCACATTTAACATTAAATTATGCATTAAAGAATTCTCACAGAAAGAGATGATGATGATGATAATGACTAAATATCCTTTAGGTCAGTATTTTAAAACCATCCAAGATCAGGAGAGGAGGTCTTGTGGTAGCAAACATGACTTGTCCCCTTAGCTAAGCAGGGTCTGCCCTGGTTGCATTTGAATGGGAGACTAGAAGTGTGAGCACTGGAAGATATTCCCCTCAGGGGATAGAGCTGCTCTGGGAAGAGCAGAAGGTTCCCAGTTCCCTCCCTGGCTTCTCCAAGATAGGACTGAGAGAGATTCCTGCCTGCAACCTTGGAGAAGCTGCTGCCAGTCTGTGTAGACTATACTGAGCTAGATGGACCAATGGTCTGACTCAGTATATTGCAGCTTCCTATGTTCCTATCAGAGGAGAAGGAACTACTTTTCTCCCCACTTCTAAAAAATCCCAAAGCCTCAAAAGGAAAATTTATTGTATGCATATTTGGGCATGGTTTTCATGAACACTCAGTTACCATGCCCGGTGGATGAAATAAAAAAGGGGTGACTGTTGCATCGCAGAAATGGAATTCTCTGCATTTGGAAAGGCAGCAGCCTTTCTCTTGTGGACCCTGAATAATAAAGAGTTGCCATGTCCCAGATAAAGGAGATAATTATCGAGATGTAAAGGCGATAACCCAGGAACTCAGATGAGGTACTCAGTCCTGTACAGGAGGGGCACACATAACTGGGTATGATGGTCAGAGGTGTAGCCCAAAAAGTACACCGGGGCATTTAAAAAGCAATACAGAGTGCAGTTTAGGAAGACTGTGCACCCATGATTATACACATCAAAACTGTGTTAGGAAGGTGATGGCACATTAACCTTTTTCAGGTATTCTACTTGTCCATTTAGTATCTACAATATGAGCAACAGGTCAGAGGAATTCATTACCCCACTAATGGAGTGAATGTATAATAATGAATATGAGTCATACAGGTGCTGGTAGACAGATACCTCGGATAAGGATGCATCAACTTTAGAAGGAACTTTCAAATCCAACCATGGCTGATAATTTTCTAGCAATAATGCAGGCCTGAAGTAACAACAAGAAGGTTTTAAGCAGTGTTCCATTCATCTACCCTCAAACTAAAACATGGTTAGAAAGCTGAATACTCACCTATGCCTTTTACATTTGACTTTACCACACACAGTACAGCTATTACACTGGAGAAACAGTTCTTGCAGTTCTAACTGCTAAGAGAAGAAAAGAGTTCAATTCTTCAGAATGATTACTCAGAAGATTGCCCTGAGAAGACATTTTTAGTTGTATGTAAGTGAAATGAAAGTTGTCAGTGTCTTTGCGCAGAAATGCAGTTACTAATTTGCTTAAGAGGTGGAACAGAAAGACTGGCTTATGAATTCTATCACCATAAATGAGGCATGTGAATCACCAGCTGGCAACTTCAGCACACTTGCATATTTTGCATACTTTTTCAACCCAGGCTCCTTTTCTCAACATGTTCTCTTGTGTATCCCACTCCCCAAATATCTGAAACTGTTCCTTGTGAAAACACATTAAGCTTTCCAACTGAGACAGAGAAATACTCTGAAACAGAGGAAGTGGCGCAAAACTCAACTATTAAGTGAAAGATAAAAGGCTTTGCAGGATCTTCTCAGTTCTCACTTTTCTCACATCAGGGCTCTCTGAACTTTCCCTTTAAGGCACCAGCAGTTGCAGTGCCAACCTTTGGCTTGTGGTGGACAGCAGTGTTCCCTCTAAGGCATGTGCACATGCCTTAGAGGGAACATAAGTTTTTTGATGTCTGCTCAGTTAATTTTCAATCCCACTCAGGTTGAATCAGGAACGCCCCACTCTGAATACACGTGCCTTTACTTAATTCTTTTAAAAAGCTGCTGCAATGGCAGTAGCTGCGGGGGGGGGGGAACAGGGTGAGGGGCAAGTTCTCCCTTTTGCCCCCTAAAGATCGCCACTGCTGGCAGCAGGATGGGGCACGGCGGTAGCAGCTGGCTGCAGGGGGGAAGAGGGAAGAGTCAGTGCTCCCTTTTTTACCTCTAAGCCCTCTTTGCGGGTGGCGGCAAGCAACTTCCTCCTCCCTTCCTCCTAGGTGACTGCACAGCCGCCGGGCTCTATCTATCTGCAACCCATTTCCAGATTTTCTTCCATGTGGAAGGAATGTCCTCCCCCCCACTTCCTGCAGCCAGCCGCACCCCATCCCACTGCCAACAATGGCAATCTTTAGGGGGCATAAGGGAGGGCTTTCCCCTCGCATGGTTGCCCCCCCACCCAGTTACTGCCACTGCCACGGCTTTTTAAAAAATTAAAGTAAATGGGGAAAGACTTCCCTCTTACCCCCCTCCCTGCAGCTACCGCTGCCACTCTTCAAATTTTGCCGCCATAGGCAGATGCCTCCTCTAAAAAGGTAAAGTTGTGCTGTAGAGTCGGTGTCAACTCCTGGCAACCACAGACCCATGCAGTTTTCTTTGGTAGAATACAGGAGAGCTTTACCATTGCCATCTCTGTGCGGTATGAGATGATGCCTCTCAGCATCTTACTAAATCACTGCTGCCCGATATTGGCGTTTCCCATAGTCTGGGAAACATACCAGCAGGGATTTGAACCAGCAGCCTCTTGCTCCCTAGGCAAGTTACTTCCCCACTGCGCCATTAGGCCTCTGCGTTAATCCGCCCTTGAGAATATACCTCTTCTATAATAGTCTTATATACTCAGAACACCTTCAGAAGTCTCCACATTGGTGACAAACTAAGTATGCTCTGCAAGTACCACATCTAGAACAAAACTGCTAGGAAGTCAAATTTTAATATATGACCACACAACATTCCTACTGAAAGTGCAGCAAGGAGAAATTCGTATATAAGACATGAGTATCTAAAGAAAAAGGTCTTGTTTGAGGCATAGACACAACTAACAAGATCCAAATCTGGGCTTCAATACCAGAAGTGGGTCCACCCATACACACACTTTCACCTAAATCTGTGTGTGCACGCACACACACAGACAGCTTAAAACCAGACATGCATTTAAAGATGTAGATCTGCTTAGTCACACGTGGTAAGGCTCAAAATTCATGGAATATCAATAGATTATCTAAAATGGCAGACACAAAAAGGCCCATGGCCCTTTTAACATTGAAAGCCCACAACTAAGCAGTAGAGCACATTGTTTGCATACAGAAGGTCCCAGATTCAATCCCTAGAATCTTCAGGAAGGTCTGGAAAGACCCCATCTGAAATTCTGCAATGTCATTGCCAAGATAGTGTAAATAATGCTAAGACTAGAAAGACTAATGATCTGACTCAGTAAAAGGCAGATTAACATACAAACATTTGTAATATGTATGGGGCACACACCTTGTGATGGGACATCTATACTGAACCTCAGGAATGAGTGTGTGAGGATTACCCTAGAAATCAGGCATGGAAGGTTGAGAAGCGAGAGTGTTAGAAGTGTGGGAGTAGAAAATGTTTTGAGGGTTGAGAAATTGGTTGGTCTGTTCTGAACAGGAAAGATTGTTGGTGGGGGGAGGGGTTGTATGGATCTTGAATAGTGAATGGAGGCTGGAGAACCAGCAGTGTACTGGGCACCTCCGAGTAACAGATGAGAAGGTCTGGAACGATTCACTAAGTTTACAAAGCCAGTTTTAATTACCTCTGTCCCAGTTATCTCACCCCACTATATGTCCAGATGAAAAGAAACACTCAGAAAGTTGAACAGCGGATGTACCTAGTAGAGAAGCTTATTGTGCCCTGCTTTGCAAAGAACTTTATTCTAATCAGTAAATAAACTTATTCTTGTTTTCATTTTATACCTCAAGTTTTGTTTCATTTTATATCCTGAACATATATGCCTATCCTGCACACGTGAGGCTACGCAGCAAAGGTGTTGAGTACTGAAAGCAGGGTAACAAGAATTTATATCATGGCAGCAAGGGAAAGTTTTTTTAAAAAAATTGAATACATTCCCAGAAGAATAAATTGTCATAGAATATAAAAAACAAGTAACCTCACCAGAATTGAGAGGGGCATCAGGGAGGAACCCTGACACAACCCAACAAACAACATGTGACTATGAAGTCTGTACACTTGGATGAGCTGCGAGCTCTTAGTTTTACAAATATTTATATTTTATCCAATAAAAAACAGCTGTTAAAAAGTTAATCAATTGCTTTTAACTGACATTTAAATTTGCATACTACCAAACTTCATTGAGATATTGAAAAATACTGAGATACTGAAAAATGAACACAATTTTATAGACAAAAGCTACTAATAGAAAGTTCACTTTCAGTATTATTTATTTAATCAAGGATACCCTGATTTGTAGCATCAAAACAGTTCTTACTGATCAGCCCAGCAAGAATGTTTCATTGTCAGATTAATCAATTAAAACAAAAAACATGCACCGTAGCAAGAATTTTTAATTGTTATCCATATATAGTATTAAAACATATGAAGTTGCCCATTACCTTGGTTTTGTGTTTTATTGTGAAAAGAATATTTGGTAAGAGGGAATCTGGTCCTAATGAACAGTAGAATGTGACAACTCCCGCCAAAAATGACCAGAAGATCAAGAGAATGTGAAGATACCTCAAAAATAAACAGAAAAGTTACAATCCACAATACAACACTATATTTTCAAAACATATATTTAACTGTTTTCTGCTGCAGAGTGGAAGAACATATCCAACACTTCATACGCCATTGCATAGCGAGTTTACACAGCTAAGACAACCAAGTGATATGGCATTTTATTTCAAACATTATTTTAGCAGGCAATACTCGCTAATTTGCTATGGTCCCTTTAGATCAAGGGTTCCCAACCAGTGGCAATCCAGATGTTGCTGAACTACAACTCCCATTATCCCCAGCCCTTTCAAAGAAAAAAAGCACATCTTTAGCTGTAACTTTAGAAGAATGCACCACTAAAGCCAAGTGATATCACTATAAAAAAACAAGTTGTCTGAACAGTCATTTTATAGAACGAGTTGAATGTTTCAGGTCTAGAACAAGTCTGTGTTATTTACTTTATCAGGGCTGATACTTTTTAAAATACAAAAATCCCCAAAAAGCTTTAAGAAGTCTTTTAAGGAGAAAAATACCTGAAATATAATACCTATGCTATATGAAAATTGTAATCTTTGTTGTTTGTGAGTTTTGTCAGCCACCAAAAGTGTTGTACCAGAAAACACTGATTTAAAATGTCTTTTGCTCTATAGTTTTCCTTTGCACAAGATTTTTTTCACCGTCAATTTATCCAAATCTAATCTTCTGATTCCGTCAAACTACCTACCCTCAAGTGCTCATGGAAGAATTTCAACCAACAACTGGAATGGAAATTAAAGTTAGTAGCTTGAGGAATGCAAGGACAAAAACGCCTTTATACTTTAAGCTGTGCCAAGCATTCTGTAGTAATCCCTCTAAACACTGAACAAGCCAGTACTGTCTGCTTGCTTTGTTACAGCGCCGTGCACCCCAAGTAAAATATTTGCATTAAACAGGCTGTTATCTCAGATTCTAACCTGCGGCTTAGCTACCAAAACTGGAATCAAAACAGGAGAATGTGAACATTAGGAATGATTGTAGGTATAGTGAAAAATATTACAGAGCTACATGTGCTCCAATTCTCTGAAATAAGATCCCTGCTTGAGAAGAGGGCATCATTAGCAGTTCTCAGCAACTTGACATTGAGTGACTGATTCACACAATCTATTTGCTGCTTTTATGAGAAGAACGGAAACTAGACAGACAAGTAATAGGAAACTACACGCATATTGGATAACATCACTTTCTCTTTAGATTGAAAAAAGAAAGAAAGAAAGAAATTAGCATATAAAATAAACTAGTTTGTGCAAATAATCCTGGTCCATAGATGGAGAAAGTTATTGGACCTAAACAAGGATAAGGATAAGGCTAGTTTAACTGCTCCCAGAAATTAGTACAGTACCTGAGAAAACAATCTCCTTTCATGTATTTATTTACATCCATTCCAAATCCGGCGCTACCTTGTCGGCTCAAGCAGGTTACTAAATATTACCGCTCCTATTCGCTTACTACCCTCCATGCAGTTAAGGCTTCAAACCTCTTGATGACACGAATAATAATAAAAATAGTTGTTACAAATAATATAAATAATAACTTGTTATGCAAGAGAAGAAAGAAATTTTGCTTCAACAGTGTTCTCGACAACCCCCAACGTACTGTCCCCATATAACCAAGCGTCACTCCTGTGCCTTCAAAGGACCACCCATCCACGACCCCAGCTTACCGGCTGAGCAGGAGCGTCGCTATGATGAGCCCCAAGAGAATGCAGCAGAACAGTGGGTACTGGCGGCAGGTCTCGCGCAGCGCCTCTGCCCCGCGCACGCGCTGGCACAGCCTCTCTCCGGCCGCGCGCACCCACCTCATCGTGGAGGAGAGGGCACGCGACCCCTACCCAGCTGCAGAGTGACCTGCAGGTCTCAGACCCGTCTAAAGACTGGTGAAGCGGAGGACTCAGTGTCCGCCACTTCCGGTTCCTCCCCACGTGATCGAGAACACATGACTTCCTCTGAGCTCACGTGAACATACCACGCCCTCCACGCACAAGGGGCGGGCTAGCGGTTCCACGTTATCGGGCCGGAAGCTGGCCTTAGGCGACCTAGGGTAGTGGGGGCGGGGGGGGCCTTGTATTTCTTTCCTTTTCGTTCCTGCCCCTCGGTAGGGTCCGTCAGTTGCTGCTAGATGACGTACAGTCCCCGCCTTTATAGGTTCCCTTTAGGTGAAGCAAGCTCAAAATGGCTGCGGGAGACGGTGGGTGGGTGCCTAGAAACCAGTCCACGCTCGTTACCCCCCCGCTGTGTTAATAGAACCCGTTTCTTAGAAAGGACGCTTTCTAGTTGGTCTGCTTGAGCCAGGGAAACTCCCCTCCCCCAGGAAGGTATCTACGACTACTGTAGAGATTCTAACCCCTTCAGGACATGTACTTGTCATGCTTGCCGATAAAGAACCAGCTCGAAACTTACCGTCCACTCTATGAGCAGAAACGAGAGGTACCTTAGAAACTTGTATTTTAGTTGTAGACTTTCGTCTCCTAGAACATATACTGTCCGATGATGCCTAATATCCGTTACGACTTAAATAAATCGGCTGAAGTTTTATCCATGCGTACTTAGGACTAAATGCAGCCAACTAGGGAGGGGCTTGTGAACATCCATCTAGTGGCGTGAAAACAATAAAATGCCCCTGGAATCTGTTTTACGGTACAAATGGGGTTGGCTAGGGAGCTATTACGACCACCTCCAAATTATAAGAGCAGTGTAACGTATCTGAAATTGTATTAATAGGCTGTATGGATTATTCTCAAAACATTTCTTCCATCCTGCGCTGGGGAGTTTTTTGTTTTCCATTTTCATTACAGCTGATGCACAGTGAAAAAGTCACGCTATGAAACGTATTTACTTTCTATCAAATGTTTTAAATGATCTAATACCGACATGCCCATATTCAGAATCTACGCTCTTCCCCCAGCATCAGCATTATAGGGCTGCATTTTTAGGACAGGATAGTTCTGTATCTGAGGTTTCAGTTGAAAATAACATACTTAGAAGAATCCGGACTTCCCCAATTAAGACTCATGGCTAGAGATAGGGAATATACTGAATAAATACGTGGTAACAAGAGTAGATCTACTTTTAACTAATATCTTTCTGTCTTGGGGTATGTAGTTCAAGCCAAAAGGAAATCCTGAAGTTCCCAAACCGATTAGAAGCATGTATAGATTAGTATAAGTTTAATATAGTTTCCTTTTGCAGCCAGTTTTGCTTGAGGAAAAACTGAGAAGTTGTTCCAGAGATCCCATACTTTTAGTTGAAGATATTCAATACCTACCATAACTCAATAGCAATTTTTCAGAAACCAGAAGTATAAAATGCAATGTATAAATGTATGCACTTCTGCTTAGCTCCATAATGCAGCAAAGATCCACTTGAGAGTCACTGATCTATGGTTCCCTAGAAGTGCTTTCTATCCAAACAGTGAAGAAAACTCTCAAACATCTGGACAAATACCAGAGCTTTCCTGGCAATACATGAGTCATTTCTGTAGCTATCCAAGAAACAACTGCACTCTATTTACTTTTAGAATACAGGAGCTTAGAGATTTATCATCAGCATTTAATGCTCTTCTCCTACTGACTATAGTAGGATATCCTCAAAACTGGATAGGAACACAGTGTTCCCTCTAACAGGGATTCCCAGATATTGTTCACTACAACTCCCAGAATCCCTAGCCAAAGGCCATTGCAGCTGGGGATGCAGGGAGTTGTAGTCAACATTTAGGAACCCCTGTTAGAGGGAACACAAAGCTCACCTTGCTGTCCCTTTCCTCTAATCATGCAGGAAGAGGTTTCATTTAAACATAAGACCTGTGATTTGCTCCCAAGTACATGAAAATCAGCATCATAGTCCCTGCACACCAACACTTGATTTATTTAGTAGAATATAGCAGATAGGCACTTTGAACTAATGTGATTCTACCCTACGATCCACCAAATATCTGCTTGTAATGCTGATAATTGGAGAATGATAGAGGCTTTGATCCAGAGACCCCACAATGCAATAGCTTTTCCACCTCTCTACACTGAGATGCTCCAGTCCCTCCCCCAGTCATTTGTGAGGGTCAGGGACCATCTTGAATAGAGCACAGGGGACTACAGTAGGAAGGTGAATAAGGGGTACCTGCTGCTTATGTAAGAGCACTTTGGGTCAAAACCATAGTTTGTAACAATGTGGCTAGATGCTCTAGACTAAGCAGTTATGGATGTGCTGGAAGTTAAAATCCAGCTATTCGTTACATAAATACAGCACAAAAATATACCAATGCTAAATGCTATTTCTGGAATTGTATCCCCACAACTATGCAGCTTACCTACTTACCTGCAGCAATTCATTTGTTATTTGGGAGAACTGCAGGTAATCATACTACAATATATTTTTAAATATTAGGATAAAATGTGTGCTTGTAACGAAAACACTGATTTAATATTGTTGAGCAATGTTGTAAGATAAACTTATTCAACAAGTCTGAATACTTTAGTTCTTTTTCACAAACGTCTTTAGATAATTCCAGACATGTTTTTGTAAGTACAGTTCTCATCTCTGAACAGGTGTTTCAAAAACTAGAGTGCCACCTCTATAAAATGTATAATTTTCTTGGCACACTGAGCTGGAACACAGTTACACTCGGGCCCTTGGCACAAATTCCTGTGTGCTGCAGCAGTTTAGTCCAATGAACTTCAGTGCAAGATGAAGACCACAGCCTCTTTTAATCAAATGCTACAGCTGAAGATGCCTGTTGTAGTCAGTTGCAGAAACTGAAGATAGGCTTTACACTTCTGCAGAGGCCATAAAAAACCAGCAACATTTGGACTGCATGACATATTAACTAGCTACTGTTCAGTTTAAGAATAGTAGTACTATTTTTAAAGTACTGAGTAATACTCTAATACTCTGAGTTGTTGTACGCTGCCCAGAGCCTCTGGATGGGCCAGTTTAAAAGTGTTGTTGATGATGATGGTGGTAGTAGTAGTAGTAGTGGTACGGAATGCTAAAACTACTGAATAGTAGCAAGTTAATATGTCAAACAATCCAAAAGGCTGCATGTACGCATCATAACCCATGTTCTCATGCTGATACTTAGGATACTCACGTTGCTATTAAAAATGATTACCATTACCCTTCAACTTTACTTCACACAACATAACAGAATGGAAGAGGAAGAATACACTTACTACACTACTGTCAAAAATATATGGTTAGGGACTTCCAACTTCTCCATAAGAGCTGTTTGTCAAGAACAAATGTGCAGACCAAGTACCTTTAACCATTTAAGTCTTTTCTGTTATTGCACCCAGTCTCAGACCAAGTTTCAGAAGAATTTAATAAAATTTTGACTAGGAGTGTATGTTTTGCCCTTACTGCTTTTTGTATTCACTCCAATCTTCTTAACATTTCTTGTTATTTAAATTCAATATCATGCTATGCAAACTGGAATCAGGTGTAATCATTTAAACAAAACTTCCTGGAATTTTTTGTCTTCAAAATATACCCTAAGAAAGTTTCAATTTTGCACTTTTAAGATTACAACAGTAACCTTGCATACACTATCACAGTTATGGAACATATCAGCCTCAATACTACCTGCTAAAACAGAACTGTATACAACCAGAATTTCTGTTGAGACTGTAAACTGATATCTTACTATGCCAACAGGATGCATTATGTTCCATAGACAAGGATCACAGTCTCATAACATACTAAAATTTGAAATAATTTACAACACTGTCCCCAGCACAACCAACCCTGGGTTACCTAAAACCACGTTTCCATCACCTTTAGTATCCAATAGTGAAATCTCATTTTCTTTACATATCCAATTTTTAAGCCTTCAGGTGCTCACAATGCCTCTTAAAAGATCAATTTTTCACAATACAAGTTTCCACATGCATTTTACTGTAGCGTTTTCCATCATACTGCTAAAAAACTGCACCAATGTCAGAACAGTGCAAATAATATTTAATTGTAAAAGTCATAATGGCTTGAATTCATAATTATTTAAGAACACTGTCAAGATTCTGGTACTTATTACTCACCATTGCTTATAAACTACAGACTGCTTCCAGTCTATTTTGACATGCAGCCCACCCCACATCTGCTTTCACAGCTAAAGTTGATGGATGTTTGACCACAATTTCAGCATGTGTTTTGTCAAATTGTATTTTACATGTACATCAATGTAATGAAATTATCAAAAAAGATCAATTCATCATTTTTACTTCATTACCCAACCCAAAATTAGTGATGCTCAGAAGTCTATAAGAAGTCTGTTTTTCAGCAATGGAGAGATTTGGAAGATTTAGTCAGAAGACTTCTCCCTCTTCCTACACCTCCATTAAATATCAGGTCAAATTTGGCATAAACACCTTGACAGTGTTCTTCATAAGACTATGACAGTAAAGATGCCAGTTGGCACAACAACCTCATTGAAGGGAGCATTTAAACCTCCTTGGCACTGGGAGTACCAGCACCAAGGATTACAATAAAATCAAAGTTATATTTAAGGCTACATTTAGCAAACCTACGTTCCATAACCCTCATCCTATCAGGTTTAATATTTCAAATGCTGATGCAACAGTCATGTTTCATATTCAAATATGGAAAGTAGTACTTTACCATGGGCAGTATATGAAACTGTGGCAGCAGGTGTCTCATTAAGCAATGACTTTTTACCATCCAGCCACTTAAGTTTCTTTCGTAACTAGCAAGGCACATTTACATATTCCCATGAATACTTGACAATTTTTAAATTACACTTTATGTCCCAGCTATCCCAGTAATTGACATACAATATACTAAAATGGTTTATTAAGATAACAAAAATTCAATTAATGTGAGAGACAGACTACTGGAAACCACTATTCTAAAAAATGTAAATACAAGTAAACATACTGAAATGTGTGCGCACGAGTTTTTAAACCAGAAGATTTCTGCACTAACACACATTTATATTAATGACACATAAAAAAAATAAAAACTTTATTACAAAAATAAGTTACACTTGCCTCCAGCTTACAGTATAAAACAATTTTATTTGCAGGAATGCAAAATGATTGTTTGCAATGAGCATTTAACATATGACATCTATTTTTTTGTTAAATTTTTCATTTACTGGGGAACTGGTGTGTATAAAACCTTAATTTGGTGTCTCAGTTCTTATTGTGGTGCCTATGGGTAAGTAACAACTGCAGTATCCCTTTGGGAAAGGGTATAAGGGAAGCTCTTTATGCCAAGTCCATATTAAATGACAGTTTTATTCATTTTACCTATGCATATTTGGACTTGACAGAACTTTTTGGAAGGGCGATTCAATAAAGGATGTTTCACCACTTAACACTCACTGTCATCAAGGTGCTTTAGAAAATTAAAACATAGCACAAAATGATTGTTTTCTACTCTACAGGTTATCATGATCTGCATAAAGAGAAAATGGAAAGCTGATCTGCTTGTTTTTACAGCAATCAGCAGTAAGAAATGCACTAATGAGGAAACATACCTTTACCTAAAAAGCTAAACTACAGCCATATACTATTTTCTATGATTTATGAAAAACTTCAAAATATCCAAATGTCAGGCTTCACTGTACATTTGTCAGTTTTAGTCTGACCTTTTATAAAGGGACACTGCAGTATTTAGTACAAGTTGCTGATGCACTTTTTTTAAACATTTGATGTCTTACAAAAAGTAACATCTTGCTAAACTATTATACATCCAAATAACTACAATATCTGAAGAAGCAAGGCTGCTTTTTCAGCCACAAAATACGACAAAAACAAGGCCTGTTGTGGTGGACATGAGGGATTCTTTTACAAAGCCTCTGAAATTAAAGGCAACTAAGAATGTTACATTTGGTATATATTTTTACCCTCATGTCATAATTAAACAAGCCTTGGTTTTATCTACAAAGATTTTCTATGTACAGTACAGATAGGGTATAGTTCAATCCTCTGCTACTGAGGTAGTTAACCAACCCTTTTAAAAAGGTTCTGAAAAGAACCACTATCTGGAATGCCTGACTAACCAGCTCTGATGATTACACCTGAAACTGCTGTATCTGAACACATTTCAAAGTGATTATTATATAGACAACCATGATTAACCTTCATGAGCAGAAATAAAAGTTAAGGATACCGATGATGGCATTCACCTAATATCACTGCAATAAAATCTTCAGAGCAATAAGAGAATACCACTTTTGGAATCCATTTTAAAAACACCAGGGAAAATCTACTTTAAGTAGATTTTTTTTAAACAGATTATTTAAGAGGCCATGCTAGAGATAAAAGAATTTTGTTGAACACGTTGGGAAAATACTAGCTTTAGATTTATAATTTGCACTGCAGAGAAAACTTAATAGAAATTCATAAAGTCCAAGTGTCTCATATTTGATTCCATGATCTTCGCACGAAGAATCTTCTACAAAATAATTTGCTCCTATACAGCCGAGATACTTAAGGTTGCTTGATTTCCTTACCATTACTCCACTGCAAGCTTCTGGTGTAATCCCACATAGCAAGTCAGTCTTCATTGTAACAGGTCAGGACCGGCCTCGACCCCTTTTCCCTGCTAGCCAGGTAACAAAAGGAATCAGTTAGAGAAATCTTAAAATCAAATAGAAAAGTCTGTTTTTAAAAAATAAGCAACATAAATCGTAACAAATTAAGCCAAGAACATTTTATTTGTTAGCCACTAGCTTTTAATCCCACCCCCACCCCTGTTCTTTTTGGGCTTTTATTTTGTTCAAACTGATTTTATTTATAATTTATCAACAGCCACTTTTTATGGTCTTGTGCACTGAGTAAACAACTTTCCATTAAGAATATTTCAGTAATGTTATTACGATATGAACATATTGAAAATTCAAGTTTCTCTGTACAGCTTAATTCAAGATTTGTGTGATATTCTTTGTATTAATGTTACACAATTATATCCAACATGCATTCTTCATTACTATACGGTGCATGCTCTAATTTGGGGGGCTGGGGTTGAAAAGTTAAATTTAAGGAATCAAAAGTCTAGGCAACCATTTTCAAGACAATTTTCAAGGTGAAGCTGGAAGACCACATGGACGCACACCAACTACATTCTTTCAAAGCTTTAAAGATCATACATCCTCTTTAATGCAACTTTCAAAAAAACAATACATACGTGCACACATCTGCTTGAAAGTTGGACAAGGTTCAAACAAATATTGTGTTTTAAAGAGGATGCAACAAGCAAGTAGTTTTCCAATTTCCAACATGCATGCCCTCTTGGATTCTGGCTCTAATTCCACAAGTTACGCACTAGGCTCAATAAAACTAGTATCTATCACTACAATATCTATTACTACAGCAGTGTTTTATTTCAGAATTTTATCTCAAAGAAATTGAAAGTTAATGATTTAAATTTGATTTGGAAGTATTATCTGGAACTAAATTGGAAGACTATTCCATCAATTCTAGATCTCTTTATGCTTGGAAAGTGATCCTTATTCTGAATACTTACCAACTTAACTTACTACAAGAACTATTATTTGATAAAGACATGGAGTCAGCTGCAAACTATCACTTTTATACCAGAAGCAAAGTATTGTGATCAATCAGCATTGCAGTGTGCCAAACATATTCTACACAACAGTTACAAGGCACAAAAACCTTTAAGTTGCCTTGCCATGCTACATGAAATTTGAACCAAATTTGCAATAAAATTTGCCAAAAACGAATTGTAAACACAATTTTAGAACGTGTACATTTAGGTGTGAATTTTTATTGAAACAACAACAGCATAAAGATACAGGTAGCCAAAATGAATTGAAAAAACCAAATTAGTTCAAAGTTCTAAATTAAAAAGCAATTGTGTAATCAATTTACCTTTTTCCTAGCAATTTAAGTTGGTAACATACAAATACTCTGATACAAGGTATTTGAAGAGACACTTAAGTTTTATCAACTACCTTTTTCAAAGACAGCAAGACTAAATACTACTGGAAACATTGCATACACTACAGCCAAATAGACTTGAGCCGTTTCCCAAGCAATAATGCAAACTAATGACTATGAATGCCTTTATTGAAAAAAATAAAATGAAAATAAAATCAGTTCGCCAGAAGCAGTTAGAAGTGTGGTTTTGTTCACGTCCAAGCGGATTGTTAAAATATATACATAAGGGAATCTTGCCAGATGTCACAAATTAGAGCGGCAACCGTTCAGATTTAGGGCCAGTTTCTGATCAACCTATCAGTCTTTAATTTTACAGAAGCCCTATTTGTTCTACTTCCACTGCTGCCCAAAAGAATCCTGATAAAAATCCTGGTTTTCAGATTTGTAACCATAGTTACCAGAATGATCACCACCTTGGAGCGGTTGCTGAGCAATGGGTTGGGAGCCCCAGTTCTGATTATTGGTCTGGCGCCGCTTGGAATCTGGCTGGTTGTACCCATCAGCTTTGCGCTTTCCTCCTACATTTCCACCGCGGCCACCCCTTGCACCACGTACCCCGCGGCCTCTTTGTTGTTGGGCACCTCCTCGCGCACCACGAACACCTCTTGCTGATCCAGGACCACCTCTTTGTGCATAACCGGCTCTGCCACGGGGAGGAGCAGCCCCGCGGCCTCTGGAAAGAGCAGCACCCCTTGCTCCTCTACCACCCCTTCCTCTAGCTCCAACTTGAAACTCTTCATAACCATAGTAAGGATCTTCATATCCACCACGATAGTTATGGTAGTCATAGCCATAATAATCATAATAATCTTCATATCCATAGTATTCAGGAGGATATCCATAGCCACCTCTACCTCCTCGACCTCGACCTCTTGTTGGTGGGGGCATATGAGGCGGACCATAGTAGTAATAATCATCATACCTGGCAAGGGATAAGAACACAACTTTTAACACCAAAACATACTTTTAATATCCAGAACATATCAGCATCATGATTAATTCACACATAAGGTAAAGCTTTCCACATATCTGCAAAGCTTACTACCAGGTGATGTAGTCTGTTTTCTTGTACTGAAAACCTTAAAATATAATAATGCAACAGCTGATGGATTCACTTAGGTTTCTATACCAAATATCTTTGTGAATTGCTTTTGACAAAACCAGTAGTGAAAAGAATCAGTATTTTTCTGAAAGTTATCTTAATGCAGAAAAATTATCTTAATGCAGTCGGTATTAATACTGAATACCAACAAATTAAACTCACATAACCCAATTTTTAGTGTTCTATAACTTGGACAAGATGCACTTCATACCCGAGATAGCACATCACATGTGCTATCAAGAAGCACCATAAGCAATTAGAAGCTATCACACCTTGAGCCCTTCTCAGCAGGCCATCTCAAGGTGGGAAAGACATCTTTGTCTAAGACAAAGGAAAAAGTCTCTTATACTATTTTGTATGTTGTGACAGGGGTTCTGGAGCAGGGCCTTTAATGGAGCAGTTTCAAACATTATATACACAAGAGGCCACTTCTACCCTCCATACTTGGTTGTAACATCCATCACAAAATTACCACATCTATCTTCCAAAACATACAAGGTTTTGCCATCAGCAAAAAGACATTTCCAGGAATATTCTGCACTGACTTGGAAACTATCCAGTTAATTCAGAGGATGATCCATATGAGAAGTGGCATCAGATGTTCTACATGAACATCTACATTCACAAAACATTCACAATCTTCAGGCGCACACACACTCATACACTCCCCCTAGCCTTTTAAGTGAAGCAAGGAAGGAAATTTTCAACTTCCAATTCTGGGTTACAACAAACCAGGACTTGCCATTATGTTCTAATCCAGCAAGTCCCATTTGTAGTCCTTAAAAATGTTATAAATCAATTTTCCCCCAAAACATGTTTCTGCAGACTGTAACTCGGCAACAAAATTAGAGATCCAGCCAAAATTTTAAACTGTGATTCACAACTAGTAATACAGGATTCTGTAGGTACATAACAGTAATATGCATACGTTTACAAAAGCAGCTACTCAAGTTTCTGCAAAGTTACAGTGCACAGACAAGTTATAACAAACTTTACAGAATCAATGAAGATCTACTTTTTCCTAACTTTTAGAATGTAATAGAAATTTTATTTAAAAGCTTTTATAGTTCATATGCAACTATATTAGCTTACAAAAGTGTAACTGCATTTTTAAAAGGAAAACACAAGAGTGAGGACAGGGAAAATGCAATAAGAGGGTAATCAACGATGAATCCCTTTAGAGTACTTGAAGGATAACTAGAGTCTGTATCAATTCTTTAAATCTGAAACAAGGCCTTGAAGGTAATCAAAACATCTATCATTCACAAAGAACACAGTGTATTATGATCATGATTTTCCAAGACCACTGATCAATTTGGTGCTGCACTCTAGATTTCAGGGAACTGGTGGGGGATAGAGACCAATTCTTGGAAGCCCATACAAGAGGGATTTCAAAAATCAAGGCAGTTGATCACCTGGGCATACACAGATCTCTAGCACTGTAAGCCTGGGCTAGATACAAAGCTTGCTTACACAAACATATGTAGGCAAAGCAAATCTAAAGCAGCTTGCTCTGAAGACTACAGAATTATTGTTTATAGCAACAACCAACAACAAAATTTTGGATTTTTGAGACTGAAACAATACAAGACCATTAAAAAAAAATGATTGACTCAGAATGAGATGGAAATACGGAGGCACTAGAAACTGATTAGTGTCAATAGATTATCATGGTGTCAACAATTGCCAAAAAGCCCTGCAGGGGCCCGGGGTTGTGTGTAAAGTATACACTCACTCACCATTCAAAAGAAAGGAACCCCATACTCTTATAACCATGACCACATGTAGAAGCTGGCTTAACTTTCATAGTTGAAAATCTACTTCTGAGGGTCCCTCAGAAGGTCCAACTAGTCGTGATGTTACCCATTATTAAATTTCAGTAATAATGAAATTACATTCTAAATTATTGATTAATATCCAGGCTACAGTACACACCAAAAAACAGGGGTGGGTTGTAGGACCCTCAGCAACACATTTTGAAGAGATGGAGGATTGCAGGGGCTGGGATTTGGTAAAATCCCCCTTCCCTGTTGCATGCATTAAATGTTTATACAGGAGAACCTCATTACATGTGGGGGTTCCATTCCTCTCCTACTACTGCAAGTAACAGAACTGTGAATAATGAGGCATTAGAGCTATAGGGAAAGAGGGTTAGGTTCCGGGGTGTGTGTTTTAAAGCCCCAAAATGGCCCAGAACATACTGTGGCATGCTCTGAGGGTCTCCCATGTGCCCCCCAAAGGACCAAATGCCCCCCGAAACCACAAAAAAAAATAATGGGGGAATGATTTTTTTTCAAGCAATGAGCCACCAAATGGCTCCTCCACTCTCCTCCAGACAAAATGGTGGCCAGAAGTGAGCTCCATGGTCACTTCCAGCCCTCTAGGAGCCACAGATACGTGGGTTTTAACCCATTAGGATCCACAAATATGGGAAACAGGTGTCTATTAGACAACCTGCGGATACATGGAACTGTGAATAGTGAGATTCTCCTATATGTGCACAAAGCATATCTCTGGATGTCAGCCATTTTAACAAATTTGTTTGTTTGAAATTAGCTTAAGTCACCTGCTTGCACTTTATCAAAGAAATGCAAAAGAATAGAAATGATTATATTCAGTATTTTAAAAAATTGGGATACCAACAAGTGCACTACCAAAAGAAAAGAATGATAAGATTTAAATGCTCAAATGTAACGTTCTTAACATTGTTAAAAATTTCTCCATTCTCTGCAAAGAACTCATTTTTATCAATCATAATACAGTCTTTGGAGCAATCATACTCATGTGGAAGACAGTTTTTGAGTCTGATAGAAGCCCGGCTCCTCTCAGCCAAAGCAAGCTCCTTGGAGAGGGAGCCTGCTAAAATATTTGCAGTCTGAGAGGGGTCAATAAAATAAAGGGCATTGGAAAAGGAAAGCCAATAAATCCCCCCCCCCAAAGGGGGAAGAAGCAGAAAAAGAGAAGTAGTAAGGATCATTCTCAGGTATTCAGATCAAGACTGGATGAGCAGGAGTAGGAGCTCCATAGTTTGTATCTGTAGCAGCAAGCCAGGAAAGGAATTAGGGATCCTGCTCCTGCTGGGTAAGAAGGTGGGGCTAACTTCCTGCTCATCTGATCAATTTATCTGAGACTTATCCTGCCTATTTGAGCAAGTGGTAGAAAACAACCCATTGTAATCAATGACCTTCTACACTGTGTGAGAACACGACTTTCTGGCAGAGCCATTTCACACTTGACACAAGCAAGTGGGTAAGCTAGTGTGAGTGGGACAATTATGTCTCCACACACTTGGAAAGATATAGCAGAAATATGCCAGGCATCAGCAATTGGCTTTTATTCTCTCACATCTGCTCCTCTCCCTTCACACTTAATGTGTTTATCATAGCAAACAGTCAGTCACAACTATACCCATGGTACCACAAAATACGGAGTTTTGGGGTCACAGCTGGGATTACTATTTTCTACTACAAAAATGTTTCAGAGCTAATTTTGAAAAGCAGCCAATTACCACTAGCCTAGTGTTGCACTAGTTCAAGAATGAAACACAATGCCTTGCTTGTGAACCACCTAGAGCCTTTGGAGTCAGGCGGTATATAAAACAAACAACAAAAATAAATGCAAGTCAATACATTGTGCAAAGAAAGGAATACATATTTCAGACCAGTTCTTGAGCTAATGGAAAATAGACATGTTGCACAATCTTGTATGTGTCCCACAGTTGCACAACTTCATGGAGTATTGCAACTTTGCACAGTTCTGCACAGAACTTCTCTCACTGCAGCAGCGCTTTACTAGACAAACTTGGCCATTGTTTGTGAAAAAATTCAATAGACTGATCATATGCTTGTTTACTCAGGTGCACTTAATAGGATGGGTCAGCTTGCATAGGATTGCAGCCCAAGTTTTTGAAAATAAAAGTACATTCTCTAGCAGCCGTTCTTGTTTGACAAAAATCCATGTAAGATATGCAAAACTGCAGAGGATGAAATACAGTTTTGAAGCTTTATAAAATTGAATGTCTACTAATGGCAACAAATATAGAAGGAAAGCAAATAACCAGGCAGTACAAAGATTATTCTTATAAAATTTGCATAAGAGCCTTGAGATCATTTCTGGTCAGTTGCATGCCTCTTTTTAGCAGAATTAGCCAGACATTCATGATATTTTATATCTGTCTTTATATTACACCCCAGATAAAAAGCAGTACTTGCTTGATCACTTCTGGGGACATGTCATGACACTGCGCACAAAAAGCTGTGCAAGAAAACCACCTGGATATGTTATTCTATTAATACAGTAAAAAAATTTTTTGCTACCCTTAAAAAATAGACCAAGATAGACCATAGGCAGCACTTTTATTTTGGAAAAGCATGCACAAGGAAAGCCATCTTGAACATTACATGGAATTGTCACAGATCCTTGCTTTATGACACAAAATATATTTTCTACCAATCTTTGTTTAACTGACCATGTTATGTAAGCTTTGAAAAGTTCTCTATACAATAAGAATTAACATTTAAATATACAAATGAAAGAAGTAATAAATTAGCGTGCAGGTAACACTTCAAGACAAATGCATGTAGGTCATGACTTCAGCACTTACATCTGATTTTTAGCAGCTTGTCTCTGTGCTTTCCGCTCTTTCCTTTTTTGATCTGGTGGCTTTGCAAAAACAATTTCAATATTTTCTCCTTCTAAATCTTTGCCATTCATTCCTTCCATTGCCTATGGATGAGAGTTTTGAAAATAAATTCTATTTATGACAGAAACATTCCAATTCAGACCATATGCAATTACATGATTAATGCAGGCAATGTGGACAGTCAATGTTGGGGAGGACTGATCATACGCAGGGCATATGAACTCCACTTCTTGTATACTAGAGGCTCTGGTTAAGATCCCCCGATTTTTCAGTATGTGGGCTCTCCAAGGGGTTGCATCTTGGAGTGATCATTGGCAATTGCACAAATTAACTTCATCACCACCTCTTCCCTAGGACAGCTCCCTTAGCCCACCTCCACCCAGATAGTCCTGAGGATCGTTGGATGCTTGGGATCAGCACAGAATGAGGTGCAGAGGAGATACCTGGAAATAGGTCACAAGCACCTAGCCTGTGCCCTACTTCAAGGAAATCCCCCTTGCCACATCCCATGCTTGTTTTCCCAAGGGTCACCCAATCCTCAGGAGCAGACTGGGGATGGGGAGGGTTTAGGAATAAGGAGGAAGGGATGACTGACAGTGCAAGTACTGTTAGCCTACTTGGCATACAACCCAAAGTATTCTCTACAACCATGAAAGCTGGAAGCCAAACCTGCACAAAAGTTATGTGCTGCAAAGCACACACTTGAAATAAAAGTAGTACTCAGCTCATTTTAAGCAACTACATAATCACACTGAATATCAGAAGAATATTTAGGTTACATGGTCAAATTCTGCAAAGAAGATGCATTAGACAAGCATATACACAAAAGGAATATTCAGTGCAATTTTTATACCATGCAAGACAGATCTGCCAGTGCACAGAATCTGAGCATGTAGATAAAAAAAGTTGTTGAAGAGCACACTATTTAAGCATTTTCTAGTACCAAGAGTTTTTGCAGCTTAATTTTGCAGCTTGTAATATAGAGATAGCTGCAACTAGAAATGGCATATCAGACAAGGTGAGCTTATGTTAGAACACAAGTATTTTCTTTTGGGACTATTCAGACTCTAGAAAGCTCCTAACTCTTACTGTAACATGTGGCATAACTCACTTGCTTTAAACATCCTGATTTACTGTCTTAGTAACACTTGCTCTCCTTGCTCACTCATGCAATATACTTGAGGAATACCAATCAAATGCATTTGAAGAAAACATAAGAAAAGAAAGAAAAGACTCCTCTTAGGATTGCAAACAAAACCTGTGGATTGTTTACAAGAGCTATGATGTCTAAGTTTTTAATTTTGTATACCACCTAAAGATGTTCATATCAGGCAATATAAAAATATGATAAATAGATTTAAGTAAGTAAGTGGCTTTGTGAAAGACAGTGTCAGGAATTGAGTGTTATCATTCCCTAATTTCTAAAGCAATGTAGTATGTAATAATGTGAAAGCCAACAGATGTTCTACCAATAGGATATGGACAGGCAATTTCAAAATAATCTAGCTTTAGAACATAAACAGCAAATGTCAATTATTTCAGAACACAGAACTGCCTATAACACAAGGCCCATTCACACATTATGTTCAACACTCGTACACCTAGTGTACAGTGTACACAAGTACAGTCATTTATATTATGCTGAACGCAGGTACAGAAGTACACTTTCTATCTGTACCATGCATTTGAAGGGCCTGTATCCAGGTTCACTTTTTAAATGAACAGGTATAGTCATTCACACAAAGATGTGAATGAGGGTGCAGACATCTGTATGTTCATACAGCATGTCTGAATCGGGCTACAGAGGTAAGTTCTTTAACAAAGAACTTCAGCCTAAGCCCACAAATTTAATCATTCAGTATTAAATGCACTGTCACTCCAACCTACCTTTACAGCACCATCACGTTCATCAAAATGAATAAAAGCATAATCTTTTAGCTTCTTCACTCGCTCCAGTTTTCCAAACTGACTAAAAGCCTTTTCTAGAATTTCTTCTGTGACTGAATTTGCAAGGTTCCGTACAAACAACACTTTCACCTAAAAACAATACCATCAAGAGTTAATTCAGAATACTATTTGGCTTCATTCTTTGCAACAGTGCATGCGCCAAAAACACAAACCCTGTGCCATTACAATTCAGTTGCTATTTTATACATTTGGTTCCCAATGCTGGCTCTCAATATTTGAAATCCCAGTTGTACAAGCTCAGACCACAACTTTTCTTGAAAAGTATTTACAGCTTGCATAAGCCTTACACTGAGATATGCAAATCTCCCTCCCCTCAAATAATATTGGAACCATCAGTTACAAGCTTCCTCTGAAGACTATAGAAAAATATCACATTTCCTCCAGTTAGACACTGGCTTCTAATGCACATTCTTGTTTGAGAACTGTAAGGCAGGGCAGCACATTATCATGAGTCCCAATGTCCTAGTTCCCAGATGAGATGCCAGAATACAGAGCAGTGGCACAAGCAGCTCAGATGGTACTGGTGTCAGATAGAAGGCAACTGCTGCTCCTGAACAGGTGCCTGTTCTATAGCAGTACACAGCCACAGCTACCCTTCTGCCATCTTCCATATGGAAATGAGAGCTTGATACCATTAAATGATAGCATGGGTTCCCAGCATAAGTAGGAAGTGGCAGTTATAAAACTGGGAAGCCTTCAGCCCAACCCTAGGGGATATTAAGACTGAACTAAAATGGAAGAAAGGGCAGTTTATTATTGAAAGTGAATAAAAGGGTTACAGTAATAAGTTCCGAGTGTGCACCATATGCAGCTGCTGACCTCACCAACCTCTATGATATAGTGAGGCAGGATATCAACTATAAATGCAACTTGTTACAAAGTAAACATTTCAGGGTTAGGACGTGCAACTCATAATAAAAATTCATATTATGAGCTTGTTACCTGCAAGCTTTATTAACATCATTAATAACAACTTAATATTTTAATACGCTATACCACCTCTACAAAATTAGGTTCAAGAAAGATTAAAGCAAGCTTTCATAACTTTTACAAACTTTCTTGCTGTCAGTGCTGAACATGCCATTCAATTCAAAATACGTACAAAGTATGATTCCTTCTACAGAACTTTCTATTTGAAAACAAAACATTTTAACAAAGAAAATCATTGTACTTTCAGTTCCTTATATGATAACATTTTTTAAGATCAGCGAATTTACCATAAATATCTGCAAATTCAGGATATTTTTATTTCTTTACTCATCTTTTACCTTTGCCATTACTTCAGGATCTGGATCTTCTATAGGATCAGCCCATTCAACTGTAACAACGTTTCCCCAGACTTTCACTTTTCCACTCATTAGCCTGCGCCTGGCTTGAGCTGCAGTTTTGTGATCTTCGTATTCAAGGAAACAAAAGCCTCTATTCTTTTTCTTGTCATCAGGCTGATGATACAATATTACATCTGTGAGACCCTCTGAAATTGAAACCAGTCACAGAAGTGTTAAGTCAAACATGCTCATCAGTGGTAGGAATAATCAAGTTTATTAAAACCACAGAGAATGGGGAGGCTTCAACATGGGTTTTAAGTGAATTTTTTTGAAACTTCATATGAATGTCTACACTTAGCCCACATGTATCTCTGTGAAAAATCAGATTTTCTAGAATTCTTCTCTCTATCCCACATCAGTAAAGATAGTTAAGATTTCTTCTCTCCCTCCTCCGTATGGTTTTCCCCACATATACCCAATAGACACCTAAATGGAAAGCTATTCCTAAAAAAGGTCCAATATCCCTAATCTATGCTATCTTCTTAGTACAAAGAGACAATCCCAATTTGAAAAGATCTAGGGCTCGTATGCACAGTCACTGCCTCCAGTGTTGAATTGAGTATTTGAACAGTAAAATATTTCTATATTAAGTTGAAAAATAAGACTAGTGAAGCCGAGTCCTCATGGAACATTCACAAATGTTCTAAATGCTGAAGGAAACAAGAGTCTTAACAATATTCACAGGAGTCCAGCTTTTATGAGTGTCCACTTGGCTGGGAGATCCACCACATGGGCCCCTATAGATGGAGGGAAATAATGTGGTAGGGGGGCTGAGCATTAAGTAGGCCACAGGAGATTAAGGAAGCCAATTGGACAGGTATCCCAGAAGCACAGCAGCTGAAGCAAAGTAGGCAATGGATTAAGAAACATGAATTTGAGTGTAGACAGAAAGATGGAACTATAAAGGGGGAAAGAGAGACTAGCGCAGACAGGAATAGCAGAGAAGCTGTAATAAAAGTTTTCATAAAATGCAAGGACAAAGCAGCTGTATATTATTGGCAGAAAGACTGGTAGAAGAGATCAGAGTACAGGGAGGCTGGTTGGGAGTCAGTAGCTGAAAAAACATATAGAAAGTAGCTTATTGCCTCTATCTACTTCTTGGCTTAGTTCAGATGCAATCTTGAACAATGATCACTAAGTGAATGAATCTAAGGGAGTCACACATGAGAGAAGAGTGAAGGAGGATGAGTGTGGTTCCCTTAGGCCTGTTCCCTTAATTTCCACTATTAATAGTGCAAAACCATGGTTTAACAGCATGGCTGGGCAAGAATCTGAAGAAAGAAGGCGGTCAAGAAGAAAGTGAGATTAAGGAAATGTCTCACAGAGGACTCGAGACAGAATGGGCCATATTGCATGAAGGGAACCAAAAGGCAAGCATTTTGGAATGTGAACTGCATTCCAGGCAGCACTACTAGACTCTCAGAAGGCCCCTGTACTTTATTAGCTGGACTGAAGAGAAAATTCTATCAACTGTTTCTTAATCTATTACCCTAGCACTATGAAGCGAGACCTAGCAACATGTCAACTTCTATAAAGCCAAGCTCAGCACTGAGGCAGACAAGGCAAATTTTGGGCATGTCACTCTTCCCTCAAGCAAATGACATGACAGTAGAAGGCAACCACAATAGTGCTTCCCCTTCTCCATAACCTTTCTCATGATCTCAGTTTAAAATGTCATCATCATTCAACATCAGCCGAAAGATGGTGAAAAAATTCATCACTGATCACTTGCAGAAAGGAATCCTTTTATCTTCACCCACCCAAACTACAAAGTAACTTACCTGTTACTTTACTAAATTCTTCAACTATCTGCTCCTTGGTTTTACTCTTAGGAATAGAGCCAACAAAGAGCCTATTATTGGCAACAGAGATGCATACACCAATGTGTTTTCCAGAACGAATTTCATGATTGTTATACTAGAAAAAAGATAGATATACATAGTAGGTTATCCAAAAAATGTTTACTCTTTCCCCCACTTCACTTGCTAGGTTTTAGATGGTGACTGCAGAAAGTGTCAATA
Source organism: Hemicordylus capensis (assembly GCF_027244095.1). Taxonomy (NCBI): domain Eukaryota; kingdom Metazoa; phylum Chordata; class Lepidosauria; order Squamata; family Cordylidae; genus Hemicordylus; species Hemicordylus capensis. The sequence continues at coordinate 314,571,798 of NC_069657.1, forward strand.
TATACAATCAATCAATCAACAGAATGAGTAGCGGGGAGAGGTGGGTTGGATTGTTTGCTTTAGGTAGCTGCAGCTCTTTGTGCTATAGCAGAGGTGTGCAAACTTGACTCTTCAGCTGTTGAACTACAACTCCCATCATCCCTAGCTATAATTTGGGGCTGAGGATGACGGGAATTGTAGTTCAAGAATAGCTACAGGACCAAGTTTGCCCACCCCTCTGCTAAAGGCATCATTTTCTGAAGTGTGGCTACTCTCCCCACATGACAATTTTTCCCCAGATACATACAGTATATATATATATATATATATGGCCCTATATGACCCTTTGAAGCCTCTTTCCTCCATGATTAAAAGTAGGTAGACCATGTTTGTCCAGCTACAAAGTGTATTTTACTAGATACAGGCCATGCACAGAAAAGTGAAGGATTATCACAGTTAGTTTACTCTATTAGCAAACACATAATGCCTTTCTTCACTTCAGTATGCTACACTATCTATAGTCTTCATCCAGAATGCTAGACACAGGAAACCTCACATTTCTAGTTTGGAAATTCTGAATTTCACACGTCCTTAAACACATGATGCATTCATTTGAAGTAAACTTAAGTTGAGCAACATAGCAGGGTTTCATAGCTCATAAGAAGCTAACTTGGCAAATAGGCACCTTTTAATGTGGCAATTCTCTTTATTTAGTGGGAGGAGAGTAACCTGTCCTATCCACCCCCAGCACAGTACCTCCAGTGACTGTTGCTGGTGTATATCTTAAGCAAAGATTCCCACTGCTAGTACATGGAACCACTCCTCCTTTTAAAACCCAATCTTAACTCAAGCACGGACCAAAAGCACCTTGTGTTCAACCCTGTAGACTGTTCTAGAAGCAAACAGCAGACTGCTCATCTAACATGGGAAAGCAACAGCATTGATGCCTGAGCATACTCTTCTCGTCGAACCTTTCAATAAGCAAGATAACATTTAGGTCTACAGTAATGGCATAAAAGCCACCTAATGGCACAGCAGGGGAAAAACTTGCCTAGGGAGCAAGAGGTTGCTGGTTCAAATCCCTGCTGGTATGTTTCCCACACTATGGGAAACACCTATATTGGGCAGCAGCAATATAGGAAGATACTAAAAGGCATCATCTCACACTGCGCAGGAGATGGCAATGGCAAACCCCTCCTGTATTCTACCAAAGAGAACCACATGGCTCTGTGGTTGCCAGGAGTCAACACCGACTCAATGGCACAACTTTACCTTAATAATTGGAAAGGACTGCCTTTATATGTTAGAGTTAAAGAGATTTTAGGCATCAGAACTGATTCATGGACAAATTTCACTGCAACAAAACTGTGCTGAGGAAATCAAGCATCACTCATTATCAATCTTTTTAAACAAGATCTGTTACAAACCTACAACTCAGGTACCCTTTGTGTGCATGTGCACACATTTAAGTGTTACAGATATGAGATAGGCTACTGCAGTCACTGGCTTACATCCAGACTAAGTTACTCATGAGTAAAGGGAAAGTGTGCCATCGAGTCGGTGTTGACTCCTGGAGACCACAGAGCCCTGTGGTTGTCTTTGGTCCAATATAAGAGAGGTTTACCATTGCCATCTCCCACCCAGTATGAGATGATGCCTTGCAGCATCTTCCTATATTGCTGCTGCCCGATAAAGGTGTTTCCCATAGCATGGGAAACATACCTGCAGGGATTCTAACCAGCAACCTCCAGCTTGCTAGTCAAGTCAAGGCCTCTGCAATGTTTCAGCTCCGGGGAGGGGGGTTCGGTGTTTTGACACCAGCTGGGGTGGTTCTTTAAGGGCGAGGGAGGGTGCACTCACCCCTCCCGCCAGCGCTCTATTATTTTCAAGCCCCTCAGGGCAGCAGCTTTCCTCCTTGCCACCCCGTTGCCCTCATCAGCTGGAAGTAGCGCAAGTGCAATCGCTACTTCCAGCCGATGAGGGCAACAGGGTGGCAGGGAGGAAGGCTGCTACCCCAAGGGGCTCGAAAATAATGAAGCACCGGTGGGTGAAATGCGGCGGATGCACCCTCCCCCGCCCTTAAAGAATCACCCCCGCCAGCACCAAAGCACTTTCAGGCTCATCCCTATTTCCCTGCGACAACTGAAATAAAAGTTGTGAAGTAAATTCCCATTTGAAGAAAACTTGTCCCATTAAGTACAATAAGACTGCTTACAAGGAGTGCAGCTGCTGCATTGGGAGGCTGGAAGGCTCCAGGTACCCCCTGGGGAACCTTTCAAGTATCCCTAGGGACACTAGTACTCCCTGTTGGGAACCCTGGTCAAGACAACACTTGGAATCTCCATCTATATTGGTGTTTCCTTTTATTAGGAATGCACATTATCAAAATATGAAACAGAGGTTCTCTTAGCTCTTCACCAGATTTTACTAGTTGAGCAGCTCATCTTCTTACCTGATGGGAGAAAGATAAACCTAGCGAGGTGTATGTAAAAGCTAAATCAGAAACAAGAGGCAGCACTGCTTGTGGATTAAAAATGACTTTATTTTCATCCTCATCCTAATACTGCCTCTCTCAGCTCTCTTGGGAAGTACACAGAGTTATGACAGCACCAATGGACTAATTCTGTGTGGCAGTGCAGTGCTGTAGCAATCTCTGGGCCCTTTAAAAGTTGGGAGTGGGGACTATTGTGCACATTCACTGGCTAGGAGGTCTGGCACAAAGCAATCATGCTTCTAATGCTGTCTTGGAGATTTCTCTCTCTTCAACAAAGACCCTTAATCTTAAGTGAGTGGGAAAAGTAAAATAAAGAGTTTTAAGATCGAATTAAACCACCAATAACATTTCACTCCCTTCACTAAATTAGTAATGGTTTACCAATGTTTCAAGCCACAAGTTTAACATTACAGGCCATAATGAAATCAGTGTCTTTTTCAGCCTGGAACCAGCTTGCTCAAAATTAAGCTTAGGAGTTGCTGGTTCATCACCCCAGGCTTGTAAATAACTACTTGCCTGTCCACTTGTGGTCATTTATTTCGATTATTGATCAGAAAACAGTTAAGTCAGACATAACACAAAAGGGGAAATCATTTTAAATTCATAATAGTAAGAGGTTTAACTAAAAAAATAACACCATCACTCAAACTAAAAATTTTAACTGATGAAGCTACCAGCTTCCAATGAATTTTCCCAGCTATTGAACAAAACTTGGCAACTTGTGGTTGAAGATGTGGGGATTTTCCCCTGGAAGAGTTTGAATTAGGAAAAGTGTCCAGAAATGTTTCCCATGCAAATTTCCCTCTCATTTGCATAAAGTTTGCATTCATTTTCCTTCAAAAAAATCACTATACAAATTTTCCTGATGACTTAAGTAGATTATGATCCAATTTGGCATGTTATTTGACTTATTTATGTAGTAAAAAAACCACCTCTACCATATTATTTTTCTACACTTTATCTCAGAAGCATTCCAAGCAGCCAAATGGAACTGAAATATTGGGCGGCAGCAGGGAGGTCCAGCAGATATTTCATGTGCAACCCTCAAGGATATATTTCGTTGAAGTACACACAACTTCAGCCACCTAATGGCGCAGCGGGAAAATGACTTGACTAGCAAGCCAAAGGTTGTCAGTTCGAATCCCCACTGGTATGTTTCCCAGACTATGGGAAACAGCTATATCAGGCAGCAGCAATATAGGAAGATGCTGAAAAGCATCATCTCAGACTGCGTGGGAGATGGCAATGGTAAACCCCTCCTGTATTCTACCAGAGACAACCACAGGGCTCTGTGGTCTCCAGTAGTTGGACAGCACTTTACTTCACACATGACTTCAGAGGGAAAGCAAGACTGGTGAAAGTTGCCCCCTCCCCCACTCAAGAGACAGCCCAGTGGTAGTGTGGAACCTGCACTGCTCCATGCTCACATCGCTAGCAGGGTTCCCTCTAAGGCATGTACACGTGCCTATGCTCACAAGTTTTTTGATGTCCACCCAGTTAATTTTAGATCCCGCTCAGATTAAATCAGGAAGGCCCCATTCTGAATGTGTGTGTCCACACACTGCCTTGATACTTCCACCCAGAACAAAACTCATTCCGCACACCGATGGAAATTTTTTTTTTAGAAAGAACACTGATTGCTAGTCTGGATGATCGCCAATTAATTTCTAGAAATGGAAAGTTTTCTACAGAAAAATTTCCACCCCATTTCTGCCTGTGGCCAGCAAGGATCTCCTTCAAACAAACAGACAGGGAAGCTTTTTGTCAAGTGAAAGATGGTTGGTTCTCTTCCTCTTTGAGGTCATGTCTCACTTCTTCCACCCTTTAAAGCAGGCCTGCTCAACTTCGGCCCTGCTGCAGATGTTGACCTACAATTCCCATAATCCCTGGCTATTGGCCACTTTGGCTGAGGATTATGAGAGCTGTAGTCCAAAGACAGCTGGGGAGCCTAAGTTGAGCAGGCCTGCTTTAAAAGATCAAGAGTGAAAGCTACAGAGACGCTAGTAATGCATGGATTTCCTTGCAAGTTTCTTTGTACTTCAAGTATTAAAACTAAAGAAAATTGAATTGGTAGTAACTGTAATCCCACTGTAAGCTGCTGAAGAACCTATATCTTTATACAAAGTACTAATGATTAAAATGCATACCTGCAACAAAGGCCAAGAAGCAAGAGCCGAAAGGACTGCACCATCAAGTTAAACTTGATTTTTAAAAAGGACACCTAAGAATTCCACTACTAGTAGAAGCTACATACCAAGACCCACAACCACGCCACAGAAATTGACCAAACCCACCCAATACATCATTCTTCATAAGCTATTTTCATGCCCCATGATACAATTTAATAATTAACAGCAATCTAGAAAGCAAAAAATGTTACTTGTAGTTATTTTACTTCTATACTATCTAAAATTATACAAGTTAAAAGTTAATACTTGTTTCAGATCCTCCAAGTACACCTTTATTCCCATGTTTCTATTATAGAGGCTACCAGTGACATGTCCACAGCTCAACTACAATATTCCAATGTCTAATCACCAACAGCATTAGAGGAGGGTTAGCAAACCATATGAACTGATATGGGTGTGGCTCTGAATGAGACTTGTATTTACAATAGCAATTCAAAGTAAGTTCTTAATTGCCATCGCTGGCTGTACTTGTACTGCCTTTAAATAGTGCAGTGCAGATGAATCAAAAACATCACACACACACACACACACACACACACAATCACTACGAAGTAAAAACAGCCAGCCAAGATAAACAGTTCTTAGTTGGGCAGGATTACTCAATTAGAACAAAATTAGGTCTAAACAATTCTTAATTACGGTGTAAGCCAATGAAAAAACTTCTTTAACAGCTGTCAAGGGTATTTAGTTTTAGAATGTCCCCAGAAGAGCACAATAAAAAGAAACTTACCAATTTAACAGCTTCCTGAGATGCTTCTTTGTTACAAAAAGTGACAAAAGCATATCCTCTGTTTAGGCCTGTAAGCGGGTCCATCATTAAGCGCAGATCCCAAATAGGTCCAGCTTTCTCAAATAATGGAACCAGCTCATCCTCAAATAAGTCCCGTGGTATTTTACCCACAAATATCTGTAACAGAAACATGCTTTTTAAAACTGTATCACACACAGAAGTAGTGTTCCCCCTAAGGCGCACGGGTGTGTGTGCGCACAAACACTCACACATTTTTTTGACCTCTGCTCAGTTAATTTTAGATCCCGCTCAGGTTTAATCAGGAAGGTCCCACTCTGCATGCGTGTGCACACACACTGCCTTGATACTGCTGCCCAGAACAAACTTATTCCACACACACATACACAAGAAAAAAAATTAGAGAGAACATTACACAGAAATATGGGACCCCACCCCAACACACTTTGTTAGCTTGCTTACCTCAGTGCCAACAGAAGGCTGTTGTCCTGAATAGACAGACTCTGGGGGAGGACCACCATACTTCCTCTGTCCAGTAGTCACATCAAGTGTGTAACCCGTTCTCTCCAAAAGTGCCTTCAAAATTAAAATCTAGATTAACAATAATTATCTACAAACTTATTCAATAATAATTAGAGCAAGTCTTGACAAATTTTATTTGGATCTAAGAGCCAACCCCCAAATTTAGAAGCGGACCCTTGACAAAATTACCAGACTTAGTGATGGACATTGTGGACAGGGAGGATAAATGGGCTTCCTCGTTATCCCCTTTACAAGTAACATACTTAGAACATAAATTAGAACTAGAGATTTACATATCAGAATAAAGATATGACTGATAGATAGATAGATTAGATAAATAATTATTAAAAAATAGGGTTGTCTGGGACAAACACAAATATTATTAAATAAATACCTCTGACTATCCTTGTCTAAGCACTACAGTTAAGTTTCTAGGCACCATGGCTCCCTGGTACTTGGGATTTATTAAACCTAAGTTAGCAGTTATGCAACTATCATCCAGGTACAGTACATCCTGACAGACCGATTCCTATGGAAGTCTTTTCGTGCCTCACCTTAGCATCTAACAGCCTCTCCTGCCCATAGACAGCTCTGCTCCTGTTTCTACTGGAAGCAGACACACAAAGTTTGGGGGAGAAGCAGGTTAAGTTGCCCTAAGGTGAAGCATGGTGACAGACACTTCCATTTACAGGAATTGGCCAGCCAAGACACAGCTAGGAACATGGGAAACTGCCATATACTGAGTCAGACCATTGGTCTATCTAGCTCAGTATTGTCTTCACAGACTGGCAGCAGCTTCTCCAAGGTTGCAGGCAGGAATCTCTCTCAGCCCTATCTTGGGGATTCCAGGGAGGGAACTTGGAACCTAGATGCTCCTCCCAAAGCGGCTTCATCCCCCGAGGGGAAGATCTTGCAGTGCTCACACATCAAGTCTCCCATTCAGATGCAACCAGGGCAGACCCTGCTTAGCTATGGTGACAAGTCATGCTTGCTACCACAAGACCAGCTCTCCTCTCCAAGCTAACACAGCATCACAGCAGTGCACTAAGCCCAGAGATTTCCCCCTCTATCTGCTCTGATTGTCTTATCAGTATCGCTTAGTACCTAACTTGGACTGAAATAACTGAGATGGAGTTATCCCCCTCAGGCTCAAGTAGGTGTTACCTTTTTTCTCATTCAATCAGATCTGTCCTGCCATTGGAGCTGTGAGGGCGATAACCCCATGGAGATGTCCCTGGCTCCAGCAACCAGAAGCCTTCACGATAAATGAACCAATGCTCTGTTCTCTGGTATAGGTAAAAGGCATGTTCACAGCCTGAGCAGAGGAACAAGCCACAACCGGCTATTCCTCTCCACTGGTTAGGCAAAAAGACTAATCCTAGCCTGCTTCAAATCAAAGGGAGATCTGGCCAACTTCATGTGGCCGCTTGAGCTCCCAGCAGATCCCTTTCCCTTCATGAAGCCAGAGGGAGTATGCTTAGATTCAAGCTGTATGAGCCTGTGGCAGCAGCACAAGATTCAGAAGAGCCCAGGATGGATCAGTGACCACGTAATAGAGGCCCCTGTCAATCTCTCTCCCCCCTTTACTGATATAGATTATTTATATTTATTATTATACCGCCTTTCTATCTTTACAAAGGCACCCAAAGTAGTTTACAATATTAAAAGATGCAAATGAGAGCCAGTGTGGTATAGTGGTTAGAGTGCTGGACTAGGACTGGGGAGAACCAAGTTCAAATCCCCATTCAGCCATGAAACTAGCTGGGTGACTCTGGGCCAGTCACTTCTCTCTCAGCCTAGCCTACTTCACAGGGTTGTTGTGAGGAGAAACTTAAGTATGTAGAACTTGGAACTCTGGGCTCCATGGAGGAAGAGCGGGATATAAATGTAATGTAACGTAATAAAATAAATAAATAATATCTCCCAATGTGGTGAGAGAGGCCATACTGTCTTCCTACTGGAATTCACTCAGCACCCTGTGCCACTCATACATGATTAAAAGCCTTAGAATTTTATTTGCATAAATATGTACGCATGCTTCAGTCATTAGCCAATCCCCTATGAGTATCTATATACTTTAGACTAAACAGGTTTAAGTACAGTGCAGTGTTTTATTAATCAGCCTGTAAAAGGAATAATGGAGTTTTTTAAATTGTAACTCAGTTGATGATCAGACAGGAATTAATGAGCCAAGGAAATGAATTGAACACAACTATTCTACAAGCAAACGCCCAATATTCACATTACTATTGTATTTCCAGAATATTTGTTTGAATCTCTCATTTTAATTTTCACAATTAAGAAAGCTCTTTATCAGCCAATTTCATTTATCTTGCTTAGTACTGAAGTATCTGTTAGATTGCATAAAGATTACAAGACTGCACACATTTTCACTTGTAGTTCTGCTGGCTTCAATAGATCAATCACAGTTAAGCAGTGGAGACTTTGCAGTACCAGGGTCTACACAGTATCATGTTATGTTAGACCCAAAGTACTTGCAACTTCAGACTTATTCTGACATGATTACAATGCAAATAAAGTGTTCACGAGTCATCTTTTACCAGAACCAATATCCAACGATGACCACAAGAAACAAAAGACAGATTCTATAAATCATAACAGCAATAAGCATGCAGACCAGGTGCAAAGACTGCCATACCATCACAGTGTATAGTATAATACTAGTGTCACCAACCAATTCTAGCTTCCAGAAGCATGTTGAAACAAGTACTCTTGTTTGACACTTCCCTCTGCCAGATGCAACATAGGACCTGGTTCAAGACCCTTATATGAGTAAAATGTAGCTACAGAAATTGTGTGGAGCAGTGGATAAGGTAGAGTTGTGTTGAAGTAGCTCTGTTTGCCTTAAGCAGGATAGTGACAGGCTATTAAAGACATTTCAACTAGAAACCAGTATTGCAGGACTGACTGACTTCTTTTGCTTAGAATGCTGCTGGATATCACTGAAACAAATTGAAGCTACACAGAACCAATGTGTTTAAGTCCCAGGAGCAAAAGGAATATAAAAGAAGCGTACCTTTATTTTTGCTTCATCTGGTCCTTTACTAGAGTCTGCCACTTTGGTCCCTTGTTTTTCTCGTTGCCTATATGTCTTCATGACGCCACATAAAAAGGCACTTTTGTTCTTTTTAAAAAAAAGACCAGATGTCAGACAGAGGCAGGACTAAATTTTAAATCAGATCACCTGAAATTGTGCCAGTTTTGCACATGTACTAGCATGAGCCATGGTGCTATCAATGAAAACTACTATTACTATAGTACATTACCTGAACATGAGAGAGATCACTGTCTTTAAATTGCTGAAGCACTGCCAATGCACCTTCTTCATTAAATTCCTTTAAAGCTTCAATAGCTCTTTCATCTAGATCACTGTGAGCAACTAGTCCTAAAAAAAAGAATTTTTTCATGTTTCAGCATTTGTCAGTTAATCATTTTATTGCATTTCAGAAGCAGATGAATCACTAACCAGTTTAAGTTAGGCTTTTCCCTTCACTGAAATTGATTAGTCTGTAAGATGCATTAGTTTTCAAATGAACTATGTTACAACATTATCTAGGTTTTAGCAATCTAAACAATTCAGTGGTTAAATTGGATGGTTAAATTGACTTCAGCAACACAATATAGTACTTTTTGCCTCTAAAAAGGCCTATTGAGGCCAAATCATTCAACAATTCTATTGTAACCCCAAAACTGAGCTTCAGAACATGACTGAACACACAATAGCCTTTGCACCCACGGGTCCAAACACTGAATCAGCATTGTCATCCACAAGAGATGCATACCATTACTGCCTCATTTACTCAACTACACAGTGCTCCAAATACACACCACTATAATCCACTACGAAACTGTTCAAGGGCCTAAGTTACAACTGCTTGCCCTCACCACCACCCTTCACTCAGCTCCAGAGCCTGACCTAGACACTAGTAAATATTGTGTTAATTGTTGATCATCCAAGAACTTACTAAAAAGACTGCAGTCCCCATACTTTTTTGGAAACCACAAAAAGTTGCTCTTTTAGCCCAAAGCAAGGAAAGTCCAATAGAAAATATTGAAAGCGTGGCTTTGCAAGTTTCACATCTTACCTGCAATGTAAATTTCATCTAGTTTTTCAGCAACTTTCTGTGGTAAACCAGCATCAAGCAAAGTCTGGAAATGCTCAGAATGGGTAACTGCAGCAGAAGTATCCATGGGCTCTTCAGTACCATTCCCATTAACATGTTCAGAAGCCATGTTTCCAGATATCTGTTCAAACGCAATAAGCATCATAATTAAACTAGAAACCTTATCGCTGAACAATTTGGGTGTCAATACATGCAGCTGCCTAATAGATGCTTGCAAAGCTTAACCCATTTTCTCCACTTCTTTTGAAATCAAGCTGACAAGTCTTCAGAAGAATGAACTAATGCTGTATACATACTCTAGAACCACAGCCGAGCCGGAGTGTGAAAGTTTACTGCAGGTTTCACACAATCCAGCCAAACTCTCTAACTCTTCTCCCTTTCTCGCGCTCTAACATGCCCTAAAGAGCTCCAGATAAAATAGAAATGGAACAAGCCGCAAAAGGCAGGTAATAATGCAGACACCACCACGCGACACAGTCACGGCCATTCACTGTTGCTTTTGTCCCGATCACTTACTACAGCCCATCATACCTATCACCAAGCCCCGTCTCTTGTCTACAGTCAAGGCATAGTTCCTTCCCGCTTCCCTGATAAGGCCTAAAACAATCACGCAACAGAAACAAAGCGCTTTCAAAACACCCATCCCAGGTGGCGGAGGCCGCCATAAGCCCGATAGAAACACGTGCTCGACGCGTTCAAATGTCTTACAACTTCCTGAAGCGACCAACTTCCCTCTCCCCCCACCCCCGGAAAAGCAGGCTTTCCCTCTTCTCTCTCTGCCCACCCTCCCTCCCCCCGTTTCCCACCCGGAGAATTGCAACACCCTGAGCCTGATTTCGCCATGCGGAGTGGGAGGAAGGGGCCCGAGCAAGTGCACGACAACTCCCCACCTCTCTTCTTTCCCGCACCCTCCCCCCACATCCCGGAACAATACATACATACCAGGCCCGGCTCCTCTCCTCGCCACCCACGCCAGCACCATGTTTTCCCAACTCCAACGTGGTGAGTTGAAACTCAGACCCGCTGCTACTCCAGCCCATTACGTGACTCGAAGCACGCGACACCCGAGTCCCGCAGCCACATTGGCGGCGGCTGGCTGTTCCTTCCTTTCCATCTCGTCCCACCCCACCCTACATGCGCCTCGTGGCCAATGAATGGCGCTGCCGCCAGGACAATGAGGCAGCTGGAGCGCCCAGCGCTCCGCCGGAGGGTGTTAAGAAAGGAAGGAGGGGCGGGGGGGATCTACCCTCACCACCACCTCTCCCCCCCCGCCCTTGTGCCATGTCTACGGGGCCTAGCGCAGCCCGGCCATACAGCGTGGGCAGCTGGGGAAGCAGCTCCACCGGACAGGGCCGCTACTGACCGCTGGCCTCTTTTTGTTGATCCAAGCTCCATTTTAACCGAGAACCGGCTCCACGAGCAGCCGCCCTGGCCTCTCACACTATGCCGCCGCCGTCCCGTCCCGTCCCCCCCGCCTCAGGCCCTCCCCCACCCACGAGGCCGTGTCGGGGCCCCTTCTTTCCCTTGCCCGACTCTCCGCCACCATCACCCCATCCCCCTTCAACGCCTGACAAGACCCGGCGGCTGCTGACCTGTGTGAGTGAGTGGCGGGGTTGGCGGTGGGGATGATGAATGGCGAGCGAGAGGGCTCCGGAGGGGGATGGTGAGGGGGGGCGCGGCTGGCGGCTCAGCTGTTGCGGAGCTGCCCCTTCTCCGCTCCCTCAGCGTGTCCGGAGAATGTGCAGGAGCCTGCGTAAAATGGCGGCCGCTCGAGCGCTCACGCCGCTGCTGGCACCAACCAACCCCAGCCCCCTTCCACTCGGCGCAGGCAAGGAGGGGAGAGGCGAGGAGGAGGAGGCGCCGCGCGCGCGCTGGCGCAGCCCCAACGCCGGGGTCTCCCAAGCAGTTCCACAAGGGTTATCGCCCCGCCCGCTGCTGGGTAGCTCAGTTCCAGACAGGCAGCAAGGAAAGACAGGCCAGGTGCGCATGCGCCGCCACGAGCAGCCGGAATTCGCTTCTCCACCACGCTGTACGTTGCAGCGAGGGAGGCGTTAGGAACGCTCGCTCCTCCTCCTCTCCGAGGGCGGCTCCTTAGAGCCGGTAGCGGCGTACAACGAGGGTTGCCGGATTTTAGGAGAAGATTGTCGGCGCCAGTACGAAGTGTGAACACTTTTGTACACGAGAATTCGAGGTTTCTGTAAAAACGTACACTCCACTTGTTTTTGAATTATTTTAATTTTTAAAGAAGATTTTTTAAAAATTCTTCTATTCAACCTTGAAAGCTGCTTACTTATAACTCCAGCTTAAATAATGTAAAAGAAAAAAGAACAATGGCGTAAAAATGAAACAATGCAAATAACTATTTCCAAAAGAACTTGGAAATGTTATTATCCTTATGGATGGAGTTGATCCTTCAGTCCCATCTCCCCACCTCACAGTTGGTCTACCACACACATGATTTCCAGCAATCAGCTCTGGCCTGATTAAGACCCATGAGGAAGGATTCTAGAAACACACGTATTGAAAACCAAGTTCTGCATCCTAACTGAAATGAATATTATATTCTCTCAAGAATAGTTAAGCAGGATGATGACATATGTAATGGCATGTGTAGCATAGCCCTTAGTTTGTATTTCATCTCTCTTTTCTAAACAGATGCTGATGCTTAGGAACTCAGGCCACATCCACTGGGGAAGTAGAATTCCTTTCCTCCCCATAACTCACATTTCAAAATCCTAAGCATGACACACAATCGACTTAAACTGGTGTGTCATTCCCTCTCTCTCTATAACCTTGGGAACTGTTGTACAATGAGGGTGGGCTCGGGCAGGGGCTCCTATATTACATACCCAGATGTTGTTCTTGGACCCAGTTCCTGTTGGATGTTGCCACAATAGACTAACATGGCTGTGGGAAAAGGCTAGAGCAGGAGTTCCCAATTTTGAGGACTACAACTCACATCATCATCCCCAGCCACAATGGCCTTTGGTCACTGCAACTGGGAATTATGTAATCCGGCATCATCTGGGGACCCAAGTTTGGGAACTCCTGGGTTTGGGGATCTGACTATTATCAGCACTCTTCAAACGAGAACTCCCAGGATAGGACTGGTATAAAATGCGTATATGTTTGTGGTGTAGATAGGTGCCCACCAGCTACATCTTTCTCCAGTGCTGAAGGATGACACTTTGCCCACACCTCTGAAGGTGGTATTTATGACATCACCTCTGGTTCCTCTATTATGATGCACTCATTGTCTCCTTGGTGATGGCTAAAGCTCAGGCTCTTGTGGGTGGAGGCTGCAGGAGAAGTAGCAGTATCCCACAGGGGCAGCTTAGTGTTCCTCCTCCTACCCCAAGAATACATGGGATAATCATGGCAAAGCAGTTGTGTTCCTTTAAATATACAGTGAAGTGGTAGGGCTGCTAGGTAAGAAGTAAATTACCTGGTCTAGAACAGTAAATTATTTCTGGTCTAGAACAGGGATTATTAAGGGCTGGAGGTGGTTTGAAACCAAAGAATCCAGAAAATGAGGCAACTATTTCAGCATCTCTAAACACAAAATACTTTTGTTTCCTTTCTTTGGCTCTATAAATAACATTTGCCAAGGCATGTTCAATGTTATTGAACATGCGACAGCAGAGAGCAGGTAAGCAGCTCTCCTTTTTAAAAGATCCCACTCACCACTTCCCTCCCGAACCTGTGTTTACAAACCTCTGTTCTTGCACATCCCTGTTCTAGAGACAATAGGGGGAAGATATCACGTTGCCTGGAACATATCTTAACCAATAGACCAACTTGAGCAGGAAACTACAGACAAAATAGACAATAAGACAACCTTTGGGAATCATCTCAAAAAGCTTTTTTTAAAAAGACAGATTCCACCAAGTTTAAGAAAATAAACTCATAAAAATAATTGTGACACAAACTAAGGAATGATGCAAAGTAAGGGATATAACATTGCGCTTTTTCAGAAAAAGGGAAGTGAAAAAATTCAAATATTAACATCACTAACACAGAGGAAAGTGCTTTATTGGTAAAGAAAGCCATTTGGTTTCTTTCCTAGAGAACAAAAGACAACACCGTCACAACATGCAGGCAAAAGCAGGCAATGGCTTGGCTTGAAATTCATTGTTTTCAATCAGTTTTATAAAACAACAAACTCATAACAAAAAGTCCAATGATATACACTGCTGTTGCACTGGAAGGAGAAAATGTAAAAGATCATAGGTGGTCACCACCAAAATGGAGGTAAGTTCTTTCTTGCCAAAGAAGATGGCTACTTTCTTTTCTGGTCCACTAGCCTTTTCAAACCAATCACAGAAGACATCTATTAAGGTTAAATATTGAACTGACCATTTTGATTACTGTTTTTTGCTGATTTAATGATAATTTCCCAGTTTACAAAGAACTGTGACCTATCTTCTTTCAAGCAAAAAAGAGGTACTTCTCCAGAGAAAATAAATATACACCTTTGTCTTGCGTGGGAACAGACTTGTGCAGTGAACTGGGTGGGGCTGGTGGGCAATCTTTATTTGTTGGAGATGGCTTGGCTCAAAAAGCATAAAGCCAGTCATGGTTTCCCACAAATTAAAAAAGCAAACTCATAACAAACATTCTTCTGTGAGGTAAGGGACATGAAAAAATTGTTTCTTTGCTCCAGAAGCAGGCATGTGGGCCACCATTTTTGCACATCTAATGCATAATTGCACATCTAAGAGCCAGCGTAGTGTAGTGGTTAGAGTGCTGGACTAGGACCAGGGAGATCCGAGTTCAAATCCCCATTCAGCCATGATACTTGCTGGGTGACTCTGGGCCAGTCACTTCTCTCTCAGCCTAACTGACTTCACAGGGTTGTGAGGAGAAACTTAAGTATTAAGCCAGTTAAGCTTAATACTTAGTTAAGCCAGCCTACTTAAGATTGAAGCTAGGGCTTGGTTGTGGATTATCAACTTTTGGCTGAATCTTCATCTTCGGCCTTTGGATCTTATGCCTAATTTCCTCTCGGCTGTCCCTCAACCTTGTTGGTGTTTAAATATAATTGGAAAACTTGCTTCCATTGGTCTAAATCCTGTCTCCTTATTAGATCTGGGATTAGTAAATGCAAAGAAACTGGTGTGTCAGAGAACTGAAAATATTGAACTCCAAAATGAGATTGCTGTTCTACCTGGATATTAGATACTGTTAAACACGAGGGTGGGGGTTTCCCCCGCACAATATCTGTACTCAATCACTTTCAGTAAATATCATTAGGCTTTTTCAGGACCCAGTTTTAATGCGTTACCTTCAGCCCTGTTAACAGGGAGATATCATCACCTGCCCTTAGATGCTAGGACATGTCCTTGTGGAGAAATAGAATTCACCGAACATATTCTGCTCAATTGAAAGTTCTATCGGAGTCAGACAATGTTTGATTGCCCTGTTGTTGATCAGATTGGAAGGGCAATTAGATGATTCGCTTGTTAGTTTTCTACTTTCTGATACAAACTCATTTGTTTGCTATGTAACAGCTAAATTTTGTTATGTTGCTATCAAAATTCGAAGATCTTTGTTCACCGATAAGTAATTTTAAAAAATAATTATTATTGTTCACACTGTAATATGTATGTATCTATGTTTATGTCTTGGTCAATGACCATAAATTTAATAAAGTTAAGTAAGTTTCTTTGCTCCAGAAAATGTGAAATGTCACCAAAGTGGAAATAGACCCTTAAGAAATAAGTATTTTATTGCTAATGGAAAGCCGCTCCCCACCCCGTTCCTTCACTGCATCAGCAGCGATACTGGGCAAGCAGGAGTGGAGTTGCAGGCCTGGCCCAAGAAGCAGGCACATGGGCTGCCATTTTTGTCCCCCACCATGTGTTGCGGGTGGACCAATCAGTGCATAGGAATGCCTGTATAAGCAGCTAGCTCCATTCTGTTCTCTCTCAGTTGCTCTGCAGTTAGGCCCCTTCCCACCCATCTCTTGACTCAGTGGGGGATATTCCGGTCGCCTGTTGGAGCCAAGTAGGAATTTTTTGGGTCTTAGCTGATTGGCTATAGTTAGTGCCTTTTTTCGCCTACTTCTCCCTGACTTTGTTAAGGTTGTCACTGGGTTATTTGGTTACTTTACAGTTGAGTGCAGGTTGGGGTAGGTTAATTTGCAATGGTGTTGGGCTGCAGGGCTGTTATGGTGAGTGGGAATACGGAGGAAGGCTTGGTGATCTCGCGACTCTTGGGCTGGATCTGCTCTCACTTGGATGCATGCCAGCAAACGCTGCTCAGTGCCTTGTGACCTGGGTGAGGTGGGCTGGCATGCATCCCCTCATCACGGGTAACCTCGTGGTTGAGATAAGGTTCGGACTGGTTCCGAGCTTAATCAAAGCCCAGTCCTTCATCCTCCTGTGGGCATACCTCCTATGAGATTGACCCACATAGGGGATATTTAGTTTAGCATTTAGTTCAATTCCTCGTAGCAGGTTTGTAATTATTTAATGAAGTGGCCTTAGTTTCTTCCAACTATGTGCGACCTGTCATTATTTGGATCTGGGTTCGCAAGCGCCTGCGTAGTTCTGTTTCTAGCCCACTGTCCTTTTCTGACCAATCACTAAAGACAACTGTAAGTGTTAAACATTGAACGAATCATTTTGATTAATATATTGCAAACCAAAAGACAATTTACAAAGAACTGCAATCAATCCATTCCCTCTCAAAAGAAAAAGATACTTCGCCAAGTAAGTGAAAAGGACACCTTTATTTTACAAACATACAGATTTGTACAAAAAACTGGATTGGGTGGTTGGGGAATCTTTATTTGCAGGAAATGGTTTGACTTGAAAAGTGAAAAGCTCAAGCTCAAGAAAGCAAGACATAGCAAAAAGTCTGGCATGAGATAAGGAATGCCAAAATTGTTGCTTTGGTTCAGGTATAAGGAAATTTAAAATATCACCAACATGGAAATTATCCCTTAAGAAGTGCATCCTTTATTACATAATCACAGCCTTGCCCATTCAGGCCTAAGGCCCATCCAGTCCTGCCTCCTTTTCACACAGTGGCTTACCAGATGCCTCTGAGAAGCCCACAGGCAAGAGATGAGGGCATGCTCTCTCTTGCTGTTGCTCCCCTGCAACTGGTATTTGGAGGCATCTTGACTCCCTTAAGGGTGGAGAAGGGTGCACTCCCCCCTGCATTTCATAGCAAAGCCCCTTGGGCGGCAGCGTACCTCCTGTTGTCATACTCGGCCAGAAGTGGCCAGAAGTACCAAGTGCGTATGCACCCATCTGCCATGCGTGCACATGCACATGCGCCCAGTACTTCCAGCCAAGGACAACAACGGGGCTGCAGGAAGGTACGCTACCGCCTCAAGGGGCTTTGCTACAACGGAGTGCCGGTAGAGGAAATGTGCGGGGGAGGGGTAAGTGCACCCTTCCCTGCCCTTAAGGGAACAGCCCCGCCACCTCCAAAAGCCAAAAGGGCCCCGGTGGCTGAAACGTTTCGGACTGAAGCCTACTTGACTCTAATGCTGGAAGTTGCTTACACTGAACCACATATGCCATCATGTTGTCCATTCACCCAGTTTGGAGAGATCCTTTGGAGCTCCTACAATCTGTTGTGGATTTCACTTCTTTAAATAGTTTAGTCCTATCTGCAAATTTGGCCACTTTGCTACTTACCCCAACTTCTAGATCATTTATGAAAAAGAGCACTGGTCCAGTACAGAGGACCCCACTTTGTATTTCTCTCCGTTGTGAAGACTGACAATTTATTCCTACCCTCTGTTTCCTCTCCTTCAACCAGTTACCAACCCACACATGAACCTGTCCCCTCATCCCATGACTGCTAAGTTTACTCAAGAGCCTTTGGTGGGGAACTTTGTCAAAAGCTTTTTGGAAGTCTGAGTATACTATGTCAACCAGATCAAACTTTATCCACATGCCTGTTGATACTCTCAAAGAACTCCAAAAGGTTAATGAGGCAGGACCTGTCCTTGAAGAAGCAATGCTGGTTCTTCTTCAGGAAGGCCTGTTCTTCTATATGTTTAACAATTTTGTCCTTAAGAATGCTTTCCATCAATTTACTTGGCACAGACATTACTTGGCACAGCTCTGAATGGCTTGGGTCTGGGTTACCTTAAAGAGCGCCTTCTTCAGTATGATCCCCATCGCTTGTTGAGGTCATCTGGAGAGGTCCAGTGCTGGCTGGCTGCCCACTACAACAGTCATTTACCATGTCTAAAAATTTGGCCTTTCTGTCAATACCCACACTTGAATTTGCCCAGTCTATGTGAGGATAATTGAAGTCACCCATTATTACAGCTCTTTCTTTCTGATTTCATTCTCCAATTCCAGGTCACTCTCCTTTGATCTGGAGGCTGGTAGCACATCCTTATTAACACATTTCTTTTCAGTCCTCATATTGCCACCCATAATGATTCTGTAGAGGACTCTGGTCCTCCTAGGTTTTCCAGCTTGTTGGATTCTATCCCTTTTTTAGTATACAGTTCTACCCCACCCCAAATCCTCCCCTCCCTGTACTTTCTGTAGTTTGTATCCAGGAATAATAGTGTCCCACTGGTTCTTGCCATTCCACCAGGTTTCAGTTATGCCTACTATATCTATGTTTTCATTAGCAACCAAGCACTCCAGCTAACCCATCTTGGCTCAGAGGCTTCTGGA
Organism: Hemicordylus capensis; assembly: GCF_027244095.1. NCBI lineage: Eukaryota > Metazoa > Chordata > Lepidosauria > Squamata > Cordylidae > Hemicordylus > Hemicordylus capensis. Next base: position 314,590,529 of record NC_069657.1, read on the forward strand.
ATTGGTATACTAACACCCATATGGTGAGTCTCTTGCCCTGAGTTGGTGTGTGCTATCTCCCTTACTGTCACTTGAACCTTTTGACCAGCTGTCATTTATTTCCATCTGCTCTACTCGTGGTTCTACGCTGTCCCCTTCTGGTTTATCTGAAATGTGTGCCCCCGTGCCCCATAAGGGATTTTGCTTGCTAAATGAGATACCATCCAGTTCCTGTTGACAATCCCCCAAGCATCATTTTAAAAGCTGCTCTGTGACCTTTTTGATTTTAAGCACCAGCATTCTGGTTCTATCTTGGTTCAAGTAGAGCTCATCCCTTTTGTACAGGCTTTGCTTGCCCCCCAATGTATTCCAGTACCTAACAAATCTAAACCCCTTCTCCCGACACCACTGTCTCATCCACACATTGAGACCCCTCAGTTCCACCTGTTTCACTGGCCCTGCATGCAGAACAGGTAGCACTTCAAAGAACGCTACCCAGGGGGTCCTGGACTTCAGTATGCTATGTAGCAGCCTAAATGTGGCTTCCAGGACCTTGCGACTGCTTTTCCCAATATCGTTAGTGCTGACATGTACCATGACAGCTGACTCCTCTCCAGCACTGCTAAACAACCTATCTAGACTGTGATGTTGACAGTCTTTGTACCAAGCAGGGAAGTCACTGTGCGGTCTACATGCGGGTCACAAACCCATCACTCTATGCCCCTGATGATCAAATCACCCACTACTAGGAAGCTCCCACCCCCCACAGGAGTATTCTTTGTGTGAGATGGTTTGAGCACATCAACCAAGGAAGGGTTCCCTTCTAAGGGAGCATTCCCCTCTTCGAAGAGAACCTTCATTTCCAATACTCCTTAATCAAATTATAAAATAAAATAAAATAGATTAAGCATCAAAGCATGGTAGTAAGATTATTCATAATTCAATTTAAACCAAATATGTCCATAGGCTGCAATTTGTAGTTTTGTCAATTTTTTCAAGAAAAGGAAAGGGTGTTGCTTTCTTTAAAACCTGTAGCTTGATTAGCTTGATTTGAGATTCTAGTTTATCCTAGAATCTCAAATTTTATTCTAGTCCCCCCTCCAAATATATCAATATTCCAAACTCTTTTTACCTTTGTTTTCATTAATTGAATTGCTACAACCTGCCAGGACTTTATAAAACAATTTTTCTGCCATACAGGAACTTAAACTAAATAAGGTAACAGATCTTTGCTAAATATTTACTGAACAGTACAGAGTTTCAATAGTTAATATTCCCTGGAATGTATTATCTATTTCTGAAAGAGCTAGAAATATTATGGTCCTTATGGATGTACCCCCTGGAATGTTTCTACACAGGACTTTTAGTTCACATCTCCTCCAGAATAGAGGATGTGCGTTTACATATCGGTCAGATTTACCCCTATGAGCTATGCTCCAGATTTAGTCCCTGCGAGCTATCAGGCAGAGTTCATAATAGTTTTGGTTATACCTATTGGATTCAGAATATTGTGGACATTATCCAGTTGTTACTCTCAGAGAAGTTGTTTGTGCAGGATGGTTTAAAAAAACAACACTTTATCTATTGGCTAATATGGAGGAAATAATATTTAAATTAAAGTTCAATAGAGAAAGATCCAGCCATAATAACCAGACGATTGTTTCCTATTGGTACTGTGTTAATGTTACTCATACTTCGTTCCAATATACCAGTATTTCTTCTCTAATTTCTTAAGGGGGCTTACTAAGAAGTGTCTAAACAGTTTATAACATTCAAAGGGAAGTTCATCTAGACCAGAAAATTTATTTGACTTTTCCCATAAGAACTTTATCTAATCCTCTTTTGAAACAAGCATGTTTAAGATATGTACATTTTAAATATGCTTCTTATTCTTATGGGACCAACATCAAGTAGTCCCGTAGAACAATTATTTTCCTTTGCTGGGTTGATTCACAGCCCCAGAAGGCACAACATGAGTGGTTTAATCTTTGAAAAACGTGTATTTAAATAAAAATGAAATGGAAAGAAGTTTGGATAAGTAACAGACATCTTGAATTTATTTCCTTTTTTCAACCATTGTATTTTGTATTTTAAGATGTGTTTTTAAATACTATTTTGTATTTTGATTGGTTGTTTACCAAGTATTTTGTATCTAAAATAGTTTTTAGAAGTATTTTGCCCATCTCTGAGGAAAACAAGGGGGGAAAGACAAGCTAAGTTTGTTAGGGCTTGTCTTCTCTAGGGTTTGATTTCTGGCTGGCTGGGGGTTGGGGCAGTTTCAGCTTCAGCTTTTCTAGAAAGGCAATGGGTGAGGATTAGCTCCACATGAGTGTTTGAAATCTGCTCTTGAAAACAAGACTCAGACCAGGGAGATTTGCTCACAGAAGTTTGCAAACAGATATTGAAGCAGTTTTGCAAGAGTTAGGCATGGGAAAGTGTGTGGGGAGGAACAGAAGCGGCCCTCACTTATTACAAAAGAGACACCAGGCACAAGGAGAAGGTGAGTACTACCCCACTTTTGTAATTTTCCTGGAAAAAAGAACTTAAACCCTAAGTTACCTGATAACTGCAGCTAAGACCTAGCTTTCAAGTAAACAAGATCTATATATTCTAAATAGCCAATAAAACCCCGTTATGAAGGTAAAATGCCAGCAGGGGAGAGGGTGCTTCCCAGTGCACTGCAGTGTTACATGTATGACTATCTGCCTGAAAAGCAGAAGTTGTGGGTGTGCACTCGGTGCAAAGCGCTCCTGGCCCCTAGGGAACAGGTTTGTCCCATCGGAGCCAAGGCAACTGACCTGGAGAAGCTCGGGGAGGCAGAGAGATATGTGGGAGAGACCCTCAGGGATGTGATAGAGACATCCCACTCCCAGGCTGACAGTTCCACTGATGTCAGGGAGAATAGAAAAGTTATGAGGAAGATAATAGCATAAGAAGTATAGAAGAAGTGGTAGGGCATTTGAAAAAAGGGATTCAGTCGAATAAACTGGAATGTGTGGTAAACTGGAATGTTAACTAGGCTTGCCAACCTTCCAGGATTGACATGAGCCTCCAGGAATTGGCATCAATCTCCAGGAAAATTTGAGAAGCAATTTTGGAGACATTAAGGACTTGATATTTTGGAAAATATTGGGTGGGGTAGTGGGGATATCTCCAAGAACAGTGTCAGAGCTGACAACCCTAAAGCAAGGCTATGTGTACAGAGGCTTTGGTGAGAACAATAAATAATTTCAGCATTGGAAGTTCTAACAGAGAGAAGCAATGCCACAAGAAAGCAGTATTGGTAGCAGTCAAAGAGAAAAGAATGATTTGCCAACACAAAGCAATAACTGTGGCTGTCCATAGTGGAATTACCAAACCACAGGTCAGGAGGAGGAGGGAAATATGCACATGCTTATATTCATAACAGTCAGCTATCCTTTCTTTTATCTACACACACACACACACACAGAAATTACATGGTCAAGCCTACTTCTCCAACCATTCTTAAGCACATCTGATCATGTAGTAAACCCTTATAAAGAACTACATTTGCAGGTGGCTTGTGGACATGTAGGTAGGAACATAGGAAACTGCCATATACTGAGTCGGGTCATTGGCCTATTTAGCTCAGTATTGTCTTCACAGACTGGCAGCAGTTTCTCCAAGGTTGCAGACAGGAATTTCTGTCTCCCCCTCCCGTGCGCCCCTCTCGCCCGCGCTGTCTCCCCCCTCCCACGCGCCCCTCTCGCCCACGCTGTCTCCCCCCTGCCACCTGCCTCTCTCGCTCGCTAGAGTCTGCAGCCACCTCTGGTCACCAGGCCAGGCCTGCCAGCGTGGGCCGGCCAATTCTCCTACTCCCCTCCCCCCAAGCCTTCTGCCCCAGCTTGCTCCCTTCTCCATTTCCACCTCTTTCTCTCTCTCATTCCTGCTCCCCCCCCCCCGCCTTTTAGCCTGCTTGTGTTTTCCCTGCTGGCCGTTGCCGCATCCTCCTTCCTCCAGTCCCTGGTGTCGGGCCGCCAAGCGTTCAGCCAGCTCCTCCCTGCAGCTCTCTCTCTAGAGACGATCTTCCGAAGCGTCCAACTGTTTGTCTCTGCCCAGCCAGGTTCCCCCGCTTTCTCTCCCCTCCCTTCTGCCCCAGTCCAGTCCAGTTCTCCTCTCCACTTGCCCGCTTTCCTTCCTTCCTTTTGACGTGGCCAACCAGCCAATCCGGCGCTCCACTGCCCAGCCAATCCGCTGGGTTGCCGGGACAGGGGCACAGAGGCACGTCTATGAGAATTAATATAATAGATGCTCTGTGCTTGCCTAATGCTGCTATTTCCACCCACCAATATAATACTGTTAGCCGCCCCATAACAAATTGTTTTCTGGGCGGCTCAGAATATATTAAAAATATCAAATAAAAACAAATCACAATACTAAGCAAGCAAAAAATACAGAATACAACAAACATTTCCAAAAAATTGTTTTTAATCCATTCCAAAAATCAAATTTGAAAGCCTGGGCATACAGAAAGGTCCTCAATGTCTCTAAGAACAAAGTGCCAGAAGAGCCTCATTGGGGAGGCTATTCCATCCAGTGCCACCACTGAAAAGGCTCCCCAATAGCCACCCGCCTCACCTTGTTTGGCAGGGGCAGTTGGAGCACGGTCCCCAAAGATGGCCTCAAGGTATGGGTTAGGACCTATGGGGCAAGGTGCTCTTTCAGGTAACCCCCTCCCAAGTCCTTTTAAGGTTAAAACCAGCACTTTGAATTGGGGCTGGAAACAGACTGGGACCCAGCGCAACTGATGAAGCACTGGTGTGATATGCTCAAAATGCCCAGCCCAAGTTAATCCTGCAGCCTTATTTTGTACCAACTGCAGTTTCTGTAGTTTTCAGGCAATTTTATTGAGACTTGCCAAATCAGACTTCAAAGCACCCACCTCTAACTTTTGTTATATGGCTAAAACTAATGCCATTTTGTGTTAAAAGGTGTCCTAACATGCAAAATATAAGAGCAAGCCCTTCCAGTTCAGTGGAAGTTCACTGAAGTGAACATAACAGCCCTGCTGGATCAGGCCCATCTAGTCCAGCATCCTGTTTCACACAGTGGCCCACAGTGACTTCACTGAATTGACATGTAAACTCCCTGTTGTGGAAACACATTTGTTGAGTATATTTCCCAGCATTTCTCCCCAAGTGCTAATAAGGCAATGAAGACTAAATTATAATGTAGCTACAATACATATATACAATGGCACAATAGTTGTAGAGATTTACAAGTGCCATTTTAACAGCATCAGCATACCCTACCATGAAGACATAACTGATGCAGTAACATTCTGTTTCCCCACCCCATTTCAAATTTCCAAAGAAAATAAATTCACAAGACATTTTAGGGCACTATTTCATGTCTTTAGTGAGGAAATTGTTCCTTTATCAAGAAAAGAACTATTTAAAAAGGCTTGAGTTCACCCAGCACTCTGTGTGTGTCCTGTCCCCCGCACCCCATCAACTTTTCAACACCTGAACCAATATGAACCAAATCGGGTACAACTGTAGAGACACCAAACCAAATTCACTACAGCTGTAGGGGCACATGGAGAAACCTCAATGGCATAGATGATTATGTCATCTACCCCAAATCAAGATGGCAGACACATGAATGTTTGAGCCACAAGTGGGCTGACTAACCAATTTGAACCAAATTAGCTGTAGTTGTAGTGAATGACACACAGGGACACCTCAATGGCAGTTTGTGACAATGTCATCCACCCTGATTCAAGATGGCGGACGTGTGAACACCTGAGGTGCAAGAGAACTAACTTGTAGACCTCAATTTGAACCAAATTTAGTCCAGTTGTAGAGACAGAGAAAGTAGGCTGATTAGTAGAATTTTTATTTTTATGCTTTCACCCCAGTCAATTCCAACAGCCTCAAGAGTCACATCAGAACACAACTGTGAACTCCTGACATCTTTGATGCTATAGTCAACATTTGAAGGGAAATTCATGGTTTCCAGATGTAAATATGGCTGGAACTGAAGTGCTAAAGTTTGTTGACTGACTGCTGTCCAAATATTTGAGCCTCATCTGAGATCCCGCAAGATGATGCTGTATGATGTTCTTTGCTACTTCATACCACTAAAAAGAAAAAATATTTCATAATTGATAACCTATAGAGGAAAGACTATAGTATATTCTAATCATCACAGCATGCTTTTTGCATAGGATCAGGCTGTTCAAGATAGTTATCACCATGAGTCATACTGTCCTATGGCCAGTAAAGATGTCCCTAAGCAAATGGTCTCATCTAAGTACTTATTATGTATGCCATTCCTCGCAAACCTTGAACCCCTGTGAAATCCTTACTTATGTGACAGCTCAGAACTGTCACCTGAAAATACTTTCTAGCCCCTCCAACTAATTTAGCTGGAAGTTCAAACAGATGATGCAGTACTATTCAAGCCTAATGCTGATTCTCTATTGGCCACCACTTCTAGTTCTTTATATTTTATCTCTATCTCTAAGGTCTTTAAAATCTTTTGCCAATGTCTTACCTCTTTGCTTGTGCAGTAGGCCTCTCACAGAGAACTCCATTCTCAGTCTACTCTGCTATGTCACTGTTCAGAAAGCAATGACAAAATGTTATTTCACAGCTCGGTATTTGACAAAAAAATGTCTGTAAGCCAAGGCCAGAAGGTGTGTGTCTGCTAGGCTTTCATGTCTTATTTTCAGGATTCTGAAGACTAGACTATGCATTTCTTAGGGAAATAAAATTAGCTAGACGTGTTGCAAACATTGTCTGAGCTAGGAAACTTGACTCCCTTAGAGGCAACAAGAACACATGCAAGGATGTATATATCCATTAATTATCTTAAACACTGGATGGGATCCAGATTAACTGTGCAAATCAAAATGGCACAAGCCATTTTCTCTCATCCCACAAAGCTATTCCCAAGGGACCTTTGGCAACAGCATGAGATGCCTGGGTGCTCTCCTTGCAACCACCCACACCACATCTCACGCAGTTGCCAGAGGTCCTTTAACCCTTGGGAATGGCTTTTTAGGGGTCTACAGGGAGAAAGGTCACCTTAAGTGGCGGGGAAATGATTGACTAACAAACAGAAGGTTGCCAGTTCGACTCCCCACTGCTACTATATCGGGCAGATATAGGAAAATGCTGAAAGGCATCACCTCATACTGTGTGGGAGGAGGCAATGGTAAACCTCTCCTATAATCTATCAAAGATAACCACAGGGCTCTGTGGGTGCCAGGAGTTGAAACTGACTTGATGGCACACTTTACCTTTACCGGGAGGATGGCCAGGGCAATACTTGTGGAAGTTCTGGATGCCACCCACTGACCATCTAATCTAGGCCATCTAGTAAGCTTGAATGTATACTGTAAACAAGACAGGATTCAGCTGGCACTTACTAATCAAGTTATTCCACTTGCCTGAAATCTGTCAGGAATCAGTAGTTGGGAGACTTTGGGTCAAGTTCATCACAGCTGCTATGAATCCCAGCTGCCAGGCTAAAGGTGAGAGAAATGGAATCTCATCAAAACTTGATAGATGAGGTTTTCTACACAGCAAATATTGAATTTATTTACTGGTGATATAACCTCAGAAGCCAGATCCGTATTAGAAATTTCTCATCAAGGACTCAGGTTTGGGATAGGTTCATCATGGGTTGGGACCAGTACTAAATATGTTTTCAACATAAGCATTAATACACATACCTTTATTCTGAAGGTAACTTCAGCAGGTGTTCCAACAATCTGAAAAGTCAAAATACAAGCTTAATAAAGGGTTTATTCCCTATTCTCCCAATCTAATATTAAATTTGCCCATCTAGGGATGAAAAAGCATCTCCAATGTTTCTCCAATGCAATGTTTATCTTCCCAGTGTTATACAACCAACACCACAAACCAGTTTCCTTAAATCAGAGCAAAAGTCTTCATTCATTTCATAATTTGTGAGATATCTATGACTAATGTGCTAGTTTATCAAGATGATTTATCTGATCTTCATAAAGGTAACAGAAGCACAGGTCTGATCAAGCACGTTATCTGCATATTTGGCAATATGCTCTGCCATACACAAACATTTTGGACTGTATGAGCTAAAAGAAACAATGTGGCCATTCACCCATTAACTTGCCTCTCCAAGTCCAACAGTCGATATTGGGGACAAACATGCATGGCTTCACAACCTGTAATGTTTAAAGAAGCGGGGACTTATGTTGATTTCAACCTTCAGGTCAGGGGTTAATAGGCAGAAATACCTGTTCAGGACTAAACACGTTGATGGCTCCAGACTAAAATTAATTTAACATATCCCTTTGTTTATGTGGACATTTATTTATTTCATGTATACTTGCACCTCTGGGCAGTTTACAATAAAACACAGATTAAAACAAAATTGAAAGTTAACACAATTTAAAAATCTTGTGGCTTATTAAATTCACCTTCCCAAGGAGCAAAGAGTACTAATTTGACTAAAACAACCCTGCTCTAGAAAGTCAGATTTGTAGCTACAGTACAATTTTAGGATGGAGTTCTCTATCCCACAAATGATGACTTGATGTATAAATTCAGAGCTGATGGTGTCATTTTAAGTTGTACTGCATAGGGCAAACAGCCAGTGCCCAGAATGCTATGCATATGAAAGAGAAGGATGACAAACTGGCAGAGAGCTTAATATCAGTTATTGAGTAGTTTCCACATGATTATTGCTAGACACCTTTTTCTGGCACACCTTCAGCATCAACTCTTTAAAAAAAATATTTTGTCTCAGAAGCCAGATCCGTTTAACATTTTTCATCAATACGATCAGGTTCGGGATAGGCTCATCATTGACACTGCCACTTCTGTCTCAGACTCTTCCTTTCTTATTGTAGTTCACAGCTGCACAACTTCAGCCCTCCAGCTGTTTTTGGACTACAACTCCCATAAGCCACAGCAGCCAGTAGTCAAGAATGATGGGAGTTGTAGTAAAGCATCCGCAAGAGAGCCAAAGCTGCACAGCCTTGCTTTATCTAAATACAGGAAACAGCTCTCTGTGGGTTTCCCAGAAGTAATATGATCACTTTGCCCTCATCCAATGAGCATGTCTACATACCCAGAAATATCCATTCTTATCCATCATGCACACTTCTAGATATGTGGATGTTCTCACAATCTGAAAATAAAATTCAGAAGTGAAAAAAATTATTCATTATTCTGTTAGGTTTATCTCCTAATCAGATAGTACTGCTTTTATGACCTAGAATTACAGTTAATCAAGTTCTTTACAGAATTATCCCCAAGAAGACCCATGCTTTTGCCACAATCCTGCACTAAGATTAATAAATATCAACTTTCAAAGTACCTCTTGATGGATAAGCACAACTCCCTCCCATCCAGCAACATATGCAAACAGTTGTATTGTAGAGGCTGCTATCATCCAAAGCAATTTGTTAGATCCTTTAAGCACATGAGATTAAAAGTAACTGATATTAAAGCATCTGAAGCTAAGTGTAGAGAAATGAATACCAGGAACATTTCTAAAAACAAAGATCTTAACCAAACTACACCAGTATTTTGAAACTGAATATTTGAGACATACCATGAGGCTTTTGTTTGCATTGTGATAATATCAAAACAGCTCCTAACCACATAGTTCCTAGAGCACAAGAAAGAAACAGAATTTTAAGTCAGAATACACATAACCCAGGTTAGACATAGGCAGTATATATAATCAAAAAGTAAATTCAGAAGGCACAACTCAGTTAACTTACAAAATCCTATCTTACATTCTATTTAGCACAATCTTACATCCTTATTATTATTACTACTACTACATTTTATATCCCGCTCTTCCTCCAAGGAGCCCAGAGCAGTGTACTACATGCTTAAGTTTCTCCTCACAGCAACCCTGTGAAGTAGGTTAGGCTGAGAGAGAAGTGATTGGCCCAGAGTCACCCAAGCAAGTCTCATGGCTGAATGGGGATTTGAACTCGGGTCTCCCCGGTCCTAGTCCAGCACTATTTAGTACGAATTCTTCAAGAAAAGCATTTTCACACAATACGTTTGCTCGCGTCCCACCAAATTCCGCGAACTCCTAAGCTCGCATAGAGTCCTAAAAACTTTTCATACACGCCTCTACACCCATTGCTGAAGTAGCAGCAGCCTGCAAAGACTTCCATGCATTGCATTAGGCATTTAAGGCAGGTCAGCTTCCACGTGGCATTCGTTAATCCCAGCATGCAATCCACTATACAATCCCAGCATGCACCGTACCCCACCGTTCCCCACGAGAAGCACTCAAAGCACGCGTCCGGGCTACGCGCATTCTTGAGTTCCTACAGGCGTCTCAGCTAGCTAAAGCAATGATTGCTTTAACATTCAGCCACAAAAGCCGAAAGCAAGAGGCCTTTCAATCAAAGCAAATGGCGGCGAAGCACTGCAGCGAGCACACGCAAGCTTAAACCTACCACTCTGAGCGAGTCCGAAGAAAGGACGTGCGCGTGCTCTGCCAGTGCCTTATATAGAAAAGAGCGAGCCCGAGGCTAGCCTCGCCCACCACTCATCCCTCATTGGATGGAGAGAAGGAAGGGGGTGGGGAGAAGGGGAGGCATTTCTGCAGGACTTTTAAAAAGCTTAAAGGAGCCATAGAGGTACGGCCGCAAGAAGCCATGCCCACTGGTGGTTTCATAGATGGTTTGCATTGTTTTCGTCTTTATGGTTGGAGCGACGTAATTCCGTCTTCTTCTGGTTCCGTCCCGTCTGCAGTGCACACCAAGAGGTTGTAGGTAGCTTTATAGCACGATCGGGCTTGTTAATAGGCGGTTCAGTTGGACAAAAGCCAAACTGGCCACTTTCCCCTATGCCTCTTTTTCTGTGGGTGCGTAACAATTGCAGGGAATGGGCGGGCGAGCGGGCGGGGGCTACAAAAGGACAACATCCCAGACAAAATCATGACAAAGCACCATTAAAACTAATGAGAGAAGCTAGTCATTAATTTCTATAGGTCTTGGTCTGCATCTTGCCCGAAGTATGTTCATGCTCTTGATTGACCTTTATGAAAGTATGACCATGCTTTGACTTTTAGCTTTTTGCCATTAGTGCCCTTGTTTGTCAGTCACAGTCTCAAGTGGGAGTTGTAGCTTGCCTGTGTTCTTTGCCCCACCTCCCTTTTTTGTGATTAACGGAATCAGCGAGGAGGAGGAGGAAGGGAGCAGGTGAGAGAGAGCTCAGCGTGGAATGGCAGTGTCTAGCAGCCGCAGTGGGTAGTCTTAGTTGCCAGAAGAATTAAATGTGGGTCCCTGGGCCCTGTCATACATTGACAGAATACGGGATTTTAACACCAAAGACCCTGAGTTGCAGGAGAATTTTGCTGTAGGACTGGAGGAGAGCAAGAAAAGTTGTTTTGTGGCAGAAAAACTAGATATATGAATGGAAGAGAAAATAAAAGCAACCTTGAACACTTGAAGAAGGAGACATTTAAACTAGCATAATCATGCCTCCTCTCATTCAGCCAATCACATTTGCTTTGGCGGGAAGAGAAGAGAGGAAGAAGCAAGGAGAGCTGCTTCAGATAAGCTCCAGAGTTACCTGTCCCTGCCTTAGGTGGACTGTTATTTTCTCAGCCTCAGTCTTCTCCGGGGTTTTCTCTAATTTTTCTCATCTCTGTGCGGAATGAGTTTTGTTCTGGGCGGGAGCATCAAGGCAGTGTGTGCACACATGCATTCAGAGTGGGTCCTTCTTGATTAAACCTGAGCAGGATCTAAAATTTACAGAGCGGAAATCAGAAAACTTGTGAGCGCGTGCACATGCGCACACCTTAGAGGGAACAGTGGTCTTCTCTATTTGTAATATGGAGTACACATTTCCTATAGGATTGTGGGAAGGGTTCGTTGATGTAAAGTGCTTTGAATATTCAAAAATGCATACTAAATAGTATTCACATTATTTGTCTAGATTCTGTGGCACTGGCAAAATTCACCATTGTTCCCACCACCATGCAGGATTACCAGCTTATTTCCAAACAAACGGACTGAGTGTTTTCTTCAGAATTCTTTTGTATTACTGTCTGCTTTAGACCTTTACAAAAATATAATAAAAGCAAAGTGCCCTGTGCATATGCCGAGCGCCTTTGTGTAGGAAATGCCTTCTCTCCTGTTCAGAAACGCCACTGCTTGCCTGTGTGCTTCATTCTTAGGACCAAACTAAACCTGATGCAAGATATGTGTGAATGGATATCCCAGTGTCTTTCCCCTCCTTTTGTTAAAAGCAACCACAGCCCCCTTTCTTCAGCAGGCACCTCAGATAGCATCACACACCCATGTAGTTGCACTGAATGCATTTTGCAATGTGCTGCTAGCCGCTCTTATTTAGGGCCAGATTTCCACAGTAGTGAATGTACTTGCACAACACTCATCTCATTGAGCTCAGCTGCTAAAAAAACTGCTAGCACCAAAAAATCTGAAATGTTTTTGCAGTTCTGCTTCATGATGGTTTCCAGTTTTCTGGGATATTTAGTCTTCATGGTGGTCTAAAAATAATTATTTTGAGAAGATCTGAATGTGTGGTACCCTCATTCTGTTGAGACAGGTAAAAGATCTGTGATTATTATGTCTACATTCTCCATGTTGACTATGAGAATAGGATGCTCAGGACTAACTCCAAACAGAATACCAGAATGAATGATACTGCTTGCAGTCTATACTGACGGTGCCTTTGGTGATGAATGGAATGGGAAGCCAGAGAAGAGTGTCATCTCATGGTCTGAGTGAGAAGAGAGGCAAGCGATTTTGGCAGCATGCTTTTGGGTTGAAGAAAGAAAGGTCTGAAATATAACAAGGGAAGACAAAAGAGAATAAAGGGTGCAATCATGAAAGCAGAGGATGACTAGGTTTTTGACTAAGGGTAGTGGGAGGAAGGCACAGACGAAGCTATGGATTGGAGGCATTTTGTAGAAGTAACTAAGTCCAGGGTTTGAGTTCTGTAGTTCTCTGATGAACGATTGTGTTAGGCTATAATTTATACTCAGTAGCTCATTCTATGGAAATACAAAAGAACAAATAGAGCTTTGTAGCGGGGACTTACTGCACAACAGAATGGAATTTGTATTCAGGCCTTATCCTTCAATGTGGCACATATTACCTGAAAATAGATCACTGTGAGTTATGGGCACATGATGTGTTTAGGTTCAGGGTTTTAGAAGGATAAGCACATCATTTCTTATATTATCAAATTTGACAGGATAGTTATATTTACTTCTTTTGTACACTGGATCTATAAGCGAAACTCTGACAGCCTCCAATTGTTATTAAGCCCTCCAGCTATAAAAGGGCTGGGGTGGTATTCAGAGCCTTGTCAGGCCTCTTTGTGTAAAGCCTGCTTAAGACAGCCTGACACAGTTCTACATTGTCAGTGATTATGCTAGGCAATTGATTGAGCTATTGATTGATACTGAAGTCATTATTTTAACACTTTTATTGCCCACACTATGTACTGGAAAAATTACTCATTGGGAGATACTGAATGTTTTCCCCAAGGAGAAATTCTCAACATAACTTGGGCAGCTGGAACCACATATGGAAGATGAAAATACATATTTAGATAAAGAAGCAGAATTCACAGAAGATCAACTCTGGTCTCTTATGTTACACTACAAACAAGGCAAAAAACTTACTGGTTTTTATTTAGTTGTTACATTGGTTTGCCACCATTCTCCAAGGAGCCCAAACTGGTGCTTTTGGCATCATGACAACCTTATGAGGTAGGCTAAAATAAGGGACAAAATTTATCTGCAGTTCACAATTTAAAATTAAATGTGGCTCTCATACCCCCAAATACTTCCTACCTGTACTATTGCCTCTGTCCTATGTGATGCTCTGAAAATGCAGAGAAGTACAGAGTTGGGTTTTAGGCTCCCTTTCTGGCACGAGGGCATGAGTCAAATCATATTGATCCAGGATAGTTAATTTAGCACCTATTTCGATTGCATGCTTCATCATAACACAGTTTACCATGAATGTTGGATTGCAAGTTATCCCTTACTGATCTGACATAAGTTACATTATCTTGTTTAAAGCATATTTTCATATTTCATTTAAATGTCTCTTCAGAAGAGTTGTCAAAGGGTACTTCAGTAGTTGGTTAATGTGAATGTTTGGGGCGGGGGGATAAATCAGATAACCATGTGTGGGATTTAAATGGGACTTCTTCCAAGTGAATCCATTTAGAATCAGAGTGTTAATATCTCATAATTTCAAATTATTTGTTATGGCTATAATTTTGACATTAATACATGTGACCAGTAGGGGGCAATTAAACACAAGGTATTAGTACAGTGTTTTATTTACAACTGTAGTAGATTTCTGGAATTAAATACAGTCTATTTCTGTTCAAGGAAAGGGTTGAATTAATCTGCCGTTTTCAACTGAAATTAAATTGGTATGTAGTTGTGGTGCATGGAAAATCTGTTCCAAGACACTCCATCTAAAAAACAATGACCACATTTTCCTGAATACAGACTACTAACATACTTTTAATTTATTTTATAACATTCTTTTATCAAACCTACTCAATGAAAAAACTGTATACAGTCCACCTTTTTAAAAGCAGGGAGGGGAGGGAACCAATGTTGCAGGAGACAACCTACCTTTAGTCCATTTGAGTTAGAGCAGGAAAAATTATTTAAAAAAATCAATTTCCCATTCTAAGGATAGAAAAGGCAATGGAATTCATGTGCAAAATTATAGAGGTGTAAATTATTTTGCATATATCCTCATACCAAGAGGACTGGGGAAAAACAATTATGGGCATACAGATCCTGTAGATCACCTAATCAATGGCAACTTATCCCTACTTGTTCATATATACAGTGCAATTATTGCAGTTATTGGAGGGAGGGGCTGGATGAGAACACCAATGATGACTTGGCGCAGATGGTGAACACACAGTCAAAAATAATGATAATAACAATAACTAAATTGATAGGATAATTGCAAGTTTGGGAGGGGATTGCCTTGCTGTCCTTGAGACCCTTAAAAAAAAAAAAACTAGTCATGATGACAGCTTTGGTTGTGGGTAGGGAAACATAAGCCAACGTGGTGTAGTGGTTAGAGTGCTGGACTAGGACTGGGGAGACCTGAGTTCAAATCCCCATTCAGCCATGATATTTGCTGGGTAGCTCTGGGCCAGTCACTTCTCTCTCAGCCCAACCTACTTCACAGGGTTGTTGTGAAAGAGAAACTCAAGTATGTAGTACACCGCTCTGGGCTCCTTGGAGGAAGAGTGGGATATAAAATGTAAAACAGTGGTACATTTGTTGGTAACCTTCAGACTTGACTTCTGTAATGCACTCTATGTGGGGTTGCCTTTGTACGTAATCCGGAAACTTCAGTTGGTTCAGAATGCGGCGGCCAGGCTGGTCTCTGGGTCATCTCAGAGAGACCACATTACACCTCTGCTGATGGAGTTACACTGGCTGCCTATAGGTTTTCGGGCAAAATACAAAGTGCTAGTTATTATAACTTATAAAGCCCTAAACGGCTTAGGCCCTGGGTATTTGAGAGAATGTCTTCTTCATTTTGAGCCCCACCGTCCATTGCAGTCGTCTGTGGAGGTCCGTCTCCAGTTGCCGCCAGTTCGTCTGGTGGTCACATGGAGACGGGCCTTCTCGGTTGCTCTCCTGGGACTATGGAATGCGCTCCCTATTGAGATACAATCCTCCCCATCTTTGACAATTTAAAAAAAAAATTTAAAACCCATCTTTTTACTCAGGCTTTTTCAGCTTCTTGATAACTTATAGGTTCTAATTCTGTGATTGATTTTTAAATTGTTAGTTTTTATTTGTTTTTATCTCTTTTTATATGTGTTTTAACTGTTTTATATCATTGTGAACCATCCAGAGACGCGAGTTTGGGGCGGTATACAAGTGTGATAAACAAATAAATAACAATAACACTAATCACCACCACCATCAAAGACCTAGGGGGTAAATAAAATAAAAACAAAGTTACTGGCATAGATGTAGAAGAATAGATCGCAATGCTTCATCATAACACAGTTTACCACGGAATGTTGGATTGAATGAGTGATGATATTTGTCATCACTCATGACACAGCCAGTAACCAAAAGGTGCCATTGAGCCTCATGTAACCATATTCCATATGGCAATCACAATTGCTTTCTGGGAGAAGTGTGTTTTACCCTGGTATAAAATATGCAACAAGAAGTGCAGTTTCAAGGGGTGGGGGAAGAATTATGGAATGTGGTAAAAATGAGTTTCTGTTGTATTAGAAATGGATTGTGTGAGAAAACTCTTAGGAAGCAGATTAATAGTGTTGGTTAGAATATACATTAAAATTGATCAAAACCAAACTTCTGCACAAGCAGGATTCTGTAGACATAAACCAACTGTGACAAATCATCTTTTTATTTTTAACAGTGGTTGGTATATATATGGCCCTTCACCTTGGAGTGGCAGTACACTCAAGCATCTATGTGCATGGCTGTGATTGTGCAAATTCAGAATGTTTGTTTGTTTGTTTTTTTAATATATAGGAGGGTGTTCATGTGTACAGGAAATCACAGAGAGAAACAGGGACAAAGAAGTAACGTGGGAGATGTTGGGTGTACACATACCCTTTGTATTTCATCATCCAACATGGGGTACAGATTATATGAATAAGAAGGTATGATCAGTCTATCTTAAGGGTAAAAGGGGGGATCCCTGATCAGTGTAAACCGAAGTTATATGGGCTTTTATAGTTAGCATGTATATGTTTTTTGAGCCAGAGACAGGAAAAAATGTCGTCTTCCTGATTCTGCATGGTAAACAGAACATCTTCAGAAATATTTATTTATTTATTTATTTATTTATACCCTGCCCAAACTTACGTCTCTGGGCGGCTAACAACAATTAAAACACATATAAAAGTTAAAACAATACAATAATTTTTTTAAAAAATCAACAAACAGTATTTTTTAATTAAAAACCTGACGCTTGGGTAAAAAAACGGGTTTTCAAATGTTTTTTTAAAAATATCCATTAATAAGACTGGAAAAAGTATTGAGCACTAACTCGCTCCCTTCTCATCCCCCAGCAGTTCTGATTCAAAGAAGGCAGGCAACTTGGCAGTTGCAACTGCTCTCCTTGTCTGGCAGTCTCCTCACAGGGAAGATGTCCAGATCCAGCCTGCTGCTTCACACAGTGGACACTAGCCTAGCAGCCCTTCCGCACCAACAGTTGAGGTAGGACTTCCAACCTCTCAAGCTGAAGCCTCCATACACATTACCATTGATCACTCCGGTGCCAAGATCCACTGGGCAACAGAGACTCTGTCTCTGGAATCTAAGAGAATCTGCTTATATATGAGCACCCCAGCAGAGCACTTGCAAATAATCTCCCTGGTGCACTTTGAACATGTGAATTGCACACATGGTAAACAGGAAACATGTCAAAACAGGATCAAAAGGAGAGGCAGTCTTGAGAGAGTGCACCTTTCCTCTTCTTGGAAAGAAGTTGACTAGTCACACACAGGACACAGCCACAGTCTTTTACATTGAAATATGAAGGCAGAAGTGAAGCATGGACAGTAACAGAATAAACTGTGAAATAGGGATGTACATGAATTGTTTTTTTGCAATTTGATTCGAGGTTGAATCGAATCAGCCAGATTTGATTCAACCTCAAATCTGACCCCTCCAAATCAGGCCAGGTTCGATTCAACCTAGATTCAATTTGATTTGCATTGATTCGGGCCAAATTTAAAGGGCCAGGAGGCACCAGAGTGGGCAGGTTGGTAGTCCCTATTGCCTAATGGGTGCCAACTACCACCCAAACCCCAAAGGAATTGGGCAAAGGGGTGCTTTTAAAAAGGAATCATTGACTTTGGAGTGGGGTTTTTTCTGCCATAGGGAATAATGGGGATTCAAAGTGGTCACATTACTCCCCATAGATAGCGCCAAAGTGGTCCAAAGTGGGGTAGGGCACATTGGGTGCCAACTACCCCCAACCAACAAGCCAGTGGGGTACTCATTTTCTTTTAGGAATATTTAAAGTGTTTAGACCCTTTGGTGTGTTGTGACTTTTTCTCATAATGAATCCCTATGAAGATTCATTCATTACACACCAAAGAGTATAAATGGCCATAAACTGAGTACCCCACTGTCCTGTGGGTGGGTGGGGATTAGTGGCACCCCATGTGCCAACCACCCTCTAACGCACAAGGCAGTGGGGTGCTCAGTTCATTTTTTAGGAATTTTTGAAGTGTTTAGACCCTTTGATGTGTAATGAATCTTCATAGGGATTCCTTGTGAGAAAAAGTCACAACACACCTAAGAGTCTAAACACTTCAAAAATTCCTTTTAAAAAACTGGCTTGCCCCACTGGCTTGTGGGTTGGGGAGTAGTTGGCACCCAATGCATCCTACTCCCAACCTGCTTTGGACCACCTTGGCACTACCCATGGGGAACAATGGGGCCATTTTGAATCCCCATTATTCCCTATGGCATAAAAAAGAAAACCACATCAAATTCAACAATTCCTTAAAAAACAAAAATTCATCCCTTTGCCCGATCCCTTTGGGGTATGGGTGGTAGTTGGCACCCATGTTGGCACCCATGGGGCCCTACCACCCAACCCACTGTGGCACCCCTAGGAGCCACCGACAGGTGACAATGGGCTGTTTTTTGTCCCCATTGTCCCCTATGGGTGTAGCAAGCTGCCGCACACCCACTCACTGTGTCCCTCTTTCCCCACACAGAATGACAACAGCACAGCAAGCATTACACGGTGAAATACACAGCATCCAGAAGTGTTAATGTCCCCCACCCCTACCCCCATGCAGGATAACAAAAGAATTGCAACATGAAATACACAGGAATGACATCACATCCAACATGCAATAATCCACAGCATTCAGAATGGAATCCAACAGGAATAGCAAGCAACATAAAGAAAACCAACATGAAACCCAGTGTCCACAGCATCATAAGTGTTATCCCCTCCTCCCCCCCACACATAGAATGACCACCACATGCATTGCAACAAGCTGTTTGTGTGAGTGTGTTAAAAGAAACGGGGAACTCACCCTGAAGTCATCTTCTGCTGCAGTGATTCTCAATCCCAGACCTCCTCCTTTTCTGTCTTCAGCTGGAGTCCAGGGAACTGCTGCCTGTGCCGAGTAGTCCCTGGCATTACTCAACAGCCAGGGTTAGGGTAGCTGCTGGGCACACAGGGAGGGGAGCACCTAGCCACTCAAACCATTATAAATCAAAAGAGTTGAAGCAACAAGCACTGAACTGATCCAGCACAGATCAAAGAAGGAATCTCTTCCTCTCAGCACAGTCCTGAGTCCACCTTCAGTCCACTCCTTCAGCATCAGCAGACACAGACACTACAGCAGCAGTTCTCCTCTATCCACGAGGCAGAGGGAAATGGCTGCCTCAGGACACCCCTTAAGTTCATTCTTGAAAGTCCCTCCATCTGCCCCCCACCCTCCCTTGTCCCTCCCCACAGCCAATGCTACCACAGTTACCCCTGGCAACACAGGAATTGTAGGATAACAAGCCAATCAAGAAGCAAGAGGGGATCACCAACCAATTGTTACACACTGCAAGGAACCAACCAGAGTTGGCAGAGAAGCTCAGAGGGATATGATGCAATGGCAAAGGAAAACTTGAATCTCAAATCGATTCAAATTAAATTTCGGGAGTTTCAATTCGAGTTCTGTTTTGGCCAGGGGTGCCAGGACAGATTTGTTTCAAGCTTATATAAACCAAATTCGAGTTGAATTGATTCAACCTCGAAATGGTTTGCACATCCCTACTGTGAACTGCATTTTCAGTAGGCATAATATCATGCCACACATAGCTAGTGTGGATACACCTTTAATTGTACACATTTGAAATGTTCCTTTCCAAGCTATAGAATATATTTCCTGTGTGCTTAAGTTTTAGAATTCTATACAGAGTCAGCCCTACTAGTCATTCTGGAGACATTCTGGAGTTTTATGGTGTTCTCAGCAAAGTTTAGTTGCACATGCTAGCATATCTGTTTCAGAGAATGTTGAAAATAGACATTATGCAGATGTTAAAATTCAGAATATGGGCAATATATTTATTTACCAGGGTTTCCCACTCCAGAATAAATTCATCTTGCCTGAGTCATATTTCTCACTCAAAGTATCAAATGCCACAACAGCAAACTCCACAACGGAATACTTGCTCAACTGGAAAACTTCAATTAATTTTGAAGCACCTTTAATTACCATGATTGGTGATGTACTCCTCATACAGTTTTCTAATTCTCATGAACATTATTCAGTTAGTAATAATAATTGCTTTATACATATTTAAACAACTTCACAATAATTAAATAATTAAACAATATTACATGAGTCAAGGAAGTTATTCCATGAGCAAAAGAAACATATTGCTTTAACAAATTAAAATATAAAGTAGGATAGAATAGCTTTAAAAAACCACCCACAAAAACACAACCCTAAAGTGCTAATGAATAAGCAATTGAGAATTATTGATTCAAGATTTGATCTACTAAGGAAATTTGAAATCGGGACTATAGAAAAGTAGCAGGAAGGAAGTGCCAGCACCATAACATCTGATTACTTGTTCTTTCAGGATATGAAAGTCATGATTGGGATGGGCTACACCAAATTTTTGACAGTGTACATTTTCAAGGTGAAAGGGCACATTTTGGGGTGAGGTTTCATAACCTCCAATCATTTTCACCTTTTTGCATGGTATTAGCTGCCTGTTCATATCTGCTTCTTTCCCAGGTCTGCAGCTTTGATGCCATATTCAAAACAAAGGAACACCCCCCCCCAAAAAAAACCCCAACCCATCTTCAGTCTTCTTTCTGAAGCAATCCCAGCTCATCAGGGATCATATAGGCCAGGGGTTCCAAACTTGTGGTACTCAAGGTGTTGATGAACTACAACTCTCATCATCCCCAGTTATAATTTATTGTGGCTGGGGATGATAGGAGTTAAAGTTCAGGAACATCTCACGTACCACAGGTTGGAAACCAGGGGCGTACCATTAATAAGACAAAGGGAGACAAATGTCTCCTGGCCCACAGCCTCTGAGGGCCCCCCAAAACCAGTCCTTGCCCTCTCTCCAGTCCCGTAGCCAGGAGTGTGGGCAATAGTGGGCCTTGCCACCTCAAAAGTTTCTCTTTCCCCCCAGCTGAGCTGCAGGCCCCCCAAGCAAGTTCTCTGTGACTCCCAATTTCTCTTTTGTCAGTCAGGAGGAGAGCGGCTGCAGCAGCAGAGAAAGGAAAGGCTTAAAGTAGCCCTGTCTTTCTGCTGTAGCAGCAGCCATCTCTGATTGGTCCTCGTCTTGAGCTCCTCCCCCGCTCGGCAACTGAGTGCAGGATGGAGCCTAGCTGGGAGCTAGCTGTTCAAGTGGAAAGGAAAGTCAAACAAACAACCCTTATCTGTGTGTTTTTTGTGTGTGATT
Organism: Hemicordylus capensis; assembly: GCF_027244095.1. NCBI lineage: Eukaryota > Metazoa > Chordata > Lepidosauria > Squamata > Cordylidae > Hemicordylus > Hemicordylus capensis. The sequence continues at coordinate 314,611,949 of NC_069657.1, forward strand.
TGTCCCCCCGCCTGCTTCCAACATTTATGGTGTGTGTGTGTGTGTGTGTGTGTGTGTGTGTGTGTGTGTGTTTGTGTGTGAGAGAGAGAGAGAGAGAGATTCTATCCTCAATTGAAATCCTTCCTTTATGTGTCTCTGTGCCCCCCCCCAGCCCTTGTTTGTGCCTGAGCTATTTTTAACTTTTAAAAAAATGATTTAAAATGATTGGGTTCTTCCCACTAAGCCCTGATGTCCCATGTGATCTTCCCCTTGGAACTTGCAATGAGTCATTTTCCTCTCTTTGGAAAGGAAAGAGGGGGTGGCGGCAGGGGTGCTATTGATTATATATTCAATTGTTTTTCAACTAAACAAGTTCTCAAAAAAATGTTCCTTGCTCCCAGAATGGCTCACAATACTTGAGGGTTGGGGAAGAGTGGAACTAGCCTAGCATCCTGGATTGTTTACTAATTTTAAACTGTGGGTTGTCTGGATATCCCTTCACCTGCCTTTTCCAAATGAAAAATATTATTGTTGTTGTTGTTTTAAATCCCACCATTCTACAGCCCTGACAAAAAATGGTTAAGCTTGGAACAAAACCTTCCTTTGCAACCCACAGAAGGGGCGGAGAGTTGGTCTTGTGGTAGCAAGCCTACAAACTGGAACTATAATGAATCAGTTCAGGCAATTAGCTGAGAACCAATTTTTACAATAGCTAATAATCTGCTGACATTTTGTGCTATATAAGTCTTAAGTCAAAGACTTGTATTATATTGCTGGAGCTGGCTCAAGACCTTTCAGCTTAAATGGTCTGCATATTGAAAGACTGAGGAAATGATTCAGTTTAAAATAAAACTAAGTATTTCAGGCAAAATTGTTTGATTAACAGTAAGTGAATGTCTCCCTTAGTGACTGTCAAGAAAGGCTTCTTTAGGCCTATTGCTAGAATCTTCATACAGTCACTCTTGTGGGTCTAAAATTCCATTCTGCGGAGGCCAGGCAAACACATATGCCCTGCCTGTGTTTTTAACACCTGACCATTTGGGGTAATGACTGCCATCCTGACAGAATCTTGGATGTGAATGGAAAAACAATTATCTTCTTTGTCTGCATATTGCTGTAATGGATAAGTAATGGTTGAAGCCCTCCCCTCCATGCCCAAGAGTCCTTCCCACCTACACATAATCCTGTTATCGAAGGTTTTTCCTGTCTTCCTATATCTCTTAAGGCGTTAAGACAACTAGAGACAAATTTTTGTTTGAAGTTTTCTTTTAAGTATAAGAATAACCAAGAGAGTTCCAGAACATTTCCCCAATCTTTTTTCTTGGGAGAACAGACTGAGAGGTCCTGCTGAACCTGAGAGTAGATAAACTACTTTTGCTCTGGTGGGTGGCAAAGCACTACGACAATCACCGAATCCATCTTTATTTCAACTTCAAGAGTATTGGCCTCCTGAGCCAATAACACTTAAGACAAGAAAGTAAGTGTGAGTGCTTTATGCTTTTTGTTCATTTTATTTTAATCTTGACCTTTACTTGCCTGTAAACTCTATTTCTTTATTTTTTACAGTAATAAATTAAACTTTGTACTTTTTTTTTACTACAATACTGGAGTGCACTGGATTGGAGGATTGACTGGTGCCTTTAGCATCTTTAGGTCTTCTAGTTTAAGCTGCTTATGTTTCTGACTGATTTGTATTCATAGCCAGGCATGGCTGTTGGGGATGTTTTGAATATTAATACATAAGTGAAAAGTGCCCTTTATGCCCTTCCTGGGATCTGGTGTCAGTTCTTCTGTGCACTCTGGAGACGCAGAGGCCTAGCTCCTTTCATCTTCTTCTTCTTCTTCTTCCTGTGGATGGTAATGGCGTACCAGGACCGCGTGGTCCCACTAACGCCACCTACTGGAAGTTTAGTAAAAAGCTCAAGCGTTCAAACCAAAATAGATCTACAAATGTTCAAACAAATGAGACAACTTAAGAAAATTCCACAAGAGCGAGATAGCCAGTTTCCAACTCTGTCGATCCAGAAACAACTCCCGAATAGACCTACCGCTAAAACCAGCGGATTGAAGAAGAAAAAGAAAATCAACACGATAGCTCCTTTAATCACATTTGTTTTGGACCTATAAATCCTAGCAGCAGCACTGGCTTCCCATCAACATCCGTACTTATTATGGTGCTTGTTCCTATCTCCTGGTTTCAATCAGCAGCTGCACGCTGTTGTCGCCTCCTATCTGTGTGTAACCCCACTTCTTATCCAAGAAATGGGGTTTGGGGTTCAAATCTCTCTATTTTCTGAGACAGTGAAGCTATTCTCACAAACAGCCAAAACTAGGCTTGGGAAGCCCAGCTCAGTTTTTGCTATGCGTGAGAACCATAGTGGCAGCAAGCCCTCCTAAGTAGCCTGCTGCTTAACCCAAGTTTTTGGTGCAAATGCACCCCCAAATGAGGCTAACTGGTTGTGTGTCTGCCGTGGCTGCTTGCCACATTCAGGGGGGAGGGGGGCTACCCGTAGTGCACTGCACACTCATGGGTAGGGGTGTGCAGGGAACCGCGGAGCTGTGGTCCAGCACTGGGGTTGGGGTTTCCTTTAAGGGCGGGGGAGGGTTTACTTACCCCTCCCGCCGCTTTCCCCCCTCTGGCGCACGTATTTTCTTTAGTAATCGGGGCAGCAGGATACCTCCCTGCCGCCCCTTTCCCTGCTTGGCTGCAAAAGGCTTTAAGAAGCCTTTTGTGCATGCACACTTCTAAAATTGGGGCTCCGGGGGGTAGGGTACCACGCAGCAGCTCTTCCTTGTGCCTGAGCAAGGCGCGGGAGCACTGCAGGGAAGACGCTGCTCATCTTGGAAGGTGATCTGCCTGCCTGAGGAAGGGTAAGCAATTGTCTGCGGAGAGAGTGGGTCAAACCCACTCTCCCTGCAGACCTCCTTTTGGCGCTTCACACTGCTTGTGTGAAGCGCTCCAGTGTATTTCCACCAGTGACTGTGAGAAAGAAAAGTTCTAATGCAAAACTCAAAGGATTTATAAGCATTGGTGGGGGGGGAGAGAGAGATTCAGATACACACACACACGCATATGTAAATACACAAATTTGTTAAGTTCATGGAACAATAAACTTTAAATACCTGTTTACAAAATGGTACATATCATAAAACATACATACAATGATATCATAAGGCTATTCTACGATAGCTTCTCTTCCACAAAGTAGCATGTGGCTTAATAAAGAAAACCAAACCAAAGCAAACACAAACTCCCAGTCTTTTTCTTTTAAGATAATTGTCCCCAAAGCACTTTTCCACAGTTCGTATCACCCCTACAAGAGTTCTTGGCGTGCAGTTAAAATGAAGAAAACAGATATGCGATGGAGCTGATTGGGCTTGTCTACAGTCTTAAACTGGTGCACCACTTGTTTGAAGAGGAACCACAATAAAGAAGCAAGTTCATAAAACAGAGAGTTTCTAAATCTCCCTCTCAGTTCAGGAACTCTCTGCTTCTTGCTGGGTGAATCTCCAGAAGATATTAAGGACCTTCTGAGCATGCTCCACTACCAAGTAAGAAAGGGGAGGGGAGATCACTACACCCTTTAGTTGCCAAATTCAGGGAGCCTCTGCTCTATTGCTAATCCACACCATAAACTAACTGGTAGTAATGGTGAAAGTTGCATATGCACAGGAAATGTTGCAGAATCTTTGTGAGTAGATGTTTTCTAGGGCCTGGGTGGGAAGCTCAGAATGTTGCATGCTCTCTTCTATCACTGTTTCTGTTTTGGTCCAGCAAATCTCACAAGATCTTGACACCCCACATAAATACATATGATGTTTGTCTCCTGTAGTGTGTCGCTCAGCAAGAAAATGTATGTGTATTTATCATCTATCTTTATGGGTTGTCAGGATCTTCCATGACAGAAGAAATTAATCTGCCTACCAATGCTGCTTACCACCTGTACGTCCCCCAGGTCCACTGCTAGTGGTGCTGGAATGCATGCTGGGAACTAGAGGGCCCAATCCCACTGCCAGCCAGAGAAACAGAGCAGGTGGCAGGAACTGAGCTGAAAATCAGGGTCAGCAGTGGTGTGGAGTCATAGAGTGATGCACCGTTGGCATGTGTCTGAAGGTTCCGAGCTGATGCCAGCCCTAATGCACTTTCAGGCAGATGCTGGTGGTCCAGAACCCTGTGACTGCCACCACTGCTACCCCGGATCTGCAGCTCAGTCCCTGGCTGGCAGTGGGATTAGGCCCTCTACGTCCAAATGTGTTGTTCAGCACCACTACCAGTGGACCTGGTCTTATGGTAGCAAGCATAAATTGTCTTCTTTGCTAAGCAGGGTCTGACCTGCTTTGCATTTGAATGGGAGACTGCATGTGTGAGCATGTGTGAGACATTCCCCTTAGGGGATGTGGCTACTCTGGGAAGAGCATCTGTATGCTTGCATGCAGAAGGTCCCAAGTTCCCTCCCTGGCATCTCCACATAGGGCTGAGAGAGACTTCTGCCTGCAACCTTGGAGAAGTCACTGCCAGTCTGTGTAGACAATACTGAGCTAGATGGACCAATGGTCTGACTCAGTATAAGGCAGCTTCTTATGTTCCTTTGACCTAGGAACATAGGAAGCTGCTTTATACTGAGTCAGATCATTGGTCCATCTAGCTCTCCAGAGTTTCAGGCAGGAACCAGCGGGCAGCCTCAACAACACACTTCTCAGCACCAGTGCTGAGAGGTGCTGACATTTTTATTTCCCCACAATTTCTAGTTTAAGTGATGTTGGTCAGGAACATTGCGTTCTGTGGCAATTAAAATGGTGGCATTCCTTAGAGCCAGAGCTCAGAGGTATGCTGCCACTTCCACTCACCATCTGGTAGTCTCACGACCTGCTCACAGTCTGTCTTGAACTCTATTTGGAGTTGCCCAAACTTAAACTTTAATTCCCCCCCCGTTCTCTGAATATATTTAGTATATAATTTACTGCTTTAGCTTTAATTAGCAAGGCGTTCTGGTAAGAACTAATCTGCCTACTTTCCTTTCTTTTCCTTTGGACTAAATTTGGTCCAAATCAGTTAAGCAGTTCACAAGTTAGCCCACTTGTACCTCAAATGTTCATGTGTCCGCCATCTTGAATTGGGGTGGATGAGAGCACCACAAACTATGCAGTTGAGATGTCCCTTGTCTCACTCACAAATGCACCAAATTTGGTCCAAATCAGTTACGCGGTCCACAAGCTAGCCCACTTGCAAGTCAAATGTTCATGCACCCACCATCTTGAATTGGGGTAGATGACATCACCACAAAGTATGCCATTGATGTGTCCCTATGTGTCCCTACAGCTGTAGCAGATGTGGTTCAGATTGGTTAGGTGGTTCATAAGTTAGCCCAGTTATGCCTCAAACGTTCATGCATCACTGTCTTGAATGGGGTGGATGACATCATTACAAATGACGTACTTGAGCTATCCCTATGGATACCTGTAGCAAATTTGGTTCAAATCGGTTAGGCAGTTCACAAGTTAGCCCAATTGCACCTCAAATGTTCATGTGTCCACCATCTTGGATCAGGGTGGATGACATCATCACAAACTGCACGACTGAGGTGTCCCTATGTGTCACTCACTACAACTGTACCAAATTTGGTTCAGGCAGTTCATAAGTTAGCCCAGTTATGCTTGAAAAGTTCATGCATCCACTGTATGTTCATGAATCCTGTGAATGGGGTAGATGACATCATCACAAACTATGCCATTGAGGTGTCCCTATGTGTCCCTACAACAGTTTCAAATTTGGTTCAGATCTGGCGAGGTTTGATGCTTTACCATCTGCAGTTATTATTATTATTTACTTATTTAATTTATATATCTCCTAACTCCAAAGGCTCTAGGCGGTTCACAAAAGTGAACACAACAATGACAAAATAAAATAAACAGTTAACACAATTTAAAACATTCAGAGATTACTAAAAGCCTTTCGTAAGAACATAAGAACAGCCCTTCTGGATCAGGCCCAAGGCCCACCTACTCCAGCGTCCTGTTTCATACAATTGCCCACCAGGTGCCACTGGAAGCCTACAGGCAGGAATTGAGGGCATGACCTCTCTCCTGCTGTTACTCACTTGCAAATAGTACTCAGAGGCATCCTGCCTTTGAGGCTGGAGGTGGCCTATAGCCAACTAGTAGCCATTGATAGACCTCTCCTGCATGAAGTTATCTAAACCCCTCTTAAAGCCTTCCAGACTGTTGGCTGTCACCACATCTTGTGGCAGAGAATTCCACAAGTAGATTATGCGTTGTGTGAAAAAATACTTCCATTTGCTGGTCCTAAATTTCCCAGAAATCAATTTCATGGGATGACCCCTGGTTTTAGTGTTATGTGAGAGGGAGAAGAATTTCTTTCTATCCACTTTCTCCACACCATGCATGATTTTATAGACCTCTCTCATGTCTCCCCGCAGTCATCTTTTTTCTAAACTAAATAGCCCCAGGTGTTGTAGCCTTGCCTCATAAGGAAGGTGCTCTAGGCCCCTGATCATCTTGGTTTGTCCTCTTCTGCACCTTTTCAGTTCTACAATGTCCTTTTTTAGATGTGGTAGCCAGAATTGTATGCAGCACTCCAGGTGTGGCTGCACCATAGTTTTGTATAAGGGCATTATAATATTAGCAGTTTTATTTTCAATCCCTTTCCTAATGATCCCTAGCATGGAACTGGCCTTTTTCACAGCTGCCACACATTGAGTCGACACTTTCAACGAACTGTCCACCACGACCCCAAGATCCCTTTCCTGGTCAGTCACCAACAGCTCAGATCCCATCAGCGTATACTTGAAGCTGGGGTTTTTCATCCCAATGTGCATCACTTTACACGTGCCAACATTGAACTGCATTTGCTATTTTGTCACCCACTCACCTGGTTTGGAGAGATCCTTTTGGAGCTCCTCACAATCTGTTTTGGATTTCACTACCTGAAAGAGTTTGTTATCATCTGCAAATTGGGCCACATTGCTGCTTACCCCTACTTCCTTCCAGATCATTTATGAATAAATTTAAAAGCACTGGTCCCAGTACAGATCCTTGGGGGACCCCACTTCTTCATTGCCTCGATTGTGAAAACTCTCCATTTATCCCTACCTTCTGTTTCCTGTCCTTCAACCAGTTAGCAATCCACACATGTACCTATCCCCTTATCCCATGACTGAGAAGTTTTCTCAGGAGTCTTTGATGAGGAAGTTTGTTGAAAGTTTTTTAGAAGTCCAGGTATACTATGTCACCTTTATCCACATACTTGTTGACACTCTCAAAGAACTCCAAAAGGTTTGTGAGACAAGATTTACCTTTGCAGAAGCCATGCTGATTCTCTCCCAACAGGTCCTGTTGTTCTTAAAAATGTGTCTTGTTTGACTAACAAGCAGAAGATTGTCAGTTGGAATGCCTGCTGCTACTATATCGGGCAGCAGCGATGTAGGAAGATGTTGAAAGGCATAATCTCATACAGCGTGGGAGGAGGCAATGGCAAGCCTCTCCTGTATACTACCAAAGAAAACCACAGGGCCTCTACAATAATACCTCTATAATAATGATGCATCAATCAATTGATCAATCAAGTGCTGTCAAGTCAGTGTCAACTCTTAGCGACCACATAGATAGATGCATAGAAGGGAGAATTCCACCAAGCTCAGCTTCTCCTGTCATTGCTATACTGTGATGGGGAAAGCCGCACCTGGTGAAATTCCTCCTTTTACAGAGCTCTTACTAGTTCAGGGTTCCCCTCAAGGTCTGAACTTGGAAACTCTAAGAGGGCAGTGAGGTTTAAGGGACAACAACAGGGGAGATGAATATCACAAACTGATCCATTGTGAGGAGAGGTGAATTCTGAGTTAAACCAGCCCTACTGGACATAAGTGACTGGCGTGGCGGGCAATGGTGCCAGGATACATTCTCCTTCCCTCCATTAGTAGCAGCTCTGCTCTCGGAGAGGCACAAGTTTCACCTCCATCAAAGGAGGGTGGCCTAGTCTAGGCATCTCACCACCCTTTTTCTTTCTGAACTTCAGCCCACAGATATACCACACAGTTGGCCTTGGGCCACTTGGAACAATACATTGCATCTCCTAGGAGATGTTCTGTGGTCAGGAGAGCAATTCTACATACTACTTCAAAAAGCTGAAAACCCCAGGAATGAACAAAGAGTTGGTTAACAGGTGCTTGTTGCTAAGGAAACTGTAGCGCCAGGGTTGCCTTTAAAAAAAAGTTCTGCTCTAAATGGATGGCAATACTCTCTAAACGGCAGAGGTTGAAACCTAAGAGAATATGATAAAAGTTATTGGAGGTAATATAAGCGTGGGTTTTTTAGAAGCCATACTTACCTAAAGTTTTTTTTTCTGGGTGGAGGGAGGAACCTACCTCCCCCCACACTGTCTGGCAATATAACTAGTAATAGGCCAATATCTAACTTGGAAACTGGTTGCTCAGAAGCAATGGATGGCAGGAACTAGAACAATGCAGATATGGACAACTGATGCTCTTTTTTGCACCATTAGGGTCACAGAAGACAGTATCCCTTGGGGGGGGTGTAGGATGGAACACAGTATTTTTGCACCCACATTGGCACTTCCCCTCTGACCTGTAAGACCCATGCTCTTCCTACTAACTCCACATTTGCTGTATGGACAGGTGATGAGTTAACTGATTCAATGTTTTGTTCCACTTTTCTACCAAATGGCCCTCAAGGCAGCTCAACAAAACAAACAAATAAAAAAACCCTGCATCATAAATATCAAAAGTACAACAAATATAATAAAATAATAAAACAGCTGCAAGGTAGGCAATGCATAGCCACTCTGCCACTTATGTGTTTTGCTGCTCTGAATAAGCATACTTGAAATAGCTCTCTGTGCAAAAGATAGCTCTCCGTGCAAAAGATAGCTCTCCGTGCAAAAGTATAACATGATTAGGACCTTGCTGTAAGCACTCCTGCTGATTGCGGGCTTGTTGCAATATCCGTCTACCTCTACCCTGAGATCTTAGTGCAGCAGACAGAGGGCAGGTTCAGATGAACCACTGCAAGTAATTAGGGGGAACCTGAAAGTTCCCAGCAAGCCCGCCTTCCTGTCATGAACTTCTCAAAAGATACTTCTGCCTCTTTTTTATGTAGTCTGAACCCAGAAATGTTGGGTAGAGAATGCTGGGTTCCCTCCCCGCTCTGACATTTTCTGCCCAACTTCAGCACAGATGTTGGGTGAATGTTGGGTGATAGAGGGAACCCGACATTCTCCACCCAACATTTCTAGGTTCAGACAACACAAAAAGAAGTGGAAGTACCAACTTGGACTGTGAGCACATGCTCACTGGGAACGTTTAGTTCTCTCTTACTTGCAGCGGGTCGTCTGAACCCGCCCAGAGCTTCCACTTTGCAATCCCATGATCCTAGACCTGATTCCAATTGGCTGGCACAAGTATGAAAACCAACATCTCAAAATAATCAACATTTCCAGCCTTCACAGGGTACAAGAAAAGCTTGCAAAAGATGTATATTGCAGTGTATGTCCCAAAGATTTAAAAAACTCAGAAGGTATATTAAAAGAAAAACCAGGAGGAGAATTTTAAGCTATCTCATGTATTTAAGGATGTTACTCATGAGGATGCTAGTCATTCGGGAGCCACATATTTAAGTCCAATTAGTGTCTCCATAAGACACTTTATCCAGCCTATTGTGCTTAACAGCAGAGTGCCTAAAATGGAAAAAAATGTGATGTTTTGTTTCCTACCTTTTAAATGAAGACTTTTGGGTGAAATGTGGGCTAAACCACATTAATAATTGTAAGTATGGAACAACTAGTGGTGCTAATTGTCCTGGAATAAATTAATATGAGGCACAGTTGTTTGATCCTGCTAGTGTAAGTAGACTTATACATTTGGTACATTTACTATTGTGTATGTTACTATGGAAACCTGTCTATAAAGATGTAATCAGAAAACCTGGTACTGCATGCCAAGTTTTTATTTTCTTCCTTGCTTGGGGTAAAATGACATATTACAAGAAACATAAGGTTGCTGCTGTAAAGTGGAGATCCTTCTTTTCTTTACTTTTCTTTTCTGAATGACATATTGTACATTTTATATAGAGAAGACCCTCTTTCTGTAACATCTAGTACAATCTGGTATCTGGATACCCTCACCCTTTGTGTCTCCCTACCCCCAGCAACAAAAGCCAATGATGAGAGTCAGGAAAATCCACAGTATAATGATATTAGGTCATGGAGTACTACATATTATGGAGAAAGAAAGGTCAATACAGTATAGGCTTTGTCCTTATGCTGTGTAGTTCCACCCACAGAAAATTTCCACTGTTTTCTTCTCTGATCCCTGGCACAGTTCATGAAGGGTGTGCATCATTCACCTATTCTGTGCAGTTTGCTACCTTCTGTACTTCCCATCTCCCTTCATGTTTGTTTTGTCAGTCTTATTCCGATTGCATGCCCACTCAGCATAATGTTCAGTCCTGGCCTTTCCACTTGGAATTCTGTGTCCACTTGCTTTGAATAAACTTATGTCAGGGATGCGTATGGTGAAACAAAACAAAAAATGTGAAAAGGTACACTAATGGGGTCTGAGCTCAGCTGTCGGTGACTGACAGGAGAGAGATCTTGGGGTTGTGGTGGACAGCTCATTGGAAGTGTCAATTCAGTGTGTGTCAGCTGTGAAAAAGGCAAATTTCCTGCTAGGGATCATTAGGAAGGGTATTGAAAATAATAATGCCATTATACAAATCTGTGGTGCAGCCACATTTGGAGTTCTGGTCACCATATCTTAAGAAGGATTGTAGAATTGGAAAAAGGGCAGAAGAGGGCAACCAAGTTGATCAGGGGCCTGGAGCACCTTCCTTAGGGCAAGGCTAGTAGGCTACAGCATCTGGGGCTTTTTAGTTTGGAAAAGAGGCGACTATAGGGAGATATGACAGAGGTGTATAAAATTATGCCAGGAAAAGAGAGAGTGGACAGAGAGAAATTTTTCTCCCTCTCTCACAACAATAGAACAAGAGGTCATCCCATGATACTGAAGGCCAGGAAATTTAGGACCAACAAAAGGAAGTAACAAACTGAACTTGAATCCAGATAAGATGGAGGTACTGTTGGTCAGTAGGAGAGCCAATCGGGATGAGGAGATTTTACTGGTTCTGGATGGGGTTGTACTCCCCTTGAAGGAGCAAGTACGCAGCTTGGGGGTACTACTGGACCCGGCTCTGCTTTTGGAGGCTCAGGTGGAGGCGGTGGCCAGGGGTGCCTTTGCACGGCTTCGGCTGGTGCGCCAGTTGCGTCCCTTTCTCGAGAAGGCAGATCTGGCCACGGTTACCCACGCCTTAGTCACGTCGCGGCTGGATTACTGTAACACGCTCTACGTGGGGCTGCCCTTGAAGAATGTCCGGAAACTACAGCTAGTGCAAAACGCGGCAGCGAGGGTTCTATCCGGAGCTGCCCGTTGGGAACATATCACCCACATTTTGAAAGAGCTGCACTGGCTGCCGGTTTGTTTCCGGGTCCAATTCAAGGTGCTGGTTTTGACCTTTAAAGCCCTAAACGGTTTGGGCCCGGGGTATTTGAGGGACCGCCTGTTCCCAAGGGTTGCTGCCCGCTTGACTAGGACATTTGGGGGGGCCCTGCTCCGGGTGCCAACAATGAGGGAGGCCCGGCTGTCGTGCACTCGGGACAGGGCCTTCTCTGCTACTGCCCCTAGACTCTGGAATGCTCTCCCGGTGGCCATTCATTCCTCAGACTCCATCACAGTTTTTAGAAAGCTTTTAAAGACTTGGCTTTTTACCCAGGCTTTTACATAATCGTCTTTTACTGCTGTTCTTGTGTGTTTTTTCTGTTGTCTTGTTTTTATGCCTGTTTTTAGCTTGATGTTTTTACTGCTTTTTACTGTATGTTTTTAATTTTTGTAAACCGCCTTGGGGTTTTCTTTTAACGAAAGGCGGTATAAAAATGTAAAAATAAATAAATAGATAGATAGATAGATAGATAGAATAAAGTACTTCTTCACACAGGGAATAATTGATCTATGGAATTCTCTGCCACAGGATGTGGTGATGGCCACTAACTTGGATGGCTTTAAAAGGGGCTTAGACTAATTCATGGAGGACAGGTCTATCAATGGCTACTAGTGTGGAGGCTATAGGCCACCTCCAGCCTCAGAGGCAAGATTACCAGTTGCAGGGGAACAATAGCAGGAGAGAGGGGATGCCCTCACCTTTTGCCTGTGGGCTTCTTGGAGGCATCTGGAAGGCTACTGTATGAAATAGGATGTGGGACTATAGGCCTTAGGCCGTATCCAGCAGGGCTGTTCTTAAGTTCTAGGGATTTCTGAAGACTTCAGGTCAGTCCTGGAGAGTACGCTACCCCTAGGTGAAGCTGAGCAGGGACCAGAAAATGCATAGGGGCCAGTGTTCACTTTGAATAATGCTGGCTGTTGGCTGTTAACATACAGTCTGCTGTTATATATCTGTTTATCCTGTATGTCTCTTTTGACAAGACAGATGAGGCCCAGGCAAAACAAATGTACATTCTAATCTATGTTAAGTTTAGGGTTAGCAGTGGGGAGCCATTGGTTTTAAAGCCTACGCAAAGGTTCAGCCCAGCAACAAGAAGATAAGACAGGCAAATTTATCTAATCTACTGCCCCAAGTATTACAGCCTGCTTCCCCTGATTTGGAAAGACTGTTCCCTGTGACAGGGAAACGATAAGTTTTATGGTTTTATTCAGTCATAGATCCCTTCTTAAGTAAAGCTCTCAGCTTTTCTGAGGAGGGGTATCTGTGTATGGGAGCGGGGGCTAGGTTGTTGGCCCCATTGAAGAAACATCTCAGGTGAGGATGAAGTAGGGAGGAGCCCTGGAGATTGAGGTCCAAGACCGAAGAGAGTGCCAAAACATGTCTGTGTAGGGTGTTGTGGTGAAGGCCGATGTCTAAGTCCTCCTGCAAAAATGAAAGAACCTCTGGGATCCCAGCTGTGGTAGGTATGAAGCATTTTCTATGTGCCCACCTAGAGAAGGGCGACCAGGTGGCCTGATAGATACATAGGCACATAGGAAGCTGCCATATACTGAGTCAGACCATTGGTCCATCTAGCTCAGTATTGTCTGCACAGACTGGCAGTGGCTTCTCCAAGGTTGCAGGCGCAGGAATCTCTCTTAGCCCTATCTTGGAGAAGCCAGGGAGGGAACTTGGAACCTCAGATGCTCTTCCCAGAGCAGCTCCATCCCTGAGGGGAATATCTAGTGCTCACACATCAAGTCATACTTGCTACCACAGGACCAGCTCTCCTCTCCAGCTCTCCATATCATTGGTGGATGATCTTCTCGATGCGAGGATCGTATCCTGAACTGAGATATGGTATCTACTATCTTTCAGGAGTCAGAGCGTTAAATGTCCAAGCACAGAGTGGGAGCCATATTTGGTCCGGGTGTAGTACGGGTCCTTGGCAGAGAAGGTCTGGATGTAGCGGAAGAGATTAGGAGTCCCTGATGGAGAGCGCGACCAGATAAAAAAACCTGGATGTCTGGGCCAGTGCAGGGCAATGAGAATGACGGTTGCCTTTTCGCAAATGAGTTTTCAAATAACTTTGGCTATGATGGTGGAAATGTGTATAGGAGTCCTGGTGGAAATGAGTATAGGAGACCCGGAGGCCATGGGACCAGTAATGCATCTGTTGCCTCTGCTAGGGGAGACAGGAACCTGGTGAAGAGCCTCGGAAGTTGATGATTTGTTGGAGAGGCAAAACTGTCCACGCTTGGGAGGCCAAGCTTGGAAGTCATCAGGTCAAATACCTCTGGATGTAGTGACCATTCTTCCAGGTCTATGTTTTTCCGGCTTAGCCAGGCTGCCTTCTGGTTCTCCATCCCCTTGAGGTATTCTGCTGAGAGGGAAGCTAGATGAACCTCCGCCCAGGGGAAGAGAAGAGATGACTCCTTCATCAGAGCGCAGGATCTGGTGCCCCCTTGATTTGCCAGGTGAGATTTCACTGTCACATTGTCTGTGAGAACGTGCACATGTTGGTGATGAATTAGTGGCAAGAAGGATAATAGAGCCAGACAAGCCTTAGTTCCAGCCAGTTGATGATGTATGTTGTTTCATGAGGTGACCAGGTTCCCTGAGCGAACTGGTTGAGACAATGTGGCCCCATCCTGAAAAGCTGGCATCTGTGGTTATTGTTATTTTCTCTGGTAGTGCCAGGGGCAAGCCTAGGAGCATGCTGGGAGAAATCCATCACCAGAAGGTGCGACAAAACTCCTGAGGTATTGCAATAATCCTATGGACTTTGGTCATAATTTGGTCTTGGAAGGGAAGAAGGAGCCATTGGAGTGGTCAGGCATGCCATTGCGCCCAAGGTGTGCACTCCAGACATGAAATCAAGAGCTGTGCCAGAATCATGAGGTCCACTGATGAACTGTCTAGGAGAGGCCGTATCAAGGCTGCGATTTTCCGTCTGTGTTCAGGTGGTAGGGAGACTATGCACTGCTTGGTGTTGAAGAGAGCTCCCAAATGTTGGAGGGACTGTGATGGAACTAGATGGCTCTTCTGGAGGTTTACTACAAACCCATGTTAATGTAGGAGATGCAGGGTCTTCAGGATGTCCTGACTGGCCTGGAGAAAGGACAGGGAGTGGTTCAAGAAGTCATCCAGAAATGCATGAACATGAAGAGCTTTCACTCGCATGAGAGCAATCAGGGCCACCATGATTTTTCTGAAAACTTGTGGGGCCAATGATACTGAAAGACATCACGCTGTATTGAAAATATAGGCTGTTGTGGCAGAACCGGAGGGATTTGTGGTGGAGAGGATGGATTGGAACGTGGAGGCATGCTTCCAAAAGGTCGATGGAGGCCAAAAACTCCCATTTCATACTGCTTCCTTGATCATATGAAGCGACTCCATCCTGAAGTGTCTCTTCCGAATGAAGTGATTTAGGTTCAGATCCAGACCAGCCCTCCATGTTCCATCCTTTTTGGGGTCTTAAAAAATGATAGAATAGGTGCTGAAACCTCTCTTTGCTGCTGGAACCAGTTAGATTTCCTGGATTTGGGTTAAGTGTTGAATCACTAGAGACATCTGCAGCTTCTTCATCAGATTCTTGGATGTGGGGGTCGGGATGAAGGAATCTGGAGGAGGGAAAATGAATCCCAGAAGGAGGCTTTGTGAAACTGTCTCCCATACCCAAGCATCTGAGGTAGAGTGTTCCCAGACTGTTGAGAATCTTAGGAGCCAACCCCTGACCAGCAAGTAATCAGTTTGTGGGCGTGTTGGGGAGTGGGAGTGTTGGGTTGCCTGAACAGTTGGTTTCTGGGGTTCCCTCAATTTCACTGTTGCCACTGGGGGCACCAGGAGGATCTGAAACTGGAGTGGTATGGTCTGTTACTTCTGAAAGAATTGGAAGGTGTTCCAGAGAATGACCTGTAGGGACAACAATTATTAGATGTAGTTCTAAATGGTCTATGAAAATCCCTTCTGGTGGAAGGCATGGCCTTTTTCTTATCCTGTGTTTCTACGAGAACAGGCTCGAGGGAGTCCCTGAACAGTTTGGCTCCTGAGAGAGGAGGGGAGGTAAGGTTGAGTTTGGATTTAGGATCAACTCACCAGTTTTTTTCTAACTGACACCTTCTAACTGCTTCTGCTGCTGCAATGGATCTGGAAGATTGCTGAATGCAATCCAAACTTGAATTGGCCATGACAGCCACGGCCTTGGCTATCTTATTGATACCTTGTCTAAGCCTTTTGTTCTTGGGAGGTATGAGCTGAACCAATTCCTTAGCCCATAGCAGCGAGTCTCTGGTGAAAATGGAATTAGCGGTAGAGGCTCTCATGCCCAAAGACAAAGCATTGTGAACCTTGCAAAGAAGAAAGTCACATTTCTTATCCTCTGGTTCCTTCAGTTGTTCATCCCCATTCTTATTCATGAGTGCCCCAGAAACCAATTGGGCCACGGGGGCATATACAACAGGAAAGACCTACATAGCCATAACATCATTAGGAAGAGAATAAAGTTTTTTAGGTCAGGGAGCCGTGGGCTTAGCTGTGAAGGGTACCTTCCATTCTACAAGCATAGTATCTCTAAACAGGCTGGGGCAATACTAGTAGAGGAGGAGGAAGATGGAAATACTATCTTGTCCAAACCTGTTTGTTCTTGTGACACCGCCTTAGGAGAGACATCTTTAATGGCTCTCCTGGCTTTAGCCAGCAGGACCTCAAATTCTGTTGATGAAAATAGGCAAATTGGGTTTATTGTTTGAGAGTTTGACTCTTCTTCAGAAAGTTCCCTTCATCGGATTCAGACGATGACTGAGAAGAACCCAAGGGATGAGGTTCTGAAGCAGGCTTTTGAGGTATCACTGGAGGTGGGAGGGAAGGGAGAATAACCGGAACAAGAGGTGAGGTAGGAAGGTTTGGGTTCGGAATTGCAGGGATAGGAACAGGTTGAGGTCGGGAAGGTCTTTTAGGAGGGGGGAATCTTCTGGAGAAGGAGGAAGAGGTCTTTTGTTATGTCTGCATTTGTGGTGCCTGGGTAGAAAGTGTCCCTTTTCATTATGAGGAATGACCCTCCTGGTAGGGCTGGAGCCTTATGAAGAGGATAGGAAGACAGGTTTACAGGGGTGTTTGGGTGGCTGTGGTCCCAGGGAAGCAGGTGGTTGAAAGGTTAGGAATAGGGGCAGGAGGAGCAAAAGGGGACATAGTTTTCAACTCCCTCTGAATAAATTCCTTTAGCCAAAGTTCCATGTGTGGGGTAAAGGTATGAAAAGATTCAGTGTTCCCCGAAGGGATATTACTCACATCCCTTGAAGTTACAGAAGGTTGCTCAATAGGAGGTTGATTTGGCAGGGCAGGAGAATCTGGGAGATCTGAGTCTGCTGGAGTTGCTGGCTGGGATGTGGGGGCAATGACCGTTAAAACGGGTTCCCCCTCACCCTAATTGGTGCCAGATATCTTTGTTGCAGGTGTGAGTAAAGCGCCTGTCAAAATAGCTGCCTCATCTGCACCCTCTTGAATTTGCAAAATGGCAGGAGGGAGCCACCATGGTAAACGCTGTTGGCAAACAGCTTGAATGAGCAGTCGTTCGCTCAGCCTGGCAACCGGTGGTTTAGTTTTCTTTTTGCGTTTCTTTGAGTGTTCATGAGACTGCTTTAGCTTTTGAGACAGTTTGGAACTTCCCCCTTTTAGATGCCTCGACTACTTGGAGGCTTTTAGGGGGAATTTGGGGGGTTCCTGGTCAGGAATAGGGACAGAATACTCCAGAGTGGCAGCACCCAGTTTGCAGCATTCTCTGCATCGGTGAGGGAAAGAGAGCAGGAGCATTTTGAGCTGCGGGGGTGGGGTGGGGGGGGGAGATGCGGCTTTTCCTTTTGGCTTGGACACAGCTTTGCTCTCAGAATGGGGGCCCTCAGACAGGGAACCCCCCCAAAAAAGATTCCCGGTGTGGGCAAGCTCCATAAGGAGCTAGAGGGCATGGGAGGAAAAAACAAAAGTAAAATCCAACTAAATAAAATGTGGCCAATGGTCATCTTGAGTAACTTTAAAAGCGTTTGTCATTTTTTAGTCAAATAAAAGCAAAGCAACTCCCTTCCTACCTTTGCACACTGGAAGAAAAAAAGAGTGGGGAGAGGGGAGGGAAAATGACTAGCCTGAAAGCGAGTAGAGCAGAGCTCCTTCAATTAGATGTTTCCTGAGGTGAGACAGGAACGGAACTGGGGGGTTTGGCTCCTCTTACCTAGCTACCAGATATGAGTTTCTGCTTTGAATATCTACTTCCTGTTTTCCTGAGGCATGATGGGCACACAACCCATTGTTTAGGATGACCACAGACACTGGGGGGTGGGGGCAGAATCATGACTAACCACTATTGAAAGAGACAAGTTAGTCATGATTACTTTGTCACATTGATTTCAATAGGTGTTGGTCATGACTAACAGTCTGCTTCCTGCCCACTAAATACAGGGGTTCTCAGCCTTGGGTCCTCAAACACTGCTGGTCTACAACTCCCATCATCCTCAAGCTTTAAAGTGGAAGCAAATCCCATCACCACAACCAGTGCAGAATTCATACCCTTCTTTATGGTAACTTGGGGGCAACTTGGGGCGCAGTTGGCATCCCTCAGGGAGCTGGATTAGGCCCAGTTGCGGACCCTAGCTTCCAAGCTTAATAACTCCCTCCCTCTTCCCCACTGAACAGTTATTGCTAGTCAGGTCACAAAATGAATCACCATGCATTCCCAGTGAGTCTCTTCAAATGGCAATAGTAACTGATTAAGCTGTCATTTTCAGCAAGGACACAGATTAATATTTGTATATTCCTCCACTGTCATTTGATAGAGTACTGAACTTAGAAATGATCTCTTTAATATTGCAAATGGTGTAACAGACCCACTATAGACTGTCATTAGAGAGTGCATGACAGATTCAGTCACTCCCACCCCAGCTACTTAAGGCCATCCATTACTGTTGAAGCAGCAGATATTGAAAGTGTGCTTTGGGGCATCAGTTTGATGCTACCAGGAGGCCAGAATTTATGTACAGCGGGGACAGAAAGTGGCAAGATCTCTCATGCCTACCTATGCAAAGCTTTGACATTCATTATGCCTTTGCAATATACTCACAAGTTAAACATTTTATGCCTCTATATATTTTAATACCTGTTTGTGGAGAGGGGGGAAGCAGGATGAATCATGAGTGTTTTCTAAATACAGACAAATGTTAACTCTTTGTGTTCTCTCTCTCTCTCTCTCTCTCTCTCTCTCTCTCTCTCTCTCTCTCTCTCTCTCACACACACACACACACACACACACACACACACACACACACACGAATAACTGATGGTATTTATAGTTCAGGGAGAGAGCAGCTATTGATCCTTCACCCCAGGATACCTTGCGAAGATCTTTTTGCACCAACCATGATCTAACCTACTTAAGTCTTTAAAGCATCTCCTCCACTCCACTTTAAGATGGATACAAGCTGCAGACTGGCATGTTTACATCACTACTGTGCCAACTTCTTCCCCCACTTTTAAAGCCTCCTTTCTGCATGGAAGGTATCCATATGAGATCACCTTGCTGTCTGTGTGTGTCCCTGCCTATCAAGTTCGCAATGCCTACATCGATTTACACCCAATTTGGTACAGATGTTGTGCCACAAAGGGACACCTGAATGGCAGGGCTTGTGATGCACCCCAGTCAAAGATGGCAGGTGCACAACAAGTAGGCAGATTAATTCTCACCTGAACTGCTTGTTCTGTTTTTGGTTTTGTTTTAGTGAACATCCAGCTTCAAGAACTTCTTTGATGATTTCAGAAGTATTCTCATTATTTTTATAGTTGACCCTCGGGAAGGTATTACATGAATGTTGCTTTTGCATTTTTTCACCTGGGTCAGGAGAAATTCTTCCTGCAATTTTTGTATTACCCATAAATTCACTCATCCATTTGAGACACGAGCTGTAGAAGTGGTAACAGTATCAGGGCTGAGTAGCCAGGGTTTCTTTTCTAGGTTGTAGATTCCAATTCTTCCTGTGGGCTTTTGTAGTATCTGTTAGCTTAATAGTAAAAGGAGGCAGGAACACACTTTTATTAAACCAATATTAATAAAAGACAGCATCCAGACTAGTTAATTATTGCTAAACATAACTGAAATGAATAAGACAAGCTAAGCATGACTGACATTAAATGCCCTCAAGTCGGTGTCGACTCTTAGTGACCACATAGAGAGATTCTCTCCAGGAGGATCTGTCTTCAACTTGGCTTTTCAGGTCTCCCAGTGGTGCATTCATTGCTGTCATAATCGAGTCCATCCACCTTGCTGCTGGTCATCCTCTTCTTCTCTTTCCTTCAACTTTCCCCAGCATTATAGACTTCTCAAGGGAGCTGAGTCTTCACATAATGTATCCAAAGTAGGATAGTTTGAGCCTGTCACTTATGACAGACACGGGTGGATTAAGCTTTTTGCCACCCATAGGCAAAAAGGCTTTTGCCGCCCTTTTACCTTAAACAAAAAAGTTTTCCTTTTTAAAAAAATAAGGTGGGGGGGGCCTTTTTCCTCACCTACACCACCCTTGCTGCAGCAGCCGCTGCCCACAGAGAGAAGTGACAAAATTTGAGGAGGGGCAAAATTTGACCGTAGGAGGAGGAGGGGCAAAAAAGACCGTAGGCAAATGTCTACTCTCCCTCTCCATTAATCCACCGCTAGACTGACATAAGTTTCATTAATGTCAGTGGCTGACATCCTGACTAAATTTGCTAGATGGAATCCTGTTGAAATGCAGTGGTCCTTAGAGTAACTCCTGAGTAGTACTACTGAGTAATTTAGTCAGTATGCCAGCCAATGGGACTTAGTCATGACTAACTTAGTCTGGATGCTGCCTAATTACAAATAACAATACTGCCCAGTTAGCAGTGGGTTTCATTAATTAGTGAAATGTCCACCTGTTGAGGTATCGGCCTTACACCCAAATCGCTTGTTCCAGGGAGATAATAGGATTCTAGCAACTCATGTCTCTCCCTATAGTTCCTTAGTAATACATAGCTGGAAAAAATGTGTGGTCTGGTGTCATTAGCCAACACAGGGCACAAGGCAATGCCAGCATTCCTGATTGACCTGCACTGCTGTGCATGCGGAAGCCAGCTCTGGCATTGTTGTGCAAGAGTTTATTTGCACGATTACAACAGCACATCTGCACTTGTGCCACACTACTTACCCTGCACACATTACTGACTCCCTATAAACTGTAACTTGTGTAACCTGCTTCTATGATTAGCTGCTCAACAGCAGCAAAAAATCACATTCAAAATGTAAATAGCAAAGCATCCAGAAGGGGGAGCAGTCTCACGAAAACTAACAACTAACTAAAAACTAACCCTCAAAACCAGCAACCTTTTTACGCCGGACTTAAAACGTTCTATCAATAAATCGCAGTGATTAAATCTGAAACAAGGCTTCGGAAATGTGACCAGCACCCTGCTGTCAGCGTAGGGACTGTAGTGTCACAACACAAGAAGTGTGGAAGCACACTTTAGAGATACGCTGTGACCCCATTGCAGGGTCTAATCAGGAAAGCTCCCTGCATAAAGTCTTTTATTAATTTCAACCATATTTTCAATGACATGATGCAAACATTACTTTGTTTAAGAGCAGAATTATTTTTCATAAATGAGACAGCTGGGAGTTAATTTATTCTAGGAAAGGCTATTGTAGCTATAAAACTACAAGTTCTTTCGAACTGCATGAGTCACTGTATTTTTATATATCCCCTGCTGCCTTATCTATAGGCCAGAGCTGAAAACACATTTGAAGGCAGAA
Organism: Hemicordylus capensis; assembly: GCF_027244095.1. Lineage (NCBI taxonomy): Eukaryota > Metazoa > Chordata > Lepidosauria > Squamata > Cordylidae > Hemicordylus > Hemicordylus capensis. The sequence goes on from NC_069657.1 coordinate 314,633,238, forward strand.
CAGTATTTCAACAGAAAAACAATTGGCTCTGGTCACATGCCAGACATCTGTTGTTAGATTTCATGACAGTTGATTATAAGATCCATATACGTAACTGGGATGGAAGCAGAGTGGGTTGTGTTGGTGTCTGACTATTTTTTAAAGCCCCAACATAGTAAATGTGATATGAATTTAAAATCTATCCTTCTACCTACCTGCCTGCCTACCTGCTTACCTATCACATTTGCATCTCACTCTTCCTACAGGGAGCCCAGAACAGTGTACATGGTTGTTTATCCCCACAACAACCCTGTGAGGTAGGCTAGGCTGAGAGATAAGTGACTAACCCAGAGTCATCCAGTGACTTTCATGGCTGAACAGAGATTTGAACTCAGGTCTCCTTGGTCCTAGTCCAACACTCTGACCACGACATGACACTTTCCCCCTCCTTGAAGTAAATTTTGGAGTTATCTCTTGGTGAAAACCTGACTGTTAATTATGATATTTCCATCATGGCACTTTGGGTGGCTCATGGGGGGTTCCCAGGCAAGCACATCCATCTAGGTACTGACTAGACCCTGACTGGCTTAGCTTTAATAAGGTGGCTGTATTATGTACCTTCAGACCATTGCTGGATTTCAGTCTTCTGAATGGGTGAACATATGTTCTGACTGCACCCTCAGATCTGTTAAGCAGACTTGCGTTTTGAGTCTTGCCGATTTTGCAATGCTTTGCACAGGATTCAGTTACATGGATTTCTGAAAATTAGACGGTTGCAAAATGGTGCAGGCCGACTGCTCAATTTGTGAACCATCAAGCTGATCACGGCCTGCTAGCCATGTATTGTAACCTCACTAGGGACTTGAAAGCCCCCTCCTCCATTCTTGCATTCCCAGGCAAGTCGCAACCATGGAGTGCCCCAAGTGGGCTACCTTATTTATCTAGTGGGCAGCTTTCAGCCTGGAAGGTCACAAGTGGTTCAGGCCTCATGCAGGGCCAGCTCAACTTTTCAGGCAAACGAGGCAGCTGCCTGGGGTTAACAACAATCCAAGGAGAACCACCCACTGTACCTGCAGTATCACAAAAAGTGAGCCTTTCAGCCTGCTTCAGGAATGGCCAGCTCCTTGCACCCATTCAGTGCACCCAAGAATCCTCTGTGGGACAACATGAGATATAAAAATTGCCCTCTAAGTTCATGAGACGATGGATGCCCTTCCCCAACTGCTACACTGCTCTGTAGTACTTGGGGCAGAGAAAGAAATTTGAGCTAGCCCTAGGATGGTCTCTGCGGCTCTAGTCCTGCTACTTATCTTCATTATTCAAAGATACCTTGTTAAGAAAACTAGTCTTGGAACCGATCATCACCTCTCCGTATCTAATCAGAGGAATCTATGAAGAATCAAGCTATGTGTGATTGAGTGGAGGACTTTTAGTCTTGGCATGACTTGGGAACAAACATTTATGTTTTTCTGCATCTTCCATCATCTGCCCCCTCCCCCCACCCGCCTTGTTCTGCTAACTTGCATCTTTTCATTTCCTTGTTTTATATGTATTGCTTTATGTACCATGCCTCTTTTTCTCAGACTTCGTGAACAACATGGCTGGAGTCCATTGAACCAGGAATACAATCTGTAGAAATGAACATATTGTTAGGGAGGATCAAAGGTTCCCAGACTTTCGGTTCCCCATCGGCCTGCACTCTCATGAAGTAAGTCGTCCAAAAAAAGGGGCCCCAACTTGTGTGGGGCCCCCATTCTCTCAGGTGGATAATAGAACTTCTACTACACAGCAACCCCCTCCTCTCCAGGCAAGCCTTTCATGCACCCAAATGAGAATTTGCCATTCCATGTGTCCGGGCAGTGCCGGGTGGGCAGACTAGGGAAATACCGGGACTGGGGATAGATCTTCACTCTCTTTCAAATTTCCCGGGTTTGTACCCATGTTGTGGCATATGCAGATCTGCCACTGTGGGGAATCGCAGGAGAGGGGAGCCCCAATTAGCAGTGAACCTAGGAGAGTAGGGATGCCATTCCGGGCAAAAATAAAGATCGATGCATTCCAATGGGCAGCCAGACTGGCAGAGGGCCTGCTTGGGCTGCTTCTTTGCGGCAGTCACCAAGACATGGAGAGGAATTGTTACCCAGATAGGCATTAACAGAGTTGCCAGGGTGCCCATCCCTACAGCTTGCTTGTGTAGCGCAACCAGGCTGGATGGCATCTGCCATCTGACCTGCATGAGTGTCTCGATGGCCTTACACTCTCACAAGAGATCCGTCTTTGGGAGAAGGGGCATCATCACACATTATTAGCAATTCTGCCCAGTCCCTGCACTCCCCAAGGCAGTTCTTCTCATGAGTAGTGCATGGGTGTCTCCATGGCCTTTCACTCTCAGGAGAGAGCGGTCTGCTCCACAGTAGCAGCATCACACAGGAAGAGTCTCTCCATTAACTGGAGGCATAGCTGCTCCTGCTGGACAGTTTTTCTCATGAGTAACACCACAGAATGCACAATTGAATCCAAGGGCCTTTTAATGTACAAAGAACAGAGCTGTGCCATTCAAAATGTCCTGTATGGGGCTGCTTTTTAAACCCATCCCCAGGTATCGCTGCATGTTATCTTTGCTGTGATCTAAGGAGGTTGCCCAGTTTATGTTTCCATTGTGACTGGATGTTGTTTGTTGTTGTTGTTGTTATTGTTATTATTAATTCGATTTCTATACCGCCCTTCCAAAAATGGCTCAGGGCGGTTTACAAAGAGATAACAAACAAATAAGATGGCTCCCTGTCCCCAAAGGGCTCACATTCTAAAAAGAAACATAAGACACACACCAGCAACAGTCACTGGAAGTACTGTGCTGGGGGTGGATAGGGCCAGTTACTCTCCCCCTGCTAAATAAAGAGAATCACCACGGTAAAAGGTGCCTCTTTGCCCAGTTAGCAGGGATGTGCTTGTGAACATATGTCTTAATCAATTCATTTTCGGAGAGCAAAACACATAGTGCCTATCTTGCCACCCTGTTCTCTTTCTCTTCTGATTGCCAGAAGGGGGTGGGGGGCAAGTGACACAGTGGGAAGCAGGCTTTCCCCCGTGTGACTCTTCCTTTTGACAGGCTTAGAAGCTTGGGATGGGACATAGCGGTGTCCCTGTTGCCAGGCAATGGCTTCAGTGGCTTGGAGACAGGGGGCATGGCAAGTGCTTGGAGACATGGCCATCGAGAAATGTGGCAGGCATACAGCAGGCACATTCCTGGATGGGTCTGGGCCACTGTCTCTACATTTCAGTTCCAGAAACAGCATGAAACCATGGTTATGGTGGCGTCTGTATTCGAATGTAACACTGCCACCTCCAAAACTCAGGTTGGAGCAATGAACCTCACTACAAACCAAAGGTTCAAATTGGAGTTTAGCGAGGGAAACTGCAGGTCACTTTGGGTGTGAAACCATAGTTTCACATGTTCTGATGTACAGGGATTCCAACCTTTGCCCCATTTAACTGTGGCTTGGTATTACATGCGAATGGGGCCATTGATTCAAAACCCACTCTGCCAATTCTCTCTGTTGTAAAAGGAACAAAGACTAGGACTGTAATCCTGTGCACACACTGACTTCCTTGGGAATATTCCTCATTGAATGCAATGAGACCTAGCTTCAACTAGCCATGGATAAGAGCAGGCTACATTTGATAGTCTTTAAGGTGCACCAAGTATGTGATAACTATCTTTATCGTTCCCAATGTGGGGCGGTATGTCACAGCTGCAATGTCTCACAACTTTGGAGGCATGGAGCAGCCTCTACCTTTGCAAGCTGCATGGATGGGCTCTTGGCTATCTCAGAAACAGCAAGGGCACAATCTTCTTGGATGGGTAAGTTGCTGCACAGTATGTCAGCCTTTATTTGTAACTCCGTCCTAGTACATTTGACATTCTTTAAAAACAGTTGCAGTATCCCTTGACTTGACTATTAACCTGCTATAGGTCATTCTGAGTTAATGTGAAATATTGTTCCATTATGTCCCTGTAGTGGATTATAGCCTTTGTCTCAGAGCAAACCCATGTGAGGGAGAGAAATGTTGACTCATCCCTGCAGGGCTTTCTGGCAAAGGCTGTTCCTAAAACATTCCTGTATCTCTGGTATTTTCAAAAATGGCTGCCCCCCCCCCTTTGTCTCAGAATTTGACCCTCCCTGGGCTTGGGGTGGAAATCCCAGGGAACTCTCCTTCTTTTGCTATGGGAAAAATACTCAAAAATCTTCCATGTGCAAGCCTACACATGGTGAGAAAACTGTTAGATTGTTGACTGTCTGAGGTGTGTGTGCACCAGAATGAGACCCCCTTCCAGCCTCCCCTTTCCTGAGTCAAAAATCTACTCAGAAAGGCTTGTAAAATGCAAAGAACAAAAAGGGGAAAAAACTTTATTCAAATGCTACAGATTGCTTCAGTCTGAGGCTCCCTCAGCTTTTAGTTACAGGTAAAAATACTCAGTGTTCACAAGAATACTTCAAAAAGCACCCCAGTTGAAAGGAACAAGGATGTAGGAAAATACAAAAACATATTTAAAAGCTTACAGAGTCTTCTGCAATGCCCTGGTTGTATCAGAAATATGCAACACACACAAAAAAGAAACCAAAAATCTGATGCAAAGTCTGACTAAACAAACTCCCTAGACTAAACCTCCCGAAGCCAAAAGCCCTGGCTTCATTGCCTTGAATTCACCCAAACTCTGGGAGAGGATTCAAGTTTTCTGCCTTCCTGGCTTCCCTGGAACCTGCAGAGGTCATTCCATGAGAGAAATCTCCAGGCTATCTTTTGACCATGAGGGAGCAAAACTCCATTGCTCCTCACTGAGTCTTTCCACCCATGCTTCTCCATGCACCTCCAGCCTGCTTCATATCACAAAGGAACTTTCTCTTCTTCCTCATGGTTCTCTAGCTCCCACCCACCTGATGTGCTGATTTACTGAACCTTGGAGTTCACCAGCCTGTCAGTCAGGACAGGGTTCACTTCCGGTTTACTCTTTAGGGGAGGAGGAGTGGCTGGTTACTACAGTCCCTCTGTGTCATTAGATTTTACATGATGCATTTTGTTACTGCCCTTTCAAAGAGATTTTTGTTTTCTCTTTTCAAAGAGATAAGCCTGTTTGTGTCTTTTTAAAAAAAAAAACCAAAAGGCCATAGGAACTGCTCAACCAATTAACTTCCACTAGGTGTCAGTTAAAAGCCCATGGGAAGTAGGCAATATTTTATTCTGTTCAGTTTAAGAAAAAGTGTGTCTCGGACTTAGCATTCTGATTCTTCACATTCACCTGCTCAGCCCATCAGAGCAGCTAAGTCATCCTTAATCTGGGATACCATGAGACCTTTCTGCCAAGGCCCACGGTAGCATCAGCCAATGGGGACATGCAAAAAGAAGGAGACTGTAGCAAAGAATTCCCTGAAACAACACAGCTTCTAAATCTCTGACCACTGGAACCACTCAGGAGGCTTTGTCACAGTAGAAAAGGAGGTGTGGCCAACATTTACCCAATGTGTGGTGTCCAAAGGTCATTCAGTGACAGACACGTAACTATAGGGGGGCAGGCAGGGCACGTGCCCTGGGCGCCACTTTGGTGGGTCACGTGGGGGGGCGCCAAAAAGTGCCATGACTCCCCCCCCCTGTAAAAAAAAATTTTTTTTACAGCTGCACGCCCTCGCTGCTACCTGTGCGCTGGCCGGCGGGTGGCCCGACGGAGTCATCGTGTGCCCCCTGGATGGCTTGTGGGGAGTGAGCACACAGCGTGGCGGTGGCGGGCGGTGGCGGATCGCCGAGTACAGAGTGACGCCGAGGCCTGCTGTCTGGCCCGGCGTCGCTCGCTTCCCAACTGCAAGGCGGTGGCGGGCTGCGGCGGATCGCCAAGGACAGAGCGACGCCGAGGCCTGCCGTCTGGCCCGGCGTCGCTTCCCAACTGCACAGGCGCGCCTCGCAGTTGGGAAGCGACGCCGGGCCAGACGGCAGGCCTCGGCATCACTCTGTACTCGGCGATCTGCCGCCGCCCGCCGCCGCGACACTGCGTGCTCACTCCCCACAAGCCATCCCAGGGGGCACACGATGACTCCATCAGGCCGCCTGCCGGCCAGGGCGCAGGTATAGGGTTAGGGGGCGGGGGGCGCAATTTCAGAGGCAGAGCTTGCCCTGGGCGCCGTTTTCTCCAGTTACGCCTCTGTTCAGTGATCCTTATTTTGGGGATGCCACAGTACTGCAATAGCAAATCCATAAAGCTGAAGGCAAATGTCCTGTCCCACAACCAGGAACCCACAAGGGACGGCAGTCAAGATTATAGAATCATGGAGAGCTGCAAATGAGCAACTTGCTCTGACAAGGGCCAGAGGTCTTAAGTACCTTCAAGCTCATACAGACACTCCCAGGCTCTGCCTTCTTGCTTGAAGAGTAGAGAGGTTTAAAGGGGCAGTCCTCTGTGGCCTGGAGTTTAGCATTTTTCCTCCACTCCATCATCCCTCCTGACCCATTGCTGGTGCTGAAGTGCAGGCTTGGGGACAAACATGAGAAGAGGCTGCTTCGTGGTGCATGCTCAGGCTCAGGGAGTACCAGTTCTGGGGTCTCTGATTCCTGAGCCTCCCAGCTAGCAGGCTCCAGCTTGGTGCCAGGTCTTGGAGCTTGGCCTAGGGCTGGCGTCTCCAGCCTGATTGCACCCCCACGTCAGGGTTAGACTCCATGTTACTGTTCAGGGTTAGGGGCATGAAAACCGATATGAAACTGTACGATGCTTAGGAGACCAGTGAAGGTGACGGATCTTCCCTTTTACTTGGAGCAGAGTGCTTCTTTAACAGTTGAAATGGCGCCATAGGAGAAGGCTGTCCCTTACAAGCACAATCAAAGTCAGTGCAACATTGGAAAGTGTGTCTGATTGTGTGTGTGTGTATGTAAGTATGTGTGTGTGACTGAACTCAGACAGAGGCAGAATAACAAATACATTTCATCTGTGTTCAGATGCAATTGGATGGAGTTCCAATTCACTCAACAGAGGGAGACAAGAGGCACATACATGGATGGAACTCCCCTGTTTACTATAACGGGAGCACTTCTGGGCAGAGGAGCTCTGTGTGTACTCTCCATACTGTGCCCAATACCCCTTTTGGACTGGGACAAAAGAGTTTCCTCTCTTCAGTGCTGTAATAGTCAAATCCCAAAGAAATTGAATGGTAACGTCTAGTACAAATGGGGAGCTGAGCAGAAGAGCTTAATCTGAGTGATGGCTTTAAGAGGGTTTCGCCTCAGAAGCTGTCTTAATGCCAGCACGTACAGCTGTGAAACACATCGGCAAGCACAGGAAGCCGCCTCTATTCCAAGTCAGACCATTCAGCTGGCTGGCAGTGGCTCCCCAGAGTTTCAGATGAGGGCCTTTCCTAGCCTTACCTAGAGATGCCAAGGAGTGAAGTGGGGACTGCCTGTGTACAAAACACCTGCTCTTACCACTGAGCTATGTCCCCTCCCCCAACAGCCTTGCTGGATCAAACTTAACACCCAACTCCAGCATCTTCTTTCCCACAGTGAACTACCAAATGCCTCCGGCGGGAAGCTCACCAGCCTTCCTACCCAGCTGTTGGGCTTCCTGGAAGGGAGTGGTGGTGCTCTTCTGTGATCGGAACTGGCACGTATGAAGACATAATAAAGAAAAGAATGCCTTAGGGAGAGAATGTGCAAAGTTACTTGCTTTCATCTCCAGTCTGTGGAGACTCGCTGCAATCACTCACAGTGAGTCTCCACACCCTGAGAAGGATAGAAAGGTTTCCAAGTTGGAAGGCATGTGTATTTCCCTGCAGGATAATCAGGATTTTAAGGATGTTTTTTTAAAATCAGGGGAATGGCTTGGGGAAATGGGAACCCCCTCTCCCAGCATCGCTGTCCTAATACGATTCACATAAACACACCCTTGCATGACTGCTATTAACTGGTTGGTAAACTGTGGGAGATCTTGATTATAGATTTTTCACACTATTATTTCTCTGTGTAAACCGCCCTGAGCCATTTTTGGAAGGGTGGTATAGAAATCAATCAAATAAATAAATAAATAAATAGTTGGTCCTCAAGCCTCTGCCCAATAGGATGCCAAGCCACTCCATAAAAGATATGAATAAATAATTCTCTTATCTTGGCTTGCTGGATTCTGTGGTCAAAGAACAGCCAGAAGATAGAGTGATTGCCCACTGTGCTAAGGGATCTGTGTGATCAATGCAAAAAATAACAAGCCTATCTGAACAAGTTAAGAAGTGAATGAGTTAAGCACTTAACATTGTGCAGTTCTTTGCATTCACAGAGCACAAGGCTAGGGAGCTTTCCTCTTAGTCAGGGCTGCACAACTCAAATGCCCTAGTGGGCCAGAACCATCCACAACTTGGCATGCAGGAGCCAAAGTCAATTTTAGCACATTACATTAAAATCAAAATTATTATTAGCTACTTGTGGATCTATTCCCCCATCAATGGACCCATAGTTTCAACCAAGGATAGTGGCCAGAGAAAAGGTCCTCTCCCTGCTCAATCAGTGCAGTGCATTGATTGAGTGCATGTCAGCGCGGGGGGAGCAACAGCGCGAGCGAGAGAGGCGCGGGGGGAGCGACAGCGCGAGCGAGAGAGGCGCGGGGGGAGCGACAGCGCGAGCAAGAGAGGCGCGGGGGAGCGACAGCGCGAGCGAGAGAGGCGCGGGGGGAGCGACAGCGCGAGCGAGAGAGGCGCGGGGGAGCGACAGCGCGAGCGAGAGAGGCGCGGGGGAGCGACAGCGCGAGTGAGAGAGGCGCGGGGGAGCGACAGCGCGAGCGAGAGAGGCGCGGGGGGAGCGACAGCGCGAGTGAGAGCGGCAGTGTGGGGTGGGCAGAGCGAGCGAGAGAGCTGTGGGATGACCAGCCAAACAAATTCTCCCAACTAACTCCCAAAAGGAAGTGAACTACCACACAGATGCTCTGTGCGGGTTCAGCTAGTACTTTATTATTACAGCCAGATCCCAGTAAACAATATTATTTATTTGTTTGTTTATCTATCATATTTTTATACCACCTGATATGTACATCTCTAGGCAGGGATCATTAACCAATGCAAAATGAACACTCATATCACCTTGGGCAATAGTGTCCTTCTGAGAATGTAAGCTTTCACCATCTAAGTCCTCACAGTGATCCTTGTAACAGTGTTCTAGAATCCATAATAATCAATCCGTTCCACCCAGTTATCACAATCAGCTTATCAAGTAACATATCAGAATGTTCCATGTTTCTCTATTACTAGGAGCTAGTTCACATGTAATCTAAAGTGGCTGACATAGGTCTCACTGTAGCATCAGAGCAGGTACGCACAGAAGATTGCAGCAGCTAATAATATGTGAATTGGTGGTCAGTGGTGACCATCCGAGTCTATTTCCTCATCTCCTTATCACCCTCCCAAGATGCTTCCACATCACAGAAGAAGGGAGGCAATGTGGAGGAAGAGTACTGGAACTTGTGCTGGAAATTATTCTTGCATTAATAACACTAATCAAATTTCTAATTCTTATACAGAACTAACAGAACAGAACTAGCTTCACATAGAGAGGCATTCTTGGTAACTTCCACATTCATCTAGCTTCTAGTTTCTCCTGGGAATTTGTCAGAGTTCTACCCAGGGGCATAATTAGGGAAAATGGCGCCTAGGGCAAGCACTGAAATTGTGCCCCCCCCCCTCCAAACATCTGAAACCCATCTTTCAGATCAGTGTTTTCCATAGTCTGGGAAACATACCAGTGGAGATTCAAACCAGCAATCTCTGGCTTGCTAGGCAAGTCATTTCCCCACTGCACCATTAGGTGGCTACTGCAGAGCCTAAAAAAGGAACATCCATTATGTTCCATAGAGGCATCAATTATAAAAAATGAAGGCACCCATTGTATTCTGCTGTAAGGGACATGTTTTGGAAAAGGCACATCTAACAGCCCTGAGGACAAACTTCACTCTGTATTTATTGCATAAGCAGCTTCCTCACTGGCTACGCAAGATACTCTTATACAGAAGCAGCAAGCATGACTACAAGCACGAATCAATATTTTCATTTAGCTACAAATGAATGCAATCTTTTGCCAAATTAAAAATTGCCAAATTAAAATCTCTCCTCACAGATATGTCCATAAGCAAATAACAGAACAGAAACCCATCCCAGCGTGGCGCATCACTTGCCTCCGTCCGTCTCCAGCCCCAGGACTAGGAGGGTCCATCCCCATCGGGATGTGGAACTCCAACACCTCCGCCATGGAAGAATGGGAAGAGAAGCAAAAGTGGCTGGGTTTGCCGTGGGCAGTCTGGGAGCCGGTGGGCAGGCTTGTGCTGTCCCATTGGCTGCAGTCTGGAGACACCCACCCAGGCTACTAGGAGCCCCTCCCCCAGCAAACACTTGCTGTTTATTTCAGGCAGCGTTTGCTGCCTGAAAGCATCTATTCCCCTTTCTCTCCCGCCTTGCTCAGGCTCTTCGGAGCTTGAGGCCATGCCCCCATGACATCATATGCAAAGGGGGCGTGGTCTCAAGCTCCGAAGACCCTGAGCAAGCTCTTTGGCATCATTTCAGGCAGCGCTTGCTGCCTGAAAGCATCTATTCTTCCTTTCTCTCCCTCTCTGCAGGAAGAGAAAGGGGAATAGACTCTTTCAGGCATCAAACGCTGACTGAAATAAACGGCAAGTGCTCGCTGGGGGGGGCTCCTAGTAGCCCGGCGGGGGGTGCCTCTCTGGACCACAGTTGGGGGCAGGGCATGGCAGGCACTTTGCGCTCCCCTAAAATGGCACCCAGGGCATGTGCCCTGCCTACCCCACCCTTGTTATGCCTCTGGTTCTACCCTGATCACATTCTAGAAACAGTGTAACATTTTTCTATTTAGATAAATACTTGATTGCTTAGTTTTAGTTGGAGATACGGTATGAGGTTTGTTTTTGTTGTTATTTTTAATTTTTATATTTAAATTCTTGACTCTTCTGGTTATATCTATGAGCCTGGAATATAATCTCTGAATGAATGAATGAATGAATAACCAACCCAGAGCCACCTTATGCAGAGTTAGGTCCATTGAAATCCATGGATTTAGACAAACCTAATAGTACATACCTGCTTTGTTCTTCATTATGCACATGCTAAGGAAAAGTAGGAGGGGACCCCAGTGTTTGTGCCCTACAGGGCTTTTTTACAAGGAAAACTCAGAACAGCACAATGGTTTGTGAGTGTAATTCGAAAATCATTAAAATCAATGGATGGACCAATTCATTACACAGAGTCCTGTCATCCTAAATGACATGTGAGCCAAATTTCAGAGCTCTCTGTCCAGCCATTCCTGATTCTGATTTACTCCCTCACTTTCCCCATAGACATCTATAGGGATCCCCCCCGCTGAGTTTTATCAGATTTCAGCTCAGAAATCTGATAACCATACCATATCCAATATTTGCAAGGGTCCCAAAATCCAATCCCAATACTTATTTTTCATCATGCACAGGCCTAGCCCTTAGTAAGTATAACCAGCATGTGGCTACAACAAGAATTGGGGTAAGTACCTGCATGGCTGCAATCATGCCTAATACAGAGAGGCTGGGGTTCAAAGAGCTACTGGCACAGTGAAGGGCTTAGATGTGTCTACTCAGCCCTTCACTGTGCCAGTATCTACTCAAATGATTTTTACTTTTTTTCTTTGAATGGCAGGACACACATACACACCTGCCATGCCATATCACAAACTGCTTTTGAAGTTCCATTCAGTAACAAATGAGGTTGCCATGGGGCACAGAAGCCTGCAGCTTGAGAAACACAGATCCAAAATGACTTTGGGCACATTCCTCTCTAGATCGAGGTCATGATCTTGTGTAGAACACACAGAATCCAAAGAATGAGGATTACAAACTACAACATAAAATAAGGTGGACATGATATTCAGTGCCTTTCCCTTTCCCCTTGTGCTTGACTCTTTTAATCTCCATGCAAAATGATACAGAATACTACATATATAGCATGATTATCACACAGCTCATGTATCTTCTAGCCTTACTATATGTTGTATGCAGTTGCATTTTCAATAAGAAATTAACCAATTGCCAGCCAAGAGAAGTCTAGCTACTTCCATTTATTAAGACATGCATCTGTGACCTTTACTCAGACAAAACCAGTCTATTATATAGCTGGGGACGTTTGTCATTTGGGCCTTTTCAAACGTCTCAGCAGACATTTTGTGCCAGATCTGCAAGTGCTATCAATATGCTGTCAGCCACTTAAGATGGATCTGCTGAAGCAAACAGAAGATCAACAGAATAATTTGTTAAAATCCACCAGATAGGGTTCCTTCACACCTTGAGCAAAGAGCCCAGGGAAAGAGAAATGTTGACAGGCATTCTGTGTATTAGACTCTTACAATAAGTGCATGACACAAAAAATGAAATTGCTCTCTCAAGGGATTATATGAGTACATAAAGGAAAACAGTACTTCATGCAGGGCGGTAGGGATGGTTGTGTATTATCTGCATTCCTAATGCACAATACTCCCTTTAGCATAATGACTTTTTTTGCCATGCCTTTAAAAAACACACACAAAAAAACTAGCATCAGGATTTTGGAAGTCCTAGGCTGACATTGTTGTATTATTAAAATATTATTGATAAGCAATTAGAATAAGAGGAAGGCCTAGAAACAACTAAATAAAGCAAACTGAAAGCAAGAAACAAAGAACATATATACTGGTCTGAAAAGACTTGCAAAAGGTGGAGAAATGTGACCAATTCTGAGAGACTAATTGAAGATCAAAATGCAAAAGAGAGAAAGGTAGGCTCATCCTAATTGGACAACAAATGATATGTTTCTGTGGAAAACCAGTAAACAAAAAACAGCCCCCGCCCCAAGTAAATATATTTTAGAATACATATATGTATTCTATTCACAACAGTTTTAATCAGAAATATAAATATAATAATAAATTGAACAATATAGATCCCCAGACTAAACCTTCACTGTAGAGACAAAATAGCATATGATTATAAAAATAAGCCAAATAGGAATGATATAAATGCTATAGAGCAGGAATTCTCAGTGCTGGGTCCTCAGATGTTATTGGACTTAAACTCCCATAATCCCTAACCAAAGGCCACTGGGGCTGGGAATTATGGGAGCTGAAGTCCAATAACATCTGGGGACCCAACGTTGAGAATGCCTGCTATAGAGCATGTAGTCATCCTGAACAAAACATATATAAACAGTGACAATGTATTAGAGGTGTGCAAGAACCATTTGACCGCAAACCGGTCTGCCACAAACGGGGCCTGTTCAATGAACTGGACCAGCCTCCAGGAGAGGTGGTCTGGTCTGCAATCAGACTGAATTGAGCCCAGTCTGCAGCAGACCAGTTCAAACCAGTTCAGTGGTTCAAAGGACTATGCTTGTAAAGAGGAATCTGGTGGGTATTGTCTTAAACCTACTTCCTCCAGTGGCCTCCGGTGGCCTCCAGTAGCACTGCTGTGGCTGCGGGAAGTCTCTGGTGGTTCCCCCTCCCCTGCTGGCCTCACCCCAGTCTTAAAAGTGGGGTTGTTTTTGTTATGCCCCCTCCCAAGGACTCCAAAGAGGAGAGGGGCAGTGGATTTACTGGGAAGCAGGGAGATGTCTGAGGAGGGTTGGGTCTGTGATTTGAGCAGGGAGGCATCTGAGAGGTTGCTGGGAGAGGAGCCAACAGGACAGAGTGGTCTCTACAGGGAAGGGTCAGAGTCTGAGCAGGAGGATGAGCAATCATCGTCTCCCAGACAACGTAGGCGAGAGAAGCGTCAATGGCAGGTGATGGAGTTGAGGAGAAGTAGTTGTTTATCAGCAAGAAGGCAGCAAGAGACTGACTGAATTGGTGGCAGCTGCCAGGGGTGGAGTGGTGACTGGGTGCACCTGGCTGTTGGCTATACATTCTGCAGCCTGTGCCCTGAGTGGACTGCTGAAGACAACACATCTAATCAGCCTGCATGACTCTTGTCGGATGAATTGTGATCTTGGAATCTAGACCTCTGAAACTTTGTAAGAAGGTCTGGTTTATTGGAGTTGATGGGAATTTTTGTGCATGGACTAATTGTTTCTGTGTTCAGGGACTGACTGTTTGTCTAAACCGATTGTTTTCCAGTAAAGCTGAAATCTGAGACACATTTACAACCGGCTACTGTGTCATTGATTTATGAGTGGTTAATCCAGGTCAGCAGGCTTGTGATAGTTTTGGTCCATATCAGGGCCTTTTGGCCCTTTCTATGCTGGCGGTGGCCATTTTGGAGGCCGTTGTGCATGTGTACTGGCTATTTGCATGCCGAGGTTGCAACTAGTCAGCTCTGAGCAAGTTCAGGGAGTCTACCATTAAAATACCCCCCCCCCCAAAAAAACCACTTACCACCAGATCAAGGGGTGCTGCTATGGCCAGGGTGTGTGTGTCTCTGTCATTTTCCCCTCACTTCACTGGCCATGCAATTGGCCAGGGTGCATGTGCAACAGCCTCCAAAATGGCCATTGCCATCGGAAGAAGGGCCAGAATGCCCCCCAAACAGGCCAAAATGGCCCTTGGAAGAGGAGGGCAAGGCCGGCGGGGAAGGGGAAAAGGTCAGTAATCTCCCTCTGCAGCCATTGCAACAGCACCATGGACTAGTGAGTGTTAATGAGGGGAAAAATCAACCTTAGAACCCACGAACCGGCTTCAAGCCTGCCCAGAGGGTTTGGCTAGACATTGAGCTGAACCAGGCCCAGTCCGGCTCGAGGGCAAGCCCTCGAGCCAGCCCAATTTGATGGCAAACCAGCTTGACCTCGAACCAGTTCACACATCCCTATTTCTCATGACCAGTGAGAAAGGGCAAGAGGGCTAATGGGGAGGACGCCTTAAAAAGCTTACCTCCCCACAGACAACTCAGGGCTCCTCTTGTTTGGGCGGATTGTCCGCCCAGACAATTGTTGGCTACTGCCAGCAGTGTGGAGGGTTGGGATGCCGGGATGCTTTACCCCACCCCTGGAACTCCCATAACATACCGTGCGAGTGTGTAGTGCATCATGGGGATCCCATTCCCCAAAGCTGACCAGGAGCCTCACAGTCTGCTAGCCTTGGCTGGTTTAGTAGGGTGGCTCCAGAAGCAGGTTTGAGCCACTGCCAGGATTGGGACTGATCCCAGCTGAACACATGCACAGGCAAAACTGGGCTGGGCTTCCTTAGCCCAGTTTTGCCTGCGTGTGTGAATAGCTCCTTTGTCTCTGTAGCATGCGCCAAGAACAGTTATGGACTTCTCTCTCCAGGGAGACACCCCTGACACCTACATTCACGTTTTTCTGACACCAGGCAAAGTCAGACTTTTTATTTCCACAAAATCTGATTAAAAAGAAAACCCTAAGTCCTCATTAAAAATAAATAAACAACATAGTTCTTATTGGCTCACACACCATGCAGTGAGCCACCTGTATAAGCTACAGGTGTGCTTGCTGCTTCTGTAGCACTTAAAAACCTGCCGATGCAGCTTGCAAAGGTGAGGAGTCCCTGTGCCTACTAAGGAGTGTGTCCCAATAGAAGTGGCAGTGGGAGGGTGAGGACACACTTGTTACTAGGCATGGAGCCTCCCCACCTTTGCAAGCCATGTCAGCAGGGTTTAAAGTGCTGTGGAAACAGTGAGCACTCCTGGTGCAATATATGAGCTAATACCGAGTTCCTAAATGGTTTTTCAATGCCTAATGCCAAAACCACTACTAGTAAGGGTTGGAAGATATTGGCTATCCTTAACGAAATGATTGATGGCAGTGTGGGAATGCATGTTGTAGGAATTCAGTGGCTTCAGAATAAGGTATCCTTTTCACAGGGTATATAGGCAGGGTTCTGTTTAGAGATCAAGAATATTTGAATAGTTTCGGGGTGGTCTTTAAGGGAGAATTATTACAGTGCCAATGGGAGCTCTCTTCCAAGGCAAATTGCAACTGTGGGGGGAGGATCTGGATTGAGACCATGGTGGAGACAAAGGACTAAAGCCACTTGTTCTTCATGCTGAATTGTCTGGACTCCTCACAGTACCATGCAGCATTTATTTGTGTTTTAAAAACTCAGCAACCAAGAATGGAAGCAATAAGCACTTGTTTCTCATAATGTGCAGTAAACCTCAAAAGAGTATCAAAGCTAGGTAACACCATGACTGTTGCTTGGTATCACTTGGTTTTATATATAACCAATTAAATGTCCCTCTCATGAAGTAGTATCTCAGCAGTAAGACCAGGGGTGTAGCTATAATTGAGTGGATGGGTTCAAAGAACTCGGGCTCCCCAGTTCCCGAGGGCTCCCATCTCCACCCTTCCCTATTTTCTTCATTATCTCCCTTACTCCCAGGGGCCACTGGGGAGAGGGGCAAACACGAGCCCCCTCTCCCCTGGCTATGCCCCTAAGTAAGACTACTGAGATGGTATGTGAAGTATCCAATATCCTTGGAAACAGGGGAGTAGCAAGGTTCCCAGTGGCCCACAGACAAAGTTCAGCCAGGGGGCCTCCTTCGTGTGTGCTTTGCGTGTGTGTGCCCCAGAGCCCCAAGCCACGCCCCCTGAATCTGGCATCAGATGCAAGGGGGTGGGGCAACCTAACCCACCAAAGCCTTCCCCTCCCTGTTTCTTGAACTCATAATTAGTAAATTTTCTTAGGATTGCAGTCTTAGTTCTGTCATCTTCACTAGCTGTATAGCCAACAATGTTTGATGCAACCCAAAACTTCAGAGAAGCGTCCTCTATAGAAAACAGTAACTCACTATTACCTGAGGGAGAAAGACAATCCCTTACAAGATGGACAATCTGAGTTTGTCTTACCTGGGATCCTGACTGAGTGAGTGCCTTTCAGATTCAATGAGCAAAGGATGGCGACCCAGCCTGACCACTTTCCATGCCATTGCCTTGCTTCAGGCCAGTCTTTCACGAGTCTGGCTGTCCAGATCAAATGGCTGCGGAGGACTAAAAGGGAAGCATTTGGGGACAAAATGAGAACACTGCCGCTGTCTGCTGTCTGCCTCCTGCTTCCCTGTGGAGACAGATGCCACCACCAGAGAGGAACCAGGCCATCCTCTCAAAGTCCAAGGGGCTTCCTCTAGAGACATGTTTTTGAGCATCGGCTGGGTAAGCGTGCGAGCGTGTGTCTTTCTACCTCCTATTAAGTGAACAGTGCTGCTAATATTTTGGTTTGGGGATCCGTTGCGTCTGCCATGTTAGAAAAATAAAACACTTCTGGGCCACCGCCTAACTTTCTCAGCATGCCAAAGAGTGATGCCATTTCACCACTGATCGGGCACAGAATAAAAGGCATCACTGGCATCTCTCCTCCTACCCCGTATCCTCTTATCTGTGTTTCATGTTTGTCAGGGGCAGTGGGAGCTCTTCAGGCTACCAAGGGAGTGGATTAAGATCGCAAACTCCAAATGGTGCTCTGTTCACCGTGAAGGAGCCCACGGGTCTGGCCCACATCAGAAAGCAGAATCCTAAGTAGAAATCTGCTGGGAGGAGGAAGCACAGGGGAGGAAAAAGGAAGCCCAAGCACGCTTCCACAGCTGCAGGCGCAGAAAGGGTGGCGGTAGGGTGTACCCCGAACCTTGTGGGCCTCTTGTGGGCCCCCTGACCCTCAAGGCCTAGGGACATTTGTCCCCCATGTCTAATGGATGCTATGCCTATGCTTGGGAAATGTGAAGCTCATGTCACTAGAATTGTTTGATGTGTTTCTCACAGGAAGGATATGATGAATTCAGTCATGTGGCCTTAAATAGGTTTACTCTGCTAGGAATAGTTTACTTAGATTTATACTAGGTGGCCTCCAGAACAGCATTAGCTCAAGAGAGCAGTAGTGCAAGCCATGTTCTTCATCCTCTCCTCTTCACTGCAGAAAGCTGAGCCCCCAGAAAAGCCACTCGTGAGAGCCAAGTGACCCTCTCCAATGGTGTGTGCTGCAGTGTGGGTGGCTGCAGGGAGAGGGAGGAGACCTTGAAAACCAGGCAGAAGCACCTTCCGTGAGTGGAAGCCCTGCTCTGGATGCAGCCCATTGTGTCTGAACCAAGAAGCCTTTGGGAGAAATTTTGTCCTGAGCTTTCAGAAACATCAGGTCTTCATCTGTGGTTCCATCCACTGAAATCTTGCCCAGATGAAACCCTAAATAATTCCTTCCATCTCCAGTTGTCAGTGGCAAGCAGAGGTGCACCTAGGTAATCTTGGAGCCTGAATCTAAAGCCCTTTGGAGGTCACTCTCCCCTGCAAATTAAGTATCATCATGCTCTGTCAGGTGACCACATCACCCGGGACAGACTAAAGAGGATTTGGGGGCTGTAGAGCTGTAGAGGCCCTGGACTTTGGCCCAGAAATCCAGGGCTAAGAGTGCCTCTGGTGACAAGACAGGAACTATAGAAGTAGAGATGGTCCTTGACCAAAGACTTTTGTCTGAAAGAATGAGAGTTGTTAGGGATCCAACAGCTCCTCACATGTGATCTCCTTCCTGGGACAGGATATCCCATGCCGAAAGCAGTTTTTGTAGACAAGCTTTGTAGATCTGTCCAATCTTTTTTGAAAACCTCAGGAGAAGAAAGTTTCACATCATTAGTGCTAACGATGGAGAAACCCAATACAGTTAGAAATACACAATCATCATTCAGCTGCATGTTTGTAACAAGCAGGTATTGAAATTCCTCATTTGTCTTTATTTCTTTGTTGGCTGATTTCTTGGAAGCATCAACCACACAATGAGATGTTTTAATGGGTTTGAAAGAATATAACATAGTACTTTCTCAGAAAGAAAAAGAAAGTAGAATAATGGAATACACATTTTAACTGTATCTGTCAGGTAAGTGGAGCTCTGAAATACATGCAATGAAACCTTGCAAAGATAATGAGTTTCACTGAGTTACTGGAGTTGTTTAATATTGCTGAATTCTAGCACTGTGATGTTTTTATTTGTTTGTATATAGTCCTATTCTCTTATTATTTTTTCAGATTTGATCACATACTGTGCTCAGAGCCAATCCAATTAATGCATTATTTTTGGAGTACTAATGTAATGATCAGCCTCTGATTAGCCCCTCCTTTCCCCTAAAGAATGAACTGGAAGTGAACCCTGTCCTAATGGACATGCTAGTAAAGTCCAGGGATCAGCCAATCAGCACACCAGGTGGGTGGGACCTAGGGGACCATGAGGACAAAGAGAAGGGTTTCTTGGTAGAGAAGGAAGCTAGGCTGGGCTTGCAGCAGGACGTGTGGCCATGGAGTTTGGCTGCAGAAACAACAGCAGATTTTTGAGAGACAGGAATCCAGGAAGCTTGATTCTTATCAGGTGATGGGTGAGTTTCAAGGAAACAGGGATTCAGCCTATGGAACAATTTGTTAGTCAGTTTGCGTTAGACTTTTATTTTATTTTTGTATGCTCTGTATATCCTTGCAACTCGTCTAGGACTGTGTACCTGTAACATAACTAAGCTAAGAAACAATAGCCTGTGCCTATCCATCCAGGGCATTGTAAAATACTCTATAAGCTTTTACAGGTAACTAGTTTAATGTGCACAGAGCATCTATGTGCTAGTATTTGGTTCCTCCCCTCACACCCTGCCACAGCCCCCCTCACCTCAGAGATCTCTTCATCCTCACCTGAGCCACACTCCTGCTCCTGCTCCTCCATTCAGTTGCTTCCCTCCCCCTCACCCCTCTTGGTCGCAGCTGCAGCATTGTGCCAGTTGGCCAAGCTGCAGACCCCTATCCCCAGAGACTTCCCCACCCTCACCCAAGCCCCACTCCTGCTCCTTCCCACAGGAGCAGCAGCAGCAGTGGTTGACTGAGCCCTTCCTTGCTGCTGCTACCGCCATGGCCGCATGTTCCCCTCAGGCTGCTGACAGGCCAGGGCCCATCCCTTGCCTGATTGCCCCCCTCCACCAACGGCCTCGGTAGCCCCAAATGGCAGCGGGGCTGGGAAGGGTTTTCTCTGGTGCAAAACACATCTCAGATCATTCAGCAACCTACCAGTTTTCTCACCACGTGTAAGCTTGCACGTGGAAGGCTTTGGTACTTTTCCAATAGCAGAAGAGAGAGTTTACCTGGGAATTCCACCCAGGCCCAGGGTGGGTGGGTCAAACTCTGCTGATAATTTGGGTGGTGATGGCAGTGAATAAACTACTGGACATACAGGAAGGTTTTGGGGGAGCAGCCTTTGTTCTGGAAAGCATGGAGGGGATGATTCAGCATTTTGCTTCCCCTCATGTGGGCGTGCTTTGAGACAAAGGCTGGGTAAATCAGCTGCGACTGATTTTATCAGATTTGATTTCATGGAATTTTATCCAAATGTAAAAATAGCCCCCTTTACAGATAGAAACCTACACTACCATAGTTTGCACTCAGCTGGGACCTAGACTAAAGGCAGCAGCTGGAGAGAGATACAGTAACAAGTCTATATATCCTTCAAAATGCAGTGTAGTGTTCAATAGGAGTAGCAATCTGATCTGATTGATTCATTGATTAAGTGCTGTCAAGTCGGTGTCGACTCTTAGCAACCACATACATAGATTCTCTCCAGGATGATCTGTATTCAGCTTGGCCTTTAAGGTCTCTCTTTAATGCACTTTAAGGTGTATTAATTGCTTTCGTAATCGAGTCCATCCACCTTGCTGCTGGTCATCCTCTTCTTCTCTTTCCTTCAACTTTTCCAAGCATTATTGACTTCTCAAGGGAGCTGGATCTTCACATAATGTGTCCAAAGTATGATCGTTGATCTATAATCCAGTAAAGCCAATGTACATAGTTTTAAACTGCTAATATTCTGTGAGTGTTCAAGAGTCCTCAGTCCTCAACTTTAAATACTTATTTAGAATAAATTATATTGAATGAAGTGGAATTTAATTCCAAGCAAATCTGATTAAGATTGAGTGTATATTAATTTCATTCCAAACAGTTCAGTTTAAATAGGCTGTAGAATGAAGTATTTCACAATAATTTCATTATATTTGATTGCATGTAGCAAATTGCTTTTAAAAGAAAACATTGCTTGCAAAATGAAGCAGAGGAAATAGTAATTGTGCATACACAAATATTACAAGATTATTTATTTTTGCTACTTCAAATCTTTTTGTCATTCTGTTATTGTTCCCCGCGCCCTCAAAAGGGCTGAGGAGGTTTGCAGATGTTTTCATTTACTGATCTTAAATTACTTGTACTTAAGTTCTGCACAGATTTCTATGGCCTCCAAAAGAAATGACCTCCACAACTGGAAATATGACCTACTAGTCTCCATATTTCACAATTGACTAATCTATATTCATATAGGTTAAACCCCATTGAAACTAATGGAACTTAAGTTAGTCATGAATGGCATCTCATTGATTTCAGTGGTGCTTAGTCATGGCTAACTAGTTTGGATGCTGCCAAATACACTCATTTTGCTCAGGCTGGCTGACATGATGCACAGTCTAATGGCTCCATGATGTTATTTATTTATTTATTTATTAAATTAATACCCCACCCAAACTTACGTCTCTGGGCGGCTAACAACAATCATAACAAACATAAAAACAAACATAAAACAATCATAACAAACATAAAAACAAACATAAAACAAACAAACATAAAAAGTTAAAACAGTTAAACATATAACACATATAAAAGTTAAAACAATACAATAATTTAAAAACCATAAAATTAACAAACAGTATTTTTAAATTAAAAACCTGAGAAAGCTTGGGTAAAAAAAAGCATTTTCAAATGTTTTTTAAAAATAGCCAGAGATGGGGAGGATCATAATTCAACAGGGAGCACATTCCACAATCTTGGGGCAGCAGCCGAGGAGGCACGTCTCTGTGTGACCACCAAACGAGTTGGCGGTAACTGGAGACTGACCTCCTCAGATGACCTCAATGGGCAGTGGGGTTTGTAGCAAAGAAGACACTCTCTTAAATACCCAGGACCTAAGCCATTTAGGGCTTTATAAGTTATAACTAGCACTTTGTATTTTGCCCGGAAACCTATTGGCAGCTGGTGTAACTCCTTCAGCAAAGGAGTAACGTGGTCTCTCCGAGATGACCCAGAGACAAACCTGGCTGCCGTGTTCTGAACCAACTGAAGTTTCCAGACTACGTACAAAAGCAGCCCCACGTAGAGCGCATTACAGAAGTCCAGTCTGGAGGTTACCAAAAAAATGTACCACTGTTCTGAGGTCGTTGATCTCGAGAAACGGATGCAGCTGGCGTATCAGCCGAAGCTGATAGAAAGCACCCCTGGCCACCGCCTCAACCTGAGAAACCAAGGAGAGGTGTGGATCCAGGAGTACTCCCAGACTGCAAACCTGTTCCTTTTGGGGAAGTGTGACCCCATCCAGAACAGGTAGATCAAAATCATCTCTGGAGTTCTGACCCCGCACAATAAGTACCTCTGTCTTATCTGGATTCAGCTTCAGTTTATTCTCCCTCATCTAGCCAATTACTGCTTCCAGGCAGGCATTTAGGAGGATATGCCATCACCTGAAGAAGTTGACATGGAGAAGTAGATCTGGGTGTCATCAGCATACTGATAACACCCAACTCCAAATCCCCTGATGATCTCTCCCAGTGGTTTCATGTAGATGTTAAAAAGCATTGAAGAGAGTATGGAGTCTTGAGGGACACCATACTTAAGCTCAGATTTTGAAGAGCAACAATCTCCAATCATCTGGAATCTGTCTGAGAGGTAGGAGCGGAACCACTGTAAAACAGTGCCTCCCACCCCCAACCCCCTCAGACGCTCCAGAAGGATACTATGGTCAATAGAATCGAAAGCCGCCGAAAGGTCCAAAAGGACCAACAGATTCACACTTCCTCTGTCAATTCCCAACTGGAGATCATCCATCAGGCTAACCAAGGCAGTCTCCACCCCATAGCCCACCTGAAAACCAGTTTGAAATGGGTCTAGATAATCAGTTTCCTCCAAGACTGCCTGGAGCTGAGAGGCCACCACCCTCTCAATTACCTTGCCCAGCCACGGGAGGTTGGAGACAGGCCTATAATTGCTCAACCCTGAAGGATCTAGTGCAGGCTTCTTTAGAAGAGGTCTAATAATTGCCTCCTTAAGACAAGGAGGCATCCTGCCCTCCCTCAGAGAAGCATTTATGATTTCTACAAGGCCACCTATAACAGCCTCCCTGCTAGATAGAATAAGCCATGTTGGACAAGGGTCAAGAGAACAAGTGGTAGGCCGCACCAATCCAAGCAGCTGGTCCACATCCTCAGGAGTCACAAACTGAAATTGATCTAGTTGAATCGTATAAGAGGAGTCGTTGGGCACCTCCAGTTCAGACATCAAATTAATTGTGGAGTTTCCATCTAGGTCGGCTGATGGAGCCCCTACTCTTTTAAAAAATGTTGGTTGTGCAAACAGAATTACTGCATTTATCCCTATTGTCGTGAATGGGGATAAATGTGGTAAAACTGTTTGCACAATCAGTGGTTTTCAAAAGTGACAGGGCTGACTTCCAGGTCTGCTGCAGCCCATCACAGAGTGTTCCAGCTTTGTTAACCTGCACATCACATTAATAATTTTTTAGCATACCAGAGCTCCATCTGTGCTCCAGTGCAGACCTGGAGCTCCTACATGCACAGACTTTTCTATTCACTTCAAGGATGGGAGATCTCATTTGTGCTTCCAAGACCATACCCCAAAAGTGTTGGAAATACTCTGTGGTGAGAGAATCCCTTTTTCATTATAGCAGAGTGCACAGAGGCACAACACAGCGAAATTTGCTTAGGCATGCTTGTATGCTGAGAGTAAAGTAACTTGGAGGCAATTCATAGTTTCAAATCAATATATAAGGCATTTATTAAGGAACTCCATTCTAGATAGGAAAGTGAGGAGTTAGGATCTCTAATCTAGCTATCTAGCTGGATGCAGATGGATTCTGCATCTTCTCTGCACACATGGTGCAGGGAGAGGAGCTTGCCATGTTGCAAGGTAGAAGGGCAGGTAGGGAAGAGAGAGAGGAAGGAAGTTAATCCCTAAGAGTACCAATCTACATTTCAAAGGGATAGTGTCAGAGCAGTGGAGAAGGGGGTGACCAATATCTTGACCCCCTAGCCCTCTGTCTCACTAGTCTGTCCTCCACTGTCTGAGACAAGAGAGAGTGCAAAGTCCTTTAACTTCCAACAAAAAGAACCTTGATTTGGATGAGAGAAGCAAACATTGCTATTTTTTGTTATCCACATCCCAGATCACTTTACTCTCTGATACTTTGCATATAGACACTATCTGCCATATGCTACTACTTACTGCGCAGGCTTTTCTTGTTGACCTCTGGTTTGCTGTAATGAAAAGGAGCCTTCTACTGCTGTTGTGTTTAATTCATCATTTTTAACTGAGTCCCCAAAAAGTCGATGTGCGGTCTTGACTCATGGGTACAATGTGTTTTCTTTTTGTTGATTTGTGTTGAATACACTGGATGGTAATACCCCGAATGACAAGAAAATGACTCAGTATGTTTGTCCAGGCAAGGATTTATTAAGAATAATGCTCTACATAATGAAATTGTGACAGGTTAGCATTAGCAGCTGACACTGGTGGGCTGCTGAAGAGGGGAAAAATACTGAACTAGAAATTAAAAACAAAATAGCAACATTCTGTCACCTTTACAGATATGGTTAGTGACAGGGAAGAAAATGAGGGCTGCTTGTCACATTAAGCTTACAGGCCCAGGTGAGCTCACTGAGGGCCATTTCTGTGGCTGAAAAGATGCACAAATGTGGCATCTGACAATGCATCTTATAGGCTCACACTGACCTGGAAACTGCTGTACTTCTTCAGAAGCATTGAAGTTTAGGGGGTCTGTCTTGAAGGTCGGTGTTTATTATGCATTTATTGCATGGCAGTATCTCAGATTGCCTTTTCCTTTCAGAAATACCCAAGGAGGTGAATGCTGATATTAAATAATATTATGGGTAACACTGCTATAATTTTAAACAAAGAAACAAACAGGCCAGTACCCAGTAGAAAAAATCAACCTATTTGCCAGGTTAGGATTCTAACGAGCCATAATCACAAGTCAGGAACCAGAGAGACTGGAATTTGGCTACAACAAAAATGTTTTCACATGATGCTGAACTGCCATTATGGAAGGGGCAGGTAGCCAACCATTTGTATTCAAAATATAAAATGAAAAACAGCCCACCTCTGTTTTTAGCATTGTTATATCTCTAGGATATACAATTTTCTAGGACAAATATGAAGTTTTCAGGTGTTACACTGCTGTATGTAGCAGTGTTTGCGTTTTTCAGCCATAAATTCTGCTAATGTTGAACACTACCTGTGAAGAAATGTACATACAATGTACTGGAGAGTGAGCAAGCGAGCAAGAGTTGCCATAGCAACCATGTTATGGAATGCTGAGAAGAGGATTTGAATAGAGACAGTTGGTGACAGTTAGTTGGTTAGGAGGAGAGGATGAAGTAAGACAGGCGAACAGAGCTCAGAGCCAGAGTTTCTGTGAGGGTGACTGAACAAGGAAAATTGTTTCTTGGTTGTTGATGTTCAGAGACTGTAACAAGCCAGTAGAGCACTGGAACAGTACTCTAGAGTTTGGAGTAAAAACTGTGCATGGACTGCTCTGGAGGCCTTTTTACAGGCCTCCGGACTGGTCAGTTCTTGGGGCAGTTCAAGGTTCACACGCCGGGGTGGGGGTTCCTCTAAGGGTGGGGAGAGGGTGTACTTACCCCTCCCACTGCTTTCCCCACACTGGTGCGCGTTTTGTTGTAAGCATTTGGGGCAGCAGGATACCTCCCTGTTGCCACCCCTTCCCCCCTTTTGACTGCAAAAGGCTTCAGAAAGCCTTTTGCACATGCGCACGTCGTGCGTGCATCACGTCTCCATGTCATGCGTGTGCACATCGCAGAAACATGATGCGCGCGCACAATGTGCGCATGCACAAAACGCTTTCTGAAGCCTTTTGCAGCTGAGAGGGGGAAAGGGCAGCAGGGAGGTATCCTGCCGCCCAAAATGCTTACAACAAAATGCGCCCCGGTGGGGGGAAAAGTGGTGGGAGGGGTAAGTACACCCTCCCCCACCCTTAAAGGAACCCCCACCCCAGTGCCGGACTGCAGCTCCATGGATCAGCTCCATGGATCTCTGCATATCCTCTATAATAAAATGGTTAGGTGTGCGCCCGTGTCTCTGTGCCCGTGTCTTTCTCGGCCGTTCTGGGCATGTGCGGAGCGCATGCCCAGAACGGCTGAGAAAGATACGGCCGCAGAGACACGGCAGCCATGTTGGCTGGATGACCAGCCTGGCCGCAGGAAGGCTGGAGGCGGTGGCCGCGCAATGGCCAGGAGAGTAAAGAGGCAGTCAGCAGTGCAGCCAGAGTCTTCCGTGTTCGCTGTTAGGCTGGTGCTTGAGCAGCAGCGGGAAGGGAGGGTTTTGTCAGGCTCCTTCGTCCGTTACGGGTAGGGAGGAGGGGATGAAACAGTGAGGGGCCACCAGCCGAAGGGGGTGGGGAAGGAGACAGGCAAGCGGGAGCAGCGGCAGTGGCGCGGAGCGATGTCTCAGCCACCCCAGCAACATCCGCCTCAGCAGGAGCAGCAGCCGGTAGCAGCGCCGGTCTCGAAGAAGAGGGACCGGCGTATCTTCTCGGGCACTTGCCCCAAGAGGGCAGAGGCGGCAGCGGCGGGCACCAGGTTCACTACCAAAGAGAAAATGTAGCAGCAAAAACAGTTCTCACTCTTTCTGACCAGCCCAGCTGCTAAAAAGGAGGATGAGAAGCGGGGACCGGACAGAGGCGGCAGTGGCGGGACCGGCCATTCCGCAAAAATGAAGGAAAACAAGCAGTAACTGGGGAGAGCAGAGGCAGCAGCGGCAGAACCAGCCCTGCCGCTAAAACGAATGAGGAGAAGTGGAGACCGGAGGAGGGCAGAGGCGGAAGCGGCGGGACCAGCCCTGCCGCTAAAACGAAGAAGGAGAAGCACTAAGCACAATACCCCCCACCCGCCAAAACACCCAAAAGCCAACACACACAATAGTAAAACAAGTAAAAGCACTCAGTAAAGCAACCCCCCCCACAAGCCCAAAACCAGAGCAAAAAGAAGGCCCCCCTTCTTTTTGTGGAGGGATTTTCATTATTGAAAAGAGGAGCGGAGGGGTTATCGTTATTGACTGATGCCTGCACTTAAGCTGTGAAAATGTGTTTATAAAGAAAGCATTTGCTGGCTCATCCGAAATCTCAGCAGGGTTCCTCACCGCAAAAGGGAAGCCAGGCAGTCTCAGCTCCTGGGAGGTGGAGATAGCGAACGCTGGGAGAAGGCGGACACGGGGAGAGCTGGTAATACAGAACGCACAGCCAGAGCCGGGGAGGGGCCCAGGTGCAATGGGAAAGGGCGCCCACGGGGCAGGCTGGGGGTGCGAGACCCATGGTTCTGCATGGGACAGAAATAAAAGCAGGAGACTTTCGTGGCTGATGAGCCTGGCACCGAGACTGGGGGGGTGGGGGTGGTTCAGAAACCCTCTCTACAAGTTGCCCTCCCAAGTTTCAGGTTCAAACTTGCCAGTAAGCTGAGTTTTGGACAATGAGAGACAATCCCAACTGATCCCCTGAGCTTTTCCTGGGAAGAAAGAGTTCCTTTCCTGCCAGCCAGAACCAGCCTCGGCCAAAGGCACCCAGCTTTCTCGGAAAGCAAAATCGGAAAGGTTTGGGTTAAAGGAATCTAGCACCTTGCAGCTTCCATGGGCCAGGGTCTGAGGGAGGAAGGAAAAGACAGAGAGAGAGAGAAAGAGAAGGAAGGGAGGAAGGAAAGAGAGAGAGAAAGAGAGAGAGAAAGGAGGGAGGGAGGACAAAAGAAAGATGGAAAGAAGGAAAGAAGGAAGGAGAGAAAAGAGAGAGGAGGGAGGGAGAAGGACAAAAGAAAGAAGGAGGGAGGTAGGGAAAGAAGGAAGGAAGGAAGGAAGGAAGGAAGGAAGGAGAAAGAAAAAGGAGAAAGGAGGGAGGGCGAAGGACAAAAGAAAGATGGAAGGGAGGGAGGAACAGCCAGCCCCAAAGAGCAAGCCCTTAAAAGGAAGGAAAGAGAGAAAGAGAAAGAAAAAAGAAAGAAGGGAGGGAGAAGAGGGGGAAGGAAGGAAGGAAAGGAGAGATAGGGAGAGGGAGAGAGAAGGAAGGAAGGAAAGAGAGAGAGACAAAGAAAAAAGAAGGAAGGAAAGGAGGGCGAGAGGGAGGGAGAAGGAAGGAAGGAATGGAGAGAGGGAGAAAGAGAGAGAGAGAGAAGGAAGGAAGGAAAGAGGGAAAGAGAAAGAAAAAAGAAAGAAGGGAGGGAGAAGAGGGGGAAGGAAGGAAGGAAGGGAAGGAAAGAGAGGGAGAGAGAAGGAAAGAAGGAAAGAGGGAGAGAGAGAAAGAAGACAGAAGGAAGGAAAGGAGGGCGAGAGGGAGGGAGAAGGAAGGAAATAAATAAATAAATAAAGGCTACTAGCGAGAACCAGCGATGGCGGCGGGACCGACCCGGTCCCGCGAGGGAGAAAAACGGCGACGAAAGGTCCGTCCTGGCCATGAGGAGGGAGAGAGACCCTACAAGCACCCGTTATTTTAACGGGCTTAAAATTACTAGTCCATAGTAAAAAGCCTGAGTGGGAATCCTGCGAGAGAAACATGTCAAGAGGCAAAACTCCTGGTTAAACAGACAAGAGGTCTGTGCATGACAGACATCTAGATTCACAAATACAGTAGAAAACACCTGTCTTAAGTTATTCAACAATCAAAAGTATTGTACTGAGAAAGAAGGTCAAAACACTCTGTGTGGTGTCTAACAGCTGATTGATTTAGTAACATTATAATGAAGGCTGTGAGCTCTGCTTTGCAGAGATCTTATTTATATCCTGTAAATAAACTTGTTCTTATTTGTTTTATACCTTATTCTTTGTCTCCTTATACACAATGAACATATATACTTATTCTGCGCTCGCGAGGCTGCGTGACCAAGAAGTTATTTACTGAGAGTAGGGTAATAAACATAATCATGTGGTGGCAGTGAAAGAAAATAATAACCTATTAAATCCCATTAACATGGTGACACAACTGATATAAAAATAATATGAAACAAATCTCACCCCTGGATTTGGGGAGGCATAAGGGTGGGTTCTTCACATACCCCATTTTAAAACTGGATCCTTTCTTTATAAAATAGTATAGGTCAGCACGTGTTCTTTGTTAGCAATATTTTCCCTCTTATTGATAGTTAGTTATGACTGTTGAGCTACAGAAGTAAGTTGGAATCAGTGCTAAGTAATTTTGCTACCTCTCCCTGAAGAGGCAATGATCTGAGCTCATAAACCATAGCGAGTAGCTTGAGGGGAAAATAGATTGAACATATTAAAAGATTTAATTAGAAATCCTGAAGGCCCCATATCTTCTTTGAAGACTTTTTCTTTTAAAGAGTCAATGCTGAAACGTTTAGTTATATCCAACAAAAATCATGGCAGAGTTAAAAACATATGAAATAAACTATGAGGGAGACACAACACAAGTCTATTTAAATGTGCAGTATCCCATTCGGCAAAAGCCATCCTTTAAAGTGTGAGGGTGCAAAGGATTCAGTTAAAACAGAAGGGGACAGAGGAGTAGCGCATAAAGAGCAGATGGGAGACTGTGCCAGCTGGTCAAAGAGTCAAAAGAAAGATAGCGTACATCAGGTGAGAGATTCAGCATATAGGTGCTTATATGCCAATGCCAAAAGCCTCCAAGCCAAAATGCGTGAGCTGGAGTGCTTTGTGGCTAACGCAGAAATAGATATAGTGGGCATAACAGAAACATGGTGGAACAGTGAGAACCAGTGAGACACTGTTATCCCTGGATATAAACTCTATAGAAAGGACTGGGAGGGGAGCCTTGGAGGTGGAGTAGCACTGTATGTTAAAGAAGGCATAGAATCTAACAAGCTAGAAAACCTGGGTGGACTGGAGTCCTCCACAGAAACCCTGTGGGTGACAATACAAGGCCTGAAAGGGAACGTGATACTGGGGACGTGCTATCGCCCTCCTGATCAAAACACTGACAGTGACTGGGAGTTGCAGCAGGAAATCAGGGAGGCGTCAAGGAGAGGTAGGGCTGTAATTATGGGTGACTTCAATTACCCACACATAGACTGGGTAAATTCACAGTCAGGTCATGACAAAGAGGTCAGATTTCTAGCTACGCTAAATGACTGTGCCCTAGAACAGTTGCTCTTGGAACTGACCAGAGAGAAGGTGACCTTGGACTTAATTCTGAGTGGCACCCAGGACCCGGTGTGTGATGTCTGTGTCATCGACCTTTTAGGGAACAGTGACCATAGTGCTATCAAATTCAGCATACATGTGGGGGGAGAATCACCAAGGAAGTCTAACACAGACATTTTGAATTTCAGAAGAGGAAACTTCTCTAAAATGAGGAGTATGGTGAAAAGGAAGCTGAAAGGGAAAATCAGGAGAGTCAATTCACTCCAGAGTACATGGAGTTTACTCAAAACCAACCACAGTACTAGAAGCCCAGTTAGATTGTATACCCAAAAAGAGGAAAGGTACCACTAAGTCCAGGAAGATGCCAGCATGGTGAACAGGTACTGTCAAGGAAGCCATACAAGGGAAGAAGACTTTCTTCTGAAATTGGAAGGCCTGTCCAAATGAAGAGAACAGAAAGGAACACAAACTCTGGCAAAAGAAATGCAAGGTAACAATAAGGGAGGCGAAAAGAGAGTTTGAGGAACGTTTAGCTAAAAGCATCAAGGGGAATAACAAAAACTTCTTTAAGTACATCAGAAGCAGGAAACCTGCCAGGGAGGCAGTTGGACCATTAGACAATGAGGGCTAATATCCTGACTAATCAAAAGACAATGTCCAGCAGGTAACAGCATTGTCACCTTTTGGGGGACCAGGAAAGATAAGGAGATATTGAATAGACTCTATGGGAGATCAAAGGAAGATACAACTATAAAGAATGAGGCTTACTGGACAGAGAACTAGCAGTCTTTTGCCTACACGCAGCTTTTGCCTACAAGCAAGACTTTCTCCACACCATGCATGATTTTATAGACCTCTCTCATGTCTCCCCACAGTCATCTTTTTTCTAAACCAAATAGCCCCAGGTGTTGTAGCCTTGCCTCATAAGAAGGGCAACCGAGGTTTTAACCTGCAGGGCAAAGGTGGAGGTGACAGTGACAGTGACAGAGGGTAGAATAGAGCTTCTAGTAAGGAGTGGCAGCCTCTGTTCATTGCCACTGCTTTGCTAGCTGCATTGCTTTCTCTCTCACTCTCCCTGCCCCCAGCGCCCCACCAATAGGGCCGGGGACTGCTGTGTTGCTTCCTGGCATATGGCCAAGGGCACCATGTTCCTGAAGGGCCAGCCCTCACTGTAACTGCCTTCCCAAATGGAAACCATGCAAACAGAAAGGGGAGGGACAGAGGGCAGAATGGGGAGAAGGCACTCAGCTCCGTCCTTCCCCTTCCTCTTTGCATGGTTTTACAATCACATGGAAGAGAGGCTCAGTAATGGAGAAGGTAGCATGTGCTGGGCCAGAATGTTTGCATCTAGCCCAGAACATGTCCCCACCCCCTTCTGCTTTGTCCATACAAGGTTGCTGGTAGGGGATGTGGAGGCTGGACAGGCAGGCAGGCACACATTGGGGACATGTGCCCCTCGTGCCCAGTGCTAGCAACACCAATGGTAACATAATGCAAATGATTCCCTTGGAAAATATATTGCTGGGTAGAACAGGGTTACGTTTTAGTGATTACCCCTTTGTATGATTGAATGAAGTACAGTAATTATTTCTTGTTTAGAGCAAATTATTTAGCACTGCTTTCTGTCTGCGTATTGAAAGCATACTCATCATCATCATATGCTGCAGATGTGGCCTATTGGCTTATACATGAAGGCCTCGGAAGATCTGAACATCTGTTACAGGCAATGCCCAGTGCTTATGCCAGCCAATGCCATTTGTTCCAAATCAGTACTGAGAATTAAGATGATTTAGAACCACATGTTCTGACCTGTAGTTGCCAGGGCTGCAACTCTACGCTCATTACCCATGAAGAAATGTCAGTGGAGTCAATGAGACTCATCCGTGAATAAACCTTAGCACCACCGAGGGATTTTAAAAGACACTTTTCATAACTTAAGCAATAAAAAAGAGAACACAAATAATTAGTGGTTATCAACAAAGCTGTAATTAAGAACGTTAAATGTCACTAAAGATGCTTAGGAAAACACCCGCTCGCTAAAAGAGAAGTGCATAGTGTTACTAATAGTAACGGCTTGAGAAGAAGAGATGGATTTGGCACTGGGCTGTTTTAGAGAGGAAGCCAGACTATCTTTAATCACAGGCTGTGCATGGAGCAGGCAGGAACTGGGGGCAGTCCTCCCTGGGCAAAGAATACTGTGGCCATTGAGAAACCCTGCATCACTTATACTTCTCTCCTTCCTGGAACTCCTTCTTCCAGCACTTCCACTTGTGTGCTAAGGCCCTGACCCTGAATGTTGCTGGCATGGCTAAAAACAGCCCAGACAATATACAAAAGGCTTACCACCATATGCAGCAAGCTCACTATGGTCATCTCTATGAAGCAGGCCTGTGCATGCTTACTGGATGCACAACATATCCTAACACTTTAGCCCTATACAGCAGTTGTAACCTGTATGGGTGGAGCAGGGGAGGTAGTAATGAGACGCAGGTGTGGAGAGGTACTTCTCTCTGTCCCAGCTGCCTTGTTCTGCCTCGCGCCCCCCACCGCTGCATTAACCCAAGGCATGTGGGCTGCTCACTTGCCCTGGTTGGGAAAGCGAATGAATGAGCAACCCATGTGCCTGGCGTTAATACAACAGCAGGGGAGGCAAGGCAGAACGAGGCAGCTGGGATGGGGAGAGGTGAGCAGCTAATTTATCACCCTCTTATTCCACCCATGGATACTGCTTCTGCTATACAGCAGCCGCCTGTTGTATGTGTGTGCAGATGTCTGTACACATATACATGCCATTGTGTGAATGACTGTACATGCGTTCATTCAAAAAGTGAGCCTGGGTACTGATCCTCTCACACGCATGTACGGTTAGGGAGTATATTGCTGTATCTGCACTGAACATAACATGTGAATAAATTGTGCATGCATACGCTGTACACAGAATGAATGTGTAAACAGGACTTCTTTCAGTGATGAAAGTGGGTTACATTTTTGTATGTTGTTTGGAATTCCTATCACGTTCAAATGTGTATTGATTCCCCCCCCGGAAATCTGTATGTTATGTCCATATTCCATTCTGTCTGTTCCTGCCTTTTCACTATTGGCTTTCCTCCATTGTTTGTGAATCAAACTTGCTAACTGTTTATTGAATGATCTGCGGTGTTTGTGTCTGATTTTTATATGGCGGGGGTGGGGATGGGGAATAAGCCTCAAGGAGATAGATTTTTAAAACACTCCACACACTTCTCATTCTTTTGTATTGTCTGTTCCTAGCAGCTTCTTCCTTAAATTCAACTCATATCCAACAGGATCATTATAGTCAATCAGAACTGAAGGAGATATGTCTTAATGTTGGTGGCTGGCAGGTTTTGGATGACTAATATGTCAAGAATGTCAGGAGTATCAAATATCTTGGTTTAAATCCATTATGATAGAAGCTCAGATAAAACGCATGTCACACATTGGGAAAGGTATGACCAAGGCCAAGAAGATTCCATCTGGGTTAACATGGAAGCTATAAAAGGCAAGAAGGTTTCCTTTCAAAAGTGGACAGCTCACCCAAATGAGAAAAAACAAAAAAGAGTGCACCAGCTCTGAAATCTCCATGTTGAAAGGAGTGTACTTCTGTTATGAATAGTTGCGGCAGCATAAACAGTGGGAAGAAGCTGTTGCCTAAATGCCCTGCCTTCAAGCTTTTTTAAGGGAGGGAAGGCAAGCCCCACCAACCAGCAGTAAAAATAAATTTAATGGGGGAATGGGGCTGTAGCTCAGTGGCAGCACATCTGCTTTGTATGCAGAGGTCCCCAAGTTCACTCCCTGGCATTTCCAGGCAGGGCAGGGGAAAGACTCCTAAGAGAGCTGCTGCCAGACAGTGTAGACAGTACTGAAGGAGCAATGGGCTGATTCAGTATGACAGCTTCCTATGTAACTTTTGAAGAATTTCTGAGCCCTCCCATGCAAAATTGTGAACTGCCCCATATATATTTTTGTGTGTGTGTGTGCGTGCGCGTGTGTGCGTGTATACACACACGCACATGTGCACACGTGCGCACACACACACAAACACACACTTAGGTGAGGCCCATTATTGACTGGGCAAAGTCATCTTGTGTTGTGAATCAAGCCTGATTTGTATACGAGATATGCTCCGGAACTAGCATATGATATTACACTGGTTTCACTAGTGTCACAAAGTGAGCAGTTCTATATACGGTGACCATGTATAGTTTGGGCATGAAGGTAGAAAGAAGAAGACCCAACATACTTCAAACAATTCAATGGGCTTTATTGAGTAGTGAAGAACAGCATTAATCTAGCTGAGTGGAGAACAGAACAATCAATCTGAACTATTAACAATATTTAAATCACGGCTAGCAACAACATCAACCCAGTGTTCCTAACTATCATATGTGTGTGTGTATTAAATCTTCCTAGAGCCTTACGTAATTCAGTCATGGATGGAAGGGCGGGGGAGGTAAGGAAGGTGCAGGAGCAGAATGGTTGGGGAAATCAGGAATTAGTAGAGGGAAGAAGGGGGAAAGAAAGAGGAATCCAAGGCTGTAGATGCAGCATATTACCAGGGTCTGAGGCTTGAGAGCGATGAGACTTCAGATGGAGGAGAAACGCTGGTGCTGGAGAACAGGAGCCTGGGGAGTGATGCAAGCTTCAAGCAGTCAAGTAGACTGGTGACAGATGCTCAGAGCAAAGTGGGGAGCGAGAGCACCATGGCTGGGGGAAGTCTTGACTTCTCACTGTGCAGCAGAGGTCACAGACAGTCCCTTCTCCCTGGAAAGAGTTCCTGCTATAGCCCTGCGGCTTTGAGCAGCGAACTCTAGGATTGTTCTTGAGCGAAGATCTGCTGGTTAGGCAAAGCTGGCTGATTTGCTATGTCCAGAGATCCCCTTTTTATAGTTGTTCCATCCTTTGATCTCCATAGGGTCTCCTTGATGTCCATTGTCTTTTAATTATTGAAATTAGCTCAGGATATTAGTTCAGTCTGGGTAAACAGGATCTGAGTTCCATCTCCTGTTAGCTGAGTACTGTTCTGTTGACATTCCCTCCTGGTCCCAAGAATGTTAAAAGTCAGAGGAATTAGGAAAGAATCTGATCTATACGTGTGAGACAGCAATTAAATTACTTCTTGTGTACATCTATCTAGTGTGTAATTATAACAAAAGGATGTTTAAAGTAATAGCAAAAGGGGTACTTGTTTGAGGCTGGTTAATCAATACATTTGACTAAGGCAGAAGCATCCTGTCAGCGGAGGTAAGGGATTACCTGAGAGCAAGTTAATTTTAGCATTTGGATACATGTGAGACAGGTAATCAAGCCTGGCCCATTGTGTCTCTTGTGAGTTTCACAACCACTGATGAACAATGCTAGATTACCCCCGCCTTCCTTTGGATATACAGTATATTGGAAAATCCTAGCAATTTTCATCATTGTCTCCTGAATGGATAGATGAGCAGATGGGCATTCATACTGAATTACTTAATTAATTAAATGGTTAAGAACATAAGACCACCCTGATGGATCAGACCTAAGAACTCTCTAGTCCAGCATCCTGTTTCACACCATGGCCCACCAAATGCCTCTGAAAAGTCCATAGGCAAGAGATGAGGGCATGCCCTCTCTCCTGCTGTTGCTCCCCTGCAACTGGTATTTAGAAGCATCATGCCTCGGAGGCTAGAGGTGGCCTATAGCCACCAGACTAGTAGACATTGATAGACCTGTCCTCCATGAATTTGTCTAAGCACCTTCTAAAGCCATCCAAGCTGGTGGCCATTACCACATCCTGTGACAAAGAATTCCATAGATTGATTATGTGCTGTGTGAAAAAGTACTTCCTTTTGTTGATCCTAAATTTTCTGACCTTCAGATTCATGGAATGACCCTTGGTTCTAGTGTTGTGTGTGTGAGAGAGAAGTTCCTCTCTGTCCACCCTCTCTACACCATGCATAATTTTATACAGCTCAATCATGTCTGCCCTTAAAGTGTGCCATCACGTCGGTGTCGACTTCTGGTGACCACAGAGCCCTGTGGTTTTCCTTGGTAGAATACAGGAGGGGTTTACCATTGCCATCTCCTGCGCAGTATGAAATGATGCCTTTCAGCATCTTCCTATATTGCTGCTGCCCAATATAGGTGTACAAGCGGGGATTTGAACTGGCAACCTTCTGCTTAATAGTCAAGCATTTCCCCGCTGAGCCATTAGGTGACTATGTCTCCCCTTAGTTGCTTCTCTTCCAAGGTAAAGAGTCCCAGAAGCTATAGCCTAGCCTCATAAGGAAGCTGCTCCAGGCCCCTAATCATCTTGATTGCCCTCTTCTGCACCTTTTCTAGTTCTACAATATCCTTCTTAAGAAACTGTGACCAAAGCTGTACGCAGTACTCCAGATGTGCCCGCACCATAGATTTGTATAAGGACATTAGAATATTAGCATTTTTATTTTCAATCCCCTTCCTAATAATTCCTAGCATGGGATTAACCTTTTTCACAGCTGCCACACACTGAGTCAACACTTCCAATGAGCTGTCCACCACAACCCCAAAATCTGCCTCCCGGTCAATCACCGACAGCTCAGATCCCATCAGCATATATGTGAAGTTGGGGTTTTTTGCCCCAATATTCATCACTTTACACTTGCTTACACTGAACTTCATTTACCATTTTGTCACCCATTCCCCCAGTTTGGAAAGATCTTTTTGCAGCTCCTCACAATCTGTTTTGAATTTTACTACCCTAAATAGTTGAGTGTCATCTGCAAATTTGGCCTCTTCGCTGTTTACCCCAACTTCTAGATCATATATGAACAAGTTAAAGAGCACTGGTCCTACCAATCCCTGGGGGACCCCACTTCCTACCTACCTCAATTGTGAAAACTGTCCATTTATCCCTACCCTCTCTTTCCTGTCCTTCAACCAGTTACTGGATCCACACATGAACCTGTCCCCTTTCCCCATAACTGCTAAGTTTACTCAAGAGCCTTTGGTGGGGAATGTTGTCAAAAGCTTTTTGGAAGTCCAAGTATACTATGTAAACCAGATCACCTTTATCCACATGCCTGTTGACACTCTCAAAGAACTCCAAAAGGTTAGTGAGGCAAGACTTGCCCTTGCAGAAGACATGCTGGTTCTCTTTCAGCAAGGCCAACCAAGAAGCAAGGAGATCTCAAGCCAATCAGAAGCCAGTGCTAGAAAACAAACCAGCAAGGGGAAAACAGGCCTCCAAAATGGCACTCAAAATGTCAAAATGTTTCAAATTGAAATGAGGTTCTGCTCCGAGCTCGAAACAGGCTCTTTATTTAAGTTGAAAAGTTGAAAAGTTTCAATGTTGAAAGGTTCTGCACATCCTATCTATCTATCTATCTATCTATCTATCTATCTATCAATAATATAAAGTTGCTTTTGCCTGCCTGCCTGACTGACTGACTCACCCACTCACTCACTGACATGAAACTCCCAGACCAAACTACAAAAGATAGAAACATGCCATGGAGAACGAGACCTTTGAGAGCTGGGAAAAGACTAGAGTCACAGTGAGAAGACATTAATATGCTTGCAAACTGCAAGCGATTTTACTCGTGCATGTACATATCTATATCTATAATGTATAGATACACACACACATACATACAATTTATTATATTATATTTATATCCTCTTTATTATATACAATCCAAATGCAGTGAACAAAAACATTAAAATACAGAGGCGACTACATGATGAGGAAAATTATTCCAAGTACCATAATCCCATTGAAATTAAAAGGAGACGTTAAAGAACCAACCCATTTATGAGAGGCAGTATATAAATACAAGCTTAGCATATAGGAACACAGACTAGTCAGAAGCAAGGTCTTATAAAGTATGTTCTATAGTACCACAGAACTGATGATTATGTAGAGTACGACAGTAAAAAATTTGGTCAGTTATCCCCAGGGGAAACATTTTACTTCGTTTGATATTTAGCTCTCAGTGAAATACAATTTACTATGCAAACTCAGACAGTCTCTTTAAATGCAGATGCTAAAGAATCTCTCAAATCTCCTTTGGGACATTTCTGTCACAAAGACTTTTTTCAAGGGTTTTCAGTTTTGTAAGGGGAGGACAAGGATCAGGAGTGGCAACTTGGCAAGATAGAGTCATTAACTGCAAAAGGCAGCACAAATCTACTTCCCCTTCCTCAATAGGAGTGTAGGGCAGGAAAATGCACAGCTGCTCTCAAGTTGTTGACAATCCAAGCTGCAGTGTGGTGAACATGCTGTTGCTAGAAGTTGCAACACATGTATTATTAAATTCTGTTTCTGAATGTTGTCTTGTTCTTAGAACATTCTGCTAATGTCAATGTCTCATTGCGCTGAAGGGAAAGAACTTGGAAACATCCCTTAGGCAAGGGATTGAGAGAATGCAAAGGAAAATGAAGAAGATTCTAGCTTCATGAAAATATAGTTGTACTGGATTGAAATGGAAGCAAACCAGGCTTATGCAACTCTCATTGCAAGAGGAGGAATATCCTTTAAGATATGGGAAGGCTGTGTACAAGCAACCATTTCTGTAGAACAATGGAAATCATTTCTACCTTATCACAGCAATGATAAAGCATTGGTAACTGGATAACTGCACAAGTAGGGAGAGGTTCTCCAAAGGAAAGAATCAAAATGGATTTCAAAAACTGGTAAATATGGTTGAAAATGGTGGGACATTCATTCATCATACATTGCATGGATATCCCACTTGTCTTCATGGAACTCAAAGCTGTATACACATTGATTCCTAGGTACTGCATCCAGCTACTGACTAGACCCAAACCATTGCTTTGTTTCATATGTACTTTTTATTTTTAAAGAGCTGCATGTTGAATATTCACAGATGCTTTATCTGTTTAAATCAAATCAAATCTTTGTTACGGTCATTCAACCAGCAAAACACAAAGTACAAAAGCTTTACATAGAAGCGAGCTTTACATAAAAGCGAACTTGGTCAAATAAAGTAATAAACTGTTAAAACATAAAACAGAACCCTAACACCTGAGTTCATCCATTACATAAAACAGAGGGCTCCATGCATTATAATAATCTAAAATTTAATTCAATCCAACCCCATATCTCGCTTCTCAACACTTCTTATCCTAGTCTTATTAGCCAGAAAACAATACTTCGCCATGTTATAAGATACTACATCCCAATGGTCTGTCAAAAGTAATTCCAGATAGAACTGCTCAGAACTAGGGTATGCTGTTAAAAAAGGACTTGTATATCTCTCCCGCAAATTTCGATAAAACTGACAGTTCAAGATAACATGGGCCGTTGACTCCACTTCCCCAGAACCACAAGGGCAGACACGCTCCTTATAGGGCATCTTACAGTATCTCCCCTCCTGGACAGCCGTTTCTAAGGCATTACACCGGGCCAGCATCAGAGCCCTCTGGAAACTAGGTACTAATATTTTATTACGTTATCTTGCTGGGCCAGACAGTGATGTTTGTTTACCTAAATAAGTGTCAACCCCTATCTGGCTCCTGTCCATCTGTTTCTCCATATCCATAATGTGTTGGCTCAGACATGATCTCATTATCCTATAGTCCAAGACAACCAAAGCATTGCTGGGGAAGCTCTGTTTAAAAAAGAAACCATGGCCAGCATTGTGAAGTTCTGGATAGTGAAGCCTCCACCAATGCTCCACCAATGGTCCTATGAAAATTGAGGCCTATCTTTTAAATAACAACTTTGGAGTGGAACTGAAATAATGAATCTTTAGACTGTTCAGTGGGTCTTCTTTTAATACAAGTTGATGGGCTCCATCTGGAATCCCTGTACTGTTGTCATGAGGTCTGGCTGAGACCAAGCATGCTTTCACCCCGGTGGAGAGACTGGGCCCCGCTTCCTCAAACAACTGGTATAAAAATAGAACAAAAATCTTATAGCACCAAGACCAAAGGGGAAAATCCTACATCATCCTAACCTGTTCCTAGCAGTCGAATCCTGTACATCGACACATAGTCATTCATACACAGAATAGGGAAGGGGGTCTAGGGTGAGGAAAATTCAAAAAATTCCTGGAGGCATGGGGAGTACAAAGTGATGCATCTCCTGACATACCTACTGAGGAGTTGGGGTGGCATGAAGTCACGAACCTGGGTCATGACCCAGGCCATGCAGAGGCCCATTGGTCATGCACGGTAGCATCCAAAACGGCCACCACCATGGAGGTGAGTCCCAGAATGGGCCAAAGACTGCCCAAACTGGGCTATTTGTGAATAAATGGAGGCTGGTGGGGGCAGGGGGAACCTCTGGAACCCTTTCATCACAGTCATGGACAAGCCCCCGGAGTGGTGCTGGTGAGTTAGATTTCTTTTTAAAAACGTTTTTAAAAAGTTTTTTTAAAAATAATGAACCCCCGAACCTGAACTGGGAGTTGTTCGGTCCATGGTTGGGCTGAACAGGGGCTGGTTCAGCTTGAGGTAGTTCAGTATTGAATCACCAAACCGACCCTGTTTGTTATCATACAGGTTTTATACCAAACCCATTTGCACATCCATACTGTAAAGTTCATGGCACAATACAGTACATTCCTTAGGACATCATCGAGGACAAATTAAACATCCTGAATTACAGAGAAACTCTCCAAGTGAAGAGATAGGTATTTAAAAATTAAAACATGCTTTATTTTGGCCTGATTGAGCCCACGGGAATTTTTTGTTTGTGATGAACAGGACTGTTTCCTGAAGATATCCCTATAACTTTTTGGTAAGGTGTAGTCAATAAATGTTATTTTGATAAATATATTAATATGTTCCTGTTCTCTGGAAATGAATATATGAGATATCCTCCCTCATACAACTGTTTTGTGCTGCTTAGGGCTCTTCTTCAGACTTCCGTAATTTATTCTGAACTGGTTGTGGAACAATGGTTCTTCTGGAAAGACTCACCCAGGCATCGACAGACACTGTAATTCAGGTCCAAAGCAGCTGCTGTCAGTTAATTAACATGGTTCCAGCACATGGATCTTGGCCCCAGAGCTCAGTGAGCGTGTCTCAGAAAGGCTAGGAAAAGTTCAGTGCACAATCTTGGAGTCATTGTCAGTCGGGTTAGGCTTGGGTCCCCAGATGTTTTGGGACTACAATTCCGTGCTGCACTTGAGCAAGGGGACTGAGAGTGTGGAGACTGAGCAACTCTGAGCATCTACTCAGCTATGTAGCCTCCTCACATGTGTCATCTTTGTTCATTGCACTAGTGCAGTGTTAGTCTGCAGGTCAGCCAGTATGAGTTACTTCAACATGAACTTGCATAGGGTTGCACTGTAAATCAGACTTACACTTGCCCTGCCTGCTGTCTCCGAGCTACTCAAGCTGTTGCCTGGCAACAGGGTTGCCGCCACATCCCATCCCATCCCAAGCTTCTAAGCCTGTCAAATGGGAAATTCACATGGGGGCATACCCTCTTCCCACTCTGTCCTTTGTTCCCCACTCCTGGCAATCAGGGGAGAAAGGGGACAGGATGGCAGGATGGGCACTATGTGCTTAGCTCTCTGGAAATGAATAGATCAAGGAGTACATTCACAAGCACATGAAGTCATGGTGGCACCATAAACCAAGCAACCCGATTACTTCACTGGGAAGATAAAGTATGGCAAGGCACCAATACCTAGGCTCAGGTTTAAAAGGCAGCCCCACGCAGGAATTCTTGAATGGCTGTGCTCTGTTTTTTTGTACAATGAAATTGGGGACAAGGGGCCGAGCCCCCTCCCCTTGGGTTAACATGTGTGGTCCCTAGCCTTACTCATGAGAAGAATTGTTCAGTACGGGCAGCATTACCTCAAGTGTCAGGGGAGATTCTTCCTCTGTGATGATGATGGATGTTGCTCTGGAGCCATGGGAATACCTACACACAACTCATGAGAAGAACCTCCGGGGATACAGGGGAGTTGCAGGAGAAGGGCTATCATTGCCAATAATGTGTGATGATAGCCCTTCTACTGACCACTCTCTCACAAGAGCATTAGGCCCTGCAGACATGCACGTGGGCCAGGTGGCAGATGCCGCCCAGTCTAATTATACAGAAAAAGTAAGTTGCGGTGATGGGTATCCCGGCAACACCTCTCCCTACTGGCAAACTCTGGTTTCATGTTATGTGTGAATGAGGCCAGTTTCTTTCAAAGACAGCTAAATCAGAAAACAGAGTCATTAAGTGCTTATATCTCATTGATTTCAATTGTGTCTTAATTATGTTAGACTTTTGTTCAATTACACTTCTTATAGTTATAATTATGTAGACCTGGCTGTACCTTAATAGACTGTTTTCTAATGCAAAGTAAATATACATCACAGGCTGCCTATGTGCAGGGGTTCCCAACCTTGAGTCCCTACTTTTGGACTACAATGCACATCATCCCCCAGCCACAACTGTTTAGTCATTGTTGCTGGGGATGAAGGGAGTTGTAGCCCAACAATATCTGGGGACCCAACAGGGGCGTAACTATAATAGGGCAAGGGGAGACAGTTGTCTGGGGGCCCACTGCCTTGGCGGGCCCCCCAGAGGCAAGTCACATGACTGACTCCCCCAGCCACCTGGGCTTCCTTCAGTTGTATTCATCCTCTGAAACTGATGTGAGTGTTAAGACCTGGAGCTACCAGGACAGCATGTCTTTCTTTAGTACCATTAAATGACTTGCATCGTCCACAATTTACAAAACCTCTGTGTGTGTGTGTTTGTAAAACACTATGCTTTTTGTTAGCACTATTCAGCCTCATTTAAGATTTCTTTACTTCATGAGCTGAGCTTCAGTGAGGGGGGGCCCATTTTAAAATCTTGTCTCTGGGCCCACTCCAATCTTGCTATGCCCCTGGGACCCAAGGTTGGGAATCCCTGGATTAGAGTTCCATTTGGTGCTGCCTAGCAGCACATTTCCTGTGGCAGGATTGTTTCCTGTTAGGCTTGCTTCAGTCCTTTAACATCCATAGCAGTGGCTGGAACACCAGAGCCGGGAAGAGGATTTAACATCTCCACCCCTGAGCGTCTCTCTTAGCTGCCTCAGCACCATAATTTTGTATTGAATAGTATATTCTTTTTATTAGCCATTTTGGATGTAGTCCAATAGAAAATTGGATTAAAAAAAATTTTTTTAACAAACCTATTAAATAAAATTAACAAAACATCTTTAGTGTACAGGTTTCAATATCCAGCCCTGAACTCATCCTTCACTGGGAAAATAGTATGTGGTACCAAAGCGAATGACTCTGGATTTCCCAAAAGACAACAAGAGTCCTGGCAAGAGAAAGTAGATCAATGTGAACAAAAAGAAGGGAGATGATTCTTGGCAGCAGGATGGAGGGAGTGATTAAAGGAGCGCTGAGTGGAAATGGCTGCAGGAAGCTTTAATTACCTTTGGTAAAAGTAAGGAGGATTTGAACACATTCCAAAGGAAAGTAAATTGTGCTGAAAAATAGCCAAAGTGCTTATCCCTGATTTATCATTTAGGATTAAATTACCTGTTAAAATCTCCACAGCTGTTCCATTGTAGTCAATAGGCGGGGATGGATGGAACATATACTTAGGCTTTATACACTGTTATCAACATAATAAACATATAGTTGGTGCCATCGCAGGACAATAGTTCTATATCATACAATTCAACTGGCCTGAGAGCAAAGAACACACCAGAGCCAGTAACACTGTTGCTGCTTTTTAAAAAATCCATATTGTTGTGAACTATACCTGGTTTCGCACTCTGTACATGCTCAGAGGGAAAGAGGCAAAGTCACATCATACACAAACTGAGTTGGTTCTTGGAGATGGTGACCATGTAGGATCTGGGTGCGCAAACAGAGATAGAGAGAGACACACTCAGAAAGTTCAATGGGCTTTATTATGAAAAAGTTGCTCATCAGGACAAAATAAAAACATGTTTCCGATTCAAGGTGTAGTGTAATGTGCCTAACTAATATATGTGTGTGCAATCAGTAATTACAACTATCTAACAAATCCTAAATAAAACATTTAGAGAGAAGCAGAGAAAGAAGAAGGAGGGGGGCTTAGGAAGGGGGGTAGAAGTGATTAGTAGGGAGAAGGAAAGTAGGGATCCAAGGCTTGTGAAGGCAGCATATTACCCAGATCAGAGGCTGGAGAACAGTGGATCTTTCAGGTGAAGGAGAGAAGCTTTTGGCTGGGGACAGGAGCTCTTGGATCAGGCATACAGTTTGCTCAGAGCATGGCTGAGAGTCAGAGCACCATGGCTGGGGAAGTCTTGATTTCTCACTTCGCAGCAGAAGTCACAAACAGTCCCTTCTCCCATGGGAAGAGTTCCTGCCTCTTGCCCCGCGGCTTGGGCAGCAAACTCTTGGATTACTCATGAGCAAGTCTTGCTTGTGGGCAGAAGATTGCTACTCTGCCATGTCCAGAGACTCCTTCTTATAGTGGTTCCATCCTTTGATGTTCATTTGAGTCTTCTGGATCACAAAAGGCGTCTATTCCTGCTATCCTCTGAATATTGTCTTTTAATTACCAAAATTAGCTCAGGATATTTGGTCAGTCCAGAGAAATCTTAATCCCATCTTCTGTTAGCTGCTATCTTGAGGAGGGGACATTGCCCAAAGCAAATCTGCATC
This sequence comes from Hemicordylus capensis, assembly GCF_027244095.1. Lineage (NCBI taxonomy): Eukaryota > Metazoa > Chordata > Lepidosauria > Squamata > Cordylidae > Hemicordylus > Hemicordylus capensis. The sequence continues at coordinate 314,677,988 of NC_069657.1, forward strand.
TCTGAGTTGCAAATGGGCCACTTCTCTTGTCCTGGATTTGGGCCTGGTCCCAGAAGGTGTTAGTAAAAGGACTAAATCTGCAGGTGTTCTCCTAGGGTGGAATTTCTATAGAAAGCAACTGAGTTATCCCCTTTGGGCATAGCAGAGCCATTACTGACAAGATTAACATAGATTTCTTGCAACAGGAAAGGGGAGATCAGCCCCTGGCCTCTTCCACAGACATTATCTGATAGTGAGTTACATTTTAGCATATTGATTAGCTCAGGCCTAGCCCTTGTGTTTCTGTGAGTGCCCATTTCACAATACAATGCTGGATTGCCTCTTCCCTCACAGACCAGTTGAGATCTGGGAAGTCAATTCACCCTGAGCCCAGGCATTAATTGAACTCTTAATATAAAATGAAATCAGACACAGGCCTGAATTCCATATACTTCTGGGTTGGTACCTCTGAGTCTAATATGTTGTGGTGCCCAACAATATATGCAGGAATGCTACACTTGCAGCTCAGCAAATTCTTTTAGGAGGAAGGGACTGCAATGTGGTTCCCTGACTTCTCCATTCCTCTTCTGCTTGCTATTCTTGTGCAGTTAACATATATGCCCTCAAGCCAGGATTTGGGGGAAGGAATGGGGGGGAAAGCTATTTTAGCCCAAAATCTGCAACCTTCTTTGTCTGCTGCTCCCTGCCTAGATGGCTGCACCCCCTCCCGCCTGTCTGCCCCCTCATCTTCTTCTTTATCCCCTTATCCACCCTGACCATTCTAAATGCAGCCAGTTACCACCCAACAGGGCCAGATTATGATGTGCCGAGGCCCTAAGCTATGTCAAGCTCAAAAGGCCCCATAGTGCATGCACATGTGTGCACACACACACACATGGCAATGAAAATGAAACGATAAAGATTTATTTTTTACTTGGCAAAGTCTTCCCCAACTAACTTTTTTCTTTTTGTATTCAGAATCCTCTCATAATGTGAGGCCCAAAGGTGTAGCTTATGTAGCTTGTGCCTAAATCTGACCCTGACAGCCATCAAACTTGCACCACCTCCTCTGGGCTTGCTGAGGGCTGTCCTTAGAGAGCCCTGGCAGGGAGCAGGGCCTGGGACAAATCAACCAATGTGGGACCCTCTTCCATTTAATTCTCATGGGCATTAAAAGAGTGGGGCCCAGGGCGGTTGCCCTGCTTGCCCTGCCCTAAGGACACCCCTGGTCCTGCTGCTCCTGCCTGGCTCACAGAGTGTGGAGGTCTATTGGCATTCCGAGTCCTCACTCAAAGACAAACACTTCCCCCCTCACACTGCTACTAGCTGATAACCAAACACAGGAGCAGTAACTTCATTAGCAGCTCCAATGGCAGGCAGGGGCCTCAAGGTGATAAGGAAAGTGCATCTCTTCTTTTTCTCTTGGAATACGAACACATTATCTAATGCAATGTTTCTGATCTCTCATTCTTCCACAACATGATCCAATACATTTCTGTGTTTATATTAAAGGTTCTTTTGACTGCGGATAAGATGCTATATTAATGGCATCTTTGTCACATTAGTCCCGTTTGATACACAGGAGCATTCCCAGGTCATCCCTGGGTCAAATGTTTTTGAGGCCATATTGTTCCCAGAAATAGGGAATGAGCAGCTGTTTTAGTTGCTTCTTTTTTTGTCGATTGTGTTTTAATTACATTTAAACTGAGTTATGTTAAGGATGTTGATTTCTTCTTCTAGTTTGTAAACCACCTTTGGAATTCCTATTAAAAAGTGATACAGAAGAACCCCGTTGTTTGGGGTGGGGTGTGTGTGTGTGTGTGTGTGTGTGTGTGAGAGAGAGAGAGAGAGAGAGAGAGAGAGAGAGAGAGAGAGAGAGAGAGAGAGAGAGAGAGAGAGAGAGAATATCTGCGAATAATGGGGTATTAGGGCTATGGGAAGAAGCATGCTTCTTCCCAGAGGGATCACACTGGGCAGCAGAAGACCCTGCTTCTCCTGGCTGGATGCTGTGGTGTAGTTGCAAATTCAGAAGTGCAGGCACTCTCCATGACAGCCCCTATAGACATGCTAATCACAACGGTCACACCTCATGATGACACACACCACTTAGATAGATGCAATAATTTGGAGGGTTCTGTTACCAAAAGTCCAGGATAGTTTCCTAACCCTGCAGAGCTTGAACCTCATGTGGCTATTCATCCAGAAGAGCAATCTGGACTGCCAACCACAAAAGGCGGAGGATACTCCCTGTAACAGAAGACAAGAAGAACAATAATAAAATCAATTGTAGTCTGATATTTAATTATGTAACAAATTGTTGGAGTAGCAAGAGCAGCATATTATTTCCCTTTAGAAAACAAAGGGCTAACCATAATGGAGGGGAAGGAGAGTCTATTAAGGGTGTGCATGAAACAGGTATGCCCAGTTCGGTTCAAATTCAAAACCGGGCATATTCAGTCCCGCCAAAGACACACCCCACACCCCACAGGCAGACACACACACACACACACACACACACACACACACACACACACTTACTTACACTTCAGCTCAAATTCAAGCCAGTCTGGGGGGGTCTAACCAAAAAAAAATTAAAATTTTTAAATAGAAACCCACCACCTCTGGGGGGGCACTGCCGCAGCTGGGGAAGTGTCTCAGGTGGTTCTCCCTCCCCATGCCTCTGGCCTCCCTCAGTCTCCAATCGGCCTGGTTCAGGCCATTTTAGTCTGTTTTCAGCCCATTCCAGGCCTCTTCGTTCTGGCAATGGTCATTTTGGAGGCTGCTGTACATGCACACTGTCCATCAGTGTGACCCCAGTCATGCAGATGGCCAGTGCGCATGCATGGTAGCCTCCAAAATTGCTTCTGCCAGTGTGAAGAGGCCTGAAATGGGCTGAAAATGGATTAAAGTGGCCCAATTGGGCCAACTGGAGACCGCGGGGAGGCTGGTGGGGGAGGGGAAACCACTGGAGACCCCCCAGTGGCTGCAGCTGCACTCCCCTGGAGGTGGTACGTGTGTGTGTGTATAGATAGTTAGAAACTCTGGACTGGCCACAGGGGAGGGGTTTGGCCCAAGTTCAAGCTGAACTGGGTCTGGTTCAGATCAAGGGTGAGCCCTTGAGGCAGCCAAGTTCAATGGTGGTGAACCGGCTAGAGCTCGAGCCAGTTCGCACATCCCTAGTGTCTATTACTCTGCCAAGCAATAGATTGTGAAAGGATCATGGAGGTGGGAGCTGCTGTGAAAAAAGGACAAGCAACAAGAAAGACAGAATCTCTCCCTTCTCTGTTGGCCGCTTGGCATCTCTGCTGAGACCCTGGAGGAAAAAAGTACCGGTACTGTGTCCCTGCATTCCTGCAGCATGACACCACTGACTGTATGCCATCAACCAGAATATATAACAGTCTAAATTCAAAGCTCCTCATAATCTTCTTATCCATGGGTGATGCTGGCTGGACATTCTCTGAGTAAAAAGTGCAAGACAAAGCTTGCCATACTTTATTTTTTAATTGTTCAATTTTTATACCACCTTTCATAAAGTATCCCAAGGCGGTTTACATAAAAACCATTTAAAAACTTAAAACCAGTTCAACAGTAAAAACAAAATAAAAAACAACCCATCAAAACAACAACAATCATTAAAAAAGACAACAGGAGAGCTGAGAGGCCTGGCAACCCTTAAGGGGTAAAAGCATGAACAAATAAAAAGGTCTTTTTTTTTTTTTTTTTAAAGCAGCCATAGATGCCAAAGAGCGGACATTCACTGAGAGAGCATTCCAGAGCCTGGGGAAAACAATAGAGAAGACCCCATCCTGCATGCATAACGATTCAGCCACTCTCAATGTCAGCACATGGAGCAAAGGCCCTCTGATGACCTTGTTGGGTGGGCAAAAACCGTTGGGAGCAGGCAGTCCTGTGCATGGAACTGGCTGGTCCGGTTCGATTTGAGTCCGGATCAGACCCAAACTGGACTGGGCCAGTTCGGTCCGGCACCTCCTCGAGCCCCACCCCCTCAGCTCAGTTCAGTCCGGGAGGGTTTGCGAATTTTTTTTTTTAAGTTTTAACTTTTGCTGTCATTTATTTTAACTAATGTTTTAACTTTTTCTGTTTGCTTTATTGTGAACCACCCAGAGATGTGAGTTTTGGGCAGTCTAAAAATATGTTAAATAAATAATACATTAAAAAAAAATTACTTACCTTCTCCGGGGGAGTTGTTGGAGGCAGCGCAGGGGGGTGTCTTTGGTCCATTTGGGCCTCCCCCCTCCGGTGTGCTGGCCATTTTGGAGGCCTCTGTGTGACCTAGACCTCCCTGCTGCCTCTAACAACTCCCTAGGAGGGGGTAAGTAATTTTTTTTTAAATGTCCATGAACCCCCCGAATAGTCAGGGGGTATTTGGTTCAGGGTTGGACCAAACAGGGGATGGTTTGGTTCGACACTGAACAGTTGAACCAAACTGCTTTGATGTCAGACATGTTTGATGTTGAACCTGTTTGCACATCCCTAGTATCCTGGGCCTAAACAATTAAGGTTGTTGAAATGCAGTATATAAATATTCATTTTATTCATAAGGGCTTTAAAGGTAATAACCAGCACTTTGAATTGGATCTGGAAATAAATTGGCAGACAGTGTAGCTCTTTTAAAATAGGTGTAATATGATCTGAGTGAGCAGTTCCAGAGAGAACTCTGGCATCTGCATTCTGCACCAATTGAAGTTTCCAAATATTCTTCACAGGCAGCCCCACATAAAACTCGTTGCAGTAATCCAGCTGCAAAATGACTAAGGCATGGATACAGGGTGTAGCCAGGGGACAGGGGGCCTGTGTTCACTCCTCTCCCTGGTAGCCCCTTGGGGTGATGGAGACAATGAAGAAAATCGGGAGGGGTAGAACTGGGCGCCCCTCAGGAGCTGGGGCCCCCCGGGTTCTTTGAACCCATCCGCTCAATTATAGCTACACCCTTGTATGGATAACCATGGCCAGATCTGCCTTCTCAAGGAAGGGCCACAGCAATTTTGAACCTTTTCATACCTTTGTGCAATATCCTATCTGCACATGATGGATTAGGTATGGAATGGCTTGCTTGGGGGAGGGGCATACCACTGCTCTGGAAGGTTAGTTTTGAATCTCTATATTTAGAGGTAATATACCTCTGAATATATAATATGCTGGGAACACAGAACAGGAGGGGGCTGTTGCCTTCTTGTCCCACTAAAAGCATTCTGGAGGCATCTGGTTGGCTACTGTAGAAAAAAAGATGTTGTACTAGCCGGCCTCTTCATCTGATGTAACAAAACTCTTCTTCTACTAGAGGTGATGCTCTGTGCACCAACCCTTTAAAAACAAAAACATTCTGCTATATAGGAGAGCAAATATCTTGCTGCTCTTTGCCACTTAAAACAGATCTCATTAGATAAATGGCTCCTGAGCAAAAGATGTATATAGCTCTCTGGGAAATTAAAAGCATTTATAAAAATATAATAACACCTTAAAATGGTTTACATAATGATGTTGTGGGAGAGATTTCCATTCAATTGGAAAATCATAGCACCATATTCTATAAAGCAAGATAAATACTCTAGTTGTTAAAGATTACATGATGATACTGTAATCTTTTTTGAGGATGAGGCCGCAGCTCAGTGATAGAGGATATGCTTTGAATGCTGAAGGTCCCAGGTTCAATCTCTGGCATTCCCAGGTAGGGTTGGGACAGACTCCTGCCTGAACCCATGGAGAGCTGCTGCTGTCAGGAGCCTGTCTGTCCAGAGTTGAAATCACAGTCTCTGTCAAGGTCACTGGAAGGTCCTCAGAATCCTCTTCAGTCTGCAAGAAAAACACAAAGAACGATTTACTACAGTATCAAGTTCAGATGGCCTTCCCCGCAAACTCAGTCTGCTCACCAGATTGCATGGCTGCAAAGCAAAAGGGGTACAAGGCATTCCCAGGGGACACAGCTAGGTACAGTTGTCAGGACTTGGTCAGGCAGCAGAGGTAAAGAAGGAAAAGCCTGGTTCTCTAGAGGCCAACACAAAGCTGGGATTCCTCTGAGGCTTGGCTGAAGCAGGCTCCAGGAGACACATTGCTTTCAGTGTTTGGCTGAAGCCTTCAGACTTAATTTATAGCCTGGCTTAATTGTTCTCCACCTTTGGCCGGCTGGCACAGATTCAGGGTTCATCTGGCTTCTTGAGCAGCCATTTACTTCTCCTGAGCACTTCCACCTGTTGTTGGCATTTCATCAATCTTCTCTCATGAGGAAGCAGCAGTGGTTCACCATTTCCCGCAGTGTTCTGTTCTCCACGCCCTGCCTCTGCTGCCTCTGATGGCCTTGCTTGTCCTGAAACTTCAACCAGACCTGCCTCAGCTATCACCTGTGGGCTGACAGCCGGGCTCTGCCCTTCAGGTACCCCAGTAGCTGCTGAAGGACTTCCAGCTTCCCCTTCTTTTTTGCTATCTGAGGATGGGGGCATGACAGCTGCCAGTCAGTGTGGACAATATTGAGCTAGATAGACCAATGGCTGCCTCAGCTTAAGGAAGCTTCCTATATCCCTGTAATGAGTGCTATATAAATATACAGCTGCCCTCTGCACATATTTAAGCCTCTTAGGTTTTATCATACATTTATCTTTTGTTTCATTGTGTGTGATGACTGTAACTCCTGGTGAGCTGCTAAGTTGTTCTGAATTAGTGAATTTAATTAAGGCATTCAGCTTGTGGAAGGTCAAATGTCAGAATACTGCAGGCAGAGGAGGCTCTTCATTTGGGGTGGGGGGGGGGCAATGACCTGCTCCTTGCTAGCCCGCACTTCTCTCACCAAACATACCATCTCTTCCTCTCTGTCTTTCCCTCTATGTGTCTGTCTCTCTTGCTTGAATGATGTTTTTTCATTTTCACTGCTTGCCAGTAGATGGCACTAGCACTTGGTCTTTTTTCTAAATTCCTTTGTAAAGCCATTTCCTCCCTCTTAGGGTTTTCTTGTTATGTTCAGTGGGATCCATTGCCCCCAAATGAAGTAAATACCATACTTAAACTACCCAAATTGCATATTTAGGGCCTTAGCACCAATCAGAATGTGCCATTCTCCCCCCCCCACCACCACTCACTAAGGGTGGGCAGGGGCAAACCCAGCCCCTAATCAATCAGAAGTCAGAATAGCTAGCAGGCACCTATTCTGACTAATAGCCAGCAAACAAGGCCAATCCACTCATCTGATTTCCCAAGGCCCTTCTAGGCAAGCTGAGCAGACTCTCTGGAGATCTGTATGCAAAATGGGAGCACTCAGTTGGCAAGCAAATGGAGTTCAGAACAGTTAGGAGTTCTGACTACCTTTCTCCAGCCTCTCCTTCTCCAGAGGGAAGTCAGCTCTTTTCTCCACACTCAGCACCCTGACCAAGCCCTCAGGAGGCATTGGATTTCTCCAGCATTTGCTGGGAGCTCTTACCTTTTTCTTTCCTTTTTAAAAAATGTCACTAGCAAATATTGGCAAAATTCAGAGATCCAGAGAATGAGGATGAAAGTGGGGGATATGGTGGACTGGCATTTCTCTGGGTAGTTCTTTTACTAACAAGCCAGCAGCCCCTTGCCTTCCCTCTTTGGGAATTTAAGCAAAGCTTTGTGCTCCTTTCTCTTTCTCTTGCTTCCTCACCTCTCTCCAGGGAGAAAGAGAGGGAGAGGGGTTATAGCTTCCAAATAAAACAAGGCATTTTAACAGACATTACTAATTGGACAACTTCAGACTTATCCTGCTTAAAATGTGTGTGTGTTTAATGCAAAAATAGGTTTTTGTTTTTTAGGAATTCTGAGATTATTGCCTTCTCTTAATGGGCAACCTAACAAGCACAACTTGGAAACCAGTTCAGTCCAAAATAGTTAAGTAGTCCCACTGCTCTATAGTCCTTATGCCAGTTTTTGTTTGCTGTTTGTCAGTCTTTTGGACAGGTTTGTCATTTATACAGCTTAATTCCAAAATCTGATAAAGGATTCTCTCAAGTAAATGTTGCATAGAGCTGCAGCCCATTCTATAAAGTTTATTTCAAGTAAAGCTTTAATGAACTCATTGGGGCTTACTCCCAAGTAGCTACTGTGTGCATAAGATTGAAGCCCAAGGACATAGCCCAGAAAGGTTTAGATTGTGAGAAAGGGCTTGCTTAAAAAAAAAAAGACTTAAATTTTTTTTTGCATGTCCATATTTGTAAGAAGAAAGGAAAGGAAAGTGGGTTCTGTGCATGGCCAAATACATTTTGGTATTTTCAAACAGCGTGAAATGTGTATTCAGGGGAAGCAGATGCTCAAAACTCCAACCCCTCCCCACTTCATTTGATCTTCTTAGTCTAGTTCTGCATGGGATGAGGAGGAGATTGCAAGGCTGAGATTGCAAGGAGGCTGAGGTTGCAAGGAAGGGGAGAAATGAAGGCAATGCTGATAGAAGAAAGGATGGAGCTCCTGAGGGGTGAAAGAGGCAGGGGGACTTGAGAGTGAGAGGGCATTGCTACTTTCTATACTGATACCCAGCACGAACCACTCTAAGGGCAGGATTCCTTTACTTATAGCCAACCAAGCGGTGAATTTAGCATTAAATTAGCATGAAATAGCTAGCTGCCAAGTGTTGGTGTGAATGATGGAGATTTTGGTTGAGACAAAAGTGATTCACTTTTTAAACTTAGGGTTGGATCTGCCTATGATTTGCCCCACCTGTATGCGGGGGAGAGAAGTTTCCTCTTCTGAAGTCCAATGCATCTGTGTTGGACTTCCTTGGCAATGCTCCACTCACACATAAGCTGAATTGGATCACACAATGGTCACGGACAGTTCCCCATTGCTTCTACAATTCTGACATTGTGAACCAGGTTCTGAGCACCACTCAGGATTAAGTCCAAGGTCAACTCCTCTCTGGTTGGTTCTGTGACCAACTGTTCTAAGGCACAGTCGTTTAGCGTGTCTAGAAATTTGGCCTCTCTGTACCTGCACTTGAATTTGCTCAGTCTATGTGAGGGTAATTGAAGACCCCCATTATTACAGATCTGTCTCTCTTAGGGATGTGCGAATGGTCTGGCAGTTTGCAGGTCCAGCAGTTCCATACAGAGGTTCGGGGGTTCGGGATCGAACTGAACTGCCTGCCCCCCCCCCCCGGTTCCATCCGGACCGGAACCGAACCACCGGACAAAGTTTGTGAATTTTTTTTAAAAAATTTAATGCCTTAAAATTACCTTTAGCCCCTTCGGAGGGCTTCCTGTATGCCATGGGGGGCAGGTCCATTAAGGTTCCCCCTCCCCCACCAGCCTCTTAAGTCACCACCATTGCCAGGGTAATCCATTTATTTTGGCCTGTTTGGGCCTCTGTAGTGCACGGCAGAGGCCATTTTAGCCGCCACCGCACATGTGCAAATGACCCCCTGCGAGCCCTGGCATGACCCAGGGCCTCGCAGAGGTCATTTGCGTATGCACGGTGGCCATTTTGGAAAAATGGCCACCGTGCATGTGCAAATGACCCCCTGCTACTTGGCCGGTCAGGTTTGAGTCTGGTCTAGACTCGAACCAAACTAGGCCAGCCGGTTCCGTGCACACCCCTAGTCTCTCTTTGGCACCTCTCTGATTTGGTTAGCATCCCTAGTAACACGTTTCCTTTCAGTCCTCGTAATGTCACTCATAATGATTCTGTGGAGGACTCTGGTCCTCCTAGGTTTTCTAGCTTGTTGGATTCTATCTGTTCTTTAATATACAGTGCTACTCCACCCCCAATCTTCTTCTCCCTGCACTATCTGTAGAGTTTGTATCCAGCAATAACAGTGTCCCACTGGTTCTTACTGTTCCACCAGGTTTCTGTTATGCCTGTTATATCTATGTTTTCATAATCAACCAAGCACTCCAGAGCATCCATCTTGGCTTGGAGGCTTCGGGCACGTGTATATAAACACCTATAAGCTGAGTTTCTTACCTGGCATTGGTGTGCACTATCTCCCTTACTGCCACTTGACCTTTTTGACCACCTGTCATGTGTTTCTGTCTGCTCTGCTCCTGGTTCTGCTCTGACCTCTTCTGGTTTATCTGAAATGCTTGCACCCTCACACCTTAAGGGATGGCATTTGCCGAACTGGATACTGCCCAGCTTCTGTCGGCAATTCCCCAGGCATCATTTTAAATGCTGCCCTGCAACCTTTTTTATTTTAAGCACCAGCATTCTGGTTCCATCTTGGTTCAAGTGGAGCCGATCCCTTTTCTTCAGACTTCACTTGCCCCAAAATGTATCCCAATGCCAAACAAATCTAAACCCCTCCTTCTAGCAGCACTGTCTCATCCATGCATTGAGACCCTTCAGTTTCACCGGGCTCACTGGGCATGTGCATAGAATAGGTCACACTTCAGAGAAAACTACCCTGGGGGTGCTGGACTTCAGTATGCTACCTAGCAGCCTAAATGTGGCTTCCAGGACCTCCTGATTGCATTTCCCAATATCGTTGGTGCCGACATGCACCACGACAGGTGACTCCTCCCCAGCACTGCCTAACTGCCTATCTAGATGTTATGTGACTTTCACAACCTTTGCACCTGTCGGGCATGTGACCGTGTGGTCTATACGCGGGTTACAAAGCCATCTTCCTATGCCCCTAATGATTGAATCACTCACTACTAGGAGGCCCCCAACCCACAGGTATCTTCTGTGTGAGAGGATATGGGTGCATCACCCAAAGAAGGGGTCCATTCTAAGGAAGCATTCCCATCTTCTTCAGACTGATGTCCTCCTTCCCTGAGACCTTCATTCTCCATGACAGTAGAGGATCTGTCAGTCTGGGAGTGGGATGCTTCCATCACATCCCTGAGGGTCTTATCCACATACTTCTCTGTCTGGTCTGAGCCTTGTCTTCTCAAGAACTGTTCCAAAACTGCACCATCTGAGAAATGTGGCCCCTTCCACAAGCTATGTGACTCACCAGCAGCTTATCCCCACCCACTCTCTCTCTAGGCACAACTGAAACTGAAACTGCCCTGTCAAAAACAAAAACAAACACACACACACACACACACACACACAAACCTTAGAAAAGAAAACAAGTTTGCTGCCTCCCCATGTCTGAGCTTTGTCTTCTCAAGAGCTGCTTCCAAATACATATTTGTGATGCTCCTTTGGCCCTCATCAAACCTGGAGGACACGTTTGTGAATCCTCATTGGAGCCACTAATCACATGCAAAAAAAAATCCAACTAAAGCTAGGTTGGGGTGAATGCTTTTTGAGTCTCTCTTTTGATGCCAGAAGACATATTTATGATACAGAGCAGTTTCACAAAAGGACAACTTTGTCAGAGTGAAAATAAGATATGAGAAATACAGCAAAAATACCATGGGTAGATAAACATATACAAATTTGTTACAGAGAAGAAGGCACAATTTGAATGTAGCTTTTGGGGCATAAAGGATGACTTGCATTCATTTTGGTAATTTTGCAATCTTTTCCACACAACAAGAATGACAAACCCCACAAAATGTAAATGACTCACTTGTTCCATTTTCTTCTCATTAGTTAATGACTCCTTTATTAAGATGTCTCACACTTTTTCATCACCACTATGGATTTTTTTCACCAAGTTATTTCAAGTTAAAAATAACGGAAACTTAGGGCGGCAGCACTGCTGAATCTCAGCCTCACAGTATCAGGATTGCTTGGGCCTTTCCTGGGATTCTTAAGCACCTGTAATGACATGGAGGGATGTTGCTGGTTTGCAGTAGGAGTGTATAGAACCTGTTCAGTTCAAACCAGGCTTGACTTGAACTGGCCTGGTTTGACCAGTTTGAGTTTGAATTGTACTCCCCGCCTCCCAGAGGGGACCAGTCTGAGTTCAAACCGAGTTGAGCCTGATTTGAATTGAACTGGTTTGATCATTCTAATGTGGTGGCCTCCTTTACTGTCTTATGTTTACAATTTTTTTGCCCTCCTGATTGGTTTTTGGCCACTGCCTTCCGTTTGGCTAGTGATCTCCTTTCTGCTGGTTGGCTTGTTGACATTCAAAATTTGTGTTGTGAGGGCAACTCTGCCCATATTGGCTAGGTGGGGAAGGGGAGGAGGGGTGAGGGAGGGAGAAAAAAGGAGGGTTGTAAATCAGGCAGTGTCTGCCTGGCTTTACTCTTCCTAAGAGCTCTGGCTGAGTTACTGCTGGCTATGCTTCTGCTGCTCCTGCTACCTTGGTGGACTGGACTTGCTGCTGCTGTGAACCCCCTGCCCCCTCCACCCTGGCTCCTCTGGACCCTGACCTGTGATCTTCTGCTCCTCACCTGCTGACCCAGACCTCCAACCTTCTGCTTCTGACCTGCTGACCCTGACCTGCAGATCCCTGTGGAGCCCTGGATTACCATTCTGTGTGCCTTTTTCTTTGGTTTACCCTCCTTCCTGTGGATCGCCTGCCTCATCACTGTGTTGAACTGGTGAGACACACACACACCCATTTCATATTTTAATTTGGTTGATTGGTTTTGTAGTTTGGTTCTTTTAGGTTTAGACTTTGGGAGGTTTGTGCTTTTGTTTTTGTGAGGTTATAGGTTTGGAGTTCTATTAATTGGTTCGTTTAGAGCTGTTTTCTAAGCCTTGTTAATGGGTTACTTTTAAGTTGAGTCATGCAGTTTTGGATCAGTCTTGGTTGATTTCTTGTGCTTTTTGTGCTTAGTTGGTTTCTTTTTAAATAGAGCCTAGTTTAAGGGGGAAGATATCCAGGAGGGTGCAAGGCAGGGCTATAAGCAGGGTTGCAGGCAGAAGAGGGTGATGATGGTTTGGGGTAAGGGTGGCAAGAGAGGCCTACTCCCCTAGTCCTCCTAGAGGTCATTACGTGCAGGCTTATGTTTCTGATGATGCCTGCTCCCATAGCACAGCCACCTGGCAGGGAAGCCCTGTCAGGGAAGAACTTCTTCTTTCCTTGGTGGGAGCAGAGGAGGAGGTGACAGCTGCTAGCCCAGCCAGATTACACCCCCCGCACACACCACACACTGATTCCCCCCTTCTCAGTGCGACCTCCTTCTCAGTGTGACTCCTCATCAGTCCAAGAATGAGGAGGAACAGGAGGAAGTCATTCCTGTTGCCCCTGGGCCCTTGCAGCCACAGACAATGGAGGTCAGTGCTGGGTGGGGGTGCTGGTGGTGGCCAACCAGAAGGCCCAGCAGTACTGCCAGCACCCAAGCAGTCCACGACCACTGGTAGCACTGTGTGGGACCACTTTGAGTGGCTGCCAAAATGAGCTTACACATGTTGTCTACACTCACTGAAGGGCGCAGGTCAGCAGGTGAAAGGATGCCATGCATCTGGGGACATTATTTATGTGGAGGCATATCGAATGGCATCATCTGGATGTCCTCGCTCCTGCTAGGCGCCTGCTGTGCCCTCAACTAGCGGTGGCAAGGGACATCCTCCTGCTCTCAAGCAGGGCATGTTACCTGTCACGCAGTGGGTGCGGTCGGTGGGCAAGCGGTCTGGCCACCCAGAGGCATGTCTCATCACCTGGGCTATTGGACAGTTGATGGCTCTGGACAACCAGCAGACCACTGCTGGCTTCTACTGGCTGTTCCAGTTGCTGGCCCCTGAGTTCCAGATCCCCCCACACACCACCTTCAGTAGGAGGGTGGTGCGCTCTCTGTACCCAGCATGCATCAGGGCTTGAGTCAGGGCTTCTCATTTTGTTGGGGCTTCTTGCGTCATTGAGTCGGCAGTTCACTACAGATGTGTGGGCCAACTGTAGTGGAGTGCAGGCTGCTTTCCTGTCCCTCACTGCACACTGGTGGGGGCAGGAGAAAGAGGGGATCTGCTGCTGGTGGCATGGCCAGCACATTCCAGGCAGCAAAGCCCAGTTGGGCTCTGCTGCACATAGAGCCACTGAACAGACTGTACGGCAGATGAGCTGTTGGTGGTCATTGGGCCCAGGTGGAGGAATGGCTGTCTGGGTGGCCAAACCTTCACTGGGGCTTCATGGTCACTGACAATGGTGCCAATGTGATGAGGGCAGCATGCCAGCTGGAGTTTGTGTCCATACATTGTATGGCACACACTCTGCACCTGGTTGTGAAGGATGCACTTGGCATCAAGGAGGCCAGGATGAGGGAACGTAGGGGGCTCCACCCTGCAGGAGCTGCCACCACCATGGCTGCTCTTGTGGAAAAGTACAATCACAAAACAAAAAGGGTAACACGTGGAACCAAGGATATCAAAAATGAAAAAACCGTGTGAAAAGAAAGAAAATACAATGGGAAACATATTAAAACATATTAAACTTGCTCAAAACGGATTGTATAAGTTTAAAGTCACAAAGAATAATTTGGAATATCAATATACTTAATATTAATATAAGAAACATAAATTACAAGATTTTATATATATATATACACACACACACACACACACACACACACACACACACACACAATATAATCCAAAAACATATAGAAGCTATACGTAAGTATTGATGAGTATTCCAGTGTCCAAAGAATAAAAGTCCATAATTAGGTGGAAAAATCCATCCAATATTGGAGGAGAGTTGAAAGCAGTGAAGCCCATCACAAATATGCCATGAATAGATAAAGATGAACTCTAGGAAATACAATGATGTAGAAGGAGAAGCTGAACTTTTTGCATGGACCTAATGAAATAAATTCCTTCAGTAAATCACTCCAAACAGAGCGTTAGTCTTGTAGAAATCTTCGTGGGTCTCCCATATATAGATGAATAATAAGCTTTACACCTTATTCCAAGGTTTTAAAAAGTAAAACTCAGATAGGCATATTCAGATACTCCACAGTGTAATCAAAATAGTCCTTGAAAAGCTGTCTAGATGCTCTGGGAGAGGAAGTGTGAGTTCGGCCTACCTGGACACATCACCCCTAGGGATGTTGAGACACGGTGGAACTCCACCTTTCTCTTGCTCCAGCACCTGCAGGGGCAAGAGGCGGCCATCCATGTCCTGGCGAGGAATTGTGGCGTAGGAGTGTGCAACCTGTCCACTGCGTATTGGAAGCTCATTTCTGAGCTGGTCTTGGCACTTAGCTGCAATGAGCCTTGTGTGCCAAGGCAGCAGCTCTGAGCCAGGGTTTGCCCGCCACCCTTCTCCTGGAGAAGAGGATGGGTGAGTTCCAGACCACTCTGACCACTGGAGAGGCACGTGCCCTGGCAGGTTGGCTGAGGACTGGAGTTGTGGATCAGCTCAGCACCAGGTTGGGTCAACAGGCAGAGCGTCTTTTAGCCTACCTGTGTCACCCATGAAGGGTAATGCTTCACTCCTGGCAAGCTGCCCAGGTGGAGGGCCCTCTTGGTTCAAGAGGTTAGATAGGCAGAGCATAGGAGACTGGGTCAGAACCAGGAGGAGGGTGTGGGAGCACCTACTTCTAGTGCGCAGTCCATGCCCAGAAGCAGCATAAACCCTGCTTCCCAGTCCAGCAGTGTGGCGTCAATGCAGCCAGCACTTCCACCCTTTTGTTCCACCCTGTGGTTCAAACAGAGTACCTTGGTGCCTTGCTAGGGGTTCAGGAAGTGCTGCCTGCCCCTTGCACTGGTGCTGAGCAGAGTACCTGCAGTACCTGCAGGAGCTGATGGTGGAAGGCCCAGAGATGGATCTGGTCCAGTTATGGGCAATGTTTTGCCAAGTCCGGCTGGACTTGGCAACATTTGCCAGATGGCTCCTCTCCTGCCCCCAGACCAGTGTCCAGAGTGTGAGGGTGTTCTTCATGGCTGAGGATGTGGTGACACCCCATCACTCATGCTTGGATGCTGGCTCGGTGGAGCAGCTGGTATTCCTGAAGGCCAACCTCCCACTGCTGGCTATCCTGAGCTGGATGTGGAGCGTGAGTGACTCATTGTCACTCCCACCTGCTGCAACACCAGCTCACCTTGGCCAACCTGAATGTGTCACAGTCTGCCCATCTGTGCTGCTGACACAACCAAAGAGGCATGTATGCCACCACCAGGCCAGGGATGATGGACTGGTGCCCTGGGCACCATAGGAGACCATGATGGAGCATAGGTGGTTGGGTTGGTTTTCAAATGTTGGTTGGGTGGTTGTTGTTTGCTTCATCACAGAGACACAGACACACACACAGACACAGACACACACCAGTGATGAGTGTAGACCAGTTCCCTGATGTGTCAGTGTGCAGGCTGGCAGTCGGGGCTCAGCTCAACACAAACAATTCAATATGCTTGTGTTTGCTGGCTCTCAGAGGGACAAAGGCAGAAGAACTTGGTTGCCTTGCCTGCCCTTCCTTCCTGAGATTTGTTGAGGTTCAGTCTGCAAGGTGGTGGTTTTGTGGCAAGAAATCTCTGTCTATTATATTTTGATTTTTAGTGAGATGAGCACCATGTTTCTGTCCTCCTAGTGTGCTGTGGACTGTGGTCTGGTGGTCTGACTCTATGCTCTGTCTGTAGTCTGCTTTCTAGATGTACAGTCTGAATCAGGGGCACATGGTGGGCCACTGTGTGAAACAGGATGCTGGACTAGATAGGCCTTGGGGCTGTTCTTATGTTAAAAGGGTGCTGCTGCTGCTGCTGCCTGCTGCTGCTGCAGCAGCTGCTCTTGCTATGGAGTCATAATTGTGTGTCTGAGAGCAACTTTGATGGCAACGATATGATGGCAGGCAGGGCACATGGCACTGTGGGGCTGGCAGAATCTGGGTCAGTGTGATCCTTTTTGCACTGTTCTGTGCCGTGTTCTGTGCGGGGACTTGGGAAAATCCCTTTTAAAAAGGTTTATGTGAACTTTTAATTTGTGTGTCCAACAGTGTCCATCAAGGATAACACTCTTGTTTTGGTATGACAAATCCCATGTTTGTCTTACCAAGAGAAAAACTGCTATTTTTATATTTAGGTAGTTGTGTATATTCCCCCAATTCTGTGTATATTCACACACGCACGCACGCACGCACGCACGCACGCACGCACTTCAGGATACCCTATCTATTAAGAGAAACAAGCTCTAGTTATGGCTTTATAATTAGCATAGCAGTGGTAATATACTACTGTACATACACCACATGAACTTGCCTGCAACTGAAGATTTTTTCAGAGGGCTTTCTCCAGGTGCTTTCCAGATTGACCCCTACAACAGTGTCACTATGGCTCTCCTAATTATGCTTCCGTACTTCCCCTGTAGTGACACTGCAGTCCCTGCGCTAATAGAAAGGTGCCATTCATATTTCCAATGTCTTATTTCGCATTTTATCTTTGCATTATAGTGCTACAACGTTGCAAATCTGTTGCAGAGAAACAATTGTATTTTTCTGATATAGGAGTTGGAGATTCTGGGGATTGTTTTCAATACGATTTTGCCAAGCTGAAGCATTTTACTGCTGTTCTAGGGTGTAATCTGGAAAGCGCCCAGACATGTCCACCTTCAGAAGTTAGGCAGATAGCTATGAAGGAGGGCCTTTTTTGTGGTGATGCCCAAACAATGAAACTCCCTCTCTCGACGCATGTGCCTAGTGTCTTGTTTGCTACCTCTGTCCTCGTCTCTCATGCCTTGAGTGGCTCTTAATGGTGCTTGAGACTGCTTTCAATTGCCTTGCTGCTCTTTTAGTAATATTTTATTCTTTGACTTATTAGCCTCATCATTTCATATGCTGGTTTTATGGGCTGACATACAGAGTAATGTTGGACTCATGCAAAAGGGGAGGGGCAATTTTCACTGCTCCTCCTTTCCTTTGCTGCACCCAACACCCCCCTGAAAATATGTCCCTGAAGATTCCCCACTCTTAAGGAATATGTTCAGGGGACATCAGGGACATAGGGAAGGACCTTAGGGAAGGAGCAATCAACTGAAATTGTCCTTCCCTCCCTTGCACAACCACAGCATTACTCTGCAGGTGAGCCATGGCCTTTTATCCTGTTGTATGTGATTTTTGTATGTTACTGGCTGACTTTCAGACTAAATTACTTATGACTAATTCTACTGAAATTAATGGGATGAGTTTGTCAATGGGAGGAGGCACTGATTCTGGTTCTGCCATAGGGAATAATAGGAATTTGAACTGTCTCCTTATTCCCTATGTGTAGTGCCTAGGGACACCAAAAGAGGTTGAGTGGTAGGGCATGATGGGTGCTACTTACCACCCAACCCGCAAAGCAATCAGGCAATTTTAAATGATTTTTTGAATTTTTGAAAAAATGTGAATTTTGAAAAAAAAGACCATGAAATAATTCAAAAATTCATTTAAAATCACCAGATTGCCTGATTGCTTTGCAGGTTGGGTGGTACATAGCACCCATCATATCCTAACACCTAACTTGTTTTGGTGTCCCTAGGTGCTACCCATAGGGAATAATGGGTTTTTTTCAAATCCCTATTATTCCCTATCGTAGAACAAATTAGAACTGGTTGGCCCCAGTTCAAATATGCTCTGTACTGAAATAAGAGCGTCTTCTTCTCTGTTTGTTTTCAGGAAGAACCTCAAGACGCTCCTGTTTTCACAGGCTTTTAATTAGAATTAATTTTAATAATTTTAAAACCTTGTTTTAATATCTATTTTATTCTACTGTTTTTATTGTCATGCATTGTAATTTGTAACTTTTAAATATTTTAAATTTGTACACTGCCTAGACATGTACATATCAGGCAATACAGACATATGATTAATTGAATTAATTAATTTGAACTGGAGCAGTGGCCAGTTCAACAGAACTGGTACTCGAACCTGCAGACCCTGGTTCAAGTCCAGTTCAAATTTGAACCAAACTGTTCTCTCTGTTCATTGAGAGAACTCATACAGCAGCATGTCCAAATGCAAATTGGATCTTGGTGGCTGTATGAGTTCTCTCAATGAATCCCTATGAATCCCTATCCCTAAGAACTTTTCATATATATATATATATATATATATATATATATATATATATATATATATATATATATATTTACACAAACCAAAGAAGCTACTCTGATTGAGATAGATGATTAAAAGGCCAGAAACTAAAATAAATTCCTGGAAAAAACCCCATAAACCCCACTGGCTTAGGGCTGCCTAGGGGGAGTTGTGGCACAACCTGCTGTGCTCCCAAACCCACTTTGGGGTGCCCAGGCAATGCCCAAAGGGGGAGAATGGGCTGCCCCAAATCCCCATTATTCCCTATGAGAGAAATGCAGAAATTGGAAAAAAATCTTCAAAACATCATTAAAAATCGCAGGAGTATCTGACTGGTTTGGGGTTTGGTGGGTGGTTGGCACCCCTAGGTGCCTACCACCCACCCCAGTTTTATGCCCCTAGGTGCTATGCATAGGGAATAATGGGCTGGTTTGAGTCCCCATTATACCCTATGAAGAACCTTTTAGAACCGGTTCAAATTGGGTTTGAATTTGAACTGAACGGCGGGGTGGTGGTGGTTAGAAGCAAAACCAAAATGGAACCTACCCACCCTGGTTCAAAGCTGGTTTGAATTCGAACCAAACAGGCCAAGCCAGTTTTGTTCACATGCCTATGGTGGGCCACTGTGTGAAACAGGATGCTGGACTAGATAGGCTTTTGGCTTGATCCAACAGGGCTGTTCTTATGTTCTTAAGTATTTAGATCTGGCACAATATAGCTTTTTAAAAATCTGGCAACCTATCTGAGTAACGACCACCCTACCCACAGATTTCCTCTAAATCCTGCACATCTGATACTGCCGGATGTGCTTGCACTACATTTGTGTCCTTTCTCCTACTGATCGCCCCATGCCTAGCACCTGGTTGGCATTGTAAGAGGCTTCTGCTTTCCAAACTTGGATTAATGCTGTGCAAATGTGAATATCATATCATGTGCACAGAGTTTTCTGAAACTGAACCGTTGGCTCCATAATAGGCAATATACCACTCTCTCAAACTGTGTTCAGCTGACACATGTTCTCCATTTTGCCCAGTATAATCTACTGTCCAGCTACATGTCCCTGTCTCCTTTACCCAGCCTGGCTAGGCTTATCAGGTCTGGCCTCAGAGCAGGGACAGGGAGGGGATTGAGCAGCACCCTGTGCCTCCTCTATCCCAGGCTGCTTGTTCCTTGTGTCTGCCCCTCTCTGGGGGCCCCTGACACTCTCCACCAGCCAGCCTCTCATCTCCTTATATGCCTCCTCAAAGGCTATGCATCGCCCACCCCCAATTACGGGGCCAACGCCCCTCTTTATTACCTGTAATTGATTACCCCTTACAGCTGTTGCCAATACATCTCCCCCTTCTCCTTCCTCCTGCTCAGACCCCTTCCCTCAGGGAGGCATGCTGCTGATGTTATCCTCGCACGCATTCCCTTCGGACTTATCAAGGCTCAGCTCCTCCTCCACTGGAGTTGAGTCCCTGCGCGTTGGCAGTCTTTCCTCCATCTCTCCCCAGCTGCCACCCATCCCTGTTGCCTTGGGCCCTCTCACCACTCCGTCCTCAGAGGTAAGGATAGCCGGCCTCGCCCGACATCTACTAAAATCACACTCAGCCCTTATCCCACGGGCTTTCAGAAGGAAATAAAGGCATCAGATGGAATACCTGAAACGCAAAGTTGATTGGACGTTGCTCACAGACAGCCTTGCCTACCCTGCAGTACTCAGTTATTTAACAAGTACATATAAATAAATGCACTTTAGCAACCTCACATTATTAGTTCAACATTGCCATTTACTTTCATCCCACTAAGAACATTTATTTTCCTCTATGCTTTGATATGCTGATCAACTCTTTTGCTATTTAAAGGAAATAATACTGGCATGTCAAATCTGACAGAGCATTCTGCGTCAAGTTGAAAATAACTGTACTTGGTGGTTTTTTAGTAATATTATGCTGTGTTCGTGTCATGTTTCACTGTCATTCACTTGATGTTTCACAGTACTGGCATGTGCACAGAGCACAATTAGAGGCGACAATGCCAATTAGTAAACACTTATTTTTGTCACTTATCAGTAAGTGTATAATCAAAGAGACTTATGCAAAGTAGACTTTTTAGCTATCTAACCAATTGAAACTATGCTGTAAGTTTTAGTCTGCTCATAGGTTTGTTGTTTGTTTCCCAGAAATTAACAGAAACCTAGTGGCCTTGCTATTCTTTGACTGGGGCATGGGCAAAAGAACACAAATGCAGCACTGGCAACATCACCATTAAGTAAAGCTTAAAACTGCAACATTTCATTTTGAAATTCCACAGTAACAAGCCACCAAGCCAATGTGTTCTGTTACCACTACATACAAACGTGTTGAAGTCTCCTCCACCACACCCCATCAATATTTCAGCATGTTGAGTGTTTTTCCTAGTCTGGTCGAATACCAAGTCCTCACACCAGGTCCTGGGCACAACTAGGATTAAGTCCAAGGTCACCTTCTCTCTGGTTGGTTCCATGAGCAACTTTTCTGGGTCACAGTCTTTCTAGAAATTCCTAGCGTATCTAGAAACTTGGCCTCTTTGTCATTACTTGAATGTGAAGTTACCCAATCTGTGTCACCCATTATTACAGCTCTGTCTTTCTTTGGCACCTCCCTAATTTCCTTCTACAACTCCCAGTCACTGTCAGTGTTTTCTTCAGGAGGACGATAGCACGTCCCTAGTAACACATTTCCTTAGAAATGCACTATATGTCCAAGCTGGTTGGACATGTCCAAAAACCTCACTCACTCACTTGCACTATTCATGCAGTATGTCATCACTCAGTATGATTCTGTAATGATGTGGAATGTTAAGGAGGCCCTGCACATGCTGATTCGCCCCCAGCCCCGCACCCCCCCCCCCACGGACAGCCCTGTGCAAAGCAGAGAGCGAGGAGGAGGGAATGCGCCTGGCGGCCAAGTGTGGCAAGACCTGCGGCAGGGCCCTGCAAGCCTCACTGATCTCTCTTCCAGGTGGAGGAGGGCAGGGGGTGTGGCTGGACCGTGGGAGCTGCACCACCACCGGATGTGAGTGTAGCAAGACCTGCAGGCAGGGCCCGCCTAAAATGGGCAAGGGGCCCATTTTAAAATCTTGTCCCCGGGCCCACTCCAACCTTGCTATGCCCCTGTATTTAGGGTAGTGAAATCCACAAAAGATTGTGAGAAGCTCCAAAAGGAGCTTTCCAAACTGGGGGAGTGAGTAGTCAACAAAATGGCAATGCAGTTCAATGTTAGCAAGTGTAAAGTGATGAATATTCGGGCAAAAAACCCCAGTCTCACATATACGCTGATGAGGTCTGAGCTGTCAGTGATTGATCAGGAGAGGGAACTTGGGGTCATGGTGGACAGCTAGTTGAAAGTGTCGACAATGTGAGGCAGCTGTAAAAAGGGCCAATTCTATGTTTGGAATCATTAGGAAAGAGATTGAAAATAAAAGTGGCAGATAATAAAACTAGTATTGTAATGCCCACATACAAAATGTGTGGCCATATTTGGAGTACTGTGTAGAGTTCTGCTCAACAAACCTCAGAAAGGACATTATAGAACTGGAGAAGGTGTAGAAGAGGGCAACCAAGATGAAGGTCCTAGAGCACCTTCCTTATTTATTATTTATTTTATTAATTTAGCACATTTTTATACCGCCCCAACCCAAGGTCTCAGGCCTTATGAGGCAAAGCTTATGAGGCAAGGCTTACAACACCTGTGGCTTTTTAGGGGTTTTTTTTGGGGGGGGGACGACTGAGGGAAGACATGATAGAGGTCTATAAAATCATGCATGGTGTGGAGAAACTTGATAGAGAGAAAATTTTATCCCTCTCTCATAACACTAGAACCAGGAGTCATCCCATGAAATTGATTGCCAAGAAATTTAGGAACAGCAAAAGGAAATACTTCTTCACACACCATATATTTAACATATTGAATTCTCTGTCATGGGATGTGGTGATAGCCAACAGCCTGAATGGCTTTAATAAGGGTTTAGATAAATTCATGGAGGACAGGTCTATCAATGGCTACTCGTCTGAGGGCTACAGTCCACCTCCAGCCTCAGAGGCAAGATGCTTCTCAATACCACTCGCAGGGGTGCAGTGGCAGGAGAGAAGGCATGCCCTCAGCTTTGGCCTGTGGGCTTCCTGGAGGCATCTGGTGGGCCACTGTGTGAAACAGGATGCTAGACTAGATATGCCTTGGGCCTGATCCAGCAGGGATGTTCTTATGTTCTTAACTGCTTGTAGAGGAAGAGGAAGAAGTTCCAGTTGTGCAAAGGTGGGGGGGCTGTGTTCCCTCTAACAGGGAGTCCCAGATGTTGTTGACTATAACTCCCAGAATCCCTAGCTGCAATGGCCTTTGGCTGGGGATTATTCCCAGACAACATCTGGGAATCTCTCTTACAGGGAACACTGGTGGGGGAAGGCGATTTTCATCGGTCTTCACTCCTTCCCTATGCAGACTACTGTGCCCACCAAAAATCAAATGTTGAGGTTGGGAGGGGCCCAAGGGAGCCCATCTGGAGCAGGATGACATGTGGCACAGGAGAAAGCAGTAGGAAGGAAGGATCAACAAAAGTGACTTCTTGTGATGATGCCCATGGGGCCGTGGAGGAGGATCCTTCAGATGAAGACCCAGAGCAGGGGGAGCAGGCTGAAACTCTGGCCAGCTCAACCGAGCCAGAGCTGACAGGATTGCAGGCCCCTCTGCCTTCTTCCCTTCCTCCTCCTGATGAAGCCTTCGAGGCCACGTAAGGCAAGGTGCCTGCCCCAGATCCCCGACAGCAACATTTGACCAGAGTTCAGGCTCAGAGGGAGGAACGCCATAGGTCAGAGAGGCTAGCCAGAAGGAACAGGTGTCCCAGCTCTGGCCCAGCCATATCTCCTTGATAAGACCCAACTGTGGTGATGGGCAGGGCTCTCAGCACCCTGCCTATTTAGAGCAGCCTGGAAGCTGGGTCTGTTCTGGAAACAACATCCGTAGTGACCAGCCCTACCATGAGCAACCTTGACTCTGTTTCGTGTGTACCCCTTATCCTGTGGACTTCCCAGTTTAAACCTCTGGCGACATTGGTGACTCTCTGATAGTCTGTCCTCTGGTGTTGGTTCATGGCTATGTCTGACTTTCCATTCCTGTTTTTCCTTTCTGGCTCTCCTTTCCCCTCCAAAAAGAGTGGTTTTTGCAGCTGCTGGGCAGTTGGCCAAGGCAGGTCATTACACTTCTTCTGTTCCCTCTGTGAGCCCTTAAGATACAACCCAAAATGTTCTGTGCATACATAGGAAGTGCAAGGGCTGAAATGAAATGTTGCTATGATTTTCCCCCAAGAGGTCACCTCCAGCTCTCTAAATTAGAAAAAATATTAGTTAAAGCAACAATACTGAAGTTGTCAGCTGGAACTGGTGTGAAAATTAATGTGGTTTGATACGGAAAAAGAGTCCTCTATACATTTCTCAAAGGGAACTCTCTTTAGTTGTGGAACAGGAAGAGAGCAGAACCTAGTGTGGAGATTTGGAGTGCTCTGTGATAGTACAGCTCTGCTGGATGTTATTGGTTTTATGGCAGCTATTTCTGTGCTTTTATGTTTGTTTTTAATTGCCATTGTATTATTGATTATATGCCTCCCTGGGAGTTTTATACTGAAAGGCAGCCTAGAAATTATTTCAAATACATAGGAAAAAATAAATAAGATGGTAGGAGATTAAAGTGGTTGGAGAGAAGTTGTAAACCATGCACTAGATAAATCAAACAGGTATATGAATGTGACTCTCTCTCACATTTCAAATTTGAAATAAGTTTCAAATTTAGCATGTTAAGATGTGGACTACATTTTGAACACAAACCCTTCTGGAATGACCTCATTTTGCCAACTTTCTCCACACAACTGAAAGAAAACATAGTGCATTAGCTCTCAAGCCCTGAAGACACCAGAAGAGTTTTCCTGTGGCATAGCCAAGTTCAGCAATGCTCTTCAGGGGATGCTAGTCAAAGCATACATGTGATGAATGATATTTTCTTATACTGGAGTCAGAAAGGCACTTAATTTTAAAATATTATTTTTAAATGTGTGGATTTATTGAGGGTGGAGGTATGCAATTTATTTTTAACAGGAAGATGACAGTCTTCCACCATCATTCTCCTGTGTGATCAGATTTTTTGGGGGGCCACTTTTAAACTTATTTCAAAGACATGGTCCCTGGCATGGAGATGCAACAAATGGTTGGGGTTTGTCATCTTTGACAGCACTATATAGGAGTAGAAGGGAGTAACTGGATCCCTCCAGTGTCCTCAGTTGGGGATCAGCACTGTTAGAATGGACAGCTCCAATCATCTTTTTGCTAGGCTTTTTCTAGTAAACAGAACTCTCTGCATACAGTCTTCTATGCTAGATATGGCATCTCCCCACAGCACCCTTTGTGGGTAACCCAACTGAGATGGTGATCTGCATGGAGATGTGTAGATCACCCTCACTGAATGGAGGTTATGGTTGCTTTAAACGTGTGACCAAGTGGAATGCCTAGAAGAGAGATCACCATCTCAGTTGGGTGATCCACAAAGAGAGCTATGGGGAGAAGCCATATCTAGCACTGAGGGCTGTATGCACAGAGTTGTCTTTGCTAGACAAGGCCTAACAAAAAGATGGTTGATGCTGTCCATTCTAACAGTGCTGATCCTCAACTAAGGACTAAATAAATAGAATCTATCATTGTTCTAAATCTGTGTTGTTTCATTGTAAACCACCCAGGGATGTAAGTTTTGAGCAGTATACAAATATGTTAAACAAACAGAATGTTTCATCATGGAAGAATGACAGAGAAAAATCACCTCATGGTAACTTCTCCTTCTCAGAAGTAATAGACTCCTCCTCAGATTGCACTCTTACTTAAAGATGGGGTCCATTTTTCAAGTAAATGGCTGACATGATGAGCAGCATTCCAGAGCTGTAACTCTGTGCCCTGGGGCTGCTGCAGACTCGGAAGCAGCCCTGACACTTGTCCAGAAGCTGTAGTCATGCAAGCAGCACAACTACAGTCTTCCCCACTGGCGCAAATGGGGAGAATGGTGGTAGCACCGCTGCTTCTGAATCAGGTCTGCTGCTGAGTCCACAGCAGCCTGGGGGTGCAGCATTATGGCTTTGGAATGTTGCACATCATGTGTGTTTAGGGTTTGGGAGTTCTGAAAGGAATAACTTGGGATGTTCTGCTGAAAAACTAATCATCTTCATTTTATATGACAGTCTTTCTTTCAGCACTTTCCAGCTTCCCTCTATCGTGATTAATTTTCCTTTATCTGAACTTCTTTGAGCCAATCCACCTCTGAGCTTGTCTCTCTGGCTGTAAAATAAAATTATATTACATAGGACTGCCTGAATGATTGTTATTCCATCAGCCTTTGGCACCTTCAAATCCCATTACAATTTGATACTGCCAAATTGACTGCAAATATCAAATGCTCTATTTGTGCTTGCCATGGAGCTCTTGGCTAGCTTTATGCTCTGATGAAACCTGGCTTTGATCTTACAGTATCCCAGCACTGTGCTGAGGTTCTTTATTAACTTTATCATTAATCATGCCAACTCCTATAAACCACCCTTTGATGCCTGCCCTCCTGTTGCTCCCAAAAATCACATAACATTTAGGAAATGTCTCCTCCTGCCCATGTGAGAAAGGTGCCCAGATTACAACTGAAAGTGCACTTGACAGAGATTCAGCCTTTTAGATTAAAGCGTTTTAAAATATACTTTAAAATGTGCAAATTTTAAACTGCTCATTGCCAAACCTGGATGTAGTCTTTTGCCAGGTAACAGCTGCCACCACCAGTCCTTCTCACAAAAAGAACTATCTGATCACATTCCCTTTACCTTGAAGGCAGGCTGTCAAAGTTGGCTGAAAGTGTGATATTAACCTGGATAGGTTCCAAACACTTATTTGGGTATTAATTTTTTTCCTTCACGTACCCATTGCGGCTAACAATGCAATGAAAATAAAATGAAAACACAATAAAAGCAAGAATGAAAGACAGTGGTTAACTAACAAAGGTATGGTGCAGATCTTTTGTGTCCAGACTATGGCTGTGGTGGCACACATGACTGGTGGGGGGCGGGGAAGGGGGACTTCCCCTGTGCCACCCAGAAATATGTCCCAGAAAGAATCAGAAGTGAAGCATGAGAAAAGAAGGGTCTGTAGCAAAGCACCTACTGTAGCAAAGCCCCAAGTTCCATCCCTATTACAGCTCCAGCTTAAGAAGCCCAGCTGCAGGAATGGAGAAGACCCCTGCCTAAGCCCCTGGAGAGCTGCTGCCTATGAGTGTAGTCAGTATTGGACTAGATCAGGCCTGCTCAACTTAGGCCCCCCAGCTGTTTTTGAACTACAACTCCCATAATCCCCAGCTGCAGTGGCCAATAGCCAGGGTTGATGGGAATTGTAGGCCAACATCTGCAGGAGGGCCAAAGTTGAGCAGCCCTGTACTAGATGAATCAATGGTCTGTCTCTGTTTAAGGTAGTTCCATATTCAAAGAAATCACAAGATGTCCATGCTTCCAACTTTGCCCTAAACTCAGTTCATTGTGAATCACTATATGCTATTTCTTGCTGTGACTGCATCTATATCATGCACAGTTGACTCACCCTTGCCGTATCAATCTGTACATGCCTCCTCCTGTTGGTTTCAAAATGCCCAGGTAGTAAATAAGGAACAGGGGCAAGAGTTGTGGCTCTGTGGTAGAGCACATATCTGCGTGCAGAAAGTCCTAGATTCAGTCCCTGGCATCTCCAAGTAGGGCTGGGAAATCCTTCATCTGAAACCCTGGAGAAGTGCTTCCACGCTTACCTAGATGAACAGTGTTCTAACACAGTATGAAACAGCTTTATGTGTTCACATGAGAGGGACAAGAACATCCCTTGAACTTCAACAATCTTCCCTGAATGAAAGAAGGGGCTGCATTGCAAGAAGTGTTGTTCCCTGTCAGCGTTCCTGGGGGGAGGAATTCTCCAAGGCAAACTTTCTGCCCTCTAGCACTAAATCCTAGGCATCGGCATGGCCTCAGAGCTGGGGAAGGAGGGAAGTTCATTCACTCCCTTCTTCTCCTATCAGTGGGAGCAAAAAGGTCTGAGCTCTTCTCCGGGAGACCAACAAGCCTGTCCCAGCTGATCTCCTCATCCTCGGCAGCCCCTGGCTTAAATAGAACCTTGCATTTCAGACACTCCTCTCCGCTACTAACCTGCTCTGTCTTCCCTGACTGGGCAGGTGTCATGGCCAGCCAACCCCTGGCTCCCAAAAGGGACTTGTTCTCTAACTCCACCACCTTCCTTAATATCCCTGCACCTGTTTGCAGCTGTGGAGTTAATATCATTGCTATTCCCTCTCCACCAAGCTGCCATCTCCTGGGCTGTCCCTGCCCATCCCCCAGCAGCTGTTGCACTTCTCTCCAAGCCTTCCCTGTTTCCCGAGAGGTAATTACTGGGGTTGCCTTGCCGTTTGGAGCCCCCAGCTTCCCTTGGCATCCTGCTGTTTGGCTAGGTACACAACCCTGTCTCACGGGAGAGGGTAGGAACTCCCGACATCCCCCTTGGGACACTACAACTGATCAGTGCAGAAGTGAGAGCAAGACTCTGTTTTGTGGCTGCACAATCTGTGTGGGAAGCACAGCCCTGAACATAAACACTGCCCATATGTACTGTAGGAGAATTGTTGGAGAAAAGGATATGAGCATTTGGCAGAGAGCTGCATATGCTGAAGTGCTGCAAGGTGGGTATTAAAGCACCAAATGTACCAGCCAGTCAATACAGAAAGCCCACACTGTGTACACACACAATGGTAGTTGTAGAATTGTAGCCTATCAGTGTCCATGGAACTTTCTTTATGACTATCTTCAGGGCCTGCATAAGTGTGTTCTGTATTGGATTTGCAAATATTTCTGCTTCTTGCCGCCTCCTCTGCCGTGATCATGTGTTGCTTGGAATATCTTTTTTCATCAATATCCTTTGTATATTGCCATAAGAAGCCAGGCAGCAATCACTAAATCAGTTTTGTCTAATTTAATTTTGCTGTTCAGACTGAAAGAGGTGAACTAATAAAAATGCATTTTTATAAACAGAACAGCACAGGGAGCCCTACATGTTTACCTGGGTAATTAAATATAACTTACTGAAAAGATTCTGTTTTCAGTTCTTTGTGTCTGCATTTCTTGGAAACCAAATGAAGTGGAGCACATTAGACTTTCAAATGCAGACTGGCATATATTCTTTTTTTAAATATTTCTCTTTCTGATTTTATTTTACAAAGTGAAAAGGAGGAGGAGGTTAGTGTCACTTGATTATGCCAATTGTTTCAGGAAGTTGTCTCAGAAATGCAAGCTTGCTTTATCATACATTTTGTATTAACTGTGATGAATTAGTTAGACAATATAGTTGCGATGATATATACATACTCCTCTACTCCAGAGAAGATTTAAGACCTCTTTTAATGTGTAGAGTCATCTCCTCCTCCGCCCTTTCTCCTGTCCTTGGATTGGTTATTTAGCTTCAGTTGCTGTATTTAATTTTAAGAGTCTCCAGCTGTTTGAGACAGAGCATTGACAATGATGTTTTAACCTTGAAACACATCTGCTCGAGTTTGTAAGATATTTGTTTTATCTATGCATCAAAAGAGGTCTTAACTCTTGTCTGTGATGAATTTAAAAAACAGGCTCAGTTCCTGAATCCCTCAATCCAGAAACCTGTTGTGTATGCAAGAGCTCCATTTGGTACCTGGAGCTTCGCTGCCTGCAAGAGTTCCCTCATTCACTTCAATGGATGGGGTACCTCTGCCTAGAGAGGATGGCATAAATGGACTTGTCCCAAACTGAAGTGAATGGGGAAATCCACCTGTGCTGAGGGTCCATGTGCCCATCACAGTACATACAGGACTTTGATCTCCGGCCTCATGAATGTGGAAAACTGGAACATGGCCTAGGAGTGAGATATTCCTCTTCCAGCAAAAAGAATAAACAATAGAAGAAGAGAGAGATTTTCCTCTGGTTCAATAGTCCCACTCCCAGCAATTGATTGTTTTCCACTGAATATAATTGCTCACATTTTGTCTGTCACTGAGACTCATATCACAATGGAAATTGTTCTGGCACCTGCTAATCAAATAATATCACTTTACTGCATTAGTGTGGACAGAAAACTGTGTAACTAGAACCAGGAAATAACATTAATGTTGTTTTGGAAAATTACTTTATCAGATGTTTGGAAAAGTAAACAGACTTGCAGAAATCCACAACAGTTGTATTGATTTGCAGGTAATCTTGGAAGGAATTAGCTGTGAAATTCTTCACATGGAATATTTGGGCCGTGTGTGTGTGTGTGTGTGTGTGTGTGTGTGTGTGAGAGAGAGAGAGAGAGAGAGAGAGAGAGTTTTGTATAAGTTAATCCTATAAAATTAATTATTTATTTTATTTCACTGGTAGAAAATGACATACAAATGATAGTGACTCACACACCAGGAAACTTCTGTGATATTATAATGCTAATAAAGATGATAGCCTATTTGAAATCACAAATGAATACTACTACTACAACAACAAAATGTCAGTGGGAACCAGTCATCACATATGCAATGCATTGCACATAAGAGAAGCAGGTCATGAATTTTATTTAAACTAAGCAAAATAACATAGGGAGAGGCAATAAATAAATAATGAATTGGTAAGGATTGACTGAATAATGAATATACATTGATAAGCTGGTGATGCAAAACACATATTTAAGGTGACTCCCAAGTACTCCTTTAAGACCTTCAAATTTATTATGTAAAAACAGATGTTTTGTAAAAATAAAACCTTGTAAAAATATTGTTTAAAATGTTAAAAGTTTTGGCGTCAAACACCAGCCTCAGTGTTGTTCCTCCATCTTCTGTGGATCACCTGCTTATATTGTTCACAACTTTAATTACACACACTGGCAGTAATTTCAATCAACAAATGGGGTAAAAAGGAGGGGAAGGAGAAAACAAGAGACAAAGGGAACCAAAGTCATACAGCTGTGTGTCTGTATTCCTACATTACATACTCCTTAGTAGCCAATATACTTGACTGTCTCATTTAACTCTTCCCTACCATTTACACTGGGTTTGAGTTTATCTATATATATAGCCTCTCTAATCTTTCTAAGCAACATTTCACCTCCAATACATCCACCTTAATAGGCATTGTTATTCCTTCGTGATATTTGGTCATGTGTACTGACACAACCACAGGGCTCCGTGGTCGCCAGGAGTCAAAACCAACTCATGGCACACTTACTTTACTTTACTGACCATGGCCTCTCTCTCTTCACATACTTTTATCTGCCAAGTGTTCTTTAAATCTAGTGATTAACTCTCTTCCTGTTTCTCCAATATAAAACTCCACACACTCTTTACAAGTTATTCTGTACACTACTCCTTTTAATCCACAACTCCCCTCCTCCAGTTCACATACTGGGCAATCTGTCTTGTCACATCTCAATAATGAATGATAGACGGTGACTGAGAACTAGAGCAATGGAGCGCTAGTAAAATGGAGTACAAGAATGTTGATACAGAGCACTAGCACTAGCTGGCAGTGACTAAGAGTTGCAAAAGGGAGTCCGGGAGGCATCAAAGTGAGACAGAGCTGTAATAATGAGTGACTTCAATTATCCACACATAGACTGGGTAAATTCAGATTCAGGTAATGACAAAGAGGCCAAATTTCTAGATACACTGAACGATCATCCCCTAAAACTGTTGGTCATGGAATCAACCAGAGAGAAGGCAACCTTGGACTTAATTTTGAGTGGCACCAAGAACCTAGTGCATGCTGTCAGTGTCATGGAACCTTTAGGGACCATAGCGTGATCAAATTCAGTAAATATGCAAGGAGAGAATTGCCAAGGAAGTCTAACACAGACACTTTGAATGTCAAAAGAGGAAACTTCACTAAAAGAAAACTGAAAGTGAAAATCAGGAGAGTCACTTCTGATTGCATGGAGTTTATTTAAAACCACAATACTAGAAGCCCAATTAGAATGTATTCCAAAAAGGAGGAACGGTACCACCAAGTACGGGAAGATACCAGCATGGCTTACAAGTCAAGGAAGCTATAAAGGGGGAAAAGACTTTCTTCAGGAATTGGAAGGCCTGCCCAATGAAGAGAACGGAAAGGAACACAAACTCTGGCAGAAGAAATGCAAGGAGACAATAAGGGATGCAAAAAGAGGAACATTGAGGAACATTGATTTGATTAGCTAAAAGCATCAAGGAGAATAACAAAAACTTCTTTAAAAACATTGGAAGCAGGAAACCTGCCAAGGAGGCAGTTGGACTGTTAGATGATGAGGAAGTGAAAGGGATTATTAAGGAGGATATGGTGATTGCTGAGAAGCTGAATGGATTCTTTGCATGTGTCTTTGCGGCAGAGGATGCCTGAACCAAGCTTCTCAGGGACAGAGGCTAAAGAATGGAGTCGGGTAGAAGGGATGAGAGATGGTGTTCTAAACTGTCTGAAAAAATTGCCAGGGCCAGGTGGCATCCACCAGAAAGTCCTTAAAGAACTCAAATGTGAAATTGCCGTACTCCTAGCAAAGATATGCAATTGATCCTTACAATCAGGCTATGGACTGGAAAGTAGCCAATGTAAAAGCCAATTTTCAATTTTCAAAAAGGGATCCAGGGGGGAATCTGGGAAATTACAGACCAGTTAGCTTCATGTCTGTTCCAGGCAAATTGATGGAAAGCATTCTCAAGGATAAAATTGTTAAGCATTTAGAACAGGCCCTGCTGAAGGAGAGCCATGATGGTTTCTGCAAAGGTAAATCTTGCCTCATCAACCTTTTGGAGTTCTTTGAGAGTGTCAACTGGTGTGTGTATAAAGGTGATTCAGTTGGCATAGTATACTTGGACTTTCAAAGTAAACTAGGGGTCATCCCATGAAACTGATTGCCAAGAAATTTAGGACTGACAAAAAAATTTCACACAACACATAATTAACCTCTGGAATTCTCTGTCACAAGATGTGGTGACAGTCATAAGCTTGGATGTTGTTAAGAAGAGCTTAGATAAATCCATGGAGGACAAGTATATCAATGGCTATATGCCACCCCCATCCTAAAAGGCAAGATGCCTCTAAATACCAATAGCAAGGGAGCAACATGCCCTCAGTAATGGGCTGTGGGCTTTCCAGAAGCGTCTGGTGGGCCACTGTGTGAAACAGAATGCTGGGCTAGATAGGTCTTGAGCCTGATCCAGAAGGGCTGTTCTTATGTTCAAGTTGACATTAATTCACCTCTGAAGGAAATTGGCAAGAGGAATTTGCATGGTTAACAATATCTATAGCTATATCATATATGTAGTTTTATTAAACACTCATTATCTTTTATTGTATCTGATTATTTTAATTGCATTTTAATGGGTTAAGCCTTTCAATCAAATCTTTGGTTCATGTCTGGCCAAGAAATTGTTTCTGCTTGCCATTCTGTGTTGCCATTCTTGGAAGAGACACAGAACATGGACATGGAACTTGGAATGAATCTGTTTGCTTCATATATTCCTTCAGTATAGCCACCTAATGGCGCAGTGGGGAAATGACTTGATTAGCAAGCCAGAAGTTGCCAGTTCGAATCCCCGCTGGTATGTCCCCCAGAATATGGGGAACACCTATTTCGGGCAGCAGCGATATAGGAAAGATGCCGAAAGGCTTAATCTCATACTGCACAGGGGATGGCCCCTCCTGTATTCTACCAAAGACAACCACAGGGCTCTGTGGGCGCCAGGAGTCAACATAGACTCAACGGCACACTTTACCTTTGCTCTGGATAAGATTGGAGCAGTTGAGCTTCCCACCTTTTGCTGTAGCAGCCTTCACTTCTTTTATCTCAAATTCAGGGACCTTTCAGGGTTAGGCAGCACTTTTGCTCTATTTTTTCTTCAGGTAGTGAGTTTGCTTCTGCTGTGGGCACACCCTCCAGGAAAAGGCCATTGGAGTGCATAGAAGAGTTGTTCCTGTTTAGGGCTGATAGAAATCTAAAGCTGGTTTAGATTTTAGAAATGTGATGAAGCAGCCTAGATGGCTTCTAGATAGGTTAATGTCAGTTCCAAACATTCTATGCCCCTTTCCCGACATTCTGTCACACTAGTGTGACCAAGAAACAGAATCCAAAACAAGGCCATGAAGGCAGGAGCAGTCGTCTTGATTCTGAATTATGGTGGTCATCATAGGCAGGAGGCAGTTTTAGCCCCCACTCCAGTACTGCCCTTGAGCCCGCTACTTTACGTTCTTCTATACATGATGTGGATGTCTGCCATACCATCCTATGGGGAAAGGAAAGTGTTGCCCTTTGGGTATTACATTGCAATGGGAGCCCAACCCAACCCACCACCCTCTCTCCCCACTCTGAAGGCAGTTCTAGGACTTAGGAAGGGGACAAGATGCTTCTGAAGTTTTCCTCCTCCCAGGAAACAAAGCAGGGCATTTCATTCCCCATCCCTCACACAGCTTCTGACTTGGAGGAGAGAAGCATCGCCTTTTAGAGCCTGATGGAGACTCTGGCTGTCAAGGGCAGGTTTGGAGAAGCATGCCTTGCCCCCTGTTCCTTGTTCTGCCCTTGGCATCAGCCTCAGCAGTGGAGTGGGGTTAGGGAGTGGGGCAGGAGAAGCAAGAGGACTGGGACTTGAGACTGTCTATCCTCTCACTTCTCCCAGCTGTCAAACCTGATGAACCTCTAGCTATCCTATAACAAATCATAGGTTTAAAGTCTTACTCAGGCTTAAAGACTTGAATACAGTGACTGACATCCAGATTAAATTACACCTGAGTTGTCGTACTGAAATTACTGTAAGTCATCCTTTAGGGTTACTCCTGAGTAGTGCTACTGAATAACAGTCTAGCTGTTAGTATGCATTGCTTATGGATAGCTTTCTGAAATCATTTCTCTCAGGCTATATTCAGAGTCTAGTCCGTGCTCTATTTTTAATAATTAAATATTTATCTATCCTGTCCTCTTATTTTCTTCCCTCCATTGGTTCCTTAATTGTTACATCAGAATACCTTTTAAAAAATAAATTTCCTTTCCCTAAGCTATAAACTCTGTGCCCATTCATTCACCCCCCCCCCACTGTGTACACTGAATTTAATGAATGGGAAAGACACAACACTCTCCTCCTGTGTGTTTAGATGTGTACGGCCACATTCTGTTAGCAGTTCTTTCTATGCTTCCAATGTGTGTGGAATATATTCAGCTTCAAAATGGATTCTATACATTCAAATCGTTTTTTGAATTTTTAAAACAGCTTGCAGCAGATCAGAAAAGATGTCATGCACACACTTTCAAGCTGTATAAAGCAATACAGGATATTTAAGGTTTAGAAGGAGTTAAAAAGAGAACGAGAAAGAATAAGAAGGAAGAGAAGGGTGAGACCAAGTTCATTCACTAACTTAGAAAGGAAGTAAAATTCCTTTTATTTTCCAAGTTGAGTTTATTTTTATAGCGAAAAAGAATAAAGATTGACGTTTTGAAGCAAGGAGATCAAGGCTTTAGTCAGTTTACTTAGGAACATAAACAAGATTTTATTTTACATCAGAAACCAATGTTGTTATTCAAACCAACCTCTCACTCTTCTGTTGCTTACACGAATAGATTTCTAGTCACTACAATGATTTCAGTCCCGCCCCCCCCCGAGAATAAGCAACAAAAATGCATTCTTTCCTGATTTTTTCACTGCACAGATCAGTGTACTTTGCCCTAGTTTCTGATGCTTTACCGGTTACACAGAATTGCTCTCAGGGTGTCTTGTCAATCACAGGGGCACCAGGGTGTAAAGAGAGCTGTTTCACTGCTGTCTAATCAGATCACACATACTTCTTAACCACAGTGGTGTGGACAGCAGGACAGCTAGCCTTGGGAATGTTGGGAATTGAAATTCAATTTGCTTCTGAAATATTTGACAGAGGCTCAAGTCCTGCTGAGTCTCTGCACACCATGCTCATGAAAATATGTATTGAATTCGATTTGAAAGATAGGGCTGTAAAATGTGATGTTCTACTACCATGAAGACTTCCTCCCAAGCATGCTCCTGCTTAGCTTTCCAGTTCAAAGAAAAACAGTTTAAACAAGCAAACATTTTAGTATTGGCAGAAGTCAAACGTGATCATTGCAGTAATAATCATAAAGCAATAATGGGGCTGTTTACCCAGGCTTGGGCAGCCCTACCTGTGTAGCGCTGCCCGTGTGAGACGGTAAGATTGAGGCTGATCCCAGCACTGCCCTCCTGCGTAGCCTGGGAGTTTCACCTGACTGTTTACCTGGATAGAATGACCCTTTTACCCAGGGACAGGGCTGTGTGGATGCTCGGGCTGCGTGCAGAGCTGGGCGCCTAGAGCACCGGACTCACGGCAGGATCCCTCAATGCACTGTCCTCGTTGCATGGTGCATTGCGGAGGCTGGGACACATTTCCCAGGCCTCCAGAATGCTGTGTGGATCTCAAACTTGCTGGTTGTGTGGACGTACGAGCTGCCCAGCCTGGGACCATGCTGGATCATCTGGGGGGAATGTAGGTGCTATCCCGCCCTCCCTGGTGCTCTCAACGGTTGTGTGAATGACCTCAGTAACTACTTCCCTGCAATGTACTGTGGTTACAAATTGTTTTTCACTTCTGCCAATGTGGTGTATGAGTAATTCTGGAGGGATTAAATGCAAGTCATAGGAACATAAGAACAGCCCTACTGGATCAGGCCCAAGGCCCATCTAGTTCTGCATCCTGTTTCACCCAGTGGCCCACCAGATGCCTCTGGGGAGCCCACAGGCAGACTCATGGGCCATTGACTCATGGGCCATTGCACTGATTGCTTGAATTGCCAAGTCTTGGCAACTTTGCTCTTATTTATTTTTATTTTATTTATTTATTTCATTTATATACTGCCTGACTCCAAAGGCTCTAGGTGGCTCACAAAAACAAACACAATAAAACCAACTATTAAAACAACAATGAAAATTTTTTAAACATTCAGAGATTACTAAAGGCCTGCCTTAAAAAATGTGCCTTAAGGGCTCTTCTGAAGGCTGGTAAAGGTGTCTATATGGAGCGCATTCCACAGCCCAGGAGTGACTAGAGAGAAGGCCCGCTCCCAAGTCACCACCAGACAAGCTGGCGGTATACGGAGATAGACCTCTCTTGATGATCTTAGTGTGCGGTGGGATAATGCAGAAAAGGCACTCTCCTTCTTTTGATAGCTGCATTGGAGAAAATGTCCCCAGGAAGTGACAAAGGGAAGCTGTGTTTGGCATTTATCAGCCCTTTCCTGACACCATCTGTTTCTAGGTGGGCTTGCCAGCATGAAGGGCTGGATTACATCTATGCTAACATCTCTGTTGGTCCCTGCCATAGGACTGCCAAACTGTCTGGATGTCTGCATAGCAGCAACAAAGTCATGGTCATCCTAATCCAAATTTGGGTGTGTGTATGGCTCTCTTTACTCCCCCATTGGCTCAATGTGTAGATGAACATGATGAACAAAGTTCCATTTGCTTAACTTCTCCCTTCTAGACAGATGCTAAAGGTGAGGGTAACCTCTTTATGTTAGGAAGTGGCAGTTCTGTTCAATACATTTGATCAGTAGGGGTGTGCGAGCCAGCAGAAGGGATGTGAGAGCCTACTGTGTACACAGTAGGGGAGTGCGAGCCAGCTTGGCTTGAAGACTCAAGCTCAAACTGAACCGGCCATTGAAAAAATAGGGCTGGTCCAAGTTCGAGCCGAGCCCGATTCAAACCAAGCCAGCTTTAAGATGGTTCAAAGGCTTGAGCCGCCATTTCATGCAGGGAAAGTGGTGGTGGCCATTTTGTGACACTATGTGTCACTTTCAGAGATTGGCCTTGCCTTTTGGATGGCTTGCCAGTTGTGCTACTCAGGGGCAACTGTCATCCCATTGGCCCGTGGGCGGGGGCAAGGGAGAGGGATGAGGGAGGGATGGGGGTGCAGCAAAGGAGGGGAGGATGAAAATTGTATTTCAAAGCCACCCTCTGGCCTTGCAAAGCCACTCTTTCTCGAGCTCCTGATCAGAGAGAGAGCTGTCTGCTGCTGGGTCTGTTGCCACCAACCTGATTTGCTGTTGCTGTATGTTGGAGTCTCTGCTCTTCGCAGAGGTTTGCTGTGCCTGCCTGTGTGCCTTTGGATTTACTGCCTTCTGTTTGGATGTACAGTATTTATTAATTTTTTTGGTGGGATATTTTCTTCCCTCCCTGGGCTAGGCTGGGCTGTTGCTTCCTTTTTTAAAAGCAGAGTGCCAGCCTGCCTCGCTCCTGCTGTGAGTGTGCCTAGCCATCCATCCAGACAGCCTCTGGCCATTTTTTCTTTCTGTCTGCCCCCCCCCCCGCCGCCCACCAATTTAAAAGTCAAAGCTGTGCCTGACCCTCCTGCTGCCAGCCAGTGCCCAGCCACCACACCATAGTCAGGGAGAGACTTTCTCTTGGATTTAAAATTTCTTTGATTCTCCCCCAGCCCACACTTAAAAAAAATAATTGCATTGGTTATTTTCTGGTTTTTGTTTGAGCCTGCAACCCCACCCCCCACCCCCGCATCTGATCTCCAGTGAGTGAGTGGGTGCTGCTCTGCTCTGCTGCTTGGCCCAGAAATCCCTGGCTGGCCTCTTGTCCTATCCAGATAGACTTCTGGAGAATGGAAGGTAAACAGAAAAAATTTCTTAACCCCTTTCACCCCATAGGGATTTAAATAGGGCCTTCCTGGTTTGGGTGGAAAGAGCTGTTGTTGTTTTTGCCTCTCTTTTTTCTTTTTTTACAGGTGTGTAGTGTGCTGTTGTGCTATTGTGTAGTTGCGCTGTAGATGTAGTGTGTAGGGGAGCAGTCAGTGTAGGTGGGTGCTAGCACCAAGGGGTGGTGAGGGTGATGTCTGACACCCGCCATGTCCCAGACCCGAGCAGCGGGAGGGGTGTCCCTGCTGCTGATGGGGGTAGGGGTTGGAGGTGGGGGGACCTGCCACAGCCCCCATTCCCCAATTCTTTGCCCAGGTTGTGCACAGGCAATCCTATCTGGGGGAGCCTGCTGGCCCTGCTGCATTGCCAGAGTTGCCGCTGAAGAGTGGAGAGAGAGGGTTTGGTGGTTGCTAGCTCAACCAATCTTGGTTGCTACATATAGTAACTTCTTCATAGGGAATCACAATGAAGAAGTTATGTTGCAAACAAAAATCCACACTGTGTTTGGATTCTTTGATTTCTTCAGAGGGAGTCATTGTGAGAAAACGTTATAACACACCAGAGGATCTGAAATGCATAAAAATTCCCACCAAAAAATCACCAGAGTGCCCGATTGCTTTTGGGGTTTTGTGGCAGTTGGCACCCATGGATCCCTTCTCCCCAATCCACTTGGGGGCACCTAGGCACTACCCATGGGGAATAATGGGGCCACTGCTGATCCCATTATTCCCTATGGCAGAAAAACCAAAACCATTCAAAACTAAACAAATACCTTCAAAATCACCTGAGTGCATGATTGCTTCAGGGGCTGGGTGGTAGTTGGCACCCATGGTTCCCTACCACCCCACCTGCTTTGGTGCCCTTACAGTAGATGTTAGCCGCAGGAATAATGGGGCAGTTCAACTCCCCCTTATTCCCTATTGTGAGTCATTTAGAAACGATTCAAGCACAGTGTGCAATCCCCACTTGCAATGGCTTTTGCTTTGAGGATTATGGGAGTTGTAGTTAACAACATCTGGGAATCCTTGTTAGAGGGAACACTGCTCAGACCATGAAACTTGAATGTAAATTCATGTACAAGCAATAGATGAAAAATCTCTATAGGCATTTCTTTGTTGTCAATGTCTCTACCAGAAGGGTGGGGAATCATGAATAGGAGTAGGGAGTTCAAAATTTAGCTGTAGACATTTTAAGATTCTGAAGCCCTTATTTTAAAATTATAAGGTGAAATCTAACTATGCACGTTCTCTTGCTCTTTGGTTAAGCAGAACGTCTGTGAAAAAAGCATCCCCCCTAGTTTTCATTTTTATTCCCACATATGGTGATCTAAAAAATCGTTTGCCCATTCCCAATTCACACACCTAAAGGCTATAATTTTCCTTCATAAAAGTGGGGGGGGGGAGAGGGAGGGAAAATGTCAAATTCTGATTTGCAAAAGCTGCCAGAACAATGGAAGCTGACAATGTACAATAACTATATTGTGAAAGGTGCATTCTCTAGACCTTTTGAATTAATAACTTCATGCACTACTGGCTATAGTTTCAAATGTGCGGTTTGTTCCTCACATTCCACTATATAATGACAGTTCCAAATGACTTTGC
This sequence comes from Hemicordylus capensis, assembly GCF_027244095.1. Lineage (NCBI taxonomy): Eukaryota > Metazoa > Chordata > Lepidosauria > Squamata > Cordylidae > Hemicordylus > Hemicordylus capensis. The sequence goes on from NC_069657.1 coordinate 314,718,076, forward strand.
CATGTCATTTTCTGATATATAACAGCATCAACTGTTATTATACCATCATATGCCTTTCTTTCTCATTTGCAATCCTTGTTTTTTGTAGTTGCACAATGTCCTGATGCATCTTCTGAAGCTAGATAAAATCCAAGGCCAATCTAGTCATTAGGTAACTCCAGGTGGTCAATTCCAGGCTGGGTGTACATAGGTTGGTGATGGCTTTAACTCCCTGAATTGTTTCTTCTTCTTCTTCTTCCCACTCTCCTTCTTTCATGTCATGAAAAATAGCACTCCAATATCTTGCTCTAAAAGAAGAAGTAGAAACAATGCAAGAAAACCATTCATTAAAGCCACTCCCACTCCATGTTCAACAGAAGCTGATTAAGGAGAAATTCATCATGAATCCTCCAGCAACTCTGAACAGGAAGCAATAAAATGAACAGAACCTGCAAGAAGGAAACTGGTTACATGAGACCTTTACTAAATAGGATTTACTTGTGAATAAGCATTACAGAAAACCCTTGGCTTGGGAAAGGACAGTGTTAAATACTATAGTGTTATTTTAACTGCGATGTGGAACCACCATTTAAAATTCCACTTCCAGGTGATTGTGGAAAAGCAATGCCTCAGCAACAGTAAAGAGTTCTAGTCTGCCTTCAGATATAACATCAAACAGGAGACAACCATGTCAGAGATTCGGTGTTGTGGTTGTCCGAATACATGAAACCACAGTTTTGTTACAAAAGTGACCCCAAGTTTTTGACTCCAAACCATAATCTGGAACTTCAGTTTGTAATGTTGCCAGAACCTCAGGTCTGAAGGTGGCATTGTGTCATTTGAATTCTGCCGCCGGTGTAACCTGGGTGTGTGTGGGATTCACAAGGTTAACTTTTGTGTGTGGCTACTCTCAAAACCATAGAGAGGGAAGCTCAGACCGGCCCCTAAGTGTGTCGGTTCTATGCCTGCCACACTTCTCACTGGCCATCTCTCTGGTCAGATGCCCCGCCCTCCACAGTCTCCACACTGCCATTGCCCAGCAACTAGGATGCTGCACTGCTGCATCCCAAGCCCCAATGCATGCAAAGGGAGAAAAACACATCTGGGAAATCCTGTTTTCCACTGCATCTTGCCAATCCCCCTTTGCCAATCTGCACAAAAAGGATGTGATGGCAAGACAGGCACAGCGAGAGAAGTCTCCAGCAATTAAGGGCTGTGGAAGTAAGTGCACTGGTGAGCCCTGGTGACACCAGGAACTGCGCAACTTGGTTGCTTCCCAATGATGATCGCACATGCCAGGGGAGTGATATCATTGTTTATTTACCATGTCACTTGGCAGAAATACCAATGTGCTGACTCCATTCAGAAACCTGGGGAATCCTTCCTGTTGTCCAGTCATATAAAGAAAGAGAGAACAAGTATCCCCACAAATATCCTGTCTGCATCTGTCAATTTGCTGGAGTTACTTGTTTGTAATGGTGTCCCACACTGCCGACCTTTAATGGCAGTTTCTATACAAGTTGTTTTGACAGTTTCCATCTGGGGAAGGGGAGGGGGCACATGCACAAGCAACACTTTAATGCATAACAATTAATTAATAACACACCTGAACAAGTGCCGCTGCCCAGCAAGGCATCCTTTCGAAGGTGTTGCATGTGGAGTGCGTTTGGTCAGCAGGGCATGGATTTCCCTGGATGCCTGGAAAGTGCCTCTTTTATTAAGGTTCCCATAGACAGTGTTGCTCCCGCCAACTGTATAGAAAGGTTCCATAAACACTGCACATATATGTATGTATAACCAAATTTTCAACCTTGACCCCCCCCCCCAATAGTGGTGGAGGGAGGCCAGTGGCAACCTGGGTTCCGCCTGCTGCTGTGACATCAGATGCAGGTGGCGTAGTTTAGCCTTTTAAAGGCAGAGAGAGCTGCTCCTGGCCATGCTGTGAGCACAGCGCTGACTGGATTTCGCTTGCAAATGGGGCCACATGGTAAACGATGAGCTAAACTGACAACAGACACAGGGGAAAGAGACAACAAGGCTGGGGTGCGAGGCGCAGCCCCTGAAGGGTGGTGGCCCGGCGTTTTTGAATCTGTTCACACAATGGTGGCTCCGCCCCTGCCCCCCAGCTTGGAGGTGCCCCAGAAAGGTGCAGCACCAATGAGTGCCGGCAAAGGAAAGTGTACATCAACTGGAGAACCCAAACTTTGGGTTGAAAGATAGCCCCTAGAATTCTTAAGTGGCTCTGTTCTATTTTTTTTGTACCAGTTTTTAGGGAAGGGGGGGGCAGCCCCTTCCCATGGGGTGCAAGCATGCAGTCTTGGCCGTAACTCATAAGAACCCTCCTGAGTTACATCTGGATGATGGTTACAGGGATCGGCTCGAAAGCACTGTGCCCCAGCAACACGTGCAATAGATGTTGTTCCAGGCCCACTCTCTCATGAGAGTGACAGGCCACAGAGACCAGAAGGCTGTTGCTGCCCAGCCCAGTTGCTATATCCCTGCAAGCCCCGGGGAAGGAGCCCCAGCAACACCTTTCCTGGTCCTGGTGACTCCTGAGAAGCAGAAGTCCAAGTGCTCCCTCTGACAGTCTGGTCTCCCCGTAACACATAGCCATGTTTTTGATTTTGCCTCACATGGTCACCTGGCTTGCCCGCGGTCGCTCTAATCCACAGGTGCCCTGTGGTGACCAATCTACATATGGCACAATGCCAGTCCCAGTCCGAAACATTTGAATGTGGACTAGAGTGCCCTTGGGTACAACTACTTTCTCTCACTTAAGTGAATAACCACCATTTAACCCTATTGTGTAAAGTAAAGCATTGTTCTGGGGAACATTGTTTCAACTGGGGGGGAAACTACCTTTTGCCCCAGCAATGGGTGGCCTGGCCCCCACCAATAGGAACCATACTTGGGGGGTGGGGGAGGCTGCAGTATGTACCTATGCACAGAGCACACAAAGATGCATTACACCTAATGGGGCCCTGCAATATACAGATCCTCCCCTCATATGTGCACCGCTCATCATAATGATGAACATGCCATGATATAACTTTTAGATGGTTAATATTTATGCTGAAACTGCTGAAAGGAAGAAATCATTTAAGGAGCAATAAGAAGCATTCAGAGTGAAAAAAACTGCTGTGTTGTACATGTTGATTTAGCATATAACAGATGTGGTTTTGTACTTCAAATTCCAGCAATTAAACTTACACTGAAGCTATTTACTTCTTTTTATCTCTGAACTAATCACTGCTTTTCAATAATGAATGTTCTGCCTAGAACTGGCATCAGAATTAATGAAATTATGACTTTTTTGTTTTGGTTTTAATGAATATTGGCTGAACAGAAGCGTCTATCACTGAAAGTAGCTCAGGAAGCTAATCCTATTTGCCAAAGCAGAGCAAATTTTGAATGGTTTTCACAAACTATTCATAAGCCTTCAGCATCCTTTTGAAATGTAGTCCAAGAAATTGTTTTACTACCTCATGAAGAACATCAAATACATACAGTTCCATTAAGTAATATATAACCAATGCCAGAAGTCTCTGAACCAAGATGGGCGAGCTGGAGTGTTTGGTTGCTGCATAATGGAAATCTGGTGGAATTGTGAGAATTTAGTTACAAACTCCACAGAAAGGACAGGAAGGGATGAAGTAGCATTGTATATTAACGAAGGGATATAATCCAACAAGCTAGGAGGACCAGAGTCCTCCACAGAACCATTATGAGCGACAATTCCTAAAAGGAAATGTGTTACTAGGGACATGTAATAGCCCTCTGGGTCAAAACCCGGAGAGTGACCTGGAAGTGGAGAAGCAAATCAGAGAGGTGTCCAAGAAAGACAGAGCTGTAATAATGAGTAACTTTAATTGCCCTTACATAGACTGGGCAAATTTATGTGCGGCTATTGACAGAAAGGCCAAATTTCTAAGGCACAATCATCTAGCATGACTAGAACAGTTGGCTGTGGAACCAACCAGACTAGAGAAGGTGACCTTGGTCGTCATCCTGAGTGGTGCCCAGGACCAGAGTGAGTGGTGCCCAGGACCAGAGTGAGTGGTGCCCAGGACCAGAGGAGAGCTGGTCTTGTGGTAGCAAGCATGACTTGTCCCCATAGCTAAGCATGGTCTGCCCTGGTTGCATATGAATGGGAGACTTGATGTGTGAGCACTGCAAGTTATTCCCCTCAGGGGATGAAGCCGCTCTGGGAAGAGCAGAAGGTTTCAAGTTCCCTCTCTGGCTTCTCCAAGATAGGGCTGAGAGAGATTCCTGCCTGCAACCTTGGAGAAGCTGCTGCCAGTCTGTGAAGACAATACTGAGCTAGATAGACCAATGGTCTGACTCAGTATATGGCAGTTTCCTATGTTACCTGGTGTGAGATGTCAAAGTTGTAGAACTAGTGGGGAACTGTGACCATTGTGTGATCCAATTCAGCTTGTATGCAAGAGCAGCATTGCCAAGCAAGTCCAGCACAGATGCATTGGAAGAGGAAACGTCAAAAATGAGAGGGCTGGTAAAGAGGAAGTTGCAGGGGAAAGTCAGGAGGTTGACATCACTCCAGAAAGCATGGAACTTAATAATTATTTAATTATTATTAATTCACTCAGACAGGTGTTATTGACTGGATTGTTTTATCCAGACATCGAGTCCTTCCCAAGGACCTCGGATGCCTGAATTTTATTGTCAATATTATTGTTGTTCTTATAAATATCATTGCAAAATGTAAGCTGTTCCCTGTAAAGTTGCTTTTTGTAATTGACTGATGGTAATTTCCGTGGCCCCTATAGTATTGAGGTGCTCTTCAAGGTGTTTTGGAATTGCACCTAAGGCACCAATTACTACTGGGATTATTTTGGTCTTCTTCTGCCACAACCTTTCAATTTTGATTTGAAGATCTTTATATTTTGTTATTTTTTCTATTTCTTTTTCTTCTATTCTATTGTCCCCTGGTATTGCTATGTCAATTATTTTGACTTGTTTTTCTTTCTTCTTGACTACAGTTATAGCTGGTGTATTATGTAACATAATATACATACCTGTAATACATAATACAGAGGAGAGCTGGTCTTGTGGTAACAAGCATGACTTGTCCCCTTAGCTAAGCAGGATCTGCCCTGGTTGCATCTGAATGGGAGACTTGATGTGTGAGCACTGCAAGATATTCCCCTAGGGGATGAAGCAGCTGTGGGAAGAGCAGAAGGTTTCAAGTTCCCTCTCTGGCTTCTCCAAGATAGGGCTGAGAGAGATTCCTGCCTGCAACCTTGGAGAAGCTGCTGCCAGTCTGTGAAGACAATACTGAGCTAGATGGACCAATGGTCTGACTCAGTATATGGCAGTTTCCTATGTTCCTATGTAACAGATGTTTATCTGTTTGTAGTCGGAAGTCCCATAATATTTTTACATCTTCATATTCTACAACTTTTTCAGTTTTGTGGTCCCACCAATCTTTGGCTACAGGTAGCTTGGATTTTTTGCAGATGTCCCAGTGTATCATCCCTGCTACCTTGTCATGCCTTTGTTTGTAGTCAGTCTGTGCAATCTTTTTACAACAGCTGATTAGGTGGTCCACTGTTTCATCTGCTTCTTTACAAAGGCGGCACTTGCTGTTTGTTGTTGATTTTTCTACTTTTGCTCTTATTGCATTTGTTCTTAGTGCCTGTTCTTGTGCAGCCAGTATTAAACCCTCTCTTTCTTTCTTCAAGTTGCCATTCTTAAGCCACTGCCAGGTCTTAATGATGTTTGATTTTCCAGTTATATCATGCAGATATTGACCATGCAATGGTTTAGCTAGAGGACAGGGGGCCTGCATTCACCCCAGGGGCATAGCAAGGTTGGAGTGGGCCCAGAGACAAGATTTTAAATTGGGGCCCCTCCTCACTGAAGCTCAGCTCATGAAGTAAAGAAATCTTAAACGAGGCTGAATAGTGGTAACAAAAAGCATAGTAAAAATTATATATAAAAAACCTATGTGGCACAATAGAACAGCATCCTAATATTTTTTTTAAAGGTTTTGTAAATTGTGGATGATGCAAGTCGTTTAATGGTACTAGAGAAAGACATGCTCTTCTGGTAGCTCCAGGTCTTAACACTCACATCAATTTTGGAGGATGAATACAACTGAAGGAAGCCCGGGCGGGTGCGTGGCTGGGGGAGTCAGTCATGTGACTTGCCTCGGGGGGGGCCAAGGCAGTGGACCCCCAGACAACTGTCTCTCCTTGTCCTATTATAGTCACGCCCCTGATTCACCCCTCTCCCCAGTGACCCCTTGGAGTGAAGGAGATAATGAAGAAAATAGGGAGGGGTGGATATGGGGGCCCTGGGTTCTTTGAACCCATCTGATCAATTATAGCTACACCACTGGATTTCCCACAATGGTCCACTGCCCACTGTGCAATCTGCTCATGCCTGCGTGGTCATGCCAAGATGAGATGGGGAATTAGGGGCTTGTTGGCCTTTAGCTCAGGGCTGATATGTGTTTGATAGCAAAAATGGGGATGGGAAAATTGGCCACCACTTCTACACACCAAGGCTACAAAGAAGAAACAGCAGGCAGCGGCAGCATGTTTATCTCATCCCACACCCCACCACTATGCCTTGTGTCCCTGTCAGTTCATTTCCCCCGAGTCACGTGGGGGGAACACCCGTAAGAGCGGCAGGAAGAAAAGCAAGGAAGCTTTTGGCCTTCATTTAATGGATGCACAGTTTTGCACAATGTTTACCCCTCAAGAAACACGGAAGAGTTATCCCAAATAGGCCTGTGCATGTTACATGCCTGCACATAATACTCACTTCCACATGCTATGCCATACCTGTAGTATCTTCCCCTTGGTAAGGTTGGTAGGCATACTCACAACCAGTCACTTTGTTGGCCTGACAGAGCAGGAGACAAAGTAAGTTTAGAAGCCTTCTTTATTCAGACAAGACTGCAGCGAACTCTGGCCAGCTTGCACTTAGAAAACAGAAAGCTAAGCCGCACCCAGACAAACACAACCTAACCTTAAAGAGACAGGACATATATACTACATCTCCCCCTTTTAGAGGAATACAACTCTTTGTCGATTCCACTGTAAAGCACTGTAAATAATTGGATCCAGAGGTTCAAGCCCATGACTCCCGTTGAGGGCACATCTTTACCATTTCCCTATGACAAAATCATCATATTTGGTTGGATGATGTATAACTCTGCCACTCCTAAGCATGATTTTTTCTTAAATGTCTCCATTTTCTCCTCGGTATTGTTCCATTAGAGCAGGCATCCCCAAACTGCAGCCCTCCAGATGTTGCTGAACTACAATTCCCATCATCCCAGCCACAATACAGTGTAGCTGGGGGTGATGGGTGATGCAAGTTGCCCTTGCATAGGGCAACTTGCACTTTATTTGCACCTGAAGAAAGCTGACTCACTTCCAAGTGTTTCTCTAAGAAGTCTCTGGCAAAAAATTATCACTAGCATACTTTATTATGTTTATTTATTTGACAATTTATATCCCACCTTTCAAATTTCATAAAGAAAAACTTGTGGTGGCTCATGTACATAAAACCAGTTAAGCTGCAACAGCACTGCATATCTAGGGGATTGGGTGGAAGGTTTTTTTTTGTTTTTTTGTTTTAAACCCCCTTTAGTGTCTTTTGGAAACAGAAGGAAACTAATTCTTCAGGAAATACACAGTTATGACAATTTTCTACAGAAAATTGTAGAAGAAACTGTAATCAAAGGGAGACTGCAGTCTATTGATAAATTAAACTCCTTTAGTTTTTGGTCAAGGAAATAAACAGATTCCTAAATTTGTATGCAGGAGAGAAAGCCACATGTAGGGACTTCCCCCACTTTTACAATATGGGCCACACTCAAGAGAAGCAGGAGCAGTATGTTGCAAATTCTCTAGCTTGAGGGAACCTGAGATGCAATATCTCACTTTTTCCTTTGGCTTTCAAAGATTTTGGCGTTGGCATAGTGCACAGCTTGGATCAGGGAGTCCTTGAGTTCAAATCCCTACCTACTCAGCCATAAAAGTCACTGGATCACGCCCCACCCCCACCCCGCAACAGTCTACCTTGTCTCACTCTAAACTGTCACACAAGGTTACTGATTCTCAAGTACCCACCCAGAAGGCCAAATATAAATGTGTGGAATTTTCTCCCTGATGTGCCAAAATAGACTGTTCACCATAGTCTTTCCCCAACTCAGAACAGTCTTTCTTCAGTTTATGAACCTTTAAGTCCCTAAGGAGTCTAGCGATCAGGGCATGTCAAATTATTATAATTGAGGGAGAGGTTGAATCCCTTTCTTTATATGATGAAGAACTCTAGAAGTGAGGTGAAACAAGGTCAGGACTAAATACAATAATAAGAGGGGGAAAACTAATGCAACATAGGCATATATATTATATATTACAGATACTTTAAAATGTGTATAGCACAATTGCTTTTTAACAATGAAACAAATAATACTAATACATCAAAATGTAATGTTTGCTAACAAAGAATGCGAATATTAATTAATTAATTAATTATGATACATGGAAATATAGTTTTGGCCAGATGTATCTTGGTCTTCTTCTTATTGTTTGTTTTAATTCTCTTTTGTGAGCCGCCCAGAGAACAATTTGTTATGGGGCAGCTAAAAAAAATAAAAAATATTATTATTGTTGTTGTTGTTTATACAGTCAGACAGGTGTTATTGACTGGTTTGTTTTATCCAGACATCAAGTCCTTTCCAAAGACCTGGGATGGCTGAATTTTATTGTCAATGTTGTTGCTGTTGTTATAGATACTGAAGCTATTCACACAAGCAGAAAACAGGGTGACCCCATGCATACAACCTTAACCCTATTTCAAGCCTCACAGCAAACACACGTGCATTTGGTGAAGCCTTGGCAGTGAATATGAGAAACTGACGATCAACTTTCACAGGGTTATCTTCAAGCAGTCAGCCACAGCTTGCAATGTCGGTCCTCCAGCCCCCTGAGTGGCTAGGGGGGATCACATGACCCAAGGAGACCACTCAGAGGGCTCCAAGCTGCAGTCCCACTTTGTAGCTCTCTGATTAGTAGCCTCAGTTAACCCTTTCCTAACAATTGCAGCACTGTCAAAGGAACTGAACTCCGTCCTGATGCCCAAAAGGAGAGAGAAGAGAGCAGCTGCAGCTGCCAACCAGCCCCAAAGGAAGAGTCACACACCCACCCAATGCACTCCCCAGATCCAGGAAGGACAGCAGATGCCCCCTAGAGCAATTGCCAGATGCCAATGAGAGCAATTGCCAGATGCCCCCATATGTAGCCCAGGCACAAGTCACACGCTGTACACTGTACAGCAGCATGGTTTGGGAAGGCAGAAGGGGGAACCTTCCCCTCGCCCACTCACCCTCCCCGCAGCTGTGGGGAATATGACCCCCACATGCAAAGCTTAAATTGTCCTCATTTCACAGTATGTATGGACATAGCTTTAAATCCTATAAATCTTTAGAAACCTGTCAGGTGAATTAACTCAAAACACATATTTAAACTTCAGTGGGGCTCTTATCCTGGTTCTGCTAAATCAATGTTACATAATGTGAATGTTTTTATACGCATTGAAATCAAGTGTTGTCCTCACTAGCTTTAGTCAATAGACACCGGGCTAACAATAATTAGTTTTTTAAAAGCTGCAAACAGATATCTCTGCAAAGCCAATTATATTCTTGTCAGAGGGCTATTGCTCATATTAGGAGGAAAAAACTGTTATTACTTCAGGATTTCAATTTGCCCTTTCCCTTTTTATTTTATTTTTAAAAACCAGGAACACAAAACAAAACAGTGGACTGGAAGATGTGGAGGCTGTTAAACATTTCCATAGTAATTTAAGGCACCAGTTATTTATCAAAAACAGTATTACCCTCTCCCTTAACCTCACTAAGATCATGTCACAAATCTGCATGAAAGTTAGCTAAATCCATTACTTAATGGGTTTGGCTAAACACAGACTAAATCAGCATGAAAGCTTTCAGAAAGAAGCAAATTAGGCTCTCCTATTCCAAGTCCCCCCCCCTTTCCTTATTATTATTATTATTATTATTATTATTATTATTATTATTTAAGATGAATAATACATTGATGGTACAACAAAATAAAGGAAGAAGAAAATAAAAATAAAATTAAACATTTACAATATGTACAATTGGTATAACCATATTTAGCAAGTATATAAATCACAATTACATATTTTTGATATTTCAATCCATCATCTTCCTGATCATTTCCACCAAAATCTTACTCGGGTTATAATAAACCCTATGTACCTCAACAGTATCTATAACAGATTTCCATATTTGCTTGAAATCATATCTATTTAACTTTTGTTGAATATTATTATATTGAGCTGAAATAAACTCAAGTATATATTCCCATATTATTTTGTACCAATTACTGATATTCAAATTTTCAGCAGTTTTCCAATTATGGGCAATTAATCCTTGTGCTGCCAATACAAAAAACCGTATTACTTCCAGTAAATAACAGCAATAACCTCAATTCTGCATTAAGTATTAACAGAATTCTAAATGTAATTACTATTTCCTTTTCCACCACTTGCCAAAATCTTTTAACTCTGGGACAATCCCACCACATATGTTTATAAGAACCCAATTCCAAACATCCCCTCCAACACATGGCATTAGAGGTTTTCTTTATCTTGGCCAACTTTCTTGGCGTCATATGCCACTTAGTTAATATTTTAACCCGCTGCTCCCATATTCTAACATTCCATGTCCATTTTAAAGGTTTATTTAACTTAGCCCAGTTTACTGAATCTATACTACTTCCTATATCCTGTTCCCAAGAAACTTTCATTCCTATCAATGGAGAAACATTAAAATTCAATAGAGTATCGTATAATTTGGAAGTAGCTCCTCGAGGGTTGATTAATAATTCTTCATACAATTGTTCAAATTTAACCAATGATCTGGTTGCTGTTATTTTAAATCCAGCATTATGTAATATATAAATTATTCTTTTTGTAAACAACCAAAATTTATCATTTGATAAAGTAATCCTTTTTATCAATTCTATCTTTATCAAATTTGACCCCTCTAAGTAAAAATCCTTAAGTTTGATCAAACCATTTTCATCTAAACACTGCCAATATTCTTTTGAACAGGTCATATTTCTAGACAGATACTGTACGTCTTCCTTTTTAATAAAGGTTAAATTGTAGGAAGCAACCTTTTTTGCTATTTTCTCCATATCATCACAATCGTATTAATAATAGGGTTGATTTGTTTTTCCTTCTCCTTGCCTAAATTATTTATCAAAGGTAACTGGAGCAGGTTATCCTGTAATGATATCTCTATATTTGCCCACTTTACCTGGGGATCACGTTGCATATTTATGTTGTGTGATGCGAAACACATCAAAATAAATATTCAAATCTGGAAAACCCCACCTCCCATCCTTAACTTTACGCGCATATACTTGTTTAGATACCCTGGGTCTTGTCGCTTTAAAAACAAATGTTTTTAACTCTTTTAACTCTTTATTTATCTTTACCAATATTCCTGATGGTGGAGCTATAGGTAAATTCTGAAAGAGAAACAATATCTTAGGAACAATTTTCAATTTTATAGCTGCTATTCTACCATATAATGTTAAACATTTATGATTCCAATACTTTAAATCCTGCTTAATATGAGTCAATAGTGGATAATAAGTTTCAATTAATTACTTATTAAGATTTCCCAAGACTTAATAGTCTTGTCTCCCAAGTATTCCAAGACATCTAATTTATTTATTTTTTTGTATCCTCAGTCCTGAGCTCTTCATCCATGCTAATTGCACCTGAGGAGGAACATTTCAAAACATAATTTCTTTTTTAGCCAAATTTATTCTAAGACCTGAGGCTCTATAAAAATCATCTACTATCTGGTTGATCTTCTGTACCGATGACTGAGAGTTGCTAGTAAATATAACTGTGTCTTCTGCATAAGTATTTATTTTAATACTATTTAAACCAATCATATAAGAGGATATTCCTTTATCCAATTGGACTATATTAGCCAAAACCTCCATAGCCAAATATGGAGACAGGAACAACCCTGTTTTGTCCCTCTCTCTATTAAGATTTTTTCGGTTAATTGACCATTAATCAACATTCTAGCTATTGTACCCTGATATATCTGTTGAATTAATTGCACAAAAGTATCTCCAAATTGCATCTCCTTCAGAATTACTTGTAGAAATGTATGCGAAAGTGTGTCAAATGCCTTAAATATGTCCAACCTCAATAAGGCCAACGTTTTTTAAAAAAATTATTATTATTTCTTGTTTACACAGTCAGACAGGTGTTATTGACTGGTTTGTTTTATCCAGACATCGAGTCCTTCCCAAGGACCTGGGATGGCTGAATTTTATTGTCAGTTGTTGTTATTGTTATTGTTATTGTTATTAATGGTGCTATCATGTAACACATGAAGCAATACTCTTACTGGCTCAAACATATATCTATTTTTCATAAATCCATATTGATCTTTATGTATAAACTTGTAAAAAAACCCATAGTGAGGCTATTCACATGATGGGGCGAAATTGGGCTAGCGGAGGCCAGCCCGATTTTGCCCCATCATGTGAACTACTGGGCTCGCAGCCGAGCCCGGTGGTTCCTAGGCTGGTAACCCACCTAACTACCTCTGCCCAAAAACCAGGTTTGCAGAGCGAGCGCTCTGCAAACCTTGTTTTAAAGATTGTGAGTAGCCGCAGTGTGGCTTTGTGCCGCGCCGCGGTTACTCATGAGTAGACCCCCGGAGGGGAGGCAAAAAGCTGCTTCCTGGCTCCGGGGGTCTCCCCAGTATGCCCTGCGCACTCGCAGGGCATGAAATCGGCCAGTGCTGCATTCACAGCATGGCCGGAGCAACTCTTCCTGCCTTTTAAAGCCAGGGAGAGCCGCTCCTGGCCATGCTGCAAATGCAGCATTGGCCAATATCGCTCGCAAATGGGGCTGCACGTCCCCGTTCGGGAGTTAGATCGGCCAGCGCTGCATTCGCAGCATGGCTGGAGTGGCTCTCCCTGCCTTTAAAAGGCATGGAGAATTGCTTCTGCCACACTGCAAATGCAGCACTGTCCAATTTCACTCCCGAATGGGGCCGTGCGGCCCCGTTTGGGAGTGAAGCCACACCCCCTGTGTCTGATGTATGACGCAGAGAACGTGACTATGTCAGATGCAGGGGGCGGGGCTGGGGGGCGTGGTGATGGCAGAACATGGGCCACCACTTGGCTCCCTCCGCACCTGCTTCAAGTATCCCCAGTCTGGGGCCTTCTGGAAGCAAAGCATGTGCTCTGCCACTGAGCTATGGCCCTCCCCAACAGTTATTGCAGGAAAAGGGCATATGTGGTATATTGTGTGTATGGTGCTTAAAGAACTAAGTTTAGGTTGTTGCCACCTCTCTCATACAGTACCTGAGCAGGTGGGTGTGGTTTTACTTCCAGTCTGACTAGAACTAGTTCTGTATGGTTGTTGTGAAGCAGTGCTATGCCTTATTCTACGAATAAAGGAGTTTCTCTATCCACCTCTCTGTGCTCTCCCGCTTTCTGGCAGGCCGGTCAAGAGATAACCCACATGAAGCGGTTATCACAGCAGGTATGCCAGTGAAGCCCCACCATCTCCCTAACCACTGGAGCAGCTTCAGTGTAAATCAGTCAGGACAGAATGCAAAAAATATGATTAAATAAAATAAATAAATAAAACATACATGCAACGTGTGACTGACGCATACCTCATACAATCCTCATTAGGTATGAAATCCTCCTTTCTCCTTCTCTTCAGGCTTCATTCCAATCATTCCTTTGAGAGCTGCTAATGTGGAAATTGCTTTGATATCAGCTGGTTTGGCCTTTGCTAAAGATCATTAGATGTTCTGCCAAGCTGGGTCAAGTTTTGTTTACTAAAAAGAATACTTCTTTTTAGGCTAGAATGATGGATGCTTTATGAAGCACCAATAGAACTGATTGGTGCTGAGTAATTTAAATCAAAACTGTTCCAGAAGCATCTTGTGGCTCAAAGAAAGATATCTCAGAAGTTTCATGATGTCCTTGTTGGGCAACAGTTCAAATTCTTTGAGCAACTAGCCACAGAATATACTGTTGATATTCAGGCACTTTTGCTGAATTCAGAAAATTCCACATTTCTAATGCTTTTTGTAGTCAACCATGAGATGCCATCCAATCACTGACCTCCCTCCTAGAAGGACTTTCTTAATAATATTCATATACACTCCCAAATGGTGAGGTATTGTACCACAGGAAAGCAACTCCCACTCTGCTTTCTGTGTATGAGTGAAGGGGGGCTGGCCTGCCGGGATTGGGCCTGATCCTGGTGGTTCTCATGTGCAGCATAGCCAGGCTGGTTGTCCCTATCCTGGGTTAGGGATCGTGAAAAAGGACATGGGGGCCATTCACACCACCTACCGGGTGGGTGAGGAGAAGGCTGCCCAAACCTTGTCTTCCCCCTAGATGATAATTGGTTGCTAGGTGGGAGCATGGAGCATGCTTTCACAAAATCAGCCCTATTCTGTGCAGCACGGAGCATGGTGGATTGATCTGAGGCGTTTTTGGTTTGGATTTTATCTTGCACTGCAGCCATATGATAAGGTTTGTTACCCTGCCCGTAGTGATTATATCCACTTAGTGACGTTACTCTACAAGTGCAGGATAGGGACAGGCCCAACCTTAGGGTGGGCAACCGGGGTGGTAGCCCCAGGCCCTGCGTTTGGAGGGCCCCCGCTGTGCCAGCGAGCGGCGGGCAGCCTCGCAGACTGCCTGCGTGCTCGGCTCCTGGTGGCAGTGCGCATGGCGGCCACTGCGGCTGCCCGCTGCCACAATGTGAGCTTTCCTGGGGGAGGGGGGAAGCAGGCCCCGCACCCTCTGCACCTGATTCAGGGGGCGTGGCTTCACTCTGCAATGGGGCCGCGCATGCCGTTTCAGAGCAAATACCGGCAGCTTGGCATTCACAGCGTGGCTGGGAGCTGCTTTCCCTGTCTTAAGGCAGGGAGAGCAGCTCCCGGCCACGTTGCATATGCAGCGCTGGCCAGCATTTGCTCTGAAATGGGATACACAGCCCTGTTTCAGAGCGAGGCCACACACCCTGCTGCATCTGACATCAGATGCTGGTGACATCAGACTCAGGGGGCGGACCCCGAGCCCTGCACCACCCAAGGGACGGTGCTGGATAGGGATAAATGGCACAGCAGAGAAATGCTTGACTAACAAGCAGAAGGTTGCCAGTTTGAATCCCCGCTAGTACTATAGTGGGCAGCAGCGATATAGGAAGATGCTGAAAGGCATCATCTCATACAGCACGGGAGGAGGAGATGGTAAACCAATCCTGTATTCTACCAAAGACAACCACTGGGGTCTGTGGGCGCCAGGAGTTGAAATCGACTGGACGGCACACTTTACCTTTACTTACATATGAAGAAACAAAGTATGAACTTTTAAAAAAAACACCTAAGGACAAGCTTATTATTGGTGTGAAATGACAACAGAATCTCTGCTAAGCATGGTACATAAACTTTATTACAATGTTGCTATTTGGTTTGGTTGTGTGAAGCACAATACTGAGTGTGCTGACCTTATTGTCACATATCATCCTTAAGTTTGCTAAATGGTCTAGGACAGGTGTATATTGTCTTTTTTGTGAAAGTTGGTGCTGAAACCCAGGTTTTCCAAACCCAGAGTACTGCCCCAGTTCACCACTGGTCTCCTACAGTCTCTGATCAAGAAATCCCCAAGATTTTTCTGGGAAACACCCTGAACAACTCCCTTGCTCAGTCCTATACAGCAGCTCTCACACTCAGCTCGTTCTTCTTTCCCTAGCAGTCCCTCTCTAACCAACACTCCCCTCTTCCCAACTGTGAGATGGCAGTGATTAGTAGGGAGGAGGGAAGGGAGTGAGCAGACTGGGCTGTGTGTTGAATAGGCATCTCACCAGGTTCATGAAGAAGGCTTCAAAGGACTTGTTCATTGCTGTGGCTTGGGAGTAATGCAGGCTTCAGATGGGAAAAGGCTGGTGCTGGATTTCACAGACAGAGTCAGCCCTTGATTCTTTGCCCTGTGGCAAGAATCACTGAGCAGTTTCTTGTCTGCAGACTTCAGGCCTCTGCTTAGCTACGCAGCTAGACATCAGGCACTTGGGATACGCACATGAGCAAATATTGCTTGTTAGGCAAAGATTGTTGATTTACCATGTCCAGAGACCCCTTCTTATAGCTGTTTCATCATTTGATCTCCATAGAGTCTATTCAAAATATCATCATCCTTCCTGGATACCTGTCGTAAATCTGTCAGGCTAGGCAGACGAAGTGCAACGGGGGCAGAAGCAGCACAGCAAAATTCAACAGGAATAAATTCTCCAAACCAGGTCCAGTCTGAGTCAGTCCAAAAATCCAACAGAGTCCAAAGCGAAATCCACAGGCAAGGTCAACACAGTCCAGGGTCCAAACACGGTCAAGGCAATACAGGAACACAGCGGATTAGCACACAAGAAACTGTTGTTGCTATCAGCAGGGAAGGCATGTTACAGGCATCTTAAATAGGCTGAGCCCCCCCCCCCGCTGTTAATTAAGAGTTGCTGAGTCAGTAGCTTTGCCTGTTGTTATATGCATGCGTCTTCTTAGCTCTTGCCATCTCTTGGATCGGCGCCTCTCCACAGGTGAGACTGGTCGCGCCTCCTCCACAAGAGCTGCCTCACCCAGCTCTAACTCATCTTCGACTCCCTGTGCTTCAGACTCACTCTCCATTGC
Source organism: Hemicordylus capensis (assembly GCF_027244095.1). Classification (NCBI taxonomy): domain Eukaryota; kingdom Metazoa; phylum Chordata; class Lepidosauria; order Squamata; family Cordylidae; genus Hemicordylus; species Hemicordylus capensis. Next base: position 314,734,820 of record NC_069657.1, read on the forward strand.
AACCTCTGGTCCTTGCCCACCCTCCTCTGCTGTAAGCTCTGTCTCTATCTCCAAGTCCTCCTAGGAGTCTTCCAGTATGCCCATGACAGTACCAAAAAGGTGACAATTTGCTGTTACCCCCTTGATACTGTCTTTTAATTATTTATATTAGTTCAGGGTATTAAGTCAGTCCAGGGTAAACAGGATCTGGGTCCCATCTCCTGTTTGGGCATAGTATTGTTCAGTTGACATTCCCAAGCAAATCTGCATCTCTTGAGCTTGCAAATGTGCATCTTCTTTTGTCCCCAGATATTCTGGCGCCTGGTCCACCGAGAGTGTTAAAAGGTGTTAGGAAGGAAATTCAAGGCTTAAGGTGTGAGAAATCAGTTAAATCATTTTCTTTTGTGTGCATCTACCTAGGGTGGAATTCTAAAGACAGCAATAGCCTATTAAAACCTATCTGTTTGGCCTGGCCCTCCAGGGTTTTAAATGATTGACTAACTCTTTTAAATTGTTTTACATTGTTGCCCTGATTTCCAGGGTTTTTAGCTGTTTAATTGGTTTTATTGTTTTAATAGTTTGATTTTAATTGTTAACTTGTTTTAATTGTTTTTATTGTGCTGTAAACCGCCCTGAGCCATTTTGGAAGGGCAGTATACAAATTAAATAAATAAATAAATAATAGGGTATAAACAATGCTTCTAATTCTACATAGCAGATATTTCCTCAGAGAAAGACGGGATTATCCCCCGGCAATTCAAGACAATTCACTGGATAGCAGAGCAATCACCCATGATTGGTGTAACCTCCACAGTGATAGCATTTGGATATGTGTGAGACAGGAAACGAAGCCTGGCCATTGTATCTCTCATTTCACAAACACTGGGAAATAATGCTGGATTGCCTCTACCTTCACAAAGCAATTACCATCTGTCCCAGAGGCAATTCATGAGACCTGCGTGTCATGTACAGGTTGGTTCATCTGAGTTCAGGCATTAATTGATTCCTTAATTGATTAATTAAATGATCAATCGATTCCTTAATTGATTCCTTAATAAAATTGAATCAGACACAGGTCTGGATTCCACATAATTCTGGATTGGTAACTCTGGGTTTAATGTTGGAGTCAGGGTGTCCTCAACAGTTGTTGTGAGGATAAAAATATCCAGGGATAAAAAATAAGCAGCTCTGGGCTCCTTGGAGAGAGTGGGATTTAAAGGTAAAAATAAACAAAATAAATGCAAACCGCTTTGGGAGCTTTTGTTGAAAAGTGGCCTATAAATATTGATAGCAGCAGCAGCACTAGTAGTTCCTAGTTTTCCCACCACTAGATTTGCCTTCAATGCTATCCACCGCTCCCAAAGAGAAACCATCAATGAGTCATCCCTGATCCCTCTTGATTTTGGAACAGGATCGATTAGGAAAGGAAGAAGATTGGTTCAGGACCTGCTGGCTGGTTCATTGGAGCTCTGATCAAGCTGCCTTTGGGACACAGTTTTCTAGGCCCACTTCCATGGGAATTTAGCGGCATGCACTGCTCGCTACTTCCCCAGAGCTCCACTAGCCATGGTCCTTTCCCTTCAGAGCTGGAATCACTAGGATTCTAAGCTGTGCTGAAACACTGGATCATGAGACCCAGACTCCTGAGAAACCCTTGCCTGGAATGACTCTTGAGCAGGACACCTGTACCACCCTGGCTGCTTCAGACCCCTGAGTCCCTGGAACCTCATCAGTAGCAGGAACTCACATGATCTATCTCATCTCTCCTGCCTGGGAAGGCCAGAACTTCCCAAGTGGGCAAACTCAAAGAAAAAGTCTTTGAGGCCGAGATCCTCCTGAAGTGGGCTTGCTGGGAGTCCAGAATTCACATATTGGAATGCCCAGGACCCTCAGCACTCTCGCAGATTGCTGTGAGCTCATGCAGAGCTACAATGTACAATGTTGGGTACTGTACTTGCTGCCTATCTGTGCCCTCTGCCAGAAGGAACATTTAGTATTTCCACGGCACTGCACATGAGTCCAACAGAACAGGTAAGGTATACAGCCTGTCCCTTCACCTTGACCTCTGTACTCTTGATCTCCATTACCCTCTTCCTTACCTGATTAATTCCCCCACGCATACACACACCCTTTAGTTTGCTCACTTAGTTGTTTCTAATTATATTTGAGTTGTTACCTGTTTTGCCCACAGAAGAGTATTCTTGGCCCTAATTGCCAAATGTTCCTCTTTTGCATTGTGCTTGAGTTGTTTTAGTAAACTCTATTCTACTCAGAGACCTTGGGTTAGGGCGGTATAAAAATGTGCTTAATTAATAATAATAATAATAATAATAATAATATTCCTGTTTTTCACAAGCCTTGTCTCTGAGTCCCTTGCTCCTCTAGAGTCCATTGCTCCTCTCGTTGATTTCCCTTTGCCCAGACTAATGCTCCTCTGTTATTGAGCACTTGCAAAATGGCTTCAGAGCTAATTTCTCCAACTTGAGCAAAAGTATAGTGACAGACTGTGGTGGCTGGCACGCATCTGAGCTAGTGTGATAACAGAGGGGTTTCCCAAAAGGCAACTCTGAATGCAGTTCTATCATGGGCAAAGAAGGAAAGGCCCTGTGAAAGAGGGAAAGTGAAAGAAATGAGTGGAGGCTGTTCTCACAAGCAGCCAAGCCCAGAGTTAGTCGCTGCCTGTGAGAACTGCCGGGATCCACGCTAAACCCAGTGCCGGAGCCCTGCTCTTCACCTGGGTTAATGGAGCGAATGCACTGTTAACCCAGGCTCTGGGATTGTGTGTCAGAGCATGCTGCTTGCAACCCACGCTGACACAGAGACGAGTGCCTAGAGCACCAGTCTCCCGGGGAAATCCCCTGGCCTCTGGAACTCCGCACCAGTGGGTGCCATGGCGATGGTGTGCGCAGTGGCATGGCATGGCTGGGGCCAGTTTGAATTGTCTGTGAGGAAGGTAGACTTAACTCTGCCTCCCCACCACCCGCCTGCCTGGGCAAAAATGTGAAAGGCTCCATGGCCTGGTTTATACAGCCCTCAAAATACTCTGTTAGGAACAGGATTAAGGAATACTTAGTCGAGTAGTTTTAAACTTAGATGGGCTTTTAAAAAATGCTTTTGATGCTTTTAAATAGACTTTTAACCTGCCTGCTGTAGCTGAATGCTTTTATACTGCTGTTTCATTTGTTACCTTCCTCTTTTTTTTAACATCTTTCTTTTAATTTGGAGTTCTTGGTTGACATTTTGAGGAAAATTACTCAAAGTAGTCCTGTTGAGATGAATAGGACAAGTCAAGAATGTCTTAACTCATCCTTTTATGTCAGACACACACACACACACGCGCGCGCTTTTAAATGTTTTTGCTGTTTTAACTGCTTTGGAAAAATGTTATACTCTAAAAAGTGTTATATAAATGCACAATATAAATAAATAAAAAATGGAAGGCTCAAGAGAAAGTCCTTAATTTGTACCAGAAATTAAATTCTAAACAGGAAATTAAAGTGTCTCTGAAAGGCTGGTTCTGAAACTCTGTATATCTCAAAAGAACAACCTCTTTAGGTAAAGGGGGGTGGAAAGGAATATCAGTCAGTGATAAACAATGGAGGTATATAGAGGTAGAGGCACAGCAGTTCCAGCTCATCACCATTGCATGCTAGCCTGTCCACCCCAACTGGCACAGGACTGGATCCAGGTTCAAGAGCTGTCAACTGGCAACCTGTGGGGGTTTTTTTTGTTGTTGTTTTAAAATATAGGAATGTACTGTAATCAGACACATCCCAAGATCCCCTGGTGCCTGAGTCAGTGCGATGAGCTGTCACTTCCAGCCCTGTGGTGTGAACAACAGAGCGTTCCATGCACCAAGAGAAGATAAGCACACAGCTGCAGAGCATGTCCTTAAAGTAACATGTGGTTTGGCCCTAATAAAGTGGTGCAGCATATCCTAAAGCAGGGCTACACAACTTTGGTCCTCGCCTTCAGCTGTTTTTGGACCCCAACTCCCATCATCCATAATGGCCAATAGGGATGATGGGAGCTGTAGTCCTATGTCTGCAGGAGGGCCAAAGTTGTGCAGCCCTGCCCTAAAGTAAATCCAAGGTATCCTTGGAAGTGAAAAAAATGTTGGCGGTGAGAGATTATGTATGACTGTGAAAATAATCCTCTCCATGCACAATTGTCACATCAGGGTTGATTTTACAGGATTTGGTGACAGTATTGATGCTTTTTCTTCTGTGCGTGGCTGTGAGTTTTTCTTCAAGTGGTAACAACTGTATGCATCTCACCACTTTAAAAACCATTTTCAGCAGGATTTAGACAAATCAGACCTTGGATTGCCAGAACATAAAAGCACATTTTTAAAAGCCTGAAAATGTGCCAGGATGTCAATCATCAGCCCTGGCAAATGGAATATGACTGCAAAACTGTCTTTTAAAAATATCTATAACTCTGCCTAACAGCTCCTGTTCCTGAGCTTACAGCTGGAAATGAAAGTTGTTTGTTACGTTTGAGTCATCAGCATGAAAGTGTACAGAATTCCCTTCTGTCCTTTACTCCACAGTGTAAACATGTACAAAGTCTCCCTGTAGCTTGCTTTATTTCTTTCCTAGGTGAAAACAAACACGAGTGAAAGCTCTGTGGGAAATAATGGGAATCTGAATTAATTCAAGCGCGTGTAAATTACACAGTGTTTATTCCCAGGAGGAAGAAAAGTCAATAAACCCTATACCTTGCCAACCAAAATGAAGAAGAAACTCAAACAAAATGCTGTGAGAAAAGGTTTAAAAAGAAGCAGCCAAGGACACTAAGACAACTGGAAGGATGTATATTAGCAATTGCATATCTGTTCAAAGTTGCTTCTCACATTACAGATTTCCAATACAGAAGTAACTTCCATGTACTACTACTATGATGACAAATATTCATGCACATTCACAATGAATTTCCATGTAGGATTTTGCATGAAACTTGCACATACATCTGTTTTGATTTTGTAAGATGTGGGGCTTTCAATTTGTGAGTGTTCACTTGTGGGGAACCCACAGCCAATTATAAAGGTAAAGGTAAAGTGTGCCGTTGAATCAATGTTGACTCCTGGTGACCACAGAGTCCTGTGGGTTTCTTTTGCAGAATACAGGCGAGGTTTACCATTATCATCTCCCATACAGTATGAGATGATGCCTTTCAGTATCTTCCTATATTGCTGCTGCCCGATACAGGTGTTTCCCATAGTCTGGGAAACATATCAGCAGGGATTTGAACTGGAAACCTCTGGCTTCCTAGTCAAGTCATTTCCCTGCTGCATTTTACTTAGCATTTATTAGCATGGGTTCGCACAACTTGTGATATACCAAGCCAAATACAGCCCACAAGCTATGGATGGTGAGGCATCAGAGGCTCAATAAATCCCCCCCTGCATGTGTGTTAGTAATATAATGCAGAAGAAGTCTAAAGCTGAGAGGTGGTGGCTTGTCTAAGGCTACCCATTGGATTCATGGAAGAGATGAGATTTCAACCAAGGTTCCTGGATCACAACTCAGTGAAGCTCTTCTCACGATCGGTGAGAAGAGCTTCTTCCAGGTCTGCGGGGAAGCTTAGCCCGCTCTCCCTGCAGAGGATCAAAAGGCAGCCTGAGTGGCCATATTGGCTGCCCACACAACTGCCAGCTCCATCACGGAGCCAGCGGCGGCTGTGGGGATCAGGGGCCGTGCGGCCCCCGGAAGTTCCAGGATGGCCCACATGAGAGCCTGGAGCATCCTGGATAGACCCCCAAGCCCAGGAGGCTGCTTGCAGCCTCCCAGTCGGGGGTCTACTCGTGTATCACCAGGTGCCAGAGGGGGAGGGGAGGGGGAATTAGGCAGGCTAGCCACCTTGGGAGAACCGGGCTTCCCTGATAGCCCAGTGGTTCCCACGATCCTTGGAAAGTGAGTTAAGCTCCCTTACCCCGCTTTCCAGTGATTGTAGGAATAACCTCAGTGTCTTTTTCTGGTTGCAGCACCCACACATAAAAAGGGAAATCAGATGTGATGAAAATGAGTTTTGTTCAGTTGCCTACATGGAAGTTAACAAGTGAAGCAACCTTTAAAGTGGTTTACATTATACTTTTTCTCAGGGTTTAGTCTGAGCTAGCCAGGGTACAACAAGATACTTGGCTGTGAAAAGGTTATGTGAAGAGCTTCACAGCAGAAGAGCTTAGATCTTTTGGAGGAGCCCATGATTTCACACTGCCAAGCAGTACATTGTATTGATGTTTGTATGGCCACAGAACTTTTCCCAGTGCCAGGATTCAACACTGGAATACGTGAAACAATAATAAAAGTACTGTTAAACAAGTGTAGTAAACTGAATTCTGTGACTAATAATGAATGCTGCTTTTGTGTTCTGAGACCATGAATGTGCAGACTAACACAAACTATGATTAGAGACCAGGGGCCAATATTCTAAGATTTTTCCCAGGAGAATCAATCAATACAATGGCAAATCTTAAATCTGGAATCTTTAGAAGGATCATGGTATTAATAGTTGCCATGTGTCAAATGCTAGAGTTGCCATTGTTTAATTTATCTAAATTCATCTCCCTTACCTGTAGGAGAATTCAGAACATAACGAGGGTCAATGGATTTACTCCAGGTTCAAGCGCCACTTTGGGGCTATATATGTCACCATGCCCAAGAGAAGAAGTGGTCTGTCATTTTCATGATGCAAGTTATCCAAGAAGCATACGAAAGAACAGGCTGTTATTTCCTTAATTCTTCCTCTTCATCACATGAAGATACTGGAAAAATGCCTGTGCTAAATGAAACCAGTTTCTGCAAGAACTACTAGACATCTGCCAGGGGCGTAGCTAGGGGAAAGGGGACCCGTGTTTCCCCCTCTCTCTGGTAGCCTCTCAGAGTGAGGGAGATAATGAAGAAAATAGGGAGAAGTGGAGCTGGGGGGGGGGGGGCTCAGGAACTGGTGGGCCGGGATCTTTGAGCCCTTTCACTCAATTATAGGATGTATGCACATGTATATTCTAGTCACCAAAAGTATATTTTTAGGAAACAAGCAACTATATCAAAGCTTTAATAGGAGATCAACCTTTATTCCAAGAAACAACACAGCAGACTGTCTTACAGCTGCTTCTCTCACAAACACAAAGTGATCTTATATAGATTTAACTAAGTGTTTATTCAGAAACCACTCCATTTTCTCCTTTTCCTTTTTCTTTCTGACTCTCCCCCCACCCGCCCACACACACTCTCTCTCTACAGGCTCTCCACTGGGACAAACTTCTAAACAACAAAACAGGAAAGATACCGGATAGAATACAACACACACACACACACCCTTTAAAACAAACAGAATTGAATGGATTTAAAAATCAGTGACAAAGTCTTGAAGTCTCCTGTCATGCACACTTCTCCTAATTCTTCGCTCCATTTCAAATGTGGTAAGGTGTGTCCCATTGTGAGTCATTATGGTTGCCATGGCCTCCGGAATTCTGGGTATAACCCAGATTTAAAGCATCTCACTTGGATTGCCTACCCGGATTCATCCACCTGGATTTGCCCAGATTTCTTCTTCTTCTTCTTCTTCTTCTTCTTCTTCTTCTTCTTCTTCTTCTAAGCTAAGTTTTAGCCCTTGTAGAAGTGGAGTTATGGAGCAAATGTGCAGTCACTATTCTGCTCAACCGCTGGACTTGGATTAAGAGAGGAAGAGCACAGGAGGCTAGCTGGAAGGGTTTCACTTTCACAAGTACTACAGCAATCCCTTGAGGAATGTTGCCTTTGTTTTTTTTATCAGCAGGAGATCTCTATAGGGCAGTTGAGAGGATAGCTTGCTTTTGATGTAAATCACTGCCTGCCTGCCAAGCTCCTTGTTGTAATGTTTAGGAATGCATGCCTACTTAGAAGAAAGCACTGTTGGTTTCAATCAGTTCTTCTCTCAAATAACTGTGTACAGAATTGCAATCTTAATTAAACGCTGCTTTTTTTTCCTTTTTTTTTGTTGTTCTATTGCTGCTGTCAAGTAAAATGGCCAAGCACAGATATCTTCCCCAATTATTGTTGGTAGATATCCAGAGCAAATACAAGTCAACTGGAAAGTGCAGTTGCTAATTTGCACATCCAAATCATTTTCAAGCCAATTTACATAATATGCAGATTAGGGACCTGGATTTGGAGATTTGGATTTTGTGGGTTGGTTATCAAAAGACCCCATTATATCCAGAGCAGCTTTTTCTCAGGGACCATTGGGATACTTACTGGAGTCAAGGGGGTGGTAAAAGTCTTCTGCAATTTGTCAGATACAGCAGAAGCCATAAAGTGCCTGATCACATCTTCAGTATGTTTGTTTGTACCTGGCCATCAAAAACTTGCTCTGATTTGCCTTTTAATAAAGCTCATGCCCAGGTCACCTTCATGGGCAATTTTGATCACTTTTGCTTGTAAATAGGTTGGCACCACCAAACAATCAGTGCTCAGCATTAGCTCATTGAGAAGAGACAGCTCACTTGCTATGTGCATGTATGGTTGAAGATGTGCAGGTACTGTTAATGGAGCTGCTCCTGGGGAATTGGCAAATACCCCTGACTGTTTGGGGCTTGTGTGGGGAACTAGCGAGCTTGAATGGAGCAGTCCACCTCAGAATACATTTGTGCAAAGCTTCGGTCTTGGGAAAGAACTGACAGAGAGTTTGAAGTTCAAAAATAGAATCAGGTTTATTTTAGGATTTAGGGGTACAGGAAATGAAATATTGGTTAAGAGGCAACACAATATTAACTAACAAAACTAACAATCAATAAGGCTCACAAAGAGGCAATTTGGCTTGAGATATGAAGTCCACTCAAGGCTGGCCAGAGAAACAGTCTTTAGAAAACAGCTTTGGATTTTAGAAGGAGCAAGAAAGGAGGAGAGTGAGAGATTTGAGGGCAGAGGTTAGATATATGACCTAAGTCCGTCTGTTGGGGTGAATGGACCCTTGTAGCTCAGTCAATGCCAAAGGACCTCTCTCCTCTGGAACAGGCAAAAGAAGGCAAAAGGCAGGAACAGGGACCCAAGGACCAAGCAAGGGTCTGGGAACCAGGCAAAATCCAAAAGGGATTTGATCTCTGGGGGCCAGTATCTCACAGCCAAGCGCACTGCACAGATCGGGCTTGGAACAAGGGCCGATCTGGAGGCAACAAGTGGAGCGGGAACAAGAGTTCAGGCAAGGCATGAGCACGCAACTGGTGAATCCAAGGAAGAGACACATTGATTGATTGTGTCTTGACTAGAAATAGACAGCATTTTGCCTTGGGGTGAAATGCTGACCACACCTTTCTGATGAAAAGGTGGACAATAGGAATAGATCAAGAATACATCTTTGTTCTGTTCAACTTTGCCAGGTGTGTCAGCACAAAAAGATGAATAGGTATGAGAAACCTTTATGGGGTGAAATGAAATGGGAGCATCAGGGCTTATCTTGTGTCTTTAGAAAACCCTGGGAGTGACTAGGAATGTTTTAACAAGCTAGCTTCCCATGCCCCAAGCCAGCCATTGACAGTTTGTTTGAGAAGGAGATAAGCTTGTTACCTCTTATTTGTACCTTACTGCAGAGGTGATAAGATTGAACTGATCTGATCGGCCAACCTATGGGAGAGTATTTGGCTAGTTCTTGAGAAGAATGGTGCTTAATTAGTGCATGTCTACTTCGGCTTCCCAACCTGAAAGGAAGTCAAGGGGGCGAGCACAGAGATAGTCCTCCTGCAGTCTTGCGCTAAACTTGACCTAGAGCTACTTTTTCCCAGGCCACATGCCAAACAACATACCCCATGAGTTAGCTCATGTGAATCAAATGGTGAGCCCATGATCCCATGAATTCTGGAAGGTAAAAGTGGAAACTACAAGCCTGTAGTTCCAAACTAGGTCTAGGGGTGCTCCTGGGAGCCCCCAAACAGGCTATCTCAGTAATAGTACCTTGCTTTTGTATGGCCATCCATTAGTTATGTAAGGTTTAAGCTTAGTAAGCACTTGATCAGCACTGAGGGCCACTTTCTATTCAGAAGACATGCTCACTCCATGAGTGGATAAAGCTATCTGTGCAATTACGACTCCTTCATTCTTGTCTTCTGGGATCTCCTCTTAGTCTGTAAGCAGTTGTATTCCAAACTCCTGGAAAATATTCCACCTGGAAATAAAAATCCATAAATCTTGTGACCCATATGACTATTCTTGGGGTTGCTCGAATTGATCCCTGAGTAGTAAATAAAGTCGGTAAGGGTTTATGGTCTGACCGTAAAGTGAATTTTCAGCCCCATGAGTAAATTCTGAAGTGCCTCACCACCCAGGAACATGTTAGAACTTATTTTTCAATGACAGAATAGTTCTATGACGCAGTAAGCAGTCTGGAAGCAAAAGCAACTGTAACTTCCCTTTCCCCTTTTTGCTGGGTCAAGACAGCACACAAACCATATTCAGAAGCATCATTGCTTTCAGTAGTGTGCCTGATGGTGTCAAAAGAAGTGAGAACAGGGTTTTCAGCAATGGCATCATTCGTTGAAATACCGAAGCTACAGATGCTCATCCAAAGGGCAGCCTTTTGTATTGAAAAAGACCCTGTTGGGTAATGAAGGCTGTGTATTTGTGAGAACTTTTGAGAAGAGGAATTTGATGATAGGCTGAAGACAAGTCCATAGTTGTGAACACTGAGGCCTCTTTCAGAGTAAGCAGCATTTCATGGATATTAGAGTTCATGTAGGAGTTCACATCTCTTAAATCTACACACATTCAAATAGTACCATTTGATTTTCATACAAGAATTATGGGAGAGACCCATTCTGATGAGTCAACAGGCTCTACGATGTGAGCATGATGCAGTTTTTAGAGCTGTAGTCTCTAAGTGGTCAGCACAATGCTATGGGTACGTTCCTCACTATGTGTTGTACAGTATTGCATTTGCCTACATCTGAATTTTACGTTTGAAATGTATGGCAATGCCAGGAGTATCAGCAAAAATGTCCAAGAAATCAGCAATCATATCAGCATATGGATGCTCCATCATCTGTAATACGGGATCTGTGCTATTTGGGTCTAACATGCTCTGTATATCTTTCTGATATTTCCAGCCCAATATTGAGACTCCTTTTTGTGACACATACACTTTTCCTTCTACAGCACATCCTTTGTATTCTAAGACAGCAGTGAAGTATCCATTTATGGCAATAGGGGAACCTCCATATCCCCATGGGTGGATGTCTGAAGGCTGCAGATGCAGAATCAATGCAGAATGCAGATCTGATGTAGTAAGGAGTTTTGTGTAAATTAGATGAGAAATGATAGTATATGGAGAACCAGAATCAGCCATCATCCACACTACATGGCCATTAAGTTTTACTTGACAATGTGGAAAAGCAGGCCCTAATTCTGTCACACTTAAAACACTGTCAGGAAGCGGTTCATCTGCCTCATCATTATATATTATATTATTATTATTATATTATTATTATTTATTTACACAGTCAGACAGGTGTTATTGACTGGTTTGTTTTATCCAGACATCGAGTCCTTCCCAAGGACGTAGGATGCCAGAATTTTATTGTCAATGTTGTTGCTGTTGTTATAGATATCATCGTAGAATATAGGCTGTTCCCAGTAAAGTTGCTTTTTGTAATTGGCTGATGGTGATTTCTGTGATGATGATGATGATGATGATGATGATGATGATGATGATGATTTTACATTTCATATCCCGCTCTTCCTCCAAGGAGCCCAGAGCGGTGTACTACTTACTTAAGTTTCTCCTCACAACAACCCTGTGAAGTAGGTTAGGCTGAGAGAGAAGTGACTGGCCCAGAGTCACCCAGCAAGTATCATGGCTGAATGGGGATTTGAACTCGGGTCTCCCTGGTCCTAGTCCAGCACTCTAACCACTACACAATCAATAATGGAGGGGACAGCAGACTTGCCAACCTTAGCGAAGTGTCCCCCTTTTTGCACCTGTTGAAAGTGACCTTATGTGAAGGACAGTGAGCAAAATTGGCTTGGTGGGCAAAATCTCTGCATTGGTAGCTCCTCCTTTCTTGTGCTGTCATTTTCTGGGGTAGTGCCACATGAGAAGATTGGGTTTGGTAGGATTTAGACTGAACAGCCTGGATTTCAGGAGGTGGATTTGGAGGTACCAAAAAGAATGATTTGGTACAGCAAAGAGCATTTCCCGCTCTCCTAACAATCTCTGTAACTTTATCCAATGCAAGTTTCTGCTCCAGTAGCAGTTTTTCACGCAGTTTGGAGCTGTTTGTTTTCATAACAATCTGCTCCCTGATCATTTCATCAGTAAAGCTGGCAAACCCACAGGTTACACTTAAGAAATGCAATTCTGTGACATACTGATTGTTAGATTCGCCAAACAGTTGCAATCTAGAATAGAACTTGTTACATTCAGCAATCACATTCAAAGTAGGATTGAAATGATCATCTGAGGCTTGAAGAACAGCTTCATAAGAATTGCCATCCCCTTCCAAGTTGGCAGGAAAGGTCAAATGAGTTACTGTCTATTCTTTGTCCTTCAGGGCCCAGGCCATGAAACAATATAGTCTTCTGCTTTCCTGGAGTAAAATCAGGGGTCTGTATAGTGAGGAGGTAATTGCAGAAACAGAACCTCCATTGTTTCCAGGGAAGAGCAGGTTCTCCTAAGGTGGACAAGAAAAAGGGTGGTGGGATCTGAGCCATGCTGCAGTGGGCATCCAGTGAACAAAAGAGTTCAGGACTGATAAAGAAAAAAGTACCTTCAGGGATTGTGCAAGTCAGGAAGCTGGAAAAACAATCAGCAGCAGCAATAGTAGAAATCAGTTCTGGATGTAGGCCCAGCAATGCAATGAAATGAAATGAATGCAATGAAATTTCATTGCAGGAATGCAATGAAATTTCATTGCAGGAACATCCACCAGCTTTGCAGGCTCACACACTTAGCTGGTTCAAAATCTCATAATAAAATGTTTTATAGCTCTTTCCCTCACAAACACAAACTGATTTTATATAGATGTAACTAAGAGTTTATTCAGAAACCACTCCATTTTCTCCTTCTCCTTTTTCTTTCTGACTCCAACTGCCCCCACACACTCTCTACAGGATCCCCACTGGGACATACTTCTAAACAACAAAACATGAAAGATATGGGAGAGAATACAACATAGACTCATTCAAACTACCCGAAACAGGTTCCAAGGAGTGCCCAGCAGGGTAGGAGGGCAGTGCCTGCTTCCAATTCACAGTAATGTGAACTCAAAAAGCAAGGAAGACAAGGAGAGAATTATTGTGTAGGAAGTGGACAGCTTCTCATCCCCCCTCCATAAAATAGTGGGGATTGAATCTAAGTAGATCTTGCCCATCTATTCAGCTCCTGCCTCCCACATGATCACTCTCCCCTTCTCATGCTTTGAATCGCATGGCTGTGGATCAGGAGCATGCATGGCTTTCCCACTTTGGCCAGGCACTCCTCTGACCCTGTTTTGGGTCATGTGAATGAGCCGACCATATACAACATGGCTGACTGGGGGATTCAGGACGGAATGGAAAGTGAGAGGTTCAAATTTTCTTAAGGACACGCTACTACTGCAGCTCCCAAGGTTGGATGTGCAAATATTGTTCTGATAAACTACATTATCTCTTCTAACAGGGGAAGCCCAAATGTAGGCCTCAGGAGGACTACCGATGTATTATGTAAGGCATGTATGTAGGGCTCTTTTCTCACCCATGCCAAACACACAAGTGCTAGGAGACGTGCCACCTGGCCAGTGAGTCCATTCATATTGGGTGGTAGGTTGATGGGTGCAATCTTGCTTCCCCCTTGTATGTTAACTAAACTCACAAGGGAGGTTCCCTATGGACATCAATACAAATGCACTGCTTGCCTGTGTGAAATCATGGGCTCTTCAAGAAGATTAAGCTCTTCTCCTGTGAAGCCCTTCTTACCACCTTTCCATTTATTCAGTGAATGCACAAGGGGGAGCAGGATCATGCATGCTGGTTATGCCTTGGCAGCTGTCAATCTGATGTCAGGAAGAAATTGACCCTATGTGCATACAGCTGTGCACACATAGGGCTTCTGAACATAGCTGGGATCCCTGATTGGCTCAGGGAAGAACCCTGCAGGTATAGCTGCATGTGTGTAGGGCTCCTTTCTCACTAACTCCCAATGTGCAGCTCCTGGTGACATGGGCAGTGGGCATGTCAGTGTGTACAATGGACGTGACCCCACTCCTCCAGTGTGTTCAGTGAAGAGGTCATGGTAAGAGAGCTTCTGCATTTTACAGAAATGTATTGCAAGGCCATGGAAGGCTCTTCTGGGGGAAAACATGCTTGTTCATTCTTTGTGTGAAGGATGTGTGTGTACTGGACAGGATGATGTCATCACAGCATTCTTGGTGTTGCTGCATGTAGATTGGTTCAGCATCAGTGACAACAAGATGATGAGCAATAACTATATAGGTGACGGTGAACAACAGGAACAACAAGGTGAGCAATGAACAACAAGGTGAGCAATAACTAGATGGGTGATGGTGGGTTTCCTGGGGATACGGAAAGTGTGGCTGCTGATGTTACTGGTGTTACAATTAGCTTTTGTTCCTAATAATATTGTGCGATTGATTTTGCTAATGAGAGTGCATAGGATAGTGAGTGACAATGATATGCTGGTATTAGCTTTGGCAGAACAAGATAGCAAGATGCCTTGCCCATGCAATTTCCCCCCACTCTCCAAATATATTGTATGTTGAAGTCTAATTGTATTTTTTATTAAAAGACCAGACTGAATTCTTCAAATAAAACCATTGCTGGATTTGCCCCCATGGAGTTTTCGTTGGTCTCAGAGAGTAGGTTAATTTCCTGCTTATTGGTATCCTGCTTCTGATGAGATTAGTTCTGTTTTATTAAAAACACCTTTTTACAATCTGTATGTTTCGAAATCTGTTTCATCTCCTGGTGTTATTCTTGAAGCAGACAATTATGTGAAATGAAAGAGAATTGATAATTAGACATTCTAAATGTTTCTTTTATTTCTTGCTGCGTATATTTAGCCCCCAATGCTGTCAAAGTTTTGGGGCGGGGCCAATAATAGTGAAGTCCCCTAAAAGCCATGCAATAAATGTTATGACTCATAGAAAATGACTAAAGATACTTTTTTTAAAAAAAGCTATTGTTTTGAGGTTATGGCAACAAAATGAATTTCTAATTCTCATTAAAACTGCTTGTTTAATAAGAGTCAAGCCTGACTAATATTGGTGGGAAAGTCAAGCAGCAAAACCTCTTTGAGATTCCTATGACAACCTGTCTGAGGAGCTAATAAAAGTGCTATTGCATATTGATCCTAATTGACACAGGGCTTCTTTTAAAGTGCTAATTCTCCAGCCAAACTCACACAGATATGAGTAACATGCCCGCAATGACCCTTTAAAAAAAAAAAAAGGAAAAGATGTTTCCAGCAGGGTGGCTGGAAAACAGTGGGCTAATCATGCACATGCAACTGATCTGATTCCAATCACCCCCTCCACTGGAAGCAGATTTTCTGTTTTCTTTAAAAAAAAGAAAAGATCTGTCAAATAAATGCAAAATCCATCTCCAAGCAACATCTAGTTTGGATCTCATCAGTCACTGTCAGGAAAGAAAAAAGGATTTCATGAAAAACTGAAGCAAACTGTATTGCCAAAGTTTTTGGTTGCTTTGTTTATCATAGGAAGCAAGGAAAGAAGGGTCATATGTTGAACTGTATTTGTTAAAAACAGCATTATTTTAACTGAGGATTTTCTTTCTTTTATACTTAGCAGGCATGTTCCCTTTCTTTGGATTTCATGAAACAACACAGCCCTATTGGCATGACAGCCATGTTAAAAGTATATTGATCCCCTGCTCCCACCCCCCCACCCACCCCCAAACAATGAAAAGAGCCTGTAATTTAATTTGGTGATATTATAGCAGATGGTGCACAGTTTGGTCTCCTTATCATTGAAAAGCAATCTTGAGAAACTTGTGGGTGTTGATGGCAACTGAGTGAAATTATAACAGCTTCAAGATATTCCATCTCCAAACATTCAAAGAATGTTTTTTCCATTCACATTTAAAAAAAATCCGGTTGATATCTCCCACCACCCCCGCCACAAACCCAAGAGAAGTTGTGGGCTGATCATTATGAACATTGGACCAAGCTCATTGCTTTTCCTGGTGAATTTGCTTAGATATGTACAGCAATTTAGGGCAGTTTACTGTACTTACAAATACTTCTCTCAACATTTTTCTTTTCTACAGATTCAACAGATCTAAAAAATGAACTGTACCACCTATTTCCTTCAATTCTGGCATATTTTCTAACATCACCACAGCTACCTGGGCACCTTCTAAAGTGGCAGTTCTCTTATATTTAGCAGTAGGAGAGTATCTACTTCTGTTCAGGCCCAGCACAGTGTTTCTCCAGTGGCTGGTGCTTCTGTTTCTTTTTAGCCTACTTTCCAGTAGGCTTATGAGATCACCTAGCATTCTGTGTGTGTGTGTGTGTCCATATGTCCATGTGTGTCTGTAATGCCTGGACCAATATGAACCAAATCAGGTACAGTTGTAGGGGCACATAGGGACACCCCAATGGCATAGTTTGTGATGATGTCATCCAGCCTGATTCAAGATAGCAGACGTGTAAACTTCTGAGGCGCAAGTGGGTTTGTGGACCACATAATTGATTTGAAACAAATTTGCTACAGCTGTAGGGACACATAGGGATGCCGCAATGGCATAGTCCATTATGATGTCATCCACTCCAATTCAAGATGGCAGACATGTGAACAGTTGAGGTGCAAGTGGGCTAACTTGTGGACTGTCTAACCAATATGAACCAGATTTGGTACAGTTGTAGTGAGTGACACACAGAGACACCTCAAAGCGTAGTTTGTGATGATGTCATTGTATTGGCACTGGTGGCCAGCCAGTGTCCAACAAGTTCTAGGATTCAAGGACAATAAGCTCACTCCAAGGTAGATGCCAAAGAGGTTTTATTAAATAAAGCTGGAAAACATCTAGAGAGTAGATTCTCTGGTAGCACATGAGATTTTCAATACAAACCATGAATCCACTCTCATTTACTACTAGAGAATCTACACTCAGAACACCTAAGAAACAACAGAACCCTGTACTCCATGGGTTAGAAACCCATGCGGGTGGTTGGCACCCTATGTGCACAAACACTGCCACTCACTCTGGGCACCCCAGCACCCCCCAAGTGCAGTTATGGGGCTGCTGAAACCTCCATGATTCCCTAGGGAGAAAAACTTTAAAGAGATGCGTAAACTTCAAGAAATCACCAAAAATCAGCCCTCTGCCCAAATCCTTTGAAAAAATTCTGGTAGCTTCCTTGCCCCCCATGGACACTACCACCAACCCCACACAACTCTAGGCCACCCCTTTCCCCCTGACGTGAAGTGATACATTTCCATTATACCTTATGGGGGGAAACCTTAAAGATATGTAAACTTCAACAATTCACCAACAATCAGCCCTTTGCCCAATCCCTCTGCAATTTTGGTGGTAGCCTCCATTCATTAGGCACTACCACCCCACCCCACTCTTCCAACCCAGGTCCATTTTATGCCCCAAATCTGCCCCAAAGACACTAAAACTTCAACAATTCACCCCAAATCAGCCCTTTGCCCAATTCCTCTGCAATTTGGGTGGTAGCCTCCACCCATTAGGCACTACCACCCCACTCCACTCTTTTGGCCCTGGGACCCAAAATTCAAGAAGACATCAGATTGGCCCTTTTTGCATTGAAGTCGATGGGAGGCAAAAAGGCGGGAAATTCAAATAGACGTCGGAACTCAAAATGGAGAAGGAAGAAGAGGCACTTTATTGGCCACAAAATGGAGGGCTGAAACTACAAATTATTCAGAGCTGAAACAGAGGTGATTCATTTCGGCTCCAAAACATTTCGGGAGGGCAGGAGGGTGATTCATTTCGGCAACGAATCACCCAAAACATTTCACACATCCCTACTGGCTACCAATATGTTTCCGGGCAAAATACAAGGTGCTGGTCATTACCTATAAAGCCCTAAACAGCTTAGGCCCTGGGTATTTAAGAGAATATCTTCCTTGCCATGAGCCCCACCACCTGCTAAGATCATTGGGAGAGGTTCACCTGCGGCTGCCGCCAACTCATCTGGCAGCTACTTGGGAACAGGCCCCCTACATTGCAGCCCCTGGATTTTGGAATGCACTAACTGTTGAAATAAGAGCCTCCCCATCTCTGGCAACTTTTAAAAAGGCACTGAAGACACATTTATTCACCCAGGTTTTTAATTAGATTTTTAGTTTTAAATAATTGTAATACTGGGTTTTAAATGTTTTTAATCTTTTAAATGATTTTAATTGTTAATTGATTTAATGTTTTGGATGTTTTTAATTGTAAGCTGCCCAGAGTCATAGGTTTGGGGGCAGTATAGAAATATTTAGATAAATCCACCCTGATTCAAGGTGGTGGACATGTGAACATTTGAGATGCAAGTGAGAACTGATGGACCAAATTTGGTACAGTTGTAAGGACACATAGGAACACTTCAAATGCATAGTTTGTGATGATGTCATCCACCCCAATTCAAGAAGGCAGATGAATGAACATTTGAGGCACAAGTAGGCTAACTTGTAAACTGCCAAACCAATTTGGACCAAAATTAGTCCAGTTGTAGGGATAGTGAAAAGAAAGTAGGCAGATCAGTTCTTACTAAAGCAACTTGTTTAGATTGTGAGCCCTTGGAGGACTCTTATTATTGTTTCTATTCTCAAATGTTTTCAAACCTTGAGAATTTTTTGTTTAAAAGTAGTGTATAAATATAACAGTAGTGGCTTACATGTCCCGCAGCATAACACAGGCATTGCAGAACTGTCCATGCTGCAACAAGGCTCTAACACATGTGACGACAGTGCTGTGCAAGAGGGCAGTACTGGAACTACTGTTCTCTTATATGATCACACATCACATGCAACAACCGTTATTTCCAATTGAAGTTGCATGTGACATGCAATTATGGAAGTAGTAAGTAGTTCTGGTACTGCTCTTGTCTGCAGCACTGTCACCACAAGTGTTGGAGCCCCACTGTGGCACGGGCAGTTCTTCAAGCTCTGTATTATGCTGTAGGAGATGTAAGCCAATAATAACAACATTGAGAGGGGGCTGAGTGTTGGAGAGCCAAGGTCCTATGGGCTGTCCCCTCCCCTGTCACTTAAGTCCTGTAGCTACAAATTTTACTCTCCAAACTCTTATTTTGCCTCCTGCTTAGGTTGGAAATTTGATGGAAGCTGATAGCAACCATCAGAGATCAGTGTGCCAGATTTAGATCAGAGACCATAGCAGCTGGTCCCTACCTTAGACACCTATCAATATCTGAGTCTAAGTATCTTCTGGAAGCACTGTTATACTTTTCTGTCTGTCTGGGCTTTTTACCAGTCAGGCATTGAGTGGCTTCTCCACTGGAACTTCACCTTCCTGGCATATAATCAAGTTTTATTTTGTTGTTTACAGCTTATTTTTATGCCACTGAGTGTCGGTGATAAGGCTGGGTATAAAAATCTAAATAAATATTTATTCTTCAATAAAATTTTAGTAGCCAAGATTGAACTGCTGACATTGTGTAGGGATAATTTGCACAGTATGTGGCAGATGAGTTTTCCACTTGCCTTTAAGGTCTCCCAGTGAACAGTGTAATGTTTGAAGGGAAAATACCTGGTTGTAAATACAGAAGGCACAACATGGTCAAAATCAGTTGTTACAAAGTCACATTCCATTGTTTTCAATGGGGCTTAGGTCTAGTTCTCCAACAGAGTTAGTCATGATTACAGCCAAAGTCCTAACAGCAGATGTCTTGCAACAGACCTATGTATGTACTGTACCATTCATGCTACAGGTGGTGACTCACATGGCTGGATGTTTCTCCGTTAAAAGAGAAAGTCCTGCGCACTGAGAACCAGGAAGAAGGCCTATCCTTTCCCCCGATAGACTAGTTTTCCATTTGTGCAGGCCCACCCCCCAAGTAAGCATTCATTCATGTGACCTCCACCAGTAGTATGATACATTAGAGACAGGTTTGCCATTTCATCCTGTTATTGAGAATTAGAACCCAAGTAACTTTGTCTGATGGTGCCCATGGTGGATACAAGCCTAGAAGCTATGAATAATCACATGGCTACCCCAACCCTAACATATACTCACCCTCTGATGGCAGACATGTGTTTTCCTTCCAGTGTTAAGAGTTCAGCAAGCAACATAAACTAGCTGCATGGCATATGAACCAGCCCTAATGGGTCAAAAGGAAGTACCAATATTTCTGAACAACTGCATTTCCTTCTTGCCCTTTCATTTAAAAGGAGGCCTTAACTTCAACATTTTCCTTATGTTTTCCTTTAGAGCAGTTTCCATTTTCATTATTATTTTACACAGCACAACAAGATACACACAGCTAAGAACATTGACAATCGATCTTAATAAGCATAAATTCATTTTGTAAAAGATCATTGAGACTTTATAACCTCCATTTACTTTCAGAATTGCAAGCTATGTGGCTGAAATACAGGTGAAACTCGGAAAATTAGAATATCGTGCAAAAGTCCATTAATTTCAGTAATGCAAATTAAAAGGTGAAACTGATATATGAGACAGACGCATTACATGCAAAGCGAGATAAGTCAAGCCTTAATTTGTTATAATTGTGATGATCATGGCGTACAGCTCATGAAAACCCCAAATCCACAATCTCAGAAAATTAGAATATTACATGGAACCAAGAAGACAAGGATTGAAGAATAGAACAATATCGGACCTCTGAAAAGTATAAGCATGCATATGTATTCAGTACTTGGTTTGGGCCCCTTTTGTAGCTATTACTGCCTCAATGCGGCGTGGCATGGATGCTATCAGCCTGTGGCACTGATGAGGTATTATGGAAGACCAGGATGCTTCATTAGCGGCCTTCAGCAATTCTGCATTGTTTGGTCTCATGTCTCTCATCCTTCTCTTGGCAATGCCCCATAGATTCTCTATGGGGTCAGGTCAGGCGAGTTTGCTGGCCAATCAAGCACAGTACACTGTATACTTTTCAGAGGTCCGATATTGTTCTGTTCTTCAATCCTTGTCTTCTTGGTTCCATGTAATATTCTAATTTTCTGAGATTGTGGATTTGGGGTTTTCATGAGCTGTATGCCATGATCATCACAATTATAACAAATTAAGGCTTGACTTCTCTTGCTTTGCATGTAATGCGTCTGTCTCATATATCAGTTTCACCTTTTAATTTGCATTACTGAAATTAATGGACTTTTGCACGATATTCTAATTTTCTGAGTTTCACCTGTAAGCTGGAATATTCCTGTGGTGCTAATGAAATCAGCTGAGTGCCAGAAAAATACCTGCCCTATGCAATAATGTTTGCCCGAAGAGAATCTCCTGAATCTCCAGATGATTCTGAAAAAGTAATTGGCAGAAACCAGCATAATTCCTGATGAGAAAAAAATATAACTTTGCCCTTTCATTTGGCCCCAAACGACAGGTGAATTTTTTTTGTGGTGTGGCTCTTCAAAGAGGCAGCAGCATGCCTGCATAGGTGAGGATCATACGATGCTTGCCTAAAGCTGCTGTTTAAGTGCAAGCTTTGGTAGGCAGAATGTCAGCCACTGATCTCAAGTGTTCTCTGGAATACACTCTGGAAAAAAACCAGATTTTGTTCTTTGGCCTGAAGCAGTGTTAATTAAATATAGACTTGTGTTAATTAAATATGAGGAACAAGAGACATTATTGCTGGATAATTGAGAAAACCAAAGAATACCGAAAGAAAGTCAATATGTGTTTCATTGACTACAGAGAAGCCTTCGATTGCATCGACCATGCCAAGTTGTAGAATATCCATAGGAAAATGGGTGTCTCAGAACATCTCATTGTTCTCATGAGAAACATATACACAAGACAGGAAGCCACAGTCCAGACAGAACATGGTGAAACAGACTGGTTCCAGATCAGCAAAGAAGTAAGATAAGGCTGTATACTTATTTATTCACTTTATATGCTGAACATATACTAAAGGAAGCTGGATTGGAAGAAGATGAGCGTGGTTTTAAAGCTGGAGGAAGAAACATCGATAACCTGCGCTATGCTAATAACACCATTCTGATAGCTGAGAATGTGGATGATCTGCAAGCTCTAGCAGTGAAAGTCAAGGAGCACAGTGGAAAAAATGGGACTACAACTAAATGTAAAGAAGACTAAACTAATGGCAAAAGTTACAGCAACCAGCCTCAGAAAGGATAATGAAGACATTGAAGTGGTGGATAGCTTCTGCCTTTTAGGATTGACCGTCAACAGTAAAGGATCCAGCAGTCAAGAAATATGCCACAGACTAGCACTTGGTAGGGCTGCAGTGAGGTCCTTGGAACAAATATTTAGATGCCATGATGTGTCTATACCTACAAAGATTAGAATCGTTTCAACAATGGGTTTTCCTGTTGTAGGGGAAGAATGGCAGTTCAGCCCCCAAATAGCAGAGCAAAACCAGTTTGGTGAGAAAGCAGCAAAGCAAGAGGTCTTGAGACAGTTCTTTAGTATTGAAGCACTACAAGGATTTATTCAAAGAAAAGGTTACGAACAAATGTGAAAGAGCCTGCAGCTTAATTTCAGCTGTAGCGCATGGCTGAGGAGAAACAAAACAATCAGCCGTCTCTGGAGAGGCAAAAAGGAGACTAACACTGGAAGAACAAAGAGGGGAAGAGTCCAGCACTTTTATCCATGGCCCTAAACCATGGATAAAAATTGGATGGACTCAATTATGACAGCAACGAATGCACCACTGAGAGACCTTAAGGCCAAGTTGAAGACAGATCATCTATCTATGTGGTCGCTAAGAGTTGACACCAACTTGACGGCACTTAATCAATCAATCAGATCAGTGTATGCTTGATATCTCAGGCTGTTCCCATGCAGCTTGGAACTGCAGGAATCTCTGTGCAGATTGGACACTGAATTCAGAGCCCTCTCTGCCTATATACAAGTTTGCACATGCAGAAGTGGGCACAACTGTGATGCAGGACAGATAGCCAGTGTTACTCTCAGTAGTGCTACTTGCTTTTAATGCAGGAATAATCAGAGTAATCAAACTATCTACATCAGACTATTGTTTGCAGTGCTGCCAGTACCATTTGTGCATATGTATGTCTGAATCAAGCCAAGTGCTGCAAAGGTATCAAAAATACTAATAAGAGTCAGAGTAACTGTTTTATAACTGCCAAAACATAGCCACAATTGGCAGCAATGAAAGCTTCTCTTCTAGCAACCAGATCAAGGCCTGATCAGGACTATGATGTGGACAGTGAGGGTGTGTGGAGGGAGGGGTGCTCCTTTCACTCTGATCCTGATTTGGCCTGGACCTGGCTGCTATTTACAAAAAGAACAATGAGAGATGCAGCTGCTAAGCATGCAGTAAATGTCTTTTCTGTTGCAGTTAAAAAAAACCCAAACCTAACAAAGAATGCAATGTCGCCTTAAAGACTATACCCAAATTGTCACAAACTGTAGCTCTTGCATTTCATAGCCCTTAGGCTCCACAGCTAAGATTTTTCATTTGTTGCCTCTATACATGTGTGTCTGTGTGCGTGTGTGTCCGCGTGAATGCCAAGTAAGAATAACACTTCATGCTTCTATCAAGGTGGGCTCTCGCTCATGAGAAACTGAAGCTGCATAAATTTATTAGTCTTTAATATGCGGTGGGACTCATTGTTATTCATAACTGAGCATTATTCTTCAGAGAGCTTTTTTGTTCATTTAATTATTCATTGCAGCAGTAGTATTCATAGAGAGAAAAGAATACCTAATTTCTCACAATGAGTAATAAGGAGCAAACAATTAACTACTTTTAAAATTAATCCTTAAAGGGTTTTAAAAATATATCCCATTGATTTCAATTGAATTTCAGGGGAGCATGAATGTTTAAAACCCCAGCCTTCCATATCTGGAGTTTTTAAATGCTATGCACTAAATGAGGATTAGACATACTATACACAAAACCTTTGTACTTAACTGTGCATAAAGTTTTTATTTTGTCCTCTGTTCAATTAAATTAGCTTGAACTGCTGCCAGGGTGAAATATATCCATAATGTTTTCCCCTCAGATTGATATCTTAATCTGAGATATCAGATTAATCTGAACTTAATATTTAGTTCCTTTGCAAGAAGCTGCTCACATTTTTAACCAAGGCTGAATTTGCTTTCTGAGGGACTGGGGATGGGGAAGTTCTCTCTCTACGGTCTTCTTCTTCTGTACTGGGTTTTCATTTGATTGATTGATTTATCTATTTATTTATTTAACATATTTTATATACCCCAAAACTTATGTCCCTGGGCAGTTTACAAGATAAAAACAAAAGTAAAATATTAGTTAAAAACAAAAAACAAAAAATTTAAAACACAACAATTTAACATTTTAAAAACAATATTCTAAAACAACATTAAAAACAATCAAAACAGTATCAGTTAAAAGCCTGGGTGAACAGATGCATATTTAAAGACTTTTTTAAAATGGTCAGAGATGGGGAGGCTCTTATTTCACTAGGGAGTGCATACCAAAGCCTCAGGGCAGCAACGGAGAGGGCCCATCCCTGAGTGGCCACCAGATGAGCCGATGGCAAATGCAGATGGACCTCTCCTGAAGATCTCAATGGGTGGTGGGGTTCATAACGAAGAAGACATTCTCTTAAATACCCAGGGCCCAAGCTATTTAGGGCTTTATAGGTTATAACTAACACCTTGTATTTTGCCTGGAAACATATCGGCAGCCAGTGTAACTCCTTCAATACAGGAGTAATATGGTCTCTCCTAGATGACCCAGAGACCAGCCCGGCTGCCGCATTCTGAAGCAACGGAAGTTTCCAGACTACATACAAGGGCAGCCCCACATAGAGCGCATTACAGGCCTTCTACAACAACCCCCCTGCCAGATAGTATAAGCCATGTCGAGCAAGGGTCAAGAGGACTGGTGGTGGGCCGCACCGTAACAATCAGCTTGTCCACATCCTCAGGAGTCACAAACTGGAACTGATCCAACCTAACTACATAAGAGGAGTTGCTGGACATTTCCACATCAGATACTGAAGTCATTGTGGAGACAGAATCTAAGTTGCCTGAATATGAGAGATTATTTCTGTGAAAAATCCTTTAAACACATCACAGCGGGTAACTGATGACTCCAAATTCTGATTCAAGGGAGTGGGGGCAGATACTAGTCCCCTCACAACCCTGAACAACTCTGCTGGACGTGAACTCGCAGAGGCAATACGGACAGAAAAGAATTGCTTCTTCGTTGCACGTATTGCCTGATCATAGGTCTTCAAATGAGCTCTATGTTGCAATCTGTCGGATTCAAGCCTAGTCTTTCTCTGTGTTCCAGTCATCTACCTTTCTGCTTCAGCCCCCATAGTTCTTCCGTATACCAAGAGGCCAGTTTTGAAGCAGGTCAGAGAGGATGCTTAGGAGCAATCATGTCTACTGCCCCAGTTTGCTGTTCCAATTCTCCACCAGAGCATCAACAGGATCACCAGCAGAGCCAACACTAAATCCCTCCAAGACTTCTTGAAGTCCTATGGGATCCAATAACCTTCTCAGGCGGACCATCCTAATAGCTCCCTCATCACTGTGAAGGTGGGGTGTGACTGTGAGTCCAACCTTAACCAGATGGTGGTCCATCCATGACAATGGGGAAATCACAGGAGTCCCCACCCACTGAACACCACCCTGATCAGAGTGAAAGACCAAATCAAGCGTGTGACCTGCAATGTGTGTCGGTCCCAAGACCACTTGAGATAGGCCCATAGTCATCATGGCCGCTATGAACTCCTGAGCTGCCCAGGACAAATTGGTCCCAAAATGAACATTGAAGTCCCCCAGCACCACAAGCCTGGGGGACTCCAACACCAACACCAAACCTAAGACCAAGTCCGTCAGCTCAGTTAGGGACTCTGTTGAGCAGCGGGGTGATTGGTACACCAACAGAAGCCCCAGTCTATTCCTGGTCCCCAAACTTAAGTACACACATTCAATATGGCCTGACACTCTAACAGGGATCCTGGTAAGGGAGAGATTATTCTTACAGACCACAGCCACTCCACCTCCCCGCCCCCTGGTCCCTCACCTGCTCCTCAACAGAGTACCCTGGAGGGAGAACCTGGGACCACACTGGGCCCCCAGCCTCCCCCAACCAGGTCTCTGTAATACATACCAGGTCGGCACCTTCATCCAGAATCAAATCATGGATGGTTTCTGATTTGTTCTGGACCGACCTGGCATTACAGAGGAGCAAGGTGAGGTTCCAAGGGTGGTCGGCACTGCACTCCAAGGTAAAAGAATTGCTGGCAGGACAGTCGGAAGGGGAAACAGCTAGTGAATTTCTATGTCCACTTCCACTTCCTGCTGACCTGCCAACGTTACTTCTTCTGTTCCCCACCAGCACTGGAATTGCCACCCCACAGTCAGTGGACATGCCCCCTGTCTCCCCATCTCCAGGTAAGCCCAGACACATTCTAAAACAATCTCACCCAGGACGAATTAAAACAGAAGCTCCACTATTAAATGCCCACCACATACAAATACCTGGACCAAGAGACCTGGCCCTTGCCCCCGCCCTCGCAGTCCTCCAAAGGGGCGACCCCCTTTGGTGTCGCCCCTTCAGTGGTAGGCCTGCCGCCACAGGCAGCGTCCCTTATAGGGCCAGAGATGACCTCCCTGGTCAGATAGAAAGCAGGGACTGCTGAGTCAGTCCTGGGCCCTGATCCTGCAAAGCAGCCACTGCCAGAGGCCACAGTCCCACAGGTCAGGCAGGGGGCTGGCAGATGGTCTCACCCTCTCCCTGTCCTGCAGGCAGGCACTCAACAGCAGCAGCAGACAGCCTACACCAGTCTCTCACCCTGGGGGCTGCCTGGGAAGCAGGTGGTCTCTCCCTCTGCTGTAGGGCTTCTTTCAGGCTGAGGCTGGAGGAAGCATCCCTTATAGGGCCAGAGATGACCTACCAGTTGTGTTCCTAATATTGCAATGACTATGACAAGACAGGAAGACAGAATTAGATGTGATGTGGTAGTCCTGTGACTGGAACTTTGAACATATTTTTCTTTTTTCAGAAACCAGCCAGGATACATGTCTGTTATTTGGATTGTGATTTGGGCCAGAGTGCAGGGGGAATGAGATCTATCCCTTTGCCCCATGCAGATTCCTTCATTTAAATCACACTCCTGAAACTGCCACTAGCCCAAATGCGGGAAACTTATAGACACAGACTGACATACTGTGCAATGTTCCTCCCATCTTTTAACAGAACATGCACACGGTTGCTCTCTTGGGCAAAACACAAGAATTGTGGAAATGCAGTAGTACGATGGATGACCATTCTTCCAATGGTAGGTGGAATGTTGCACCATATGCCAGCCACAACTTTTCTGCCCATAGATTTGTCTCTCAACAACTAGGCAACCAATAGCCACTTTGGGTGGGGTGAGGGCTGGGCTAGACAAGCTGGGCAGTCGCCTAGAGCACCTACCTGAAAAGTACACCAAGCTGAGCTTGGTGGCTCACTGATGAGTGTATTGTTTCAAGGAAAGAGACTGGAGGAAAACACCGATAAACTAGCTGGCGGGGAGGATGCTGAAGGCACTCTTTGCCCAGGAGATCAGCACTTCATTAATCTGAATGTCGGTCACTAAGGCTATTCTCACAAGCAGCCTAACCCAGGCTAGGGCAGCACAGCCTGGGTTAGACTGCTCCTGTGCAGTGCTGGGATCTGCACGAATCCTGACACTGCCTGCTTTCCCCACTTTGAAGCCTGGCCTTTAGCTGGAGGCTGAGGGCACGGGCACGCCATTAACCCCAGCACACACCGAGACAGGCACCTAGAGCGCCCATCTCACTGGGGTATCCTCCAGTGCCCTGCACTTGTCGTGTGGTGCATAGTAGGATATGTGGAGACTGAGACACATCGTCCTGGTCTCCAGAGATCCATGCTGCATGCAGCAGTGCAGGTTGTGTGCACAGACTACGCTTCCCACCACCTTTGATGGATCATCTGCGGGGAAGGTAAGTTTTGCACAACCTTCTCCCCAGCCTCCTGCCATCCCCACCTCCCAGTTGTGTGAATCGCTTTACTGTGTTGATGGGCCTTGAATGCAGTTTTCAAAAGATTTCCAAGCATGACTTGTTTCAGTATTTACAGACTGAAGATATTTTAAGTTTATTATTGTGGTAAACAACAGGGGCTTGGGTTGTCCTGACATCATCACACTAAGTATGAATACACTTCATGATTTTTTGTCACCCTTTCAAAAATAAAGGGTGTGCCTTGGAGCCTTGCCAAGGGTTTGGGAGGCTCGGCCTACCAGACCCAGCACAAGTGCTGAGTAATCTGTTGCCCAGTACCTGCTGGAGCCTGTGGAGGAAGACCCAGAGATGACCACTCACAGTTCTGGGCAACTCACCGCCATGTCTGGCCGGACCTGGCAGCAGTCACTGTGTGCCTCCAATCCTGCCCTTCAACTAGTGTCCAGAGCGAGCGGGTGCTCATGTGTAGGTGACATAAGGACACCCCATCACTTCCATCTGGACCCTAGCTTGGTGAAGCAGTTGGTGTTCCTCAAAGTCAACCTCCCCCTGCTGGGCTACCCTGAGCAGGAAGTTGAGCTGTGCGAGTGATTGGCCCATGGTTTACCAGGAGCCGTGGTGTTGGTCTCCTGCCCAGCAACATCTTCCACTCAACCCTAACCCTCCCTCCTTCTTTCCTAGCCTTGCCATGTCACAGCATGCTGCTAGTGCTGTGACACGACACAACTGCACATACACCCACTGGCACCACCTGTGATGCTGAAACATCCCTGGTTTTACGTGGCCAGCAGCACTCGAGGGGTGGTGGGAACACACACAAACAGTTGGAGATCCATGAACAGAGTGTGGCTGTATATTTGTAAATGTGTAGATTTGTAAATGTGTAGATTTGTAAATGTGTATATAGGTGACTTGCAGGGGAGGTGGGCAGCAGGAGACTCTAAGAGTGTAAATTTTAAGAAATGTAAATATTAGAGAATGTAAATAAAAGAAAATGTGTAAAAATGTAAATGTATAAAAGAGTAAATCTGTGAAAATGTAGAACTAGCTGCAGTAAATGTGTAGAAGTGTTGTGCAGATGTGTGTGTCCAGGGGTATGTGTGTGTGTGTGTGTGTGTGTGTGTAGGTTTTTGTTCTGTGGGTGTGTGTAGTGGTGGAGAGGTTTCTGTACACATTAAGATGTGTCTGTATATATATTTGTAAAATGTGCATATAGACCCCTTTCTTTCCCCCTTCAGTTGAAGTTCTAGCACGCATATGCATGCACCAAACATGCATGCACTGCCAGTGATGAGTCAGTGGTCTCGTGCCACCATATGTCTGGGGCCTGTGTGACCTCCAGCAAAGATGTGGTGGACCTGCCAGTCTGAGGTGGGTTTTCCTTTATTGTAGCCACATGCATGAAGAGAAGAAAACATCCCAAGGTGCATTATTTTAATCTTTTATTCAATGTGATGTGTTTTTGATATTGCTTTGCCTCTTTCTTTACTTGCGTGTTGTTTTGTTTTTGCTTTTGCTGCCTTGCACCATCTAGTGTGTCTTGCTAGGTGTTTGTGGCTGTAGGATTCAGTGTTGGCTTTCTTGGTTTTGCAGTTGTTCAGTCTCTACTCTAGTGCAGGCAAGTCTGTCTGTGTTTTTTTGGTTTGCAGCTTGGTGTCTTTTTAGTTGTTGGGCTAGAACATGTCTGTTGGGTTGTGGCCTCCTAGGAGCACAAAACTAGGTCGGGTTGGGGTGGTAGGCACTCATGGGTGCCAACTACCACCCAAACCCCAAAGGCATCAGGCTCTCCAGTGATTTTAAAGGATTTTTTAAAAGATTTGTCCATTTGTTATCCCTTATCCAGCCTATTATTGCCTGTATGCAGGCATTTAGGGAATGAATGCCATTTCCTGATGATGATGATGATGATGATGATGATGATGATGATGATGACAACGACAAGGAAAAGTAGATCTGGGTGTAATCAGCATACTGATAATGGGCAAAGTAAAGTTGGGCATGTGAGTCAAGAGTACTCATTCATAAAAACCAAGGCTGGTTGAAAGCACAATTCAGAGAATAGTGGGAAAGGTGACTGTGGGGTTAAGCCCGGGTAGAGATGTACAAGGATTATGGGGCAGGAAGGCAACCTGCTCCTGGACCTCATTGGCCACGCTTCCTGGGCCTGGCACCTGCCCGCCCAATGGCCAGGATTGCAGTAGTACCCCTCTGATCCCGGGGCTGGAAGCAGCACCAGTGCCAGCAGCTTCGTTCCCAACCTTAATACCATCACCACCAGGCATGATCTCCAGTGGATGGTCCAGCCCACAATCATGGGTGCTTCTCCAGGAATGCCCCCTTACCCACGGCCCTACCGGTGCCCGCACTATGCTGCTGGCATCCAGCCGGGTGTGATCCACACCATCAGCCCCACCTTAATACCCCAGAGGCGTCACGCTGAATATCTGACACCCGAAGAGAAAGACGCCACTTTCAGCGGGAGAGGAATAAACTGGCAGCTTCCAAGTGTTGAAACCGCTGGAAAGAACTAACAGACACCTTGCAAATGGAGATGGACCAGCTGGAGACTGAGCAGTCCGGGCTGCGGAAGGAGATTGTGGGGCTGCAGAAGCAGAAGGAGTGCCTGGAGCTGGTCCTGGAGGACCACCGCCCCATCTGCAAAATCCCTGGGGAGTCCTCGGGGGAAGAGGGCCAAAGCCAGTCTTCAGCCCCAGCCAGGCCCCCCATGAAGCAAGGGTCCCACCGGGTCCCAGCAGTGCCCCCCACTGTGCCGCTCCTGTGCCCCCTAGCATTGTCCTGCCCCCCAGTGTGGTCCTGGAACCAGAGGCCCTGCACACCCCCACCCTGATAGCTACTCCTTCTCTCACCCCTTTCACCCCCAGCCTGGTCTTCACCTACCCTGCCCCGGGAGACCCCGATGTGCTCTCTGGCTCCGGTTTCCCCCAGGAGCCCTGCTCCTCTGCCCACTGATGCCGCAGCAGCAGGAACCACTCCTCAGACTCTCTCAACTCACCCACCTTGCTGGCCCTCTGAGCAGTGTCCACTGCAACCGGCATAGCAAGGGTGCTCTAGAACCTTGCACATCCACCACGTTCAAAGGTGCTTCCCTTCAGCCCTGGACCACATTGGCCCGGCCCCATCTGCCTCACTTGTGCCCCACCCCCCCGTGCTGGTCACAGAACAGACAGGCCTCTTGCTCAGGTTTGTGCCAAACCAAATCCCGGAGTCAAGCTGCTAGTCCTCAAGACTCACCAGACAGCCCTTTTGTTTACTAAAGAATCTGATTCCAGAAGCCTAGAATTCTGATCAAAGCATTCTCTTCATAGGTTAATATTTACACCTTCACTCCCATTTTTTTTCAAAAAATTGACTCCACTCGTGTTTCCTCTAAGGCTTGCACATGTGCGTGCACACACAAGTTTTTAAATGTCCCCTCAGTTTTATTTTTCAAGAGAGGAGAGCTGGTCTTGTGGTAGCAAGCATGGCATGTCCCCTTAGCTAAACAGGGTCTACCCTGGTTGCATTTGAATGGGAGACTAGTAGTGTGAGCACTGTAAGATATTCTCCTCAGGGGATGGAGCCACACTGGGAAGAGCAGAAAGTTCCCAGTTCCCTCCCTGGCTTCTCCAAGATAGGGCTGAGATTCCTGCCTGCAACCTTGAAGGAGCTGCTGCCAGTCTGTGAAGACAATACTGAACTAGATGAACCAATGGTCTGACTCAGTATATGGCAGCTTCCTATGTTCCACAGACTGAAACTGATCCAACCTAATACTGCAAGAGGAATTGCTGGACACCCCCTTCATAGATTCTGCAGAAATAGTGGAGTCCAAGTTGGCCCGAATACAGGAGATTTTATCCGCAAAGAACCTATTAAAAGTGTTACACGAATCCTTTCTTACAATCCAGTGAGAGGGCTTGAGGATAGAGGGCAGGAAAGACAGCAGAAACTTGCCTTCCCCGCAGATGATCCTCTGGGAGTTGCTGGGCACTCTAATCATGCACCCAGACGGTCTGTGGCTGCCATGGGTAGTGTGGAGGTTTCAGGGTCGGAACGCAAGTACGCAGTGCATTGTGGGGATCCACCCAGCAACTGCCGGGAGCCTGTTCCTGTGCCGGTGCTGAGCTAACACACAAGGAGTTAGCCCGGAGTAAGGACTCACTTGTGCCCTTAACTCGGCTAACCGGCAGGCTCCCTAGGCAGGTTTGCTGCTGAGGCACTGCTGGAAGTCTCACAGCTACCAGCGGTTCTCACCGGTAGCCAAGCCTGGGCTTAATTACTCTAGCCCAGTCTTGGTGCTCGTGAGAACAGCCTCCATGTTTGCTTATGTTTAATCAAATGCCTTCTATGGTTCCTGACAGGAGATATACAGTCTTAAGATTTTGAATCACTGGTAAGGGTGAAGTCAAGAACGTTACACATGACAGTATTTGTTTTACAGTTCCATGTCTGCCAGTGCCTGATATTACCATGGCTGCCAATGAAAACCAACAGGTTACATGTACAAGGTCACTTTTGTCTCGGCTTTGGCCAAGATACATTTGAACTTGGACAAAACCAGTGTGCTTGGTTACCCTCTGGATCCATTTGCTAATCATTTGGATTTCAGGGTCATTTGCTCTTTATTTCCTGCTGCAGCATCTAGTACGTTTTAATTTTATGTCTATTTGTAACTCTGCTATGGCCAATGGCTAAAGCAGATAAAACTTGATTTGACACAAGGCTTTGCAAACTCCATTCATCTTGTTAATGTAAAAGCATCAGGTGTAGCACATGCAGGGAAAGAGGAAAGCAGGAAGTGAAAAATTGATGAGAGAGAAAAGAGCCAATCCGAAGTACTAACTCCTACTCCATCAGACCTCTTGTGTCATCATCAGGAGAAGGGATGCTCTAGGCGCCCATGGCCTATTCCAAGGCTGCACAACTGCAGTCCTTCATCTGATTTTGGATTACAACTCCCATAATCCCCAGCCTCAGTGGCAACTAGCCAACTGTCAAGGATTATGGCAGTTGTAGTACAACATCTGCAGGAAGGCTGAAGTTGTTCAGCCCTGGCCTATTCCATTACTCAGGAAGCCTGCCTCTGGTTTCTAACAGCAGCAATTATGTCAGTGGCAGTAGTCCAAAGCTATATACAGATGGAAGGGCACATGTGGATGCATATTGGTTTATGTTGGCTTTATGCATTTTAGCCTTAGTTGTAGGCACAGATTGCTCTTATATTACATTTTAGTGCCGTGTTTACTTAATTTATTTAGTATCCTATTTTAAATGAACTGTTTTTAATAGAAAGATAGTTCTTACTCATTGACAGAGACTTGGGCAGGATCTATCCTTCTCCGAGTCTTGTTTTTTAAAAAAACATCTAAGTTAAATCTATTTGGAGTGGACCAAATTTTAAAATTATTTTGTACAGAAAATTCCGTGGTGTGGTGTTGCCACACAAGCTCTTTGTGGCAAACAGGAAGGTCCCGAGTGCTGACACCATCTCGGACATGAGCTTCCACTCTGCATTGGATAGGTCGCACATGCCCAAGACTTGTTCCTCGCCAGGTCATTGAGGGCCACCTCCTACTCCAGCAGGTGTTGGAACAAGAGGAAGGTGGAGTTCCACCAGGTATCTACATCTGTGGGGATGAGATGTTGTGGAAGCCCATGGACATGCTGCTGCTCGCGAAGCAGGTGCCTGGAGTTCTCACTCTGGTGGAAGTGGGCTGCAATCTTGAAGGACTTCTCTACAAGCACAGCCGTGGCAGCAACAGCACCTACCATGGGGCGGCAATGTTCCCTAGACGCCTTCGCCTCTTTGAGGCCAAAGGCGTCCCTGACAGCCAAGTGGAGTGTGTGTGACATGCAGCGGATGTTCACACACTCCAACACTGACTCTACAGTTGCTGTAACATTGGAGCCATTATCTGTCACAATGAAGCCCTGGGTGAGGTGGAAACCCACCTATCCACTCCTCAGTTTGGCAGCTGAATATGACTGCCACCTCCTCCTTGGTGTGCTTGACATCCAAGGTCTCCACGTGCAAGATGGCCCACCTGTGCCAAAATGTGGTGTGGGATGCACT
Source organism: Hemicordylus capensis (assembly GCF_027244095.1). NCBI lineage: Eukaryota > Metazoa > Chordata > Lepidosauria > Squamata > Cordylidae > Hemicordylus > Hemicordylus capensis. The sequence goes on from NC_069657.1 coordinate 314,768,972, forward strand.
GGAGCCAGAGGCAGCACTAGAGTTCACCTCTCTCTCCAGACCCCACCAGTGGACAGTCAGGGCCAGGAAAGCAGCATGCATCCCAGTCACACTGTTCCACAGATCAGTGGTGAAATGCACGCCGGTGCCAACTGGTGCTGCATGCAGCATGGTTGACACGGGCTCCCTGCACCACCTGTGCAGGGAGTGGACCACGTTATGGCTGAACGTGGTCCTTGAGGGGATGGTGTGGTTGAGCGCTAGCACCTGGAGTATCCGGTGGAAGCCAGGGTTCTCGACCACCTGAAAAGGCTGGTCATCATCTCCCCTATGAGGCAGGTAAGGAGACGTGGATACACGTGACCAGGGCGCTTCCTGCCCAACAACTGTGTTGATAGCGTGTCTGGCAGCATGCCCTGCTTCATAGAAGCTGGTGCACTGCCCTTGTCAGTGCTAGTCACAGGCACACGAAGCACACTATTGCTGCCAGCAGAGTCAAGGAGATCCAGGTGATGCTGTCGCATGTGTCGCCACATGGAGGTTCTCCCCAGATGCTTAGTATCCTTGCCCCGATTGACCTGTGCCCTGCAGTGGATGCAGCGCGCAGTGGTTTGGGCATCTTGAAGGACCTCAAAATGCCACCAAACATCACTGTTCTGGGTGGCCTCCGACGCCCTGGGCGCTGTCTTGGGCCTCTTTGGTGATGGCAGACCTAGGGAGGCTGCTGGTGTTCTCCCACCAGTGTCACCCACCCCAGTTCCAAACTGTGTGGAAGAAGGGCCAGACTTCACTGGAGGAGGGGCTCCCCCACCACCTCAGTAGAAGACCCTTCCCCCTTGGGGCCAGACTAGGAGGACCCAGCACCAGACTCCACCGTGACCAGGGCATCATCAAGGGACCTGGGGGGCCCCCTTGAGTGGTGAGAGGAGCATTGGAGGGGCCACAAGGAGGAGGGAAAATCTGGCTGCACTGCCAGCCATCAAGCCCCTGCCCTCCACCTCTGCCACGGAAGCAGCTTCCCTGGCAGGAGAGCCCCCCCCCCGCCACATTGACAGGCTCTGAAAGGGGCAGCAACACTGGTGGCACACCACCTGATGGACGCTCCACTGGTCCAGGATCTGGCTTGGCGGCAACAGGCTCCTCCAGACAGGAGAACCTTCACGCCACCATCTCACCATAGAATTCGCCAGTGGGGACCTGTCTTCTCCACACACACACCCATCCTGGCCTCCCACACCAGTTTGGGGATGGGGACCCCTCCCACCTCTGCCTACCACCCTGCTGTGAGCTCTGCTCACCACACAGTGCTCAGACATTCCCAAAGATCCCAGGGGCTTTAAAAAACAGGAAAAATGCCAAAGTAAATAAATAAATAAATAAATAATGAGGGGGGATTTTAAAGAAACCCCTATTGGGGGGGGACCTATTGGGAGGATTTTTTAAAAACCAAAAAACCAACAACCCCTATTTATGGAAACTCTTTTTTAAAAAAACCTATTTGAAGAAAACCCTATTTAAAGAAAACCTACACACCCACTTCAGCCACAACAATAATAAAACACAATCAAAAACACAATGGGGGCAATTGAGGGGGAACCTGTGAAAACAAGAAACAACCTGCAAAAACAAGAGACCTGTAAAGAAAAAACACAGAAAATATACCTCACCACACCCCTCAAAGCACTTACCCCCTCATTGTCCTGAAGATCTTCTGCCCCCGACACTGGTCAGGAGAAAAAAGAAGGAAAGGAATTCCAGACCAGTGGCAGGCTGGCACAGTGCGGGTGGGCACGCACAGCTGGCATGGGGGGGGGGTAGAGCAGAATGAAAAGCTTTCTAGCTATTTCACCTACCAAAAAAAACCCCAAAACACATTAAAGTAAAAACCCTAATTAAATAAATAAAAAGGCTGATGTGGAAAAAAATAGCTATGGGGAAGGGGTTGAGGGGGGAAAGAAAGGGAAAGAAAGGGGATGGCATGGGGGAGGGGTGCTGCTGGAACTCGAGAGCAGGCAGTGTGCTAAGCACAGCAAGAGAAGGGTTAACCCAAAAAAAAGCACCTGCTCCAGAAAACAAGTAATGCCCCCCCACAAAAAAACAACAACCCAGAATAAAATGAAAACAATTGGCAGTGGCTGCTGAGCTGAAGACTCTCTAATTATCAACTCAGCCAACAGATTTAAAAGCAGCAGCCAGCCACAGAAGCAAAAAAGGAGGTGGGGGTGAAGTGGTGACTAGTCGTTAGGGAAATGGGCCAGAGAGAGGCCTCAGACCAAAGGGCCTGGGCCCCCTGGCCTGGGGCGGGGGGAGAGGGAGAGACAGACAGACAGACACTCACTCGGGGTGGGGGGGAGCCAGCAGCAGAGAACACACAGAGAGAGTCAGTCACAACGGGGGGGGGGAGAGGGAATACGGAATGGGAACAAAAATACAGCCAGGTCTGCCTGGCAGACTCACCACACCAGCAGCAGGCCAGAAGGAAGCCAAGCAAGACTGCAGCCAGAGTAATTTTGCTAGGCCAGAAGCTTGGCTTTAACTATGTTTTGAAACTCCCTCCTTTGGGAGCCCCCACCTTTGCCCTCCCCCCTGGCCAATAGGGTGCTAGTTCTCAAGGACTGACACAATGCAGAGCCTACCAGAGAGCCAGATTCATCTGGCCAATCGGGGAAGCAAGAGCTCAGCCAATGTAATCAAGCAGCGCAAGTCACACAAAATGGAGGACAGCATCTAAAATGGCCTCAAGAACCTTCGAACCGGTTTGAACCAAACCTGGTTCCATCGGTTCAAACTCAGAACGGCATTGCCAAAGCAATGCCCTGTTTGGTCCGAGTTCGAACCAAACCGGTTTGAGTTCGAACCTGTTTGCACATCCCTATTCATATCAACCCTCATTATAGCAGCCAAGGATAAATACGGCCAAGGATGAATATGGCAAAATAATGTCAATCCAGAGAATGCCAAACCCTCTATCCCTCTATCACCAGTCTTACCGTCTAATCCTAAATATGTTTACTTGGAAATAAGTACCACTGAATTCAATCAGATTCTAAATGTAATCCAGTTCTGATTGTGCAGGCTTTTTTTGGGGGGGGGTACTTTCCCAATTATATTATCTCAAGCTATCGAGAGCTTAAATTAAATTGCTTTGGAAAGAAAATTAATTTTATGCATTAAGTAAACAGAGAACTATAAATTACTAATCTATAGAGGAGAAAAAAGATTGAAAAGTGCTTTATCCACTCTATATAATTATAGCTTGCTTGCCTGCAGCATATTCACTAAACCGTGCATTTCTAAAAACACAACTTTAGTCACTAGAAAGGGCATCAAATAATATAGGAAAAGGAGGCACAGAACTGATGGCTGTGATCAGGTGCTCATTTTTTTGTTTAAACCCATGCTTCCTCAGGGGAAAATAAATGGACCCCTGGTTTCCATAATCCATGGCCTATAATACTAACTGTATGATTATTGGTGAAGTAAATACTTGGAATAATGTTTCTTTGGAAGAGAAACAAAAAAACGATTAGCATTTGGTCTAGTCTCAGCATTCATTAAATTTGTTTTGTGAGAGCATCTGTGGATATCTGGCTGAAGATGTAATTCAATGGTAAAATTGAGGATCAATTTATGCAGTGACTTTGCTAGTGTTACTGTCCCAAATAATTACTGCAAGTAATGGTTTTTGCTTTCCCTGTCTGGCAAAGAAGCAGCTTCTCTTCCTGTGGGACAATAACCTAGCTTTAGTCATTCATGCCTTCATTACCTCCTGCCCTTATTAGAGCAATATGTAAAATCTGGGCAAGATGCCATCAGCTTTGAAGAAACTCCGGTTAGTCTCAAAGGCTGCAAGTCGTCTCCTAAGACACATATTGAAAACTAAGCAGGAATGATTTATAATTCATATTTGCAAAGTGCTATAAAATGATATATTGGCTCACAACATTATCTGGGAAAGCAAGTTGCTATTACTTTCAATTTTTAGAGGGGGAACTGAAATGAAGAGAAAGTAATTTGCCAGGGATATGTAACAAACCCATCACAAGGGTGCAAGTGAGGACTTCCAGATTCATGGCCATTTCCCTGTCCAATGGATTGTCATATCTATAGGAAACATGATTTTCCTGTGCATTGAACTGAAGCTATCAAACTGTAAACCGTACATTGGCTTCAGCCTTCACAAGGTCATTTCTGCTGTTCTTCACTGTGGAATGTAAATTGGGGGTCTCTTTCACCTTGATGTTGATATGCATTCCTTTCCTGATAATTGAACAGATTATAAAAAGCAAATATATTTGATCATTCTGTGATTAACCCTTGCCTCGGTTGATCCTAGATTCATGTCAGTGTGCTGAGACAATTGTTTCATTGCTCAGACTTCAAATATCCCAAGTTTCAGAAATGGCTAGTAATCAGACTATGTGTATAACAGATTTCAGGTTTTTGTCCATTTTATAGGTTAGTAATTTTGATACCCCGAGCCGTAAAATGGTCAGTGAGCCTAATAAGACAAGAGAAATCACTTAGAATTCTTGCAATGTCCATAAAACCCACTACTTTATACATTATATGAGGCCCACATGTTATGTTCAACATCGTACAAGGATAGAGCCAGCGTGGTATAGTGGTTAGAGTGCTGGACTAGGACCGGGGAGACCCGAGTTCAAATCCCCATTCAGCCATGAAACTAGCTGGGTGACTCTGGGCCAGTCACTTCTCTCTCAGCCCAACCTACTTCACAGGGTTGTTGTGAGGAGAAACTCAAGTATGTAGTATACCGCTCCGGGATCCTTGGAGGAAGAGCGGGATATAAATGTGAAAATAATAATAATAATAATACAGCATACACAGGTTTAGATCTGTACACAGGTACAGTCATCCACATGTTATGCTGAACACAGGTATAGAAGTTCAGTTCCTAACTGTACCATGCATTTGAAGGGCCTGTATCCAGGTTCTCTTTTAAAATGAACACAGATACAGTCATTCACACAAACATGTGTATAGGGTTTTTTTTTTTAAGAAAGAAAAATGAAACTGAATGGCAAAAAAATGGGGGTTGATAAAACAGAGCCCCAATTTGTTCCAGTTGTTCCTGGGTGCATTTGTTTTAAAATGAATGAATGGGATAGATTCATATCTGGTTCTATATTGGTTTTGCTTAGGGAATCTCTCAGTTCTGCAAGACCTTATTTAAGAAAAAATCTAGCAAATAGCCATTACTACACTGAGGAGCACTCTTGGGATTTCTCTAAACCACAATTGAGAACACACACAAACTCATGCTGTGTGTTCTGTGGTCCAGGCATTTATTTTGACAGAAGATGTATTCTGCATAATGTAAAAGCTTGCACAGTATTCTTAAATAACCGATGAGTCCAATAATATATATCATCTCACCAATTATGTACCTCTATTGAATAATGATGAAGTAGACTTTAGACAGTTATTAGCATGTTGTCATCTATCTTTATAGCCTTTTAAAACTGATCTGGTTTTGAATAATCATTAGTATCTAGGTTTCATGCAAGCCCACCAAGTAAGACTTGGACAGCTGTGTTGACAGGAATACAATGGAGTCCATTGAGAGAAAATTATCTCCATTGTAATTCTCTCTAGATAAAGCAGAGTTCAAGCTTCCCCTGTTATACTGTTTATCCAAATCCTGACAGGCAATTAAGAAAGTCCCCAGCGACTGATAGGAGCTCTCAATATACATTTTAAGTTTCTGGAGTTTTAGATTTTGCTTTTATTCTACATACAGCTGCAATATCATTCCATAATATTATGTCAACTGAGTGCAATCATGGCCAAAGTCCACTTGGAGCATGACTGTGCATGGCAGTCTTATGATTAATCCTAATATGTTCTGCCATCAGGAAGAATTGTGTTATTTGTGATGACAAATTAGGCTTAATTTTGACAACAAACATTTCTCTTCCAAAGAAACATTTTTCTTCCAAGTAAACAAACCTTCCTCTCAATATAAATATATTAGCAAAAGTAATTATATTCCAGACATGTAATTGAACTTTTATTGCAGTATTTTCCTATACTTTTTGTAACACACACATTCTTCTAGTACACAATGGCTGACATACAGAGCAAGGATGCACCAGTGCAGTGAAAGAGCAGCCTAACAGAACTTCCCAACTAACTGTGCCAGTGCAGTAGCGAAGTGGCAATACTTGACACCCTTCCCCAGGACGTTTTCTATAGCACCCCAAACCAGGCTCAAGATTGAGCCAACCTCCCCTGGCCGGTCCGGAGGTTCTAACAGGAAGAAATGTTGTTGTTGTTGTTGTTGTTGTTTTTAAAAATGAATTCACCACCTCTGGGGGGTGCTGCCATGGCCTCCAATGAGGTCCCCCTCTTCCTGCCAGCCTCCTTCTGGTCTCAAAATGGCCCAGTACGGGCAGTTTTTGGCCCGTTTTGGACCTCTTCATGTTGGTGGTGGCCATTTTGGAGGTGCAGCACATGCACACTAGCCATCTGTGTGACCCTGGTCATGCACATGGCAGTGCGTATATGTGACGGACTCCAAAATGGCTGCTGCCAGCACGAAGAGGCCCAGAACAGGCCAAAAACCATCCAAACTGGGCTATTTTGAGACTGTGGGGAGGCCAGTGCAGGGGAGGGACCGCCAGAGACCTCCCCACCATGGCCCAAGCAGCACCTCCCGGAGGTGGTGAGTTCTTAAAAAATGTTATTATTTCGTTAGAACCCTCGGACTGGCTCGAATTCAAGCCTAGCCAGAGGGTCTGTTCAGAGGGGGGAAACCGAACATGCTCAGTTCCGTTTCTTGCCTCTTCAGCTTGTGAAACGCTTTGGTGAAATTTTCAAAGAAACCTCCTGCTGTGCCAGAAGTTGTCTCCTCAGCAAAGCACATGAGGCCCATTAACACTTTATATTGAACACGTGTGCAACAAGTGGACACTGTTCACAGATACAGATCTGTACGCAGATACAGGCATTCATATATTATGTTGAATGTAGATACAGAAGTACACTTCCTATCTGTACCATGCATTTGAAGGGCTTGTATCCAGGTTGACTTTTTAAAATGAACACAGGTGCAGTCATTCACACTAAAACATGTATGAGTGTACGTAATGTCTGAATCGGGCTATAGTTTCTAAGAAGTGTGGCCTTAATCTGCAAAGTGTGAGGCAGGCCTCCATATGAAGTGGTAGGCAGTTGTTAAGGTTGCAGACAACCCTTATGAACTCATCCACTTCCAAACTTATGGTATTCTGCTGGAGCTAGGGTGAACTGCTGACTGGGTCCAATGTCCCCACATTGAATTCCGCCCTCCCCCTTCATTAGGCGTCATTAACGTTTGTGCTGTGTCACTACACTGAGTATTCTCCTATCCCTGCAAGTGGCAACCAATGCTACGGAGACAGGGGAACTGTGTAATGTTATCAGGACATTGACGATATATACTTCATGTGGAGATGGGGGATGTGCTGCTTTCAGTGGCAGTTCCATGCCACTTTGGTAGGAGCAGTTCTGTCCCAGGAGGTCTGTTTATAGTATATAAGGAGAAGGCCATAGCTCAGGGGCAGAGCTCATGCTTCACTTGTAGAAGGTCCTCGTCAGTCACCAGTATCTTCTGTTAAAGGACCATAGCTAAGAGGATTAGGAAAGGCCTTTTCTCTGACTGAGAGCCACGGCCAATCAGAGTAGACTGTCTTCGGCAATATGATAGGATGTGATAGAGGGCAAATGTGTATGGCCCATAGAAGGAAGGTGAGTGAATACAGTGCTGCATTCCTGTCCAGTGTGTTTGAATGCTAGCAATAGGCTCTGTCACCCGGAATAACTCATAAGTCATCTTCTCTTTTCTCAGCATTGATCATGGGATTTCAGCACTGCTTTTGATCATTATTTCATTCAAAACCAATTTGTGCACTACCAAAAAAAAAAAAGTATTATTTGCAGGGAAAGTTTCAAGAAAAGGAGCTCAATTTTGAGTTCCTTTTCAAAACACCCAGTCAGTCAGCAAACAATTAAACATCTTCCAGAAGAACGATGCCCATTAACTTTGCATACAGCACCTCTGCATTTGAATGATGAACTTAAGATTCCAGATGGCTGGGTTGGCAGCAGGGGTCGCCCAGGCTGTGCACCAGCCTGGGGTCTATCCCCATCACAGAGCCCAGCTGGCTGACCCCTGAAGCCCAGTACCCATTTCCCAGCAGCAGCAGTCATGGCACAAGCCTCTGGGCTGGCTGGCTGACTCACACTGCCAGTCCTTTCTTCTGCCCTCCCATCAGCAAATGGGCTTCCTCTCAGAGGACCATGTGATGATGCAGGCTCCTCTGGGAGGAAGCCCATTCATCTACAGGGAGAGTAGTGGGGAAAGGAGGAGCTTCCGCCAAGGGACTCAGTAGTGGCGGCATCTCCTCCTCTTTCCACCCTCCCAACTGGCAAATGGAGGGGAATGTGGCAGCAGCTCCTTTTAATCCTATTCCCCAAAGGCCAGTGGGGAGGTTAGAAGGAGCCACCTGATAATAATAACCCAAACCCCTGCTAACTTGGCAAAGAGGCACCTTATAACGTGGTGATTCTCTTTATTGAGCAGGGGGAGAGTAACTGGCCCTATCCACCCCCAGCACAGTACTTCCAGTGACTGTTGCTGGTGTCTATCTTATGTTTCTTTTTAGATTGTGGGCCCTTTGGGGACAGGGTTCCATCTTATTTGTTTGTTACTTCTCTGTGTAAACTGCCCTGAGTCAATTTTGGAAGGGCGGTACAGAAATCAAATGAATGAATGAATCCCCCCTCTCTGTTTGTTGGAAAGCTTCACATCCAGCCACCATGGCTGGGGTGCAGGAGCCCAATATGCCACCAAGGGCCCAGAGCATGACCTTTTCCCAGGGCCCACCACAACTGAATGCCCCCTTGTTATGGAGAAATGAAATGGCACAAATTCACCCTAAGTTGAATTTGTTCCGGGTGCTGACAGTGAGGGAGGCTTGGCTGTCATGCACGTGGGACAGGGCCTTCTCTGTTGCTCCCCCGGTGGCTATTCGCTCCTCGGTCTCTTATCACAGTTTTTAGAAAGCGTTTGAAATCTTAGCTTTTTACCCAGGTTTTTATATGATTGTCTCTACTGCTGCTGCTTTGCCTTTTGTATGGTTATATCGTGCTTGTATTTTAAATCTTTTTAATCAGATCTGTGTTTTGATATTCTAGCTTAATATTTTAATTGGGTGATTTTTATAGTCTTGTTTTAATTGTTCTGTGTGAATTGCCTTGGGATTGTTCTAATGAATGGCAGTATACAAATTTAACAATCAATAATAAAGAAGTCCCACATTCACAAAGATGCTCTGAGCTAATATGATATCATCCTACCTCTTGGCTCAGTGTTCTAGAATTTATGTTTAGTAGGTATACAAGATGTGTCTCAGCATAACCTTTTTAGCTTTGCAAATTATTTCATGAAGCAAATGCTACAGCTAGACTAAAAAGGCAGTTAAATTATAAGTCATTTTAGTAAAGAGGCCCTTTGAAAAGCTTTTACTTCAGAACTTAGACTCCTAATAATACAGCGGAGAACACGTTGTCTCTTTTGCATTAACGATTACTTGAAGGATCCCTATTTGGCTAGTTTAGCCCCCTTTCCCCAACAGTGCTATCATTTATGCTGCGATGCTATTATCATGGTCACTATAGCATTTTTTCTTGGCATCTCATTTTTGTTTAAAATAAATAGCTACACATCACTTATAATGCAGCCTACCCAAGAAAGTCATTTCTTCACAGAGAACGAGGCAATTGCCGATATTTAATCCAAGCTTCAATACTATGAAAGTGCCTTCAAAATGCCCACTGTGCAAGCTGGAAATTATTTATAGCATACATTCTAGATAATGGGTTCTTCATATTTATATGCAGAGATTATATTCTTGAAACTACAGCCAGTTAAAGGAAAGCTGAAGCCCAATAACTCTCACCCATTTGACAAATACATAGCAGCTTCATAAACCTGCATAACATATTACAACCTACATCATTCATAGACAAAAATTAATCAGTTTCCCTTGTCTTTTGAGGAATATGAAATTATCATGGAAAACAGTCCTCGTCTGTTACAGCTTTGGGCCATAACATTTCAGGATTTTTGTTTGCTTGTTTCAAAAAGAAAGTTTGTAAAAACAGCATTATGAGACTCAATGTATGTACAATTGATTTCCATGCCTTATTTGCAGAACTATCTCACTGCAACAGCATTCTTAACAGGTTTTCAGGCTGATACAATAAATCTTCCCAAATAGGGACACTCCTGGGAATGGGCAAGCATACACATCCAGGAGCTATTATTGGATTGGAGTGACTGTCCACTGACATGAAGCTAAACCTCTGAAATGTGTTTTTCTGGTGCCTCCCAGCAGCAAATCAGATGAGGTGTTAAATGCATCATGGTTTAATTTGGAGTTTTACTTCAAAGTTAAAATAGCAGCTCTGTGGGAGCCTGATCTGGATTGAAAGGATGACCCAGAAGTAGGGGGTATTTAACTCTGTACCTCTGTATTGTTCTCCTGCCAAAAAGCTACCCCCAAATTGCTATGAGTCCTCAAAGGTGCTACTGATACCCAAACAGCATTTGGGTAACTGCCTATAGCAGTTCTTTGAAAACGGTGCAGATTATTTCAGCTTTTCCTATGCTTTCTCAAAATATTTATTATCCCATCAGCAATAGATCAGAAACAAGCTTCCATGATTTCTGTACTAGAAATGATCCAGCTGTCTCAATTTTCTGGTACCTATCCCTGGTACATGGTGAGATGAAGTTGTTATTCCACCTGACACACTCAGATTTATGAGCAAAAGCCTGAGGAAGGGTATAGGAAGCCAACTGGCCCTTTTTGGTTCTTCCCATCAAATGATCTGACTGGACGGAAGAGCAGCAGTACCAGTTCTGGCCACTGCATGGTGGAAGCAGTGGCCAGAACGGCTCTTCTCTTTTGCTCCCCGAGTCCCTTGTTTGTGACCCCTGACATCCTACACACACATTCCCAGATTTCATTTTATTATTGCCAGTTTAGATTCTAGTGCGAGTCCTGTCAATAACCATTTTTCCTGGCCTCAGAGTTCTACACCTTCTTCAGCTGTAGCTGGAATTGTATGGAACTCTTTATTAAAGCTGAGGAGGAGCCTGAGCAGAAGGCATATTGCCAGGAGTGAGGAGAGGGATGTGAAACTCAGCAGTCTTGCACATTATATGGCTGGGTACATACCATTTTGAGAATATATCCTGATATAGGCCCAATGCGGCCTAGCTCGAACATATACTTGACTTTCAGCAGTGGCTACATATCTGTTTGGAAGAATTAGGTGACCACTGGGAGTTGATATTTGGACATGATCAGTTATTCCTTTTCCTGAGACTTTTATTTGAACAGAAACATATGTAAGGTTTTTGACTATGATTCAAAAGTACTTCAGAATGTAATCCTGATTATATCTCATTTTCTGAAGTTGATAAATTCCAGAAAGAAAAAGGAAGGAAGGAAGAAAGGAAGGAAGGAAGGAAGGAAGGAAGGAAGGAAGGAAGGAAGGAAGGAAGGAAGGAAGGATAATCTGAGAGGCAACAGGAATGAAAGGAGCCATGAAGCTTAAGTATGGTGTTCGATGCACAATAAGTGATAAACCTTAGGGATGTGAGAACCGGTTCGAATTCTAACCAGGGTGGTTGGAAGGTTCAAATTCGAACCGAACCAGCCATCAGGTTTGAGCTGCAGGTTCGAATTCGAACTGAACCAGGGGGTGGTTTGATTCGAACCAGTTCAAACTGGTTCAAACTGGATCAGACATCCAAAAATTGGTAGGATGGTAGCTGGCACCCGGGGGTACCTGCCACCCAAACCCCAAAGCAATTGGATACTCGTACGATTTTTAAATGAATTTTTGGAAATTATTTTTATTTTTTCTCATAGGGTATAATGGGACTCGATCTAGGCCATTATACCTTATTGTGGAACACCCATGGGTGCCAACAACCACCCAAACCCTGAAGCAATCGGACAGTCCTACGATTTCTTATGAATATTTGAAATATTTTCAATTATTTTTCTCATAGAGTATAATGGGACCAGAACCAGTCCATATCCCCTATTGTGGAGCACCTAGGGGCACAAAAGTGGGGTGGGTGGTAGACAGACAGGGGTTCCTACCACCCACAAAACCCCAAGGCAATTGGACACTCCTCTAATTATTAGTGAATTGTTAAAGTATTTTTGAATTCCTCATAGGGAATAATTAGGATTGCAGCAAATGTATAGCTTCACGTTGGGGGGAAAGGGGTGTCATAGAGCAGAGTGTGGTGGGTGGTAGTGCCCAAGGGGGGCCAGGAAGCTATCAGAATTATTTGAAAGGAATTGGGAAAAGGGCTGATTTTTAAGTGATTTTTGAAGTTTATGTGTCTTTAAGGTTAGCAATGAGAGTGGATTCATGATTTGTCATTGAAAATCTTATATGCTACCAAAGAATCTACACTCAGAACACTTCAGAAACAACAAACCCCAGTACCCCATGGGTTAGCAACCCATGGGGGTGGTTGGCACCCTCTTTGCACTAGACCACCACTCACTCTGGGCCACCCCAGCACCCCACAAGTGGCTTTAAGGTTTTTCTCCATAGGGAAGAATGGAGGTTTCAGCAGCCCCATAACTGCACTTGGGGGGTGCTGGGGTGGCCCAGAGCAAGGGTGCTAACCACCTCCATGGCTTGCTAACCCATGGGGTACTGGGTTTTGTTGTTTCTGAAGTGTTCTGAGTGTAGATTCTTTGGTAGCATATAAGATTTTCAATGACAAACTATGAATCCACTCTATATATGAATGCTTTAGCATTGTTGGTTGCTGTTGCATGTTGTTACAGAACAGTTGCAGTTACTCAGTATGGATTAGCCCTCAGCCAGGCAATGATAATTTGCCACAGATACAACAGCAATACTCATTAAAAATAAAAATAAAAATAAAACAAAGCCATGGAAATATTTTCCTGCCTGGAATAGTGCTTTAAGTGGATTAAGGCTGGGCAAACCAAATGACTGCCACAAGGAAACATTTCTAATGGCTCCTCATAGAGTCTCCATGTGCAGCCACTTGCCTCATGGATTTTCTTCTTGACATCACAAGCCTCCAAAAAACAAGAAGAACAAAATGAGCATATCCCTAAGTAATCAATAATATATACAAAAAATCCTTTCTATAGCCTTTTGTTAAATATAATTCTTGCCAAATTTCCACATTGTATACTTTTAACCCCCAATGATGATTTTTTTAGAAAAAATTAAAGCATTTAGAAGTGACAGATCATTATGCTTCAGCAAGGAAATTATTCTCCGAGTTTGATTGGAGAAATTAAGGCAGCTGAACGCACTATGCTCTTCAAATTGTAATCACAATTTTTTGCTTCTGTCTTTTTCTTCTAAAATACTAAGGGGTAGTTAATCAGTTCTTGTTGCCAATGGCTAGTTTTATGAAGAAGACCAAACTGCAGCATCGCATGAGAAGTATTTCTTAAGCTACAGACTGTTAAAACTGTTTGAGATGGATGCTTAACTGACCTGGCATTCTCAGTCATTAATAGTCTAGTTGTCTACCATTGCTGGTGATGATGCAAGGAAAATGCCACCAAGAAAGCCCTTATTCTAGTTTGCTTGTTCGTTGTGTGCTACCATTTCCCCCTATTGTTAAACCTACTTCATGGCAGTCCGCTTGGGGACTTTTAAACTAAAACAGCTCCTTCTGCACTCCAATGCTGCCTGCAGTGTTCCCAGATTTGGTGGCGGGGGGTTGAATTGAAAGTGAAGTAATTGGCTCTGAACTGTAGTACCTTGGTTGACAAATGCCTCAGTGATGTGGTGAATGCAGAAATCTAGGAATGCCTATGCACTAGCAACACAACTCCATTTCCTTCACCCCACATGTTCATTTCAATTCCACTGTAATACAGATGCTTGATTTTAATTCAGCATCCATCCGTTTCGTCTGGGAAAGGCCTTTAGCATTTTTCTCTAATTCCCCCCTCCCCCGTCATTTCCAGAACCAGCTGCAAGTACACTGAAGGGACTACGATTTTCAGTTTTTAGCTTTTAAAATGTTTTTAAAATTTGAACTTTATACTAATTGTGTTTTTTAACCTGACTTGTAACTTGTATACTCAGTTTGGTTAATTTTATTACTTTTATTGTATCTATTTTATTGTTGTGAGCCACCCCGAGCAGTAGTGTACTGCAGTTGTCACTGGCCTGCTGCATCCAGGGGGCCCCCAGAGACATGTCACATGACTCCCCTTTACTGAGTTTGTTCAGAATTCTGAGAAAACATACATAGGCTCACTCTGCATGGTTGAAAGTCTCCCTTGCTAATCTGCAGCGAGGGGCCCATTTTAATAATTAGTGTTTCTAGTGTGTTCTAGGCATTAAAAGTAGCACAAATATACAGTATTCAATGTATATCACTATATATTGTGAAGTGTGCATGTGTATATTCAGTGAAATGTATTTTCAGGCAGCATACTTATTTTGCAATATCAGACTTAAATCCTTGGGAGCCTGGGGTGTGCAGAGGCCCTGGACTGGGGGGGTGGCATTTTAAAATCTCATCTCTAGGCCCACTCCAACCTTGCTACACCCCTGGTGCACTGGAAAAACAGAGTATAAATATTTTAAATAAATAATATAATGAATAAAAATGCTCACAGACCCCACACAATTAAATGTTCAATTACTACAAGCACTCACTTGATTCTTTCCAGAATCTAGGTTCTAGAAAGTAGAATTACATAGATAGCAATCTCTTGCTTCTCTCTCCACAGACAACAGCAGAAAAGTCATTCCTGCCAGCAATCTGACCTACCTACCTACTTCCCTACAGGTTCCTCCCTGATTTTTCTGAGTGTTGAGAAGCCCACTCCCAAACAGGAAGCTAAACCTACATTCTTGATTGGGCCAGGGAGGCAATCATCATGTCACCTGGGCAGCAACTAATTATGTTAATTAGCCTGCTTTGAGTGGGGGCTTATTAAAATGGAGCTGAGCCTGCCAGAAGAAGCAAGTTAAGTCATAGAACTGTCCTCTTATGGTACAAAAAAAGATGCAGGAAGCAGACAGAGAGACAGGAAAAACAGAGGAAGAGATAAAGAAGGGGAATAGTAAGTTGTGGGGTGCTTTGAGTGGGGAGGGCAGTGCCCCACTTGCCCCTAGCAGGCAGTCTCTCCTGAAGGATGCCATGGCTTTGATTCTACACTTCACCAAAAAGACCACAGCTCTGGTTGACATCTCAGATGGTGTGACCATCTGGAAAAGAACCTCTGGTGAAGATCTTAGGTTCATATAGAAGTAGGCCCACAAACAAACAAAACCCAAACCCTATCTTTCTCGCTCTCTTTTTTTAAACTGAAGGATGAGTAGGGCTCTGCACTTACAGCTGGTCCCTCTGCTCTGAATTTAGCTTCCTAAGTCTACAATCTATAGCTATAGTCCCTGGCCAAATATGTATTGCTTTAAGGAACACAATGCTTTCCTTCAAACTAGTTAAAGTAGCTGCCTAAGCAAAGCAAACATCCATCCTGCCAGGCTTTTAGCTGCATCCAGACATGAAGGAGTGTACCAATGTTGCTGAGTTTGTATGTCTAAAATTGCTTTAGGATGGTGCCTTGGGAAGTGCTCCCTTCCAGTGCTGGGGCATTCTGTCCCATCTTCAGTCACACTGCTTGGGAAATAGTTTAAACTTACTAAATGTCCTTGCATCAGCAGAGAACTTGCGGGTTTGAGAGACATTCTGTAATGAGCACCTATTTGGAAAATGTTAGAACTTTGTCCTGCAGTTTGTTTTTGAACTTTAGGCAATTAGACTGAATATTCTGCAACATCCACAATATTCTTCAAATCCCTAGAGTTGTAAATGTGTGCAGTCCAGAAGGGATGTGTGTTCAGATTGTTAAGCACCTGCTTGTCTCAAGGACACAGACCTAAGAGAAACGAATCCCCTTCAAGAAGGGCAAAATACCTCTCAGCTTCAAAAGTTTATTTGTAAACATAATACATATTTATGTAATAATATTATGTAATAATACTTACCCATATAAATGATCAAAGAGCTTACCATTCAAACAACATAGCTCTGCTCCTGCATTTTAGTTTTAAAGCAAAGTAGAATTATTTTCTGAAATGATTTCCTCGGCTATTGAAACCACAGGTGCTGATTTCAGCTGCATAGATGTATGCTTTTTAACAAAGGCAAATTCTCAGAATTGGGGGGTGGGGGTAATATGATGTTAGACTCCAAAAGGGCTTTCTAAGCACCATATGATCATTTGAAAGAAGAAACCAGTGCTAGTGAAAAGTTAAATAGTTTTCTCCATTGCATCTTCCTGAATACCATATTTGCAGGCAACAAAGTAAGCACTTACTGTGAAATGCTACTGATTTCAACACGGTCCTCATGTGGCTGCCTTCATAATGTGCTTTGAAAGGTTAATTGCAACTAAGTCTGGGTATTTCAGTCAGTTGTTTGGGTTCCCAAATCAAGTGAGTAATAAGACCTCCTGCATAGCAAGAGACCTTCCAAGAGATTTTGGAAGATTCTGGTTGTTTTCTTCTCCAACCTGTTACCTGTGTATGTGCATACGCAGAGAAACTAACTCAATTGTATTTTGTAAATGTTTACAATATATGCAAAAGAAAATATCACCTCTTTGGAAAGTCATTGTGACTCCAGAGAATACATCCTCAGGTCCAGAACCCTCCACAGTCACCCCTAGGACCCTGGGCAGATATGAGTTCTAGCTGAAACTTAGGCCAGAAGAAGGTGTGCACACTTAAGAGGGGAAGGCCCTCTATTTCAGAGCCCTGCTTAGGAGATAGAACACAAACTAATGTATGCTGAGAGTCAGGACCTCATGGATGCTCCAAGAAGGGAATGGAACCAGCAAACAAGGCTAGCTATAAAACTCTTCTCTTGCTGCCTGGTTGGTGTTGGTGCAACGTCTCCAGTCTGCCCAGCTTCTAGTGCTGTATGACTCCTCAGCAGGACAGCTCTTCTGGATGTGCATGGACGTGATGCGCGGCCGTGACGCATACGCACGACATGCACACACACAGTCAGGCTTTTGAAGCCTTTTGATGAGGAACAGGGGGAAGGGGCGGAAGGGAGGTATCCTGCCACCCCAAATGCTTTCAAAAACAGGAGTGCTGGAGGGGGGAAAGTGGCGGGAGGGGTAAGTACAGCCTTCCCTGCTCTTAAAGAGCCCCCCTCCCCAGTGCACCGGACCACGGAGGTGCAGTTCTGTGCACACAACTATTTCTGTCACTTCAGCAACCTTGCCTCAGACCCGCTCTTTGCTGTGCTGGACAGTTCCCCATGACCTCAAAGGTGCCAGCTGATAGAAGGTAAAGTGTGCCGTCAAGTCAACTTTGACTCCTGGCACTGACAGAGCCCTGTGGTTTTCTTTTGGTATAATACAGGAGGGGGTTTACCATTGCCTCCTCCCACACAGTATGAGATGATACCTTTCAGTATTTTCCTATAGCACTGCTGGCCAATTTAGGTGTTTCCCATCAGCGGGGATTCGAACCGGCAACCTTCTGCTTGATAGTCAAGCATTTCCCCACTGTGCCACTTAAGGTTACCCACAAGCAACTTTTGCTACAAACTTGCTGCACAGCTGTTGTTGTTTTAAAAGCTCATCCCTGGGAATGACATTGGATTGTATGCAGTCAGGCTTCCAAATCAGCCTTACCACTTGCAAAATGATGTGTCTGCCTGCACCATCAGTCTCTCTGATGACAAGTGAGGTGTCCTCTTTCTATTATCTTACCTATGTCTCTTTCTTATCTATGTCCTCCTCTGGAGGGTTTTCAAACAGCAGGCTTTACCGTGGGTTTACTATGAGTTCGAAGTTGACCAAAAAAACCAGTGCAAAAAGGCTTGCATCAATACTAGGCATGGTGAGGCAGGTGACATCACAATATTTATTATGCCAAACAAATTTCATGGACTAAAACTAAACTCTTCTAGGAGTATATGTTAGACTTTGTATGACAATTGTTCATGTTGGTTGCAGAATCTGGAAAAAATTATGAATTATTTTATTTATAACACACAATCTTAATTAATTAGATGTTGGCACTTGAATGTGCTGTGAGTTAAATGGACAGATGGAATAGATAGCCAAAGGTTCAGAGTTGTTGCTCCTGCCCTCCTCCCACCCCCACCAGGATGGAAGGAAGTTAAATAATCAGCTAAGACAAGAGCTTGGTGAAGAGGAGGAAGAGACTCTCTAACTGGCCTCCGGCCCCAGATCCCCTACATAAGCCAGACCACAGCGTGGGGAAAAAGCTGAGAAAGGTGACATCAGAGTAAAGGAAATGGCTCCAGATGACTCATTCAAGAAAGACAAACCACATGTTGCTAAGGAAGGCAAAAAGCCCCCAGGTCATATACCAGGCTATATTTATGTGTCACGGAGGCGGGTCTCACGATCAGTGAGACCTGCTTTTGCCAGGTTAGCGGGGAGAGCGGGATAAGCCTGCTCTCCCCACAGACGAGCAGGGCGGGAGCCCTGGGTGGCTGGATTGGCTGCCCACATGACTGCCGGCTCTGTGATGGAGCCGGCGGGGGCTGGGGAGTTTGGGGGCCGTGCAGGGCATACTGGAGAGACCCCCCAGAGCTGGGAGGGGGCTTTTTGCCTCCCCTCCAGGGGTCTACTCGTGAGTAGCCACGGCTCGGAGTCATGCCACGGCTACTCATGATTAAATAACCCGGGTTTGCTGAGAGTTTGCTCCGCAAACCCGGTTTAAGGGGAGGGGTTGTTTGGCGGGTTAACTGCCGGGAGGCAAACGGGCTCAGCTGCAAGCCTGGTGGCTCCCACGGTCAGCCAAAATTGGGCTAGGCTCCCCTAGCCCAATTTCGGCTGATCGTGGGAATAGCCTCATGGTGTCATCTCTTTGGCAAACCATTGTTTATTGTTGTTCTTGTTCTTGTTAGATTGGAGTGGGACCAACAATAATACTTAGTATTTGTACAGTGCTGCTGCATGTTCAGAGCACTTCACATATATGATCTTTATGCAATCCTTACAACAACTCTGTGAGATCAGTATGTATCCTATCTCCATATTGCAGCTGAAGCTGAGAGGGAGTAGCCCACATGCAACTCCCCCAGTCCCTCTACATGCGTGCTGTTGCACAAGCAGATTAAACGTGCTGGCCTCAGCAATGTCTTTCCTCCCTTTTGGAGCATGGGCAGAGTGGGGATGAGGGTCAGCAGCAATGTGTTTCCTCTCTTCCAGATAGTTTTCAGAGCACAGGCAGAGTGGGAATGTTTTGCCCGCCTGTGCAACAGCATATGCACAGAGGGCCTCGGAGAGTTGTGCCAGGGCCCCAGCTGGGTTCCTGCAGCTCCTCTTTACTTTGTGTGTGCACTTGGTTAGGATGTCAGCCAGTGTCTTCAGCCACAGTGCTACAACATGCTCCTGATCCCCTTTCTGACACCTGTTTGAAATAATCAGACAACCCAAACAAGGCAAATGTGCCTTGGTACTCCCAGAAGCCGCTAGGCTTCAGAGTAGCAGCACTGATTCATCTGGCCTCTGCACGTGCCCGGAGACCAGATGAGTCAGTGCCACTGCAAGGATGGGGGGAGTGCCTCAGGCTAAGCGCCTTCTCTTTCACTTTGAAAGGCATGTCTCTCTTGCCACTCCCCACCGCCCTTTACAATGACTTTTATTGCCTTCAGGAGCAAAGGGGGATCCTCACAGGATTCCCCTTTACTCCCATGCCACTGCCTTCTCCCCACTTCATGGGTGGTAAGACCATAATAAGAGCCTTGCTGGATTAGATGAGCAATTCAAAGCGAGACAGTATGGCATAGCAATTAGAGTGCTGAACTAGGAATGGCGAGTCCCAGGTTCAAATCCCCACTCAGCCATTAGGCTCACCGGGTGACCTGAGACCACTCACAATCTCTCTCTAACGTACTCTTGTTGTGAGGATAAAAGTGTGTGGGCAGGAGACTGTGTATGTCACCCTAAGATTCTTGGAGTAGAGGTGGGATAAATGTAAATAAATAGTCCAACTGTGGCCCACAAAAAGGTTGTACTGCCTCTGAACATGGAGGTTCTGTACAGCCGTGGCATTGATAGACCTATCCCCCATCTAATTCCCCTTTAAGGCCATCCAAGCCAGTAGCCATCTCCACATCTAGTGGCAATGAATTCCCTAAATTAATTATACATTATATGAAGTAGTGCTTAATTTAGTTTTTTCCTGAATCTACTGCCAATCAGCTTATTTGATCCCCACCCCCAGTTCTAGTATTATGAGGGGGTTAAAAAAAAAAGGATATCTGACTACTTCCTCCATGTGATGCATAATTTTGTGAACTATTTACATGTAGTTAGGCTTTTTCCAATAAACTCAAAAAACCCATCTTCACTGGCAGTTACTCCAGCTCTTTGACCATTTTGGTTGTCCTTTTTCATATCTTTTTTCCAGCTCCAAACATCTTTCTGAAATTGTACCGTAATATTCCATATGTGGCCACACCATTTATTTTATCTCTGAACTCTTTCCTAATAATCCGTAACATAGAATTTGTCTTTTTGTCTGCTGCTGAATACTGAGTTGATATTTTCAAAGAGTTCTACCATAGCCCCAAGTATGCTTTTCTTATTAGTCACAATCAATTCTGATCCTACGTATCTGTTGTACGTGCAAAGTCTGGATTTCTCCCCTTATGTGCATCATTTCATATTTGATGAAAACTCAAGCATTCAATATGGTATTGTGATCAGGAGTAATTTGGTGCTATACACAACCTTGGAAACCTCGCTGTTTCCCCTTGACTCCAGATAATTAATAGCATTGGTTCCAATTCCGACCTCTGGAAGACCGCATTGCTTACTTCTCTCCATTGTGAAAACTTTGTTTATTCCTAGCTGATGATGCTACTTCAACAAGTGCTTGGTAATTCAAGCTGCTTAGTATTTGCATTTCCCCCCATTTTATCAAACTCCTCCTACCAGACTCATATCTCCCCGCCTAAAGTGCTCCCCCCAAAAAATAAATAATTGAGGGGGTGCTCCTCAAGCTTTTCCTCTGTCTGCACCCCTATTGAGAACCTAATTCCAAAACCAGTGGCATCTTGGCCGGGAAGATAAAATAGCTGATTCTAAAGCATTGTTGTGATATGACTTGTCCTTAACAGTAAGGGTTGTGTGGGTGGTTCCAGGGTTCAGAAACCAAAGCGCTTTATCTAATATGGAATCTCCATTCTGACCTATGTACGCAGGAAATTTTAAGCGAATGTAACCCCTATGAAACTAAATTAGACTAAATCAATATCAAGGACTATAGTTTAATGATTGGTAGATTGGGTTGTCAACGCTGATTGTAGTACTTTTGGGGGATTTTTTGGTGTGTCTATTTAAGTTAGTAAATTACAATCTGAATTGCTAATGGATAGTAGATTTAAAGAAAGCTAATGTATTCATGACAGTTGGAATCTATTGTTTATGATATATTACCCACAGAGAAGGAAATCAAATTAAAGTAAGATTAATGATGCTTCTGACAGGGCCATTTAGACTGCTTACTTGTTCTTAACAGAAACACATTAATTCAAGATGGCAAAATTAATGAACTGCTTGTTTAAATTTTTTAGAAACACTCTTTTTAATAGGTGTGTTTTTAAAAGACGTATTCCATTTTTCAAAACAGTTTAGGAATATGTAACTTTTTAAAGTGTTGCCAGTAAGAACAGATTTTGATCACTCTCTTACCTTATTTGTTTCAATGGAAATGTCATATGTTTGTTACTTTACTCAACAAATAGTTTCAGTCTCCACGGCTCCTCTTCTAAAGCAGAGATTTTTACAGCTGAACGCAGTTTGATGCATGATGTGTAAAAACTAAGCAGTGCTTCCATTCCTGGTAAACAACTGTTGCTCTGTACTATTGGGCAGATTCCTTAAAATGTGCTCGCTGGAGAGGAGACAGGAAAGTTATCCTGTTCTTTTTCATCTGCCCAGCTGAAGGATATTAGCTGAACAAAATTGTATTTGGAATGATCTCTTTTGATGTCTCTTCCGAGCAGGTTCAGCAAATAAATAAACCAAGGCCCACAGGTATGAATGCATCATATGTTACTGTAAAACAATCCATTTGCCTTGGATTGTTATCTGAACAGTAATAGTGAACAAAGAGAAAATTAGAGGATGGTGATGGTTGAAGAAGACGAAGACAAAGGCAACATAGTATTAGTAGACAGCCTTTGAAACCTAGAAGGGTCATCTCTCTTTTTGAGGAGGCAGTAGCTGACATACTGCACAATCAGGGGTGTATCTGGGGTAGGGCAGGCAGGGCACGTGCCCCGGGCGCCACTTGAAGGGGGGTGCCATTTTGTAAAATTAATTTTTTAAAAAATGGCTGCCAAAAACAAAATGGCCACTGTGCATGCTCAAATGGCCTCTGTGAGGCTCTAGGTCATGCCAGGCTTTGCAGAGGCCATTGAGCATGTGCGGTGGCCATTTTGTTTTCAGTGGCCTTTAAAAAAAAAAAAAAGATTATTTTTAAAAATGGCCACTGCACATGCTCAAATGGTCCCTGTGAGGCCCTAGAGGCCAGCGGGGTGAGGGTTAATCTTTGCAAAAAAAACCACCCAGCCTTTAGGAAGCCCCCCAAAGGGGCTACGGGTAAAAATAATAATAATAAATATATAATATAAGACACTGTACACATATTCAGATTGGCACTATGTACAGAGAATCAGGGCTTGTAAATACTGAGCTGACGCTTAAGAGCTAGGATTGTATTCATTTGCTCTTACTTTGCTTCTTGTGATAAGTGAGTTAAATGTGATGTCTTGCTAATATGGCTATTAATGGTGAGTTTGTCTTTGAATCAGTGTGAAACCCTTAATATTAAGGCCCACTGGGAGTTTCTTGCTCTCTTTCTCTCATTTTAACTGTCTTTCTGGAAGACTAGAATATATTCCAAGCAGTGACACAGTTTACTCTGCATATCCTTTAATTATTTACAGAGTAACTGGGAAAAGTCAAATTCTCCATTGATTTTTAAAACTTATGTAATGGTGATGCTACAATACATAGTCGAGAATTAGACAGGCACTTCTGTTTAGTTTTCCAAGTACACCTCCACATAGTATTTGGGTATTTCATGAGCCCCCATATACTGAAATTTGTAGTTTTCCAGCATTTTTTGGTCTGGCTACATCCACTGCTAAATAGTTTTTGAAATATTAAAAGATTAACGAGCTTGACTTGTATTTTTCAGGTGATATTATGGTAAAGTTATCTGAAAGATGGGTGTCAGATGCTTGGACGGGGGCGCAATGTGCACAATGTGCACAATGCTACAGCCTGTGTGTTTGCAGTTGCACCATAACACAATTTGTGAAAATACAAAAACTATGCCACAGAGTTGTGCATGAGTAAACCTGCATGAGTAAACCTGTTGTTTCCAATAGGATTACTCTGGTGCAACTCTTGTGCAATTTTGCACATTTTTGCAAATGGAATCTTTTAACATTGTGTTTCATTTCCCCTCCCTAGAAATGATTTGATCTTTGGTAATTTTACATTTTACTAGCTGGGTGAACAGTGATTGAAGAAAATGCCCCTATCTTTCCAAATTCTTATAGGCATTAGGTTAAGAAAATGAGCAAGTAATATATGCAGTCTATTAGGTTACATGGCCCTAGTGAGATTTTGCTATGGGTTTCTCTGAATGTATTACATACACTGAAAACAGAATAATATCAAAGTTCATTATGCATTATGCATAACTTGGCTTTATTAAGATTTGTCCAGATTTGGCTCATGGGTCACATTTCTGACACCCATTCAATATCACTTTTTCTCTCTCCCTAGGCCATATTCCCTATCACTGAGTTATAAAATATTCAGCAACTTTTAATAAGAAGGGAGCTTTAAATGTATAAGGGAACATCAAACATGCCTATGAAAACTAATCATAGAAGCAGGGGCGTAACAAGGTTGGCTTGGGCCCAGAGACAAGTTTTTAAAATGGGCCCCCACCACCACCCGTCATCCGTCACCACCTTCCTCTCCTTCTCCTGGCCCAGTGTAGACTCTGCTAACTATCCCAACTAGTTAAAAGGTGTAAATTACAGCACAGCAGAACCAAATTTATTGACTGCCTGACTCCCTTAGATTTGAGGCGGTTTACATAATTAAAACAACAACAGCGGGGTGGGGTGGGGGGAAACACACACACACACCCCTAAAAGCCTGGCAGAATAGATAAGTTTTCAGAAGTTTCTTAAAGGACAGAAGGGAGGGGCATTAGGAATCTCAGGAGGCAAGGTATCTCAAATAAATGTGAGGCTGGATGGGATGGGATACAGAACGGGCAGAAAGCAGATTATAATCATGCAGGAAATGAAATGGCCATGAATGGAACCTTGCACAACTACTGACCTTTCTCCAGTTTGGGAGAGCTAGGAAGAGAGGCTTCTTCTCCTTCATCATGTATACTTTTAAAAGACCCATAGGATCTCATGTGCCAAGGACAGGTCTGTAATGTTTGAGTGATTTCTCCACTCTCTTACCTAACTTTGCATGTGAAGTGATTAAGAGTCAAAGAACAGTCTTGGATGTTAAAAGGGGGTTGATAAACGGAGCCAAGGAACTGTGAAAAGCACACACTTGTCACTCTTCTCTTGTGTGTGCCTCCCCACTTCTGTTTTCCTAATGGGAGGAGGAAGGGGGAGTGCAGCGTTGCAATTAAAAATGAATAAAGGCCCTTTGCGATGCTCTGCTTCCCCTTCCTCCCCCCCCCGTTAGGGAAACAGAAGCGAAGCCTGGGCAGGTGGGCAGCCATAATGCCCCAAATAATGAATTAATATGCCCACTCCCACTGCCAGACCTGCAGTGGGCAGGCGGGGGGGGAGTGGGCCATAATGCCCCCAAATGAATCAATGCCGACACGAGCAACGGCGCAAGCAGCACTCTAAAGCTGCCGTAGCTCCTCCATCTCCATAACAGAAGAACTGAATTTCTTAGAAGTGGCTGGCTAGCCTGGTGGCTGGAGAGGCTACAATTGACCTCCTCTCTTCCTTGCTCTCGTTAGCATCCAGGAAGCAGAGCTGAACCACCCAATCATGTGCCTGCCTTTCCTTTCTTTATCATGTGGGGTGCCGCCAGCCAATTGATGGGGAAGGAGGAGGAGCTGACAAGGGGAAAGGGTGGGGATGGGGAGGAGGGAAGGGCAAGGAAATACGGCGTGCTTGAATGAACATGGAGGAATTTTTTAAAAAAAAAAAACAAATAATCAAATTGAAGGAGCTGCGGCAGGCGCTGGGTGCGGGGAGGCACATAACATGTCTCTGGAGGGCCCCCCCCCTGAGGCCAGGGCCCCTAGACAGCTGCCTCCCCTTGCCCGATCATAGTTACGCCCCTGCATAGAAGCAAGAGCAATGTGACTTGAACCTCTCAGCAATCCCTTCTCAGGCCTGTAGATTGGATCTGTCCTATGAGCATGCCACTTTGAGAGATGGAATTAAATAGACCAGAGATGGTGGTCCATAGTATTAAGATTTCTCCTGACTTATGAAAAGTGGAGGAAATGGCCTCCCTTCTATACACGCCATTAATGTAATAACATGTTATGCAGCTATGTGCTTGATTTTTTCCTTTGGGAGGATTCAGATGACCACCAGAAAGTAAGTCAGTGGAAACCATATCGAGCCTCCCCATCACAGAAGCAGCTGCCATCATGAATGCAGCATTCATCTCCTCAAACACCATGCTAACCATGAATGGGGCACTGACAGGGATGACTGGCAGGCACAGAGGACCTTTTAGACAACGTTTGAAGAGGGCTAGTGACAGTTAAGGACAATTGGAGGCAGACTGCTTGAGGATGGAAGGTGCATATTATTTAGATTTGTTTAGAGGAAAGAAGAGTTACAATTATTTTTTTAACAACAATACAGCTCATCTGATACACTTGAGTGTTGAGGGCGAGTGCTAAGAGTTCCTCAAGTAAAAGCTGGCGGGGGGGGGGTGGGGAATCCCAAGCTACCCAGGTTATGCCACACCCATAATTATCCAAATGTTTTTGTTTTTTGTTTGCTTTAATTGAATTTCCTTGCTTTTTACAACAGAAGGTGCATGGTAGCATAAAAAGGTCAGAAGGGGCCTATGTTCAATAAATGAACATTACCTCCTCCCAGATTTTTTTCTGCTCCAGCGAGGAAAAGGGCCATTCTACTTCTTTCTTATGTGTGAGCAGCTGGAGGTGGCGAGCAGAACAGGGCTGGAGCAGGGCTGTTGGAAGCTGCAGCAGAGCTGGAGACAGCCACAGTGGGATCACAGCGTGGCCACAGTGGGATCAGCAGTGGCCAGTGTGGACCAGCGATGGCTGGAATGAGGCCAGAGGGGAATGGAGTGGGGCCGGTGGTGGCCAGCTACCAATTCTGAGCAAAGCAGAAGCAGCCAGAGGTAAGAAGTGAAGCCTGTGTGATGGAGCCTGTTCTTCTGTTTACCTCAGAGACATGAGTTAAACCATTCAGCAGTAATGGTTACCCTTTCAAGACTTTTGCCCTTCTCTGGGATGGGGGAAAGATTTAATTAGTCAGGCCCGTCACAGCTGTTTCGAAGGGAACAAAGGCAGAAAATGTTTATCCCCACCTTTTCTGCACACTCACTTCCTTTCCCATCCACTTTTCTCCTCACAAACATTCTGACTGAACTGAACATGTCAGAACTTGACATTACAGGGCCATCTTCTTTCTTAATTTATAGAAATTCAAAACATATTTATTTAAACTAACTCATGAAAGTGTGTCATATGAAAAGTGACCTTTCCTGAAGAGATTGAGTCAGTTTGTGCTTCCCTATTTGATAGTGGTGTGCATGAATTAGATTCTGCTATTGGATTTGAGCTCAAATCGAATCAGAGAATCATCAGATTGATTTGTTAAAAACAGCCAACTTGGCAGGCTGTCCTGACAAATCACCCTTGAATCCCCTGAATTGATTTGAGCACCATTTTGAGGCCAATTTTTAAGGAAACCCTAAGGAAAAATGGGTGTCATAAGGACACTTTTTTTTTCTGTGGAGGGCTGGGTGGGCTAATCCTCTTAGGTGGGCTGACATGCTAAGTATAGAGCAGAGGGCTGGTCTACCCACCAACCCCAATTGTTCGACCACTATCCTTGGAAAAAAATGTCATTTTGAGGCCCATTTTCCTGGGAAGAGTTGATCTACCGATTGGGGTCAGCAGGTAGACCATCCCTTCACTCCAGAGTTGGCACATCTGCCCATGCCTGCCTTGAAGGACTGGTTTAAGTGGATGCACTAAGTCTGGAATGGGGGGCTGGTCTACCCCAATTGGTAGACCAGCTCTCCCTGGAAAAAAGTACTATTTGAGGCCCATTTCCCCAGCAAAATTGGCTTCAAAATGGTGCTCGAATCACCTGGATCGATTCAGGTCAAATAGGGATTATTCTGTTTGAACCCGAATAGGGTCCTTTATTTTGAAGGTGATTCGATTTGAGACCAAATCACCGAATTGCCCCTGATTTAACCCAAATCTATATGAGGTTGAATCGAATTGCACATCCCTATTGTTTGAAGGCAAAGGACCACTTTATAGAGATGGGGGCGGCGGGGGAGGATCCAACTGTAGTCCTGAGGTTTCATTTCTGCTTTTCAACTTTTACTCATAAATTAGCCATTTTCGCACAGATTCAATTTAAAAAAAAAACTGACCCAGTTATTGAGCAGGTAATTCTTAGTGTAAAAATGCCCCTTCTAGTATGAATAGTGCAAAGGGAAAATTTGGAGAAGCCACAGGTGGTGGTGGGTGGGAGTCAGGTGAAATGACATGAAGGAATGCTGTTTCTGTTTGAGATGGAACTACAGAAACATCAACCCTTGGCACTTTTTATCCTAGTGACTACTAGGAGCATTAGGAGTAGTGACAGTGAAGAAGGATTTCACTCTTGTTGTCTCTTTGTCTGAGCTGGCTTCCTGTGATTGTAGACTGATATTCTCAGGGTCTGTCTGCTCCACTCTTCTTGCTCCCAGATTGCCCCTTTGCTGCAGACTCCATTAGCATTCAGCTTCTTTCTCACTCTCTGCTCTATACTTTGAACACAGAAAGCTCAGGCATATAGGCTTTATATCCAAGCATGTAACTTCCCCAATAAAGCTTACTTGCTTGTGGATCTTAAATAACTGTTTCAAGCTATTCTTTAATGAACTAACATTTACTGCTCACACTGGCTCTGTTATAATTGGGGTTAGTCAAACTCCTCCCCTCAAACAGTTTTACCTCTCTACGTATAATAGACAAGCACTCCCATGCCTGTGTAATACATTTTAGAATGTGGTGGTAGATTCTGTGATACACCGAGTTTCTGAGAAAATATTGTACAAACACCATATTTACCACAGAACAAGTACTGTGTAAGGACAACCTGAGGGTTCATTGTGTGACTCTCACTCTGTTCTGTTCTGTTCCTCATTATTTAAGCCTAGGCCCTCCACTTAGAAGAGATTATGCCCAGCTGGGTACATGCTTGGGTGTTTCCTAACCCCTCTTGATCCCCTCCATCCCCACCTAGCATGGTCCAGGCTAGCCCACACCTGCAATGGGTTTGCTCACTAGTAAGTAGCTTGACTGACCAGCAAGTTTGGAACCAGAGAACCATAAATGGAAGTGAGAGGAACCAGGAAACTGCCAATGGAAGTGAGAGGTGTGCATGCTCCTTTGGAGCCCTGTAAAGCATGCCTGTGCAGATTGTGGAGGCTGTGTGCCTACTAGACCTTGCAAAAATGCAGTCACAACGGTACTCCAGTTGGGAATGATTCTTTATTTAAAGAGAGGACTTTTAAAAAGAAAACTCCCCAGGAAGCTTTACACACAGGGCTTCTGCCCCGAATCTCCTTCGGGAGAGAGTGTGTGCCTTCACACACCAGCCAAACTTACCCCGAAGTCCCGTCGAGATTCTTGGACCCATTCCACACACGTCAGGCTTTGTCTTGCGAATTCTAGCTTATCTTGAGGAATTTCCAGGTTTTTAAAATGCTGGTTTTAAGCTACTTTTTCTGAAAATGCCGGAGCAAACAGGGAGAGGCACTGACATAGAATCATTAGCACGATAAGAGGCATGCCCTCTTCAGAAATGCAGATCTATCTCTGTAGGGAACTCTCTCTCCCCTCCCCCTCCCATTGGCTAGAAGGAAAACACTGATGCCTGCATATGGACTTGTTTCAAAAGAAAACTGAGAGCCGAGGGGAGGGGCTGTTTCCCTCAATGCCACAAGTGTAGTTCGAAGTGGCTTCGCTCAACATTTACCCCGAAGCCTGAAACCAAGTGCAGATAACTCCCAGGCAGTTTTTCAGACAGTCGGCTTTATTGTGAGGCTTTCCTGTGCATTCAGGGCATAGTGGATACTCAGAGGATTTTTTTACCCCAAACATAAGCCGGGCTAGGTTTCAGTATGGAGGGGGAAACCCAAATCATGTGTGAAGTCCTCTCTGAAATAGCACACAGACTTTGGGGTAAATCTGCCTGATATGTGAACACAAACCCATCCTCCCAAAGTAAAGTTGCAGTAAAGTCATCATCTGAAAAAGCTCCAGGGCATCTTACTATACAGATATATTGTTTCCAGCTACATAGGGAAAAGAAAGATGATCTGAATAAACTGGCATATAGAGTAATGGTTTCCCAGCAACAGCAATTGTATGAAGACAGTAACAGCTAGAGAGGTGTCATAATCTTACTTCAGAATCTCTCAGTACTTCAAGATAAGTCAAGTGTTAGTCTGGCCTATTAGTTTAATGTTGTAAACTCCCATGGAGTGGATCATTTGTAGGGCTGTGCTTTTTATTTTCTGTTTTGTTTTTGGCCGAAATCCAAGGCCCCCCCCCTTTTGTTCTTTGTTCGAAATCAACCAATCCGAAGCATCCTAATTTTGTTCTTTGTTTGAAATTGCAAAATCCAAATCTGAAATGTTTTGGATTTTTAAAAAATGTCCCTGGAGCAAAACTAGTGGGTTGGGGTTGTAGTGCCCAATGGGTGGAAGCTACCACCCAAATTTCAAAGGAATTGGGCAAAGGGCTGGTTTTTGGTGAATTTTGGAAGTTTAAGATTTTTCCCATAGGGAATAATGGAGGTTTCAGCAAAGGTATAGATCAGGCTTCCCCAAACTGCGGCCCTCCAGATGTTGCTGAACTACAACTCCCAGCATCCCTGGCCACAACTTATTGTGGCTGGGTATGCTGGGAGTTGTAGTTCAGCAACATCTGGAGGGATGCAGTTTGGGGAAGCCTGGTATAGCTTCATGTCGGGCGGAAAGAGGTGGCCCACAGCAGAGTAGGGTGGGTGGTAGTGCCCAGTGGGGGCAAGGAATTATTTCAAAGGAATTGAGCAGAGGGCTGATTTTTAAAGATTTAATGGAATTTACGCATCCTGAAAGTTCTTCCCCATAGAGAATGTTGAAAGTTTCAGCAGCCCCATAACTGCACTTGGGGGGCACTGGGATGGCCCAGAGCAAGTGGTGGTGTACAGCACATAGGGTGCCAACCACCCCTATGGGTTGCTAACCCATAGGGTACTGTGTTCTGTTGTTTCTGAGATGTTTTGAGTATAGATTCTCTGGTAGCATATGAGAGTGGATTCATGGTTTGTCGTTGCAAATTTCACATGCTACCAGAGAATCTACACTCATAACATCTCAGAAACAACAGAACCAGAAACCCATGGGGATGGTTGGCACCCTATGTGCATTACACCATCACTCACTCCCGGCCACCCCAGTGCCCCCCAGGTGGAGTTATGGGTCTGCTGAAACCTCCATTATTCCCTAAGGGGGGGAGACCTTAAAGTGTGGAAACTTCAACAATTCCTAACAAATCAGCCCTTTGCCCTGTTCCTTTGGAATCTGGGTTGTGGCAGGCATGCCTTGGGGCACTGCCACCCAACCCACTGTTTTGCCCTTCAGGCCCCCTTTCTGCTCCGAATCTTCCCCAAAGACATGTAAACTTCAGAAAGTCTTTAAAAATCAGCCCCTTTCCCAATTCCTTTGGAATCTGGGTGGCAGCAAGCACCCATTGGGACACTACCACCTGACCCACTCTTCTGCCCCCAAAGCCCCCTTTCTGCCCTAAATCCACCCCAAGTAACATCAACATCACACAACAACAGCAGCAGAGCTTTGCAATGAACCAGACACATTTCCAAAGGTCATGCACATCCACATCCCCCCCAGAAATGCAATTGATCTACACACAACAGTGTGAAACAACAACAATGAAATGCATTGCACACTGCCCCATGCAGTGTGCACACTGTCCCACTGGCCAATGAGGGTAAATTTTACCCTTAAATTTCCTTAAAAGGAATAAGGAGGCAACTGCCAGCAGATCAGCCCAAGCTTTCGCTGGCCAATCTACAGGCTGGAAGGGCTGGAAATTCAAACAGATGTCAGAACTCAAAACAGAGACTGAAGGAGAAAGACTTTTCGCAATTGCAAAATGGAGTTCCAAAACAGCCGAAACAACAAAATGTTTTTTATCCCCAACAAGGACATTTTGTTTCGGCTACAAAATTTTCTGTTTTGAGCACTGGGTGTTTTGTTTCGGCTGCTCTTCTTTACTTGTATATGCCACAATATCCTAGACTACTATGACTTCTAAAATGGTATGTTAGTAAGAAGACAATATGAATCTATGAAGCTGCTTTATACCATATTTAACTGAATATAAAATGACTCTGAAATTAAGACAACCCCTTAAAAAGCAGAGATTAAATACAAGTCATACCTCCATTTACTCAGAAAGAACAGGACTCTGAATTTAAGACAACCTCCTGATTTCTAATATCAAAAAATCTAGTCTTGAATTCAGGGGCTCTTACAAGGGCAGCGATGCAATCACTGAAGATTGTGGCCAATGCCTTGCCTACAGCCTTACAAGATGAGTGCTATAGAGCTTGCTGGGATGTGGCCTCGGTGGACTAGGAAGAGGGAGGAGCTACCCTGCCCTGAAAACGGAGGTTGCCAGCTGCACTTGGACGAACGTCTATGATGTGATTCAATGGTTAGAAAAATTAACCACGGGCTTGGCAACCTCGTTTCATGTTATGTGTGAATGCAGCCTATGTGGAACACTTTCTAGCCTCAAATAGTGCCACAAAAATTAGCAGTAACAAAACCCCAAATCCGTACCAGTTTGCCTTCATTGTGTTATTCCCTGCACCTCTTCCTTGTCATCCTTTTTTTTTAAATGTACTCCTGATTTCCTCCATCGTCTTAGGCATCAATCATCTGCACTAAGCTTTGTGAATGCATCTTTTACATATAATCTGCACTAAAGGCAGATAATCCCAGAAACATTAATACTGCACTTGATTTGAGCTTGTTGTTGGATTTAGGTTATCCCAAGTGAAATCATGATCTGACAAGCACAATCTGAGAACTAACATAGGGGAGATGTAGCTGTCTACTTTTAATTTACAAAACAGATCCAGTAATTTCAACAGAAAATGTACAGTATGTTTGGTTGGGAAGCTGTTCATAAATGTGTATTTTTTGTATCAAGTGTTAGCTACCCATGAAACATCAGCAGTTTTCCCTGAAGCATAAAGATGAATCTAGTGATATCCACCAGCAAAGTCTTCATTTGCTTGAATATGACCTGGGATTAGTGAGATGTTGGAACAGTCAAGTGAATTATGGCTCGCTAGTAGCTGCGCTTTCTTATTTCCCCCTTGTATAATTTTGGCATCTCTCGCTATCTTGCATTGCCCGTAATGTGTCACAGAGTACCCTGCTGAATACCTTCTGCAAACACACATATCTCTGATGAAATAAGGAGATGCATGAAAGCAATACAGAATTTATTCTGTGGTGGGGGAAAAGTTCTTTCTTTCCTAGAATGCTTTCCATATCTCCACAATATCTACTGAGTCAACCTAGCCCCAGAGTGACTCATTGCCAGGTCAGGGCTGGTTTCAGGTATGTGAAAGCATGCTTAAATTAAAGCATTTGGCACAAGAGACCAAGAAGAAGAGCTCACAATGATATTTCAAATGGGAAAATGATAACCCTGCCTCACAGAGGCTTCAGATTCTCCTAATCAGCCTTCACTAGTCCGATGGTATTGCTCTAAACTATACCCAGTTCCGTCATGACACTTGCCCTCATAACTGGGGGGAGGAGCCAAGATGGTGACCAGCTAACAGCTCCCCAGACAAGCTCCTGTCCAGAGGTCGACCTTAAATCCCACTCCTCCAGTCAACCCCCACAGACAAATTGTGCCATCCAGAGGCAGAAAAAGGATTTGTAACAGCCCCAGCAATGACACCGGGGTGTATCGATCAAACCGTGTGGAAAAGCAGGTGAGAATCATCACCGATCTCACTCCGCCAGAGACAGCTAGAACTGTGAGTAACTTGCCTACCAAGACTAGATATACAGCTCTGGATCTGGAGATCCCTCCCTCCTCCCCAAAGAAGATGGCCTCACTGAAGACAGCATTAAAACAGGCTGCTTCATCGCCTTCTAAAAGTCCCAGCCGAGGTAAGCTCCTGGAGCAGGGAAGCAAGTGGAGCAATCCCCACAGATGAACCCACTGCATCCACCACAACTACATCACTCAACATCTTAAAGACACATATCTGCTCTCGGCTGAAACTCTCATCCTGATACTAGGACATACACATGAAATTGCAGTCAAGTTTGAGGGTCTTAGGCAAGCCCTTAAGCTATTTACCGCACAAGGCACCTATGGGGTTGATAGCCCAGAGGAGCTTGGCTTCAGCCATAACACCTGGGCAGCATCAGTATCCACAGGGACCCAAGGGCTTAAAAGCCTAACCAAAAGGCATCCCCCAGCAACTCCCAGGATGCCCCCCCCCCCGTGTCTGGTATCACCTTACTATGCACGATGCCAACAGGGCAGATGGCTTGAAACAGCTCCATTAACTTCTCCTGAGTGCTGCAGTCATCATATGTTTTTCTGGAATTCACTTGGGGTGTCCACAACTGGTCCAGCAGTAGAGCGATAACAACCTCTCTAACCCACCTGCTAAAATGCCAGTCAAAAACTGTTAAAATCAATTCACTTTCTGCCAAGCTGTGAAAATTATAGATGAACTACAAAGCGACTGCTGATTACATTTTAAAAAGCAACGCTTCCGTCCCAGCTGGTGTGAATGGGTGGATTCCTTCTCTTGAATTACTGTGTCAGAATGGTCCAAGTTTCATTTAATTCCCATTGTGGCCCCTCTTTCCTGTGAGGATGTTTTATGGCCATCATGACCTTGGAGATAATGTTGTCAAAACAAAGCCCTTTCCTTACTATGAACTTTCTAGACACTCCAAGACCCCACAAATTAACCCCTTGCTACCAAAAAGACCTGAGCTAAAATCCATACCGGATGATTTTGGTGATTAACCAGATGTCTCACTGAAGTGCAGAAGCAAGCAAGCAAGGCCCCTTCTAAACCTCCTGGATTGCCAGGGGCCAGAGTCTATAGAAAGTGACAGTTATATAGAGCTGCACTCTCCTACTCCCAGCCCAAAACCATCCAACTGCCCAATCACAGCACCTCATTTCCCTCTCCATCCCAGCCCAATATCATCCAACTGTCCAATCACAGTGCCTCTCCTCAACACAGACACAGACAAGTGTGCCCCGTTCACCCAAAGTGTTGGGGCTAGATACAGGGGGCAGCTGTCAGTCCATGCAGAAGATTTTAGCAATGGCAGAGAAAGTGAAAGTGACAGGATAGGCTCAACGTTGAAGAAGCACCAGAGCCTTCCCAAAAGCTACCATGGTGTCATGATCCCAGATCCTGCCAGGTAGAGGGAGAAAGTCCAGGGGAAGAAACAGGTGGCAGGCATTGATTATTTAGGCACAGTGACTCTCTGCTACTAGGACCGCCCCCACCCCGAGACACACACACACACACACACACACACACACACACACACACACACCCCAGATGAACCAGGGGAACTCAAACCAGTACTGCCACTGAGACCTGAGGACACAGCACTGCCTCTTTCCTCTAATGACCCTCAGCCATAATGAAGGCTCCCTAGCATTACCAGAGTCTGTGCTTGGAAAATCAGGTAGGGCCCCTTTAAGAACAAGTCACCCTTTAAGAACAAGAACAAGTGGAGCCAAGCCACCCTGTGTAAGCAGTGGACTATAAAACCCAGCAGTATAATGCAAAAACCTACTGGAACAACAATTCCTCTCCGTGGCAGTGCCCAACTGCTGTGATTAGCTTTGGCTCTAATCTTTGTCCTCCGAACTATACAATTCCTTATCTAAGCCTTGGAAGAGCCCTTGACTCAGTCTGGAGCAGGGTGTGAGGAGCTGCCACTGGTTGCCTGCTAGCCAGCAGTGGATGTGGTGGACCAGTGCACCATGGGAGTCGGGGGAACCAGGGCAGGGCTCTGCTCAAGGGCCTCCTGCAAGCTGTCACCAGCGCTGAGTACAGGCAGAAGGCCCTTTGTTCAATGCCAGGCAATTGATGAATTGCAGCTAGTACAGTTGGGGGAACACGCATCCCCCACCCCCAAGTGTTAATTTTTCCCATCCAAGTGTGAGAGCAGAAATGTCATGGTGGAATTTCCCCTTCTGTGTAACTATTAAAATGCAGGAGTGTTCTCAGCATCTGAACATGGCCACTTAACAGTCTTTCTCTTTGGAATATGTGAGTTCAAAAGTGTCCGTAATCCTTCATGAGCAATAGTAGGCAAATATTACCACATGAAGGGCAGACAAGGGCTTTCATAAGCAACTTTTAGTAAGTCAGAAAAAGCATTCCCCAAATGTATGCTTTCTTTTGCAGGACTTAAGCACATTGGGCCAAATTTGTTCTTGGTCTAAATCCAGTAATTTAAGATATAATTATATCCCGGCAAAATGCTTCCCATCCATTTTCCCTCCGCTGCTGTTATGCAAATGTACTTTCTTTTCTTTTCTTCTTCTTTTCTTTTCTTTGATTGTTCTCAAACAATGGATACCATCATATCAAGCATCATGTCATATGATGACAGTGAATTGCAATGTGGTTTGTTAATGTTTTTGTTATTCATTCAAAACCTTTCTTTCTAGAGCTTTTTGTAATGTTCTGCCTATTTATTTAATTCCGGGGGGGGGGGTTATTATTAAACTTCTTATGAAATTTTTAAAAAGGTAGCATAGCATGACGGTTCCTACCTACATATCTATATTGAAGAAGTGGGAGCATTTCCCCCATTTTTACCCTGAATAGAGTCTGCTTACTTCCTTCCCCTTTGGTTCTTCAAGGCGTTGCTGAAGTGACAATTCTGTGAAATATTTTGTTCTTCAAAGGACACAAAACTTTAGAATGAACAGTTTTAATTGGCAGGGAGGCATTCACTGTAAGAACACTTCTTTCATTATTTAAGTGCTCTTTTTGACCAAGTACTGATTTCCACTGTGCAAAGGCCTGGAGCCTTCATGCTGAAACGTATTTACACAGGGAGTGGGTTAATGCTTCAGCAGGGTTTAGAACCGTCATTATGCCAAGGCCTGCTGGATGCAGTGGAATGAGGGGGTGAGCACAGGTTAGACAATGGAGCACTGCTTTAGACTGCAGTCACATTTCTTTAAAGAGCCCCCCTGCAAAAGATTCCCTTTAAGTCATAGACTATAGTAGCACAGCAGAGAGTGGGCTGAGCTAGAGCCTCTCCCCCACCCCCTACTTCTTACCTACAGGGAGTTTTTGACAAAGCAGAATGTTAGAACATGAGACTTTACCTGAAGTCTGAAGGCTTACTAGATTTATTCTGAGCGGTTTGAGATGGCTCTTAGCAGTCTGTATGCACTTGTGCAAATGGTCCTGTGAAAGTATCAGAGTTACCTTTTATTCCTCTTGCTTATGCATAGTAAAAGGTATAAGAAAATGATTCTCTGCTCCAAAGAGCTAACAATCTTAAAACAAACTCACTCACTCAGTATGATTCTGGAATCATATGAAATGTTAAGGAGGACCCACCCATGCTGATTTGCCCCCAGCCCCACACTCCTCGAGGGATGACCCTGCTGCACAGGTTGATATCCTCACACAACTAACTCAGAGTCTACATGCAAATCAAGTTACCGTGAATTATTGTTCAACACAACTTTGCATGGCTATTGGGTGCATGTTGATCTAAGATGAGTTGGCTTTTAAAAAAAGAAAGAAAGAAAAAGAGTTGCCTCAATGCTTTGATACAGGTATATTTGGCTTAGTCTCTTCTCCGGGAATCCTACAGTCCTCTGCAGAGCATCCTGTTCCTGCCTTCCCCTGTGTGTGACATCACAATCAGAGGCGATCAACAGAAGCACCACCCTTTCCAGCCACTGCTCTTTCCTTCCTACGGGGCACAGAAAGAAATCAGCAATCACTTATTTGCTATTTTTGGATTGTCATTATCCCCAGGGATTTGGCTACAACAGGCCATTTAGAAACATTTCTGCTCTGTTGAAACCTCTTTAGAGCATTATTCCCATGAGAGACAATTATGGACAAGTCTGCAGAATGAAGCCTCCAGTTTAGGGGATTAGAGACTGTTTGCAGAGAAGTAATGATGATTTTTAATAACATTTTACACAGTTCTCAAATTACAGGGGTGGGGTGTGGTGGCTACAATGTGCACCCCTTGCCATTTGTTCTATCCCTTTAGCTACTCTTTATAGAAGGCTATGGGGGTCACAATGTGGCTAGATTCAAGGGAGTACGGGAGTGGGGTTTGTGGATTTCATTGAGCCCCCACCTGTCATTAAGGACCCCTATGGCCACCTAAACTGGGTTCTAGTCTTATGAAAGGCATAAGCAATGGAATTGGGGGAGATATCCACATGCCCCATATTAGCTTTGACTCTGCTGCTGTATTTGTTCAGGGTCTGGGAGTGTCTGGCCTTAGGGATGGGTGAACTAGGCAGTCTCTCCGAGTGCCCACCTGAAGGGGGTGCCAAGCTGAGCTTGTACAAGTTGCACAACTTGCCAGCCCTCACAAACTAACTGGGGGAGAAGGAGACATTGGAGGCACTCCTTGCCCAGGGCACTATTTTTCCTAGTGCCAGCCCTCTTGGATAAACAACTAGACCTCTCCAAAATGTTTAAAAATAATTAAGCTACAGTAGGTGATGCCCCTCCACAAATTTAGAACATGACTCTCTCTCTCTCTCTCTCTCTCTCTCTCTCTCACACACACACACACACACACACTTTTTTTAAGCAAAAGAAAACAAAACATGTAGCTGACATTTACTTGTAATTCCCAGCAAGATATCCCCTCAGCAGCCACCTCCTTGCAGTGGCCAGTTTAATACAAGCCTTAACAAATTGTCTTTGGCTTTTGGTACCAGCCCCAGAATTTGGGGCCCTGGACAAAATTACTGGACTAAGGGATGCACATTGTGGAGGAGGTGGTAAATGGGCTTCCCTTTATCCCCTTTGCAAGTAACATACTTTGAACAGAAACAAGGCTGCCTGAGGCAAATAAAGACTTTATTAAATAACTCTGCCTCTGAATCAGGGGTGTAAGTATGATTGAGCAGATGGGTTCAAAGAACCCAGGGCCCCCAGCTTATGAGGGGCCCCCCCAGCTCCACCCCTCCCTATTTTCTTCATTCTCTCTCTCACTCCGAGAGGCTGCTGGGGAGAGCGGCAAACACAGCCCCCCTCTCCCCTAGCTAAGCCCTTGCTCAGAATATCCTCATCTAGGTGCCACCGTTAAATTTCTAGGCACCTGGGATTGGTCAAGCCCTGATTTAATAAACATATGTGGGCAGAACACAGCCTCCTTGTGACTGCCATTTTTACAAATGTAACAATACTGATTCCCAAGGCATGCAGGTAATTAAGTTGGCCGCTGCAAGGAGGTAGTTCTGCTGTGGGGTTCTCTGCTAAGAGTTACAAGTACAGTAAGATACACGTATTCATTGCTTTGGTTTTGAAAATGGAACGGATAAGAATTTAAAAATTAAAAACTGAAATAATTAAATGAATAGAAAAAAATAAACAAAAATATTTTAAAAGCAAAATAGAAAGCATATTTTTTTGGCAGACTCAGACACCAAGCTGCTGGAAAGCATCTGGCAGGCGTGGGGTGTGGAGTTTTCCAGGGAAGAAGAAGCAGGATGGGTACTTACTTCTCCCTTCATCTGTTGCTTTCCCTCCACAGCTCCTCCCTCTTCTCCAGGCTTATTTCTGATTTTGGAGCCTGACCAGGAAAACGGTAGCTGGGAGAGAGATTGCAAGAGAAATTAATTAGGCAGAGAAAGGTTCCGTACCTCTTTCCCTTCAGCCACCCTACTGCTTTATACTGGGGTTCACCTGAAGTGATGTGCAAGTTGCCACCTTGCCTCAGCAACCCTGAAGACCAGCTCTGCTCCTTTCAGAGTTTAAAGAGGGGGAGGTTGAGGAGAAGAGGCTGTAGGTAGTAGCCTCTTCTTGTTGCCCCAGACCTCTGAACCTTTCCAAGTTCAGAGGACGCTTCTGCATATCGGGTGCAGGGGAGCAACAGCAGAAAAAGGGGGCATACTTTTGTCTCCTGCTGGTAGCCTTCCCTAAGTTGCATCTGGTGAGCCACTGTGGAAAACAGGCTGCTGGATTAGAGAAGCCTTGGACCTGATCCAGCAAGGCTTATGTTCTTTCAAGGCTTGCAAGGGTCAGATCAGGAGCCCCTTGCAAACCTTTGCAGGAGCATAGGGCAAAGATGAGAAGTTGGGCAGCAGCCCTTTGTCCTCACCCCACTGCACACTTGCAAGATCACAAGAACTTTGCAAGTCTTCACAAGAGCATAAAGAGAGAGAGAGAGAGAGAGAGAGAGAGGAGGGACAGCGGGCAACCTCTCTCCTCTCCTCATGCAAAGGTTTGCAAGGCTCAGATCCGACTTTTGAAAGCCTTTTATGAGCTACAGCTGATCCTCATCCAAGTTCTAAAGTTTTACAACAGTCAGTTCAGGAGCTGACAAATCAACCCCTGGAAGCCTGTGCAAGAAATATAAAGCCCCCCCCCCACACACACACACACCCTACCAGGGTGCTTTCCAGATTAACCCCTATAACAGTGTCACAATGTACCTGCTCCATGTGCTTCCGTACTTCCTGTGTTGTGACACCACCGCCACTATGCTGTCAGCAGGATGCCACTCACATTTCGGATGCCTTCTTTTGGATTTTATCGCTTCGATTTAGTGCTAAAACATTGTATGTCCTTTGCAAAAAGGTAGCTGTATTTTCCATTGTAGATTCTGGGGGCTGTTTTCAATTCGATCCTGCCAAGCCAAAGCATTTTACCACAGTTATAGCAGGTAATCTGGAAAGCACCCCGGTGCTGCTGCTGCTCCTGTCCTCTTCTTCCTCTTCCTGGCTGTGTCCCACCCTATCTGTTCAAAAGGCAGAGGGAGGGCAAGTTAGAACGATGGCAGGAAATGTCTCTAATCACTTGCTGCTGCTCCAACTTCCCCACCCTCTGCCTTTTGGAGTAGTGGTGGTAGCTGGCATGTATGTGCACCACGAGGAAAAATTAGAGAGAGCAGTGGCACCCCAGGGTGGGTGAGCTGGCAGATCAGTGAAGGTAACCAATCTGCTACTTGCACCAATCTTCTGCCTGAGACACCCGCCTCAATTGGCCTCCTTAGCAGGTCACCCCTAGCTTTACAACTAGCTTTTCAGGGGTGACCTGCGTTCTAAGATGCAGGATAGTGACCAGGTTCTTCAGCAACACTATTGGTTTTCTTGTGCTGTGTACAAAGTGTGCCAAAGACCTTTGGAATGAGCTATGGTTGTCAGAAGTTTCTTCTCATGCACCAAACTAAATCAAAGCATTAAAAACATACTGTATAAAATCCCTTGTTCACTCCTGGAAAAGTGTCCTTCCTACAAACCCGTCTTCTGAAAATTTGACAGTGATAAGACAAGGAACACCATGGAAGTATCAATGCTGTATGTTCGGTTTGATAGCTTTGAAGTCCAGCGGGTGTCATAATTTCAGCAGAAGCCAGTCGGTACCACACAAGACTAAATCCTCCCTTCTGTATTATAAATAAATACATTGGTATAATTTACAGATTAGACAATGAGTCATCATATATCCTTTTGTGCAATATAAGCTCCTGTGCAACAATTCAGAAATTGTGATGTGTGTGTAGAAACAGGAGGTGCCCCATACTGGCGTATGTGGGGAAGAAACCCCTCATCTAGTAATTGGTCTGCACAGCCAAATCTGGGGCACAAGGGGTGCAGCCCACTGTAAGCCCTCTTTCAGTCCCAATCAGTTACTGAGACAGACAGAAGCAGAGGAAAGGGGACACTTGGATTGGGTCTGGGCACCCATTCCCCCCTTCCCCTTATTAGGGAAAGAGGACTTTGGGCTGGTGCCAAGTACAGTGGGCTTGGGGCTAGTTCACAATCATTTCCTCCATATGGGCATCCTTGGCCAGGCACATGCCTATGGGGAAATGCCAGGCTAACCTGGGCTAGACACAGATATAACCACATAGCACTTGACACACTAAACACATACATTGCTGTTGTTTTTATCTGTGGGCAGCCCAGCTGAAGCAAACATCATATCATGCAATTGTCATCATGCACATAGTCAAAAGCAGATAATAGCTGCCTGAATGTATTGTAATACAGCTGTGCAAACCGACCCTTAAGGTACAGACACACCTACCATTGCAAAGAGGAGTGCAGGCAAGGAAGCACTGGAGTGTAGGCGAGGAGAGCTGGTCTTGTGGTAGCAAGCATGACTTGTCCCCTTAGCTAAGCAGGGTCCACCCTGGTTGCATATGAATGGGAGACTAGAAGTGTGAGCACTGTTAAGATATTCCCCTCAGGGGATGGAGCCACTCTGGGAAGAGCGGATAGTTTCAAGTTCCCTCCCTGGCTTCTCCAAGATAGGGCTGAGAGAGATTCCTGCCTGTAACTTTGGCTAGATATTAGACCATTGAGTGGGAGGCAGGTTTGCTGCTCTGTAAACAGCTGTACCCCCACCCGCCGCCCAAGACAGATTCTTAAACCTTCAATTCGGCCACTTTTCAGCACAGTGGAGCATGAAAAGGAAGGTCTACCTGTGGCGGGGCGGGGGGTGCCTGTTGGTTTATTGAAAACAGAGGTTCTCAATCATGGGCCCCCAGATGTTGGAGTACAATTCCCATCGTAGCTAGGGATGATGGGAGCTGGGGAGGGGGCCAATTTTTGGTGGGACCATGCCATGAGGTGAAAGGGTTAACTACCCTTTCTGCACACCAAGGCCCAAATCCTGATTGCCTGTGGCTGCTATTTTAAAAGGTAAACGCCTTTTAAATGCAAGAGCAATCTATGCAGAGTGATTGCTCAGTGGGGTCTGCCCTCTATAAGTGCCAGCCTGTGGGGGAAGAAGATTACTACATGCACTCCCAGCATCCCCCTTCACCCAGACCGGATGGGAATGGAATATACACTTATTCTGAACTGAATATGAAAAGTGAAAGGGTGGCCAAAGAAGAAGAAGAAGAAAGTGTGAAACCCTTACATTAGTTTATCTGCATACCCAAAGGAGTCATCTATATCAGCCAACCTGAGCAGCAGACTTGGATAGGCTTCCATCAGAGGAGCACACAGTTTGCTGACATTAAAGTTGATTAAACTTGAATGTTTTGACCTTTACATGTTTTTTTCATTGCAGCTTCCAGCTCTCTGACTTCCTTTACAGCTACTGTAGTCAGTGACAACCATGTCATTCAGAGAAGCAGACTAGAACACCAGCCTGGATTCTCCCCCCCACCCACACACACACACACTGCTAATAGATAAATCATTTTATGAGCATGGATTTACAATAGCAGTTCACCATCTGTTGCGGGCTGCTCTTTCAAATGCTGTACTTATTCCTTGGACTCTCTCTTCATCCCATTTCACTATTGGCCCTGAAGCCTCTGCAAAGATTATCTTGCTTGTGGAGAATGGGGAGGTCTAAGGAGCCGAGATTTGCTTGCTAGGTTGAGCTTCCCAGATCAGCATTTTGGCAAAAACTGCAGAGAATAAGACGTCCTGTTTCCCTATTTGTGCCCCCAAGAAAAGTCTGCCCAAGGGCTCTCCTTAACAGGCTCTGTTGCATTCAATTGTTTCCGTTCTAATGGTAGTTGTAGACTCCCAAAGCAAATAGTCGAGTTGCTGATTTAATCTTGCTTGAGTAATCTGGGACTGTCTACTTATTAGATACTTCATGCCTGCATTTTCCCTGTGCTGGGCTAGGAAACTGTGTGCACATCACAATTCCATAATGGATGCCAGCCTTTTCATGCTCCCATAGATATAATGGATGCTCCTTATTTCATACATCAAAGCACCAAACTATCCTGTTTTTCAGCTTGATCTGGGAGATCATAGGGAATGAAGAAAAATGAATGCCAAGGTATTCATTGTAGAGTAAAACCCATCTGAAAAATGTCACTGGTCTTATTGAGAATCTTTTGGCTTTCCTCAAGATTCCTTCTCAGATCTTTTCTTTGAGGAAGAATTCCCAAATTTATTTTGAATTTTACTTCAGTTGGAAATTGGGTGGCAACTGTAAATCTCACTGCCTCTTCTTGGTCAGTATCCCCACATCCCTTGCACTAGCTGTGTACATTGATGATGATGAAGATGAAGAAGATGATGATTGATGATGATATACTACTTTTCAACAAAAAGGTTCTCCTAGCACTTTATATCAGAGGAGGAGGTT
The DNA here is from genome assembly GCF_027244095.1 of Hemicordylus capensis. NCBI lineage: Eukaryota > Metazoa > Chordata > Lepidosauria > Squamata > Cordylidae > Hemicordylus > Hemicordylus capensis. The sequence continues at coordinate 314,812,710 of NC_069657.1, forward strand.
CCTTGTCCCCAAAGGGCTCCCAATCTAAACAGAAACTCAGGATAGACACCAGCAACCATCACCAGAGGGATGCTATGCTGAGTCATGCTTAATCTGAGACCAGTTTTTGTTATGCACAAAGCAAAGCTATTTGTCTTCAGCAGTCCATACTGTTCTAAAAATATGGCCTCTATAATAAAATATGCTTTTAAGATAAAAGGCTATTAGTAAAGTCCTGCCACAGATTCATAATCCAGTTAGATGCAAAAAATGATCTAAAGCACTGAGAAGCATAAACCAGGAGGGACACTGAGGGAGCTGTAATTGTGTGCCACAATTGAACTGCCAGTTGACCTTATGCTCCTTCTCATTGTGTTTTGATATTGGCAGTTAGGAACCAATATGAAAAGAAAGTTGTTTTTACTTTTTCCAGTACAGTACTTTCTGTATATAAGAGACTGATCTGATATTTACCTTTAAGTCACTGTGATGATCAAGAAAAAGAAAAGAAAAATCCTCAGTGAGAGCAGTGAGTGTTGGAGCTAGGACCCAGGCAGCATCAGTTCTCAGCTGCAATGTCTCATAGTGACCACGGGGATGGGGTGTGTTTAGGGTCATAGATAAAAGTGCTGGACTCTTCCCCTCTTTGTTTTTTTTAGTGTTAGTCTCCATCTTGTCTCTCCAGAGATGGCGGTTTGTTTTGGGTCTCTCTCTTCAGCCATGAGCTACAGCTGAAATTAAGCTACAGGCTTTTTCACATTTGTTTGTAACCTTTTCTTTAAATAAATCCTTGTAGTTCTTCAATAAGAACTGTCTCAAGACCTCTGGCTTTGCTGCTTTCTCACCAAACTGGTGTTGCTTTGCTATATGGGGACTGAACTGCCCTTCTTCCCCTACAGTGCGAGCAGTGATCTTCAAGAACTTGGCCTAGAAAGCCAGTACTATTTATCTTAGAACAGTATTTTCTGTATCTGAGAGACTGATCCTCTTTTAGCATTGGCCAAGACCCTTCTATTTTTCATTGAGATCCCACAAACACTCCTGAGATGGTCTGTGAGACAGTTTACATTCTGTGCTGTGAATCTCTGAGGTAAACCAAATTAGCTTGGACAAGCTACCCAGGGAGGAGGGGTTTTTTTTTGTTTTTTGTTTTGCTCTCTTTGCAAATAAAGAGTGAGGATGAAAAGGCACTTGCCATTGATGCTGACATTGGACCACCACACTTATGTATCGGTGGACATATCTCAATCACTTGTACTTGTTCCTGGTTTTTTCCTCACCAGGCCTCCAGTACGAACTTGCGCTGAGGGCCTGTTCACACAAACAGCTGGGGGTGTGATAGCTCTGGGAATAGTCTGCACATGCTGACTCTCAAGTCAACCATATGCTTCAATTGCAAGCCCAAGACTTGGCGTTCAGCATACATTGCTGTGCATTTTTCCTGGTGCTTGATAATATGTTGAAAGTCAAATACTACTTTTGTTGGCTCAAGAGCAGCACATATGATCAGCTCATCATAGACTAGGAACTAGCACATGCACAATTTTCCTTTGCTCACCATTTCCCCAGTGGTCATGTGAATAGTTCTTAGGACAGAACTTTCAGTCTCTGTACAGGGAAGTTGTTCACAAATTAACTAATGTTTTTGCTAAAATAGCATGGGTCTCTACGTCTCATCAAATGTGGGAAGCTGTCATTTCAATTCAATTGGATTCATCTAGCATTCCTAAGTCACTGAAGAGCTGTCTAGCTACATGAGCTCATAAATATCTGTCAGGTAAATCACAGCTCTACAAAAAGCTACATTTATGGGAAGCGGATTGACAATACTTCTTGAAGGACTGTGACTGTATGAACCAGTGAGTGGATCTTAAAAGAGATATAAATATGTATGATATAATGTACCCAATATATTGTATCTTTAGATTTAAGAGTATGTTTTCTGATTCCCACCATATATTTTCTTTGGGAGCTGCAGTTTAGTTTAGTTTAGTTTAGTTTACTTTCTTAGGCATGAGGTTTGATTGACAGATTTTCAAGGAACACTCTTGCAGTACTGAAGAAACAGAAACACAGGTCTGGTTCACACAACCATTTGACTGTAAGTTTAATGTGGATTATTGCCATTAGTGTGATTATCTCAACCAACACCAAGGTGGTTTATGATTCGAGATGAATCTGAGATTCCCACCTTGGAGTGGATTCACACAATCACACACTAATGTTGGTAACTCACATTAAACCTAGGTTTGAATGACTGTGTGAACTAGGCCATATTTTTTTATCAAGGATGTTGTCTTGCTTAATGGTAAATATTAAAGTAAGGCAGGTATCCACAGAACATAATATATGGTGCTCTCTGACTGCTGGCCAATCAAATCCACACAATGGGAACTGGTCTCAATTCTTATCTGCTAATTAAAGTGTAACCATTTTGTCAATATCCATGATAGCAGCAAGGGCTGATGACACCATGAGACTCCTAAAAAGCAGAAGATCCATCCCCAGATTCTCTCCAATGTGTCCAAACTGTGCTTTTTACCATATGCTCCAACAGTCTCTACAGTCTCTATTTTCTCTGCCTCGTCCATAGGAAACCCTGTTTTGGCCACGCTTTTGCCTTTTAGGGGGATGCCTAATTATATTTTTTAAAATCATGTAAGCTAGTTTAGCTGTCCTTTTTAGCCCCACCTTCCCAGAGGATCTAGCAGTGTGGGAGTAAGAGGCAGGTGCGCCCTCTCTGAAATGCACAGGCATGTAAATGCACACACATGTTCAAGGCCTCATGTAATACTCAGCCTCCCCATTTTACATACAGAAGCTGATGAAGTTTTTCTTGAATGCTTGACAACATTTTGTACTGTGTTATTTTTCAGTTATATCTTTAAGACAAAGAACAAACACTCCCTTGGCTTTTAAATCATCAGTGAATGGGATGTTGCAGGTGAATACAGCTGATGGAGTAGAACCTTCAGCAGTGTAGAATGATATAGGGATGGAAACCCTGGATAGTGTTCCTTGGTGTCACAAACCCATTTTTATCTGAGAAATGCTAGGTGGGATGGATCAGGAGGCAAGGGAATATTATGCATTGCAAATTATGCATTTTCCCACAAACAAACCAACCAGGTTCTCTTTGGTTGTTATTAGGTAGCAAATTCTGCAGAGCTAGAGAAGGGAATTGATGGAGCAAGGAGAAACAGCCTGCTGGGCCAAAATGAGATATGAAGGTGATATTTTCAAACATGGATCTGCCCCAGTCACATAGAAAATGGGGTGCATGGTCTGATCTGTGAAAGGAGGCACTTGCTGCTAACCTGCCTGAAGCTCTTCTCTCCCAAGTTAAGATGGACACTCAGCTGTAAAGAAAGGTGCCTGGGAAAGAAGACACTGCGAGGAGCCAAGATACAGGGGGAGGGAGGGTTCTGCAGTCCTCACATCACACCCTGACCCGGTACATATGTAACACCAAACCAGAGGTAGGCAAACCCGCAGTTTCAATTCGAAACTCCAAATTGTGCTGCAGACATCCATCAAACCATGGCACACCAAACTCTGGTTCCAGGAGATGAGGCAAAATATCACCACATCAGCAGGGTGGCCGCAATTGGCCATGCTCTCAAAGGGGGTGTGTCAAGCACGATTGTGCATTTTTTGAACACTCTACCCACCCTCAGCATGGAAAGGGAATTTAAATCTACTTAAATGCCCTGCAATGCCAGGCCATGGCAGTCCTTATTCTGCAAGCAATGGCGCTGCAGCCTCTCAAGGAGCCGTGCACCCTTATAGGCCCACACAACACAAAATTCCAGGTTCAGAGGGGGGGCGTATTCTGCTATTACTGAGGGAGGGGAGCTCAACATGGGGATGTCCTAGGGGATATGTACATAAAGGAAGGCAAAGGATGCTCAGGTGGGGCAATGATGATCCTGCTGCCTGGCCCTGCTCATGAGTAAGCCCAGGGAGAGAACATCCCCTCTTGGGAAGGGGCTGTGCCCCCTTTCCCCAACCATGATTTAAAAAAAGAAAAAAAGAACTTGGCAGCTCCACAATTCCTGCAGTTGTGGCAGCCTCTGCAACCCAGACAGGAGCGCCCCCTCCCCAAACTACTTGCTCCACACCCAGGGAGGGGATGCCCTGCTCATGTTGGCTATCCCTGTCACGAGGGGGCCATGCCCACGTGCACGAACAGTGGAGCCACTGGGTTCCTTGACATTCCGGAACACCCATTCAAAACTCCCAGATCCAGCATGGCGCTGCACGGTATGCAGATCTCCCAGCGTGGGGAATTTGGCAGGAGAGGGGAGCCCCAGCTGCCAGTAGCCCCAGGCCGGTGGGGTCACTGTATTAGGGCTGTGGGGAAGGATTAGCATCTTGGCGTGGCCTCACAGGCTGGCAGGGCACATGGTTTGACAGAGACTGGGCAGCAGATGCAAAGACTGTGGCAGCAGTTGCCTGAGTACCCATCCCCGTGGCTTTTCTGTATAGAGCATCCGGGCTCCATGTTGAGCCCCCAAGGTCTGCCATTCTCACGAGAGAGTGGTCTGTGGGAATAGGGTACTTCAGAGTCCTCTCTTCTTTTCCCCTCCCAGATGGCTTTTCTCACGACTAAGCCTAGGGGCTGATAACCCCCAAGGGGAAGGGGCTGGGCCTCCCTTCCCCAACCTTTCTGTAAAAAGAAATCGAACTTGGCTGCTTGAGAATCTCTGCCTGCTGCAGCCTTGTGGAGCCAGCCCTGGGCATCCCCCCTGCCCTACACCCACCTCCCAGCGCTGGGATGGGTTGCCCTGCTTATGTTGCCACTTGGAGTGTTTGTGCTTGTGTGCATACACCGCTGTCACTTCCTTATCGGGGAGCAAGGGACCTAGTGCCTGTCATCCCATCCCCTTTCCCAGCTGAGGGAGCAAGGGATGAAGTGGGTACAGGGAATGCCCACTGAGAGGATGGCAAGGTGTGGTGGCATCCCTACTGCCTGGCAACGCCATAGCTGCATAGCGGACGGAAGGGGCAGGGCTGGTTCTCTAAGGGGAGGTCAGCGAGACACGCCAAACAGCCACTTCCTCAGGTGGGTCTGCGCAGCGACATCTGTTATTGCAGGTTGGAAATTGTCGCTAAACCGTGGTTATGGCTGCGTCCAGAGTCATATGTAACGCCTCGGCAGACAAACTTCAGGTCGTGGCGGCGAACATTTGTGTAAACTGAAGGTACAAATTAGAGTCTGGCGAGGCAAACTGGCGGTTGCTTTCGGCTTGAAACCGAAGTTTTGTACGTTCGGATGTACTGCAGTTCCAATCTCTGCCCCATTTAATTCCGGTTTGGTAAATGAATCCAGCCCGTTTCTAGTTTTAAAAGCTGCACAAACCACAACATTTTCAATGTGATTGGGGCAGATCCATGTTCTGCCACTATCACATTTAGTTTTGCCCAGAGAGGGATATTTTAAGGAGAGATGTTGAGGAACTTTCCTTACACTAATGATTCACTGTATACTTGTGGCACAAGATGGGGTGGTTTACCATCTGCAGGCACCAACAGTTTACATTAAAAGCTCGGTTTTGTTGAATTACTTGAAAGCTACCCAGTGGGGATTTTTTAGCAAACATAAATTGCTGGTAGCTGGCAGGGGAACGAGTTGGCTGGCCGATACCATAGTGGGTGGCCATGTTTTTTGTAGTATGTTGCAAAACGCTCTTAATTAAACACTCCGAAAAACAGTAGCACTGACTAATGAAGGGACCTGGGGCATGCTGCACATGCAGAAATGACACCAGCCTCCTAAGTCTTAATGTTATATTTGGCAGCATTTATTCATTACCTTGCTGTGCATATTATAATTTCTGACATTTCTTTTTACATCCCTTTAACATGTTAGCTACACTCTCCTAGGATATGCTGTGCTTAGATGTGACATACTGACTGCTGCTTCAAAGCAACAGTGCCCCAAAGATGTGATGATAGGCTAGTTTTATAGCCAGATACTCCTTTGCAAATGCAACCAGGATGCCAAAAAACACAGAGATTGGAAATATTCCTTGTCTGATCTACAGGGCTTTCCAACAGATAAAGGATTATTTTAAATTCATATTCCATTGAAACAGTTTTTGTACTGCTATTACATAGGAACTGCAAATATATCATCTTAACAGTCAGCGAATCTTTATATATATATATATATATATATATATATATATATATATATATATATATATATATATTTAATTAGCTCTCCACTGCATAGCCTCATCTACCACTCCTCAGTTTTACTGTAAAGGCAGCTACGGAGAGAGTTGGTTTCTAGAGGAGGAACTGATTCTGTGCAATGTAAAACAAACATCTCCCAAGTTATCAAATATTTCCATCCCACCACACATGCCAAGCACAAGCAGTGGCTGACATCCAGACTAACAATGTGCTGGTGTGGTGATGCTGTGCATGTGCTGCATAAAGAGCAATTTTTGTCTATCTCCCCTTCCTTCTGAAGCCCACTGTGACTCCCAGAAATATGTCCCTGAGGGCCACACAGCCCTCAGAAACATATTTTTGGGAGTCATAGTGGGTTTCAGAGGGAAGAGTAGATGGACAAAAATCACCTGTCCCCCACTAAGGACCGTGCAGCATTAGCAACAAAAGCACTGCATTAATCCAGATGTCGGCCATTATTTTTTTGCAAGCAGTTCTTTCAAGGAAAACGCACAGTTGCTATCACCACTCTTGTATATTTTGAGAGTGATTAAACCTCTGATGAAGAACTGGGATGGAATTCAGACAATAGGCATGACCAGCAAAGCAGAGCCACAATCAATATGGAGAACAGAGAGAGAAAGGGCTGTAAGGACTGATAACCTGGTTATTTTGTTTGCTGAAATATTCATACATTATATATATTTGTGCTGTCAGTCCACAGAATGTTTGCTTCCTGTACAAAATATTGCTTTTTCCATACCTGCTGACTGCTGGATCAGTGGTGGAGGAAGAATAATCTGCTGCTCCCAAAAAGCAGTGGTGTTCAATGAACTACCTCAACTGCATTTATCCATCTGCCTCAAACATCCATGTATTCCTACCCACCCCCACCATTGTTCTTGTGTCCCATTCCTCCCCACCAGTTCCATCCATCTCTTTGTCCCTATTCACACATGATGTTGGCCAGCCATGAGAAGATTGGAATCTGGAACACTACAGCATGCATACTTTCCCTCCCTACAATCAATACAACATGTGAACAGGGCTTCTCTGATTAAAGGCTGAACTGTACTTTTCTGTACTGGTACTTTAACCGTTGGCAAAAGGCTGCGAAGGAAACATGCCTAACTATACTAACAATCAAAGGGATGGGGACTAGCCACGGTGTGGTGGAGAGATAGCCAAGATAGTTTGCAAAATGTCCTTGATTTACTTTCCCTCTTCAGTCTCTTCTTTCTCCCAGCCCAACTCCCTTTCTATGGGATTCCATCAAATATGATTCAATCAAATAGCTGCTTTCTCAACCTTTGACCCTTCCTACATATCCTTTGTTTCACCTCCCACTGCTTCTCTTCCTATCGTCTCCACACTTGCAGTGTTAGAAGCTCCTATTGACCTTTAGCAAACTTGTCTAAAAATAATTTGACCCTGCTTTCTTCCATGCTGCCTCTTGTGGTTCAATGAAAGAACCTTTTAAAAGGCATTCCCTTCCTCCTCAAGACCGATTGTGCTGTGATGTCTACAGTAGAGCATCCTGTGCCCTATACTTAGGTAACAGTTCAGTTAACCAGTATCAGTATCACCACTGCTGTCTCATGTCCTTTAAAAAATGCTTTGATCCTGCATGCCATGAACAGAGCTAATAAAACCCTCCTTGCCTCTCGCTATCCCATTCCACCCCTTGTTCTTCCTTTTTTATCTGGTTACATTTTTCACTGCTGATTCTGAGCAGAGCTGAATAATTACATACACGTTATATGTGACATTTTCAAGAGCATTCACAAAACAAAGGCCAAACAAAACTAAAGAAGATAAATGAATGGAAAATTATGAAATATAAACTGTGAGGGGTAGGGATGTGCACGGAACTGGTTCAGGGGCTGCTGAAACCTCCATTCTTCCCTATGGAGAAAAACCTTAAAGACGCGTAAACTTCAAAAATCACTTACAAATCAACCCTTTGCCCAATTCCTTTGAAATAATTCTGGTAGCTTCCTTGCCCGCCTTGGGAACTACCACCCACCATACTCTACTCTAGGCTACCTCTCCCCCCGCCGACATGAAGTGATACATTTGCTGGAATCTTCATTATTCCCTATGAGGAATTCAAAAATACTTTTAAAATTCACAAATAATCAGAGGAGTGTCTGATTGCCTTGGGGTTTGGTGGGTGGTAGGCATCCCTAGGTGCCTACCACCCACCCCACATTTGTGCCCCTAGGTGCTCCACAATAGGGGATAATGGGCTGGTTTGAGTCCCATTGTATCCTATGAGAAAAATAATTTAAAATATTTCAAATATTCATAACAAATCGTAGGAGTGTCTGATTGCTTCAGGGCTTGGGTGGTAGTTGGCACCAATGGTTGCTCTACAATAGGGAATAATGGGGTGGTTCGAGTCCCATTATACCCTATGGAAAAATAAAAATAAATTTCAAAAATTCATTAAAAAATTGTACGAGTGTACGATTGCTTTGGGGGTTGGGTGGTATGCACCCATGGGTGCCAACTACCACCCCACCCACTTTTGGAGGTTCAAACAGGTTCAAACCAGTTCAAATCTAACCCCCCCAGTTCGGTTCAAATTCGAACCTGCAGCTCGAATCTCATGGCTGGTTTGGTTTGAATTCGAACCATCAAACTGAACTGGTTCAAATCTGAACCAGTTTGCACATCCCTAGTTGTCTTTGGTAGAATACAGGAAGGGTTTAACATTGCTTCCTCCTGTGCAGTATGAGATGAAGCCTTTCAGTTTCTTCCTATAGATGTTCCCCATAGGCTGGAGTCCCATAGTCCCAGACCCAGCATGATGTAGTGGTTAGAGTGTTGGATTAGGACCAGGGAGACCAAATCCCCATTCAGCCATGATACTAGCTGGGTGACTCTGGGTCAGTCACTTCTCTCTCAGCCTAACCTACCTCACAGGGTTGTTGTCAGGAGAAACTTAAGTATGTAGTACACCGCTCTGGGCTCCTTGGAGGAAGAGCAGATATAGAATGTAAATAACAACAACAACAACAACAACAACAGTGGGGATTCGAACCGACAACCTCTGGCTTGGTAGTCAAGCTGGTTCCCCGCTGTACCATTAGGTGGCTACTAGCAGCTCTCATATACAACAGGGCATGAGCAATTGTTTCTGTAAAATTCAGCATAGCGTTCCTCTCAATTGCTGCTGGTGACAGATCTCTTGTGTAATCTTGAGTAAAGTTCATTGAATGAATTATTAGTGGATTAGGAAACAAAATATTAATCCTGAACTCTAGAATGGATTAACCATGGAATCTGCCATGGGAATGGTCCAAGTTATCCAGTATTTTAGAGCTCTTTCCCAACTTTTTGGCTTTTAATTAAAAACAACCCTCTTGGTTGTTTGAAAATGTGTGAGCTAGACTAGGCCTGTTGATGTCTAACAGCCTGATGCTAGCTGTGCTTACTCAGAAGAAAGTCCCATTGAGTTCAACTATTTCCAAACAAGTATGCATAGGACTGCAGCCAAAAGCTGCATACAGCTGATAGCCTTTTATTTATTTATTTTTATTTAACAAATTTTTATACCACCCAAAACTTATATCTCTGGGCGGTTTACAACAAAGCAAAACAAATAGAAAAAGTTAAAAGATTAGTTAAAACAGAATAAATGGTAACAAAAACATTAAAACATTACAACAATTTAATTTTTTTAAATACAAAACAATGTTAAAACTATTAAAACTATCTTTAATTAAAAGCCTGGGCGAACAAATGCCTCTTTAAAGACTTCTTTTTAAGTTGTCAGAGTTGGGGAGGCGGGTGGGAGGAGGCGGCGGTTGAGGACGCAGACTAGCGCCCGTTAAATTAACGGGCTGAAAAATACTTGTAGGTTATAACCAGCACCTTGTATTTTGCTGTTGTATAACCAGCACTTTTTATTTTAGAGACCTGGAGGTGTCATTGTAGAGTTGTCCTTGCCTGCCATCCATCACACCACCCCATCATGGTTTTCCATAGTATTTCACACTGTCTCCTGGAAAAGGAAAACAATATGGTTTGAGATCGGGGGCATTGCTACGCCCCCAAAAGATCTGGGGCCAGACCAGGCTGTCACAGTGCCTATGGCACCGTGACATTTAAAAACCTTTTAAAGGTATTTTTAAAGGATGGCAAAGACTCAAGGGGTGTCCTTGGTCACTGGTGCCACTGCTGCTTACCTCCACTTGCTGCTACCTCAGTGGTGGCAGCAGAACTAAGCACTGCATCACTGCCTGGTGTGTGATAAACCAGCCAGGAAGTGGCATGTGCATACCCACCACCACTTCCCTGCTCACTTTTCACATGCCTGGTGGCATGCTGTTTAGTTCCACCACGGCCATTGAGGCGGCAGCGGCAAGCGATAGTGAGGCAAGAGGCGAGGCAGGGGAGATCTGGGGCATGCCTGCAAAACATTGGCAGCCTGTATTCCTGCTCCCCCACCCCCATGATGCCACTGTTTGGGATAGAGACTCATCTCTTATAATGCTCTGGTGGCACAACCAGTTCTCTCTCTTATTGGATGCTGGATATTCTGAGGCCTGATTCATGCTCATCTCTTGTTGAGTGATGACATTCAGTGATGGCTTGCATGTGGAACATTCAGTGTTGGCTTGCATGCGTAAACAGACCACCACAGATATAACTCCAATAAGATTCTCACATTACCTCAAGCGCAATGCTTGTTTGTGGAGTCAATTCACACATTCGTCCATTAGTCATCAAAATGAATAAAGAAATAAAAATCAGATGTACATCCATTTGTGAACTAGCCCTGCAAGTTAATATATAATGTTCTGTACCTAGCTGTGTTGTGCTTACAAGATATAGTAACAGGCTTTGTAGAAAAACTGGTTATTACATTTCAATTTAATGTAAATCTGATAATCTAATCTTGGCATTTTCACTTTCACTTTCTTGGAACTGTTCCATCTTTCATTCCTATATTTTTTGTGGCTGGCATGCAAGAGAAAAACATTTGCTCAACTATTCCCTCCTTACTCTCTAAGAAAAATTTGTGGAGGAGAGGAGGAAAATGTATTGAACTCATCTTGGCTCCATTGGGAAATCAGAATCTCCATGCATTTGAAATTGCATGAATTAGCAGCAGATGCAGCCTTCCAAAGGGAGATCTCTGAAGCGTCTGAATGGTAGGAGGACACATTCTGAAATCCCAGCACACCAGTAACAACTATGTCATTTTGTATATGCAGACTCTAATTTCTCCACTCCGATAACCATTATTAGCATTATATGTATGCCACTGATGATGTGGAAACTGGCCTAAACCATCAACATGAAAGGACAGGAAGTTCCACATCTTGAGAGCACTCATGGGGAAAGCCCTGTCACATATTGAACTTAGGAAAGTGAAGAAATGCATAAGAGGCCCTTCCTGACTGATATTAATGGGCAGGCAGTTCCATACTTGGGGAGGTGGGCCTTTAGACATCCCAGTCATAAGCCATTTAGAGTTTTATGGCTAATGACCAGCACTGTGAATTGTGCCCAGAAATGGACTGGGAACCAGTGAAGTTGATATAACACTGGAGTTATGCCTCCGCTGAAAACTGCACCTGAAAACTGGCCCCAACTAAGACTTTAGCAGTTTCAGAAGCAGCTCCATGAAGATCACATTGCAGTCTTCCAGTCAAGATCTCACTGAGATATGGATAGCCGGGGCCAAGTCTTCTTTCTCCAGGAATGAGTGCAGCAGCACTAGCCAAAGCTAGTCAGAAGCAGTCCTGTTATATACACTCATCCCATTATTGTTTTTGCTTACAGGGATCTGCAAGATTGCATGTGTACTTGTGTGCTTCAAAAACTTGCAAAACCTGTTTGACCAGAGATGGTGGCTAACATTCTGCACAACATTGCCTGGGCCTCACAAAGTAATGCTCACACAGTTGCACAACAGCGCTGTTGTGCTAAATGCATGGATTGCACAACCACGTTTGCACAATTATTACATTTCATGCAGCAGCACTCTTGCACAACTGCACAAACATTACATTGTCAGGCACACATACATCGCATCAGCAGCCAGTAAATAAATGATTGTGGATACCACAATAGTGCTGCTGCTTCTACCAAATCAGCCCTATTACTAAAGGCCATTGTCTATCTCCAAGTGCAGTCAGTATTATAAAACTCTCAGCTATGAGGCATCAGCCTTCATCTTTCTTATTTCCCCATATTTCATAAAGGATTCTTGTTCAGCAATATGCCAACAAACGTTCTCTTCCCTCCATAGCTTTGTCAGGTTTAAAGATCAACTAGATGTATGTGACATCTAGGAGAACCATTTGCCAGAGAAACAGATCTGAAGATACGCAAGTCAACCATGACGTACAGTGTGGAAAATAGCAGGTTTTTAACTCATTCTTGACTTTCTTATTAGAGAGTCATTCTCCCCAAACTGAAAAATAGGAAATTGCAGAAGATAAGCAGATTGCCTATAACAGAATATCATTTACAAATATAACAGGGAAATGCAACATTTTTCACCTGACTGTGTTTAGGTGGGAGCATGACACAAAGACATGGGAAAAGAATGGTAACTGAACACATAGATGCAAAGCTACTTGTTTTAAGAGTAAGATAATAGCAATTCCCACAAGCTTTTCTGGTATTTCCGACATATTCTGTCCTTTACTCTGAAACCTCTTCTGAGGGGAAAAGCAAAGATCCCTGACAACAAATGCTGTCTTTTATATGAGGAAATATCACACATTTATTCACCAGAAATCCCAGCTTGCTGTAAACGAACAAATATAATTGCCAAGTAAAGTCAGCAAGATATAATTATTACTGGCAATACTTCACTTTACCTTCTTGCTAACAAGTATTACATGGAACACAGTATAGAATTTCATAGATTTCTTAGAAAGCCGGTGCTAATTTCGTTCCTCTTAAATCTTTCAGCTTTTCTCTTCTAGCAAATGCACTATTTCTCTTAAGTGCCCTTTAAACATTCATGCTGTTGGAGGGGTATGTTAATGTTTCCCATGGGCACTTTCTGTAGAGCCTGTATGATGTTAAAGGCTGCAGCCATGTGAGCCTTTAGAAGTTAAAGAGGTGTTGTGGGATTAACCTCAAACAAATGCATTCTAGGGCAGTAAAGGTAATTGCACTGCAATTAAGAATACAAAACTGGCTGTTAAAAACTGGCATGGCCTGCTCCTGTTCCTTTAATAGAGCTTTTATGTGAAGAAATCAGCATATTGGAAATCAGGTGAAACTTTTCATGCTATGGAGCTACAGATTATCACCCGCCTTTTGCTGCAAATCAAATGGACATTAATAGGGGCATAACTACTATTGAGCAAGGCAAGGACAAATGTCCCTGGCCTGGGCTCAGAGAGCGGAGCTTGCCAACTGGGTGACAGCACACTGTTTGCTATCCCCCTCCCACCTCCCCCAAAAGATGAATCACTGCTGGCTATTCATCTTGGCTTCAAAGGAGATGAGTCCTCTTCAGGAGGGAGGGGGGAGGAGGGGTGTCAAGCAGCATCCCTCTTGACTCGCAGGTTGGCTAATGCTCAAGTTTAGGCCACACACACGCTCAGCCCGACTAGCAGGAAGGAGAAGGCAGGGGCAGGTGGGGGCAGGGACCCATCTTTACTTCTTGTCCCAGAGGGCACTCCAACCTTGCTACACTCCTGAGCATTAAAGTGACATCTAGCTACAAGGGATGGTCAGGAGTTGGCAGCTCCTAACTGAAACTGAAAGAGAATATAGAAAGCACAATCATTGTTTCGGGCTGCCGGCTTTTGAATCAGCCCCTGTAGCGAGATGTCCCTTGAATGAGGCTTGAGCAGAGAATGGCCTTTAGTAATAGGGCTGATTTGGTAGAAGCAGCTCTTTTTTCAAAGTTTCCCTACAGAGTAAATTGACTTGAAAATAAGTGGTTTGCCATCTAGATTATTCAGTTTCACCACTCGATTGAGTTACACAGAAGTGGTTTCAAGAAATGATTTAACAGGAGCAGCGGCATTAACCTCTAATGCATCACAAAGGGAGAATCAAACAGGGAAATGAAGTGGTTTAGAGAGGAGTGGGTAGGACTTTGTTGTTTGCTTACATTAAAGGTGTGGGGGGGCAATTTATGTTGCAAATACGGAGCAGTGAAGAGATACAGGACTAGCTTTGGTTATCTGGGAGCCTTTGGGCAATTTCACATGAGAGGGTCCCAAATATTTGGGGGGTTCGGGGGAAAATTATGGCATGACCAGTGAGGAGAATGGAAAGAAGTGTGTCATGTGAACTAAAGAACTGCTCCCAAATTCCTTGCTGCATCGCTCTGTTGGCATAGAGTCCAACAGATCTGTGAGAGTGTATACTGTCTCCAACCAGGCTGGACCTTGTTCCAGAAAGGAGTCAAGAGACTAGTGCTGCTCGTGTCCAGTTGATGGCCCCCTCAAAACATTTGGGTGCCAGCAATTGGATGGTTTTGCCAGCCTCCAGTGCCAACAACGTGAACTGCCAGCAACCAGGTCTTAAGTATCCCCCAGTGAGCACTCTTGCATGTTCTACACTACAATTACGGATGTAAAGCTGGCCTCTGCTCAATTCCCTTTGAAAGAAAGAAATCATCATTTCTAAAATCTGTGAAACTTTCCTGGCATGGAGCTAAAGATTATCATCTGCTTGTTGCTACAGATCAAATGGACATTAAAGGTAGGGATGTGCCCGGAACCGTTCCTGAGGCGGCAAGGGTGTACCTTTAATGGTGGGGGAGGGTGCACTTACCCCTCCCACCACATTTTCCCTGCCAGCACTCCATTGTAGCAAAGCCCCTTGGTGCGGCAGTGTACCTCCCTGCTGCCCTGTTGTCGTCCTCGGCCAGAAGTGGCCAGAAGTCCTGGGCATGTGCATGCCCATCTGCCATGCACGCATGCACACCTGGTACTTCCAGCCACTTCCAGCCGAGGATGACAATGGGGCAGCAGGGAGGTACACTGCCGCACCAAGGGGCTTTGCTACAATGGGTTGAGCCCAAAACATTTCGGAGGCCATTATAGAGGCTTCTGAAACATTTTGGCAACCGGGGCCATTTCAGCTTTCGGAGGCAGCGGGGGTGTCCCCTTAAGGGCGGGGATGGTGCACTTACCCCTCCCGCTGCTTTTGAGTGCACTGGAAATAATGCTGAACACATTCAAAGAAATAATGATCTCTTAAAAAGGAAAATCCACGTTGATGTGGGGGAGCTGGTAGCTTTGCACTGTTATTTTCTTCCTAAAGGGCTACAAGAATGCTAGTGTAGATGGTGGATATTATACACACTGCCTTCATTACACAAAAAGAAAACTAAGAATTTTTAAAAAAAGTTTATTATGGTTGAGGGATGTGTTACTCACCTCCAGTGATGTCATGGGCACGATGCAATAGATTAGATTAGATTAGATTAGATTAGATATTTAGTACATTCAGTGACCAGTCAACATACACACCAAAATACAAATCAGCATAGAACAAAACAAAATCAAAGCAGTAAAACTAAATAACAAAACATCAGGGTATCCAAAAATCTCAGTTACAGCTAATCAATTGCTCTTGTCTCAGTTTACAGGCTGCTGCACAGAATCTTGCTGTCCCCACTGTAACAACTGCATGTTGATCCGCTAAGAGATAGGAGATGTAATACTCTTCTTATCAACCTGGCCTATTTTAAAAGAATGGTTCAATCCATATAGTACAAATCTATTTATTTTATTTATTTAAAATATGTATATCCTGCCCCTCCAGTACACTACTGCTCGGGGCAGCTTACAACAATAAATGTCCCTATAGTATGCATAGTGTAAAAGAACATGTAAGGTGGACTCAATGTCACCCAAACCACATGGACATAACCGGTTCCTTAGTGGTGTCCCCTTAAATCTTGCATCCAAAATGGCAGAGGGCAGGGCATTAAACTGTGCCAGCAAAAAAGCTGGCATGGATGTGTGAGGTATGCAGCTCGCCGGGGGTAGTTTGAAAATCCATCTAAAGTACTACTGGTGATAACCAGATTTAAATCCAATTGTTTCTCCATATCCACTAAAGGCCAAGTGTGCCGTCAAGTTAATTTCAACTCCTGGCTCCCACAGAGCCCCGTGGTTGTCTTTGGTAGCTGTTTAATAATTTCTTTGGCAGCATCATGACCCAAAGCCAATAGATATTACAGCAAAAAGCCATATCTGCCCAAATTATCATAGAGGCTCGTGCACCAAGATGAGTGAAACTCATCTTTCAGACCCAAGAGGGCAAGGCCCTGGGAGCAGGCATATAATTTGAGCCAATAGTTAAATGTACGAAGTCACACCTGTGCCTCAACTCTGGTTAACCCTGTTTCTAAACGTAAGATAGCATTCTGGGGACTTGAAAAATGGCACGAGGAAATCCAGATTGAACCACTTCCAAGGGCTTAAAATTACAGGTGGGGCAAATCTGGATCCTGTACAACATTTGCGTCAGTATTTTAGCCTGATACACCCTAACCACTGCAGAGATGAAATGTTCCTCATTAATGTGAAAAAATTTGAATACAGCAGATGCACTCCTCTGTGCACTTGCTGCTGCATATTCACATTTTGGGTCCCACGTACCGTTTGTGTGAAAAACTAGACCCAGGTACTTATAGGTCTTAACCTGCTCAACCCTCTACCCATTAATTTGCCACATATGTTCTTTTGGTCTCTTGGGGAATACCATGACCTTGGTCTTTTGTGTATTTATAACTAGCGACTCATCTTCACAGAACTGTGTGTGTCTTCGTAGCACCCTCCTCATACCAACTAGCGCTCTTGATAGTACAGCCACGTCATTGGCATAAAGTAAAATCAAGATGAGTCTACCAGCTAGCTTAGGCTGATGGATGTCAGGGTTGTCTAAGAGGGGGATTAAGAAATTAATGAATAAAATGAACAAAAAGGGAGCTAAAATACATCCTTGCTTAACCTCCTTCTGTGCAGCAACAGGTTCGGACAGATGGCCTTTGTTATTACACTTAATTCTCAATGAGGTGTTTTCGTATAACATGTGGATAAGGAAGAGTAATCGTGGGTCTATAGAGGTATTGGCCAATTTGCACCACTATGCAATAGGTACCCATTACAACCATACACCCATCAGTGCTGGTCATTCTACTGAGAAGTTGTTTCCGCTTTGTCCAAATGCTGCCTGGTGTGTTATATAAGCCTGCAAACTAAATTTGGCCAAATGCCACAGTGGGACAAGGAGTTTTCCAGCCTGCATTATAAAATAAAAATAGATATTATATTTTTAAAGCTTCTGCATATTCTTCCTCAATCTGATGCACAGTCCATCTGCTTCCCAGATACTTCTGTCTTCTCCCATAGCTTCTCATCGTTCCACCCCCCCCATTTTGATGCTCTGTTTACATGCTTCCTTTCACTATATTCACTGCTTCACCTGCTCGCCAGTGCTTGTGAACCCATAACATTTGCTTACTACTTTAAAGTACAACTTTCTAAAGACTTTTATTTCATGCATTGAGTGCCAATTATAATGGGGGGAAATGGGAAGCGACTCTTGCTGTCCGAACACCCTGCAACTGTGACCATAGTCAAGCTGCTACAAATTGCCATCTGGAAAATCTCCAGAATAAATTAGCATAAGAAGAACTAGTCTTGTGGGTACAAGCATGACTTGTCCCTTTAGCTAAGCAGTGTCTGCCCTGGTTGCATATGAATGGGAGACTACATGAGAGCACTGCAAGATATTCCCCTTAGGGGACTGAGCTGCTCTGGGAAGAGCATCTAGGTTCCAAGTTCCCTCCCTTTCATCTCCAAGATAGGGCTGAGAGAGATTCCTGCCTGCAACCTTGGAGAAGCTGCTGCCAGTCTGTCTTGACAATACTGAGCTAGATGGACCAATGGTCTGGTTCAGTATATGGCAGCTTCCTATGTTCCTATGTGTGTCGTGCGCAATGATGTCTGTAAAGTAACATCTCCAACTTTCTCAGACTCTGTGCACAATCTGAAATCATAGCCTAGGGCAGCAGTGTGTAGCTTGGCATAGCACTCAACATGATGCAGAGCACAAGTATTGCCCACTAGCCAGCACAGCTGTGTATGTGTCAGGCAGCCCTAGCAGAGTTGTCGTGCAAGGTGGCAGTGGCACAACTGCTTTGAACTGTGTGTCCACAGTTGTGCAGTGCTAATTTTAGTGTTTCTAATTAGAAGCAGCACTGTGCAACACAGTTTTCAGTAGTTGTACAATTGCCTGCTTGCACAACACCATCAGGACTGTCTGGAAAGTGCCAGCAGCATCAGGTGATGGGGAACACTGGCATTGCATTGCACATCATGTCAGCCAAAGCTTCGAACATGATGTCCAAGAGAATGCAATGCTAAAGACAGGGGCAGAGTTCACTTCCTTGAACTACCAGCACTGGTATTTTTATAGTCAGGGACTATAATTTTAAAAAACCAAAACAAAAAACCCATGCATGGTCAGTTAATTGGTACACTGAAAACATGAATCAGGATGGGGGAAAGAATTTGGTGCAAATAGGCCTAACCTTGTCTAAGCCTATGTTCTGGATGTGTAGTATTGTAGCGCATCATGTTATATCCTGCATGAGATCACTTTATATGCACCACACCTGCATTTTCTGTGACACAAGCCAAGATTATTTATGTATCCGAAAAATGGTGAACTAAATGAAATGATTAAAATTTGAGCTAATTTAGCATAAGTATCACTTAATCTCTCTGGAAATGTGTAGGCTACATCTTTATCCTTTTTTTCTCTTGAGTTGGAGACTTTCAAATTGCTTATTATACCTGCCTGAAGGATGCAAAACATATGCGTGATTGCTCTCCAAAGGGGATAATTGTCTTACAGCAATAAAACTATAAATAGATTTTAAGATGAGATGTTTCTGGCATTTTATAAAATTTATCCAGAATGATACGAGTGAATGCTAATAGTGTTTGAACAAAATGTGATAGACATGACTTAAGAACACGTATGAAACATGACTTGCCCTTTTAATCCACCACATTTTTTGCACCTGATAACTTTCTAAGTATATTGGTGCTGACAACATTTTGTGTGTGTGCAGAGAAGAATATCTTAGATAAAGTTGAGTTATCAAGATGACAGTTGACAGATTCAGCTCATAAAATTCATCTTTGCTCCTTAAGGTTTCAGCTGAAAAGAAGATTATAAAAACTATTCGTATATTCTTATGCACAAATCCCATTATTTTGCATCAATGGTACTCACAAGCCATTTCAGTGGTTTTTGGTTGAGCAAGTGTAATTATAGAAGTGCCTTCATAAAGAAAAACATGGAGTTCTAGTTAGGAAAAGATCAAAGTCTCCTGAGCAGAGAAAAATAGTAGCGATCTAAAGCCTGGGGATGGATGAGTGTGGAAACCCTCTGATTTAGTCCAGATAGTTTATACTGCCATAATTAGGTGGAACTCTGTGCTCCCCGACAATGCCACTGTCAATAGCACATCATCTATCTGTCTGTCTGTCTATCTATCTATCTATCTATCTATCTATCTATCTATCTATCTATCTATCTATCTATCAAACTTCTATACCGCCCAAACTTTTGTCTCGGGCGGTTAACATAAAACAATTTAAACACATATAAGAAGTCATAGCAGTAGATGGTGGGATGGGGGTGGGGATGCAATGTAGCAATAATAATGTAGCACCATTCCCACAGTGCCCCTAACAACTCTGTCTTCACCGACCAATCACAATAATATACCCAATTACACCCTAACATTAGCCCTGCATGGAAGGCACCAACCAACATGTGGTGGTACCCTACATTAGCTGCACATCAAAGGTGCGAACCCACATGAAGTGACACCTGTGCATTAGATATCCATGTAAGACATCAATGAACATACTACCATGGGAGGAACACCCTCTTCTACACTCAAAGCAAAAGTGCACTCCCAGGAGCCTACATGCCTCCAAAGCCTAGTGATAAGGAGGGTAGTGCAGAGGAAGAATGGCAGTTCAGTCCCCAATAGCAAAGCTAAAGCAGTTTGGTGAGAAAGCAGCAAAGCAAGAGGTCTTCAGACAGTTCTTTAGTATTAAAGAACTACAAGGATTTATTTAAAGAAAAGGTTACAAAGAAATGTGAAAAAGCCTGCAGCTTAATTTCAGCTGTAGCTCATGGCTGAAGAGAGAGACCAAAAACAAACAGCCATCTCTGGAGAGACAAAACGGAGACTAACACTGGAAGAACAAAGAGGGGAGGAGTCCAGCACCTTTATCCATGACCCTAACCCCCACCCCCACCCCGGGGTCACTATGAGACATTGCAGCTGAGAGCTGATGCTGCCAGGGTCCTAACTCCAACACTCCTTCTCATCAGCTTGTGCTGCTTTTAGGGATGTGCACGAAACCGGCTTGTCCTGATTGGTTCGAATTCGAACCAGTTTCAAACCAAGGTAGGTAGGTTCAGTTTTGGTTTTGCCAAGAGTTCATTGAGGGAACTCATACAACATGCTGCTGTATGAGTAATGAATCCCTATGAAGAACTTGAGAGAGAGAGAGAGAGAGAGAGAGAGAGAGAGAGAGAGAGAGAGAGAGAGAGAGAATCTACTCTAATAGAGGTAGACTGTTCAGAGGCCAGAAACTAAAAAAGATCGGGGGGGGGGGAGAACCATAAAACCCACCAGCTTGGGGCTCCCTGGGAGGAGATGTGGCACAACCTGCTGTGCCCCAAATCACTTAAAATCACAGGAGTGCCTGATTGCTTTGAGGTTCGGGGGGCAGTTGGCACCCATGGGTGCCTACCACCCACCCTGGTTTTGTGCCCCTAGCAGGCCACAATACCAACAGGCAGTGACACAACTAAAAAGACACCAAGCTGAAAACCAAATAACTGCCAGAGAGACAGACCTGCTGCTGTGCCTGCACACCTGCAAAACCAAGGGAACCAAACCAAACCAAACACCACAGACTATAACAGCTACAAACAAACAATACCTAGCAAGACAGCGCAAGGCAGTAAAACCAATCTGGCACACAAACTGTATAGAAAGAGGGGCAAGGCAAAAACACACCACCTTGAAGGAGAACTTAAAGTAACACACCTTGGTTTTCTGCTCTTCTCTTCATACATGTGTTTTGCCTGTGGGGAAAAGTGCCTCAGAATGGCAGATCCACCACATCTTTGCTGGAGGCCACACAGGTCCCAGACGTGTGGTGGCACCAGACCACATAGTCATCATCGACGTGCATGCATGTTTGGTATGTGCGCAGGGGCATAGCAAGATTGGAGTGGGCCTGGGGATGAAATTTTAAAATGGACCTATCGCCGCTGATTAACAAAGGAGACTTTCAACCATGCAGTGTGATCCTGTGTATATTTTCTCAGAAACCCTAACAAATTCAGTAAAGTTTGCTCACAGATAAATGTGTGGAGAATTGCAGCCCCAGGCAGCAAATCTAACCACATTTAGCTGGAAGTACATTTCACTGAAACCTAAAGAACTTTGTAATTTTCTGCCATGAAACAAGCCACTTATAGGACTTTTTAAATGGTTTTTTAATTAACAAAATATTTAAAACAAAGAATTTGTCCTGTCCAATTCAGTTTAAATATACATATTCCTCCCACCCCACCCTACATCTGTGCTCAATACCAAAGCCCTGTGCCAAGTCATTCCAAGTGATCTAAAGGCTTGGGCAGAAAGGGGGGGTGTTTTTTTATGAAGGCAAAGGGCAGATTCTTCCATATAGGAGTACAATGATGGTCTGGGTGGGGGATGCTTCAGTTCCAGACATTTTTGTAATTTTCTGCCATTTTTGTAATTTTCTGCCAAACAAGCCACTTATAGGATTTTTATGGGGTTTTGTTTTTTAAAAAAAAGGAAATCACATCATACCTTCAGTACTAAGCCTGAGGAGTCAAAGGCTGGGTAGAGTTGTGGTGGGCAAGGGCAGCCAGCACTGGCCACCCGGCTTCCTTCCTTCCTTCCTTCCTTCCTTCCTTCCTTCCTTCCTTCCTTCCTTCCTTCCTTCCTTCCTTCCTTCCCTGCCAGCCAGCCAGCCAGCCAGCACTGAAGTTCAGGATTCAGTGAGGCCTGCACTGAGGCCTCTCTGGAAGCCCTGCCCACCCACCGAACAGCTGAGAGGTGGAGATGGATGGAGCGGCCTCAGCTTGCAGGCTGCTTAGCTTGCCTGGCCAGCGAGCAAGAGAGAGGTCGACTAGGCAAAGCGGACTGGCCGAGGGGCCCTGAGCCTGGGGACAATTGTCCCCCCTTGTCTAATAGACACTACACCTCTGTGTGTGCATTTGTGTGCTAGACTGAAGAGGGGAAAGAGAGGGGACTCTAAAAAAGTTAAAGGGGTAGGAAAGTCCGGCTCAGAGACAGGTCCAGTGGAGGCCACACAAGACGTGGTGTGGCAGCAGACCGCTTACTCTTCACTGCTGGTGCATGCACATTTGGTGTGTGCGTGTGAGCTAGACCTAAGAGGGGAAAGAGAAGGAGGCCTAAAAAAAATTAAAGGGGTAGGCAAGTCTTACTTACAAAGAGTATGGCTGTCCAGACACAATGCCAAAGGAAATTTCAGGGTCAGATGAGGAAGGAAAGGTTGTCATTCTGATCATACGAGCTACTAGTCAATAACATGGCCAGTTGTTAATAGGGAAAGCTGTATGTGACAGGGAGAAGTAAGTTCCACTCCTGCGATATATAAATGTAATCTCCATGTGGCAAAACCCACCTTTGGGGTGTCCTTACAGCATCATAAAATTTAGATGGGAAAGAGGGCAACAGAATTAGGCCTCCCACTCCAGAGAGTAACAACTTAACTACACAGCCACAGGAGCAGATAGAAGAGAGACCTGTGTTCTCTCATGGGCTTAGCCTCTCCCTGTCCCCATTCTATGCATAGGAATGAGCCACTAGCCCCACAGATCAATACTGAACAATCTATATTGAGAGATATTGCATAGGAGAACTGCTCAGCCTTATCCTTCAAGTGGACCCAGGCTCAACCCCTGCCTACACAACCACAGGAGAAGAGCTGAGACAAAACACACCTGAGCCCAAGCCATGAGACAGTCAAATGGAGTGAGCGGCACATGGGTCAACTGCCCCATTCAGGTAGCTGTCAGATTCATTCATGCATCAGGGTGCCCAACCCTCTTCTCCATCCAGCCATATATCTCCCATGTTCCTTGAATATGTGGAAGCCCTTCCTCCTCACATCAGCAGCAGCACCAAAAGTGGGTGTGCGTGTGTGTCAAAGTGCATTTCTGTGTGGGTGAGCATGTTAGATTTCTGAAACAGAAATGGGGGGGGCATTTGGAGGAAACAGAAATCTGGGAGCAACTACTTTTCTGAGAGACTGCTTGCCCTCCTTGCTTACTTAGGCCCCCTTCTTGTATTATCTTCACAGCAAGGGAGCTGCTCCAATGCAGCTCCTGCCCACACCATGAAAGTAATATCGGAAGCCACAGGCAAAATGAGATTGTCTCCTCCCCATGCTTGGATCATCACTCCAGAAACTGGGGCACCCCTGACCGTGGAAGAAGCCATGGTGGCGATGCCAAGTGGTCTGTGGCTTGGACACTCTCTTTGCAGCAGAGGAAGGCACGTGCTGCAGTAGCTCCCATGCCACTAAGATAATGTGTCAATATGCCTATATTTAGCATGCAATTGCCTGAAATATAGTATTATTACTGCCCGCACACAGGAGCTGTGAAGCGATTGGGGACGTTGCATGAATGCAGCATCACTGAATGCATGATAACCAACAGTGCCTTTACAGCCTTCCCATAGCTGGCTGGAAAGGTGGGCCAGGTGTCCTAGGACTAGGGAAAGAACTGTGCCAGAGACATTTCTGCTACCACTGCCACACTGCCATCAATCTATCCTGTGATCATCGTTTGTAACGGGATTGCTGCTGACACACAGCACAGCAGACGGCATCACTCTATTAGCCCCATGCTGCATACTACTGTTGCCAGTCCAATGCCAGTGGGGGGGGGGGGCACCACTTTAGAAATGGGAATGCCTGACACAAACAGAAGTTCCAGAGATCTGGCTGTCACCCACAGCCATGAGATAAATCATTTCATGACACCTGCCTAGCTTGGCTGGTGGGTGGCAGGAGCCTATTGAGACCAGCAGGAGCTATGAAAACATTTCTCTTTTGGATTTTTTTCTTTTTAAAAATTGAGCAAGAACTATAATCAATATCAGCCTATTTCTAAAAATAGAACTTTTGCTGTGGAAGATGAATTAATTCCGTTACATCAAGCTATCTGCACAAAAAGACAGTGAACATGCTGTTTTTGCAGCATACGTGCAATGTGAGGTACTGTGATGGCTCTCTCTCTCTCTCTCTCTCTCTCTCTCTCTCTCTCTCTCTCACACACACACACACACACACACACACACACACACACACACACACACACAATTTCAGTCCAGCCACGCTGCCTTGGCTGGATTTGTGCTAAAACTGTACAAGTACAAAAAACCCCAAGTTTTCACAAAACTGTTGGGATTTTGCCATGGACATGGTCTTGATTCTTTGGGGGGGGCATGCTTGTATATATCTGAATGTGTCTGTGTACTGGCTTGGGGTGGAATCACTGTGTTTGTTTGTCTCCTCTTCACTTGCTGTCCTGAATTCAAACTGAGAGGTTCTCCTGCTCGCTGCATAAGTGATTGCTAGCCTGTTTATTGCTTTCTTAGCCTATGCTTCATAAGTAATAAATGTCAAACTCTCGTTTCTCAGTTAAAGTTGGCTTCAGTTACTTGTAAAGGATAACTAATTTCTCTGCAAGAAAAACTACAAGCAGGCCCATTTTGATCCTTTTTTTTGCTCAGCAAGGAAGCTAAGCAAAACTTGCTTAGTTCATTCAAAGACCTTGCTCATCAGTGGCATATTGAATTGCAGTGTTGGAGATGGAGTTCCAGTGCATTGACCTTTTGCACCAACGCTCCTAATGACCACTAGGGGCATTGGGAGTAGAGGTAGTTAGTGAGGGTTCCTGTAGTGCAGGGGTTCTCAACCTTGGGTCCCCAGATGTTGATGGACTTCAACTCCCATAATCCTCAATCAAAGGCCATTGGGGCTGGGATTATGGGAGTTGAAGTCCAGTAACATCTGGGGACCCAAGGTTGAGAATCCCTGCTGTAGTGAGTCAGTCCTCTTCCTTTCCTACTAGAGAGAAGATGGAAACATCTCTCCCTCCCCCTACCCATCCATTATGTAGCTGATACATAGGATTAGGTGTTTCCTATCTCAAATGTACTTCACCAAAAAACCTATTTAGTTTAGATAGTACAACAATCTCCATGTGTGTTCTTGAAATAACTGCAACAACTAAACTCAGCACTAAATATCTATGGAGGAGGATGGGAGCCAAAGAAACACCACCACCATCTTCTCTGTCAAACTGCTGGCTATGAACAGGTTGGGGCAGCTGCACCAAAACCATCCAAATTCTATGCCTACGGAAGGCAGCAGAAATTAGCTCCATCTCCAGCACAGTGTTTACACTCAACCGCTCGCTCTACGTAATTCATTCTACTTCCAAAACAAACTTGAAATGGCAGAGAAGTAAGAAGCAGCAGTGAAGACATATTTCAAAATGTGTTATCAGGCCAGGCTGCCTGTTGTTTATGCAAAGCGTGCCCTTTGTGCAAAATGCCCATTCGCCAGAGCGTCCACTGCCAAAGTTCCCATTTATGAGGGCCAATTTACTTATGCAGAGCAAAGTGGTTCCGTGCCCTGTTCCTGAGATGTGTGTTTCCCAAGGTGCACAGTCTCTGGCTGGGGTGGGGTCCCTGCAGATGTTGTGCTGTGATTGCTGAAGAGAGAAGTCCAGTTCAGAATTATGTTGTACATGTGTCTGGATATCTGTACCCATGTATATGTTTTTGTGTGAATGGCTGCGCATGCATTTGTTTTAAGCATGAACCTGGGAACAGACCTCTTCAAATGCAGGGTACAGATAGAAAGTGTACTACTACCCATGTGTCAGATGTGTGTAGATAAGTGTATGTGGATCCAGATCTGTACATGGGAGGAGAGCTGGTTTTGTGGTAGCAAGCATGACTTGTCCCCTTAGCTAAGCAGGATCTACCCTCGTTACAAATGAATGGAAGACTAGAAGTGTGAGCACTATAAGATATTCCCCTCAGGGGATGGAGCTGCTCTCGGAAGAGCATCAGAAGGTTCCAAGTTCCCTCCCTGGCATCTCCCAAGATAGTGCTGAGAGAGATTCCTGCCTGCAACCTTGGAGAAGCTGCTGCCAGTCTGGGAAGACAATACTGAGCTAGATAGACCAATGGTCTGACTCAGTATATGGCAGCTTCCTATGTTCCTATGTTCCTGTGTTCCTATGTGTTTTGAACATAATATCTGAATAGGGTTTTAGTTGGAATTCTATGTAATACCCCCATGGCTGGGGAGGTAGTGCAGAAAGCAATAGGGGACATAGTGGTCTGTGGCTCAACAGTGTGTTCAGTGTGTGTGGTTTAACTTTTGGTGGCACAACATTACACCTTTGCCAGGGATGGGACCAGGCTCTGAACCTTACTGCTCCCCACCAAAGCTCTAACTCTGCCCAGCTTGGCCTTTGGGCCAGCGAAGTTGTACTGCATCATGGTGGCACCAGTACATTACACCACTTGTCACTAGACACCAGCAGGATCTGCCAGCACCATAAGGCATAGCTGGTATCCTCTTCAGCAGATGTAAGCTAAGGATAGGCTGGCACTGTACGTGTATTTCAGTTCTAGCCTTTTGGTGGAATGTGCATAGTGTAAACTATCAGCTGGAGTTGTTAAGAGATATGTGAATACAGAAAGTTAGTATGAACTATGTGTAATGTTTTAAGACTTTGGCTCTACGGCTATAAACACTGGCTATTCACTTTCAGAATGAGATAACAGAGTTACTATAACTTTTAAAATGTTCTGAAGATTAATATAGTGTTTATGAAAAAGTGTGTGAAATCTTGGCTTCTTACCCAGGCTTTTATATGATTGTTTCTATTGCTGCTGCTTTGTAGCTTTTAAGGTTATATTGTGCTTGTTTTTAAACCTTTTAATCAGATCTGTATTTTTATATTCTAGCTAATATTTTAATTGTGTAATTTTTGTAGTCCTGTTTTAACTTTTGTGTGAAAACGTGTGATTGTTTTAATGAAAGACGGTATAGATATTTAACAATTAAAAAGAAAAAGAAATACACCACAACTCTACAGTCATAGTTGCCAAGCATATACTACGATATAAAATGGAAAGGAACAAAAATGAGTGGACATGATCCAGGAACCTTCAGTCGTGCTTAACTGCTCTGTGTTGGTTTGTGGCCTGGCATCCTTTTTAAGGGCTTCAGCAAAGCTGTATTTACCATTTTAATAGTTTGCATTCAAAAGCAAGACAAGTGAAAATTAACTACCCAGGAAGCATATCACTTGTGAAATAAAAATGTGTCATAAATGTGCATGCAAGAAAGACCTATTTAAAGTTATGAATGTACTCTCCCATGTCCTGGCACAGCAAGGATAATATAACTGAGAATTGCCGACAAAGCCCAAGTAAAGATCTTTTACTCTCAACTCAGAAAATCTGGGTCTGCAGCCTGTAATATAACTTAACATCACAATATGTAAAGATATAACACAGAGCAATGTTTGTTTATTCAGTAATTTGCTATTAATTAGGTATCTCCAAGCAATCCTTCCCCACTTTTTGCTTCAGGCTAGGTTTAAGCCACTGGGCCTTTTCACCCTCTTTCTCTCCCAGAATCCTACCTCACCTGCTTCCAAACCCAAATCTCCCAAGGCTGGTTTAGATAGTACTTAATCTGTCAATCTGACCACTAGAATGAGGATATGTACACACCGTGAGCACACACGTCCTTCTCCCCTCCCCAGGCACCTTTCTCTAATCACATGGGAGGGCAGTTCATCTAAACTGGTCTGCTCCTCTACACACCCTACAAATGTTAGTGTTAACTCGTATTTGCAGTGTGTGGTGGGGTGGGTGGGATGAACCACATGATTAACCAATGATGCCCAGGCACACCAGAAAGGAAGGAAGGAAGTCTGCACTCATGGTACCATTTTATTGTGCATGGTTGGCAGACAAAAGATTGTCTGAACCAGCCCTCTGTTCTCTGGGATCACTGTCCCTGTTTTGTCCCCAAGTTTGCCTTTGGAGGGTGCCTTCTTAACTTGTTCTGAATGTGAGTTGCTAGAGCTGCCACATTTCAGGTTCCAGTTCTCCCCACCCCACATATCTAGGACTTAAATGTCTGAGTGGGTGCATCCTACCAGCATTCATGTTGGTAAAGGCACATGAATACTCGAGCCGCATAGGATACCATGTGTGCTGTCATGCAACACACTTTCAATGGTGAGGTGTATTTTGAACTGCTGGGCAACTATTCACTGGCCAATGGACTGGCCAATGATGTTTTGCTAGCATATCTCTGATCTGAATAACACTCACTTTTATGCCTTTTAAAGCAGTGTGGGTGGGAGCATGCATAGAACAGGAACACAGTTGTCAGCAATGTGTATTTGTAGAGGGCATGGGACTCATAAATTCAGGGGCGTAACTATAATAGGGCAAGGGGAGACAGTTGACTGGGGGCCCACTGCCTTGAGGGGGGGCAGAGGCAAGTCACATGACTGACTCCCCCAGCCGCGCACCCGCCCAGGCTTCCTTCAGTTGTATTCATCCTCCAAAAATGATATGAGTGTTAAGACCTGGAGCTACCAGAACAGCATGTCTTTCTCTAGTACCATTAAATGACTTGCATTGTCCACAATTTACAAAACCTTTTAAAAAATAACTTAGGATGATGTTCTATTGTGGCATACACACACACACAAACCTATGCTTTTTGTTACCACTATTCAGCCACATTTAAGATTTCTTTATTTCATGAGCTGAGCTTTGGGAGGGGGAGCATTTTAAAATCTTATCTCTGGGCCTACTCCAACTTTGCTATGCCCCTGCAAAAATTGATCCCAAGTATGGAACATAGGGGTCTTCTTTATTTATTGTTTGTTTTAAGTATGGAACATAGGGGGGTCTTCTTTATTTATTGTTTGTTTTTCTGTGTAAACCACTTTCAAAACTTTTATTAAAAAGCAGTATATAAATATTTGTTTAAATACTAGTAGAGTTGGGAGGTATGCAAATCCTGTGCCTTTCCCCCACCTAAACATCCTCTCTGAATTCCCTCCCTCTCTCCTATTTCTCTCTCCCACAGGTGCCAGTCTAGGACCAGTTCCATATATTGCAGCCTACCCTTCACTCCATCTCTGCACTGCGTTAATTCTGATCAGGACACCAAGTGGTTAAGAAGTTGCAAAGGCATATTCTGACTGCTGGCCTATTTTCACCTTGCGAATATAGAAGGTATCTTGAAAGGTTAATTTGTCATCAACTTTTGAACATGCAGCTCTATGTTCATAGAAGAAAAACAAATAGGGAGAAAATTAGAGTCTGAGCTTTTAAAGTGTCTAGTGTTGCACCTCAGTGAGATACAAAGCAATGCTTTTCTACCATTGTATTTATCTCTGTATTAATAGTTGAAAGCTATCATTTACTGAAGGCCAAGCATTCTAGCATGTTTAGCTGAAGACAAAGAGTAAAATAGCTGAAATGAAGGCTCCAGGCTGTGCACGGTGGGTGAAAAGGAATAGTCGTAATGTAAACAATATAAAGGTGGATTTACACACACTCTTCCCTAGAAGACAACCTCCAAAGGCGTAGACATATTAGTCTATTGCAGCAAAAATGGCCAGGGACAGGCTCATGTGTGGATTGGTAATTGGTTGAAGGATGGGAAACAGAGGATAGGAATCAATGGCTAGTTTTCACAATGGAGGGAAGTAGGAAGTGAGGCCCCCCAAGGATCTGTACTAGGACCAGTGCTCTTTAACTTGTTCATAAATGATCTAGAAGTTGGGGTAAGCAACGAAGTGGCCAAATTTGCAGATGACACTAAACGATTTAGGGTAGTGTGATTCAAAAGAAACTGTGAGAAGTGTTGGAAATTCTCTGTGGTGAGAGAATCCCTTTTCAATATAGCAGAGTGCACAGAGGCACAAACACAGTGGATTTAGTTATGCATGCATGTGTGCTAAGAGTAAAGTAACTTGGAGCCAATTGCTAGTTTCAAATCAATATAAAAGGTATTTATTAAGGAACTCCATTCTAGATAGGAAAGTGAGGATTTAGGATCTCTAATCTATCTATCTAAATGGATGCAGATGGATTCACCATCTTCTCTGCACATATGGTGCAGGGCAAGAGACTTGCCATGTTGCAAGGTCAACAGCCAGGTAGCAAGAGAGAGAAGGAGGAAGGAAGTTGAATCCCCTAAGATTAGCAATCTACATTTCAAAGGGATAGCATCAGAGCAGCGGGAAGTGATGACCAAATGTCTTTGACCTTCTAGCCCTCTGACTTACTAGTCTGTCCTCCACTGTCTGAGGCAAAGAGACAGCGCAAAGTCCTTTACTTCCAACAAGGAGCTCCAAAAGGATCTCTCCAAATTGGGTGAGTGGGCGACAAAATGGCAAATGCAGTTCAATGTTGGCAAGTGTAAAGTGATGCACGTTGGGACAAAAAACCCCAACTTCAAGTATACACTGATGGGATCTGAGCTGTTGGTGACTGCCCAGGAGATGGATCTTGGGGTTGTGGTAGGCAGCTCTTGGAAAGTGTTGACTCAGTGTGCAGCAGCTGTGAAACAGGCAAATTCCATGCTAGAGATCATTAGGAAGGGGATTGAAAATAAAATGCTAATATTATAAAGCCCTAATACAAATCTATGGTTCGGACATATTTGGAGTACTGCCTACAGTTCTGGTCACCATAACTTAAGAAGGACATTGTACAACTGGAAAAGGTGCAGAAGAGGGCAACCAAGATGTTCAGGGGCCTAGAGAACTTTCCTTATGAGACAAGGCTACAGCATCTGGGGCTTTTTAGTTTGGAAAAGAGGCAACTATGCGGAGACAATATAGAGGTGTATAAAGTTATGCATGAAGTAGAGAGAATGGACAGAGATAATTTTTCACCCTCTCTCACAACATTAGAACCAGAGGTCATCCCATGGACCTGAAGGCCAAGAAATTTATAACCAACAGAAGGAAGTACTTTTTCACACAGCGCATAATTAATATATGGAATTCTCTGCCATGGAATGTGATAATGGCTACTAGCTTGGGATGGCTTTAAAAGGGGATTAGACAAATTCATGGAGGACAGGTCTATCAATGGTGGCTATAGGCTACCTCCAGCCCCAGAGGCAAGATGCCTCTAAAAACCAAAGGCAGGGGAGCAAAAGTAAGAGAGGGAGCATGCCCTCAACAACAACAACAGTTTATATACCACTTTTCAACAAAAATTCCCAAAGCAGTTTAAAATAGATATTTTATTAATAAATTAATTAATAAGATGTCTCCCTGTCCCCAAAGGGGTCACAATAAAAAAAGAAGCATAAGATAGACACCAGCAACAGTCACTGGAGGTACTATGCTGGGCAGTGGATAGGGCCAGTTACTTTCCCCC
This sequence comes from Hemicordylus capensis, assembly GCF_027244095.1. Classification (NCBI taxonomy): domain Eukaryota; kingdom Metazoa; phylum Chordata; class Lepidosauria; order Squamata; family Cordylidae; genus Hemicordylus; species Hemicordylus capensis. Next base: position 314,844,430 of record NC_069657.1, read on the forward strand.
TGCTAAATATTTTTTATTATTATTTCTTGTTTACACAGTCAGGCAGGTGTTATTGAATGGTTTATTTTATCCAGAGATCGAGTCCTTTCCAAGGTCCTGGGATGGCTGAATATTGTTATCAATATTGTTCTTCTTGTTATTATAGATATCATCGCAGAATATAGGCTGTTCTGAGTAATGTTGCTTTTTTTAATTGGCTAATGGTGATTTCTGTGGCCCCTATGGTGTTGAGGTGCTCTTCAAGTTGTTTTGGAATGGCACCTAGGGCGCCAATTACCAATGGGATTATTTTGGTCTTCTTCTGCCACAGCCTTTCAATTTCAATTTGTAGATCTTTGTATTTTGTGATCTTTTCTATTTCTTTTTCTTCTATTCTGCTGTCCCCTGGTATTGCTATGTCGATTATTTTGACTTGTTTTTCTTTCTTCTCGACTACAGTTCTGTCTGGTGTATTGTGTGTCAGATGTTTGTCTGTTTGCAGTTGGAAGTCCCATAATATTTTTGCATCTTCATTTTCGACAACTTTTTCAATTGTATGGTCCCACCAATCTCTGGCTACAGGTAGCTTGTATTTTTTGCAGATGTTCCAGTGTATCATCCCTGCTACCTTGTCATGCCTTTGTTTGTAGTCAGTCTGTGCAATATTTTTACAACAGCTGATTAGGTGCTCCACTGTTTCATCTGCTTCTTTACAAAGGCGGCACTTGCTGTTTGTTGTTGATTTTTCTACTTTTGCTCTTATTACATTTGTTCTTAGTGCCTGTTCTTGTGCAGCCAGTATTAAACCCTCTGTTTCTTTCTTCAAGTTGCCATTCTTAAGCCATTGCCAGGTCTTGGTGATGTCTGATTTTCCACTTATATTGTGCAAATATTGACCATGCAGTGGCTTATTTTTCCATTTTTCTGCTCGGTTCTTGATTTGTTCTTTCTTGTAGGCCTGCTTTCTTTCATTGGTGTTGAATAGTTTCTCGTTGTTGACCATTTGAAGTGCATCTTCTTCACTGTCCTTGATATATTCTTCAAGGCCTCTTTTCTCCTCCTCTACTGTTTGATGGACTTGCAGCATTCCTCTTCCACCTGAGCTGCGAGGGAGGTGTAACCTATCTACATCACTGCGGGGGTGCATAGCATGATTGATGGTCATTATTTTCCTAGTCTTACGATCTAGTGTCTCTAGCTCTGCCTGGGTCCAGTCTATTATTCCTGCAGTGTATCTGATAACAGGTATAGTCCAGGTGTTTATGGCTTGTATGGTGTTCCCGCTATTGAGTTTGGACTTGAGGATTTTTCTAACTCTCCTGATGTATTCACTTCCAGTTTTTCTTTTAACTTCAGTGTGTGCAATGTTATCAGCCTGGAGAATGTCCAAGTATTTGTAATGTTCTTTCTCTTCCAGGTTCTTGATCTTGCTTCCATTGGGCAGTTCTATTCCTTCTGTTTTTGTTATTTTTCCTCTATTCATTATTAATGCAGCACACTTGTCTAGTCCAAACTCCATTGCTATATCGCTACTGAATATACGGACAGTGTTTATCAGTGATTCGATTTCTGACTGGGACTTTCCATACAACTTCAGATTGTCCATGTACAGCAGATGGTTGATTTTACTTGATGTTTTAGATGTTTGGTATCCGAGGCTTGTTTTGTTTAGTATTTGGGAAAGTGGAGTAATGGCTATTACAAACAACAGAGGGGATACTGAGTCCCCTTGGAAAATGCCTCATCTAATGCTAACCTGTCCAAGTGTCTCTCCATTGATTGTTAACTGTGTACTCCACATGCTCATTGCTTTTAAAATAAATATCTGAATGTTTTTGCTGACACCAGTTGTTTCTAAACATTTTAGTATCCATGTGTGAGGCAATGAGTCGAAGGCTTTCTTGTAGTCAATCCATGCAACACTTAGATTTGTTTTTCTTCTACAGTGGTCCCTCGACTTACGAACTACTCGACATAAGTATTTTTCGAGTTACAAACGGCAGTTTTAGATCCGGTTTTAGATGCGGTTTTTTCGACTTACAAATTTTTAGATGGGGTTTCCTCGACTTACGAATTTTACATGCGGTTTCCTTGACTTGCCTGCCTGTTTACTGCCTGTTTATTCTTGAAAAGAAATGTTCCTGTGCAGTTTGCAAGCCTTACTGGGGGTCTGGGTCTTTTTTCTAAGCTCCGGAACGCATTAATCCGTTCCCAATGCATTCCTATGGGAAACTGCTTTTCGACTTACGAACTTTTCGACTTACAAATGTGCATTCAGAACGGATTAATTTTGTAAGTAGAGGGACCACTGTATTGCAATTTTCTAAAATCATTTTGTCAATCAGCAGCTGGTGTTTTGTGCCTCTGGTGTTCGGGCAATTTCCTTTCTGTTCAACTGGAAGCTGTTTGTTAGTTAATAAGTGTTGCATTACTTCACCTGCTATTATTACAGTTAATAATTTGAACATGGTTGGCTGGCAGGTAGGGATGAGCCTGGACCGGTCCGGAGGCCATTCTGAAGGCCTCCGAACTGGTCCGGACATGAGGGTGGTCTGGCAGTCCGGCACTGGTGTGTGGGGCTCTTTAAGGGCGGGGGAGGGTGTACTCCCCCGTCGCATTTCCCCCGCCAGCGCGTTCATTTTGTAAAGCTTTTGGGGTGGCAGGATACCTCCCTGCCACCCCTTCTCCCAGTTGTTGGCAAAAGGCTTCAAAAAGCCTTTTGCGCATGCGCACATCATGCGTGCACGTCACGTCTCTGCAACGCATGAGCACGTGACACGGAGACCTGACATGCGCACATGACATGCGCATGTGCAAAAGGCTTTTTTATGCCTTTTGCCGACGACTGTGGGAAGGGGCATCAGGGAGGTGTCCTGCCACCCCCAAAGCTTTAAAAAATGAATGCGCCGGTGGGGAAAACACGGCGGGCGGGTAAGTACACCCACCCTCGCCCTTAAAGAGCCCCCCACACCAGTGCAGGACAGCAGCTCCGTGGTTCCGTGCACATCCCTACTGGCAGGTTATCGGTCTATAATTACTTGGAACTGCACCTTTTGCTGGGTCTGTCATTATGAGATGAGTTTTCCCAGTTGTTAGCCATTGTTCAATATCACCTCCTTGCAAAATGTGATTGAACTGTTTTGATAGTTGTTTATGAAGGCTTGTTAGGTGTCTAAGCCAAAAGCCATGCAGTTCATCGTTGCCTGGTGCAGTCCAATTTTTAATTTTCTTTGCTCTTTCACTTATTAATTCTGTTGTTATTATTAGAACTTGCATTTGTTGGTTACATTTTTTGACCTCTTTCACCCAGCCTGCTTTTTTATTATAATCTATTGGATTGTTCCACAATTTCCCCCAGAACTGCACTGTTTCTTCTTTATTTGGTGTTTCTATGTTTCTTGTAGTTTCTCCTTCTATGCTTTGGTAGAAACGTCTCCAATTCGACTGGAATTGGAGATTCTGCCTGTGTTGTGTAATTCTGGCTTTCTATCTGCTAATCTTCTTTGACACTGCTGTTATTTGCTGCTTTATTATTTCCAGGACTTCTCTGATTTTCCTTGAATCTAGGTGGTATTTTTGGATCAGATACTGTTTCGTGATTTCATTCTTCAGCTTCTTGTCTTTCATATCTTTCCATTTACTAGCATCTGATCTAAGCCTGGTGATTTTATTTTCTAATCTAATCTTCCATTAGGTGATGTACTACTTTCTTTTTTTACAGGTCCACTGAACTTATATCCAAGCTCTTGTGTCGTTATTGTTGCTGCACTGTACATTAGTTGGTTTGTTTCTTGCAAGTTATTGGTTGTTATTTCTGCAAGTGCAGCATTGACATCTTTTAATGCCTGAGCAAGTTGTTTTTTGGCAACTGTTTTTAGAGCTGGAAGTCGAACCCTGGTGATTGTTTGGTTCATGAGCTCAGTTATTTTCTACTTTAGTTCTTGTTGCTTTTCTGTTAAATGGCATTTGGGTTTTTGAGGTGAAGGCAAAGGGGAGGTTGCCTGGTTTTGATTTTGGAACAGTTCAGCAACTGTGGCATCCTCTATTTCCAACACCTCCTCCACCTGCGCCTGAGCAACTGCTTCAGTTGGTGGTAATTCTTCTTCCATGTCTTGAGCCTGTGTTGCTCTTTGCAGTTCTTCCAGCTCAACTCCTGTGAATACTTTATTTCTTATTATGTATCTTCTCTGGTCTGCTAGCCTTTGTTCTGTTATTTCTGTATCTGGATGCTTCTCTTTCCAAATTTGGTACATTCTTTTAAAATAACCTCTTCTAGTTGAACTAGACTTGTAATACCAGATCATGATTTCCTTGTTGGCATTTTTCATATATATTTTTTTCGGTTAAGTGATGTTTCTTCCAGTAACCTTGCAGTCTCCAGCCCTGGTTGCTCAACTGAAGATCCTGAGTCCTGTAGCCCACTTGCCACCAGATGTCCAGGGACTCCAGCACCTGGCACGGTCCTTGTTGACCCGGGTGATGACCGATCCGGTATAGATTTATTAAAGTTACGTCTCACCATATTGTTGATGGGAGAGGCATTTATTATTATTATTATTATTATTATTATTATTATTATTATTATTATTACATTTATATCCTGTTCTTCCTCCAAGGAGCCCAGAGCGGTGTATGACATACTTGAGTTTCTCCTCACAACAACCCTGTGAAGTAGGTTAGGCTGAGAGAGAAGTGACTGGCCCAGAGTCACCCAGCAAGTATCATGGCTGAATGGGGATTTGAACTCGGGCCTCCCTGGTCCTAGTCCAGCACTCTAACCACTACAACCACCATGTTTAAAAGGTGCCTCTTTGCCCAGTTAGCTGGGGTTCCTCTTGCCTGTGGATATCTCAGAGGTATCTGGTGGACCACTGTGTGAAAGAGGATGGTTGCTGAGATATTTATTTATTTGTTTATTTATTTAATATATTTGTATACCGCCCAAAACTTACGTCTCTGGGTGGTTTACAAGATAAATGCAACATTAAAGCATTAGTTAAAAACAAAAACAAGAAATTTAAAACACAATAATTTAATTTTTTTAAAACCAATATTCTAAAACAACATTAAAAATAATCAAAACAGTATCCGTTAAAAGCCTGGGTGAACAGATGCATCTTTAAAGACTTTTAAAAACTTGTCAGAGATGGGAAGGCTCTTATTTCACTAAGGAGCACATTCTAAAGCCCTGGGGGAGCAACGGAGAAGGCCCATCCCTGAGTAGCCACCAGACAAGCTGGTGGCAAATGCAGATGGACCTCTCCTGATGATCTCAATGGGCGGTGGGGTTCATGATGATGAAGATGTTCTCTTAAATACCCAGGGCCCAAGCTGTTTAGTGCTTTATAACCAACACCTTGTATTTTGCCCGGAAACATATTGGCAGCCAGTGTAACTCCTTCAATACAGGAGTAATATGGTCTCTCCTAGATGACCCAGAGAACAGCCTGGCTGCCGCATTCTGAAGCAACTGTAGTTTCCGGATTATGTACAAGGGCAGCCCCACATAGAGTGCATTACAGTAATCCAGTCTGGAGGTTACCAGCAGATGTACCACTGTTTTGAGGTCATCTATCTCACGAATCGGACGCAGCTGGAGTATCAGCCGAAGCTGAAAGACGGCACCTCTGCCCACTGCCTCAACCTGGGACACCAGGGAGAGACTTGGATCCAGAAGCACCCCCAGACTGAGTACTTGTTCCTTCTGGGGAAGTGTGACCCCATCCAGAACAGGCAGATCGAAATCGTCTCCCGAGTTCTGACCCCACACAACGAGTACCTCCGTCATATCTGGATTCAGTCTCAGTTTGAGATAGGCCTTAGTCCTGATCCAGCAGGGCTGTTCTTATGTTCTTAAAGGTAACAGATTATTGTGGCACAGGGGCCACATGACCCTTTATTGTTTGTCCTTCCTAGTAGCTGACTTTTTATGGTTTTAAGGTTAGGGTTTCACTGTGCATTTCTATATACAATTCTGTCTTTTCAATGATCTATCACATGTTTAATTTGCAGGCCATGTTCAAAACTCTTGATTGCTGAAGGCTTGCCAGCACAGAGATCTGAGTACATGCTGAGCCATTCATAAAACCAAGATGCACTCATTTCTGTCCCATGAGGCGACTGAGGGAAAACAACATCGCAACCTTTCTGGAATTCAGAGGACAGATTCACATATTGTTTCTGATGTGGCAGTCAATATGCAATGTTTCTATGTTACGAGTTCCACATCCTGAATATTTCTCTTCCTGTGTGATGACAGCTCATATTTATCATGAAATGCAGGTCTAAATACTAACAGGCTCCCTGATAGGGTAAATATAGTGTCGATCACCACATAAAGGAGTGAATGCATAAACACATTCACCACAGGAAGCTGATGAAGTGAAATAATCTCATGACCAGTTCTCCAGGCCAAAGCGTGAGACACAGCAGATGTTTCTTTGAACCATGTGATTGCCTGTGGCTGTTCAGAACCACCAACAGGCATGTAACCCAGCTGAGGTAACACCTCGTATGATTTGCATGATAATGGCAAATCAAAAAGGAGACTTCACAATTGCACTAACTGCAGGGGACATCCCCCATGTGGTAGACCCAGTACATGTCTCAACTAGGTAGCAAATCACACTGAACCTACTGACAGTTATATGTCCAAACGGTAAACTTCAAACAACACCCCTGCTGCATCAGCCTCCCTTTCCCCCTCTGAGGCTGCTTCAAATATAAATTCTCTGTCATCATGCTTTGCATCTCCAGCTGGTTCACATATTCTGATATCTAATGAAGATAGAAATTAAAACAGGTTGTAGGTACATAAATGGAACTATTCAGGAATGCATCTGAGGCATTTTGACGGCTTTCAAAGAGTTCCGAGGTTCCTAGGCACCACAGGGTAGTGGATAAGTTCAAGTTAAGGTAAAGAAGTGTTTATTCAGGAAACAGCTATGGCTAGGGCAATCTAATGGCCCTGCTATGTTGCTGGCCACCGTGCAATCCTTTCAGTGATGATATAATGTAGCTATTGTCTTGTGCACTCCCAGACAAAAAAGTTGACAGCAAAATGATGCCATTTTAAACCGCATCTAACATTGACAGATACTTCCACAGCATCCATGGCAACACCACCAACGCACTAATCATGGTGTTTCACAACAGCAGTGTCCACAGAGTAGCAAGGCATGGAAGAAACCAATCCATACATGTCAATGGCAGAACACTGCTGTGGTGCCACACTCACTCTCCCCACATCACAACCTGGCAGTCACAAAGACACCACAATGCCGTGCCCTCACTAATCCACACTAGCGTGATCCCAGAAACTGACACAGACTGACATGTGCAATGCTCCATGTGCATTTAGCACCATATGGGTTCTGCTGCATCTTCCTAATGCTAGCTGCAGAAGTGCAGCTTGCTCAGATACTGAAATTGCACAAGGACACTTGCACAATTGCGTAGCCATTGGAAATACTGGCAGCATGATCATGTAACTCCCTCATGCACTTTTGGCAGAACCAAAATCCAAGCGTGTACTTTTGCAACTTGCATTAGGAAGACATAGCAGCAACTACTATGAATATTTATATACCACTCTTCAACCAATGTTCTCAAAGCAGTTTGCATAGAAAAATAATACATAGATAAGATGGTCCCCTGTCCCCAAAGGGCTCACAATCTAAAAATAAACATAAGGCTGACACCAGAAACAGCCACTGGAGGGATGCTGTGCTGGGGATGGATCGGGCCAGCTTCTCTCCCCCTGCTAAATAAAGAGAATCACCACTTTTAAAGGTGTCTCTATGCTCAGTTAGCAGGGGAGCATTGCACAGGATGTCAGTCACTGACAGCTGTAAGTGTTTGGGCTTCCTGAAGACAGGATTTTGGATCAAATGGAAGCACAAATACTAAAAGCCTGCAAACAACTACCCTTCTTACAGGCAAACACACAGGGACACACAGCAGAGGAACGAGGGGCTTTCCTAGCCCAGCACCCAGACAGCTTTCTCAGGAGGCAGTATGTACAGAGATTCCATGGGCTCCACACAAGAAGGGTGGGAGAACAATGCCCGTGTTAGAGGAACAGGATTTTCCCCCAGGAGCAAAAAGGACAGTCAGCAATGGAAATCACAATAACAAGCTCTCAAGAAGCTGCTTCCAGACCTTCCTCCTTAGTTAGCTCAGTGGAAAAGAGCATAGGAAGCAGGAAATGGTATGCATGGTGTGGAAAACAGGCAATGAAGGCATGAGTCTTGATATGGGGAAATGTTGTGCTGATCACCAGAAGGCAAAACTTACCTGGAGGCTTGTAAGCAGTTGAGAGCCTGTACCTTATCCTTGATGGTACTCAAATGCCCAGAATCCTGAGGAGGTGGAGGTGGTGGTCCCTGAGCCCTGGGTCCCTGAGAACAGTGTGGTATGAGGCAGTTAACAAATCAAGTTGGTTTTAAAAAATCTACTATTACTACTACTACTACTACTACTACGGGCCCCCACTAGACCCCACTCCTAGTGAGTCCCATCTGAGATGAGTGACAAGTGAGTGAAGACAGAGGATTCAAATCTGGTAGCCCTCATAGAGATGCAGCTGAAACAGTCCACAGTTTCACTGAACAGCTTCCATGTAGATTGAGTTTTGAGAGCAACCGTGATGAATAAAATTGCCAGCTTCCTTGCACAAGGTCCTGTACCTTTGGAAGTTGATTGACATATGGCAGAAGAAGAGGTGCCATTCCTGACAGGGCTGGCTGCACCTCTTACATAACTTCCTGTCAAGCATCTGTCAAAGGGACTCATTCGCTTAAATCACAGAAGTGGCAACTCCTTAAGACAGGCACTAAGTGCTCCATGGGGGCAGGGGCGTAATATACTATGAAAATCTTGTATTGCAAACATTTTCTTGTAACACACGGTTTTATCCTATCCAGTTATTTTTTGCAGATCGTTTGTTTGTTTGCACATTTGTCCCAAGGGGGATCCTGTAAGGCATGTGGGGGAGGAGTCAGAAAAGAAAAGGGAAGGGAAGAAGGAGAAAATGGAGTTGATGCTGAATAAACCTTTAGTTAAATGCACATAAGAGTTCCTTGTGTGTCTGAGGGAAGCAGCTATAAGACATTTGGCAACGTGTCTATCTTCTCATACGGCACTGCCCCAGAAAGTGGCAGCACAAGAAAGGAGGAGCTATTAATGCTACCGATGTGGATACTCTGCCCACCAAGCCAATTTTGAACCAGCAAAGCGTGTGAGCCTGCAAAGCTTCTGAATGTTCCTGTAACCTCATTTCATTGCATTTACTGGGCCTACATTCCTGCACTGCTGCTTTCTACTATCGCTGCTGCTGATCGTTTCTCCAGCTTCCTGGCCTGTACAACCCCTGAAGGTACTTTTTCCTTATCAGTCCTGCACTTTGTTGTTCACTGGATGCCCACTGCAGCATGGCCACCATCACCGTTTTTCTTGTCCACCCCAGGAGAACCTGCGCTTCCCTGGAAGCAGTGGAGGGCCTATTTCTGCATTTACCTCCTCACCATACAGAGCTCTGATTTTACTCCAGCAAAGCAGAAGGCTATATTGATTCACTGCCTGGGCCCTGAAGGCCAAAGAATATATACTCATTTGCCCTTTCCTCCCAACTTGGGAGGGGATGCCAATCCTTATGAAGCTGCTCTTCAAGCCTTAGATGATCATTTCAACCCTGCTTTGAAAGTGATTGCTGGATGTTACAAGTTCTATTCGCAACTCCCTGGTGAATCTATTGATCACTGGTCAGTATATCACAGCATTGTGTGCCTGTCTGGCAGGGGCCCCCACTGGCCTTACCGGCTCTGATGGTCCCTCGGCAGCCAAGGCTAGGGAGGCCCCAGGCGGGGAGGGTATCCAGGCAGAGCAGCCTGATGAGTGGCCAACTGAGACCTCAGGACCAAGGAGCTGGGCTCGAGGGGCCGGGGGAAGGGCCGGGGTGAGTGGGGGAGGAGGTAGCAGCATACCAAGGCACAGCTGAGGGGGATAAGTGTGAGAACAGCCTGATATGGCAAGGTGGAGGTCCAACTGGGCAGGGATGTGGGATGCATCAGTTGTCAGGAGGGATTCAAGGCAGGCTTGGCCAGTGTTGAGGGGCAGTTGGAGGGCGAGTGGTGGAGGCCTCCAGAGAGAGACTGCCACAGTGACCCCAAGGAGCCTGAAGGAGGATGACGCGGGTGAACCAAACCCCCTCCCTTCAAAAACTCTAAGGCCCTCCCTGGGGGAGGTGAGAAGTAAAACAAGAGAATCGGCGTGGAGAGACCAGTGTCATGACAGTGCCTTAATTGTAACCTTTGAGTTTGCCAACTTTATTGATGAAATGATCAGGGATCAGATTGTTATGAAAACAAACTGCTCCAGATTGCATGAAAAACTGCTATTGGAGTGGAAACTTACCTTGGATAAAATTACAGAGATAGCTAGGAGGGTGGGAAATGCTTGACACTGTGCCAAATCACTCTCTTTGGTACCCCAAAACCCACCTCCTGAAATCCAGGCTGTTCAGTCTAAATCCTTCCAAACCCAATCTTCTCATATGGCACTGCCCCAGACAGTGGCAGCACAAGAAAGGAGGAGCTATTAATGTTACCAGTCTGGAGACTCTGCCCACCAAGCCAATTTTGCTCACTGTCCTGCATGGAAGACCACTTACAAGAGGTGCAAAAGAGGGGGAAACTTTAATAAGGTCTGCAAGTCTGCTGTCCACCCCATTACTGATTCACTGTATGATGATGAGGCAGATGAACCACTTCCTGACAGTGTTTTAAGTGTGACAGAGTCAGAGCCTGCTTCTCCACATTGTCAAATTAAACTTAATGGCCATGAAGTGTGGATTATGGCTGATTCTGGTTCTCTGTACACTATCATTTCCCATATACTTTACAAGAAACACCTTACATCAGATCTGCACCTGCAGCCTTTGGATATCCAACCATGGGGATATGGTGGTTCCCCTATTGCCATAAATGGATACTTCTCTTAGAATACAAAGGATGTGTTGTAGAAGGAAAAGTGTATGTGTCACACATAGGAGACTCAAGGTTGGGCAGGAAACATCAAAAAGATCTACGGATCATGTAGACCCAGATAGCATGGAACCTGTATTACAGATGATGGAACATCCATATGCTGATATGATTGCTGATTTCTCTGACATTTTTCTGATATTCCTGGCACTGCCATACATTTCAAACACAAAATTCAGATTAAGGGAAATGCAATACCTGTACAACACAAAGTGAGGAATGTACCCACAACACTGTGCCAACCACATAGAGATGAGCTCTTAAGACCACAGCATGTTGACATCACATAACCTGTTGATTCATCAGAATGGGCCTCTCCCATTGTTCTTGTGCAGAAATCAAACAGAACACTTCAAATGTACGTAGATTTAAGAGATGTGAACTCCAGTATGGTGGTGGATTGACATCCATTACCCAGTGTCAATGAAATGCTGCTTACTCTGAAAGAGGCTTCCAGGTTCACAACTTTGGACTTGTCTTCGGCCTATCATCAAATTCCTCTGCTCAAGAGTTCTTGCAAATACACAGCCCATTACCCCAGAGGGTCTTTTTCAACACAAAAGGCTGCCCTTTGGATGAGCCTCTGCAGCTTAGGTATTTCAACAAATGATGCATGCAATTTTTGGGACTACAGATGACATCACTTACTTTCAGAATAACATTTTAGTGTAAGACAAAACCACTGAGGAGCATGATGCTAAACTGACAGAAGCCTCAAGAAAATTCTAACATGGACTTACTATCTCTGCAGAGAAATGTCAATTTTGTACACACTCAGTGATGTACTTGGGTCACACAATATCTCAGAGTGGCATACATCCAAAAACAGACATGGTGGAAACTATTCGAGAGGCACCAGAGCCACACAACAAGGATACTTTGATAATTTTTAGGACTCTGTGAGTATTACTCTAAATTTGTTAGACAATTTGCTACAAAGGTTGCTCCATTGCATCTTCTTTTTTAAAAGAATGTAGCATTTAACTGGGATGCATCCTGCAAGGCTAGTTTTCAGATTATCACACTGGCCATTGCTGAAAGCCCTGCTCGCGCTTCTTTTGACACCAACAGGCACACTGTTGTAACCACTGATGCTTCTGAATATGGGTTAGATGCTGTCTTGACCCAGCAAAAAGGGCACAGGGAAGTCTTTGCTTCCAGAGTGCTTACTGCAACAGATAAGATGTATTATGTCATTGATCAAGAAGTTCTAGCATGTTTCTGGGCAGTGAGGCATTTCAGGACTTACTTGTGGGACAGAAATATAACTATGTTCAAACCATACACCCCTATCTGCTTTCTTTTCTACTCAGGGATCGAGTCGAGCAACCCCAAGAATAGCCAAATGGATCACCAGACTTATGGATTTTGATTTCCAGGTGGAATATCTTCCAGCTCTTCAGAATACAACTGCAGATTGCTTATCTTGACCTACTTCCAGGCCAAGAGGAGACCACAGAAGATGAGGATGAAGGAATAGTAATTGTGCAAATAGTATCATCCACTCATGAGGTGATCATGTCTTCTGAATGGAAAGCTGCTCTCAGTGCTGATCAAGTGCTTACTGAACTTAAACCTTGCATAACTATTGGATGGCATGCAAAAACAGGGTACCTGAACATCTTCAACCATACATGCGCATAGTGAATGAGTTGTCCTTTCTCAATGAGTTGGTGCTGAGGACTGATCGTTTGGTGGTGCCAACCTAATTACAAACAAAAGTGATCAAAATTTTCCATGAAGATCACTTGGGCATGAGCTTGACTAAAAGGCGAATCAGAGAAGGTTTTTGGTGGCCACGTACAGCTTGTGCTGTATCTGACAAATCGCAGAAGACCTTTCCCACTCCCTTGACTCCAGTAGAGTATCCCATGGTCCCTGGGGAAAGCATGTTCTTGATATAATGGGGCCTTTTTATAACCAACCTGAAAAATAAAGATTTATTCTAGTTATGGTGGGTTACTATTCCAGGTGTCCAGAAGTTTCATTTTCTGACAACCTTACTACAATAAAGGTGATCCAGGTCATGACTGCAGTTTTTGCAAGAGAAAGTCTTCCTAAAGAACTCATGACTGACAATGGGACACAGCTTACTTCATTTGAAACTGAGCAATACTTGCATGAACATGGGATAAAACACAAGACTCTTTCCTTGTACCATCCTTGAGGGAATGGCTTAGTGGAAAGAATGAACAGATTAGTGAAAGAAAGTTTAGATTTGGCTACTGTGCAACCACAAGCCTGGAAAAGGCAATATGTTAAACTCTAGTTGCTTATTGAACTACTCCTCATTCCACTACAGGAAAATTACCTTTTGAACTACTGAGAGGATGCAAAGCTAACACCAAACTTACCCAATGGCAACAACTAATGGGGCTTTCCATGCCATCTCACCCTGAGTATGTAGAGATTCATGATCGGGTAAGGGAGAAGCAACAAAAACAGAAATTTTATGTAGACCAGAAATGGGGTGTGAAACAGTGAACATTTAAGGTGGGGGACTTTATTCTAGTATGGTTGCCTTCTAAAGTGAGAAAGGGATGATATTCTGGACCAAAACCAATAATCAAAATCCAAGGAGATTCTGTCATATTGGATGCTGGAAAGAAATGGAACCGTTTTAGATTTTCCAGCATGCAAACTATGAGACAAGAGGGAAAGGAGTCTGATCTCAAGGGAGGAATTTGATATTGCCTATAGTTTTGACCTCATGGATGAAGCTGATGAAAGTGATGGACAATCCTCTGTACCAGAAGAAAAAACAGCTCCTGTGCCAGAGAACCCAAAACTTAGGAGAGGTTTGTGTGACAGGACACCACCTAAAAGACTTCAAGACTTTGTCACTAGATTTTAAATCAATTCAACTTTTTGGTTATAAAGGGGAGGGACGTGCTGAATCCTATCCCTGTTGTCTTGTGCAATTTGGACATTTGTCCCAAAGGAAATTTTGTAGAGAGTGTGGGGGAGAGGTCAGAAAGGAAAAGGGATGGAAAGGAGGAGAAAATTGAGTTGTTGCTGAATAAACCTTTAGTTAATCCACATAAGATTTCCTTGTGTATATGAGGGAAGCAGCTATAAAACACATATTTTTAATCATTGCTTTGATAGGTGGTCTTGTACTTCCTGAGTTCCTGGATTCCCACTGATCACTGCTACCAGTCTAATTAGTGTTGCAGGTTCCTGACAAGACTCTATCAAATCCCTTTGACCAACTCCAGTAGCCTTATATTCACCCAGCAAATCTACATACATTGAATATGTGGGTGGGGGAGCCAGACTGAGCTCACTTGACCACTGCATGTCCAGCCAAGCCTCAGTACAGAACCTACAAACACATCAGCTATATGTGCATAGGCACCCCGTCTGTACACTGCATTTGTGTGGGGACAGACACACCACAGCATTGGTGTCTTCCTAATCTGAAGCAATACCTTTCCCCAATTAGCATTCTAGGAGCACTTGAGTTTCGTTGTTTCTCCTAGGCACTGAGAGTCAGCTATTAAATAATCCTACACAGTAACACTGCTATGGAAGATAGACCCAATCCCTGTGCTGGCAAGAGTCCTGCAGAGTTAAAGAGGTTCAGTTGAGGCTTCCATGTTTGAATCCTGCCACTGAGTTGCACAAAATCACAACAGCACAAGATGTGATTCTTTGGGAGGAAATGTGGCACAGAGGCAACCTGCTTTCTCCCCTGTTTCTGCCAAGACTTCCAGTCCTGTTTCTGTTCAGCCTCGAGCTGTCTTTGCTCCACCTCCAACTTGCCTTCTGCTGAAGCCCTTCCAATTAGTAAGATTTGTGACGTTTGCTCTGCCTCCTACTTTAGAGCTTTTGCCCCCGGTTTCCTCCTAGCTTAAGAATACGTTAGAGCAATGTGTGTCAGCTAGAATTTTTCTTCTTCATTCATTTGTACCTGCCACCGGTAAGAAGAGAATTGTATTTTCATTCTCCATTTGTCTGGGGGGGGGGGGGCGGGGGGAGGGAAGAAGCTGAAATTGGATCCTCCTTGAACAAGTGAAAGTGATGAACATGTTCATATACTCAAGCTGGTTTGTCATTCATAAATCTTGAGCATGCCTCATTACATTCACCAGGCTGAAGTCTCCAAAATGTCTTTGACATTTAAAGGAAATCTCTCCTTAACAGAGATTAAAATGACTACATGGTGCTTTAAAATGCTGCCTTCTACTTCCTGGAGGGAAAGGAAAGGTGGTCACAGCTGCAGAAGAGCTTGCTGAGATCATTCTAAACATCTCTGTCCTTAGTGGATGTGTAGAGCTTTATGCTTCCAGTGAAAGTATTTCATCTTTGGTCCACCAGAGTCTGGAAAACCAGAGAAACATATTTCACTGAAATTTAACTAGGGCTGTTGGCACATTTGCATCAGTACTGCTATTCATTATTCTCACATGGATCATGTCTATGGCTTGAACATAGCTTAAAGGAGAGAGAAATTGAAATGTATTATTCGTTAGAGGTATCTAGGCTGCATATAATTCCTGGATACTAAAGATATTCTGAAATGCTTGCTTTATGTAAATTATAAGAAGATACAAATTCTAGCAGCATATTTATATATAATTCTCTGAGACACACCCGTGGCTAATCCCATGTGTGGCAACTCTCGCGAGAGTTCGGAAAGCTGTGGAATAGCCACAGGATGGGTCAGAGACAGGCAGGTGGGCAAGCAGCCACAACAAGGCATGTTCCGGCAGGTGGGCAGCCAGAAAGCGAGGGTGACCCAGATGCGCAAAAGAAGGAGATGGGGGTGGACGAGGAATAATAATCAGAAGAAGATGGCTGCGGGCAGGGGAGGATAGGCAAAAAAGCAGCGGCGGGGGGTGGGGGAGAAGGTGGAGGTGAACTAGGGGCACAGATGCTCTGCACTGGATCAGCTAGGTTTTTTAAAATTACTTTTGTATTTCTAACATGTTTACCCTGCCTTTCTTATTACAGATTCTTATTACAGATTCTTACACAATCTGTTTTGGTAGTGAAATCCAAAACAGATTGTGAGGAGCTCCAAAAGGATCTCTCCAAACTGGGTGAGTCAACAACAAAATGGCAAATGTGGTTGGCAAGTGTAAAGTGATGCACATTGGGACAAAAACCCCAAATTTCAAGTATACATTGATGGGATCTGAGCTGTTGGTGACTGACCAGGAGACGGATCTTGGGGTCATGGAGGACAGCTCGTTGACAAGTTTTTCTGCTCTCTCAGAGCAGCAAAACTCAGAGCCTGCACAATCCCACAAGTCAGGTGTTCTTCAGGCCACTGAAATCAATTTGCCTTGATCCAACTAGGCAGTCTGCACATGGAGGCAGACTTTGGTCAATGGATCTAAAGCAGGGAACCATGTGCACAAATGTGTGCCGTTCCTCTCTCTCATCCAAAAGCAGCGGCTATGAGTGGAGCACTTTCCAGAGGTTAAAATTTCCACCAATTGGCTGTTTCCCCTATCCTTTGGGTTGAGAAACAGTGATTTAGTACTCCTAATCCTGTGTTTGAATTATAGAGAAGGTACTTATCCCAGTTACAGTTTTTTTAAAAAACTCACCCTAGGTAAAACCAGACTAACCTCTCTCATTTGCAATGTCTCACATGGTCATGAAAGTATTTGATACTTGAAGAAAGAATGGGGCATGCTATAAGATCTGAGAAGTTAAGGTCAAAATAGTAGGGCTACTTATGAACAGTTTATTCTTGACATTGGCATGGAACAAGACATAAATGTTCAGTCTTGTGAATACTGTGTTTTCTATTGTTTTGTGGAAATGAACAAAGGTGAGTTAAAACAAGGAGCCTCTGAATCCAATGAATTAGACTGATGAATCTGGCTTTATCTTTTAGGAAATCGTTATGTTAAAATTATAATCTGGCTCTCAGAAATGGGATTTGTGTTTAATGCTAGTGCCAGGAGCTCAGCTTTCCCAGACAACAGGCTTTACCATGGGATTAAGAGGGGTGAAGTACTGCGAGTTACGGATATTTCGAATTTGCCTAAAAAACGGATGCAAAAAGTGTTTTGTTTTGTTTTTTACCCTGAACATAAATTGGGCTAAGTTCCAATGAGCAATGAAAACCCTGAATCACGTATGGAATGCTCCCTCATAGCTGACAGGGATAGCTCCTCGATAGCTCCCCTGATAGCTCGCAGACTTAAAGCTGGATGACATGTGAATTCCCTTCCATGGTCAAGCAAAGTAAAATCTTCATCTGGGAACACTCCAGCAGAACTTCAGTTAAGACTGGGAAACCAAATAGCACATTGTTATAGTAAATGGCTGACATACAGAGCAAGGATGCACAGGTGCAATGAGAAAGCAGCCTAATAGAACTTCCCAATGAAGCCCCCACCCCCCACCCCCGCCTTGGTCCAATTCAAATTTGAATCCAACTCGAACTGGTTCTGAAAGGTTCTGCAGAGGGTATCATGGGGATTTGAACTGGCCCATTATTCCCTATGCATAGCACCTAGGGGCACAAAGGTGGGGTGGGTGGTAGGCATCCATGGGTGCCTACCACCCACCAAAGCCCAAAGCAATTGGACACTCCTGCGATTATTGATGAATTTCTGAAGATTTTTTTAAATTTATTTTTTTTGCATTTTCCCATAGTGAATAATGGGGATTTGAGGATGCCCCATCTGCCCCCACTGGCAGCCTTTTGCCCAATTCCTTTCATATAATTCTGATAGCTTCCTTGCCCACCTTGGGAACTACCACCCACCACACTCTGCTCCAGGACACCCCTTCCCCCCCCCCCCCCGACATGAAGCTATACATTTGCTGCAATCCTCATTATTCCCTATGAGGAATTCAAAAATACTTTAAAAATCCACCAATAATCGGAGGAGTGTCCGATTGCCTTGGGGTTTTGTGGGTGGTAGGCACCCCTGGGTGCCTACCACCCACCCCACTTTTGTGCCCCTAGGTTCTCCACAATAGGGGATAATGGGCTGGTTTGTGTCCCATTATACCCTATGAGAAAAATAATTAAAATATTTCAAATAATCATAAAAAACCATAGGGGTGTCTGAATGCTTTGGGGTTTGGGTGGTTGTTGTAACCCCTGGGTGATACACAATAGAGAATAATGGGCTGGTTTGAGTCCCATTATACCCTATGAGAAAAATATATAAATAAATTTCAAGAATTCATTAAAAAATCGTACGAGTGTCCAATTGCTTTGGGGTTTGGGTGGCAAGTACCCATGGGTGCCAACTACCACCCCACCCACCTTTTGAGGTTCTAACCAGTTCAAAACTGGTTTGAACCAGTTTGAAACCGGTTCAGATTCAAACCGAACTAGAGAGTGGTTCGAGCAAAACCAAAACCAAACCACCCCCTCCTGGTTTGAACCTGGTTCGAATTCGAACCGAACCAGGCAAACCGGTTTTATGCATATCCCTAGAGGACAGGACATTGAAACAGTGGCAGAGTCAGCTAAACTCGTTTAACTAGAACTATTTAAAAAACCCCTAAAGTTAAGTTCAAAGTTATGCAAGATTTGAAAGAGAGAGGTGGTTTAACTGTTCCTAATTTGAAGCTTTATTATCATGCTAGTTGTCTGACTTGGATTTCTGATTGGATTATATCCCCTTACAGCTGCTTTGTGGATATGGAGAATTCGGGCCTTTCCATAGGTCTACATTACTTTTTATGGATAGCCGGAAAAAGAAAAGATCTGGAGATACAACACACAATTAGAAAAAGTCTTTAATATGTTTGGGATAAATATAAAAAAAAGAATAAGCCCAGAGCTATCTCCTTTAGCATCGATCTTGAATGTTTATTTTTCCTGAGGAAGAAATGTCCGCTAAATATACATTTTGGAGAGAAAATTCATATACCTTACAGAGTTTAACTCAGGATAAGTCCAAAGTGAAATCTCTTCAAATGTTATCCAAACAGTCAGCCTAACTGTTGGAAATTCTCTGTGGTGAGAGAATTCCTTTCTCATTATAGCAGAGTGCACAGAGGCGCAACACAGCGGATTAGTTAAGTTAGGCATGCGTGTGTGCTGAGAGTAAAGTAACTTGGAGCCAATTCATAGTTTCAAATCAATATAAAAGGCATTTATTAAGGAACTCCATTCTAGATAGGAAAATGAGGATTTAGGATCTCTAATCTAACTATC
The DNA here is from genome assembly GCF_027244095.1 of Hemicordylus capensis. Taxonomy (NCBI): domain Eukaryota; kingdom Metazoa; phylum Chordata; class Lepidosauria; order Squamata; family Cordylidae; genus Hemicordylus; species Hemicordylus capensis. The sequence continues at coordinate 314,863,591 of NC_069657.1, forward strand.
TAGCTGGATGCAGATGGATTCTGCATCCTCTCTGCACATATGGTGCAGGGAGAGAAGCTTGCCATGTTGCAAGGTAGGCAGGCAGGTAGGAAGAGAGAGAGAGGAAGGAGGAAGTTTGAATCCCTTAAGAGTAGCAATCTACATTTCAAAGGGATAGCATCAGAGCTGTGGAGAAGTGATGACAAATGTCTTGACCCTCTAGCCCTCTGACTTACTAATCTCTCCTCCACTGTCTGAGGCAAAGAGACAGCACAAAGTCCTTTAACTTCCAACACTAACAACCGCCATGGCTTCAATATATTCAGACTAGTTCGATAGTGCAGAAAGAGTCACAAATACAAGGAGGGAAACTTAGAGAATTAACTGACTTTGAAGACTTAATTAGCCGGAGAAAGGACAATATGCTAGGTTTGATATACCAGTTGTTATTGAAATATGAGACAGAATCTGAACAGATTATATGATAAAATGGATGCGGAACATTAATAGAATGATAGATATTTTGGATGGGAAACATCAATGGAAAAAGAATATTAAATTTATCTTATGTAATAATTTAATGGAAAACTGGTACAAGATGTTTTTCAAGTGGTATATAACTCCTTTGGTCATTAATAAAATAGTTTTCCGAAGGAATGTTGGGAATGTGATCAACAAGTGGGGACATTTTACCATATGTGGTGGACTTGTAACAAAGCCCAATCATTTTGGAGGCAAATTCACTCTAAAATGGAGTAAATCTTAGAACTCCCTTTTCCTCCAGAACTTTTTCTTTTAAATATGTCAAATTCTTGTATTCCTTCTAAGTTCAATGAGCTATCTTTATATGTGATCACTGCTGCTAGGATTTTATATGTTTCTAATTGGCACTCCTCCGAGATCCCATCCTTAAAGAACTAGTTTTCAAAATTATGGGACTATGCCTCTATATCTAAAGTTACTGCTTATATGAAAAATGTTTCTACAGATTCATTCATGCTTGTTTGGGAACCTTTTATAAACTTTAATATTTGACAAGGTCAGCATTTGTTCCCGAACTCTGGGTTTGATTTGTAGTGCTTTTGTAACCATGTTTGGGTTTTCTTTTTCTTGTTCTCTGACTTGCTTTGAAGGCCTCACTTTACTGTATGTTTCAAGAGTTGTAATAATGTTTTCTGGTCATTTTAATTAATACCAATTCAGACAGACAGACAGACAGACAGACAGATAGATAGATAGATAGATAGATAGATAGATAGATAGATAGATAGATAGAATAAAATAAATGAGAATGCTTTCCATCAATTTGCCTGGAACAAAGGAAGGAAAAAGGGAAGGAAGAAGGGAGCAGCTTTGGTGGGGCACTGACTGTGCTGTTTTTGCCTCTGCCCCACCTTTCCTCCAGGTGTGTTGGATCTCCTCTGGGCTGCTGCTGCTGGGGCTCTGCTGCTGTATAGGGCAGGCTGACCCAAGGGCACGAGCCTCTTGGCAAGAGCACAAGGGCTCTCATCCTTGTGGCTCTCAGCCATGGGGCCCAAAAAACCTTCCTAATTCTGTCATCAAGAAGCCAGCATGAGAGCTTGAAGAGAGCATGAGTTCTGGGCCTCGTTTTTACTAAACAGAGGAGCTGTGTTTGGTTAGTCTGAGGGGATGTGTCTGGGAGAGCAGAAAAGCAGGGGTGGAGTGGGGGCAGCAATATCATGGATAGCGGGCAGAGGGAGGTATGGTGGTGGGAGCTGGGCAGGCCGTTACAGGGGAAAGCGGTCCAGGCAATTGAGGCCTGTTCCTTTTTCCAGCTCTTCTCCCAACCCTCTGACCCCAGGGAGCTCTGAGAACACTCCCTCGAGGATTAGGGTGCTGCTTCTGAATGCCAGGTCAGTCAATGCTAAAACATCTCTCATCCATGATTTGATTGTGGATGAGCGTGCTGACCTGGTATGTGTGATGGAGACCTGGTTGGATGAGCTGGGTGGGGTTGGTCTCTCTTAGCTCTGTCCTCCAGGTTTCCAGATCGTGCAACAGCCCCGCCTTGAGGGTCAGGGAGGGGGTGTTGCAGTCATCTATCGAGAGATCCTCCCCATTTCCAGATGCCCGGTCAGGCAATCTCAGAATTTCGAGTGTTTGTCCTTGAGGGTGGGCCTCCGAGATAGGCTGGGGATTCTGTTGGTGTACCGACCACCCTGCTGCACTTCAGTCTCCCTACCTGAGCTGGCGGGGGTGGTCTCGGAGGTGGCCTTGGGTTCCCCCAGGCATATTGTTTTGGGGGATTTCAATGTCCATGCTGAGGCCCCCCTAGTGGGTGCGGCTCAGGATTTCATGGCCTCCATGGCAACCATGAGCTTGTCTCAGTTGGTATCGGGCCCTACCCACATGGCAGGACATACTCTGGATCTGGTTTTTGCCGACCAGGAAATAAATGATCTGGAGGTGGGGAAATTTGAGACAACTCCCTTGTAATGGACAGATCATCATCTGGTGGGGTTTAGTTTGACTGTTCCATCTGCCCTCTGCCGATTAGGATGGTCCGCCCCCTGAGGCTTATGGATCCGCTTGGATTCCAGACGGCCCTAGGGAAGTTTCCAGTGTCCAGAGCTGGTGACCCTGTTGAGGCCCTGGTCGATCTCTGGAATGGAGAGACAGCTCGGGCTGTTGACATGGTTGCTCCTAAATGCCCTCTCCGGCTTGGTGGAGCCCGAATTGCTCCTTGGTTTTCCTCAGAGCTTAGGGCGATGAAACAACTCAGATGACGGCTGGAAGACGCTGGAGGAAGAGTCGTGACAAATCCGACTGAACACGGGCTAGAGCCCAGGGGCGTAGCAAGGTTGGAGTGGGCCCAGAGACAAGATTTTAAAATGCCCCCCCCCAAAGTCCAGGGCCTCCGCACACCCCAGGACCCCAAGGATTTAAGTCTGATATTCCAAAATAAGTATGCTGCCTGCAAATACATTTCACTGAATACACACACACACACACACACACACACACACACGTCACAATATATAGTGATATACATTGAGTACTATACATTTGTATTACTTTTAATGCCTAGAACACACTAGAAAGATGAATTATTAAAATGGGCCCCTCGCTGCAGATTAGCAAAGGAGACTTTCAACCATGCAGGGTGAACCTATGTTTGTTTTCTCAGAATTCTGAACAAATACAGTCAAGTTTGATTGCAGGAGGTTTTTCACAGGAAGCTTTTAAAGCCCTTTAAGACACATCTCCTCTGGAATAGAGGTGCTGCATTCACATGTTGGCCAGATTTACCCTGAAGTCCCTGCAAGTTATTGGGGAGCAGTTCACACACAAGAAAAATAAAATAAAAGCACCACACATGCTTCACAGTTCTCACTCAGACCTTCTGTGTTGCAAAACAACTTGAACATAAGTGCATTTATAAATGAATGAATGAATAAATAAAATTAATAAAATACTGTTCCAGAAGTTTTTGCAATTTTCTGCCATGAAACAAGCCACTTATAGGACTTTTTAGATAGTTTTTTTAAAGTCAGCAAATTTTCCAAGCTGTTTCAAAATAAATATTCAGAGACTTCTTGGTCCCTCCCCCCACCCCCCATATCCAAGCCCTATGGCAAGCATATCCCTATATATGGGGGGGGGTTGGCGGGAAAGGTAACCACAAAAAGGAGTTCACACTCTACCTGGCAAATGCTGGTCTGGGTTAAGCAGGGCAGCAAGGGGTCTTCTGCTGCAGAGAACACTCTGGCTGCCTCCTCCTTCCTGGCTTGCTTGGGCCCTACTCGAGTTCAGGCTTCACTGCGGCCTACACGAAGACCTCCGTGGAAGCCCCGCCCACCCGCCGATCAGCTGAGAGGCGGGAGAAAAGGAGGTCTTTGCAGCTTGCCTGCTGCTTGGATTGCGGCCAGCAGAACAAGCAGGAGAGACCGCGAAGAGGGCAAGTGGCTGAGAGGCTATGGGGCTGGGCAGGGGGCAATGGGGAGTCACGTGAGGTGCCCCTGGGGTGCCCCTCCAGGCAGTGGGGCCCCCAGACAACTGTCTCCCCTTGCCCTATCATTGTTACGCGCCTGCTAGAGCCCATTTTAGGGACTACTCTGTGGTGGTAGGGGTGGCGAAGAAATGTTTTTTCTCCTCCTCCATTGCATCTGCTCAGTGCAGACAAACAGCTGTTTCGTGTGGCAAAAACATTGCTCCACACATCCCCCCAAGTAATGGGGGAGGAATCATCTACAGCTCATTGCAATCAGTTTGCTTGCCACTTTTCAGATAAAGTCGCTCGCATCCGTGCTGACCTGGACTCCAGAGTTTTAGCAGTTCCGGCAGACATGCCTCTGGTACCATCTAGTCCCGTTGTGTTAGATTATTTTCAGTTGGTGCGGCCTGAGGATGTGGACAAGATCCTGGGCAGTGTGCAGGTGACATCATGTGCTCTTGACCCTTGCCCTTCATAGCTAATAAAAGCTGCCAGGGAGGGTACAGGTAGATGGTTGGAGGTGACTATTAATGCTTCATTAAGGGAGGGCAGGATGCCACCGTACCTCAAGGAGACAGTGGTAAGACCATTATTTAAAAAGCCCTCCCTTGAACCCTCCAACCTGGACAACTACAGACTGGTCTCTAACCCACCCTTTTTGGGCAAGGTGATAGAGCGTGTGGTGGTGTCCCAGCTGCAGAGGGTCTTGGATGATACGGATTATCTGGACCTTTTCAATCTAGTTTCTGCCCTGGGTATGGGACTGAGACTGCCTTGATCGCTCTAGTGGATGACCTATGCCGGGAACTAGACAGGGGGAGTGCATCCCTGTTGGTTCTGCTGGACCTCTTGGCGGCGTTCAATGCCATCGACCATGGTATCCTTCTGGGCCACCTCTCAAGTATGGGAATCGGGGGTACTGTGTTGCAGTGGTTCTGGTCCTTTCTTGAGGGGAGGGTCCAGAAGGTGGTGTTGGAGGACTACTGCTCAGCTCCGTGGCCATTGGTCTGTGGGGTCCCGCAGGGTTCGGTCTTGTCCCCCATGCTGTTTAACATCTACATGAAACCGCTGGGAGAGATCATCCGGGGACTTGGACTGAGTTGTCAGCAATATGCGGATGACACTCAGCTCTATCTCTCCTTGTCATCTGATCCCAGGGAGGCGGTGGATGTCCTGAATCAGGGGCTGGAGGCCATGATGGGTTGGATGTGGGCTAATAAACTGAAATTGAATCCGGACAAGTCGGAGGTACTGTTGGTCAGTAGGAGAGCCAATCAGGATGAGGAAATTTTACCGGTTCTGGATGGGGTTGCACTCCCCTTGAAGGAGCAAATACGCAGCTTGGGGTTACTACTGGACCCAGCTCTGCTTTTCGAAGCTCAGGTGGAGGCGGTGGCCAGGGGTGCCTTTGCATGACTTTGGCTAGTGCACCAGCTGCGTTCCTTTCTCAAGAAGGCAGATCTGGCCACGGTTACCCATGCCTTAGTCACGTCATGGCTGGATTACTGTAACATGCTCTACGTGGGGCTGCCCTTGAAGAATATCTGGAAACTGCACCTAGTACAAAATGTGGCAGCTAGGGTTTTATCAGGAGCTGCCCGATGGGAGTACATCACACCCATTCTGAAAGAGTTGCACTGGCTGCCAGTTCATTTCCAGGTCCAATTCAAGGTGCTGGGTTTGACCTTTAAAGCTCTTAACAGTTTGGGCCCAGGGTATCTGAGGGACTGCCTGCTCCCAAGGGTTGCTGCCTGCTTGACAAGGTCATCTGAGGGGGCTCTGCTCCGGGTGCTGACAATGAGGGAGGCTCGGCTGTCGTGCACTCGGGACAGGGCCTTCTCTGTTGCTGCCCCCAGACTTTGGAATGCTCTCCCAGTGGCCATTCGCTCCTCAGACTCCATCACAGTTTTTAGAAAGCTTGTTAAATCTTGGCTTTTATCCAGGCTTTTACATGATTGTTTTTATTGCTGCTTCTATGTGTTTTTACTCATGTATAGTTTTTTATGCTTGTATTTTATAGATTTTAAATTTGGCTTGTTTTTATATTTTTAGCTTAATATTTTTATTGTCATTTTATTGTATGTGTTTTAACTTTTGTTGAAGATTGTTCTTGAGATTGTTTTTAATGAAAGGCAGTATATAAATCCAACAATAAATAAAAATAAATAAAATAAACAGATGTTAATCTAACCAGCCTGTAATTTCCTGGATCCTCCCTGGATCTCTTTGTGAGAATTGATATTATGTTGGTTACTTTCCATTTCTCTGGGACAGAGTCTGATTGTAGGGATAAATTGTATATTTTTGCAAGGGGGCCGGCAATTTAACATTTGAGTTATTTAAAGACTCTCAAGTGGATGCCAATTGGCCCTGGCGATTTGTTAATTTTTATTTTTTCCAAACAGTTTAGAACATCATTTCTCGTCACCTCAAATTGGCCCAGCTCTTCAGCCTCCAAGTCTTAGAAGTTTGGTTCAGGCTCAGGTATACGCTTAATATTCTCTGCCATGAAGACAGATGCAAAGTACTTGTTTAGCTTCTCTGCAGTCTCCATATTCTCCTTAATAATCCCTTTCCCTTTCACTTCCTCATAATCTAACAGTCCAACTACCTTCCTAGCAGATTTCCTGCTTCCGGTGAATTTAAGAAGTTTTTGTTATTCCCCTTGATAAAGGTAAAGTGTGCTGTCAAGTCGATGTCAACTCCTGGCGAACACAGAGCCCTGTGGTTTTTCTTTTGTAGAATACAGGAGGGGTTTACCATTACCAACTCCTGTGCAGTATGAGATGATGCCTTTCAGCATCTTCCTATATCATCTGCTGCTCAATATAGGTGTTTCCCATAGTCTGGGAAACATACCAGCGGGGATTTGAACTGGCAACCTCTGGCTTGTCATTCAAGTCAAGCTAAATGCTCCTCACACTCTTTTTTCACCTCCTTTATTTTCTCCTTGAATTTCTTTTGCCAGACTTTGTGTTCCTCTCTGTTCTCCTCATCTGAGCAGACCTTCCAATTTTGGAAGGAAGTCTTATTCCCAGGGGCAGAGATATCATTGGGCGAACGGGTTCAAAGAACCCGGGCCACATCCAATCAAGGGCCATGCTTCGCAGCCCCAACACACGCCCCACATCTGGAATCAGATGCAGAGGTGCGGGTGCTAGTTTAGCTCCCGCGTGGGGGCCGCACAGCCCCTTCAGGAGCTAAACTAAGGCTGGTGCTGCATTCGCAGCACCAGCCAGGAACGGCTCTTCCCTGCTAAGGCAGGGAAGAGCTGCTTCTGGTTGTGCTGCGAACACAGTGCCAGCCTAAGTAGCTCCTGAAGAAGCCGTTCGGCCCCTTCAGGAGTTAAAAGGCTGCCGCTGCATTTGCAGCACAGCCTTAGTTTAACTCCCGAAGGTGCCGTGCGGCCCCTTCAGGAGTTAAACTCCAACTCCCGAACAGAGCCTCAAGGCTCCATTTGGGAGCCAGACCCCGCCCCCCATGTCTGATGTCAGATGCAGGGGGTGTGGCTACCCCCACATCTGATGTCAGATGCAGGTGGCAGGGTTAGCGGGGCGGCTGCCGTGGCCGCACACAGGCCACCGGCATTCCCGCTCCGCCACTGGTTATTCCCCTTTATAACTTATTTGACTTTACTTGTTAACTATGCTGGCATCCTCCTGGATTTGTCGGTGCCTTTCCTCCTTTTTGGTATACATTCTAACTGGGCTTCTATTACTGTGGATTTAAGTAGACTCCATGCTCTCTGGAGCAAAGTGACTCTCCTGATTTTCCCTTTCAATTTCCTTTTCACCAAACTCCTCATTTTAGAGAGGTTTCCTCTTCTGAAATTCAAACTGTCTGTGTTAGACTGCCTTGGCAATTCTCTGCTCACATGTATGCTGAATTTGATCACACTATGGTCACTGTTCCCTAAAAGTTCCACAACAGTGACATCTAGCACGAGGTCCTGGGCACCACTCAGGATTAAGTCCAAGGTTGGCTTCTCTCTGGTTGGTTCCATGACCAACTGTTCTAGGGCACAGTCATTCAGTGTATCTAGAAATTTGTCCTCTTTGACATTACCTGTATGTGAATTTACCCAGTCTAAGTGTGAATCGTTGAAGTCACCCGTTATTGTAGACCTGTCTCTCTTTGTTGCTTCCTTGATTTCCTTCTGCAACTCCCAATCACTGTCAGTGTATTGATCAGGAGAGCAATAGCATGCCCCTAGTATGTCCCTAGTAGCACCGTTTCTTTCAGGCTTTGCATTGTCACCACAGGGTTTTTGTGGAGGACTCGGGTCCTCCTAAGTTTTCTACCTTGTTAGATTCTATCCCTGCATTAACATACAGTGCTGCTCCACCTCCAAGGCGCCCCTCCCAATCCTTTTGATAGAGTTTATTTCCAGAGATAACAGTGTCCCACTGGTTCTCACTGTTCCACTGTGTTTCCGTTGTGCCCTCTATATTTATTCTTTCTTTGACAACCAAGCATTCCAGTTTGCACATCTTGACTCAGAGGCTTCTGGCATTGGCATATAAGTACCTATATGCTGGATCTCTTACGTGGTGTGTGTTATCATTCTTATGGCTATTTGATTTCTTTGGCCAGCTAGCACATCCTTTTGTCTGGTTCTACTCTGTCCCCTTCTGGTTTAACTGAAGCATTTACACCCTCACACATTAAGGGATGGCATTTGCTGAACCAGATACTGCCCAACTCCTGTCGTCTACTCACCAGGCGTCACTTTAAAAGCTGCTCTGCGATCTTTTTGACTTAAAGCACCAGCAGTCTGGTTCCATCCTGGTTCACGTGGAGCCTATCCCTTTTGTACAGCCTCATCTTATCCCAATATGTATCCCAGTGCCTAACAAATCTAAACCCCTCCTGCCCACACCACCATCTCATCCACGCATTGAGGCCCCTCAACTCTGGCTGTTTTGCTGACCTCGCATGTGGAACAGGTAGAATTTCTGAGAATGCTACCTTGGGGTTCCTGGACTTAAATCTGATATCTAGCAGCCTAAATCTGGCTTCCAGGACCTCCTGACTACATTTCCCAACATGTTTGATGCCGACGTGCACCACTACAGCCTGCTCCTCCCTGGCACTGCCTAACAGTCTATCTAGACACCGTGTGACATCTGCAACCTGTAATGGATGTAGTGGATTACTAACAGTTGAATGGGTACAGGAGAGAAATTGAATTGAATGGGTACATAATTGAATGGGTACAGGAGATAAATTTACTGGAAGGCTCAAATAATACCCCCAACACATTTTGAGTCTGATGGGACTTCCTTCTCAGTCAGTCTGCTTAGGATCAGGAGGCATGATGGCTTAAGTATGTGCTTAAATGTACAGTGTGCCTAAAGTATGGATGTAACAAATGTGTTTGCAAACTCATATGTCACAAAGGCACCCTCATCAGGGAGCTGAGATTGACCGCTTCTCTCTGCTGAATGTGCAGGTGGTAACAAATTCAGATTTTTCTGTGTAATGTGAGAATTATCCTGAGAGCAGAATTAGATGCAATGCTGGATATGAGGCTGCTGGTGAAAAGAGTAGCCTTAGGCTGAGTTGTCTTACCTCTCCCTGTAGCAGCCAGAGTTACCAAAGTGGTGAATCTATGCACTGCATTTCCCTACATCCTCTCCACATCACAGGCTGACCCTGGTGGGGATGCATTAATGTTAGAGGGCTACCATTATCTGCTGTAAACCTGTGTCAGACGTCATGTGAATTTCAACACAAGGTTGCCATTTTCTGCAGTGGATTTGTGTCAAGCATCATGTCAAATTCTACTTTAAGTTTGCAGTACTAATCACTCGTATATGAGGATAGGCCTCGTTGATCTCAGTAGGACTTAATTCCAAATAAATATGATTAGGCTGGAACGGCAAGTTCTTCCAGTTTCAGATTTTTAACAGGAGTAAAACTCGTATCAACACTCTTCTGAAAAGGAACACCCCTCACACATTGTGAAGTGTAACTGATGAGTCAGTTCTAAAGGGAATCCTGTTCTCATCTGATATTGAGGTTATGGCAATGTAATAATAACATTCAGCACTACAAAAAGATGGGGGGACCCCAAGACTTTCTGTCTGTAAACTTCAGGTATAGGGTTTGATATGGAGCATTTTTGATGCAGTAGGACATTCATGCATATTTACAAACTGAAAACAGAGGAACACTGAATGCAAAATGAATACATTGCATGCTTAGCCTGCTAGGGCAGCCTAAGCTTATATGAGCTTAGCAATGCTTTTGCATTTCTAATGTCTATACGGCATTCAGTGTGAACAGGGAAAACTAACCAAGGAAGCAAAAAATGCATGGTTCAGAAGGTATAGAAAATGTAAGGCAGTCAAGCAACAGGTAAATAAACATATTCCCCCCTCCCCTCTCTCTATGATACTATCTTAACGGGTTGGAAGGTGAATCCTGGAGAGCACTTGAAACCGTTTTTTCCACTGAAGGCATGAAATTATGGTTTCCCATGGCTGTTTGATGTGGGGTCGTAAAGTAATAATTCCTACAAAATTACAATCCCAATTATTGGAGGAATTACATGTTGGACATCTTGGTTTGGTTAAGATGAAGGCTTTGGCTGGGAGTTCTGTCTGGTGGTCAGGCATAGATGGCCAAATTGAACAATTAGCTAAAGGTTGCTCTGGTTGCCAGAGGATTCAAAATATGACTCAGTGCCACCTGACTCAGCTCTCCCGGGTGCAGGGACAGGACCCAGGATGAATGCTGGTGGGGTCCCAGCAAAGTGAGGCTCCTGCCTGGAGTCTCCCTTTCCGTACCCACCGCTGCTGGTCCCTGGAGTGCGGTCCCTATGGCAGTAACTGTGCTCTGACCCAGCTGGGCCACAGCAGTGGGCAAACCAGAGAAGAGAACAGCCCAGCTGGAGCTACACTGCCCTCTGCTGAGCAGAGCATGCCACAGGGGCCAGCTGGGTCGGGGGCACATTTGCCGCAGCTGGAGCTATGCTCTGGGGCCAGCAGTAGTGAGGCCAGGGAAATTCCTGTCTGAAATCTCCATGCTTCTGGCCTGGGCCTAGGGATGGCAAGAGGTTCGGAGCAATAGCTCAATTTGGGGTGCAGCAGCAAAGGATGGCACTACATGACTTCTGCGAGTCTATTTTCCCCAGCCCTTGGCTCTGAGATGTTAGCCCTGTCCTTACAACATATGCAGGGTTAGTTAATGTACAGAGATGGGTGACCTCCATGTGTTCAGTTGAATGTCTACCTAGTGTATACATATGTACAACTGTAGGTATGAAGGGCTCTCCACTCCTGTGACTGAGCATCCCACTTTCCCAGGGTTTTCCAGGACTGTTAAGAGGACCCTCTGCATGTTCAGTGGAACACACAGCATGCAGAACAGCCATTCAATTGAATGTGTACAGACTGGGCGGGGGGGGCGCTATATGTGCATTCACATATTCACATATAGGAATGCACTCAGGGCATGTCATGCAAATAGGACATCACCTCATTCAGTTATCCAGTTTTCTATTTATGGTGTGCGTGCATCCTTCCTCAATATAGAAATACCTGTTGAGTTCTTTCAAGAACCTCCACAAAAAGATTTGCTGTGACATTCTCTCTGAGTATAGTTTTGGTCAGAGAGAAGAGGCCATTAAACTCTTGAAAGATACAAATTATTCTATTGATCACTTGGAAGTGTCAAGGTGCTAGAGGCGTTCACGATATATCATGTTAATTTCATCTTTCTCCTGCATTAAAGAAACATGTTAGAAACGTACAATTAGTACTTTGTGAAAATGCCACCATAAACCATGGCAGACAAGGGCAGCAGTTATGATTATTCATTATCATTAAAGTTTTTAAAATATCATCTGGTGGGGGGGTGGGTATCAAATTGCATTCATTTAATGTCAGTTTGCCCATTGGCATACAGTCATAGAATTTACAGGGAGTCACTCACTTGGGCCATAATTCCAAGCACATCAAAGCCATCAGGAAAAAAACCTTGTCAGCCACATTACAAACGTTGTGCTGTGCATATCAAATATAAGTCCACAATATCTGTTCATTATGCTGAGAACTGGCCACACAATGAGACAATATTTTAGCAAATTTAGTATTTAGCAAATGCTGCCATTCAATTCACAACCTAGTTAAGCTAAACGACTCAAATTTAAGCAGATGGATTCCCATTGATTAACTAGACTGTGCATCATAACAGTAACTGTGGTGGGATAACTGTGTAGATCCTAGACTTTACCTGTTTTCTACTCTCATGTGCAGGAATGCAGAAGAATGTAAAGTTATCAGGTGCTGTACTGTACATGGTCTCACAAGGCGGGTCATTTCTCTCATCTCATCATCTTTGTTATCTAATTTAACAAGCACAGCTGATGAGTTAAGGAGGTAGAAAGCATCTAATCCTCTTATGTGAAGCTGCCTTATACAAAGTCAGATCATAGTCCATCTAGCTCAGTGTTGTCTGCACTTGTGCTCCATGGTTTCCCATGGAGACTTTGGAGATTCCACAAAGTGAGCCTGGGATCTTCTATATACAAGTGAAAGAGCAAAGAAAATTAAAAATTGGACTGCTCCAGGTGATGATGAACTGCATGGCTTTTGGCTTAAAAACCTAACAAGCCTTCAAAAACAACTATCAAAACAGTTCAATCACATTTTGCAAGGAGGTGATATTGAACAATGGCTAACAACTGGGAAAACTCATCTCATAGTAAAAGACCCAGCAAAAGGTGAAGTTCCAAGTAATTCTAGACTGATAACCTGCCTGCCAACCATATTCAAATTATTAAGTGAAATAATAGCAGATGAAGTGATGCAACACTTATTAACTAACAAACACCTTCCAGTTGAACAGAAAGGAAATTGCCCGAACACCAGAGGCACAAAAAATCAGCTGCTGATTGACAAAAAGATTCTAGAAAATTGCAAGAGAAGAAAAACAAATCTAAGTGTTGCATGGATTGACTACAAGAAAGCCTTCGACTCATTGCCTCACACATGGATACTAAAATGTTTAGAAACAACTGGTGTCAGCAAAAACATTCAGATATTTATTTTAAAAAAGCAATGAGCATGTGACTACAAACAGACAAACATCTGCCACACAATACATCAGGTAGAACTGTAGTCGAGAAGAAAGAAAAACAAGTTAAAATAATCGACATAGCAATACCAGGGGATAACAGAATAGAAGAAATAGAAATAGAAAAAATCACCAAATACAAAGATCTACAAATTGAAATTGAAAGGCTTTGGCAGAAGAAGACAAAAATAATCTCAGTGGTAACTGGCACCCTAGGTGCAATTCCAAAACTACTTGAAGAGCACCTCAACACCATTGAGTTTGGACATTCTTCAGCTTCTTGTCTTTCATATCTTTCAATTTACTAGCATCTGATCTAAGCCTGGAGATTTTATTTTCTAATCTAATCTTCCATTTAGGTGATGTACTGCTTTCTTTTTTTACAGGTCCATTGATCTTATATCCGAGCTCTTGTGTTGTTATTGTTGCTGCACTGTACATTAGTTGGTTTGTTTCTTGCAAATTATTGGTTGTTATTTCTGCAAGTGCAGCATTGACATCTTTTAATACCTGAGCAAGTTGTTTTTTGGCAACTGTTTTTAGAGCTGGAAGTCGAACCCTGGTGGTTGTTTGGTCCATGTGCTCAGTTATTTTTAGCTTTAGTTCTTGTTGCTTTTCTGTTAAACGGCATTTGGGTTTTTGAGGTGAAGGCAAAGGGGAGGTTGCCTGGTTTTGATTTTGAAACAGTTCAGCAACAGTGGCATCCTCTATTTCTAGCACCTCCTCCACCTGTGCCTGAGCAACTTCTTCAGTTGGTGGTAATTCTTCTTCCATGTCTTGAGCCTGTGTTGCTCTTTGCAGTTCTTCCAGCTCAACTCCTGTGAATACTTTATTTCTTATTATGAATCTTCTCTGGTCTGCTAGCCTTTGTTCTGTTATTTCTGTATCTGGATGCTTCTTTTTCCAAATTTGGTACATTCTTTTTAAATAACCTCTTTTAGTTGGATTAGACTTGTAATAGCAGATCATTATTTCCTTGTTGGTGTTTTTTGTATATTTTTTTCGGTTAAGTGACGTTTCTTCCAGTAACTTTGCTGTCTTCAGCCCTGGTTGCTCAATTGAAGATCCTGAGTCCTGTAGCCCACTTGCCACCAGATGTCCAGGGACTATAGCATCTGGCGCGGTGCTTGTTGACCTGGGTGACGACCGATCCGGTATAGATTTATTAAAGTTACGTCTCACCATATTGTTGATGGGAGAGGCACTCTTTGTCTGGCTCCTCTGGTGAGACCTGTCCAGTATGGTTGGACCTCTGGCATAGCTCTCACCTTCCTCAGAGCACGCAAGCCCCACAACCACACCAAGGTAGTGCCTCACTGGGGGGATGATGATGATGATGATGATGATGATGATTATTTACATGCTGCTTTTCAGCAAGAAAGTTCTCAAAGCAGTTTACACAACAAGAGGAATCAGATCATTCCTGGTCCCAAAGCAGGTAGCAAATTGGTGGTTGGTTATCTTTTTAATTGAGAGGAATGCATTTTGATTTTCTTAAGGTGCCAGAGTATCCTGGGCTATCCCTATGCTTGCAGATAACTGTAACTCAGCCCATGTTCAACAGCTACCATTCAACCCACTGCAACAACTTTACAATGGGTTGGTAATTGTACATTGAGTTGCTACTTGTTTATCTAGATTGCATGGGAAGCTGCCATACACTGAGTCAGGCCATAGGTCCATTTAGCTCAGTATTGTCTTCACAGTCTGGTAGCGGCTTCTCCAAGGTTATAGGCAGGAATCTCTCTCAGCCCTATCTTTGAGATGCCAGGGAGGGAACTTGGAACCTAGATGCTCTTCCCAGAGTGTCTCCATATCTTACAGTGCTCACACATCAAGTCTCCCATTCATATGCAACCAGGGTGGATCCTGCTTAGCTAAGGGGACAAGTCATGCTTGCTAACACAAGACCAGAGAGAGAGAGAGAGAGAGAGTGTGTTTTGCAAACAGACACTCAGGCTGCGATCCTGTGCACACTTATCCTTATCTAGAAGTAAGTTCCATTGAACATATGCATCTGCATAAAGACACATAGGATTGTGCTGTTAACAAATTTAAATATTTTGATGCCTTTTTCCAATGTGAGTTATTCTGAATAACTTGTACAATCTTCTTCAGTTGTACAATCTTCTTCATAGGGGGCTATAGGTCTCCTCCTATGATGCGACACACATTCAGAGTCTTCAGCAACCTAGCTCCTCAAAGGTTTCTGAGAAAGGTACATATTCATCCATTCTAATTGTCTCAATTAGATCCTCCTTTCCTGCTCTATTGTATTTGCTCAGCCATTATCTTCCTTCAAAAAACAAACAAACCTGTTAGAAGAATCCACATTTGTATATACACACACATATCTCCAAGCATTTTGTCAAGGAGTTTGAAATGACAGCTCTATAGAAATAAGAGATTGATGCATTTGCATGGTATTCACAGAAGTGGGCTGCTTTTTCTCTTTATCTGAACTGCAGTCTGGGGAAATCACCCTGATGCAGAAATATTTATTTGAAGTAACTGGCATAATGTAGTTATTGGACAAGCCAGCTGCAGGGGAACCTTTAGGTAAGGTTCCCAAGGCCATTGTGGCTGGGAACGATGGGAATTGTCATCCATCTAGGGACCCAAATTTGGGAACTGTAAGGCAGCCAAACATTTTCTATTTGTATTGTGCCAGCATCAGCAGGTTCCGAAGGGAGACAGGAAGATTGATGGAGTATTTAAACTACAAAGTCTACCCTGAGCCATCTAAACTATCAAGCTCTTATGGTAAGGAGGCTGGGCTTCTTAAAGAAGCCAGAAACATGTGGAGCAACATTTCAGATTTCACTAGAACATGCAAAGATACATAGCAAGGTTCAAAGATCTTATGAGCACTTGCCATAATAACAACACTATAGCACAGAACAAGTTGGATGATAAGGTTCCCTTCCTCTGCAGAAAGCTCCTTCCACTGGAGAAAAGGAACCTTTGGAGAAGTAGATTCCTTTGTTACAGTCATTGACCAGAAAACAATAATCATGCAGACTTTGGAGAAGAGCCAATTACTATAGCAATGTTATCAACAGAGGTCAAGAATATGCTTCTTCTGTTGTTTTTAAAGCAAACTAGCTGGGCCTGGCACAGAGCATCTGCACCTCAAGTTGCCACAGCCATTTTCTCTCCCCTGCCCCTGCTTATTTTCCTGGCCAGCTGGACAGCCCACCACCTGGCCGCCCACCTACCCTCCCAACAGCTGCCTTGGCCCACCAACCCACCACCTCCACCGGCTGGCCAGCCCAGCACCACCTGCCACTCCCACTGGTGGCCAAGTCATCTCACCCACCCGGCTGCACTTACTTTTGCCAGCTGGCTGGCAAGCCCACTGCTTCCTCCTGCCGGCCAGCCGCACTTCCTCCAGCCGGCCGGTTGCTTCCTCCAGCTTTCTCTCGCCAGCCAGCTGGTGGGCCTACCGCTTCCTCTGGCCCACCATCGGCCACCATCACTGTTTTCTCCCCCATCCCCATTACTAACCCCCTGGCAGCTGCTTGCAAACTCTCGCGAGAGCTGCCACACATGGGATTAGCGACGGGCACATTTAAGAGAATTATATATAAAGAAGATGGTTTTATGTCAGGCATAGTTAGGCCCATTTAATTGTTCATAGCTATAGTCAGTGGGTGGTGAGCTGGCTAGATATGTAAGAGCTCCTAACCAATCATGACACATTATTTGAAATGTGGTGTGACTTCCCCCAACCCTAAATGGCATCTTGGGAGAATTTATGCAGAGTAACTATCAGAGGCAGAGTCAGTGGCCAGCCAAACTGGGCCCAGGAGCAACCCCTGAGGCCCCAGGGGTCCTTATGGGGGGTGCCAGGAGAAGGCAATGGCACAGCAGGTCTCTTGCACGATTGCTGTCTTCTCCCCCTTTGCAGTGGGAAAAGGCAGCAGCAGTGGGAGAGACTTGCTCTATTGCCCCAGGCCCTGCTATTAAGCATCCCTAAAGGAAACTTTCTTCAAAGATGTCAAACTCTTCTGTGGTCTCACCTGCCTCATGTAACAATTACTACCCCAGCTTGCTTGCTTGCTTATTCATTCATTCATTCATTCATTCTCTGTGTAAACTGCCCTGAGCCATTTTTGGAAGGGCGGTATAGAAATCAAATTATTTTATTATTATATTGTGTGTGTGTGTGTGTGTGTGTGTGTGTGTGTGTGTGTGTGTGTATATATATATATACAAGATATAATATACTATATATATATATAGATATATAGATATAAGATATAATATACTATATATATATATATATATATATATATATATATATATATATATATATATAAATATTATATCTTGTATCAGACAGGTGTTATTGACTGGTTTGTTTTATCCAGACATCGAGTCCTTCCCAAGGACCTGGGATGCCAGAATTTTATTGTCAATTGTTATAGATATCGTTGCAGAATATAGGCTGTTCCCAGTAAAGCTGCTTTTTGTAATTGGCTGATGGTGATTTCTGTGGCCCCTATGGTGTTAAGGTGCTCTTCAAGGTCTTTTGGAACTGCACCCAGGGCGCCAATTACCACTGGGATTATTTTGGTCTTTTTTTGCCACAGCCTTTCAATTTCAATTTGTAGATCTTTGTATTTTGTGATTTTTTTTTCTATTTCTTTTTCTTCTATTCTGCTATCCCCTGGTATTGCTATGTCGATTATTTCGACTTGTTTTTCTTTCTTCTCGACTACAGTTATATCTGGTGTATTGTGTGGCAGATGTTTGTCTAATAATAATAATAATAATATTGATAATATTGATAATATGATGATGTTGCTGCTATTATTATAGATATCAACAGCAACATTATAATAATATTATTATTATTATCTATAATAATGATAACAGCAACAATACTGATGAAAAAATTCAGCCATCCCAGGTCCTTGGGAAGGACTCGATGTCTGGATAAAACAAATCAGTCAATAGCACCTGTCTGAATGTGTAAACAAAAATAATAAATAATAATAAATAATAATAATAATTCCTCCCCAAATGAAATAAGAAGAGAAAATGCCCCCAAATTGATCATTCTCCACTTAGTAACAGAGACAGGAAGTCAGTGCCAGGGAGCCCTGCTGTGCCTATTTGCTGAAGCTATGAAATGTGATGAACACTGAAAGTATGTCTCAATATGTGTATGATAAATAAACATATTGCATGACAACCTGACTAATGAAGCACAGGTGCTTCTGAAAAGTTCAACTAACTCAGCTCCTTTGCTGGCTCAGCAGTGAGGGCAAATTGTGATGACCTTCTCTTCTCCAGGTAGCACTCAATGCCATCCAAAATTATGTCCCTGAGGGTTGTGCACAATCCTCAGGGACATATTTTGGGTGATACCAAGGGCTCCTGGGGAAGGGGAGGTTGTTGGAATTCCCCCCCACACACACACACACCCTAGCACTGGTGCAGCATTAGTCTGGAACTCTTCAGCAGCACTGGTGCTGCACCAGTGCTTCTCCCATTGCACCAGTGCTTCATTGGTCAGAATGGTAGTCATTGCTTTATATTGGATGCGCCTTTCACTATGGCCTTGCCCTGAGGCATCCACAGTGACCACCACCCTCCCCTCTCCAACCAAGGGTGTGTGTGTGTGTGTATGCTCGTGCGCGCGCGTGTGCATGTGCATATGCATGTGTAAAATAAGTGTTACACATGTGTGTATGCATGTGCATGTGTAAAATAAGAATCTTGGGGCTACAACCACTGGGGCTATTTAATTTAGAAAAAAGAAGACTGTGGGGAGACAAGAGAGAGGTTTATATAATGATGCATGAAGTAGGGAGAGTGGGAAGAGAATTTTTTCTCCCTCTCTCACAACACTAGGACCAGGCATCATCCCATGAAACTGATGGCCAGCAAATTTAGGGATGACAAAGGAAGTACTTTTTCACACAGCATATAGTTAATCTATGGAATTCACTGCCAGGAAATATGGTGATGGCCACCAGCTTGTATGGCTTTAAAAGAGGCTTAGACAACATTTACGGAGGACAGGTCTATCAAGGGCTAGTAGTCCAGTAGCCATAGGCCATCTCCAGCCTCAGAGGCAAGACGCCCCTGAATACCAGTCGCAGGGAAGCAACAGAGGGAGAGAGGGCATGCCCCCTCACACCTTGCCTGTGGGCTTCTCGGAGGGTTAGGGTTAGGGTTAGGGTGGGCCACTGTGTGAAAGAAGATGCTGGACTAGGTAGCCCTTGGGCCTGATCCAGCAAGGCTGTTTGTCTGTTCTTATGTTTACATTTTAGGCAATGCAGTTCAGAAACACAGAAGAATGGGTTTTTTTTCTGGGCCATTTCATTAGACAAAACATGCCTGTAAGTACATGACTGTGAGTCAGGTTGACCCTATTCTAGAGATCATTGGGCTTCTGTATGTGAGGATCTGTTCGGCTGAACAGATGTCAGCACGGTAGGGTTCAGTCTCTCTCTCTCTCTCTCTCTCTCTCTCTCTCTCTCTCTCTCTCTCTCAGTCTCATATTCACAGACCACAGGAGTATCCACAGCTAATAGCTACTTGGAAGGGACTGTTGCTCACTGTTTATTTTATTATTTAGTTAGTTAGTTAGATTTATATGTCACCCTACTCCCATAGGACTCAGGGCGGCTTACAAGCAAATGTACACAACAACACAATTCCATGAAAATATATCTTACATAACCTCATAAACCACAACTCCATACAATATTCATTCCACATGACATAATAACCATGGATTACAAGATCACTCCACGGCCAGCTATCTCAGCGAGCAAACACCCGGTGGAACATTTCAGTCTTACATGCCTTACGAAAGGCCAACAGATCATGGAGAGCTCTGATATTATCTGGGAGACTGTTCCATAGAGTCAGGGCCACCACTGAGAAGGCTCTGGCTCTCATTGATTGCAATTTAATACCCCTAGGGCCCAGGATCACCAAGGCATTACTTGTGGCTGATCTCAGGACCCGGCAAGGGACATATCGAACCAGGTGGTCTGGGAGGTATGGAGGGCCCACACCGTGTAGGGCTTTAAATGTTAAGGTTAATACTTTAAACTTAACCTGGGACTCAACTGGCAACCAGTGCAACTGAGCGAGCAAAGGTGTCACATGTGCTTGCCAGGGCACCTTAGTAAGGACTCTGGCTGCTGCATTCTGCACCAGCTGCAATCTCGGAGTTAAGCACAGTGGCAGCCCCACATAAAGCAAGTTACAATAATCTAACCTGGAAGTGACCGTCGCATGGATCACAGTGACCAAGTCTGGAGGGGACAGATAGGGAGACAGCCACCGTATTTGGAGGAACTGAAAAAAGGCCTTTCGAGCGACCTCCATGATCTGAGCCTCCATATTCAAAGCGGCATCAAGAATCACACCCAGGCTCTTCACAGTAGGCTGAGGTATCAAACAAGCACATTCAAGGGTCAGTTTGAAAACCTCCCTGACCTCTTTGGGCCCAGCCACAGAACTTCAGTCTTATCCAGATTGAGCCGTAGATGACTTTGCCTCAGCCAGTCTACAACTGTCTCCAAACACCTGGTCAGCTGGCTATGGTGTCCTCAGCCCTGCCATCCATCAGCAGAAAAGGCTGGGTGTCGTCCGCATATTGGTGGCACCCTAGCCAAAAATTCCTCACCAGCTTTGCTAGCAGCCACATATAAATATTGAACAGCAAATATTGCCCCCTGGGGGACACCACATGTTAGTACCTGACATAAAGACCTCTCATCGCCCATTGCCACCCTATATTCCCGGTCTTGTAGGAAGGAACGCAGCCACAAGGCCACGCCTCGAATCCCAGCATCAGCTACACGGTGGACCAAATATCATGGTCCACAGTGTCAAACGCTGCTGTGAGATCTAACAGCAACAGCAGCGCCGACCCTCCCCTATCAAGCTGATGACGGAGATCATCAGTCTCACTGTTAGTGCACATCCTTTGTATGCAAGTATGGGCAGGTTCTCTTCCTAGCAGTTAAAAGGATCTCAAGCAGAAGGACCAGGAAAAATTCTGCCTGGTTTTGAACAGCTGCTGTCAATCAGAATTGACAGTTCTCCGTGATCTCACTGGATGAGTGGAAGCTTAAATGACTCATTGTCCCATTAATTTCAATGGGGTGCAACAGAAGCACATGCCATGCAATCTGTGCATGTTTACTCAGTTCTCAGTGGGGCTTACTCCCAGGTAAATGTGCATAGGATTGCAGCCCCAGATGTGTTCTCCAGAAATCTGGTGAACCAAGGGCACAATCGAGCTAGATGGGGCCCAGGGACCTCGCCTAATCCTTCTGCTTTCTGCCACCTGTCTCAGATCCAAGATGGCCCAAACGGACAACAAATGAAAAGGCAGGGCTGGGAGCATAATGCTGATCAATGGTAGTCACAAGAAGTCCAGCCACTGGCTTCACGAAAAGGTGGGCATCCCACTCTTCATAGGAGGTCTCTGGGGCTGCCCTAGCCCTGGACGGAGACAAATCAGGCTCAGCCCAGCCTGTTTCCCTTCCCGCTGCGGTATTAAGTCGAAATGCTGCCCCCTCGTGTCGGCCCACAGGCTTGACTGCAGCTGCCGGCCCAGGATTTTCCAGATGAGAGTTTCCCTTGCCAATCCGAGCCAGAGAAGCAGCCCGAGGCAGAGGACTCAGCGGAGGGCGCAGCATCTCCCGCGTCTTCATTCCTCTCTCCTGCCTCCCCTTCTTTCGCAGTCTTGGGCTCCTCCTTGGCCCTTCTCCAGAGACAGGAGGACCCGCGTCAGATGTCCTCGTTGCCTCCCAGAGTCTCTGCCGCTCCACGGATTTCAGAGGTTCCCTCAAGGCAGAGGCGCTCTTGAGGGAGGCGCGGACTCGGGCTGCTGCTGCGGCTGCTGCGGCTGCGATGCCAACGCGGTGGAGGAGGAGGAGGAGGAGAAGCGGCCGCCTCCGCCGCCGCTCCTGCTGAGATGCCCACTCTCTTCCGCGGGGCTGCGCTGCGCCGCCGCTCCAAGAGTGGGGGCGAGGAGGTTCCCTCCGGAAGGGGTCTTGGCTGGAGGAGGCTGGACCTCTCGCAACCAAGGCAAGATCGCAGGGAAGGACGGGTCTTTGAGGGGCCGCGGCAGATCCCGGGTGGTGTCTCGTCAAAAGGAAGCAGCCCCTGAAGAGAGCGGAATGCAAAAGGTGGACTTGCCCAGGTGAGTTAACAGCCAAGTGCCCTGGGAGGTGGGTCGTGTCAATAGCGGTCGCGAGGGGGGGGTGTAACCAGGGGGCCAAGCTGCGATCCTATCTCGCGCTGACCTGGGTGTCCCTCCCATGAAAAGCAGTGGGGCTGACTTCCAGGCGGGCAGGCATAGGATCAGACTGCGCCGGCGGCCCCGAGTTCAAATTGTGCCTCAGTTCCCTCTCTGCAACGTGAGGACAGACACCGAGGAGGGTGTTTCAACATGGCTGTGTGTGCGGATGCACGTGAAGCGCTGTATAAATGCCGAGCTCTCTTCTTCGAAGCGCGCGTCGTCTCCTCGCATCCAAGTTGCGGGCGGCGCTAACTGGACCCCGGAGTTGGGGTTGACGGCTCTGGCTCTGGCTCGGCAGAGAGGAGCGGATCGTTCGGCAGGCCTGGGTGGTCTCCCCTCGAGGGTCTGGAGAGAGACACAGCCGAACGGCGGTCCCCTGCTGTTCGTTTGCACGGGCGTTCAGAGAAATCACCTTCCAAAAGCAGACCAGGCGGGAAGGGGCCGTGTCAGAATTTAGGACCCGCTTCTGCATTGGCAGCGCAGGTAGGTGGACTCGCCGGTCCCTGGGTTTGCGGGGACTGTGGCGGGGACCTGGCTTGCTGGAAAGAAGCCAAGCCACGGGGGCTGAGAGAGAGCTGCGATCGCCCAGAGAAGGTCGGGAAAGAGTCCAAGTTCGGGAAGAGACTTGCGGGGCCGCAGCAGCCGAGTCAGTTCGCCGTGAAGCACTCCGGGGGGATGTCTGGCCAGTTTCTGCTCCAGGAGCAATAGGGGCGAAGGGCGGAGCGACCACCTCGCCTCCTTTCTCTATAGCCGCCCTGCTCGCACTTCTTGCCTGAAGAGCGTTTTCTCCTGGCGTGGGACTGAGTTAGTCCAAGTTTCAGCGAAGAGGAGGAGGGAGGGTGTGGTACGGGGTTTTTTGAATTAGGAAAAGCGCGGTGTCCTCCGACGCACTCCAGATCGTTACAGAGAGGATCATACTATAGGACCGAGCCTGTTGTGGGCACAAACCAGTCTGCATGCCAAACAGTGTGTGGCAGGCAGACTTCTTTCTTCAGTGGTGCTCAAGAGGTGGTGTATAAGAGGTCCCAGCTAGTTACTGGTCCAGGCACCGCTCAGGCTCAGATCTGCTTAGGTTTCGCGGTTGCCTCATATGCCTTCAGATCAGCCCCTGGCCCGACAGTGAGCCTCAGAAAAATGCCCTGTATGTACAGCAAACACTTAATTGGCTGTAGAGTCCACTGGGATTTAAGGGAATGCCTTTAGGGGTGTAATGAGTATCAAAATCCTTTGTGAGATTAAAATAAAGTGTGTGTATATAACAGTGTGTATATGTACACACCCACCTCAACCGATGGGAGGGAAGCCAGCGGGAGGAGCTTTCTCTGTTAACTCTGATTTGGGTCAAATTCCCAACCCGGATGATACGGAGGAGGGAATGAACCCTCAGTTGGGTGAGTGGAACTCACTACAAACTGAGGTTCATTCCCAAGTCTGGTGACAAAATTGGAACTGCGGTTTGGTCTGGGAACTGTGGTCCTGATAATTCAGATGACATGGGGGCCGAACTGGAGGTGAGTTTGCCTCTGGTTTGGTGTTATGCACAAAAGCAGCCACTGTACTATGAAACTCTAGGAGTGTTGTAAATACATCAGCAGACACAGCCATCAGCTCCATCTGCACATGCAACAGCTGTAGATACCAGTGCACATATAGGTGTGCCTCCTCATGGTGATGCTTGTCCAGGCCTTATTGAACCTTTGATGTGTGTGTCATTTGCTGCTTCTTTCTCTACAGCCACTTGTTATACATAATAAGAGCTAGATCAGGGCCAAGAATAATCCCCCTGTCCCTGTGCTTAAAATGAGACAGCATTCACGTTCCTTCCAGATCTAAAAAGTAAGCATAGTCTCAACTTTAGCAGCCTTGCAAGCACGAAGCATGGGCTTAATTGTGATGCTGAATCATACCATGAATGCTGTATGATACTAAAGCACTTCGCTATTCAGAAACCATCTCTGTTGAAACACTGTGAGGCTGTTCAACTTCTCACCAGCAGCCAAGTCCTGGCTAGGACAGCTAAGCCTGGGCGTGGCTGCCATGAGAACCACCAAGAGCTGTGTGGCTCCTAGCAGTACCTCAGTGGCAAACCTGCCCAGGGAGCCCACCAGTTAGGTGAGGTTAAGCGCCCTTAACCTGGGCTAACTGCTTGTGTCATCGCCTGTGCTGAAACAGGAGCAGATTCCAGGCTGTTGCTGTTCCAAGCACTCGCGTGGTGCATTGTGGGATTTCCAGGGACCAGCATGATGCATCCCAGCCCCCAAACCTCCCTGCTGGGAAGCAGCCGGCTCATCTGGGCATGTGATCCACATGCCCAGCAACTCCTGTAGATCATCTGCGGGGAAGGGAAGCTGCTGCAGCCTTTCCCATTGCCCACCCTCAAGCCCACTAAAGGGATCACGAGAAAGGGCTCTGTGTGTGGAGCTACTTCTTCCCAGGAGATCTTGATAGCTTGGTTTCCCATGCAGAACGGGCGAAAGCTGGACTAGCATCAGGCATTAAGCCTTCAGCACTAACATTCAAACCCTGTTCATTTTCTCCAAGTAACCTATGTGGGTGTAGACAGTGCATCATACCAGTTAATGCAGTAGGCCTGCAGAACAGTAGATATGGACACTGAGAGAGTAGATTCCTACTCTGTGTCAGTAGATTCTAGTTCCATTCATCACACTGCAAGGAGTTCATGTTCTCAAGTAATGCATAGGGAGAGCAGACACCCCTTTCTGTCCAAATTCTGTAATTATTAGCATGACTTGCGTAGTCCATCCAGAGATCCTGCAGGTGCTTCCTACATAACCCATGCCAGTAACAGGTACTATTTATTTTACTTGAGAATATTTCTGTTTCCAGGCATATAGGCAACAGACACTGCATTAAAAATAATGCCAGTAATGGCAGCTATAAAATTAGCAGGGCTGGAGTTCAACAGTTTTTAAAACATCCCTGGAATTCTGAACAGGAGGTGGCATAACAAACCCATCATAACAAGTAGCATCTCCATGGGAAATTAGGGAAATATTTCTAAACCATCACTTCTAAATCATCGCATTTCTCTTCCACCTCAAAATCAATTTTTCCCCTATTTTAGGAGTAACTAAAAAATGTTACTGCCAACTACATTGTGTTTCTCTTTTCCATACATTTTGATGACTCTCCAAGAAAGCAGGAGCCATTTCTACAGTTTTATTGCAGGGCAGGGAGTATGTACTGTGGAAATGCTGAAAATGATGAGGACACTAACCTACTATTTCTGTCCAAGTGGAAGACAGAAGTCACTCTTGTCTACTGAACCAACTGCACTGCTCCTCTGATGAGGGTCCTCCCAAGATGTCTGATGTGCAGCTCCTGCCAACTTGGCAAAGAGGCACCTTTTAATGTGGTGATTTTCTTTATTGAGCAGGGGGAGAGTAACTGGCCCTATCCACCTCCAGCAAAGTACCTCCAGTGACTGTTGCTGGTGTCTATCTTATGTTTCTTTTAGATTATGAGCCCTTTGGGGACAGGGATCCATCTTATTGATTTATTATTTCTCTGTGTAAACCTCCCTCAGCCATTTTTGGCAGGGCGGTATAGAAATTGAATTAATAATAATAATAAATAATAACAGTAGAGGAGGAGAAAAGAGGCCTTGAAGAATATATCAAGGACAGTGAAGAAGATGCACTTCAAATGGTCAATAACGAGAAACTATTCAACACCAATGAAACAAAGCAGGCCTACAAGAAAGAACAAGTCAAGAACCGAGCAGAACAATGGAAAAATAAGCCATTGCATGGTCAATATTTGCACAATATAAGTGGAAAATCAGACATCACCAAGACCTGGCAATGGCTTAAGAATGGCAACTTGAAGAAAGAAACTGAAGGTTTAATACTGGCTACACAAGATCAGGCACTAAGAACAAATGCAATAAGAGCAAAAGTCGAAAAATCAACAACAAACAGCAAGTGCCACCTTTGTAAAGAAGCAAATGAAACAGTGGACCACCTAATCAGCTGTTGTAAAAAGATTGCACAGACTGACTACAAACAAAGGGATTACAAGGTAGCGGGGAAGATACACTGGAACATCTGCAAAAAAAATACAAGCTACCTGTAGCCAAAGATTGGTGGGACCATAAAATTGAAAAAGTTGTCAAAAATGAAGATGCAAAAATATTATGGGACTTCCGACTACAAACAGACAAACATCTGCCACACAGTACATCAGAAAGAACTGTAGTCGAGAAGAAAGAGAAACAAGTTAAAATAATCGACATAGCAATACCAGGGGATAGCAGAATAGAATAAAAAGAAATAGAAAAAATCACCAAATACAAAGATCTACAAATTGAAATTGAAAGGCTGTGGCAGAAAAAGACCAAAATAATCTCAGTGGTAACTGGCACCCTAGGTGCAATTCCAAAACTACTTGAAGAGCACCTCAACACCATAGGGGCCACAGAAATCACCATCAGCCAATTACAAAAAGCAACTTTACTGGGAACAGCCTATATTCTGCGACGATATCTATAATAACAGCAACAACATGGATAATAAAATTCAGCCATCTCAGGTCCTTCACATTCCACTTTGTTCAAGAGAACTTATTCCCTAGAGAGTGTGTTTGGAATTGCTTAGGGTCTTCATTATGAAACACACAGAAATTTATTTATTTAATATATGTCTATACCAAAATGAATGCTACTGTTGTGATAAGGGCCCTTATCCAGTATTCATTCATTTATTTTTACACTTACATCCTGCTCTTCCTCCAAGGAGCTCAGTGTGGTGTACATGGTTATTTTTATCCTCACAACAACCCTGTGAGATAGGTTATTGTTATTGTTATTGTTATTTTTACATTTATATCCCGCTCTTCCTCCAAGGAGCCCAGAGTGGTGTACTACATACTTGAATTTCTCTTTTCACAACAACCCCGTGAAGTAGGTTAGGCTGAGAGAGAAGTGACTGGCCCAGAGTCACCCAGCTAGTATGGCTGAATGGGGATTTGAACTTGGGTCTCCCCGGTCCTAGTCCAGCACTCTAACCACTACACCACGCTGGCTGAGAGATACATGACTGGCCCAGAATCACCCAGTGAGTTTCATGGTTGAATGGGGATTCAAACTCGGGCCTTCCTGGTCCTAGTCCAACACTCTAACCACTACACTATGCTGGCTCTCAACTTTATTTATTACATGTATATCCCACTCTTCCTCCATGGAGCATAGAGCAGCTGATGTGGCACTTCCCTCTTTTATCCTCACAATACATCTGTGAGGTAGGTTAAGCGAAGGAATAGTGATTGTCCCAAGTTCAACACAAATGTGAAATTGCTGACCTCCTTGCTAAAATATATAACTTATCCCTGCAATCAGGCTCTGTACCGGAGGACTGGAAAGTAGCAAATGTAGCACTGATTTTCAAAAAAGGGTCCAGGGGTGATCCGGGAAATTACAGGCCTGTTAGCTTAATGTCCGTTCCAGGCAAATTGATGGAAAGCATCCTCAAGGATAACACTGTAAAGCACATAGAAGAAGAGACCCTGCTGGGAGAGAACCAGCATGGCTTCTGCAAAAGTAAATCTTGCCTCACAAACCTTTTGGAATTCTTTGGGAGTGTGAAAAGGTGTGTGGATAAGGGTGATCCAGACACAGTATACCTGGACTTTCAAAAGCTTTTGACAAAGTTCTTCATCAAAGACTCCTGAGAAAAGTTAGCAGTTATGGGATAAAGGGACAAGTACATATGTGGATTGCTAACGGGTTGAAGGACAGGAAACAGAGGGCGAGGATAAATGGAGAGTTTTCACAATGGAGAGAAGTAAGTAGTAGAGTCTCCTAGGGATCTGTACTGGGACTGGTGCTTTTTAATTTATTCAGAAATAGGGGTAAGCAGCAAGGTGGCCAAATTTGCAGATGATACCAAACTCGTTCAGGTAGTGAAATCCAAAACAGATCGTGAGGAGCTCCAAAAGGATCTCTCCAAACTAGGGGAGTGGGCGACAAAATGGCAGATGTGCTTCAATGTTGGCATGTGTAAAGTGGTCCACATGGATTAAAAAAACCCAACTTCTAGTATACGTTGATGGGATCTGAGCTGTCTGTGACTGACCAAGAGAAGGATCTTGGGGTTGTGATGGACAGCTCACTGAAAGTGTCGACTCAAGCTGTGTAGCAGCTGTGAAAGTGTCAACACAGCTGTGTAGCAGCTGTCAAAAAGGCCAATTCCATGCTAGGGATCATTAGGAAGGGGATTGAAAATAAAACTGCTAATATTATAATGCCCTTATACAAAACTGTGGTGCAGCCACACCTGGAGTACTGCGTACAATTCTGGTCACCACATCTAAAAAAGGACATTGTAGAATTGGAAAAGGTGCAGAAGAGGGCAACCAAGATGATCAGGGGCCTAGAGCACCTTTCTTATGAGGCAAGGCTACAACACCTGGGGCTTTTTAGTTTAGAAAAAAGATGACTGTGGGGAGACATGACTATAAAATCATGCATGGTGTGGACAAAGTGGATAGAGAGAAATTCTTCTCCCTCTCACATAACACTAGAACCAGGGGTCATCCCATGAAATTGATTGCCGGGAAATTTAGGACCAGCAAATGGAAGTATTTTTTCACACAACACATAATCAACTTGTGGAATTCTCTGCCACAAGATGTGACAGCCAACAGTCTGGATGGCTTTAAGAAGGGTTTGGATAACTTCATGGAGGATAAGCTACTAGTCATCAGCTACTAGTTGGAGGGCTGTAGGCCACCTCCAGCCTCAAATGCAGGATGCCTCTGAGTAGCAGTTGCAGGGGAGTAACAGCAGGAGAAAGGGCATGCCCTCCTGCCTGTAGGCTTCCAGCTGCATCTGATGGGCCACTGTGTGAAACAGGATGCTGGACTAGATGAGCCTTGGGCCTGATCCAGCAGGGCTGTTCTTATGTTCAGTGAACTTCATACCGGAGCAGGGATTTGAATGTGGGTCTCCTCTCTAATCATAATCCACCACTCAAGCCTGCACACCACACAGGCTTTCAGTAAAAACAAGAAGTAAAAGAAACAGCTAACAAAGTGCTATTTTGAACATGCTTTTTGATGCAGAGATTGTGTGTAGTCAGAAGAGTCTTAGAGAAGTGTCTGAGTCACGCTGTGTACTCTGATCTGTGCACTTGAGATATCAGGCTACATTTTTATTCCTGATGTAATTTAACTAGATGCAGAGAAGTCAAAACATACTTTTGTCCTGAAGGATTTAACCTAAACCATATCACACTTGACAGTATCCTTGAGCCCGAACCACAATTATGTCTCCTTTGTATGCCAATATAGGTAAGTGAAGGACACACAATACAGCCTCTCAGAAGATGCGTTTCTTTAAACTGATTCTCTTTAAAGAAAATTATTGCAAAAAAAAAGAGGCAGAAAATTAAACTCGTAAATAAAAAGCACACTATTGCAAAGTTTTGCTAGAAGTGGGCATAATATCAAAGGGCAATAAACACATCAATGTTAGTTAAAACATGTATTGTACCATACTGTAACCTTGTACGTGAGCACAAGGTTACAATTCAGAAAATTGCATACTTTCCAAGTCCAACTAGAAATTGAATGATATATTTACCCTTCCTCTAAAGTTTCTATTCTATGTTAACTCAAGCATTCTTTCAGAGAGCCACACAAGTATCTGATTTTGTGATTGGAGCTCCCGGCATCTGTTTCTTTTTCAAAAAACAGCCACAGAGAAGAGGGCAGAAGAGGGTATGGGGGAGGAGAGACTAAGGCTGGGTTCAGACATAACACAGAACCACAGGTCCAATGGAGAATGCATCCGCATTCGGATGTTGGGGAGAGTGACCTCTCTGCACTCAGTAAGACTACAGAGAGGCGGAGGAGCTGGCTGTATGGGTTCCCTTCTTGACAGAAGGACAACCCGCACAGCCAATCGGGCCAGAGTGAGAGAGGAGCTTCCTTTCTCAACTCTGGTTCCGTAGGCCCAAACTGTGGTGCCAGCATTTGAATGTAACATTGGCACCACAAAACCAGGGTTGGGGCAGCAAAACTCTACTCTGACCAAAGGTACATACAGAGTGGATTTTGGCGAGGGGAACCACAAGTCCCTTTTCACCCTTTCCTCTGGTTTGC
Source organism: Hemicordylus capensis (assembly GCF_027244095.1). NCBI lineage: Eukaryota > Metazoa > Chordata > Lepidosauria > Squamata > Cordylidae > Hemicordylus > Hemicordylus capensis. The sequence goes on from NC_069657.1 coordinate 314,894,007, forward strand.
TTAGTTTGGACATGCAGCTTGGGAAACCGGAGGTAAAGGGACCTCCAGTTTCCTATTTTGTCTGAACTTGGTCTAAGTTTCCCCCTGTACCTCATCACAGCTCCAATCCAAATCACCCAGTAATCTCTCTCCTTAAGCTGCTGTTAGCTGTCAAGGGAGAAACTGGTGGATACAAAAATTATGCTCATAAGTTTTCCATTCTGCAACAAATATCTGCTTTGGGGTGTGTGATTTAAGTCAGAGAATTAGCACAGAGTCAAAGGGCTGAAACCCTCAACCCCTGTGCTTTGGCCCTAAAATAAGGTGGTGGGAGACACAGCTCATTTCTGAAAAAGAAAATTGGGTTGGGAATTCCAGTCATAGAACTCCCACATCACATCTCATTTGACTCTCAGGGAAATCAGTGAATAGGTTCTCCTGTTTTTTGTTTTTAGTGTTGATAGTAGCCAGGAGCATATATTTAATCTTTTCAAATGTCATATCTCCTGATTTTTGCTAAATTCATGACTAATTAAAGAACGCTCTGGGTTAGTTCAGTCAATACTGTCATAGGAAGCTTCTTTATACATAGTCAGACCATGGGTCCCTCTAACTCAGTATTGTCTACACTGACTGGTTACTTCCAGCCTTCATGTTTTTGGACTATACACAGGCTTGGTTTTTGGTCTGTAGTGACAGGCAGATCCATAACTGAGACAGACCACCAAGATTTTTTCACTGTATGAATTTTGCATATGGGTAGCAAGACACAAAGGTATTCTCACTCAGATTTAGACCTGATAATGAGAAGCACAAGTGAACATAGCCTCCTTAAAAATATGTTTTGATTCAGTTTATACATCTTCTACAATTATAATAAATGTGTGAAACATGCACAATTCTTATAATGTACAAATGTAAAAGTTTAGCTTTCCCTGAAAATGTCAGTCATTCTTTAGCTTGCTTTCCCCCCAAAAGATAACCTGAAATGTGTCTCTTTTGCTCTTGTCAGTAGAACTATATTTGTAATGTAAATCACACCAGCAGAATCTGTTTCATAACATTTGCTTCACTTGAGGTAAGTATGATGCCTTCACCTTCCTAAGATACATAACATTCATAATGAGTGCATGCAGGGGTGTAGCTAGGGGAGAGGAGAGCTGGTTTTGTGGTAGCAAGCATGAATTCTCCCCTTAGCTAAGCAGGGTCTGCCCTGGTTGCATATGAAAGGGAGACTAGAGGTGTGAGCACTGTAAGATAGTCCCCTGAAGGGATGGAGCCCTTAAGGGAGGAGCATCTAGGTTCCAAGTTCCCTCCCTGGCATCTCCAAGATAGGGCTGAGAGAGATTCCTGCCTGCAACCTTGGAGAAGCCACTGCCAGTCTGTGTTGACAATACTGAGCTAGATGATACTATATTATGATGACAATACTGAGATAATGAAGAAAATAGGGAGGGGTGGAACTGAGGGGCCCTCAGGAGCTGGGAGGGCAGCCATCCGCTTGAACCCATCCGCTCAATTATAGCTACACCCCTGAGTGCATGGAATTGTTCTGAAATTTAAAGAATCCCCAATGGTAAAGTATTTTTGCAGCAGTCACCTAGTATTAATTTCACCATCCCGCCTTTCACAGTGGCTGGTTTGCACCTCACATAGAACATGTTACTTTTCATAGTTTTCTAACATTCATATTGTATGCTGTGTTAGCTGAATGGCAGTCTGTTTTTGTCCTTGGGAAACAATTTAAGCATTTGAAAAGTAGCTCCTAAAAATCATTCAGTGATAGGTGATATATTTGTTACTGATAAGTACCAAGGAAAATCGTGCTCTACATCTTCATGTCTAGTACCTTCTAATGTACTGTAGACATGCTCCAAAAAAGCACTGGGTGTCATAACCTTTAGTGCAGCGATGCACCATCAACAGACATTCCTGCCATTTACAGAAGGGATGATGCAAAGGCACTTCCATCAATGGCACTGATGATTCATCAAAGATTTGCCGATTGCAAAGGGTTCCAGGAGTTAATATAAAAAGCTTCAAAACCTTCCAGGTTTACCCACAAATCAAATAAGGATTGGATTTGTTGGTGTGGATTCAAATCCTTTGCATGTTTATTCAGATGGAATTTGGTCACAGTGATTTAAACAACATTTGTGCCCAGGGAAAACCATATAGAACTACAGCCTTGGATTTCTATTTCATGCTCAAAAGCAGAATGTAGGATCAAACACTAGACTTCCAGAACCAGTGCATGCAGCAGTGGCAATTGCCAGATATCCTTGGCATCTCTGGGGACAAGCAAGGGAATTGATGTTCTGAGATCCCAGAACTAGCACAACAGGAGAAACATTATCTCTAGGAAATGGAATGCAAGATTATTTGAAGACAAGATGGGCAGAGAAGAGGAAGGTCACTTTGATACAAGCGCTTGTTTAATCTTCTATTAGATTAAGGATGTGGGTTTGTTAATGGACACTGTACCCAATACCAGTTGGCAGGCTGTTCATCTTAAATGGTTAGGTATTATGAGATTCTGTTCCAAAAAGGTTATCACTACTCTTATGAACACCTAGAAAACACTGAACTTCAAAGGGCATATGAGCTACTATTGCCTTGACAACCTCAACTATTAGGGTTTGGAGAGATTACAATCAATGTGACGACAATTATATCTCAATAGCATGCCTGTTAACATTTTATAACTCAATTCAAATTAGTTTTCATGGGGCGGAGGAGTGAGTCATTTGATCAAAATAATAGCATCAGGATATTGCCAGCAGACAAGCTTACTATTTGTGTTCAACTTTTTTTTTCCTGAACAGAGATCTATTAGCATTAGGCTATTCAAATGTGTGTGGGATGAATTGTTGCAAAGTCATTTTGTCAGTCAAAATCAGAATGGTTTGGATTTTGCAGTTCCATATGTATAAAGCAATGTCTAGCCATTGCAGACACATTAGCAAATCTGCAAGCACTACGGACTGTCAACTTTTTAACAGGTGCTGTTCCTGTATTTTTAACAGCAATCTGTTATTTATTCGTTCTTTGGTCGTGTGCCATATTTACCTTGTTGGGGGTGTGAATACTAGAAGACTTTTGTTCTTCCTTGGGGTGTTAATTAATTTTATTTTATTTATATACCATCTTTCCTCACACCATCCTTAGAATTCAGATCTAGGGTGGCTTGACAAAACTCCTTCCTTTCAGGCTTCTGTATTGTTCCCTCCCCCATGCAGGGTGTATCAACTGTTTTTCTTTGTCAATGTGTTTCCATTGTGATTTATTTGTCTCTCATTGTCTCTCATTTGCCCAGTCATGTTCCAGTGCTTTTCTTTGTACAGTTCAGCACATGTGAAGAACAGTGCAGGAATATAACCACAGAACAAGAGACAGAGGATCAGAAGCAGGATCGAGTGCTTACTCATGGGTATATCTGTTCCTGAATAGTCCAACCTGCTGTTTCAAGCAGTAACTGGAACACTGACCTTGGAAGAGATCTATACATGAGTAAGCACTCCTGTCTGTCAGAGGCAGGATAGCAGTGACACCTTCCTTTATTATGTCTATCCAGTCATCCTGAGTATTGCAGGAAAATAAGCACCTCTTTTGTAAAAACAAAACAAACCACCACCACCCAAAAAAAACCTCCAGCAACAGAATTAAAAAGAGTAGCCCTAATCAGCAGGCTTGCAGATTTCCTCCCTAAGCATCTGAGGAGTTCCCTCTCATTTTACTAAACTTCCCCCACCGCCAAACCTAATAACTCATACCTTCAGTGCCCAAAACATATTTTATTCCCCCTCAAAAGTGTCCTTCCTCTCCACCAAACAAATGTGAGGAGTTGCTCCTTAAGCTTTGCCTCTGTCTGCACCTCTGCGAATCAACAACTCCATCTGAGATCAGGTATAGACTGCACCATCTCTTATGTCCTGGGATATATCCCCAAAAGATGACCCAGTTCATGCCTATGTGCAATGTTATGTTCTATTCCTAGACCATGCTTTTGAGATTTATCTTGCTTTGTCTTTATTTTCACTCTTCTTGGCTTCATTATTAGCTACCATCATTCACCTTCCCTTCCATAGGAATCTTCATGGGGGCAGAACCCAAGCAGTCAAGCAGAATATTTAACAACCTCCTTCACTTGCCCCAAGGCCAGTTCCCTTAAAACCTTTTAAAAGTTTACAATTCTGGGTAGTCATTGCTAGGGAATGGATGAGCACAGAACCGGCAGGGGCTGGTACGAAGGGGGGGGGGGCATAGCTTTAAGGGCGGGGGAGGGTGCACTTAGCCCTCCCTCTGCTTCCCTCCCCCACTGGTGCTCCATTTGTAAAGTCACCATCGGGGCAGCAGTGTACCTCCCTGCTGCCCCGTGCCGTCTTTGGCCAGAAGTGTCCAGAAGTGCCGGGTGCATGCCATTTCTCTGTTGCTGGCCACCTCTCTGAGCACTTCCCCCCACCCCCGCCCTCTCCAATCTAATAAAACAGTTGGCCGGCAACAGGGACACCACCACATCCCACCCCAAGCTTGTAAGTCTGTCAAATGGGAAAGTCGCCTAGGGGCATGCCCTCTTCCTACTCTGTCCCTTGTCCCCCGCCACCACTCCTGGTGATCAGGAGAGAAAGAGGGGATAGGACAGCAAGATGGGCACTACGTGATTTTGCTCTCCAAAAATGAAGCGATAACGATGTATGTGCACAAGCACTCACGGTGGCAACATAAACAGGGCAACCCCATTAGCATAGCATAGTGGTTGGAATGCTGGACTAGGACCAGGAGGACCCGAGTTCAAATCCCCATTCAACCGTGAAACTCACTGGGTGACTCTGGGCCAGTCATGTATCTCTCCGCCTAACCTACCTCACAAGGTTGTTGTGAGGATAAGAATAACCATGTAGGAAGAGCAGGATATAAATGTAAAAATAAATAAAAATAAATAAAATTAGATTGCTGGGATGATAATATATGGCAAAGCGGTGAGACCCTGAGTTGGGTTTAAAAGAAAGTCCCACCCAGGAATTTTTGAATGGCTGAGGTCTATTTTTGTAAAAGGATGCTGGGGGAAAGGGGGCCCAGCCCCTTCCCCTTGGGTTAACATGTGCAGTCCCTAGGTTTACTCATGAGAAGGGCCGTGTAGCAGGCGCAGCATTGCCTCCAGTGCAAGGAGATATTCCTTACATGTGATGAGGATGGATGCTGCTCCTGAGTAGACCACTCTCTCATGAGAGTGGAAGGCCATGGGGATACCCCTTCACAACTCATGAGAAGACCCATCCCGGGTGGGGGGTGGGGGTAGGGAGATCAGGCAGAATCACTAATAACATGTGACGAAAACCCTTCTCCCATGGATAGCTGTCTCACAAGAATGTTAGGCCGTAGAGACACATAAGCAGGCCAGACTGCAGACGCCACCCAGCCAGGTTGCTCCACACAAGCAAGCCATGGGGATGGGTACCCCAGCAAAACCTCTCCCTGTCTTGGTGACTGCTGCAAAGAAGCAGCCCAAGCAGGCCCTCAACCAGCTCATCCACCCATTTGAACATATCCATCTTTATTTCCCCCTGGAATGGTGACCCCACTCTCCTGGGGTTGCACCATAATTCCCTGCGGTGGCAGATCTGCATATGCCACAATGCCAATCCATACCCAGGAAATTTGAATGAGAGTAAAGCTCTGTCCCCGGTCCCGGTGTTTCCTGAGACTGCCAACCGGGTAACGCCCAAATACATGGAGCATCACATGGAGCATCGCCTTTGTGTGTGTCAAAGGCTTCCCTGGAGAGAAGGGGATCATTGTGCAATAGTTCTATCATTGACCAGAGAGAATGGGGACCCCCACAAGCAGGGGCCATCTTTTTTTTAATGGCTCAGGTCATGAGCACAGTCTGATAGAAGACCGAAGGTTTTTGAGCCTTAGGTCTTCCCCAGTAGACTGGCCCTCTCATGAGAGGGCTAATCCCTGGGCAGCAAGCCACCATGGGAACAGGTCTCCAAGCACTGATCTGCTGGGGTGAGCCATTGCAAGAGCATCCTTGGTCACAGTGGACCAGATCCTTTGCCCTCTCTCATATACATATCCCCTCCTAGGAAGTCATCATGTTCCTTTCCCTTTCCTAAGTAACAGAAAAAGAGTGCCCCCACAGCCATAAGTTGTGCTTGTGCAAGACTGTTTTGGTGCAGGGCTCTTAAGAGGGCAGCAGTGCAATTGCTGTCTGATGAAGGGGCTTGCATGGCATTTAAAGGGATTTAAATGCCCTTTCCCTGCCGAGGGCGGTCCATTCTGATTGTGCTCTGACTGCAGGCTGATCACTCGGCATCTTCCTCATTCCAATCACTCTCAGCACACCCCCTTGATGATCGTGGCCAATGGCTGCCACCCTGCAGACATTCTGATGCTTTGCCCATAGTCTGGCAACGTGAGCACTCTGGAGCTTGCTGGGATGTGGCTTCCACAGACCGGGAAGAGGGAGGGACTCCCCTGCCCTGAAAACAGAGTTTACTGGGCTGCGGTTGGATGAATGTCTGCGATGCAAATTATGGTTAGAAAAATTAATCGTGGGTTCAGCAACCTCTGGTTTCACATTACATGTGAATTCGGCTGTGGTCATAGTCTTTGTGCATGCAATTTCAATGAGTCCAGTGTGGTATTAAGCACATTTTCCCTGGGCTGGCTACTCCCCTAACCTGGCTACTCCAGCCACAAGCTGGAGGTATGGATCTGGCAGAAAGAGCAGAACTCCCTTGGTGACTATGAATATGAATATGACAAATATTTATATACCGCTTTTCAACAAGTTTCCCAAAGCGGTGTACATAGAAATAAAGTAAACAAATACATACAATGGTAAAATGGCTCCCTGTCTCCAAAGGGCTCTCAATCTCAACAGGAAACATCAGATAGACACCAGTAGCAGCCACTGGAGGGATGCTGAGCTGGGGATGGATAGGGACTGGAGTCCCAACTTTGAGTAGGAAAAGTTCTAAAGAGTCTTTTGGCACCTTGAAGACTGGATACATCTGATGAAGGAGACTGTGGTACATGGAAAGCCTTTATGGTGCCACAAAAAGCCTTTGTAAGTTTTGTTCCAGAACTAACCCTTTGAGGAAATTTCATAGGAGAAACATCCACAATAGGCAGAAGGTGTCCCAGTGGCAGCACCAGGGTGGGGGGAAAGGAGGGGGACATAAAAGAGGCAACACACATTTCTGGTGGGAGAACTGTGTCCCACATGTCATCTTTCTGAAACAGAAATGGAGGCAAGTGGGGGGGATTACTTTTTCAAGGGGGCACTTTCCCATCATCTGGAGCCACCCTTGAGGTGTTCACTCCCCTGGAGATTTGCACCAATGAGTTGCTGGCCACATCCTCAGAGAGGCTGTAATAGGAAGGGCTTGTGAAATGTCAATTAAGGAAGCTATGTTGTTCATCTGAGATCTCTGCTCCCCATACAGATCACTGTATTATATTGTAATAGGGTCATAGGGAGATAAAAAGCTGCCATATACTGAGACAGACCATAGGTCCATCTACCTCAGTATTGTCTACACAGACTGGCAGCAGCTTCTCCAAGGTTACAAGCAGGAGTCTCTCTCAGCCCTATCTGGAGATGCCAGGGAGAAAACCTGGGACCTTCTGTATTCAAGCATGCATATGTTCTTCCCTTAGGGGCTCCATCCCCTAAAGGGAATCTCATACAGTACTCACAAATGTAGTCTCCCATTCAAATGCCAACCAGGGCAGACCCTGCTTAGCATAAGGAGACAATTCATGCTCAATACCACAATACCAGCTCTCCTCCCAATACTGATTGTATTGTTGCAGGTGAAATAATAATAATAACTACCTCTGGACAGTTGATAGATTTATTTATTTTTAAGGGCATTGCCTGGAAGTTAAAGCATCAGGGCAATGGGTAGCAAGCAGTGATGGGAGCAGAGGAAGCTTTGTCTAGTGACACAATGATCCATGACTAATCAGAGTGGTATCTGATTGCTGGTGATCGGTCTGTCTAAGGCAATGCCTGTTCTAAGAGTGTGTTACAACACAGGCTGATTGGAACTAACCATTTTGCTGGTGGAACTCATTCTTATAATGGAATTTGAGACCTGGAAAAACTGGATGCTGTCCAGACCATAAAAATCATGGTCTCGAGTTTGTGACAGCCATCTCCTCTGTTCTAGTTACCTGGTGACAGCCTGCTATTGCTGTTTTAGCTTTCTGTGTCTTGGTATTAAAGTGTCATGGATCAAGCTGCCTCTGCATGGAATCAGGCATCTTTAAATTATGCTTCTTTGACCTCAGCTCAGCCTGTTACTTTTCTCCCATTTTTCCTCACTCAATTAATCCTTTCTCTCTTGCTACTTTCTCTCCTATTATTTTTATTCTTATTATTTCCTGTTCCCTTTCTGTCTTTCCTGTTATTTGCTCTTCCTTTCTCAAGTGCTCTGTTCATTTATAGTTTTCTTTCTCTGCCCTGCTTTCCCTAAGTTGTCATTTTAATTGGAAGTGCTCACCAAGAGTTCTTGTGGTTTCTTGCATTCTCATTGGCTATTTTCTATTAGCTCCTCTAATACACCTTTTACAGCTTGCATGACTACACAAAGAGGAGCAGAATCTAAGATCCAAAATGTCTCGTAGCAAGGTTGGAGTGGGCCCTGGGACAAAAGGTGAAGATGGGCCCCTGCTTCACCCCCACCTTAGGAGGGAGAGGGAGCTATATATATCAAAGAGCAAGCTATCACCCAGATGACAGACCCCATGCCTCAGGGGCCCAGGGACATTTGTGTCCCTCTCCTTGTTCAATGGTAGCCCCTGGGATGAAGAAAATGAGAAAGGGTAAAGTGAAATTGCCACCTTAAGTGCCGCAGCAGGGAAATGCTTGACTAACAAGCAGTTCAAATCCCTGCTAGTATGTTTCCCAGACTATGGCAACACCTATATCGGGCAGCAGCGATATAGGAAGATGCTGAAAGGCATCATCTCATACTGCATGGGAGATGGCAATGACACATCCCTCCTGGATTCTCCCAAAGAAAACCACAGGGATCTGTGGGCACCAGGAGTCGAAATCGACTTGACGGCACACTTTAAAGTGAAATTGTCATTCTAACCCTGGCTCTTAGACAATCTAGCAGACCCCAAAAGTTAAAAAAAAAATCTCATCCCTGGTACTATGCTGGATTCCCAATAACCAATATATTCCATATTTAAAATCATGTTGAACAAGAATGTATTGAAGATGGATTTCCCTCCTAATAATGAATGATTGCTTTTTCTTATTACGTGGTATGGCTTGAAACAGCTGAGAGTATGGCAGAGCTATCATGCATGGGCACACTTATTTCTTCTTCTTCTGTCCCACTAGCAACTTTACCCAAAGACATTTTCCTCTTCCTCCCCCCCACCCCCACCCCCAAATCTGTTTGACCCAAGACCATAGCAGGACAAAAGAAACAAATGTGTACTCAATGGACAATGAGGACTCATAGCAGCATCATGTCACTTTATACGCTGTATCAAGCCCAAGTTACTTTACACTCAAGAGAAACTTCTCACTTCCTTTAGTATCTCAAGAAAGCACCTTTACTGAAGATTTCCATTGCATTAAAATATTGGCATTAGTTGACTGGTCAATTAAACCCCAAAGTTGTTCTTTTCATGCACCCGCCCCACTCTCTCACATTTCTATTACTGGTAAAAAAAAAAGTAGGTAGCACTCGGATACTGATTGAAAGGATTATAAGATGGGTCCATATTGCATAAGCTTTCATGGGTGACTACCCACTTCATCACCTGCTTGATTGTTACTGGAGAAACACAGGAAAATGGACAGCTGAAATCAGAGCATAGAAACCTTCTAAGATTCTTAAAGGGGAAGGGGCTAAAATACATCAAGGACTAACCTCATAGTGGATTGTACTTGACGTTCAATCAAAACAATAAACTGTAGTCTCTATTTAATTCTTGTCTAATACAATCAAACTCTTGCTTAACATGCTCACCAACCAATGCAACTAAAAGGAGATCTGGTGATGATCCAGACCCAAATCAGTATCCTTTGGATGTCTTTTTGGCTTCAATCCAGCACTGAAAGCCACTCAGTGCCTTTTGATATGACTCTGAGCCAATAATTTTAAGCTTCCGCTGTCATGGTACCTTTAACCTGTGCAAACATGGTTATGATTTCCCTCCCTACTAAATCACAAACTAAGAGAAAAGGGCTGACACTCAGTCACTCCAGCTGCCTAGTGGGAAGCTCCAGCTGCGGAAGTCAGTGTGAAACATCTTCCAGAATCTGACATCCTGAATTGCAAAAAGCCTCAAGGCAACAAGACAATTTTCTTTACTTGTCAGATTTCCTGGGAGACATGGTGGCATTATTGTAACCTCTTCAAGGCAGCAGTATCATCAGAGGTATAGAATTAAACCTATTGCCAATATTAAAGGTGAGATCTGGGGGAAGATGGGACACCCTTTTCTTCAAGGAAGAAGAGATCTTAATTTGGTCATCTGCTCAGCACAACCCTATGTATCCAGAGAGCTCAGTGTTTGCCCCAGTTGTCTTTAAGTTTATGTTCTTTCTCTTGATCTGGCAGTGGTTATGCAAGTATAGCAACCACCCTTGCAGTGTCACAAAGTAAAAACTCTGGAGTTCAAGTCTGTCAAAATCTTATGGGTGATCGGAGAAATTGCTACTCACAGGAACGAATGTTAACAACTCGTACATACTTCCTGCCATTTTTCTATATTTTATGCAGTGGCAAAAAATATTCTTCAACAAACCTTGGACTGCTCAAACTCAGTCAAGATTCAGAGACGGTCACTTAGGGCTGACTCCAGGTCAGAGGTATATAAGCATGTGAGCCCCAACAGCCCCCTCTGTGCAAGAGGGGTAGTTTTACCTTGGTAGGTAGGGAACATGGTGGTGTCAGCAGTCAGGCTGCAGCTTCTCCCTCAATACTTCCCATTAGTGAATGGTGGAGTGCGGGTGGGGGGGCTCTTCATCATGCTGAGGCTCTAAGCTATGTCAAGCTTAAAAGGCCCCATAGCACTACAAACATGTGTTGTCATCACCAAAAGGACAATGGAAATAGAAATAATAAAACTTTATTTTTACTTGGCAAAGATGCAAAAAAAAAAACCCAATAACTGACAAAAACAATTATCTTGCATTACACCCTTTTGCATTAGAAATACCTTTAAATGAAAATACATTGTGTAAAACTTGAAATTTAGTCATTTTATTATTTATCATCATCAATCAATCATCATCATCATCATTTTATTATATTTATTCAGAGGCCCCTCATAATGTCAGGCCGTAAGGTGTAGCTTACTTAGCATGTGGCTAAATCCAGCACTGATCAATGGACAGCTCCTCCTGGCCTCACCATCAGTGAATGGGGAGGGGGACTTCTCAGTGGCCTGTGGCTCCTCTCACCCTCCCTATCCATGAGAACAGCAGGACAGTGGCAGCAGCTCCTTCTCTTCTCCCCAGAGGGTAGGAGGAGAAGGAGCCTCTGCCACTGTCTTCAATCCCCTCATTTACTGATGGGGAATCAGTGAAGCGGCGGGGCGGGGGGGGATGTTTGGTATCCTTGAAGGGTAGGAGGAAGAGGAACTGCTGCCACCTGCCTCCGTTCCCCACTGGGGAGGGTGGGAAGATGCGGATCTCACACCACCCTGAAGTCCCTTGATGGTGCAGGAATGGCAGCAGCCCCTCATCGCCCCACCCTTCCCATTGCTTAGGCATAAAGCGGGGGAAGTAACCAACTGGCATGCATATGTGAACTAATTCTGTAGCGTCTGTGTGTTGAAGGTTAGGGTGCTTATGTGGAGGCATGTTGGGTTTTGCCAAATCCAAACAAAACCTAGCCTTGCTTACTTGAGTGCTGTTACAAATCTATTTGGGCTCCATTCTCAGGTAAAATGCATGGGTATGGGTACTAAAGTTTAATGGTAGAATAAATGCTCTGCTTGTATGATACTCTTAAGGCCTGTTCAGGCTATGCCAAGATACAGTATCCAAACTATCCATGGTAGCACGCATGCATGCCCTTTGGTGCCCTATGTCCCCCTTTGGGGACAAGAAGCCATTTTATTTATATCTCTGTAAACCACTTTGGGAACTTTTGTTGAAAAATGGGATATAAATATATTCATCATAGGCATGATCCATGTACAGTGTTTGTCTCAGAGACAGAGGCTATACTCCTGGAGAGAGATTCTCCGTGTGATGTGAAATGCTGCATTCTGAAAGTGAAACTGCACTTTCTCATAGTTAACCAAAAGGAGCCCAAACATCATAGGAAAACTGTGTGAAAACTCAAGCCACACTTTAAATTCAGCTACCAATGTAGAGCTGGAAAGCCATAGAATTAACTCAGTAGGAGGCAGCTCCTTAAACTCTCAATACTTCAGTCATTTCTTTATTTCAACAATGTCTATCCCAGGGTTGTTGTTTTCCCCCCACCAGACAACTTGTGTCAATTGCCTTGACAACTCAACACAGAGATACAAACAGTCAAGATAATATCAAATTATATGACAATAATAGAATTAGCAATCTATTAGCAATTAGCTAATTAGCTAAATTAGCAAGATTATTGGTTCAGCTTCCCACAAAATCCACTTAAAAAAAACCAGGTCTTCACCAGGTCTGAAATATATGTAGTTGCAGGTTCATGTGAGTCTCTCCAGAGAGAGCATTCTGGAATGTCAGCCTCATAACCAAAATGGCTCAGTTAAGGAAGATTGTTTCCATTTGTTTCCTTTATTTATTTTTATTTTGTTAGACCTTTATTTTTATATGCCTAATGTGTACCACTTCAGAATAGAGAATTTGAAGAAGTCAGCATTCACTGAGTCTATCACTGACAGTAAAAAGAAAGAATACTTAACAAAAGCCAAAAGTTAGATGGGTTTGCAAGCCAGAATAGACGTGTTGGAGGGGAAGAATAGCTAAGAATAGCTTTCCACACCTGGCTGAATTGCGGGAAACCTCTGAGGCATTTGAGAGGAAAAGCACACATGCAGTTGTAGACGACACTCTTCTTTTTCTGTATCAACAGACTCAAAAGATGTCCTAATATCTATACTGAAAACCACTTTTAGAGATTTAAGTTTCATGAAAGGAATTATGTAATTCAGGAAGCTGACACGTTCAGACAGGTTTTCTGTCCACAAGAGGAAGCAGTACAGTTGTGCACCAATAACTTCATTCAGGAACTTGAATGAATCAGAAAGCTGTGAGCTATATACCAGTAGCCATTAATTTTTCCCCTTAATTGGTTTATTTTAGATTTGTAGCCTCCTCCATCTGCAAACTGCATTAAAAGAAAAATATTTTAAATTTCAATGCTCTCTCCCATCCCACGCACACTTCAGTCACTTCTTCCAGCCATCAAAAGCTAAGTAGTTTTTTCATTGTTCTTCTCCTTTTAAAAAAAACCAACAACATGCCAGGGATTGCTTCAAGCATCTATACAGGAAAATTAATATTCCCCATTATCCATGAAAGACAGTATGGACATTTTTATTGCCCCAAGTATACTGTAGGTCAGATAGCCACTCCCTGCATCAGCTACCCAATCAGTTTCTTTGTGCAGCAAAAGAAGTTAACAGAGCAATTAAAAAAGCACATGGAGTACTTTATTCCCATACAGAAGTGTCATTCACACATGCATGCACATCATTTGGTGACCACATCTAGTGATGACTTCCATGTGTGAATGAGTCATCACAGACAAATAAAACACTCAGATAAAGTGTTCATATCATCTCAAAAACAATGCTTTTCAGTGGAGTCTGTTCACACTTTCAGCTGCCAGCCATGAAGGTAACAGTAATCAAGAGCAGACAGATCAAGTGAGGCACATTACCGGGGAGACCCTCAGAGGCAACAGTCCTGGTCTGGGAGGGGCTCACAGACAACCCAAATCCTTTCAGCGAGTTCAGCATAGGTTGATATCCATCTGAGGTTGATATCCATCCCATCCAGTAGACTGGAGACTTTCACTTCCCTGAATGTGAAAGTCTCCAGTCTATTGCCTCCCATGCAGACTGCTCAAATGGGTGTTCCTTCAGACTAGTAGGGTGACTCATCCCCAGGCATCTGGCTAGCTCCTGTGTGCTCAATGGCAGATTACCACAGGGGCAGAAGTGGCATCTGCCGACAGTGGGGAAATTTGAGGAGCGGCAACCAGCCCCACCTCCCTCTGGCCCCGCCGCTCTCCAGTAACTGTATCATGCCTTTGTCAGCTCACTCAGGCTCCGCCTCTGAAGCCCGGTTTGTTCCTCTCCCCCTGTCTTTTCAGGCAGCCGTTGCTACTGGAAGAGCTTTTATTTCCCTTTCTCTCCCTCTAGCGAGGGAGATAAAGGGAAACAAACATGTCCGTGACATGATATGTTAAAATACTCACTGATTCTTGCCCATCTATCCATTTAGTCTTTGCCTAAGGGATACAACCATTTGCCCTATATTCCATATTTGTATATGGAATCTCTTATTTTCTATTACTGTTAGATTTCTATCTCTATTGCTCAGAAATAGCTATTTCTGTTACTGTCAGAGATCTTAGTGTTCTTCCTTCCTCTGTCTTCCATGTATGTATATCTGTACCATTTTTGACTCCTGCTGCCTTTCATCCCACCCCACCAACCAGAATGACCAAGCTATCCATGTGTTCAGTCTGGAAACAACTTTGAATTATCTTAACATGCTCACCAACCAATGCAACTAAAAGGAGATCTGGTGACGATCCAGACCCAAATCAATATCCTTTGGATGTCCTTTTGGCTTCAATCCAGCACTGAAAGCCACTCAGTGCCTTTTGATATGACTCTGAGCCAATAATTTTAAGCTTCCGCTGTCATGGTACCTTTAACCTGTGCAAACATGGTTATGATTTCCCTCCCTACTAAATCACAAACTAAGAGAAAAGGGCTGACACTCAGTCACTCCAGCTGCCTAGTGGGAAGCTCCAGCTGCAGAAGTCAGTGTGAAACATCTTCCAGAATCTGATATCCTGAATTGCAAAAAGCCTCAAGGCAACAAGACAATTTTCTTTACTTGTCAGATTTCCTGGGAGACATGGTGGCATGTCTAGCGAGGGAGCGAAAGAGAAACAAACACTGTTCAGGCAGCATTGGCTGCCTGAAATGCGAGGGGGAAAGGAGCTTGCTGGGCTTCAGAGCCCAGGTCACAGGGGGCATCACTAGAGGGAGAGAAAAGGAAATAAAGGCATTTCAGGTAGCAATGGCTTTCTGAAAAGACATGGGGAGAGGTGCTCACTGGGCTTCAGAGGCGGAGCCCAAGCAAGCCAATGAAGGCATAATACAGTTACTGGAGGGTGGCGGGGCCAGAGTCAGGTCACCGCCGCTCCTGGCGGCACATTTTAAAAGGTACACTAAAAGGGGGCACTCTTCCCTCCCCTCGCTCCCCCATGTAGCCAGCTGGGGCAGCAGGCGATATTTTTAGAGTGAAAAGGGTAGTGGCCCAATCATCTTTGCCTATGGGCAGCAAAGAGGTTAATCCACCCCTGTGTGTGCTCTCCATTTGGGCATTTTAGCCATCACCTGCTGCTCTCCTCCTGTGTCCTGCCTGTGGGAGGTCTTGGTTTTCATCTCCGCATGCACTGGGATGCCAGTTCACTGATGCATGTGACATCATGTCATTTCCAAGCAGGCCAGCAATGGCATGGAGCCTCTAGAGCCCCCCACTGTCGATCATATCTGTGAACTAGGGGTGCACATTCATTCTGTAACAAGTCAAAAATGAGCCCAAACCTGTCCCATTCAGTTGCTTTAACATTTGTGATATACTGTTAAGCTCATTCAGAAACCTATTTATTTTATTGGGGCGGGGTGTGTGCTTACTAATAGCACATTAGCAGAGGCAGGTTTTTTAACTGTTTCAAAGGATCAGCAGAGTTCCTTCGGGAGATACCAATTCTCCTCACAATGCCCTGGGACAATTGGGCATAACTTTGGGACATAATGCAAAAAAAAAAAAATTATGGATGCCAGGACTGAACACTAAAATGAACTCAGCCATCTTTTTCAAATGTTAGATACTACTTTAAGAAAGGGGAAAGGCTGCTGCTACTGCTGCAATACTGGGAGGTCCTCCCACTCACGAAAACAAATGCAGTTAACAAAAACAGAGAAAACTGGTTATAAAACTCATACAATTTTTATTTGTTTGTCTATTTAGTACATTTATATACTACCCCATACAAAAAAAGTCCCTGGATGGTTCACAATATAAATCCCTGGGAGGTTCACAATACAAAGGAATAACTAAATAAGTGAGGGGCTATACAATCTATATATTTATTTCTCCTTGGCGAATCCACCACTAATCCCACGTGTGGCAACTCTCACGAGAGTTCGTGAGCAGCTGCCGGACTCGCGATGGAGATGAGGAGAAAACGGCTGCCGGGATGAGGAGGTGGTGGCGGGCCGCCCTGGCCCAACCCCCAGGATGAGGAGGCGCCAGCAGGCTGGCTTGGCCACCGGGAGCAGGTGGCAGCAGGCAGGAGGAGGGGATGGGCTGGCTTGAAAGCCGGCCAGAAACCGCGGCCAGGCGGTGGAGGGGGGGGAGAAGTGGGCCAAGCAGGCCGGCAGAGGCACAGATGCTCTGCGCCTGGCCCAGCTAGTATTCAATATTCTATACAAATATAACATTGAAATGAAAAATATTTTAGGATACTCCTAGGATGTACCAGTCGAGAGGTAGATCTCCATGTAGAAAAATGTATGAAGCTGCCATCAGAGTTTCTGTGGGATCAGAGAATTCCTGAATTATTAGGCAGCCACCAAAAATATCTCTTTGGGGACGTCCACACGACCAGCCCTATCTGGTCATGTGGAATGCTGGGATTGGTGCCAGTTGGTGCTGCCCTGCCAGATAGCTCAGGTTTATAGCCTGGGCTAAATGTGAGGTCGGAGGATATAAGCACAGCTCCTGTCCCACACAAGGCCTAGTCATATGGGTGAGCAGCTGGCAGCAGCCCACTCAATCTAGAGCTGGGATGAAGGAACATCCTGGCAGCTGGAATTCCTCCGATGCACCACAAAAGCAGTGCGGTGCATTGTGAGATTCCTGGAGGCCGGGCCTTGCTCTCACCAGCTCTGGATTGCCACACTGCTTGCTGCAATGGAAATCATGTGGGCAAGCAGTGCGGCAAAGCAGGGATGGGGCCGTGCTCGTGGGGGTGGGAAAGGTAGGTATAATCCTGCCTTCCCCCAGCCCTCTCTAGGCCCAAAGTTTTTGGTCAGGTGGACGACCTCTATGTGTCACTATTTTACAGAGTACATAAGGAAATAGCGTGGGTGGTTAGGAATCACCACAGATCATGGTGAAGAATACTCAGACCATTAAGGTTTTCTGTTACAGAGAAATTACAGGAAGGAACTTTAACTGAGGAACAAGAGTTTGATATCTATTACTATTTAAACAGAAGCTAAGGAAATAATAAACTAACAGTCTGTTATGCAGAGAAAGGGAACCTCTCAATTTGAAATTCAAGATAGCAAGTAAGAAGCTGACAAACAAACCATTACTTCACCCCCAAGCCAGTACATAGAGATATAACATACGGATAAGCATGCCTAGTACAAGATCTGAGACAGTGCTATGGCAGAATCCCAACATTTTCTAAGCCAGAATCAGTAATAGCACCCAAAAAGCTATAGGAAGCCAATGAAAACTTTGGCACCCTGATGTGTTCTCAGTTAGCCTTTCCTGTCAGAAGAAACTGCTTTATTCTGCTGTAGCTGGAGGAGCCTCCAGTAGTTTACAGTCCCATGTAATGCCACTCCCCGCCACAGTATGCAGCTTGACGGGGGGGCGGGTTTGTGCTCCCAGCCCTTGAGACGGACACGGGGGCTGCCATCTTGGCTCCCATGCCACGGGTTGTAGGCCAGCCAATGGGAGCTCAGGAGCAGCTGCATAAGCAGCCGGCTCCCAGTCACTCGCTCTCAGTTGCTTCAGACTGAGCACCCCTCCTTCCATCCCGCTTCAGTGAGGGTCGTCCAGTCGCCTTCAGGGGACAAGTAGGGATTTTTTGGGTCATGCCTAATTGGCCTTGGTGTGGCCAATTTTTTTTTGACTACTTCTCACTGAAGTTGTTTATAGGGTTGTCATTTGCATGTTTGGTCACTTTGCCTGTGAGTGTGCGTCGATATAGGTTGTCTTGATCAGCGTCTGACTGGAGGATCATTTAAAGTGAGTGGGCAAGCCAAAGAACAGCCCTTGCAGGTTTTGTGGCCCTTGGCCTGGGATCCACCCCTACTCAGAGGCTGGCTGGGACCCACCCCTCAGAGTTTTGAGGCCTGGGTGGGTGGGGCTGGTTGGCCTCCCCTCGGCAGGGTTAATACCTCGCAGTTGTTATGATGTCCTGATTTAGTCCAGGATGAATCAACACCCAGTCTTTTGCCCAGTTCTGGGCAGTCCTCCTTATGAGGCTGACCCTTAGTGGGGTACCCACACTCTAACTTACTATACCTTGTTGCAGGTTATGTAATATTAACTAATAAAAGTGGCCCAAGTTCATCCATTCATACATGTCTATCTTTATTGGGCCTGGGTGTGCAAAGCACAATATAGCAGTGAAGTATCAAAGGCATGATCAGAAGATGCAAACCTGTCACCATATGGCAGTAAGGAGTGTATCAATTCCCTACAGGGAGCAATTAAAAGTCTTAGTGAGCAAGGAATGATGTACCTCATCAGAGATAGCATGTTTCTATTGTCCAGGTAAGAAATAGGATCAACAATTATAAAATAAAACTACATTTCAGTACATAGAGTTTATTGCTGTTCCATCCCCGAAAGCTTTTAGGAAAGTATTGAAGACACACCTGTTTGGCCAGGCTTTTCATTGAATTTGTATTGGTTTATTGTTTTAAACTGTATATAGGTTTTAATTGTTTGTTTTTAAACTTTTTGCTGTTTGTGAACCACCTTGAGACATTTGTTATAAGCAGTATATGAATGTATTAGTTAAATAAAATAAAATTGCTGGATAAATAGCAGAACATAAAACACATCAATGAAATACCAAGTTACAGAACATATTTCAGACTAGCTGTCAACTTTGGTGGAATTGAGAGAGAGGGAGAGAGAGACTGGTTTTCAATAAAAACAAACTTCTCAGATCATTTTACATAGAATAAAGGAATAAGATGTAGTTCCATGTTCCAAAAGGGCTCCCATCCTAAAAAGAAACACAAAGTAGACACTAGCAACAACCACTGCAATGACACTGTGCTGGGCTTGTAGAGAGACAGTTACTCTCCCTCCACTGAATGTAAGAGAGCCACCACTTTAAAAAGGGACCTCTTTGCCTAGTTACGAGAAGTAAACAAGGGAGAGGGCAGCATAGGAGAGATGTTTACAGATGGTAGGTAGTACCACCTACATTTGCAGAGATATATTTAGGGTCAGATGGCTCAGAGAAGCCTTCACTCCACTGTTGTCCACCCTGCAACTGCCTGCAACATCCAAATTATACTTTTAATTAGGTTCGTATTTTTATATTCCATTTTAATTATTATTGTGTCGTTTTATGGGTTTATATTATTGTAAATGTTTTGTAAACCAACTTGATATTGTTTTAATGAAAGGCAGCATAAAAACTGAACAATAAATAAACAAACAAACACCCATCTGCCTGTGCCTGCTTCATTCATAGAGGCAACATATGGAGAGGGCTATTGAGGGGAGAACAGGATCATGATAACAGGTCCCGCTCCCTGGTGCAATACAATGGAGACAGGGAGTTTTGTTTTGTTTTGTGCAATTTTAAAACATTTATTTTAAACAAATGAAAATGACAATCCAGTATATACTGCAGATTGGAGATGGGGGCATGGTTTATACCAGACTTACAATTTAGTCCACTGTAGATTATAAGTGACACTGAGGCTGGTTTGGGTTTGAAGTTTCAAATCCCCCATACATAACACTTCTTGGGTTACAACAAAGGTAAGTCTTCTTGGTTGCTCCCTCAGAACCCTTCCCAGGCCAAATCAATTGGTCAGTTGCATGGAAACATTGTGCTCTGTACATACCACCTGCATGATTTGCATGCAGACATGTGCTTTTTGTTCGTTCTCTCTCTCTCTCTCTCTCTCTCTCTCGATCTCACACACACACACACACACACCTCACCTGACTTTGGCACAATGACAAATCGTTCTGCATAATAACTCTCAATGCCTTTTCTAGATAGCTAATGAGGAAAAAGTAAGATCATGGGATGAAGGAAGTCCCTTTGAGGGGCAGAAAGGATGCTCTCCTATCCTCTGGAAATCCCTCAGTGAAAGAATGAAGTGCCTTTTACAGTTGCCAACGAGATGCCACCATAGTGGCTGGCCAAGTGTATTCATGCACACTATGAGTGTGAGAATCACACCACATGCATGCACTGACAACCACACAGATACTCTCCATTACATGTGAATAACTGTAAGTGCACATAGATCAACAATCATGTGTACATTGTACGCAGATCATGTGCAGAAAAACATACTGTATGAATTATCCTTATATTATGCGCGCGCGTGTGTGTGTGTGTGTGTGTGTGTGAAGGTTCTACATTGTTCTATAAAATTCAAACCCCACTTTTTAGGTCAGATCAGGGTGAAGCCAGCCAGGCTGTCCTATAGACACATTAGAGATTAGCTGATGCTTGTGCCAAGCTTTTTGCTAGCAGTGGACGGATGTTTTTGCAAAACATAGATGCTAGTATTGGTGGCAATATTTCAATATAGTGTTGAAATGGCAGGAAAAACATAGAACATGTGCTATGGAAATAAATAATTAGGGCTACTGATTACAATCCTCATCTCTTTCTTGAATCTCAGCTCAGGCATGATCTTACTGGGTGGCCTTAGGCAAAACACTGTCCCTGAGATTCAGCCCTCCATCTGCAATCAGTAATAAATTAATAATAATTGCCAATAATTAATAAATAATTGCCAATATCTAGATCAATGCCAACACAACAGGGTTTTCCACCACACGAGGAGGCAATCTTCAGCTATTCCCCTTCCCTCTGCAGCCCTCTGTGCCTTCCAAAAATATATCCTTGAGGGTCCTCCAGTCCTTAGGGACATATTTTCAGGAAGCATGGAAGGCCACAAAGGGAAAGAGGGGCTACTGAGACCTGGAGCCCCTTTGCCACACCACAAGATACTTTTGAAATACCTCTCAGTTTCATAACATAATTGTCATGCAGTGTATAGAGGAGGTATTCAAAAAACATAAGTCATTTTGAGAGTGGGAAATTAGTTGTACAGTTATTTTGATCCAAGCTAAAATGATAAAATATCCCTTACTGATATTTAAGTAAAATATCATAAAATATCCGCTAGCCTGATTTTCTGCAATCGTGAGAACCACCGGGCTCGGCTGCGAGCCCAGTGGTTCTAGAGCAGGTAACCCGCTCAAGAACCCCTGCCCTAAAACCAGTTTTGCGGAGCTAGTGCTCCGCAAACCTGGTTTTGAAGATTGTGAGTAGCCACGGCATGGCTTCGTGCCGTGCCTACTCATGAGGAGACCCCCGGAGGGGAAGTGAAAAGCCACCTCCCGGCTCCCAGGGGTCTTGCCAGCATGCCCTGCGCACTCGCGCAGGGCATGCTGAAGCTTGCGGGGGCCAATCAGCCCCCGCTCCCCCCAGTCCCCACCGGCTCTGTCACGGAGCCGGCAATCGTGTGGGCGGCTGTCATAAATCTGTTAGCTCGGCTAACCCAACAGAATTTACAACCCTTCAGCTCTCCCCCTGTAAGTTAAACAGAAAGTAGCAGTGAAGCTGCACGAACGAAAACGAAAGGCTCACAAAGAAACTAGTAGTAAACAAATCAAGTCCCCTGAACTGAACTAGGTAACACTCTCTAACATAACTCAGTAATAACTCAAAAGAAAACAACAGAGCAAGGAATGAAATAGAACAAAGGACACCAGAGCAAGGAATTAATGGAACAAGAACACAGAGCAGGAAGGAACAGAACAAGGGCAAACTGGAACTCAAAAAAGTTGAGGAATTCAACACAGAAACACTGTCTGCGGTCAGCGATAGTTGCTAACAGCATCTGTGCAAGTCACAGACTGCTTAATATATAGGTCAAGAGAACCAGCAACCAATCAGGCTTCCCTGAGTCAGCACTTCTGCTTCCTCTCTTGTGATCTCCTGCACCTACGTGTCTCCCACTGAGCTTTCCTTTTGAGAAGTCTTCTCAAGACAGATGAAAACCCAGCCTCCTCCTGATCAGCCTCCATGTCTGGCAGCTGTTCCGATTCCTCAGCTCCAGAGTCTGGTCCTAGGTGACCAGATTTGGCTTTTTTAAACCAAATTGACCCGTGAGTATACCCCTTAGGTTCTGGCCACCCTGGTCTGGTCTCCCTGCCAAATCCTGTTGCTGTGCCTCTGAGCCCTCACTACCAGGCGAATCCTCCCATTCCTCTTCTGACTCTTCTGAGTCAGAAGTCTGAGCCATGACACCGGCCGATCCGGCCACCCAGGGCTCCCTCTCCGCTCATGTGCTGGGAGAGCGGGCTTAGCCCGTTCTCCCCGCTCACCACCCCAAACCGGGTCTCACTGATCATGAGACCTGGTCCTAAGTGTATCTTGAGGTCCCTTTTCATCCTTTTGATTATATATGTACGTAGTGATATATCCTTCTATAACTCATGTATAATTCCATTTAAAAAGTACAAGATGTGCTATTGAGAAGCTCCATTCATTTCTCCCTAAACATCCTGTGAAATCCCATATTCACAAAACTGGCTAAACTGTATATTGGACACATTTCAATACTTTCACATCACTCCACATGGCAATCTAAGGAAAATAGGTTCACTGTCCAACTGAAACCAGTGAAGCCTTAAGCATGTAGTGGTTAAATACCTCTGCTAACTTGGGGCCCTGCTAACTTGGCAAAGAGGCACCTTTTAATGTGGTGATTCTCTTTATTTAGCAGGGGGAGAGTAACTGGCCCTATCCACCCCCAGCACAGTACTTCCAGTGACTGTTGCTGGTGTCTAAATTGTGTTTCTTTAGATTGTGAGCCCTTTGGGGACAGGGTTCCATCTTATTTGTTTGTTATTTCTCTGTGTAAACTGCCCTGAGCCATTTTTGGAAGGGCAGTATAGAAATCGAATGAATGAATGAATGAAATACTTACATCCATGTGATATCAATGGGACTTGGGTTTGTATGTTGCCATTTTGTCAGACTATACTCCAGGCCTTAGTCATGAGGCTCATCTTCACTGTCATCAAAATATATATTCAAATTTCCAAAATCAAGAGAAGACCAAATGTCTCTAGCAGTAAGGGGGAAAATGCCACTGGAAATGTTGGGGCCAGTAGATTGGTTTACCAGTCGCAGCCAGAAAAAGCAGAGACCTTGGGAAGATGGTCAGTGGGAAAGCACACCCTTATTAGAAGGCCAGCGTGCAAGTTGCTGGTTCTGTTTCAAAATAAGATGTTCTTGTGACATTTCACAGTTTGTAGAAAGATGTGATTCACTAAACCCCACAAGCCCAATGTGCTGTATATACTCAGCACTAATGAGAGAACTTGCTTTTCCTTGGGGTAGTGACTCACTAAACCCCACTCACAACCTACTTCTCTGTACCTTTGGATTAATGAGATAATTTCCCTTCATAGGAAGTCAAGAAGGGATTTGCTCAATTCCGATCTTCTTGGAGAAGATGTCTATCATGTGAGAGAATAACAGATCAGTATTAGCTTTATTATGGACTGATTTGGCATGATGCTAGTGATGAAGACTCTTGGAAGCAAGACATTAGTTGTGACACTCTCTTAAAAATGTATGAGAGGGTGATTCCTGGGATGATTATATTTGCCTGGAAGAATATCTCATCAGACAAAACAGGTCTATCAAAACAAGGCTTGTTGGGTATGTTTGCTAAACTAAAGAGATACTCTTAACAGTAATGCTAATGAAGCTTATGGTTCATATGTAAATTATGTACAATAAAATATATTATTTTATTGTCCCAGTATATTTCTGACTTGTGATTCTTTTTCAGGTGCTATCTAAAGTTACAAAAAAAGTAAAACAATGATCAACATCACTTCTGTTGCAACTTTCCGTATCACATAGCGTTCATACCTCTTTCAAAAGCACATAGCTCAGCGCAGAATAACATTATACTTGCTGCTCAAAGATCTATACATATAACAAAATATAGTAAACACTGCTACACACATTAATGTAAAAACTTACCATCAAGTACTGCACACATAAAGTATTCCTCTCAGCAAAACATCTATTCCCCGCTCCTTACAGAACCCAGCTACTGACCACCCTATATCTTCGGGAGCGTATAGCAGCGTTTATCGGTAGATAGATAGATGCAGTAGATAGATAGATAGATAGATAGATAGATAGATAGATAGATAGATAGATAGATAGATAGATAGATAGATAGATAGATACAGGTGAAACTCGGAAAATTAGAATATCGTGCAAAAGTCCATTAATTTCAGTAATGCAAATTAAAAGGTGAAACTGATATATGAGACAGACGCATTACATGCAAAGCGAGATAAGTCAAGCCTTAATTTGTTATAATTGTGATGATCATGGCGTACAGCTCATGAAAACCCCAAATCCACAATCTCAGAAAATTAGAATATTACATGGAACCAAGAAGACAAGGATTGAAGAATATAACAATATCGGACCTCTGAAAAGTATAAGCATACATATGTATTCAGTACTTGGTTTGGGCCCCTTTTGCAGCAATTACTGCCTCAATGCGGTGTGGCATGGATGCTATCAGCCTGTGGCACTGATGAGGTATTATGGAAGACCAGGATGCTTCATTAGCAGCCTTCAGCAATTCTGCATTGTTTGGTCTCATGTCTCTCATCCTTCTCTTGGCAATGCCCCATAGATTCTCTATGGGGTCAGGTCAAGCGAGTTTGCTGGCCAATCAAGCACAGTACACTGTATACTTTTCAGAGGTCCGATATGGTTCTATTCTTCAATCCTTGTCTTCTTGGTTCCATGTAATATTCTAATTTTCTGAGATTGTGGATTTGGGGTTTTCATGAGCTGTACGCCATGATCATCACAATTATAACAAATTAAGGCTTGACTTATCTCGCTTTGCATGTAATGCGTCTGTCTCATATATCAGTTTCACCTTTTAATTTGCATTACTGAAATTAATGGACTTTTGCACGATATTCTAATTTTCCGAGTTTCACCTGTAGATAGATAGGCAGACACACACACACACATAAAACATTTTTGAGCAACATATCATATAACATGATATTGCTCTGAGTGATGTGGTTTTTAAATAAGTGTGATATGATATGGAGCTTGTAACAGAAATGATGCAGATAACTGTTTTACTTTGTAATTTTATATAGCCCCTGAAGAAGGTTCATAGACTGGAAACACATTGGACTAATAAAAGTATATCTTTTTTCTAGGCGCATTGAGAAATTATTCTCTTTTTCATTCTTTCTCCATTTTGAATTCTCCCCCCTTTGGTTTTTGGGTTTTACTTACATTAAAAACTAACGGCATGATCCAGCCAAAGTTAAGCATTTTTAAGTACCAGTGACTGACATCCTACTTAATGGTGCACATGTAAAAGAGAAAAACCACATACATACCACTAGCACCCCTGCTTCTGCTGTGCAGATGCTCATGAGGGGAGCATTTTTCGCAGATCCCTCAGAAGTGCTTTGTGAGACCCAGAAGTAGGTCCCTGAGGGTTGTGTACACCTCAGGGACCTACTTCAGGTCACAAGGAGCATTTCTGAGGGGAAACGGGGATTGGCAAAAATCTCCCACCACCCATACAAGTATCTGCACCTCAGAAGCAGGAATGGCAGTGATGTGTGTGGTGTTTTATTTGTTTGTTTTCTTGCTGTATGTGTGTGCCAATAGTGGTCTGCCATTGATATCAATGTAGATTTAATCATGCATTTAACTCTCCTGTTCAGTTGGATGTAAACATGCCTACCTATAGCTGAACTGTGCCCAATGAAAAATGCAGTCTAACAGATATGCAGTACATTCAATTTTTTTCCTCCTCACCTGACGCATCTTAATAGCTTTAAGTCTCTTTTCCAGGACATGGTCTTCCTTCCTTCTTTCCCATTCTCTCTCTCTCTCTCTCTCTCTCTCTCTCTCTCTCTCTCTCTCTCTCTCTCTCTCTCTCACACACACACACACACACACACACACACACACACACACACTCTTACACACACAGAGAGAGAGATCTAAAGGGGCACTTCAGTTGATATTTAGGAACTGTAAGGATGACAGAGTCGAACAATGCAATCTGCCGTGAAGATTAAGTGCTTCCAGGATGACTTTTTATTGCAGCAAGTAGCTTTTTGCTATAAAGATCATGTTAGCGATTTATGTGATTATTTGCAGCACATAAAGGATGATTCATGGTGTTTAACTTACTAAAGATGGTTATGGCTAAAGGTTGTTCTCAACCAGCTTTCAAAAATTAAGCTCTTCTAGGAAAAAATGTTTGTACAGATTGTACGTTCTTACTGAGAAGGCTGCTCATTGATTTATGCAGATTTGGGGCTCTCTCATACTGAAGCTTGCCAGAACAGAAAGAAACATCTTTATTCCCTACCACTGCCTTTCTAGCCTGCTGTCTGGACTCAACCTGAAGCTGCAATAGATGATTCCTTTTCTTCTGCCATGTTCTGTACTGCTCCTTTGCATCTCTGATCTGGGTTGAATAATTAATTTCTAAAGAGAGAATCCCCACTTTTCAAGCTCTGGTCTCCAGTATGTGGCAGTGAACTGTGGACATACTGTGGTGAGAGAGAAGACCTTCTATACTAGTTCTTATAAATTCAGATTAAGAACATCCAATCCCCGCTTTCCCCCGCCCCCGCACTTGCTTTGAAATGGTTCCAAAAATTTCCAATTTCCTCCCCCACAATTTGGGGGGAGGGGACTGATTAATTTTTTAGACTCTTTGAGGCTTGGAAACATCCTCAAAATGTCTTCCACACTACCCCCCCTTCAAATATACACACTTTACTTACCAAGTAGCAGTGGTTTTCTTACTTGAAAAAGGATGCAGCCGCATACTTTTTTAAAAAAAATTGCTTCTCCACTGCAGTCTAGAGGGGAAATGTGGTAGCCCTTGAGAATAATAGTCTTCCCAAGGGCTGCTGACATTGCAGCAGCCCTTGGGAAGACAATTATTCCCACGGACTACCACATCTTCCTTCTAGACTGCAGTGGGGATGCAAAGGTGTTCTTTTAAAAGTCTGCTGCTGCATCCTTTTACAGAAGTATGAGAAAGTATGAGAAACCGTGACTGCTCCTGCTGGACAAGAAAGTGAAGAGAAGCCACCCCTGGATGGTAAATAAAGGACAGGGGTGAACTTCTCCAAGTGAAAAAGAATTTAGGGAGCTTGATGAGCTTGACTCTCTATTAATATAAGGTTTCTGAGCCCCCAAAATTCTTTTTGGACCCAAACTCTAAGAAATTTAGTGACACCACTAGTACACTTTTCTCAAGAAATTCAAATAGGTTTGGGGGATTAGTCCTAACTTAGATTAAGCCAATACAAGTCTTACTGAAATACAAATAGAGGCTCCAGTCCAATAAAGGTTAGTTGTGACTAAATAGCATTGCAAGCAAAGACTTGAATCAGCTACAACTAGCTAGCTCCACCAGTTTCAAAATAACTTAAAGCCCTCTTCTGATGTCTCAGGGTTCATTCATGAATGCACACAGAGTTGAAAAGCCTGCCACCTTCTGCCCTACATGAACTCACCTCTCCCCATTGAACATCTGAAGAGGGCTTTAGTCATTACTAAAGTTCTATTAGGCACATACTGCCCTTCTGTGGACACTTGTTCTGGTACCGAGGAAAGTAGAACTGGCTTCCGTTATGCCATTCAAGTCACTGCTGTGTGTCTACCAGTGAGCAGATTGTTTCAGATATGACAAAAATGGTCTAGAGGAGCTCTGATGTAGCAAAGTAATAGTTTGTGTGGGCTGCTTCTGTAAGTTCTGAACATGGCCTTTAAGTACTGAACGTCCAATGAAATAAACGATAGAACTCCCACTGAACAAAGCTTCATGAGTAGCAATAATGAATGGCAATGCACGCCTGTTCAAAATATATGAAAGGAGCCATTTTTTAGATCTGTTATTTAATAGTGCTGAAAAATATAGCTAGGCTGCATTTATCCTAATACAATACAAAATTAATCATTGACCTTATTTAGCAATCGCACTTAGCAATAGCACTTACATTTATATACCGCTCTATAGCCGGAGCTCTCTAAGCGGTTTACAATGATTTAGCATATTGCCCCCAACATTCTTATTTGCATGTTGGGAGCTATTGAAAATATGACTCTTATCTTCTGTCATGGCTATCTTAGTTTGAGTATTCCTTTCATTTTTAAAGAAAGGTATGAACTGTATAACAATAGTATATATCTTAGGCCAAGATATATAATCAGATACACACATTTTACTAATGATTGCTGGTAGTGTGTCTCCATTCATCTTTCTATGTTAATGGGTCACAACGCACTTTTGCCCCTTTGCATTTGATTGTTTCCTGTTATGTTATGATAATGAAAGGTCTGAGCAATCAGGAGCCACTTGATAAATGTGGGGCATTTATTTTAATAGCTTGAGGATCTCTGTTCTTTCCACTGATTATTAGCTATAAAGAAAAATGACCTATCAGGCAACATGAATGAGGACACTGCATTTGACTTTTCTTTCATGTCATAACGTTGTTCGCTGCTAAGGATAATATTGCTAAATGATCCAGTTCAGAAATCCAAACTGCAACATATTTTGATTCAGGAACCTGCCTTACAGAACATTAACTGCCTATTTCCATAGGTGATTAATGTGGCCATAATAAAAAATGCATGCTAAATTTTAATATTGAGCCATTTCATTCATTCATTTGCTTTGTTTATGTACTGCATCTCTGACAAGGCATCCAGGGTGCCTTACGGTTTAAAATACTAAAACAACAGCAAAAGAAAGAAATTGCAAAAGACAAGATAATAAAAAGACAGACACGAATGTTTGGGGGGAAAGGGTATGCCTGCCCCTGAAAAATCTAAATTTACTGATTTTTTTAAATAGACATCTGCTAATAAAGAAGTCAAAATAGCTTGAGACAAGGTGTCTGGCATTCCACAGCCATGGCAGATGATAGATTCTGTGTAAAATTTGTGAAATGCAGCCTTAGGCACATGGCTTCAGTCTGCTCTGATTTCTGTTTTAATGTCCGCACATCTAGACTTCTTTTGTTGCTCTGTTCAGTCATTACAAAAGTGTGGAGGCTGTGCCTCACTACAGTCTCTACTAGAGTCAGCAAGCCCCCACCCTCATACTGACATGCTCTTTAGCCCCATTCCCATGTTGCACCTGTGTACAGTGTTTGCAGAGAAAAATGGTGGGGGAGAGACTCAGGGGATGGGAGGAGTGGCTGTGCTCTAAATCACGGGGAGAATTTCTCCCCAAATACAGCATTTGTCTCCTCAGACAAAAACTGTACTTTGATATAGCCTGGGGTGGGCAGGCTAATAAGTCCATCGGTGTGGGGACAAAGCTTTCACAGAGACTGTACCAAGGTTCAGCCTCCATTTTTTCCCCATTACTGAACAGGGCTTGTATTAAATGGGCACACTAAAGCTGTTTTGTACAGGTTAAATCCAAAATGTGTAATGCTACATAACAGTACTGCTCATACAGGCACATTGCAGGTCCCCCGATTGGCCATTGCTGTTTCTCTTTAGCATCATTAAATGGTGTGGGTATGTCTATGGTCCAGAAACTGCAGAATCAGTCCAGTGACCTGTGGTTAGGTCTGGACCCCCACTACACACATACACACACTCAGCATAAAAAGGGGGTTATTTCTGCAGATGCACTTGGTCTCAGGCAGTGGTCCCTCTAATTTTTCTCATCTGTGCAGAATGAGTTTTGTTCTGGGAGGGAGACAGTATCAAGGCAGCATGTGCGCACGTGCATTCAGAGTTCAGCCTTCCTGATTCGACCTGGGCGGGATCTAAAACTAACTGAGCGAACATTTAAAAAACTTGTGAGTGCGCGCACATGCACACGCCTTAGAAGGAACAATGGTCTCAGGCCATTGATACCTTCTTCAGAAGCTGGTGACATAAGCTCTCTAGCTGGGACGGCTCCTTTTCTGCTTACTTTACAAGATACAAAGACCTTTCCTTTGTTCCTAAGAAGGAAAAGAGGCTGATTTCATGCCATTGGTGTCTCTTCAGGACTTGATGGCATGAATTCCCTGAGTCTTGACTTAGACTTCTTTCAATTTAGGACTCCGAGATTTTTAAGGAAGGCTTATCCTAACTGAACTCTCCCAGTTTTTTGTCTTGCAGGCACTGATCTCATGAGCTCTCTAGATTCCTCTTCTTAGACCTTTATGCAGTCTCTAGGAAAATGGGGGACAATCTGTCCACCCAGGCCTTTTTAGGCCATTGGTCTCTTCAGGAGCAGAAGGGATGAGCTCCTTTTAGATACAGATGTTTTGACATGCCATTTCTGCCATTTGTGCATGCACGTCTAGATGCAAATGCACATGCTAGCATTGAAGGAGCTTCTTCCTAAGCAATCAGGAGCTGAAAGAACAAAAGGAAGAAAGCATGGAACCAGAGCACTGACTATTTTAGCAGAGGATCACCTATCATCATAGGACTGATTACAGGCACTAGTGCTGCTGTTATACAAATTACTGTTGGCAATATGTGCATGTGAAACTTTGATAAAGGGACAGGCTATATACGTATCTTTATGGAGCACATATCCACAGGGGCATCTTCAAAGATCAGATGTACTTATTCAAGGCATCCAGTCTTTGCAAGCTACATACACTATGCAGCGAACTTGTACAATTTGTCTGCACAGCAAAGGTCCAGAGCAGGTCCATCACAGGAGCAAGATTGATGTTGCTGTTGGGCCTGGAGCAGGAGCACCATGGCTGGGGGAAGTCTTGATTTCTCACTGCGCAGCAGAGGTCACAGATAGTCCCTTCTCCCTGGAAAGAGTTCCTGCTTTAGCCCTGCAGCTTTGAGCAGCAAACTCTAGGATCATTCTTGAGCAAAGATCTGCTGGTTAGGTAAAGCTTGCTGGCCCTCTGTTCATTGAGCTCAATTCTTATAGTTACTTCATCCTTTGATCTCCATTGTCTTTTAATTATTGAAATTAGCTCCGGATATTAACTCAAAACAGGATTTGAGTTCCATCTCCTGTTGGTAGGGTATTTATTGTTCTATTGCCATTTCCAAAGCAAATTTGCCTCTCTTGGTCCCAAGAATGTTCAGAATCAGAGGAGTTAGTGAAAGAATTAGATCTATCTGTGTGAGACAGCAATTAAATTACTTCTTGTGTACATCTATCTAGTGTGTAATTATAACAAAAGAATGTTTAAAGTAACAGCAAAGGGGTGCATTGTTTGAGGCTAGTTAATCAGTACAGTTGACTAAAGCAGAAGCATCCTGTCAGCAGAGGTAAGGGGTTACCTGAGAGCAAGTTAATTTTAGCATTTGGATACATGTGAGACAGGTAATCAAGCCTGGCCCATTGTATCTTCACAAACACTGAGAAACAATGCTACCTTCACAATTCAATTACCAGAGGCAGTCAAAAGAGTTAATCATTTCACTCAGAGTTGGTTGAGGCCTTGCACCAGTGTTTCTCTGAGCTGAAAATTGCTATTGGAAATAGGCCTGAGTTCTGAACCAAATTCTGGGTCCAGTCCATTAACTTTGACCATGCTGGCCATAACACTACAAGAAAGGCTTGAACAGTCTTAGGTCTTCAGGAGTGTGTGACTAGGGCAGGACCCAATAAGAAGTGACACTTTTAACAACAAGGATTTATTAATAAATGGATGATAAGGATAAGGAAAACTATTGAGGCATCAACAATTGCTCCTTCAGTTCAAGTAAAACCCTTCCCCAGGGACTAGAAGAACCATACAGTCAAATCCAAGTACTTAAACAACAACAACAAATCCCTGACACATCTAGCTAAACTGGTCCCTATCCTTCCTACTTACTTCCAGGTAAGGAACTGCCAGTTGATTCCCAGCCCAAGGCTGTTAGTTTTTCCTTTTCCTACAGTTGTTGCTGGTCAGATCTCCTTCAGAGGTCTCCAGAGAGGAACTGAACTCTAACACAGCCCTCCCCTATTTCTCTATAGGCTATTGACCAGTAGACCCACCCTGCCCCTCATTCTGGATTGGTCCACAGGAGTTTAATTCTCCTGGGCTTTCTTCCTCATTTGGAAAAGCCCACCCCCCAAACAGTTATTCTAATTGAGGCCTAGTCCACCTTCAAGCTTGACTATCACTACAGCACCCATCCTTTCTTGCCTAGCATTTAGAAGCCATGACATTTTCTATCTAGGAGAGAAAATCCTCAGAAGTGGGAATGTGACAGCACTACTGCAGAAGAGAGTTATATTCATTGGTAAAGACTCCATGGGGAGTAGCAGTGGAGTCTTGGGCAGGGGGAGCCAGCCCATTTGCCGCAAGTTGTCTGAACCCTCCTTCCCACTCTCTCCCTCTCATCTAGTTTTGCTCTTTTCTCTCAAAATGATACTTAGGGCTAGAGCATTTAGAGTGGCAGCATTCCCATCCTGATTATGTTAACTTGGAAGGAAAGCACATTCATTTCAAGGGGATTTCTTCCCAGGTGAGTGTGCTTAAGACTGCACTCTCAGCAGTCTTAAGACTGCACTCTCCCACTTACCTGGGAGTAAGCCCACTTTTCAAAGACATACACTCATTTTTTGTTCACTAGGGCTTGCTTCCACCTAACTGTGCATGCTAAGGCTGCAATCCTGCACACACCGACCTAGGACACCCCATTGAAATGAACTGTTGAAGCTGTTCTCATGAGCAGCCTAACCCAGGCTAGGGCAGCCCAACCTGGATTAGTCTGCTCATGTGGAGTGCCAGAATCGCTCCCAATCCTGGCACTCCCACCCTGCCTAACCCTACTTTTTTGCCCCAGCCTTTAGCCAGGCTTAAGGGCATTCGCACACCTTTAATCCCGGTGCCGTGGCATGTGTATGCTCAGGCTGCATGCAAGAGTGCCCAACTGAGGGATGCCAGAGGACTTCCTCCTCTGACTCCCTGCTCTGTTGCTCGCCGTAGCACCGCTCGTGTGCCGTGGTGAGTGGCAGAGCGAACTGGTTGGAGATCGTGTGCGGGGAGGCAGGCAGGAGCCTGCCTCCCTGCCAGCTCTCCCCACCCTCTGCTTATTTTGTGTGCATGATCTCGTTTACTCAGAAATAAATAAAGGTGCACAGGATCACAGTGGTACCTGATTAATTGCTAAGATTAGGAGCACAGGAAACTGCCTTATACTGAGGTTAGACCATTGATCCATCTAGCTTAGT
Organism: Hemicordylus capensis; assembly: GCF_027244095.1. Taxonomy (NCBI): domain Eukaryota; kingdom Metazoa; phylum Chordata; class Lepidosauria; order Squamata; family Cordylidae; genus Hemicordylus; species Hemicordylus capensis. The sequence continues at coordinate 314,927,442 of NC_069657.1, forward strand.
ACTGTCTACACTGACTGGCAGGGGCTCTCAAAGGTTTCAGGCTGGTGTCTCTCCTAGCCCTAACTGCAGATACTAGGATGAACATGTGGGCGCTTCTGCCAGGATAAAGCCCCCCAGAGGGTACAGCCCTCCAGAGGTGCATTGGAATCAAATCTGACCCTCCACCCAATTGAATTTGACACTCCTGGACTATAATCTTTAAAGAACCTTTTGAACTGAGTTAAGTGTTGTTGTTTTTTAAGCATTTATGGTATATTTTAATTGTTTTGTTAATTCCTTTGAAATTTGTCATACATTCCTGTTTCTTACTATTATTATCAGTCACTCATCAGTTAGTTTGGATTTCTGAGGGGCCAATGGCCAGCGGGGAAATGACATGCCCAGCAGGCAAGAGGTTGCTGGTTCAAATTCCACTGGTATGTTTCCCAGAATATAGGAAATTCCGCTGGTATGTTTCCCAGAATACGTTTCCCAGAATATGGGAAACACCTATGTTGAGCAGCAGCGATATAGGAGAGATGCTGAAAGGCATCATCTCACACTGTGTGGGAGGAGGCAATGGTAAACCTCTCCTGTATTCTACCAAAAGAAAACCACAGGGCTCTGTGGTCACCAGGAGTCGACACCGACTCGAGGGCACAACTTTACCTTTACCTTCTACTCACCAAAGGTTATCATATGGTTGAGCATGGGAACAAAGGGACAGGCCAAGAGTCCATTCAGTCCAGCATTCTGTTTCCAAAGCATGTACCGAACATGCTCTGCAAGCTGAAAGTCTCAATTCCAGTCCCTGGCATCTCAAGGTAAAGTTGGGAAAACCCCTAATCTCAAAACATGGAGAGTAATTGCCAGTCAGTGTAGTCAACAATATGATCTAGATATACCAAATAAGGTAGATGTTGGTACAAGGCAGCTTCACATGTTCAAACTAGATACCTCTGGAAGTTTATGGACATGGCATGAAAATAACAGCTACCCCAAGTTGCTTGTCCACAGTACCTGCTGCTCATATGTCTCTGAATATGGAGGTTCCATTTAGCTATCATGGCTTATAGTTTGGTTGGTTGGTTGGTTGGTTGGTTGGTTGGTTTGATTTGATTTGATTTGTATACTGCCCTTCCAAAGTGGCTCAGGGCAGTTTACATGTAGTTGTTGATAAATGTTCTCTATTTTAAAAAAATTCTTTTAAAGAGTCATTTAAGCTAGTGGGTATCACTATACCATGTGGCCATTTCCATTAATTAGTTAAAGATTACTAAAATCCTTTCAGCCACAGACGGTTTGCACTCTCTGCTTCCTTATGGACTTCTTTACCCATTGGAGAAGAAAGGAGGAAGTAGATGCCTGCAATCATTCTCCCTTACCCAACTCTTAATCAGTTGATCAGTGATGCCATTAGGGATGTGCAAATCGATTCGGATACAAATCGATTTGTACCCGAATCTAGCTGATTTGGGTGATTCGGAAACAAAATGAATCACCCCTGTGGTCCATTGGTTAGATTCGGGTACAAATGGAATCGCAGCTGATTCGATTCAAATCCGAATCCGAACACTTAAAAAATAATGACCACACATTTTGCTCCATAACTCCACTTCTATAAGGGCTAGAGCTTAGCTTTTTTTAAAAAATGAAAGCTGGGAATCTGGGGAAATTAATAGGACAGATCCGAAACTCGAATTTATTCAATTCGGATCAGCCGCGATTCGGATCCGAATCGAATTTGGGGTGATTCGGATGGGTCAGATTCGGATCCAAATCGAATCAGGGCTGTTTCGATTCGGTTACAAATCGAAACACAGAACATCTGAATTGCACACCCCTAGATGCCATAGCTAGCTAGCAGGGCCGAGCCTCTGTTTGATAGTACATACAAAGTGTAGGATCACTGCATGTACATCACCAGGAGTTTTTTCAGACTGTGCTTTCAGCTCTCGGTGTATCCAATGAGTGAAGCCACTTCAAACAGGAATCACGGAATTATAGAAGCAGCTCCTCTTTGAGTTTTCTTTTGTGTACGTTCACACTGCTTGCTTCCAGGTTTTCCTTCTGGCCAATGGCTTCCTAGAGTCAGCCAGAAAAATGTAGCTTGCTGCCTGTAAACTGGTTTTCCCACTATTTGCATCTGTAGAAGACAGCTTCCTATTTGCGTCTCAAAAGCTTGACTGGCAGCCGTTTATCCAGAAAGTTGCTGAAATACAGGGTTTTTTTTACCCTGGACGTAGATGGGGTTAAGCTTAAATTCGGAAGGAAAACCCCAAGTTGTGTGTAAAGTGCTCCCCAAAATCTCGCACAGACTTCAGCAAGAATCTGACTGATGTGAAAACTCCCTTCTGGCGGAGATTCAAGGTAAAAGCACCATGTGAAAAAGCTCTAGCTGTTAATACTGGAATGCACCCATCCACTTCCTAGGAAGACATTGCAGTTCTGGTTTAGGCTCTGTGAAGCTCATGGCCATTTCTTTTTCATCATTTCACATTCTGATGTATCAGACAAGCCTTTAGTTTATAAATATGTAGTTTAGAAAGGGACAGACAAAAGTCAAAAGAAAATGGCCCCTTTTAGCAGAAGAGTAATAACCAAGATGCAAATATTGACTCTGAAAACAAAGTGTACTTGATGACATTTAGCTAGTTCAGCACGATTATCTCCAAGTTAATTTGCCTAACATTATTTAACCCCAAAGCTGAATAAGTAAGATTTCCTGGTTCTGAAGTAAATATTTGTACTTATGCCTCTAAGCAGCAACCTATATAAGTCATGCTGTCATGGAGTAGAAAATTTATAAATATGAAGTGACCACTGTATTTAACATATCAGAATAGGTTAGAAGTACCTTTGAGATTCAGAGTAGATCCATAACATTGTTTTAGTTCCTGGATTACACTAAATATAACTAAGGGAAATACTTTATTATAGGTCAAATAAAATGGAATGAGAAACAGATACTTACATTGTAGACTATCTGGGCGGGAACCATGTTCTGTGTACAGTGCTTACTACACTGCTGGCATTAAATAAATGTTAAAGGGCTATTATGTCACTGACAATATTATCCCTGACTCGGCCCAAACACACATGGAAGTATTGTCTCTTTGGGAGGGAAGAAGATAAGAGAGTAGAGGGGGAAAGGACACATTCTTGAGGCCATTATGGCCTCCTGCACCATTTTGATGAACCTCAAAATAAGGTCCAGTAGTCATGCATTAAATAGAAAATAGCAAACATAAGGTATATCAATATGGGCAATTACCACAAAATGTTTGCAAAAGAATTATTTTATCTTTACAGAACTTTTTGTTCCATTTTGGGGGGTGGGGTCTGTACCACCAAATCAGCTTCATGCTGCCTCTTCATGGGCCCAATCCATGGCTAATGTGGGCTATGCAAAGCTACTCTTTAACACATGCATATTAATTCAGTTGGTATCACATGGGGAGCACTGCATGTGTGTGCTCAGTTCAGTTTTAATGTGATTATTAAATCCCTACCATTGGAAACTGAAGCTGCACATGAATACATGTGCAGCAGAATGAGGCAGCAATGAAATGACAGGATCCTGAAGTAGAAGAATGAACTGTACCACTTGAATGTTATCTCCTACCGCAGATGGAGATTACATTTTAAATGTTCCCCTACATTGCTGCCCGGGGGTGGCGGGGAGCGGGGGGACTTCTTGAAAGAAGAAAATTAGCACTGCAGACAGAGAGCAGGGATAGAGTCTTCTTCCTGCTGGGGTAGTTCTGTTCATTCATTCGATTTCTATACTGCCCTTCCAAAAATGGCTCAGGGCAGTTTACACAGAGAAATAATGAATAAATAAGATGGATCCCTGTCCCCAAAGGGCTCATAATCTAAAAAGAAACATAAGATAGACACCGGCAACAGCCACTGGAGGGATGCTGTGCTGGGGGTGGATAGGGCCAGTTACTCTCCCCCTGCTAAATAAAGAGAATCACCACATTAAAAGGTGCCTCTTTGCCAAGTTAGCAGGGGTTCTAGCTGGGAGAATATTTTTTAACACTGGGTAGCATTTTAAATGTTTCTGGGCAAACTACAAGGTGCTGGTTATTACCTACAAAGCCCTAAACAGCTTAGGCCCTGGGTATTTAAGAGAACGTCTTCTTCACCATGAGCCCCACCGCCTGTTAAGATTATCTGGAGAGTTTCGACTGCGGTTGCCGCCAACTCGTTTGGCGGCTACTTGGGAACGTGCCTTCTTCATTGCTGCTCCTGGACTTTGGAATGCACTCCCTGTTGAAATAATTCCCATCTCTGGCAACTTTTTAAAAGGTATTGAAGACACATTTATTCACCCAGGCTTTTAATTAGATTTATAGTTTTTAAAATTTTAATACTTGGTTTTAAATGTTTATAATGTTGTAAATTATTTTAATTGATAATTGATTTGATGTTTTATATCATTATAATCGTAAACCACCAAGAGACGCATGTTTGGGGTGGTACAGAAATATTTTAAACAAACAAACAAACAAACAAACAAATAGCTTCCCCGTGTTAATCCCGCCCCCACCCCCACCAGGACATGGAAAATTCCCAATCCGAAATCTGAAGTGGTACAATCCTTCTTACTACCCCAGGATCTGCCACCTCATTCCCACTTCATTCTGTTGAATGTGTAGACCAGGCCACACAGTGAATGTTCAACATAAGGCAGGTTCACACGAGAGATCTGCAGAATGTTCCGAGCTGGAATGCTCCGAACTCAGAAAGGGCTGTTTTGAGTGTTCCAAGCTTGGAGCACAACACCCTAAAAAGGGGGTCCTGTTCCAAGCTCAGAACATAAAAAGCATGTTCTGTTCAGAATGTTCCAAGTGTTCTGGCTTTTAAAAATTGTTTTAAGATAGTGAGGACAGCGCTGGGGGTGGTGAGAGTTACCTTTAACATTAAATTAATGGAAACTCTTACGGGAACCTGCTTTAACATTAAATTAATCAAAGTGCCCTCTTGACAGCAGTAACAGCAGCATTGAAAGCTGCCACAGCACTCCGGCTGGCATTTTGCGTGGCTGTGGCAGCACATCTCCGATTGGAGCTCAAGTCACCTGGCCTCCACACATGCAAGGTGGCAGTGGCTTGTAGTGTTGGCATTACCACTGGTAAGAGAGAGCTTTGATTAATCGAACGTTAAGGCAGGTACCTGTAAGAGCTTCCATGTTAAAGGTACCTCTTGCCACCCGCCTCCCCCAAATGCCGCTCTATCTTTTTTTTTTTAAGCAAGGACACTAGGAACATTCTGAACAGAATGGGAATGTTCCGTCAAAACACTGGGTCACCCCTGGAGTTTTGGTCAGAACATTTGGGCCATTTTGTGTTCCATTCCAAGAGTGCTGAGCTCGGAACAGAATACAAATCCCATTCTTTGCACATCTCGAGTTCACACAACCATTGAAATCAAGGTAGGAGGTGGGCTATCCAGTTTTGCATGATCGCCAGAACCCACACAGTTCCTTCCAGCCCCAGTTGCACACAGCAGGGCTACGCAGCTTTTTCCAATGGCGGAGGAGAGCAGAACCCTCCTACCCCACCCAAACATCATGAGACCCCGCACGCTGCTCCTACCTGGGATACTGACATTTAGCATGCCCTCACCAACACAGCAACCATTGTGAGTTGTGCCTACAGAGGCCACTGTCCATGGATGCATGAGCACATTCAAATGCTCCTGAAGCACACACTACACTCCTGAAGCCTGAGCAGCTTTGGCAGGGCTACATCTGCCTCCTGATCCTTTGTGGTCAATGGGAGGGCAGCCACTAATGACATGAAGCTTTTTCAGTCTGCTGGCAGGGAAGAGGATGCTGGGAACACATCCTGGTCCTTAGAAAACCTTCCATGGGGGTCGTACTTGAACCTGAAAAATTTAGTGGGAGATCAGCTGCTCGCCACGATCATATGGTGGCTGGGCTTGTGGAACTCAGCAGAGATGATCGTGCACTGCTTACAAGATAACATCTCACCTAGGCTCCTACCCGCATCAAACCGGTGCTGGACTAGATGGGCCTTGGGCCTGTTCCAGCAGGGCTGTTTTTTGTGTTTTTATCATGGCTCAGATTTGTCTCCCCTTCCTGGTTTATGGCTGGATAGATGCAAAGCAACTCTCTAGTTTAAGATCAAACTCCCTCCTTCCCTCCACTTTGTTCCAGATGCTTCCCCTGTTCCCCAGGGGCAATTTATCCTTTTTATCTATTAAAAGTGTTCTTTCCCAAAGATAGTGCTTCCCTGTGGAAAAGCAGAAACACTCTAACTAGGTTAGCCTTCAATATGGTTTCCTTTTTTAGCAGACTGCTCCATGGGGAATTCTTGAGGTTGCCTTTCCACTTTGCTTTTTGTGTTTGCTGGTGTTACTTCCACCTTCTTTTTTGTAAGCGCCAAGGGCCAAACGAGACAGTATGTCCACTGCATCACTGGAGCCTGCGTTCTGCTCTTTTAATGTAAATAGCAGCTGTGCAGTGCCTTGATATGGATTGGAATCACAGTGGGGGAAGGGTTTTAACCTTTCTGCCTCTATCATGGTGCTGATTTGCAATCCCTCCCCCATCCCATCATAATTCCTATTGGTGTGAATAGAAAACTTCTTCCCAGAATAAATAGCAGCCTTGAAGAGGCCAATCCAGACTGTGACCACCACAGAGTTGAAACTCCCCTTCTCACTGCAGTCCCAATCCAGATCAGGACCCTGCATGAATGCTATTTACACTTTAAAACAAACAGACATGCAGGTCTGAGTCATGCAAACATCAAGTTTGACCCTGAATCCACAGCCTACAGGAATGCAGTCAACTGCGTCTTGAGAATGCAACACAGGAATTGTCAGAAGGAAATCAGCCTATGTATCACCACTTCGTTCTAACCAGAGGTAGGAAGGAACTACAGGGAGAAAGTCTGATTAGCAAGGAAGCCTTTTAATAGCAATAAGCAAGAGTAGGTCAGGTGATACTTCCCAATGCCATGATGCCTTTTTTGGCTTTGCCTTGTTTCACCAACACTGTACCTTGCTCTGCTTCCAACTGTACTAGAGTCAAGTCTCCCATCTAATGCTTGCCCACTTAGCCACTAATCTTCCTCTCTATAGCTAACCACACAGTTGTCCCTTGCCTAAAGATTGTGCCCAGTATTTTGGATTCACCCAGTTTTGATTCAGTTTAACACTTCCTATCAGCAGACATTTAGAATCTGAACTATCCATTTCTCCAGATGATCAGCAGTTATTACATAAGATGTGTAATACAAGAGGCGTGTTTCTTATTTTATGTTACTAAATGGGTAGAAGCCACCAGAGATTACATGAATCTTCCTTTTGAGTGCTGAGGAGCAAACATAAGTTCTGGTTTTGCAGCAGTCTTGTGACTCTTTATATCTTTTACGTATGCATGTGCTGCTTTTCTGCTAAAAGGCCTCCAAAGTAGTAAAGATCACAATAAAAAAACCAGAATTTAAAAATCTAGATATTGTGTCTAGTATATAATTAAAATGAACAACATAGGATCCAGTGTTCCCATGTGTGTTCCTATGTGTGTTGTTTCTTTAAGTCTAAGTGTGCCAAGCTCTGACGCAAGCGCAGCTGAGATGCAGCAGTTTTCAGTGGATTACTCAACAATATCTTCATGACTGACTAAAGTGAGAACAGCTATTTCCTTTTTTGAAAACACTGCATTTTCTACACTTTTACATGTTAAAAACATGATTGCTACAAAAATGTAATGGCCTATTGTCATGATTCCACTCGAGCCAGAGGCGGGGAGGGTTAACTGGGGTTGAATCCCTGACGATAAGGGATTTAAAGTAGGCTGCCACTATCCACTTTATTTTGATGTGGAAAAACCCTCTCTCCATATAAGGTGCAGGTGTGTGTGTGTGTGTGTGTGTGTGTGTGTGTGTGTGTGTGTGAAGTGGCAAAACCCTCCCAAAAGCCCTGAGCAGACCTAGGCTTTCAGAGGCAAACCCCAATGAAAAATAGCACACTTAAACAACAAGGGTTTATTATTAGCACTTACATTTATATAGCACTTACATTTATATACCGCTTTATAGCCAAAGCTCTCTAAGCGGTTTACAATGATTTAGCATATTGCCCCCAACATTCTGGGTACTCATTTTACCGACCTCGGAAGGATGGAAGGCTGAGTCAACCTTGAGCCCCTGGTCAGGATCAAACTTGTAACCTTCTGGTTACAGGGCAGCAGTTTTACCACTGCGCCACCAGTGGTAAAATCTTTATTAGATTTAAAGAAAAGGTATGCAATATGAACAATTATATGAGAGAGTTTTAGGCAATACAGATTTCAAGTAATACAGAAAAGACAACAAATAATATGGCATCTAGCTATACTGGTGCTTACTGCTCACAGGTCCTTACTGCTCAAATCTGCAGCAGCTCAGCCACCTCAGCGCCCTCCTGGGACAGACTGAACTCACAGACCAAAACTTTCTCCTCTCCAGTAGGTGGCTATGCCAGAAATCCCGGCCCCGTCCTCTGGATTGGTCCCTTGGATTTGAACTTCCTGGGCATTTTTGCCTTTTTAGGAAAGGCCCACCCTCCCAGCAGTTGCTCTAGCGACTGTGAGGCCTAGTCCTCCATCAGTCAGAGGAGCCTTCCCATCACTACACCTATGCATTGAACAAACACTCAACATTTAACTGATGCCTGGATTTTTGGAAAGGTAAAAATGTAAGAGGAGCCCATTCTGGTTTAGATCAGATCCTGCTTCTCACTGTGGCTAACCAGATGTTTCCAAGCAGCTCACAAATAGGGCATGAAGACAAAATCATGCTCTCCTGCTGTTGCTCCCCAGTCCAGAGCTGGAGTTCCCAACCTTGCATCCCTATATGTTGTTGGGCTACAAGTCCCATCATCCCCAGCCACAATGTCAACAAATATTTTTTCCTTAACAATTTTGGCATGTTGAACAGATTGACTGCACTGTTTCAACACAGGCCTAACTTGTTTGTACAGTGTCTCAGCATCTAAGTTGGTTCAATCACAATGTGACAAGTTGTAATATGAATCCATTTTGGAGTATTCACAAGTTTCGCTCAATTCATTAAAAACTACTTGATTGGTTGATTCACGTTGGCTTTATCACATAAAATCAGGTGCTATGAATTTGTTTCCAGTGGGTGGACACGAACAAATTTCGGTGCTCAGCCTCAGTGTCACTTCTGTGACATGGTAGAGTGATCCCAAGGCACTATGTATGATGTTAATGCAATATTAATATAAAATATTCATTGTTAGATACCTGAGTTTTAGTCTGTGGATCTGAATTGAGAGCCATTGTGAAATTTCTGTTATATTTTATTGGCCTGTCATCAAAATAGCTTCTCTTTCTCATCCCTTATTTCTTCCTTGTTTTTATACTCCTGTATTCTACCAAAGAAAACCACAGGGCTCTGTGGGCACCAGGAGTCGAAATCAACTTGATGGCACACTTTACCTTTACAGTGTACTCTGTAGTAGCATCAACTATAAATGACACTCCACAACTTGCCTTCATTTTTCTTACAGCTCAGCTGGTTCCAAAATCACAAGCTATAAAGAAAGTGAAAATGAAATGCAAGTTTACAAGTTCCAGCTTGTTTTACAACCAATGGCGGTCCCTAACTAATTCAGCTGCTGCATCAGGTCTTTCCCAAGCTATCATTCAAAAGAGGAAACAGTATGGAATATACAACACAGTCCATTAAGAAGTTTAGTGTAGCATGATGACCCCTACAGTGCTTTGTTCTGCAAGAAACTAAAAATGATGCTACCTCAGAATAACATCTATTCAAGGAATCATTGAGCTCAGCTCAGTGACTGTTGCTGGTGTCTATCTTATGTTTCTTCTTAGATTGTGAGCCCTTTGGGGACAGGGATCCATCTTATCTATCTATCTATCTATTTATTATTTTTCTCCGTAAACCACCGTGAGCCATTTTTGGAAGGGCAGTATAGAACTTGATTAAATAAATAATGTGGCTACCACCAAAAAAGCAAACTGAAGTTTGAAATTAAAGGAAGTGTATCCTTGGCCACATTTGCATGTAATGGCAAACCACAGGTAAACAAACCTGAGATTAATTTTTGTAACCCTGAATTGCATCGCAGATATTCGTCCAACCACCACCTGGCAAACTCCGGTTTCAGGGCAGGGGAGTCATTCCGTCTTCCTTGTCTGTTGAGGTTGCATCCCAGCAAGATTCATAGTGCTCACGTTGCCAGACTGTGGGCAAGGCATCAGAACATCTGCTGGGCAGCAGCCATTGGCTATGATCTTCGGGGGGGGGGGGGTGCCGAGCGTGATCATGCCTTTTCGGAATAGACTGCTCTCCCTCAGCACGGAAAGAGCATTTAAATCCCTTTAAATGGCATTTAAGCCCTTCTCCATGGGCATTGCTTCCATAGGACAAGGGGGGACAGATGCACCTGGGCCCAGATGGTTTGAGAGGTCCCCAAGGGCCCCCAGGGCAGTCCCTCCTTGTCCATGAGTTGCCATCCCCATCGCCCCTACTGCGCTCACTGCTGCTTCCCATCTCTGCCACCAGGGTAGACAGGTGGGCTTCCCCTCATTCTACTACCGTCGGCGCATGGGCTTCCCTTCCTCTGAACAGCGCTTCTGTGCTATTTGAGTATGGAGACCATTGCGTAACATAACATCACGGCATGTGATGGTCTCCATAGCACAGAAGTGCTGTTTGGAAGAAGGGGAGCCCACGCATTGGTGATAGTAGCTGCCATCTCTCTCCTGGCGGCAAATACGTGAAGTAGCAGCAGTGCTGCTGTGGCAGTGAGGCCCCCCACCCCCAGAGGTAATTAATGTGGGGCTCTCAGATGAAGGTGGTGTGGTTTTGGCCCTGGGGGTCCCCCTGCCTGACAGGAATTGCATCGCCGCCCTTGTGAGAGCCCCCAACAAAACAGTCCCATACAAGCACAATTACTGGCAATGGGGGAATGGAAAGGGGCACTATTTTTCTGTTACTCCTGGAAAGGATCATGATGATTTCCTCTGAGGGAATATATATATGAGGGAGGACAAAGGATCCTGGGTCCACTGTGACAAAGGATGCTCTTGTGATGGCAGAGCTCTGCAAAGCAGTCCAAGAACACCCAAGCACACTCCTGCCCCCCTGTTGGCTTCCTGGCCAGGGTTTGGCCATCTCCACTGGAGAAGACCAGAGGCTCAGTGAGCTTCAGTCCTCCAATGGACTGTGCCCCCATGAGGTAGGCCAGCCAAATCAAGGGGCCCCACTTCTCTCTGGTGAATAACAGAACTTGTGCACCATGACCCTCTCCCCTCTAGGCAACCCTTTCATACTCCCAAGAGTAGTGGCCACTCCATGTGTCCTGGCAGTCCTGGGTGGACAGACTAGGGAAACACTGAGACTGGGGATAGATCTTTACTCTCATTCAAATTTCCTGCGTTTGAGACATTACAACGACATATTATTATTATTATTAAGTATTCAATTTCTATACATATGCAGATCAACTGCTGTGGGGGATCATGGGTGAGGGGGAGCCCCAATTATCAGCAATCCCAGGAAGGTAGGGTGGCCATAGTGGGCAAAACCAAACGTGGCTATGTGCCAATGGATGAGCGGACTGGCAGAGCTACTGCTTGGACTGATTCTTCGCAGCAGTCACTAGGAGAGGAGAAGGTGTTGCCATGGTTCCCGTCCCTGTGGCTTGCTTGTGTCAAGCAACCAGACTGGGCAGCAGCTTCTGTCCAGCCCACATGCCTGTCTTCACTCACATGAGAGAACGGTCTGCTCCTGAATAGTATCCATCATCATCATCACACAGGGGGAATCTCTCCAGGGACTGGAGGCAATACTGCTCCTACTGGATGGTTCTTCTCATGAGTAACACCTGCATGCTTTTATCCAAAGGGAAGGGGCTGGGCTCCCCTTCCCAACTTTATTGTACACAAAATAGAGCAGCACCATTCAAGAATTCCTGGGTGCAGCTGCCTTTTAATCCCAACCCCGGGTATTGCTGCCCTGCCATATGTTAACTTTGCAGCAATCTGAGTTGCAACTGCATGTGCTTGTGAACATACTTCATTTATTCATTTTTGGAGACCAAAACACATAGTGTTTGCCATCCCAATCCCTTCTAGTATGACTGTCAGAGGGAGTAACAAGAGACACAGTGGAAAACGGGCACACAGCCCCATGTGACTTTTTCCTTTGACAGGCTTAGAAGCTTGGGGTGGGTCAATGCAGCATCCCTGTTGCTGGGAAACAGCTTGAGTAGTACAGAGACAGGGGGTTGGTCAAGTGCTCGGAGAGTCAGCCAGTGAGAAGCATGGAAGGCATGGAGTGGGTGCATTCCTGGGTGGGTCTGGGACACCCTCTCTGTGATATTGGTTCCCAAAACAGCACAAAACTCTGGTTACGATGGCATCTCTGTTCGGACATAACGCTGCCACCTCCAAACCTCAGGTTGGAGCAGCAAAACTCACTACAAACTGAAGGTTCATATTGGAGTTTGGCAAGGGAAACCACAGGTCACTTTTGCCATGCCCCTCCACCCAAGCGCAGGTCACTTTTGCCATGAAACTGCGGTTTCACACATTCAGACGTTCACAAATTCCATCCTCTGCCCCATTCAATTCCAGTTTGATATTATGTGCAAATGTGGCTTCCATCTAAGAGAACTTGCGTTTTGGGCAGTATTTGGGTGGAATTTGCATTTGGAGCAGAGAACTTGTGTTTGGGGCAGTATAGAAATATGCTAAATAAATAAATAATAAAATATATAAGAGGCTACATTTGTCAAGCTTGGTGAGTGAAATACTGGAAGTAGATCTCAGCCCTTCAAGGAATCTTGCGGGACCACAAGCTCATTGGCCTTTTCCTTAGTGGGGCTGACATTTTGCAATTCCTTCTCATTGCAAAGAGAAATTTTCTTCTGTGATTTGCCTTGCAGCAAACTGGACATTTTCCCCACCTGTTTTTGTAGGGTACCACATGAGATGTGGGCAGAAAAGACATCCAACCAAAATTCTGAAGCTTTAGAAAGAAAGAAGCTATAGCTGCTGCTTTGTGCCATGATGCAACTGCTATAAGCACAGGAGCATATTCTGGGATGGAAAATTGAACTATTCAAGTGAGAGATTGTCAGTTGTGATAATCTGTATGTAGTATGTAGCATGTTACTTTCTACATATAACTGAGTTCTGAATTTTGCACATAATTGAGCAGAATTTTGTAATGTGTTGTAAGCAGAAGAGAAAGGAGGCAACAAAGAGGAGAAAAGATCAAAGGGAGAGGCATGTCTCAATCTAGTGCTTGAAAGTAACAATTTCTTATGTTAAAATAGCCCAGCATGTTTCAGGTCCTTCCCACAGCAACTAAGGCTCTTTTTAAGTCTGATTCTTCAGTTAAAGCTCACATCAGAGTATACTTTCAAAAAATACATTCAGTCTCAAAAGTATATTCTTGAGTGAATTGTACTAACTAGGGTACCAAAATAAGATGGAAATACCCTTTGACCTTGAGACAAAACTAGCTGCAACATCTTGGAGCAGCACCAAGGAAAGTGGAAACCAAAAAAGGAAGACACCTCAAAAAGATGCAAGAAAGTAAATGTTGGTTTATTTATTTTTTAAATAAAATACAGTTGCCCATTGTATTTCAGCATATTGCTTTTTCAGGAACAAAACATATTTCTTTCTATTCCATGTTGAAATGGTAGCTTTTATTACACGTTTTCAGCATCTTTTAAAGACTCCATTGCCTGTTTTTTGCTTTCTGAAAGCAATGAAATCTCAAAAAGATGCTTTCTGAAACACATTAAGGTCATTTACATTATCTATATGCGGGGGGCGGGTGGGAAAGCTGAGCAGCAAAGCCAGGAGTTTGGGTTTGGAAAATCCAGATCTGATGCATACTCCATCTGCCTCAGAAAACCACCACTGGGCATTTTCCACACTATGAGATTTGCAACATTTAAAGTGTTGCAAAATGTAACGGAGTGAGGCAGTGGTTTAAAACTAGGAGCACAGCGATTCTCAGGCAGTAATCTGTCTTATTACTGCAGTGGTTTTTCCAGGCAGAGAGCTTCCATGCTCCACCTCTGGAATGCATCTACTGGCCCCTCCTTCTCCTGTATCTCGGGCCAATGGGGTATTGGAGGGAAAGGGGGCTCAGTGACCCGACTTAACTTAAAAAAAATAAAAATTCTTTGTGCACTTGCACAAATCCGCCAGGAGGGGGAAGGACCTCCCCCCCACCCCCCAAAAAGCCTTTTGTCAACGCAGGCTAGCACAAGACAAGCAAAGATATTTTAAAAAATCTAAGGCTGGAGAGGGAAAGAGGAGGCGGAGAAGAGGCAAGCAGTCTGAAGATGTGGGTGAGGGTTCTGCTTAAAACTTTCTGCTTTCTACCTGCTCATGTTGGTGTGTTTGAGCGATAGAAGGCTGAAACGGGGGTTGGGGAGGGAGGTGGGGGACGTTTACAGTCCTTTCTTTCCCATGCCTTCCACCACCCCATCTCAGTTCCACCCCCGCTTTCCCCTTGGACTGATTTCTTTCACTGGGTTTAGTTCCAAATGGTTCAAATTAGTTTATTTTTGCAATGACCTTATGCCAGCAGCCGCTCGCAAGTTTACTGACCAGCAAAAACTCTTTTCTCTCTCCTCCTCCTGGCTTCTTTTGTTTCCATCCAATTATTAAGTGTGTTTGCTGCTCTCTTTATTTACACTGCAACTTTTGCAATCTCTCTGTAGAATGTTCCCCCCCACCCCGTCCCTTCATTTCTCTCAGCTCCCATCAAGTCATCTTCAGGGAGGAAGAAAAATCTTTGAGATGCTTCCTCTCACTCGCCTTTCTCTAAAACACCAACACCACCCAAAGTGGAGACTCGGAAGCGCAGAAATATTTCCGAGCTGCTTTGAAAAGGGGAGATATGAGAAGTGCCTGGTGGGAGCTCCTAGTCCTCGGAGGGGCTGGAGAGGGTTAGGAGAGGGGCCTCAAGAACAAAAAATTGGGAGGTTGAAGAAGGGAGACTATTCCCCTGCACTGCCTTAAGCAGCCTCCAGTGGGGGTGGAAAGGGAGGGAGACTTTTGCCCTTCCCTCCATATGCAGCGCGTGCAGCAGCCCGCCCACCCGTCATGAGAGCTGAAATTTAAAGAGGCAGGAGGAAGCAGAAGATGCCATTTTCAGAATAAATATAAAAATCTGTCCAGACTGCCACACATTGCCACACGTTGCAGCACGTTAAATAATATGGCCTCCCTAATAGTTTCCTGAAACGCATTAAGTAGCGCAAAACTGCATCATTATGATTCAAATCCAGGTGTGGGGAATGTGGATGGCACCCTTCTTACAGCGTGGCGACACCAAGGGCAATCTGGACAGGCACTCAACAGAAATGTTGTGAGTATGTTGCAGCGTCCAGTGTGGAAAACACCCCGCAGAAGCTTAATTAGTTTTAATTACCCTTAAAATAAGTGCTGTTGTTTTCAGTGGACAGCCAGACCTTTGCTGGAATGCTTTTCCAACATCCTGCTGATCTCTGTGTTTCAGGTTGCTACCTCCTTTCCTTTTCAAAATGCTCATGTTGACCAATGACATCTGCTGGTCATGTAAGAAACTGCATCACTAACACTCTAAGCCACAATTAAAAATACAGCTGGTCACAACAACAACATAAAACAAAATTAATAAAAACATAAATCCAACAACTGTCACCAACACAGGATCTCAGTGTTACCAGCACACTACACAGTCCCTGAGGAAACAATTACAAAAGAAATGCAAACAAACAAAAAGCTCTATTAAATCAAAACACCTTTGAGATTACTGCATTGTTTATGGTTATTTAATCAACATCTCAGCACATCCCCCTCACATGAATTGCAGATTGATTAAGTGCCATCAAATCAGTGTCAATTCTTAGCAGCCACATAGATAGATTCTCTCCAGGATGATCTGTCTTCAACTTGGCCTTTAAGTAGAGATGTGCATGAGCCAGTTCAGAGGTCCTTTTCCGAACCTCTGAACTGGTTTGGTGGTCCAGCGGAGGGGAGGGGTTACTTTTAAGGAGCAGGGAGGGTGCTCTTACCCCACCACCACATCCCACCCACCCACCCCCCGGCATTGTGCCCAAAATCACTGGTGCAGGGCAGAAGCGTACCCTCTTGCCACCCTGGTCATAGACTGGAAGTGGCTGGTGCGCATGCACACATTGCACACACGCCATCTACTGGTTTGTGCACATCCCTACCTTTAAGGTCCCTCAATGCTGTATTCATTGCATTATGGCCTTCTCAAGGGAGCTGGGTTTTCATATAATGTGTCCAAAGTATGATAGTTTGAGCCTGCTCAGGTAAAAATTCTGGACTGATTTGTCCTATGATCCACTTGTTTGTTTTTTGGGCTGTCCATGGTATCCTCAAAAGTCTTCTCCAGCACCAAAGTTCAAAAGCATCAATACTTTTTCTATCTTGCTTCTCCAAAGTCCAACTTTCGAATCCATAGTGTCATGGGAAAAACCATTGTCCATGAATTGCCAATGGTGGATTGCCGCAGAGGCAATGGAGGCCATTGCCTATGGCAGTGAATCCTGGAGGAGTGGCAGATCTTGGGACAGGGAAGATGTGTTTTTTTTGTTTTGAACTTTTAATTCTTTTTTTTAAAACTGCTGGCAGCAGTAGGAGATTAAGCCTCTTACCACCCCACTGCCGCAGTGAGGAGTGTAGGGTTGGCGAGGATGAAGCCCCTCCTTTTTACTTCTAAATGCCGTTTTTGGACAGGCTGCTTCTGGGTGTGCACTCATTTGAGAGGGAGGAGGGGAGCTGGAAGGAGCTCTCCCTTGCACCAGTTCCTCCACACAGCGGAAGCTGCCTGCCTTAAGGTAAAATGGGGGAACTTCCTCTCCCACCACCACAACCCTACCAGTCACCCCATTCTGCCACGCAGGCCCCCATCCCGTTACTGTGGCAGCATTTAGAAGTTAAAAAGGGGGCTTCATCCTCGCCACCCCTACCTTCCTCACGATGGTTGGGTCAGAAAATCCTTGGCCGCCTATGGGCAGCAAAAGGCGCAATCCACTCTCGTTAATTGCTACTGACATGAATACAGAACTACACAACAAAGGTGCAGCAAGGAAGAAAACTGGCAGAGCCATTTTCACTAGGAGTGAAAGGGGAACACTTCCTCTCAATGATCCTGACTCCAGAGTAAACCCACAGAGGAGACAGATTGTCTGAAAAAGCGTTCTTGCACATCATTTCTGAAGGGCCCTTCAGCTAGTCACATAATAAATTGCAGTTTTCAACTATCAGTTAGAGGCCTGTGCCTTCCTTTGTTTTTCTTATAATCTAGAATAGGACATTGGTGCCTTTATAGGGATTTACCAGTAGATGGAAGCAGCAAATTAGCACTTCCTCTAATGTTACCTTTAGCTCCTAAAGCATTTCAAGCATTTTGCAAGATCTCCAATGGAAATAGTGGTCTGATTTTCAGATATATCAGCAGACTATAGTTTGCTGAGACAAACATGCTCCAGCACAAGCCTCAGGCTCGGATGCTCCCCTCTGCTCTTTGCACTCAAGGAGAGAAGATTAAAAATTTTCTTTCATAGCTTCAGGGGCTGAGCTATCATTGGGTGAATGGGTTCAAAGAACCTGAGCCACGCCCAAACCCTCTTTGCCAGGCCTGCACAATATAAGGCCCGGGGGCCGGATTCGGCCCGCAGAGACTATTTTATGGGCCCCCCAGGTATCCTGCAGCAACACAAGAGCTGGAAACTGCCTTATAGTGCCATCCTGTGCATGCTTTCTCAGAAATATGCTCCATGATGAGCCCAGTGAGGCTTACTCCCATGTAAGCATGCCAGCATTGCAGCCTGAAAACTTCAACAACTAGGGAGAGGAGAGGACGTGGCATTTGTTTGGGGCTGGTGTGCACTCTAGAGGCCCCACTCATTGAGGACAAGGACAGGACCTATTCTCTGCCAAGGCCACTATCCTTGGTTAAAACTATGGATCCATTGATGGGGGGATAGATCCACAAATAACTAATGTAATAATTTTAATGTAATAATGTGCTAAAAATTTGATCTTGGCCCCTGCACACCACATTGTGGATGAACATTCCGGCCCACCAGGGCATTTGAGTTGTGCAGCCCTGCTCTTTGCACTAGACTACCACTCACTCTGGGCCACTCCAGCACCCCGCAAGTGGCTTTAAGGTTTTTCTCCATAGGGAAGAATAGAGGTTTCAGCAGCCCCATAACTGCATTTGAGGGGTGCTGGGGTGGCCCAGAGCAAGGGTGCTAACCACCTCCATGGGTTGCTAACCCATGGGGTACTGGGTTTTGTTGTTTCGGAAGTGTTCTGAGTGTAGATTCTTTGGTAGCATATAAGATTTTCAATGACAAACCACTCTCATCTGCTAACCTTAAAGACATATACACTTCAAAAATCACTTAAAAATCAGCCCTTTTCCCAATTCCTTTCAAATAATTCTGATAGCTACCTGGCCCCCCTTGGGCACTACCACCCACCACACTCCACTCTTGGACACCCCTCCCCCCCCGACGTGAAGCTATACATTTGCTGACACCTCCATGCTTCTTTATGGAGAAAAACCTTAAAGTCACGTAAACTTCAAAAATCACTTAAAAATCAGCCTTTTGCCCAATTCCTTTCAAATAATTCTGATAGCTTCCTTGCCCACCTAGGGAACTACCACCCACCACACTCAACTCTAGGACACCCCTTTCTCCCCGACGTGAAGCTATACATTTGCTGCAATCTTCATTATTTTCTATGAGGAATTCAAAAATACTTTTAGAATTCTCCAATAATCAGAGGAGTGTCCGATTGCCTTGGAACTTTGTGGTTAGTAGGCACCCCTGGTTGTCTACCACCTAACCCACTTTTGTGCCCCTTGGTGCTCCGCAATAGGGGATATGGGCTGGTTTGGTTCCTATTATACCCTATGAGAAAAATAATTAAAAATATTTCAAATAATCATAAAAAACCATAGGGGTGTCTGATTGCTTCGGGGTTTGCATGGTTGTTGGCACCCATGGGTGCTCCACAATAAGGAATAATGGGCTGGTTGGAGTCCCATTATATCCTATGAGGAAAAAATAGAAATAATTTTCAAAAATTCATAAAAAATTGTACGAGTGTCCGATTGCTTTGGGGTTTGGGTGGCAGGTACTCCTGGGTGCCAGCTACCATCCTCCCAATTTTTGGGTGTCCAAACCAGTTCATACCGGTTCGAATCGGTTCGAACCGGCTCGAATTTGAACCGAATCAGGGGGAGGTTCAAGCAAAACCAAAACTGAACTGCCCCCTCCTGGTTCGAACCTGGTTCGAATTCAAACCAAACTGGGCAAACCTGTTTTGTGCACATCCCTAGTGGCCACCTTGAGAGAAAAGCATATGACTGTCTCCTGTCCTGCAAAAACATACTCAGTGGGATATGTGGTGTATCAGCAATAATTAGAGCAAACTGCGTGCACTTCTGAAGTCATTAATGGGTTGTGTATGTAAAACAAAAGTTTTTTAAACCCTTGCTTGAAAGCAGCTTATTATAAAATTTTAATGTACTGCTAAAATGTTAAAAAGATTGGCATCTGAATATGAAAATATGTCTATGAAGGCTATAAAAAGCTAACATGCATTAAGTCGGCTTCTCTAAAACAAGATAGAAACAATTTTTCCCCTGGAAGACATCAGTTGAAGTAAGAGGATCAATATAGTTGTCATCATACACTGGATTTTATGTTGCAATGAAAGATCATGTTCAAATTTGATATGCAACTATTAAACATGATGTACCTACATCAGGGACCAGTTGTGACATAATACTGGATGTTCTGACATAATGTTTAATGTTTTAAAGTAAAAGTTTTGCTTTAGACTGTGCAAGGGTAAGAATTACTCACCTGCAGATGAATATATGAAGCTACTTTATAATGAATATGACAATTGGTCTGTCTAGCTCAATATCATCTACATTGACTAACAGTAGTTATCTAGGATTTCAGACAGATGTACATGGAAGTGCCAGAGATCAAACCTGCAACATTCCATATGAAAAGCATGTGGTCGACCACTGAGTTATGGCCCTGTCCCCTCACCCCCTGTGTTTCTTCAGGTAAGACCAGAGCAGGGTCTCATGTAATGACAACAGGCAGCCCGCTTTGAATGCAGGTCATTCTGTCAATCCTCTGCATTAAGAATGACTGTCCCACTCAATGATTCAGTCCCACTCAATGCAGAGGCTCAGCAAAATATTCTGTCCTCCAAGGAGACTGATTTGAAGGAGGAAGGACCTGACCAATGAATCATGCAGAGACGTGGCAGGCAGCTTCTCTGTGCATGGATGCCATTAATTAATGATGAAATATTGATGGAAGCCTAAAGCTAAAAGCACACTTGAGTGCCTGCCCAGCACACATTTTGGGAATTACTGGGTCAGATAAAGAGAACATAGGTGGAACCAGATAAGCACCCCCAGTCTGCTCCCACCTGCCCCTCCTTGTTGGACCCGTTATATTTAATTGGAAATTAAGACTGCAATCCTAAGCATGCTTTCTTGAAAGTTAACTCTATCAAAACCATTAGGATTTAATTCAGAGAAAATATGGTTAGTATTGATGCAAAATATACCATTACATTGTGGGGGGGTGGCAGCAGCGGGTGTGTGATTTGACATGTGGTACAAAGTTCCTGCACCTCAACCAATAAATACACTCTTTGCCTCTTTCTTCGGTGCCCTCTCCAATATTCCCACCCCCCTTCCTGGTGCTGCCACTCAAAGAGAATGACATTTCATGAGAAATTATGGACGGATCTCAAGACAACTGCCAGAAATGAAGACTTTTGAAATTTTAAAAGGATAGCTTTTAGATATTGCAGCTGAACTAAATCTGATATCTGCAATGCAGCATCATCTGATCTGTAATGCAACATCATCATATATGATGAGATTTACCAAACAAACTTTTTAATTAGGCTGTTGGTTATAAGGACAGCGAACTAGAATGGTTTCTAAAAGTGCAATATTTATTTATTTAGCATATATTTATGCTGTCAAAATACATTTCAAGCCTGTTTACATAAAATACACACATATTAAAACAATCATAGCAGTTAAACACAATACATACATTTTAAAACTACTTAAAATCTGCTAAAAGTGTGATTAAGCAAGTATGTCTTCAAAGTTTTTCTTTAAAAACTGTCAGGGATGTTGAAGCTCCATTTCTGGCAGGGAGTGTATTTCAAAGCCTCTGGGCAGCTATAGAAATGGTCCGATCCAGAGTCGCTCCCAGATGAGCCGGTGACAATTGTAGGCAGACCTCCCTAGATGATCTTAGTAAGCGGTGGGGTTCATGGAGAAGAAAGAAGACATTCTCTTAAATACCCTGGGTCCAAGTTGTCTATGGCCCCCGACTTCATTCTACTTTCTGATCTAAGAATAGCCATTGCTGCTATTTAAATAAATGTGCAGGTGCACTATGGAAACACAGTATAAATGGGTTTCTAAGGCTGATTGGATGCTTTATGATCATTTCTTACACTTGAGAAGGAACTGCTCCAGGACAAAATTATAGGACAGTTTAGGAATTGTCAAATTAGCAAAGAACAGAGCTTTAGATCAAGATAAAAAAGATCCACTTGAGGTGAATAGGAAAGTTCCATTCAATCATGCAATCTATAGTTTGACCTTTGTTTCAATAAACTGAGCTTTTTAAAAATACATTAACCAACACTGGCATTTATTAGAAGATATTCCAGCCTGAAGAGAAACCCATTAATCATCTATAAAAGGACAAAAATTATGAAAGAATAGTTGGTACATAGCAACACAATATCGGGGAAAGCAACCTCAAAGAGACATCTGCCTGGGGAAAATCGCCTGTATTGCCAGGAAACATGTCAAAAGACCTTTTTTCATAATCCTGAGGATAATAAAAACTATCAAATATAAAAATATGTGTGTGTGTGTGTGTATAGATAGATAGACAATCATATATATAATTTGATACAACCTTTTCAGTGTGGTTTAGAAGTATGCAATTCTCATGTCATCATTCTATAATTTAAGAGGTCACATGATTCTCTGTTGCTGACTATTCCTGGGATTGTCTGCAACAACCAAATTATTTCAGCATACTTGAAGGTACAAGCAGGGGCTAACACTGCCGCCTGCCAACAGGTTCAAAGATCCCGGGCTGCCAATGAAAAGGGCTGCCAAAGCCCCGTGGCTCGAGCTGCGGAGGAGCCCAGAGTGAACTCACCCCTCCCACGCCCGGGCTGCTGAGAGTCCGGGTAAACTCTCCGTCAGTTATTTCAGGCAGCGCCGGCTGCCTGATAGGACATTTTCCCCTTTCTCTACAAGGGGAAAATGTCCTATTGGGTTGTCGGCGCGGCCTGAAATGAAGAGCTGAGAGCTCACTCAGGCCCTCGAAAGCCTGGGCCACGCCCCCTTTGCACATGACATCACGCACAAAGGGGCATGGCCTGGGCTGCCGAGAGCCCAAGCGAGCTCTCAGCTCATCATTTCAGGCAACGCCGGCTGCCCGATAGCATATTTCCCCCCTTTCTCTCCCTTCTCTGGAGGGAGAGAAAGGGGAAAACGTCCTATCAGGCAGCCGGCGCTGCCTGAAATAACAGGCAGAGAGTTCGCTCAGGCTCTCAGCAGCCCAGGTGGGAGGGGGGAGTTCTCTTTGGGTTCCTCTGGAGCCTGAGCTATACCCCCATGCACATGACATCATGCACACGGGCATATCTGGAGGGGGCCGCCAAGTGGGGCTGGACCCAGGCCACTCTTCGGCTGGCTCCACAGCTGGGTACTAGGTAACAGAAAAAATACCTCAGGTAATGGCAGTGAGCTGATAGTAATGGCAGTAATAGACCTCCCTCCCTACCTACCTACCTCTCCCTCTCCCTCTCCTTCTCCCTTTCTCTCTCTCTCACACACACAGAAGAAGTGTCACAATTTTTTGAGCAGTTTTAGTTTGAATTTGGTTTAAAATGTTTTTGTATTTGCAGTAGTTGTACACTACTTTGGGGCTTTTTTCTGAACAGAAAAACAGTGTTAAAGTGTTATGAATAAATAACAAGTTGTTCTGGTAAGAACTAATCTGCTTGTTTTCCTTTCACTATAATCTCAATTGATAATAACCATTCTCACACATTAGCCCACTTAAGCCTTATTTATTCATTCATTCATTCGATTTCTATACCGCCCTTCCAAAAATGGCTCAGGTGGTTTACACAGAGAAATAATAAATAAATAAGATGGATCCTTGTCCTCAAAGGGCTCACAATCTAAAAAGGAACATAAGACAGACACCAGCAACAGTCACTGGAGATACTGTGCTGGGGGTGGATGTGTAAATGTTCACACGTCCACCATTTTTAATTGGGGTAGATGACATAATCACAAACAATGCCATTGAGTGTCACTCACTACAACTGTACCAAATTTGGTTCAAATCGGTTAGGAAGCCCACACGTTAGCACACTTGTGCCCCAACTGTTCACACACATCCACCATCTTGAATCATTATCACAAACCATGCCATTGAAAAGTCCCTTTGTGCAGGGGAGTAACTATAATAGGGCAAGGGGAGACAGTTGTCTGGGGGCCCACTGCCTTGGGGAGCCCCCCAGAGGCAAGTCACATGACTGACTCCCCCAGCTGTGCACCCACCTGGGCTTCCTTCAGTTGTATTGATCCTCTGAAATTGATGAGAATGTTAAGACCTGGAGCTACCAGAACAGAATGTCTTTCTCCAGTACCATTAAATGACCTGCATCATCCACAATTTACAAAACCTTTTAAAAAATAATTTAGGATGATGTTCTGTTGTGGCACATAGGTGATAGATAGATAGATAGATAGATAGATAGATAGATAGATAGATAGATAGGTAGGTAGGTAGATAGATAGAACTATGCTTTTCGTTACCACTATTCAGCCTCATTTAAGATGTCTTTACTTCATGAGCTGAGCTTCAGTGAGGGGAGGGCATTTTAAAATCTTGTCTCTGGGCCCACTACAACCTTGCTACACCCCTGCCTTTGTGTCTCTACAACTGCACCAAATTTGGTTCATATTAGCCCAGACATTGCAAAGTTGATAAGGGAACAGAGAGAGAGAGAGCTGGGTGATCTCATAAATTTACTTTCCTTAGGGAAAGTAGGCTAAAAACAGAAGTTCTGTTATTAACTGACAAATTAACTGTTGTTTATCTTCCAGGATAAAAAGTGGCTAGAACTGGAAAAGATGGGATATCCAGTTTTCTAGCTTCAAGACTGAAGTATTCTTGTGATCTTCTGGAATGGAAGAATTTTAAGTCTGGGACTAACAGCACCTCAAAAGCGGTGAACTTGTTGGGTAGCCCAGAGAAAATGAATCTCACAAATTTCACTTCAGAAGACAACATGGCTGTAAAATCCAAAACAGTCACCGAAAACATGCTTATTACTCTGACTCTGTCAGTAATTACAACCTTGACGATGCTGCTGAACTGTTCTGTTATTTCGGCAATCTGTACAACTAAAAAACTCCACCAGCCTGCAAACTACTTAATATGCTCGTTGGCTGTCACAGACTTATTAGTTGCTGTTCTGGTCATGCCCTTGAGTATTACATACATAGTGATGGAAAGATGGACTTTGGGATACTTCCTCTGTGAGGTATGGCTCAGCATAGATATGACTTGCTGCACGTGCTCAATACTTCACCTCTGTGTCATTGCGCTAGACAGATACTGGGCCATTACAGATGCCATCAAATACGCCAGGAAGAGAACTGCAAAGAGAGCTGGACTTATGATAGGCACTGTTTGGACTATATCGACATTCATTTCCATGCCTCCTTTGTTCTGGAGAAACCATCTCAGTAACAGCAATTCCAGTGAGTGTCAGATCCAACACAACCACATTATCTATACCATATACTCCACATTTGGAGCATTTTATATCCCCTTGACACTCATCCTGATTGTCTATTACAGAATTTATCACGCTGCAAAGAGCCTTTACCAAAAGCGCGGGTCAAGCCGACACCTCAGCAGCAGGAGTACCGACAGCCAAAACTCTTTTGCAAGCTGCAAGCTCACACAGACGTTCTGTGTATCGGATTTCTCCACATCTGACCCAACCACAGAACTTGATAGAATGCATTCAGTGAGGAGCCCTACTTTTGACAATGAGCTCGATTTGGTTGGAGACCGTCAACAGATTTCCAGCATACGAGAGCGAAAGGCTGCACGCATTCTTGGGCTCATTTTAGGTGCATTCATTCTGTCCTGGTTGCCATTTTTCATTAAGGAGCTTATTGTGGGCATTGGGTTTTACACAGTATCTTCAGAAGTGGCTCACTTTTTGACATGGCTTGGTTATGTGAATTCTCTTATCAATCCTCTATTGTACACTAGCTTTAATGAAGATTTTAAACTTGCCTTTAAAAAGCTAATTAAATGTTGGGAACACTCTTAAAACAACTTTGGACAGTTAAAATGTAACTTATTGGCCTTAAATATCAGAACAATTGCTGAACCTAGCAACCTGTTTGTGGTTTATTGAGGGAGGGAATGCTCATAAAATATTTGTTTTGCTTGCCTCTTTTGCTTTATTTCTTTTTAGTCTATAATTCTGTCCTGCTTTTTCTACCTCTTTGCACCACGAGTTTCTATACCATTAGTGTCAAATACATTTTATGACATAGGGTTTCTATTTCTCTCTTTTCCTTAAAGAAAGGACATATAAAATAAATTGTCCAGCTCAACAATGGTATTAAGCCACTTCTAACAAATTATGGACATCTATGCCAATGGCAATATGAGGGTTTCTAGTTTATCCTAAGGCATGTACCCACTGCTGTGCAAGGAGATCCAACTGTTCTGTGTAGATTAGCTTTCAGGCCAGATTTCTGCAGAGAAGGGAAATGGATGGATCAGTATATGGCAAGAATGCACTAGCCTCCCATTGTCAATAATGCCTGGAGTGCTGTGGTGTGAATATGTCCACCAAGGGCCAACTGAGAAGGGGTGAAGAGGGACACTGGTGTGTTTGTAAAAGATCATACCCAATACTTTGTATAACATTATTGTAACGAATAGCAGATTTAAGCCCAGCCTTTGTCTCAAGGCAAGCCAACGTGGGGAAAAGAAAAATGCTGGTTCATTCCCTCCATGTTTGCTCAACAAAAGCTGTTCCTTTAAAACTTAATCATTTCTTGGTAATCACTGCCACCACGCCCACTTTTTAACAGAGTTTAATCCCTCCTGGTATGGTAGAAATTACAGGGAAACTCTCCTTCTTTTACCAATGGGAAAATACAGAAAACCTTCCACATGCAGTCTACATGTGAAGAGCAAACTTGGTAGTGTGAGTTGCTGAACAATCAATATTGAGGCATGTTTGCACCAGAGTAAAACTCTTTTTCCTGAGTTAAACATCCATTCAGAGACGTAAAATGCAAAGAACAAAAAGATAAAAACTTTATTCAAGATACTACAGACTGCTTCAGTCTGAGGCTCTCTCAGCTTTAAGTTACAGGTTAAAAAAAATACTCAGTACTTTACAAGATTACTTCCAAAAATCACTCCAGCTGGTGTCTGAAGTGGCAGCCTTTAAGAACTATGGTTACCCAGTTGCAGAGATCATTCATTCATTCATCCGATTTCTATACCACCCTTCCAAAAATGGCTCAGAGCAGTTTACACAGAGAAATAATAAATAAATAAGATGGGTCCCGGTCCCCAAAGGGTTCACAATCTAAAATTCAAAAAGCACCCCCCCCCCCCATTGCAAGGAACCTTTAAAAGTACCTTTACAGGGTACAGAGACTCCTACAGAGCCCTGGTTGGATAAAAGGGCTCAGGTTCAGTTCCTCTTGTTACATTAAAGATAAAAACAAATCAAACCAATTGTAAAGATTTGCAAAAGCACAAAATCAAAGGAAATCTAATGCAGGCTACCTAACACACGGTTGCCTGGCTAAACCTTTCCTCAAAGCCAAAGCCCTTGGCTTCCTTTTCCCTTGAACCTACCACAAACTCCAGGAGATAATTCAAGCTTCTTGAAATTCTGTCTCTCAAGGATCTGCAGATGTCCTTCCATGAGAGAAGTCTCCAGGCTGGCTGTTGGCCATGGGGCAGCTAGACTTCATGGCTTGTGCTCACGAAGCCTGCTCCCCCATCTTCTCTCATCACCCTCCTGGCTCTTTCTGAGAACAAAGACCCCCTTCACTTCCTGCCACCAGGCCCTCTAAGTCCCGGACACTGTATGCTGAGTCACAGTGGTCACTGCCTGACAGACAGGACAGGGTTCACTTCCGATTCACTCTTTACCGGAAAGGAAAGGCTGTTAATGCCTGATCGTTACAATTATCAATAAACACATACCATACACCACAATACAACCAAATAGATCTTACATAGAGAAGGCATTCACACAACACAAGCTGCCTGGGGTATTTGTGTCACTTGGAGCGCTGGGAGCCTTCCACTCCCAACTGCTCCAGATCTCTGGAGCCCATCTTTTGTACCCAGCATTTTACAGAGGCAGAATGAACCAGGTGATCTGTGCAATTGCTGCTAAATAGATGGCTTCCCCCCGGGTGGCGGGGGAGTGGCCATGCCAAGCACAAAAGCTTCTCTACTGACAGAAGCCACTGTGCTCCTGGCCACACCGGGATGCTGGAGGACCTCCTCCTCCCAATCCCAGCTCTGGCCTAGTGTGGACACGTAGGGAGGCAGAGGCCAAGACAGAGGCCAAGACAGCCACTGCTCTTCTGCAGGGCAAAGCAGGCAAGCTCATGCCTCCCCCCTCCCCAACCCTAGAGAGCGTGTGGCCAAGGTCGTGGGCATGATTTCATAATCTATCAAAATACATTTTTGAGCCATTGGAGATCTTTAAAACAAACAAACAAAAAACAAAAAACAAGTCCTTACACCATAAAAAAGAAATGTGAAGTTTCTATTGCTGCACTTTGGAACAGAGAAGTCACATTTCCCATGCAAAATTAAGGAGCTGATATACAGTACAAGAAGGCCCTGGTCCTTATTCATTGTGAGAAATGCTACTGCAGGTTTAGAAGGGGGTGTTAATTGTTCTTTACAGCTGCTTCCACATCTGTGCCAAAAGCATTAGCAACTGCTATGTAAACTGTAATATTCAGTAACAACATAATCTTTGATCTCTCCCTCTCTGGCATCACTACCTCCCCCCTAACTGCTAATTAGCATCAGGCCTAAGGCTGTACATCATTAAAACCAAGATGATATTTATTCTTCGCCAGATGGCTTGAGATTACCTGATTTCAGCTAAGCACAATGCCACATTTTTAAAAACATGTATGACAACAGAGGAAGACACATATTTCCTCCTAACCATTTCAATCCAAGCCAACGATGAAAAGTAACAAATGAGTTTAGGCATAATTTAACCTCTAAGGGCTTGTTTAGATTTAGATAAGTGTGCAATGACCACATTTTACAGGTCCTCACTGAATGGCAACACCATAACATCTAATCTGCACATTATATAGTAGTGGGTAGCCTGGGTATATAGTAATGTTGCTGACCACGTTCCTTGAAAGGCCAGATGGGGTGTGCCCTATCTTCTTCCCTTTAAAGGCTGGATAATGTGTGTCTTGACACATGACAGGTTAAGTGCTCCGTGTTGCAAAGGAAAGCCCTGCAGAAGAGTGAAACTGACTAGATTCAAGGCAAGGTCTGAAGTCATTTAGCAATGAGCATGGGTGTGCTACCAGGAGCGAAGCTCCCATAGACCTTTTCCATTTTTGCCTCAAATGGAAGATGTTGGAACCCCTGACAAGGTCCCATTTTTCAAGGTTAGCATTGATGTTAGGGTCACAACATGGTACAGGCTTTGAGGGAGTTCTGTTCTTTATAATCCATGATGTCACAGGCATTATCCAACAGGTATCTTGCAACACTCATGCAGCAATATTTCAAAACCATTCCCAATTGCTATGGCCATTCTATCTGTGAAAAGAATGTTGTTTTCTCAGCAATACTGTAATTTGATTGCTATGAAACCCATAATAGAGGCATTACCTTGAGGGAAGACTTCTGAATTGCATACAGTAAAGCATATGAGCAACACCTTCACATTTGTGCTATAAGCTGATTTTCTGAGATATCCCAAAAGTTATTTCAGTCAGTAAATAAAAACCATGTCCACTTTCAATCATAAGAATAGGAAAGAAGTCAGTGGGCCACTGAGAATAGATTATCCTCTGGTGGGTATTCTGTATTTAGAACAGATGCCTCTCCAAACTCTGAGATTTTAGCTAGTGGTACAAAGAATGGGAAGCAAGACCTGGAACAAGATACATTTGTATATGATACCTTAGTTGTTCTCTGTTAGTGATGCCAGTGTTTTTATTGATCTCTGCTCC
Organism: Hemicordylus capensis; assembly: GCF_027244095.1. Lineage (NCBI taxonomy): Eukaryota > Metazoa > Chordata > Lepidosauria > Squamata > Cordylidae > Hemicordylus > Hemicordylus capensis. The sequence goes on from NC_069657.1 coordinate 314,956,856, forward strand.
TCTGCTTTTTACAGCAGCATGATTTGCAAACAGTATCATCCCTAACTACATGCCAAGAAAACGTCTTCCTGCTGATTTCCACAGAACAAACTGCCGTTAAAAGCCAGGCCCAGGGCAGGTTCCCCACCCAACCCCCAGTTAGTTGGCAACCCAACTCCCAATTCAGTTATGCCTTTAAAAGTTCAAGGGGGGATTAGTAAGTTGCAAATTGGCAACCATATTCTGTAACAGAAGAAAGTGCAACTAAAAGGGGTCATGTTACCTACTTTGCCCCCCATCTTCTTGGCCTAACTTAGAGCTAGCATGCAATGTCAAATGCTAAAGAGATGAGGTTATAAAAGCCAGCAATTACAAAGGAAGGCAGAAACTAGTTCAAAGCCATGGCAGATAAAATGAAACAGAAAAACCAGAGCAACAAACTTCTACCTTTCCCCTATTATTAAAGGATCTTTACAAGACAATACAACTACAGAGCCCAATAATACAGATGGCAGTCAAGTTTATTTGGTTGCAGTTCTTCGGGATTGTATAGTGAACTTAAGAATGTATAAAAGGAGGTGAACCTAAAAGCCCTCTTCAGATGCTTGTGAGTGCCACTGCTCTCATGGTTACAGTTGCAAAAGTGGGGAGGAAGTCCCACCCAGGAGTTGTTACCCACCCCCTCCTGCCAGGCACTCACGGTTACAGAGCTGTTGGTGTGAAGGGGGGAGCGCCATAACTGTGATGGTCGGTACTTCCACAAGCAGCAACCTCGGGTGATCCAGGTTGCGGCTCACGGACGTGCTGGCCATCACAATTACAGCGCTTCCCCCTTCATACAAACAGCTCTGAACACCCGGCAGGAGGGGATGAGTGACAGCTCTAGGGAGGGAGGGACTTCCTCTCCACTTTTGCAGCTGGAAGTATGAGTGCCGCCAGGGTGACTAACATCTGAATGAGGCTAAAGATTCATTCAGAAGGATGAGTAATGTGGACAAATGTGTTCCTATTGATGCTGCCTTGTAAAGGGTCATTAGCCTAACACAGATATTACCCTCCAGACTAAAGCGTTTCTTGATGATGCCTAGATGTGTTCTAATGCTACTGAGAACAAACACTGGCCATATTCAGTTAATCAAAGCAAACAATGGCAGTGCTGGTTAATACTCTGAATCAGTCAATTAAAATGTTATGTCGACAACAATTAAAAAAAGAGAATCAATACATCCCTTGCAATTCATAGCCATTAAGCCAAGGGTACAACAGCTGGGATTTCTCTTTGGGACTAGCTAAGCAATCGCAGCTGAGTGACCACAATTCACAACAGCTGTTGCCAAGGAAATTATGTATGCATATGACAGCAAAAGCTTTGAAGTATACCCAGACTGAGTAGCTGGCATGAGCTAGACATATGGTGATGCTGCAATGAGAATGAAGGAGAGCAACTGTCCTCCCTAGGGCAAAATAGGGATGTGCATGAACCTGTTCAGCATTCTGTTCTCAGAACGCCAAACAGGTTTGGAACCCCCACGTGTGTTTCGAACTGGTGTGGGGATGGCTTAAGGACAGGGGAGGGTGCACTCCCCCTCCACCACCATGCTTCCCTCTCCAGCGCTCTGTGGACAAATAGGCAGTCGGGGCGGCAGCATACCTCCTTGCTGCCCCATTGTTGCAACGACCGGAAGTGAGCACAGCCAGGCAGGGGAAGGAAGTGCACCCACCCTCATCCTTAAAGCCACCCCTGCCCCACCATCGGCTCAAAGGGAGCCAGTTCCATGCATGCACATCCCTAGGGCAAAATGGATAAGCTTCTCACAGATGTTTCTGCAAGTCTTGAAACTATAGTTGACCCCTTTGCCCAAATGGCTATGAACTACAATATGGGGAGAAATAGAGCATCTTGGGAGCATCTAATTCCTCAGTGACTTGGGTTGGGGAAATGCAGGTTTATGAGAGTTCCCAGAGCATTCTCACAGACCTCCATTAATTTAGGGATGTGCACTAATTGTTTCAGCGGGGCAGGGAGTGGTACCTTTAAGCACAAGTAAAGCCGCTCTGTAGCTGCTCCTCCTGGTGCAGCACTGCACTGCTCAGAAGTCTCTGCATGGCTGTGTCCATGTTCATCCTGCAAGGTGTGGTAGTGGGACGAACAAGGACACCATGCATGTGCGGTGGCCATGAGCATCCCACTGCCGCATGCATGCTGCTGGATGCAGCGCTGCATTTGCGTGCAGACTTCTGAGCAGTGCAGTGCCACACCAGGAAATGTAGTGGGACAGCAGAGGAGCAGGTAAGGACTGGCTTTAATCATGCTTAAATATACTGTTTCCTGAGCCACCAAAACTAATTGGCAGGCTGTGCCAAAGCAATTTGGTACATCCCTACAGTCAATTCACATACTCATTTCAGGCCAATTAACTCAGCAGTGATGAACTCCCTTACTAGGTTGTGTTACACTGTAGCACCTTCAGCCTTAGTTAAGCTTTTCAGAAGATGTACAATTGCAAGATGAGCAAACTATACCTCCAGCTACAGAGTCACTCAGCCCTTTCCACAGGATTACCACATGCCAAGGAGAACAGAAAGGCTTCTGTACCTTTAAAAGTTGCAGAGGGGAGCATTTCAGCAGGCATACCTACATGCAGGGGCAAAGCCACCATTGGGCGAACGGGTTCAAAGAAGAACCCGGGCCACCACCAATCAGGGGCTGCAAGCACAGCCCCAGACACGCCCCCCATGTCTGACATGGGGGCATTATTTCAGTCCCAAACAGGGCCACATGGCCCCGTTTGGAGCCGAAATCGGCCTGTGCTGCATTGACAATGTGGCCGGAGTGACTCTCCCTGCCTTAAAGGGAGGGAGAGCCATTCCTGGTCTTGCTGCCAACGCAGCAGGGCCAATCGATTTCCCTCCTAAATGGGGCCGAGAGAGATAGGCCCACTTAATCCTCTAAGGCAGGGAGAGTTGCTCCGACCCATGCTGCCCAATGCAGTGTGGGCTGATCTCCTTTCCAAATGGGGCCGCACAGCCCTGTTTGGAAGGGAGATCACGCCCCCACATCTGACATCAGATGTGGGGGCGGGGCCAGGGGGTCATGGCGGCAGCCACACATGGACCGCCGCCAGCCTCACTCTGCTCCTGCCTACATGACAAGCTGCACATGCCAAAACTTCTGCTTCAATACGACTGTGAAGATGTACAGCAGGTCTGTCCTCCTTTGCAAGTGGTCATCATTTCTATCTATTCTCCTCAGGAAGGTTAGGAGAGTTAAGAAGTAGGAGGTCAATCCTATGCATGTTAACTAGGGACTTGATCCCTAATAGGTCCTCTTGTGAGTGTAGCCTTTGGAAGCACATTAACTAGGAAGGACTTGATTTTTGTGTAACTAACCTTGAGTAGATTATGCCAAATCAGTTTGAAATGTCAATGCTCCATAGCACATCAGCATAATTGATTCAGGGGTTCAGAGCTACCAGATAAGGGCATTAAGTCACAACCCTATTTCAACAAAAGGGTTTTTTCACCCCATGACACTTGAGCAGCTTTTTACAAGACTGTGCTTTTTGATGCAGAGCTGTTGGAGGTTGTAATTTTTATCCCCAGTTTAATTAGCAGAGCACTAAAGAAGCTACCCACTCCAGTTACAGAGTAGAATGCAGAGTTTAGTTGTTGCAGCTATTTAGAGAAGGCACATGGAGATTCTTGTAGAACTAAATACTAAGTATTTATTGGTGAAGTACATTTTGGATAGGAAAGATGTAATCCTAATCTATAGAACTACATAATGAGCCAGGTCTCACGATCAGAGAGACCCGGTTTGGGAAGCTCAGTGGGGAGAGTGGGCTAAGCCCGCTCTCCCCACAGGCAATCAGGGCAGGAGCCCTGGGTGGCTGGATCGGCCACCCACACGATTGCTGGCTCTGTGATGGAGCCGGCAGGGGCTGGGGAGTTCAGGGGCTGCACAGCCCCCCGAAGCACCAGTATGCCCTGCGTGAACGCACAGGGCATACTGGGGAGAACCCGAGCCGGGAGGCTGCTTTTCAGCCTCCCGCCGAGGGTCTACTCATGAGTAACCACAGCACGGAGCCGTGCCACGGCTACTCACGATTAAAAAATACGGGTTTGTGGAGCGCTCACTCCGCAAACCCGGTTTAAGGGGTGGGCTACTTGAGCAAGTTATCCGCTCAAGAAACACCGGGCTCGCAGTCGAGCCCGGTGGTTCTCACGATTGTAGAAAATCGGGCTAGCGGAGACTAGCCCGATTTTCTACAATCGTGTGAATAGCCCCAATGAATAGGTAGGGAGAGAAAGAGAGGGATGTTTCCATCTGCTCTCTAAGAGGAAAGGAATGGATTCTGACTCTCACAGGAAATACCTGAAGAGTCATATCAGGGGTCATAGAGTAGAGACAGGCAGAACAGCTAGGGAAACTTTACTCACTATATCTACTCCCAGTGACCCTAGCGGTCATTAGGATGGTTGATGCAAAAGGTCAATGCACTGGAACTCCAACAAGATCAAATCATTATAAAGGGGGGAAAGGGGAAAATGTTGTTTGAATAAATATTAATGTACCTTAGGGATAATAACAAAAGCTAATTGAAAACATTAGATAGTCCATATGGGTAAACAGACTACTCTCAGATGTAGTCATGTCAAATTTCTCTAATTAAAAACCTCAGTTTTTTTACTCATTTCCCTCCACATTATTTAAGGGTAATATTAACTTGTACAAAACGGGCATATAGAATACTTGTCAACACCTCTTTCTTGTCCTCAACCCAGAGAAGAAGCAACCACCAGGGAAAAGGTAGAAACAGAGGCTGTTCTCATGAGCAGTCAAGACCAGGCCAGGGCAACTAAGCCCAGGCTTGACTGCCCATGGGAAACACTGGGAGCTGAGTGGCTCCCAGCGGCACCTCGACAGCAAACCCAGCTAAGAAGCTAGGCTGTTAAACGAGGTTAAGGGAGTGAGTGCTCCCTTAACCCCATTTAATTGACCATGTGTCAGCACCAGCTGCTTTCAGCCAGTGCTGAAATACTAAACAGTTCCCACCCATCTCTGGAGAGATTTCTACAATACATCGCACATTCACACAGTGCTTTGTGGGATTTCTGGGGGCCAGGAAAACACATCCTAACCCCCACACCTTGCAGCCACAGACAATCTGGGTGAGTGATTTGCATGCCCAGCAATTCCACATGGATCATTTGTTTGGAAGGTGAGCTTCTGCTGCCTTTCCCAACACTGCCCTCAAGCCCTCTCACTCTACTGTGAGAAAGAGCTCACAAAGTCATATGGGCACACATTGAGGTCATTCACACAATCAAAAACTGTGTTCTACCCAGGTTTGGTTGCTGTGTGTGCTCCCAATTTTAGGTTGTGTGGAAGCAAGGTAAGAGGAAAACCTGGTTAAAAGTGATTGTGTGGAAGCAAGGTAGGAGGAAAATCTGCCTAGGTTTTCCTCCTACCTTTTTTCCCCACAATCACTTCTACCCAGGTTTGGGAGTTATGTGTGCTCCTAATTTTTGCTTGGGTGGAAGCAAGGTAAGAAGAAAACCTGGGTAGAACACAGTTTTTGATTGTGTGGATTACCTCATTGTGTTTGAATGAATTGGGCAACAACCTATTTTCTTGTATCATGTTGACTGAAGAGGATAGTGATTTGATGCCACTCTTCCTTCTTGCCCAATCAAAACACATCTTGAGAGGATTTAGAGGAAAGATTTAAATTCCCTAGGAAGATAGAAGGATAGAATAAGGGCTGAAAAATCAGGAAGAGAATGAGGAGGCAGGCCGTGGCAGACTTGCTTAAACTGAAGGGAAGAGGGAATGAAGAACGAAAGAGGGTTCAAGGAAATGTGACCTACTGGAAATGGGCTCCTCTTTCCTTCTAGGTGTACCTAAAGGAAGTTGTGTTTTGCTACTGAGAAAATGAATACTGAGGCATGGAGCTGTGGAGGCCTAAGGTGTGTGGACAAGAAGGAAACAGTTGCAAAACTTAACATTTTGATTTCAGCCAACCAGACAAAACTTTAGCTGTAGGTGTTGGATATAATTACAAAGCAATACATAACATGCTTCCTTTGGTTGTCAGCTTTTCTTATTCTTCCATTTTTACATAAAGGAGACCAAAATAGAAAGTTTTAGTGATGAGTCCAAAAATTACATATAGCCAAGACAAAACACAGGATTGTTGAAACACATAGATTCCTTGCTCATGGCTCCCCTCACAGTCCATCAGAGTGTACTGCACATCACAGTCTCATTTCTTATCCTATCAGCAGAGAGTTGTTACAACGTACAATGCTTCTTTGTGCTTCTTGGAGGTAGAATATAATATGAATGTAACAAAAGAATGCACCTTGAACCCTTTGCATGGATTTATTTAATGAGAGAAGCACATTGAACAACCTAGATTCTAGGAGCATTCTGTTCTCATGTGAAAACTAAGTCTCATGTCCTCTGCAGCTTACAGCCCAATACTAGTTTGATGTTCGAATGACTGGTTTGGTGTTGGGTGTTTCACACTTTGAAATCTGCTGAACACAACCTGGCCTGTGAATAAAACATACGCTGGGTTACTGAATCACCCAGTTCTATGTGGATCGTCAACAGCAGCAATAACCACCACAGCTCATAACATTGTGTACTACTGTTTTTGTTCATGACAATATTCAAAATACAATTACCCCTACAAAAAGAATTCAAGTTGTCTGTATGGTTTTTTGATCACTTTATTTACACACACACACACACACACACAGCATTTTAAAAGAAGAGATAGACTCCATCCAAAATCTGAGGTGTTTCAATAAGCCATTTTAGAGTTAGTTTTTTATAAAAAGAATATTAAGAGCAACATGGAGAGCTAGGTGCTTATGTTTTTGTCTACTGAAGGGTTTGTTTGTTTTCCTTATTGATTGCACAGGCTTTGCCTCGGCAACATATTTTCCCTCACTGACATTCATTCTGTATTTAAAAACAATCAATGCTATGTCTTCAAATATCTAGAGATACAAATATCAGGCAGGATAGACAGACAGACAGATAGAATGGAAACCAGGAAGATTAATGACACAGAAATGTATTCCCCATCGGAATGAAACACAAAACAAACAAATAAATTGAATGTAAGCACACCAACAAGAATGGGAGCAAATATATGGATTACCTCTTATTTATAGAAGAATATACCAACCTTGAAGGAAACAGTCATTACCATTTGTAAGGACCATTGGATTGTGGATGTTGGAAGAGAAGGACAAGAACACATTGCAATATACATACTTCCTATGGAAGCATAGGAATCAAAACACTGACAGTGACTGGAAGTTGCAGCAGGAAATCAGGGAGGCATCAAGGAGAGGCTGGGCTGTAATAATGGGTGACTTCAATTACCCACACATTAGACTGGGTAAATTCACAATCAGGTAATGACAAAGGGGTCAGATTTCTAGATATGCTAAATGACTGTGCCCTAGAACAGTTGGTCTTGGAACTAACCAGAGTGAAGGCGACCTTGGACTTAATTCTGAGTGGCACCCAGGACCTGGTGCGTGATGTCAGGGTCATAGACTCTTTAGAGAACAGTGACCATAGTGCAATCAAATTCAGCATACATGTGGGGGGAGAATCACCAAGGAAGTCTAATACAGACATTTTGAATTTCAGAAGAGGAAACTTCTCCAAAATGAGGAGTATGGTGAAAAGAAAGCTGAAAGAGAAAATCAGGAGAGTCACTTCGCTCCAGAGTGAATGGAGTTTACTCAAAACCACAATACTAGAAGCCCAGTTAGATTGTATACCCAAAAGGAGGAAAGGTACCACTAAGTCCTGGAGGATGCCAGCATGGCTAACAGGTAATATCAAGGAAGCCATAAAAGGGAAGAAGGCTTCCTTCCGAAATTGGAAGGCCTGTCCAAATGAAGAGAACAGAAAGGAACACAAACTCTGGCAAAAGCAATGCAAGGTGACAATAAGGGAGGCAAAAAAGAGAGATTGAGGAACATTGAGCGAAAAGTATAAAGGGGGATAACAAAAACTTCTTTAAATACATAGAAGCAGAAAACCTGCCAGGGAGGCGGGTCTCCCCAGTCCTAGTCCAGCACTCTAGCCACTACATCACACTGGTTCCTGGTTGCCTTCTTCTGCACCTTTTCCAGTTCTACAATGGCCTTCTTTAGGTATGGTGACCAGAATTGTATGCAGTACTCCAAATAGGGCTGCACCATAGTTTTGTATAAGGGCATTATAATATTAGCAGTTTTATTTTCATTCCCCTTTCCAATGATTCCAAGCATGGAATTGGCCTTTTTCACAGCACATTGTTGACACTTTCAACTAGCTGTCCACCATGATGAACCCAAGATCCCTCTCCTGGTCAGTTACTGTCAGCTCAGACCCCATCAGTGTATATGTGAAGTTGGGTTTTTTTGTCCCAATATGCATCATTTTACATTTGCTAACATGAACCACTTTTGCCATTTTGTTGCCCATTCCCCCAGTTTGGAGAGATTTTTTGGAGCACACGGCAATCTCTTTTGGATTTCACTAACCTACATAGTCTGGTGTCATCTGCAAATCTGGCCACCTCACTGCTTACCCCAATTTCTAGATCTTATATAAACAAGTTAAAGAGCTTGGTCCCAGTACAGATTCCTGGGTGGGCCCACTTCTTACTTCCCTCCATTTAGAGAACTGTCCATTTATTTCTACCTCTGTTTCCTGTCCTTCAACCAGTTACCAGTCCACACATGAACCTATCACCATGACTGCTACATTTTCTCAAGAGTCTTTGATGAGGATCTTTGTTGAAAGCTTTTTGAAAGTGGATCACACTGGATCACCTTTATCCACACACGTATTGACATTCTCAAAGAACTCCAAAAGGTTACTGAGGCGAGATTTACCTTTGCGGAAGCCATACTAGTCCTCCTTCAGCAGAGCCTGTTCTTCTATATCATTGAGAATACTTTCCATCAATTTGCCTACAACAGACATTAAACTAATGAGCCTATAATTTCCCAGATCCTGCCTGGATCTCTTTTTGAAAACTGGTGTTACATTGGCTACTTTCCAGTCCTCTGGTACAGAGCTTGATTGTAGGGATAAGATATATTTCTGCAAGGAGGTCAGCAAACTCACATTTGAGTTCTTTAAGGATTATTGGGTGGATGCTGTCTGGCCCTGGTGATTTGTTAATTTTTAATTTTTCCAGACAGTTTAGAACATTGTCTCTTGTCACCTCTATCTGATTCAGTTCTTTAGCCTCTGTCCCTGAGAAGCTCGGTTCAGGCACAGTATACACTCAGTATCCTCTGCCATGAAGACAGAAGCAAAGTACTCATTTAGCTTCTCTGCAATCTCCGTATTCTCCTTAATAATCCTTTTCACTTCCTCATCATATTACAGTCCAACAGCCTTCCTGGCAGGTTTCCTGCTTCCAATGAATTTAAAGAAGTTTTTGTTATTCCCCTTGATGCTTTTAGCTAAATGTTCCTCAAACTCTCTTTTCACCTCCCTTATTGTTCCCTTGCATTTCTTTTGCCAGACTTTGTGTTCCTGTCTGTTTTCTTCATTTGGGCAAGCTTTCCAATTTCTGAAGGAAATCTTCTTCCCCTTTGTAACTTCCTTGACTTTACTTGTGTACCATACTGGCATCCTCCTGTATTTGGTGGTGCCTTTCCTCTTTTTGGGTATACAATCTAACTGGCAGGAGTGTAACAAGGCTGGAGTGGGCCCAGAGACAAAATTTTAAAATGGGCCCCTTGCTGATACACAAACACACACACAAGGAGGGAGGCAGGGAGGGAGGATCGCGCGCGAGAGAGAGAGAGAGAGAGAGAGAGAGAGAGAGAGAGAGAGAGATACTAGCCAGGTCGAAGGAAGAAATACGAAGGAAGAATCATAATGAAGGAAGCTCTGTGGGTGTTGGGGAATCATGTGACTTGCCTCGAGGCATGGAGGCCCCCAGGCAGCTGTCTCCCCTTGCCTAATAGTAGTTATGCCCCTGCTAACTGGGCTTCTGGTACTGTGGTTTTGAGTAAACTCCATGCACTCTGGAGCGAAGTGACTCTCATTTTCCCTTTCAGCTTTCTTTTCACCATACTCCTAATTTTGGAGATGTTTCCTCTTCTGAAATTCAAAGTGTCTGTGTTCCCTTCGGCCAGATGCACACGGCTACAGTGGGACAATTTTATAAGATCTGAATGAGGTTAACAACTACTGTGTCGGGTACCTATGTTGTCTGATGACAAATACTGGTTTCAAACACAGACTTTTCCATGAAGAGTCAACATCAGTTCAACCCATCACGTGGCACTTCTCCACTCCAACACTACCTATCCCTAGCCTAGCTGGTGCTGACGTGGAAACCTCCCATGAAATTGAGATGACTCACACATTAAACATTCACCACCTAGAGTCTTTGGAGGAGGTGGTATACAAGATTTTTAAAATAAATAATAAATTAATAAACATAGTACAAATATCTCATCTGTATTATTATTATTTTATTATTATTTTTTACATTTTTATATCCCGCTCTTCCTCCAAGGAGCCCAGAGCGGTGTACTACATGCTTAAGTTTCTCCTCACAACAACCCTGTGAAGTAGGTTGGGCTGAGAGAGAAGTGACTGGCCCAGAGTCACCCAGCAAGTATCATGGCTGAATGGGGATTTGAACTCAGGTCTCCCCGGTCCTAGTCTAGCACTCTAACCACTACACCACTCTGGCTCTTTCTCACACAGAAAAAGCTTAAGTGCTTTCTCAGTGGCGTACCTAGATAATTTTGCCACCCGGACCACACACCCCACACACGAGTCCCCCCCGCAAGGCCCCCCTTGTAAAACAAGCAAACCCCCCTGCAGCCCCACCGCACCAAACTGCCGATCTTTCCCCTTTAATTTTGGCTGCCACGTGTGCAGCTGGGGGATGGGGACTGAACCGAGCAGGCCTCCCTACCTCCCCCCCCAATGGGAGCAGGGGTGGTGGGCAGAGCAGCCGCTGAGCCTGTCCATCTGGCCCAGGGGGCCTTGAGAACTGTGAGGTGCTCCAGCTCCTGCGCAGTTGGAATAGTTATGTAGTTTATGCTAGAGTTTCTTAGTCTATGTGCCTAAGCAGAGGTCTACCAATAGAGCCTATCCAGTAATCTGTGCACAGAGGATCACTTAGAAAACCCAGTTCCTCATGACAGGCTGTGAAGGAATAGCTCCTTCCCTTTAAGAACATAAGAACAACCCTGCTGAATCAGGCCCAAGGCCTATCTAGTCCAGCATCCTTTTTCACACAGTGGTCCACCAGATGCCTCCAGGAAGTCTACAGGCAAGAGGTATGTGCATGCCCTCTCTCCCCTGCAACTGCTATTGAGAGGCATCGTGCCTCTGAGGCTAGAGGTGGCCGGCAGCAACCAGACTAGTAGTCATTGATAGACCAGTCCTCCATGAATAGCCCCTTTTAAAACCATCCAAGCTGGTGGCCATTACCACATCCTATGGCAAAGAATTCCATAGATTAATGATGTGCTATGTGAAAAAGTACTTCCTCTTGTCAGTCCTCAATTTCCCGACCTTCAGTTCATGGGATGAACCCTGGTTCTAGTGTTGTGTGTGTATGAAAGAGAAATTTCTCTCTGTCCACCCTCTCTCCACTCCATGCATAATTTTATATACCTCGATCATGTCTCCCCTTAATCGCCTCTTTTCCAAGATAAAGATGCTGTAGCCTAGAACTGCATTCCTCATAAGGAATGTTGTAGCCTAGCCTCATAAGGAAGGTGCTCTAGGCCCCAATCATCTTGGTTGCCCTCTTCTGCATCTTTTCTAGTTCTACAATAACGTTCTTAAGAAATGGTGACCAAAGCTGTACTCAGTACAGATGTACTAGATGTGGCCACACCATAGATTTGTATAATGGAATTATAATATTAGCATTTTTATTTTCAATCCCCTTCCTAATGACTCCTAGCATGGAATTAGCCTTTTTCACAGCTGCCACGCACTGAGTCGACACTTTCAATGAGCTGTCCACCACGACTCCAAAATCTCTCTCCTGGTCGGTCACTGACAGCTCAGATCCCATCAGTGTATATGTGAAGTTGGGGTTTTTTGCCCCAATATGCATCACTTTACACTTGCTCACATTGAACCACATTTGCCATTCTATCGCCCGCTCCCCCATTTTGGAGAGATTTTTTTGGAGCTCCTCACAATCTGTTTTGGATTTCACTATTTTGTCCTTAAGTATACTTTTCATCAATTTACCATCCTTCAACCTTTTTAGCAAGCTGTCAGGCACCAGTTCTGTGCACAACACTACTACACTCTATACCTCTTAAGATGGTGGCATTTTAAATTAGCGTTCTTAATAGCTGTCATGTCAGCTCAAAGGGTGTCTGAACGGTGCACTTTCTCCATCCACGAGAACCTTTGCGTTTCTCCACTAACTCAGTACCTCTGATTCCAGATCTCTTCTTCCGACCTAAGGTATCCTCTTCATCCCACCACTCTCAGGATGTAATTTTACCTTCATTTCGCCAAACAGAATCCCTCTTTGTCTCCTTCCTACCTCGATCTATGGGGCAACCTGTTTTGCTGGCCACTATCTCATGCTGGCTCAAGGCATACATTTCTCTGGCATACAAGAATCAACACCTTCACTCACCCATACATATACTTGCCCACTCCACCAGGGCAGTGGCCACCTCAACAGCATTTTCGACCAATGCATCTGCTCAGGAAATTTGCAGAGCAGCCACTTGAAAGGCTCATTCTACTTTCACAATACATTACAAGATATGGACTCATTTGCATCCTCTCAGGCAGCCTTCAGCAGAAGGGTGCTACAACAGGTCCTTCCCTGTTGTAGATATGGGTGCTCCTGCCCAGAGTGTGTTGGCTGGAGCTGTGGTAAGTCCATGAGATGTCCTCAGACTCCATCATCAGAGAATGGAGCAATGGTAACTTACCGTGAAGGATTCTTCTTTAAGCCGCGTCTGAGGAAATCTCAGCCCATCCGATGACCTCCGCAGCTACTCCGGGGGGGGGGGGGGATTCAGACAAAGTGGGGACCTGGTGGTCTGTTCATCTCTGCCTTATATCACATTCTCTGTGCTGTTTTCTCTAATGAAGCATACCTGTTTCTTCTTCTGCTCTACTTGGCCTAAAAGAACTGGGCAAGGTTACCCTCCCCAGGCTCTTAAAGGCTTCCTTCTAATTTGCATGTCCTGCCTAGGAGCACGTGGGGAAGGGTAACTCATTAGTGAGATGTCTTCAGATCCAGCATCAAGAAAAAGCCTTCATGGTAAGTGACCTATGTTCCGTTCTCTCCCTTTTTGTGCTGTCAAAAGATAACCACTGCTTATTGATTGTGCTATTGTCTGGAATGGTTCTATTCAGAAGTTACTGAGAGTATTTGTTTGAGAAAGTGAGTTGTAGCAGAATTCAGAGGTAACACCTTCAACTTGAGAGTTACATTATAAATTCCATATAGGGACCTTGTAGAGATCAAGTACATCATAGTTGCCAAGATTAAGCTTGACCAAAACATGCCCATTGGTTAAGATGGTGTTCAAATGCTCAACTGCTTCCAAAGCAAGCAGTTCAGCCTTGCAGTATGATGTGTGAATTAGCCCTCACTTCCACGATGAAGACAGAAACCATATAGGGTTTTTGTAGCTTCTGATTTTTCTACAGACGGAAGCAATAAAGACCTTCTTCTTGAGTCCTCCTCTTTCTATTACACATCACAAACAATTAATAATTCAAAGTGCCCACATTTTTAATCCCATTTCTTCTTATTCTTATGTTAGTTAAAAGCAGGGCGCTTTCCAAACTAGACCCTACAACGGGGCCAGGATGTATCTCGGAAGTGTGCTTCCACACTTCCTGCGTCATGACACCACAGTCCCTACGCGAACAGCAGGGTACTGTTCACACTTCCAATGTTTTTAATTTAATTGCTGTAATATAGAGCTAGGACGTCGTATATCCGGCATGAAAAAGTTGTTGTTTTTTCAGGTTGTTAGTTGCTGCGAGACTGCTCCCCCTACTGTTTATGTTTCAAATGCGACTTGCCTGAATGGAGGCATTTTGCTGCTGATGAGCAGCTAGTCTGGAAAGCACCCAGAATCCACAACTGATTTTGCCACTAGATGGTAGTCTCAAACTATCAGTACAGAAACATAAGAAATAAGGGCTTGCAAAATGCTTCCATTGCAATGAAATAAAGTTATATTATAAATTAATTCGATGCCCACCAAATGGTGGGGATGTTGAGAGAACCGTGGCCATAAAGATGGACTGTAGGTGGGTGGGTGAGCAAGCGAGTGAGCGCTGGCTGTTATAGCACGCTCCTAGGTACTATTTAAAGCAGTTAGTGAGGGGAATTACATTTATAGTGTGACATTATATGCATGTGCAGTGAAAGAAGGCTCGCTGTGTGGTATAAATGGAAATACGGGCACACTGTGGTGCCTCTTGTAGCTCCTCCCCTGAATTTGCATTTGGCAAGACTGCCTTCGTTTCCCAGCCAGCAGTACAGTCAGGTTAGAGTGGAGCCCAAGACCTTTCTCCCTAGTTGCCTGTCATTTCACCCCACCCAGACCACCCCTCAGCCCATACAGCATCATGGGAACCGCTGCCCCACCTAGGCAGGGTGAGGGACAGGATAGGATACCAGATTACTCAGCACAGCTAGAGAGTCTCTGGATAGGGAGTGAAGCCACTATCAATAGCAACTAGCCATGATGGCTACATGCTGCTTCTAGGTTCAGGGATAGATGCTCTTGAATAGCAGTTGCTGGGAAACAGCAGTGGAAGACTGTTATTTGCCTGCATGTCATGCATCTGGGCTTCTCAGAGGCATTTGGTTGGTCACTGTGGGAAAAGAATACTGAACTGGATAGATCTGCGATCTGATCCAGCAAAGCTCTTCCTTAAAGACGCATGTTCAGGCAGGGGCACTTTACTCCTAAGTTCTTTTTGAAAGATTTCTTTCTCTCTGTGAGGAAGCAACTCTTCACATGTTCAAAGATGCCAAGCCTTAGATTCCAGAATCTTTGTAAGCAAAAGGTAAAATCTTAGGACAGACTGATATGTACACTCACAGATATGTGGAATATGCTATAGAAAGATTATTTGGGGTTGAAAGGTCACTTAATCCCACCCACACCCACTTCTGGTTTTTGAGACCAGCTGGGAGAAAACATATAAATAGCTCAGGAGATATTTTATCATTATTAATTATTAGTTATTTCTGGCATTACACACTCCTGTCCACCAGTTCTCCCCTACAAATGCCCTCCAGCTAAGGTTGCCATATGGAAAAGAGGGCAGGTCTCCTGTTTCTTTAAGTGATGCACAGATGAAATGATTTCAGCAGGTGCAGTTTTTCTTTCCCCTGCATGAAAGCTGCACCTGCTGAAATCCCCTCTTCTGGGCATCTCTTAAAGGAACAGGAAACATGTCTTTTTTTCCATATGGCAGCCCTATCTATCTATCTATCTATCTATCTATCACACCCATCCAAAAATGGCTCAGGGCAGTTTACACAGAGAAAAAACAAACAAACCGCCCTATGATAGGGATGTGCACAGAACTGGCAGTTCCCGGTTCAAAAGCGGCAAGGGTGCTGCTTTAAGGGCGGGGGAGGGTGCACAGTGCACTTACCCCTCGAGCCGCTTTTCCCTCACTAGCGTCCTCTGTTAAGAAAGCTGATCAGGGTGGCAGCGTACCTCGCTGCCACGCTATTACCCAGATATGGGCGGAAGTCCCTGATGCACCTGCGCTTGGGAAAAGTGCACAAACATGTGCAGGCACGCGCAGGCACATCAGGGACTTCCAGCCATATCCGGCCAATGAGGCAGCAGGAAGATACGTGCTCCGGGCCTCCGGAGAATCAGTTTTCTTAACAACAAAGGACGCCAGTGGGGGGAAAGAGGTGGGAGGGGTAAGTGCACCCTCCCGCGCTCTTAAAGCGGCACCCTCGCCGCCTTCAAACTGCCCCGCCGCGGTTCCGTGCACATCCCTACCCTATGACACTAGCGGCTCATCCTAACGAGCTGGAGGGGTGGGTGGAGAATGAGCTGCAGCTGCTTCAGTACCAGCAGCTCACTTTCCTCTGGACCTGTTCCAGTTGTGACTGAGCTATGCAGGCTGCTCCTTTGCCTGGTTGGGAAGGGAAACCAAGGTTGGTGATTTCCCTCCTCTCTGTCAGGTGGATGAGCAACCTGCACAGTTCAATTACAACCAAAGCAAGACCAGAGGACAGCGAGAGAGCAGGCTGCTGGTACCAATACAGCTACAGCTCATTTTCGCCCACTCCAGCTCATTATGGCAGGTCGCTATTGCCCTGTGAGTATACATGCTTAGGCTCATGAGGCATGAGAAAATGTCATTGGCCATGTGCCATCCATTCAGTTTATGTTTGAGCAAGGAAGTGATGGGAGCTTCTGTAGCTAAGTGGCAAGTGCACATGCCTTGCATGTAGAAGGTCAATTCCTGGCATTCAAGCAGGGCTAGAAAAAACTGCTGTCTGAAACCCTGAAGAACCGCTGTCAGCCTATTGAGCTAGGTAAACCAATGGTCTGATGCAGACTTATTATAAGGTAGCTTCATTTGTTCAAGCCTTCACCACCAAGTCTAACAGCTTCTAGTTCATGCTGCTTCTTAAGTGATATATACATGTTTTCTAAATCACATGGATTCATAATATCAACTTAATCAAAGAAAACCACCTTAATGTAAGTTAGGATGTGGAACAGACAAGGAGAGTTTATTAAAATAGGGGGGAGGGGAATGCTAATGAACCATTCTGGATAGGGCTGTAGTGTGTGGGTGCTTTTCTTGCTTTCACCCGGAGGGCAAAGTTTCAGTGACAACATCCAACAATTATAGCTAGTTGCTTTGATCTCTGGTAATATGAGAGAAAGATGATGAAAGCTCTTTTTTTTTAATCCCTAAGCAATGAAGTAATAATTCAGTAGCATGCTTGTAAGTCCTAATGCATCATTTGCTGTGGAATCTGCATATCTGTTTTTACAATGGTTTCTTTTTCAACATTTTTTCATGTTTTCTGCCTCTTCATGAGTTAAAGACTTTACATTACAAATAGCAACAAATCTAGTCTCCATTAAATTCATTAGGTATTCTTATAATCCTATCAAGAACTGTAACTGAAGGATTTGTTTAAATTTTTTTTAAAGCAAAGGAATGCATAACTGTTTGCAATGGACCACCAGATAATGTTCAGATGATGCAGTTCTGCTGCTGATGCTAAATAAGTCTAGCCCTTTACGATGGGAGTGGGCTTGGCAACCATAGGTAAACTGCTCTGAGACTTTGTGTGATAAGCAATAAATAATTTAAATTCAGCTTAGCAAGAAAGTTTGGCCACAAAGATAGAGAAAAGCTCAGATAAACAATAATTGCACAATTTACCTTCCTATAGTGGGGCTAAATGCAATCTGTATGACTGAGCTATCCTTTTTGTTCCAGATATCCTTATTATAATATGGGACCCATGCTTCCTGTCCCCTATCCTTTTCACAAGATCACAGCTTCCCATCTCAACCCTCTGAAACGCCAAGTGCTTTATCATCCTCCATTCTCCAAATTACAAGCATCTGGTTGTTTGATACTTTAGAGGGTTGATGCCTTTCTGGTAGTCAAAATGGCTGGGGACTATTGTGGAGAAAGTTTATAGCAAGTTACAACATCCATTTTTAGATGTAATTGTATTTAATTTCTGCTTTTCTTTTAATAACCTATTGCTGCAATCCTGTGTACTCTTACAAGAGAGGATACTATGTTGAACACAATGGGACTTACTTCCTAATAGATATATCAGATTGTGCTGTTAGTCTTCAATATATTATCTCTACCAGTTGTTTGTGCTGTGTTCAGTTCTTCCCTTTATTTCTCTCTTCATATTAGTTCTGTAGCTTGCCATTTTTATCTTTATAACATTGCCATGGTTCATCCTTTTAGTTTCTATTGATTCTTTTAAAAAAGTTCCTCTTCTGTTATATCAATTGTTTGTTGCTTCTCACCTTAACCTTTTGCTGTCATGCAGTTTTGCTCTCATGCAATTAATTTGACTACTTCATGTTTTTCTTGGTACAGCATCAAGTATTTTCTTACCTATCGGTTCTGAGAGAATTTTATCTTTGTGCTTCAGTCTCTCTGCTCCTCATAGAACAAAATACTTGATTTTTCCAATCCCAATTCATTTATTAAATCTCCAATACTGTTTCTCATTCACATCTTCTCACTGTTGCTGCACCATACATATGGAACTCTTTTTCCTCTAGTATTTATTCGGCTACCCTTCTCTCTTTAAAACCTATCTCTTGCCTTTCCAGTATGATCATTGTTATATAATTATTGACAGCTTCTTTATTCTTCTTTGCCCAGCAAAGGCATAGCCTCTTTCCTCCATCATCCTGTTCCTCTTGCCTCTACTTTAATTTGTGAAATTTTTATCTGCTGCATAGCACCTTGTACATATTAAGTGCTCTGGAAATAACAAATGAAGACGGTGAAGGAATTATTTGTTTACACAATACAAAAGCAAGTAGATTGGAGTAGATGGAGACTATCTTCTGCTTCTTTTAACTTGGTGACTTCCCTCGGACCCCTTCCCACATGCTGTGAACTTGGTTTGTATCTGACTGCCAGTACGAGTTACAAAGGGGTGTTGTAACTTGGTGAGTTCAGTAAAGGCCTGATACCTATAACTCCCCCACACTGCAGTACACACAGTTTAATAATTTTCAGGACCAACAAACCCTTAGCAAGTCACGCATGCTGACATACAGTGGTGGGATATGGACACTGGTGCTGAGCAGGGAATTTGGCCCTCCCAATTCGCTTGTGGCTGACATTCTTGTTCTAGAATAGGGCTGCTCAACTTTGGCCCTTCTGCAGATGTTGGCCTATAACTCCCATAAACCCTGGCTATTGGCCACTGTGGCTGGGGATTATAGGAGTTGTAGTTCAAACGCAGCTGGTGGGGATGGGGGGGGGGCTAAGTTGAGTAGGCCTGTTCTAGAATATGGTGCATGAGCCAACAGTCAGTTTCATCAGGGGAAAGGCTTAGGTTTCTATTCAACAGGGAAAATATAACCAAACACTAAAAAGATTAGTTTTAAAACCAAGATAAACCTGAAAAACATTGAAGTAAGTTTCCTTTTAATTGACAGGGTTTTGTTTTCAATCAGAATAACTGTTATGTCTACAGTGAAATCATGTCATTTGAGTCTGATGAAGGAAAAAATCCACACATACTAGTAATACGACATACTAGTAATATGTCATTTTAAAAAAATGTCTCCATCAGTTCAGTTAACAGAGTTAACCTTGGGGGTAGGAGGGAATTTTAAACTATCGTATTACCATTTTTCTTAGATGATATCTATAAATTCACATCTTGCATGCAAAATAAACAATGCTTTTGTTATGCACAATTCTATATTTGGTCCTTAAATGACAAATTGAAGCATATTTAGCTGCTTAACACAATGTGTGTTTAAGTTTTAAAAAAAATAAAATAAAGAACTACCACAGGGTGTTTCATAGGATAATATGAAAGAGCAGGGTATTTCATAGGAAAGACAAATGTTTTTGTATCAGAAAAGTTAAGATCTTACACAATATTGCTACCAATGCCCCAAATGATGCCATCTGTAGTCCATTCGTAGAGGCTTTAAGATTTATGATAGTAGCAGGTGCTGCAGTGGCAAGCAGTGTGATTCTCTATCCTTACATTTTCATTAAAGGGAAATGGAGCCTTGAGAGAAGAAAAATATACAATAAAATTACATTTAAGTTCATTGCAAAAGTCAGGGGTTTCATGCAAAGTTAAACTTCCCTAAGAACTATCACATGAGGAATATGATTGGCTCTTCCAGTGTTTTTGTTTAATGCAGTTGCTGAGAACTGAGTTTGATCAGAACAGTGGTACTACTCAGGGAAGAAGGAGTTAAGTTTCCCCTCTGCTCCATTTTCCCCTATCTAACCAGTAGCACCCTCTTGCCAGCAGCTGTTGGATCTGCAGAAGAAACAAGTACAAGAACCTATACATTCTATAGCTAACAGCAATTTTGGAATGAGTGGATTTAGATCATGAAAATGGTGTGTGGCAAAAGAGTCAAGTGCCTCCCCTGCAACACCTCTGATCAAATTCTGAGTCCTCAGTGGCTGCACTAAAGTAAAGACAGCACATCATGAGAGCCAATCATGAATCACCTCTGTAATGCACAGCTTGACCTTCAAGTTACTGAATATGGTGTAAGAACTGTCTTCTCCTGGTCCCCTCCCTTACTCCTCCTCTCTTCATACAACGCACTGTTTCAGGATTCTTCCCAGACAAAATGAAGCAACACACTATCCCACTCTACATATGCCCTCCCTACCCAAGAGAGTAAAGACAGGCTTTACCTTGTCTTTTCAACCACTCACTCACACCGGGGGTTGGTGGGGTGGATGGAAATCTGGACATGGAACATTGTGCATTTCTTAGCCTTGGAAAACTCTGGCTACACATGTAGCTACAGAAATTCAAGATACACCCATCCCCATCTCAGGATAGGATGAGTACATTCTCAAATCAGTGGTGGCACAAGAATAATAAAGGGGCGGCGGGGGGGGTGGGGGTGGGAACAAAACCAACAAAGTACACTTCGGAGTGGGAAAGTTGTATCCCACTTCAGATTTCTGGAACAGACATGGATGGGAGGGTAGGGTGAGGGACTTGCCCCCCACCCTTGCACCTCCAGACAGACATGCCCTTTTCTCAAATTCCCATAGCCTCAGAAGACAATCTCAGTTTGAGTTTACCACACAGCCCTTATGTATGTCTGTGGATTCTAGTGCTGTTCTGGGGTGTAAGGAAAAGATACATCTAGCAAACAAGTCCATATTGCATAGGAATGGCTTGATTACCTCTTGGAAGGATTTTGCTACACAGCACGTCGCTTCTGATGTAATGTTCTTTGGGACTGACATTGTTTTTTTTGACCTCATTGGAGTGGGATATGCCCTTGAGAAACAACATCCTTCACACTGGAAAACAGGCCGTCCATTGAAGAATCCTGCCATGCGTGTGTTCTGTCTTAGTTTACATTCTGAACAACCTATCAGATGCCCAAAAATAATATGTTAATCCTGTTTTAGGTTCCAGGTGTAGCTCACATTTCAATACATGGTGTTAGAATATGTTCTGGTGATATGGGTGCTTAAGCAGGAACAGAAAACATTTATAACTTGAACTGCTTTAGTTGCCAAGTGACTAGTACCACTAGAGCTTGGAAATCTCAATGTATGCCATCAGTTCATTCCATGAATAGAAGGAGATTCCTTTCATGGGATACTTCCAGCAAATAAAACTTTTGAGGCAACCTTCTACATTTTTATGAGCACATTCAGCCACCATGTAAATTAATAAAATTAGTCTAATTAGTGTGAACGCCTGAATGAAAACAGAAAAAAGTGAACAACCCTTTGCATATAATCCTCATTAAAACCTTCTTTTTATACTGCATATATTTTCACATTTCCCCCATATTTATTTATACCTTCTTCCATATCTTGATTTGGAGATATATTGATCTGGATATAACTAATATCCAGGTATCTCTGAGGCTGGTTTACTTTTATCTCTGCATTTGTAAAATACCTGCCTTTTAAAAACCAATGTTACTTTTTTGATGCAAGCTTGTTGCTGCTTCTTTAAAATATTCATATTCTAAAAGGCCACTCAAGATGCAAGTTTTGGTTTGGGGTCCTCCCGCCCTCCCCGTGATATAAACTCTAACAAAACAGTTTTGAGGTTGAAGAATTCCCATTAGACTAATTTAGGTTGGAAACAGAACATGAAAAGCAATGTCTCTCTCAAACCACTTAATTGTCTTTTTTTTAAAGTGGTTTGAGAGAGACATTGCTTTTCATAATGTGTGTGTAAAAACACACACACATCACTCAGCTTGCATTTCAGCAGTAGCAACTTGTGAACAAGATACTCCCTCTGCTGGCCTACAGTAAAAACTTTATAGAACACTCCCCACTAGGAGTTTCTAATTTACTATCAAACATTAGATTATTCTTTAAATCCTATTGGTTTCCAGATCTAAAACACTATTAAAATATTATAAAAATGCTATCTATTCAAGAATCTACAGTATAAAAATATATTCTAGCATTTAAATTTTATTGGAGTGATTCCAAGAGTGAAATATATCCCTGAAGGCTGCACAAACCTGAAGGACATATTTCTATCAGTTACAGGGCACTGAACTATGTGCTGGGCACACAGTGGGGAAGGCTGAAGTGGGCACATAGCTATCTGTTATGTGCTCACTTCAGTAGTCCAGTTCTCAGCCACTGAATTTAAATGCCCTGCCTATTTGAAGATGCCCCCCACCCCCACTGGCCAAATAGCAGCTTTGGTCATGGTATGAAAGTGTACTTTGTGTTGCAGTCTTACCACCTGCAAAAAGTTTTAAATGTAATAATGCAAATTAGCAACTGGCATAGTTTATCTAATAGTGTTACACATGAACAACTTTCAAACAGAGATATTTTTGTTAAAGAAATATATTTTATGATGCCATCATGTCAGAAAACATGACATAGCAGGTCTGCTTTATGACAATGGTACAAAGATGATAGAGACTTAACCGGTATTTTTTATTGAAGCATTGAATGTTTTCTTTTCTTTCAAATACTGAAGGTATCTCACCTTGCATGATAAACTCTCCATCTGGCAAAGAATGAATGATGTTCAGGGACAGAGACAACATGGCAAAAGTGATGGCTGCATACTTTCCACTGCGATCCATGGCTCTCCTGCAAAAAAGAGAAGCAAAAGATTTTTCAACTCATCAGGTTTAACTATTTGGAAAGAAATCCAGTTTATTTCGGTGGAAGAGAGTGGCTTAGGATAACAGTTCCAATGGTATCTGAATACACAGCTGTGGTTACCATTTAAAAATTGCAATGTTATTTCAGTGCTTTTAACTGCAGTCCTTTTTAAGGTGCTAAGTGGATCTTGATGTAGATACATCATAATGTATGTGTCACTTTGACATTTCTTTAATGGAAGCTAATGTAAATCTATGCAAGCCAAATTCTGTCCAATGCTAACCATCTTATTAGTTCAGCTATATGCACTACTTTCTATTGCCATAGAATAACAAAGGATTGTTATGTAGCCGTAACAAAGGATTGTTACGTCTAGCACTATGCCTACCTGCCTAGCCTAATGTGTAGTAATAAATTACTATGGGTAGGAAGACTGAAGACAGCAATCTAACATGAGACTAAAGTCATTGTTGTCAGAGATGCAGTTGCAGAGATGCAGTCAATTACTCTAGCAACTTCAATATTCTCTAGATAAAGCCAACAAGCCTGGATGTGTCAACAGGGAACTGCAGCCAATCCTGGATTTCTGTGAATGCACCTCGATGATGCATAGGGTTGTGGTGTTTTTTAAAACACATGCTTGCACATTTTTTATCTATTTTGTTACATTTAAATCCCACCAACAGAACTCAGGGTACATAGGAAACCCAGGAGTTTCCCATCTGGGCACTGACCAACCTTAATCATCCAAATTCTATGCATTGAGCCTATAGCCCTGGCCCCAAAATTCACACTTTACATATGTTGGTGTATACATACAGTACATCTATTAGGTCTACAACTTAAATGTATAATGTGAGAAGAGACTCATAGACGGAGAAAGTGTTTTCCAGATAGGAGTAGCTTCATCCCAACCCTGACTTTAACTGATAGCAAATGGATACATTCTTAAACAGAAGATGATAATTTAAATCTTTATATTTTTTTTTATACCGCCCAAAACTTGTGTCTCTGGGTGGTTTACAATTAAAATAATTTAAAATATCAAATCAATCAATTAATTAATTTTAGAACTGATGTAGCCAAGGGCCAGTTCACATATTACAGAAATGAGCAGGCACTTAACTGTGCACTGTGTTCCTGTAACATATGAGAGCTCATTCTTTCACCCATTTTTGATGTGCGTACCCTGTGTGTTTATGCTGTGCGAACTCAGGGCCAATCAGGGCTCCCTGCAGCATGGATATGGAGTACACGTCCTTTTTTTAAAAAGACAAATATGTTGCTTGTTATGAAGAACACTCTGTGTATACTTTAGGGTTTATTCTAAGCTTCCCCCCACCCCCAACTGCACAAGAAGCTGGTGTAGTCCCCACCCACATCCCCAATCTCTAGCACCTCCCAAACATTTTCTAATCGACAAAGAGAAACATAACAGGGGGAAGTGGAAATGAGGATGAACAGAGAATATAAGCAAAAGAGGCGGGTGGTGGTGGGGGAGAAGGGATAGGAAAATAAGAGAAGGAAGGAAAAAGAAAGTGTCTTGCAAACAATGGATGAGATTATCTTCCTTCCCAAACTACAGTTGAGGCCTGAGACATCTTTTCTCATCTATTTCTGCAACACTGTCCCTTATTAAACTCCCCCCCCCATATTCCCAACTGCACAAAAACCTAGCTCCCACTGCACAAAACATTTTCCCACTGCACAAAATGTGTCCAGATGCACATTAGAATAAACCCTGGTATACAGAAGTGTGCCCACAATCTCTGTAAGCAGCCTTGAGTGATAGTTAAAACATAACATTTTTAAAATCAATTTTTGTATAATTCCTCTGCACTAGATAGAAGAAAATTATGTTAAAGCATTACATCAAATGTCCGTAGATTTTGCAAGAAATATCTGTGATCAGAAGACAGCTGCAGTCTAGCACTCGCTCATGTATATTTTCTACCATAAGCCACATGGATTTTCCATTCAGGGGCCAGAGCCAAAAAAACATGCAACTAGTTCAGCACGTTCAATGGGGCTTTGACATTTGGCTTTTCAAGCAGCAACTGCCAATGCCACATACCAAATGGATTTTGACAGTCGGGGTTGTTTCAGAAGCAGTTTGTCATGTGGCATGGGAGTCTGGCATTCCAATTAAAAAATGGTCAAAAATGCCACTAGTGCAAAATATCCGTGTACATGCAAAAGCCTATAGAACACTGTGATCCTAGCCAGACATGCCATTTTCAGCGCATCTCCTTTCATCTTCTACTACTACTGCTACTGCTTATAGGAAGACGGAAAATGGAAAAGCATTACCTTGGAGCTAGCCCTAAGTAACTCACTGAAATGATGGACAAATTATTCTAAACTACAAATAAAAAGCAAAGGAGAAAACAGAAAAACATTTCACAAATAACACTATGAACTAAAGAAGCAAAATAACAAGGTTTGGTCATGTACAAAAATGAAATGGAAGGTGGGAACAGACATCTGATAAGCAAACAGCCAAAATAAATTGAAATAATGCAATATGAGAGTTGTGTATCAGCCATAGTTTACATGGAACAGGCTGCAGATGGGGATCCAAATGGGGAAATGCACGTGGTTCTACATGTATTACCCCATCCTTGGTGCAGATTCCCCCCTCCCAAATGTTACACCTTGCAACAGCACATATGCACACCCAATATGGGATAAAAACCAAGAATGATGAGGTTAAATTTTTTAATTAAGCTATGCTTCTGTTCAAGAAACTCCGTAGAAATATAGTGCATGCAAAAGATATTAACATTATTGATATTTAGGGGGAGAAGACTAACTGACATGAGGTTGTGTCTTCAGCAAGCATTTTGTTCTTTTACACAGATTCAGCTTTAAATAAAACATTGAATAAGATTTTATATAAATGACAATATCTATACAATTTTAACAAATAATATTACCCTTCTGTTTTTTCCAAGTGAAGCCAGTTGATTTAATGGTCTGAAAGAGGGTTTTGAAACTTAGCTGTACCTTGTCTGTCAATACTGGGAAGAAATAAACCCTGTGTTTTTCTTTTATACCAACAAAATCTTCCACCTAGATTTAAGCCAAAGGATCAACTGTAATTTCTGCTCATTGGCTAACTATGGCTTGATGTCACTACTACTCAATCATACTGATGTTATCTTTTCCTTGACTCTTAAACAAATTGCTTTTTGCATTGTGATATTAATGGTTATGTCAAATACAACTGGATTATATTAAAGATGGGTGCTTGTGTGACAAATCTGAGTAAGAACTGAGCATGATTCATTCAAACACTTAAAAGTCCCATTGATTTCAGTGGGAGAGAGTGAAACACATGCTTCATAATTTTCCATTTGAAATCAGCGGGACTGAAAGTGCTTAATTTTGAGTGAAGAGTGCCCTGTGGTTATACTCTCAACATTTTGTTATCCTTAACCAGAAAAATTTAAGAATTTAACTCAAAAAGCAATTTTTAATAAGTACAGTCAAGAAAATTTGAGCGAAACAATACTGTCAGTAGCAAAAGAAATAATTATATGGTAACTTTAAAGATGGTCACTTCAGCTAGCCAAGAGAAAATGAAAACCAAGTAGGCTGAATAGTCCTTCCCCAAGTAGGCCTACCCTTCTCTTACAACTTTTTAAAGGGCAGTCAAGACGCATTTGTTCACCCAGGCTTTTAATTAGATATTGTTTTAATTGTGTTTTAATAGTCTTAACTTTTTAATTTCAGTTGTTGAAATGTTATAATCTTTTATTGGTTGTTTTTATTGTTTTGTAAATCGCCCAGAGAACTTGCGTTTTGGGCGGTATAGAACTGTATTAAATAAATAAAATAAATATTTCATATCTCTTTTTTCCTTTTTCTCTTTGGAAGCTTGGTTGGTACATTATTTTTAAATTTCACATTTTATGCACATGTTAAGTAACAGAAGCAATATGGTCTTGTAGTGTTATGAATTCTAAAATGTATTTCAATGTGAATTTTCTCTTAATTAAAAAAAATTAAAACATTTTTTAATTTTCATTCTAATTCAAAAGTCCACTTATGAATCAAGAATATTACATATCTAGCTTTCCATTTGTACTCTTAGAAATCTTGTTTCCCCCCTGTTCCATATATATATATATATATATATATATATATATATACACACACACACACATAAACACCTCATTCAAATCAATATTCTTGTAGTACTTTGCAATCTGTGATAGAGCAGCAGGAGACTTAACATCCCTCTCAAGGCTTCCAGTTTCTAATATTAATTAGCTGGTAAATACAAGGGGATATTTCTATGAACAAATAAAATGCTGCTGAAATAAGCAATGAAGACCACTTTTACATTCCGTGTGTGTGTGTATATGTATGTATATATATCTGCATTACCAGTACAAGAAAATCTATTTGGAGGGGGGAAACCCCCACCAAAAACAAATATAAGTCATCTGGGAAAAAGAAATAGTATTATGTGACAGAGTCTCCTCTTACTGACTGCTTCACAGCAAGTCTTCACAATAATTTTTAAAGGCCACAGAAAGCTGTCGTCCAAAAAGAAAAGTGTCGGAATAATCGCTTAGCCTTGGGCTTAGAGGAGAGATGTTTCTCAGCCTCACTTTCCATACTTGTAAAAAGGGAAGAATAATGAGCTGTCTCTCAGGGTTCTTTAGTGGAAGAATGAGGGCCAGTTTAAAAATCATACCAACCATAAAGAAGTAGACAGGAAACACTTCCCAGGAACATGGATCAATGAAGGGGGTATGAAACAGGATGCTTCCTGTGGTTCTCCAAATTACACTGAGATTTTCCATGCCAGTGCCAACT
Organism: Hemicordylus capensis; assembly: GCF_027244095.1. Classification (NCBI taxonomy): domain Eukaryota; kingdom Metazoa; phylum Chordata; class Lepidosauria; order Squamata; family Cordylidae; genus Hemicordylus; species Hemicordylus capensis. The sequence continues at coordinate 314,984,523 of NC_069657.1, forward strand.
GCCTCCTAGAATATGCAGACTGATGTGGAGAGACTCTATGCAATTCCTTGGGAAAGCTGCCACTGGGCTTTTATTAGATATTTGCATGTTACATGTTGCATGTTTCCCTAGGGGAAAATTTCACAGCACAGCACACAGGGGCATAGCAAGGTCGGAGTGTACCCTGAGACAAGAAGTGAAGATGGGTCCCTGCCCCCATCTGCCACTTCTTCTTCCTCCCTTGCCATGCCTTTGCTTCAGAAGAACGGTAAGGACACCGTGAAAAATAAAACATCGGCACACCCTTTCTTTCATTCCTATGCAAATAATACCACACACTGCCCATGCGGCATGGGCCACCTCTCTCAGGGCCCAGACACATTTGTTCCTCCTTTTTCAATTGTAGATACATGGCTGAGAACACACTAACAGGACAAAACCTTGGGAGCTCCGAGGGCCTGAAGATAAGTTAAAAGCATGAGTGAAGCATGAGTTAAAAGGTGAGCATAGAATCCCAAACATCCCTCTTCCAACAGATACAAAACAAACAAACAAACAAACAAAAACCCCTTCTGAAAGGCAATTCACTTGAGGAGTAGACCAAGACAGCATGCACTTGGTGGGAGCAGTGAGAGGGCAGGGGCTAGTGTGCCACAAGTTATGATAGAGACAGCCACACAGAGAGAAACTCACACTCACTTACATGCTCAGTTATTACAATTAGTGGGAATGGTGAAATCCTGGATAATACCATATCGTCCACAGGGGAACCCACAACCTGAAAGACTGAAGAACACTCCTGAATATGCTTGGAACTCTCAATCTAAAGCAAAAGAGGAACTGGAGTAGCACATAGAGGGGTTCATGCATCTAACTGTACAATAAATGATGCTACAGGATTTGCTCCTTATTATTGGGTCTTCTGGAGAGGTGTGAGACTGCCCCTAGATATTTGTACAGGTGTGATTTTATTTTATTTATTTAACATTTATATCCCACTGTTCCTCCAAGGAGCTCAGAGTGGTGTGCATGCTTTTTTTTAATCATCACAACAACCCTGTGAGGTAGGTTAGGCTGAGAGCTACATGACAGGCCCAGAATCACCCAATGAGTTTCATGGTTGAATAAGGATTTGAACTTGGGTCTTCCCAGTCATATTCCAACACTCTAACCACTACGCTATGCTGATTCCAAATGGGTGTGGTCCTGAGATTTGCCATCAGTATTGGCTATTGAACCAGCTAGGAAATCTTCAGTTCAGAATAAGATATGGTTAAAGAAACAAATAAGAGAACAGGAATTCCTTCCTGGAGACAGAATGCTGCTAATATAAAAGATGGGAGTTAAAAGAAGAACAAATTGGGAGGTGGATGAAATTCAAAGCCATATAGAGAGGTGGTCAAGTTATCTGAAATGTTGCTATATCAACTTCACCAGGAGAGTGGAAGACAAGACAGGATGTCTTCACAGAAATAATATGTTGCTTATATAGGACAGTTAGATTTCCTAAAATGAGTCATTAAACAAGACAGTCTGCCTATGATACACCATCTGTGTTTGAATTGAAAACAATAGATTGGATATTTGATAATTATTTGGATGTCTGGGGGATTAAATACCTTTGTGGAACCAAATATAACAGCAGAACCAAGTTCATAGGAGATAACTGGATATGACACTGACTAGCACAGAATCTACAGAATCAACAGTGTCTTTCCTCTGTATGGAAGTTGAGCAATAAAGTGGAACTATACATCCCTTCAGAGGAAAAGCCACTACTTTAGTTCACTACTTAAACCAGGAAGAAAGCCAAGACTCATATGACAGACAAGGTATCAACTAATACCTTAAAAGCCGTTTCTGTGCATAAAAGCCATATGTGTGCATATGCTCATGGGTATCAGAAAGACTAACCATCACCAATTGTGACAGAAGGATGGTGTACTGTAGAACACACTAGGAAGCAGTTTATTGTACTTATTAAATATTCATTGTTGTCTACAGGTTATATGTTTTTAATGTGATTATAGGTTACAATTAGTGTTACTTTATTAATTGCTGGGACATCAAACTTTAAAGAGGAGAATTTCTGGAGAACATACCCATTATCAGAAAGCAGGATCTCAGTAAAACAAGGAGGGGAGAGGCTACAATTTGAAGCGAGATTTGAAAAGTGCTGGTCTTCCAAAGGAGGTGGTGAATGCTTTAGGAGATGAAATGAAAGTCCCAAGGCAACAGTCCACGCCCTGGCTATGACTGGTTATTCAATGGTCAAAATATCTGCCAGTTTAAGACCAGAGTTAAAGCTATCTCAGTGTGGCTCAAGCTTCACAAAGCCAGGAAATTGGAACCTAAGGCTGTAGTCTTAACAGACATGTCACATGATCAGTAAAGATGTTGTGCAGTAAAGATGCTGTGCAAATTGTGCTAACAACTTGCACTCCACGCACCTACATGTTTCCTTGGTCTTTGAGGCCCAACAAGATAGGGAGGATGGAGTGTCTGGCACCAGCAATGATGCCCCACATTGTCCTGCCCATGTACTGTCTTATGTAGTATATGAGCCTTACTGCTGGTGGTTTCACACTTGGGTTGCCAGATGTAGAACTATAGCTCCCATCATCCCCATCCATTGTGGCTGCGAGTGATGGGAGTTGCAGCCCAACATCATCTGGCAACCCAAATTTTAAACCCACCCACCCCCACCTTATTGTATTATAGAGGAAAACCCATTATGTTACATTCCCAGATCGAGGGTAAGAAACTGAAACTCTCACTCACATCATTCAGAAGGGGAGCTCCTAGGGCTGGGCAAAGAAGTCAGCCCCAAGAGAGCCAGGGCAAACCTCCCTGTCTGGGGTACCACGTGACCTTTCACCTAACAGGGCAGCATCTTTCTTCCCATCCTCATGTACTCCGTATACTGGCTGAGAACTGGAAGGGACCAGCAACTATAGAAGATATTAGTGACTCTAGCATCTTCAGTAATCTATGGGACCATCTTCTAAGTTTTTAGCATGTTCTAAATGACATGCTAAATGACAAGCCAGTGACAGAGGAGCATCCAATAACTTTTCTCCCTGAGCTATGGAGCCCACTTACTTTCCATTGAGTCAGGATAAGGATGATGAAGGGTGCTAGTAGAAGGCATCTTCCCAATTGTTAAACCCATCCTGCAAACTAATGATGTAAACAACAGACAGTCATGGGCCAACTCACAGGAGAATTCTTCTATCAAAATAGATGCTTCATTCAGGACCAGGACGTTTGGTTATGACTCTGCCTTTTCTGTGTCTCTGGAATGTAACTACATCCCTAAACCTCTTTCAGGTTTGGTAGTTGAAGCTGAGGCAGAATTAATAACTCAGGCAGCTGACACCCACCAGAAAAAGAAATAAATAGCCCCGAATAGCCCTCCTTAGTATCCAGAATCCTACGTCTGGTTAAAGTGAAAAAGAGAGAAGTGTGTTATTACGAATACACATTTATATAGCCCTTTTGCATCTTCGCCTCCCCCCTTTTATTAGTTTGCTCTCAGAGACCCATTTGAAGCCATTGAAAATGACTCCTATTTTACATAATGAGAGCTGAAGCTAAAGCAATTTGCCAAGGCAAACCATCATGCAAGATCATCACTCTTTCACACTTTTGCATTATCCATACAGTAGGAAGTGAAGCCCATTGTTGACTGGGCAAAGTCATTTTGCATGGATTACACTGCTAGCAGGGTTCAAGAAATGAAAGCCAGGAGGCCATTATCGTGGAAATCACAGTATCAGAGTTTTGGACCTAATCCCCAAATTGGGGTTAGGTTCCTTAGCTAACAATCCACTCTCGCAGCAAGTGTGGATGAAACAGCCTGCGCAGGGAGAGCGGCTATTTAAACTTTAAACCTTCCTGTGCATCAGCTGAGAATTGCAGGGAGGTGTAAGTTTTGAATAGCCACTCTTCTCACTTCTCAGTTGACGCGTGGTGGGGCGGGGGGGGGCGGAGGTTAAAGAAGCGGCGCAAGAGGAAGAGTGGATGGAGTCGCCTCTGCCTCTCACGCTACTTTTTCTTTAAATCTCCCCCCACACCAGCTGAGAAGTGGGGAAAGTGCCTGTTTAAACTGTATACCAATTGTGTGTGTGTGTGTGTGTGTGTGTGTGTGTGCGTGTGTGGGAGGGAAATATCAAACCACAAATAACCAAAAGTACCCCCCCCCCATAGCTAAATTAGTAGACAGGGAGGTAGCCCATGAATGGGCAAAACCACTATTCAAGGGCCACCTGCATATAGATTTTTTATTAATGTGGTTGCACAAGGGAAGTAAAATAGAAGTTTGAAATGTGTAGGATTTCAACTTCAACATATCATTAATTTTATTGAATAATTACCATATATGGCAAATTTGAATCATAGTAAATTTGAATTTGAGAAAGATCTTCTCCCTCTCTTGGGCATGTTGCTGTTTTGGAATTATTGATCTGATTATTGAGTGTTAAAAATCTGTTCAGAACAATAACACTTAAAATATTATTATATTCAGTATTTCTTCTAAATAATAATAACATAAAATTAATAATAATAATAATAAGTATTATTATTATTATTATTATTATTATTATTATTATTAGGCATTGATAAAATTACAACACATCAACTACAGAAGGCCACACTACTCGAGACAGCACGAATACTATGATGCTATCTTTAATTTTTCTTTAGTTATCCTCAACCCTTGGAAAGGGCCCGATAATTAAAGTACCAAATCCAGTCAATAACATCTGTGTAAATAGCATAATAATAATAAGCCTTTCTCACAGCATATTCCAGTGTAAAATTGTATGCTACAAGAAATATGATAAATAAATAAATGAAATGTAGTTAATTCAGCTAATTTCAGTAGCAGGATAGTTCATGCAAAATTTGGTATCTGTAGCTAATCTGGAAGTATTATTATTCAGATGTTTTTCTTAAAAATACACTTTAAAAAAAAATCCACCGAGCATATTCTGGTGTAAAAAGTAGTGCATTCCACTAATTTCAGTGGCAGGATTGTGTATGCAAAATTTGGTATCTATAGGTAATCGGGAAATATGACTTTATTTCAAACAAGCCAGCTAATATAATAGATATAAAGTTGCTTGGGCCTCACACATTCATTCACTAACTCACATGAAACTCCTAGACCAAACCGTGAAAGACTGAAACATTCTGTTTCACAGGTGGGTCCCAGACCTCTCCTAGACTACCAGAAAAATTAAAAAAGCCCCCAGCAATGTATTAATTTGTCAGAAAATGTGTTTAGGAACATAGGAAGCTACCATATACCGAGTCCAGGGGCGTAACGAGGCTGGAATGGGCCCAGAGACAAAATTTTTAAATGTGCCCCTCGCTGATACATACACACTCACTTCACATGTGACTTGCCCTTGAGGTGTGGGGGCCCCCAGGCAGCCGCCTCCCCTTGCCTAATGGTAGTTACGCCCCTGACCGAGTCAGATAATTGGTCAATCTAGCTCAGTATTGCCTACACGGACTGGCAGCGGCTTCTCCAAGGTTGCAGGCAGGAATCTCTCTCAGCCCTATCTTGGAGATGCCAGGAAGGGTACTCTTCTCAGAGCAGCCCCATTCTTGCAGTGCTTAAACATGTAGTCTCCCATTCATATGCTACCAGCGCAGACCCTGCTTAGCAAAGGGGACCAGTCATGCTTGCTACCACAAGACCAGCACTCCTCCTGTTACAAGGCATTAGGCTGGGTACTACTGATTAGTTGGCTACTATAGCTTAGTTTGGCATTTATATTTCTATGTTAAGTTACATTGATATGTATACTGCATGTGTATTTTCTTTCTTTTTTTTCCTGGTCATGTACCGAAATAACATATTCAGTTTCAGCCACTAAGAGGGATATACAGTTGCTCTCAGTGCAAATTTGTATTTATAAACGATTAATTTATATTTCTAAATATTTATTTTTCCTTAAGTATTAAACTACTACATTGAACAGATAACATTTAGTATTATTTATTGTTCAAGGAAGATATTAGAAAGTTTGTATTAGGTTTGCTTATTTTAATTTAAATTGACTATATAAAAGTCTGACTGAAGTCCAAGTCGGGTAGCAGCTGACATCCTACAAGAAAGTAAATTCTCACTCGGCGGCGGGGCGCATGTGCGACCGTGAGAAACAAACCAAACTTTTCCCTCCACTTTTCCCCTGTTATGAATGCATAGCTACTCCCACTACTTAAAAAAAGACTAACAATCGAACGAAACCGAAAGACTTCTACTTTATGTTCGCTTTCTTGCCGCCAAAAGTCCTCGAGATACGTCACGCGGCGGCAAGTGCCACTAGGCGCGCGCGGTGTTGTCCATGTGATGATATTAATCCTCATTGCCCCGCCCCTCTGCGAAAAGAGACCGTCCAGGGAAGGAGAGAAAGTGGGAGGGGAGGGGGAAAGAGCGAGCGAACTGCCTTTTCGAATTCTTCTCCCCAATCTCGCACGTGACGCCCCCCTCCCCGGAACGTGGCATTGTGTAATCACGTGACCCGTACGGGGCGTGCGGGAGGGGAGGTGGGCCGTTGAGGAGGAATAGTGGGGGGGAGGGGGGCTGCGTACGCGACGGAGCGGGGTGCGAAGATGGCGGACGAGGAGGCTGAGCAGGACAACAGTAGTCTCGGCGTTGGTGGCGAGAGCGGCCTCCTGGATATGCAGCGCTTGAAGGAGCGGCTGCTGGCGCTAGAGACCGGGCTGAAGGACAGCAACGAGCCGGCCGTGGAAGCAGCCACCGAGTACTGTCAGCAGCTCTGCCAGGTCAGGACGGGCCGGGTTGCCTCCGGGGAGGGAGGGAGGGAAGGGAGCCCCCCCGCTTGCGGGAGAAGGAGGGAAACAGGAAGGCGGTAGTCGTAGGGCCGCGCTCCTGCTTCTAGCGCCGCCGCCGCTCTCCATTGAAACGGGCTGCAAGCGGGCGGCCCAAGGTGGCCCGCCCCCCTGCGCCAAGAGGGGAGCCGCTCGCAGCAGCCCCGCAATCCCCTCCCTCGACCACCCCCTCCCTTCACCCCCCGCAGCCGTCTCTCTGAGTTTTTCTGGCGCTCTCTTGTTGACTCGGCCCCTTTGTTGTTCTGGTGCCGCCTCGGCTCCGAGGGGGCCTTTGTCTGTTGATGGCGGCGAGCTCTTGTCCTTGGCCCAGCAATAGTAGAAGCGTGAAGAAGGGGCAGGGATGGGCTGGTCGTTCCAGGGGCAGAGGAAGAGGAGGAGAGTTGGCTGCAGGCTCCTCTCTCACACACCCCCTTGCACGCCATTGTATCTCGGAGGGAGCTTCAGGTGAGAAGACGAGGTCTTGGTCGTCTTTCCCCTGATGCCGTGATCATGTGCCCCCTGCCCTTTGCACACGGAGTAGCATGTATTTGTCCCATTGTGGAGGTTATTAGACTCCCTTCGTTCTTCTTTAATCCACACAGGCAAAGAGTCTGTTTAGTAATAGTATGCTTGTGTCCCTATTGTTGTGGGTATAATGTCACCTCAGTCTTGCAGGCTACTCTGAGCTGCTAACGATCCTTAGACCTTCTGAATTAAATGAGTTGACTTGAATGTGTCTGCATACTTTGCTGAATATTCCCCTTTCACTTTACAGTAGTCTAAAGAATCAGATCCACCCATGTAGTTTGCAGTGCTTTGTAGAGATTGTTCAGGGTACACAGTATTCTACCAATATAGATGTGAGTGGGTATTTCAAGCTTCAGTCTGTTTAATGTTACAAGTATTCTGGTAGCCACTTGTCCACATGTATTCACTACACCTTTACAGTTGAAATCAGCTCCAACCTTGTTATCTGAAATTCAGAAAAGGAAACAACTTTTCATAGCTGTCAAATTGTGAGATATTTGAGAATATCTAAATAGTTTTTTCTGTACCAGTTGTAGAATGTGAGCAGATACTGCTGTCTAATTCCACTTTAGTTTTCTCTTTTATAGCCGGAGACCTACAAAACAATAATAAGCATAGTAAAAGTGTGTGACATTGCAAGACACTAACACAGAGAAATTCTGTGCCAGTTGGAGGCAGGAGGTAGATAAAAAAAACAACAACACAACAAGGTATGGAGGACGAATAGCATTATTAGAAAGTGCTATAAATAGCAAACTTTAGGTTCATAAAGACAGTACTTATTGTAGCATGGTTTCTTTAATTTAGAAAACTGAAATGAATTGATTATTTTCATCCAGGAGGCAGTAAATAACTTTATCTGAACTACTCACACCTTAATTCTAAGATTCCATTCATAACACTGTATTTCAAGTAGTTCTTCAGAAGCATTGGTTCAGTATTCTGGAGTATATGGTGTATTTTATTGCTGAGTTTTTTTCTAGAAGAGTCGTACGGGTAAGGATTGTGGACTGTGGTGTTTATAAGGAGCAGTCTACAATATTGGTTATTTCTACTAGTCTATGGTGATGAAAAGGATCACATTAGGAATAATAGAATGCTGTAACAAAAATGAAGCCCTGGGATGTTGTTTTTAAGAGATCCTGCAAGCGTACATATTTATCCAATTAAAACCTGTAGCTGTAACTTCTGCTTTAAAAATTAGCATTGGTTGATGCTGAAATGTGTGATGTGTTGTATTTGAAAGAGGATCCTGTGCCCAGGGATCAAGAAATGTAGGCTCAGTTCACCAGTTAGACAAAATATTTTGCTTGTCAGATAGTTCCTAGTGCTGTGTTAGTACATTACTCAGCAGGCATCATTTTTCACTCATTACAGACTAGTAGACTAGTGGATTTCCTGAGCCCTGCTTGTCCGTATTTATTTGGAAGTTCCACAGAGTTCAGTGAAATTTACAATATTGTAGCCTTAGTCACATGACTCTAATTCTGAAAGTTGTATTTTTAAAAACACCTTACTAGATGTGAGCAAGCTTATAGAAGAAGTGAAGAAATTACTCTGGAATGTATTCTGTGCGTTACAGAACTATATAACTGTAGAGTTCCAAAACTAATTTCATGGAATTCTGTTTGCATCCAGTCTCTGGCTTCATGTCCGAAAACTGTCAGACTACATGTAGGAAGGATTTCTTGGGTTAAACATGCAATTTTTTTTAAAAAAAACCATGTTCTGCTGCATCTTGAATCCTGAACTACACTGTTTGATTTGATTGGGTTCCAGAACTCTTCCAAAGGCTATAGTGGTGGTGTTTTAGTATCTAGAGCCCTAGCTTCTCAGGGTCTTGTCCATGGAAGTCTAGTCACACTCCTAGCTTCAGTGATTTTCTAAATGGTTACTTTGTCACTTACCCTAAGAGCTAATCTTTCATTCTGTTACTTAAAGCCATATATTTTTTCTTTATTCTTTCTAGACTGAGATCTGATCTCCCCAGAGCCATGCCTGTTGTCCATTGTAAGGCCAGTGATCCTTCCCCTCTGTTCTTACCTCTGCAAAACTATTTCCCCCCCACTTTCCCTATCTATAATTAAACCTGATTTTAATTACATTTGCAGAGATGCAAGCCATAGTTAACACAAACCAGGATCCTTTGCCAACCATGATTTATGAGAAACCCTGGTTTGTGTCAGTACACATTTTAACTCAAATCACTAGGAAGGGAGGGGAGAGGAGCATATGTCCCCAAAGCTGACTTCTACAGTTGGCATTAATATTTGCTACAGCCCATTATGTTACCAATTTACTCAACCACCTGCTGTTTGCAGGTTACTGTTTCTCTTCAAAGGATACCAGGCAAATGATTATTTACAAACCTACGACTGATTCTAGCCAATGCCTGCTAGTATGAGAGGAGCACAAGAAAACTCTCAATAAACAATCATTGAACAAATGTCAAGACAGCTTTAAGATGTGTATTAATTAAATGTAGATCAGTTCTACGTGACAATTCTTAATTTCTGTCTGTTGATGATTCTCTGTTAATCATTTTCTGTAACGTGTGTATATGATCCCAGCTTCTCCAGCTCTCCCTATATGCCACATATTTCACACTCCATTATGTTTTTAATTAAAAGGTTCTGAGAAATTTCAGTGAAACTTGCTAGGTTCAGTTAAGAAATCTTTCAGCCCAAAAGGCCACTATAACAGTGTGTCATGAGGCTGAGGACAAAAACTACTTCCATTTTTCTCATGGTTTAATTTACATGTAACAGAATCTTCATATATGTGGTTAAGGTCCATGTGAACATGATTTGGAACTATTTGTCTGCTTTTCTTTTCCTTCTAGCACTCAGGTTCATGAGGTCACCTCATCTCCATGGTACCTTATCTTGTGGAGATGGAGCAATGAGTGCAGTGGTTAGTGAACTGTGACTTATCAATTCAGACATCATACCAAACCATAGTTAGTACAAAGCATGGTTTGCAAATGTGCTTCAAATTATGGTTTCTGCTTCTGGTGTGCTGGCCAAGAGTCGGCTATGTCCTGTCAATTCAAATATAATGCTTAACCATAGATAAGTTACCACAGTTTAGTGTGCTGTCTGAATTGTGTCATAATTGCTAACACTATAGCCAAAGCTGGTATTTTTGTATTCGGGGAATATTCCCCAAAATATTTCCTATTCCTGCCATTAATTCCATAATTGCAGAAAGGAACCATATTGGGAGAATGTCCTTAATTTGATGATAACGTGCTGCTCCATATAAGGCCTCTGCTCTTTGAAACATCTAATATCGGATTCACAACCTATAGCTTCTTTCCACAATAACATGAGATTGGAAGAAAATGCTTTCCCCCCCATGCATTTTGTTATGCCAAATATGTCAAATATTACCAAATGCTCCATTAATTTAAAAATGCTCTTGTGTATATGACCATTTACTTGCCATGGGGTCCTCTGATAGCAGTGGCAGATATGATTTTTTGCTCCCCAGCCCTTCAGGAATCATGGTTAAATAAGTAGAGCCTCAAGTAAGTGTAGGCATTTCTGCTGTGAAGTTCGTTTTTGTGTTGCTGCTGTCATCCTTCCATGTGGCCTAGTTTCTCCTCTTGACCATGTAATTGCATTCATCTCTGAGAAGCATCCCTTGCTTACTGAGCAACGAGGCACCTTAGAACGGGCCTTGATAAATTTTATTTGGATGTAAGAGCCAGCTCAAAAATTTAGGAGCCAGAGATTGGCCTCTTGACAAAATTACCAGACTTAGTGACTGGCATTGTGGCAGGGAAGGGCAAATGGGCTTCTGTTTATCCCCTTTTTAGAACAGGAAGAGGACTGCATGGGACAAATAAAGTTGTTATTAAGTAACACTATCTCTGTATATCCTAGACTAGGCTCCACTTTTAAATTTCTAGGCACCATACTGGGTGCCTGGGATTTGTCAGGTTCTGCCTTAGAAAGTGGTGGTTTTCTTCTGTTTAGCAGGGGGAGAGCAACTGTCCCCATTCAACCCAGGCTAACTGAAGGGGTGTGGGGGGGGGGGAGCAACAGAGTCTCCTGTTCTGGTGGTACTGGAACAATATTGATACATCATTGTGGGTGGGTAGTGATCTGTGAACAGTTCTCATTCGCAGACAAGAAGTCTTCTGGGCATTAGAGAGCCCTAATTCAGCCCCAGCACAGCATTATTCAAGTGGCTGTTTCTAGTGTGTTTCTTTATGGTCAAAAGAACCATCAATTTTCTTCTATGAAATCTGCTTTGAGAACTTTTTTGTTGAAATGTAGTATGTAAATAATAAATTGAATCCAGACAAGATGGAGGTAATGTTGGTCAGTAGGAGAGCCAATTGGGATGAGGAGATCTTACGAGTTCTGAACGGGGGTTGCACTCCCCTTGAAAGAGCAGGTATGCAGCTTGGGGGTATTACTGGACCCAGCTCTGCTTTTGGAAGCCGGTTTGGGGCTGGAGATACCTGAGGGACTGCCTGCTCCCAAGGGTTGCTGCCCGCTTGATGAGGACATCTGAGGGGGCTCTGCTTCGGGTGCCGACAATGAGGGAGGCTTGGTTGTCGTGCATGCGGGACAGGGCCTTCTCTGTTGCTGCCCCCAGACCCTGGAATGGCTATTCGCTCCTCGGTCTCCATCACAGCTTTTAGAAAGAGTGTAAAATCTTGGCTTTTTGCCCAGGCTTTTATTTGATTCTCTGCTGTTGCCCTTTGTACTCTGCAGGGTGGATTTGATTTAAATCAAACTGATTTAAATCACGATTTAAATCACTAGCAGGGTGAATAAAAATAAAAAAAATCCTATTTAAATGAAAAAAATCCGATTTAAATCAAAAAAATCGGATTTTTTTTATTTAAATCAGATTTTTTTTATTTTTATTCACCCTGCTAGTGATTTAAATCGTGATTTAAATCAGTTTGATTTAAATCAAATCCACCCTGGTACTCTGTATTGCTTTTATGATTTTGTTTTAAATTTTTAATCAGATTTGTTTTATATTTCTAGCGTAATATTTTAATTGTGTCTTTTTTACAACCTTGTTTTTAAATTTTGCTGTAAACCGCTTTGGGATTGTTTGAATGAAAGGCGGTATATACATTTAACAATCAATCCATCAATAATCTCAGTACTCAGGTTGTAACTCAGGTAGGGCTGCCACAGAATCTACTGTAACTTACTCCTTATAGCAGTCATCTGATGTGGTCTGTAAGGCAACAAGGGACTGGATTCTGGAGCCTTTTGAAGACAATTTTCAGTTTAGCATAATGGCCCTTATTCTTGATTACTAATCAAGAATTACTAATTCTCAAGAATTACTAATCTGATGTTAATTAGATACTTATAAGTTAATCTAAATACTTGGCCAGTATAGCTGATCAAACGGTGTGTGAGAGACTATTCAGGTCAAAAATATTTTCGCGGGCTAGGTGGATTGGTAGAGAGAATGGATGCTGTTGGTGGTGCATGAAGCAGTGGATACTGCTGTTGAAGTTACTTCATGTACTTGCTCTCTGATGTTCCTGAGATCTTATTTGTTTTTGGAAGGATTGGAATGAACTAACACACAAGCTTACACTAGTACAGACTAGCCTACTTCAGTATGTTTGATAGTGGTTATTTTAGGTCATTTTAGGTGGAACATTTTAGGTTATTTTAGGTCATTCTCGTAGGAACATAGGAAGCTGCCATATACTGTGTTAGACCATAGATCCATCTAGCTCAGTATTGTCTGTACAGACTGGCAGCGACTTTTCCAAGGTTGCTGGCTGGAGTCTCTCTCAGCCCTATCTTGGAGATGCCAGAGAGGGAACTTGGAACCTTCTTCTCTTCCAGGGCATCTCCATCCCCTAAGGCAGGGGTGGGGAACCTTGGCCCTCCAGCTGTTTTTGAACTACAACTCCCACCATCCCCAGCCACATTGTGGCTGGGGATGATGGAAGTTGTAGTTCAAAAACAGCTGGAGGGCCAAGGTTCCCCACCCCTGCCCTAAGGGGAATATCTTACAGTGCTCACACATCAAGTCTCCCATTCATATGCAACCAGGGTGGAACCTGCTTGGCTAAGGGGACAAGTCATGCTTGCTACCACAAGACCAGCTCTCCTGGAGAATTGGGTGCTCAATTTGCTTGCTCTCTCCCATTTTTTTAATGATAATGATTGAGAAGATTAAAAATTGAACTTTATAAATGTCTATTGCAAGATATAATTTGAATACTAAGTCTTTATTATGATTAAAATACTTTTATTTTAATATAACATTAATTTTAAAAGATACAAAAAATGAAGTAGGTGGCAAGCAATAAAAGACAAGAAGTGTAATTAATAAATAGAAGCAAAGTCAGTGTGTGTGTGCAGGGTGGGGAGAGACTAGGATGTTTTCTTCTTTTTTTTTAGCCTCAGAGTTAAGCAAAAAAAAATTCAGGTTGGATTCAGTAGACATAATGGATGGAGAAGAGAGGGAGGCTTATTTCCATGTTGTGATGTTTACAGAGCACTGACTAAAATAGAGGTCATTAATTAACAAGCAATATATAGTGTATAAACAGAACAAGATACTACCCTCATGTTATTGAGGTATACAAGAACTCTGGTTGTTTCTCCTTTCTGAGGTGCAGCATACTTTGTGAGTAGTCCTTACCTGATTATGCTAGTAGATTCAGCAGTGCTCTATTCTTTATAACGTGGAATAGATGAAGTGACTTCTTTATAAGTTAACTAGATAGATGAGTTTTCTTTTAGAAAATAAGTTAGTGTTAAACTAATATTTTTCTGTAATGCCTCATTTCTCCAATTTCTAATCATTTTATATTTATAAAAAATGTTGCCATCTATATTATTATTTCTCCTGAGTGTGCCTTCGAATGTGTGTCCCGGCCGCCAAGCTGATTGGCTGGGCGGCGGAGGCGCCAGATTGGCTGGCACACCTAAGAGAATTGACCGACGGCGGGCCAGGCTGCGGCGACGGTGGCGGTGGGTCCGGCCGCGGAGGCGAGGGGCCCAGCTGCGGAGGCAGCACTCGGCCTGGCAGCCTGGGCCCATCCCCACCCAGAGACTGGGGAAGAAGGTGGGTGGGGGGGGTAGCCAGCCCCGAAGAGGCCGGCTGCAGAGGCTGGCAAGCAGCGGGCCGCGGAGGCGGCACTTGGCGCGGCGGGCCCGTCCACAAAGGTGGCACTCGGCCCGGTGGTGGGACAGGCTGCTGAGGCTAGGCGCCCGTGGGAGGCTGAGGTGGGACTTCCCTGTTCGCCGCCCAGGAGCGGCGGCAGGGCCCTTTTTGGCCACCCGGCGCTCGGTAAGGAGAATTAAATGGGGAGGAGGTGGAGGGCAAGAGAGCATGGGGGAGGGGGAAGGAGGGCAAGAGAGCAGGGGGAGGGGGAGGGCAGGAGAGTGTGGGGGAGGGCAAGAGAGAGTGGGGCAGGGGGGAGAGGGGAAGGGCAGGAGAGACTGGGGCAGGAGGATGAGAGAGAGGGAGGGGAGGGGAGGGCAGGAGGGAGGGGGGAACAGCTGGCCGCAAAGAGTGCACAGATGCTCTGAGCGGGTTGGCTAGTACATAAATAAAAGCCAATCTCTGGCTTCTGGTCCTGTGTGGTGTAAGAAAGGGGCAGAGGTGTATCTCCAGACCTGGCCTTGATTTCATCACAACAATTATGAGCAATTGCAGTGCAGAGTTTGAGGGAGGACATTCCTGCACCTCCTTATTCTGCAGCCCTTTAAATTCTTGATCCCATTTCCTGCTAGTAGGGGAAAGCCAGATCCACTAAGAAGGGTGGGAGGGAAAGCTACATGCAGTTCATTGGCCCCTTCTTTGTTTACAGTGTGATTGCTACAGCAGCTGAAGATCATTCCTAGGGTTGACTTCACCTGTCAATTATGTACAAGTTCAGAAACTTAACAAGCTAGGGGTGGAGTGTGCATGAATTGCAATTCAGAACATGTCCCCGGCCCCTTTAAAATTGAGAAGTGCAAGTGCATACCTGCTCCTCTGCATGTGCGGAGGCTATGTGTGTGCTGGCGTGGCATGAGGGCAGCTGGGGAGAGTGCCGCTGGCATGTGAAAACAGCTGTGAGAAGCACTACCGATTCAGGAAGTGGCAGCAAGCAGCAAAGGAGCAGGTATGCACCTGCTTTCTTCCGTTGGAAAGGGGCAAGGGATGTGTTCAAAATCGCAATTCGTGCACATCCCTATACCAAACCTACCTGGTGTCTAGCATGCCTGCAAAATCCTCTGGGCACCTACCAGCTCTCACTCTGAATTGCACTGTGCCATGCTGGATTGGAAGAACTGGTCTCTGCCCCCACCCTCAGAATGACAGGAGGCAGGTTGCTTTGCTCTCATGGGATGTTTGATTCCCACCCCCACTGCAGTTGTCCTTCTCAGATCTGTTGCTAGGGTAAACACAGTTTTATGATGTGTAAATTATTGCATATGCATGCTTTCTTACTTCAGATCATGATAAGAAGTTAAGTGTAGTGTTGGTTTATTATTATCTCCATAAAAGTATTCCTTTTTCAATTGTTCCTTAGTTACTGTCCCTTTCCAACTAAAGCCTCCGTTCTAGAACACCATTCCTGCAGACTGTAAAAGCTTTCATGGAGTCACTCCCAAAAGAGAAATTGCAGTCCTGCAGAATTAATTGCTTTTGCTAATTACCATTGTCATGGACAGATCATTTTCATGAATATTGGACTAGGGGTCAGTTTGGTATACCTTTGTGAGGGTGTACCAATTAGGATGCCCCCGCCCCGAGGCTTATGGATTCCTTTTTTTTTTTTTTTGGCAAATTAAATTTTTATTGATTTTGACAATATTCTTATTAACATAACATTCACAACAAATAAACAAATAAGGACTTCCCGCTCAGACCTCTTCGTAAATCATCAACTATCAAATTTACCTTTGCTATAATAATGATTCAAAATATAGATTTAAACCTTACAAACACAATTTTAATCTACCCAACCTGCTGTTATTACTAAATTTCAAACCCTGCTGTAGAGTCCACAGTAGGAAAATAGTTCTTTAGGTACAACAAAAATGGTTTCCAATCTTCTTTAAAACATTCTAAATTTTGATCTCTTATCAATACTGTAAGTTTTGCCATCTCCGCGTATTCCAAAATTTTTATCAGCCAATCTTCTTTTGAAGGGAGTTCATTGCTCTTCCATTTCTGTGCATATATTATCCTGGCAGCCATAGAAGCGTACATAAAAAATGTTAAATCAGTTGCAGAAAATACTCCTTGTGTTATTCCCAGCAGGAAGGATTCTGGCTTCTTAGGAAATGTCATTTTAAATATTTTCTTTAACTCATTATATATCATATCCCAATAGGCCTTAGCCTTCCTACAGGTCCACCACATATGGAAAAAAGTACCTTCAGAGTGTCCACATTTCCAACATTTGTTTGAAACATTTTTGTACATTAATGCCAATTTTTTTGGTGTCAAATACCATCTATACATCATTTTGTAATAATTTTCTTTTAAAGCATAACATGCTGTAAATTTTAAATCAGTTTTCCATAATTTTTCCCAGGCTGCCATTTCTATATTGCACCCCACATCTTGAGCCCACTTTACCATAGTCGTTTTAACTACTTCATCTCTTGTCTCCTCCAAAAGCAGAAGCTTGTACATTTTAGAAACTAACTTTTCATCACTTTCACATAGCTCCTTCTCAAATCTCGACATCTGATCTTCAAATCCAACTTTAAGATCCTTCATTTCATTCCTACATTTCATTTAGCTGGTGATACTGGAACCAATCTCTCTTCTCCCCCCCCCCACCCCAAATTCGATTTTTATTGATTTTAACAACAACAATATTATTATTCATTACAATATACACAAAAGCGGACTTCCCGCACACATTTCTTCGTGAATCATCGGCTATAGAGTTTACCCTTGCTATAATAATAATTCAAAACATAAATTTAAACCCTTACAAACACAGTTAATCTACCCAACCTGCAGGTTTTTTTACTAAATTTCAAACTGTGCTGTAAAGTCCATAGTAGGGAAATTATCCTTTAGATACAACAAGAATGGTTTCCAATCTTCTTTGAAGCCTTCCAAATTTTGATCTCTTATCAGTGTTGTAAGTTTTTCCATCTCCGCATATTCCAAAATTTTTATCAGCCAATCCTCTTTTGAAGGCAGTTCATTACTCTTCCATTTCTGTGCATATATAATTCTGGCCGCCGTAGAAGCGTACATAAAACAAGTTAGTTGTAGAAATTACGCCTTGTGGTATCCCCAGCAGGAAGGATTCTGGCTTCTTAGGAAATGTCATTTTAAATATTTTCTTTAACTCATCATATATCATACCCCAATAGGCTTTAGCCTTCCCACAGGTCCACCACATATGAAAAAAAGTGCCTTCAGAGTGTCCACACTTCCAACATTTGTTAGAAACATTTTTATACATTAATGCCAATGTTTTTTGGTGTCAGATACCATCTGTACATCATTTTATAGATACTGGAACCAATCTCTAGTCAAATTTTGAACTTCAGTTAAACTCTTTAACTTACAGTCCTTTTCTTGAAAATATAACAAATCCCTGTAAGTACCCCATTGCGATTGCATGTTTACTTCTTTACGTGTTAAAGCTTCAATCGGAGATAGCCATAACGGAGTTTTAGGTTCCAGCCAATTTTTATATTTTAACCATACCCTCATTAAACTCCTTCTCACATAATGATCCAAAAAGTCTTTATGTATTTTACTCTTTTCATACCAGAAATATGAATGCCATCCAAACCTTCTATCAAATCCCTCCAAATCAAGTATTCTAGGATTTCTTAATGTTATCCATTCTTTTAACCACGTCAAACAACATCAAAATACAACCTTAAGTCTGGTAGGGTAAGACCGCCTCTTTCCTTTGCATCTGTTAAATTCTTAAAATTAATTCTTGGTCTTATCCCTTGCCAAACAAACTTAGTTATATCCTTCTGCCATTGCTTAAAGCAAGTTAAAGTGTTAATTATAGGAATAGTCTGAAAAAGAAATAACATTTTAGGCAAGACATTCATTTTCACCACTGAAATTCTTCCCATTAAAGACAAATTCATATTAGACAATCTTTGTAGATCAATTTTCACTGTATTCCATATTTTAACATAATTATTTGAGAACAACAAAGAGTTGTTATTTGTCAGCCAGACCCCCAGATATTTAATTTTCTTCTCCACTTTCAACTCACTTATTTCAGAAAATCTATCCTTAGATTTCTGATCCATATTTTTAATCCAAACCTTGGTTTTAGCCTTATTTATGTAAAATCCAGCCAGTTGGCCAAATTGTTGTATTTTTTCCAAAAGTCTTCCAATCTTGTCCATTGGATTTTCCAAAAAAAAACACAACACAGCATCGTCCGCAAAAGCTCTTAATTTATAGTCTTGCAGAGGCTTATGGATTCCTGATGGCTTTCAGGGATTTTCCTTCTGAGAGAGTGAACTATCCTGTTAATGCCCTGGTCTCTCTCTGGTATAATGGGATATAATCGACACGGTCACATCTAAGTGTCCTTGCCCAACCTACTGCACCCAAGCAGTCCCCTGGCATACAGGAGAGTTGTGGGACATTAAGCAGCCTGATAGACTGCTTGAGCACTGATGGCAGAAAACTTAAAACAAGCATGATCGAACTTGGGCTAGAGCCAATATTGGGCCCTACTCAGTGGCGGTGATGGCAGCAAAGAAATCTTCACCACCATTGCATCTGCTCAATGTCCAGTGGAGCTTTTTCATGTAGTTCAGGGTGTACATGGTGAGGCTCCCAAAGATAATCAAATTGAACCTTTGTAAGCCTGTTGTGACCAGTTTGTATTACATTTTGCAGATAAAATCACTTGTATCTGGGCTGACTTGAATGTTAAGATTTTTGCTGAACCAGAACAGAATGTTGCTGATGTACCATCTGGTCCTATTAGATTGGATACCTTTCAGACTGTATTGCCCGAGGAGGTGGACAGGCTGCTGGGAAGTCTTAAGATCTACCATGTGTGCTTGACCTTTACCCTTCATGGGTGGTGAAGGCAGCCAGAGGGGCTAGGTCCATGGGTAGCAGGAGTTGTAAATGCCTCCCTGAATCAGGGATGATGCCCTCCATGCTAAAGGGGGCAGTAATTAGACCCCTCCTGAAAAAGCCCTATTTGGACCCACCATCTTAAACAATTTTGGACCAGTTTCTAACTCGCTGTTTTGGGGCAATGTATTGGAGCATGTGGTGGCATCTCGGCTCCAGGCAGTCCTGGATGAAACCGATTACTGGATCCTTTCTGGTCTGGCTTCTGGCCTGGATATGGGACAGAAACATTCTTGGTTGCCCTGGTGGATGACCTACGCTGGGAGATAGGGAGAGTGTGACCCTGGTGATTCTCCTGGGCTAAAGTGGCTTTCGATATCGCTCATTGAATCCTTCTGGACTGCCTCTCTGGGTTGGAACTTGGTGTCACTGTGATATTGTGGCTCCAGTTCTACTTTGAGGGCAATACCCAGAAAGTGTTGCTGGGGGGCACCTGCTCTACCCCTTGACCAGTGGTCTTTGGGGTGCTGCAGGGTTCATACTTTTTATCATCTACGTGAAACCACTAAGAGAGGTCATCCATGGGTATGGGCTGCAGTTTCATTAGTATGCTGTTACCACCTAGCTCTGCCTATCATTAAATCTGCTAATACTAAGGAGGCATTGGATGTTCTGAACCAGTATCTGTAGACCATTCTGAATTGGTTGGAGGTAAACAGACTAAAACTTAATCTGGATAGGATGGAAATGCTTTGGGTTGGTAAAACTGATTGTCTTGAGTGATGAGGCAAATCTGGTATTGGATGAAGTCATGCTCCCCCTAAAAGACCAAATTCACAGCTTGGGGGTGCTCCTGGACCCAACATTGCCCTTGGAGTCTCAGGTGGCAGCGGTGTGCAGGAGTGCCTTTTACCAGCTACGGCTGGCACACTAGCTGTGACCCTACTTGGAGAAATCAGACCTGACTTCAGTCACTCATGCACCGGTAACATCCAGATTGGATTACTGCAAAGCATTTTATGTGGGGCTTCCCTTGAAGACTGTTCAAAAGCTTCCGCTGGTTCAGAATGCTGCTTTGACGACACTTGTGGGCACTAGTCACTTCTCGAGTATCACACCCATCCTGCAGCTTCACTGGCTGCCAGTTTGCTTCTGGGCTAGATTTAAAGTGCTGGTTTTGACCTCTAAAGCTTTACAAGGCTTGGAACCAGGGTATCATTTGGACTGCATTCACCCATATGAATTTGCCGCGGCCCTTTGTTCATAATCTCAAGCCCTGCTCATGGCCTGCCATTGATTGAGTTCTGGTTGGCGGGGGTCAAGAGACAGGGTCTTTTCAATTGTGGCCCCTCGGCTCTAGAATGCCCTTCCAGAAGTGCTTCACTGTGATCCCTCCCTTAGGGTTTTTTTTAAAAAGATCCCAAAACCGATTTATTTTGAGAGGCTTTTTAATGGGTTTTATTACAGCCAGGGGTTTTAAAATTGTTTTTGCTCTACATTGTGTGTTTTGTGTTAATTTTTTTAAACTTTTACACTATTGTGGACTGCCATAAGAACAGCCCTGCTGGATCAGGCCCAAGGCCCATCTAGTCCAGCATCCTGTTTCACACAGTGGCCCACCAGATGCCACTGGAAGCCACAGGCAGGAGTTGAGGGCATGCCCTCTCTCCTGCTGTTACTCCCCTGCAACTGGTACTCAGAGGCATCCTGCCTTTGAGGCTGGAGGTGACCTATAGCTCTCCAACTAGTAGCCGATGATAGACCGCTCCTCCATGAAGTTATCCAAACCCCTCTTAGCCATACAGGTTGTTGGCTGTCACCACATCTTGTGGCAGAGAATTCCACAAGTTGATTATGCATTGTGCGAAAAAGTACTTCCGTTTGTTGGTTCTAGATTTCCCTGCAATCAATTTCATGGGATTACCCTTGGTTCTAGTGTTATATGAGAGGGAGAAGAATTTCTCCCTCTCTTACTGCCCTGAGCAGTGTTGTAGTGGAGTGGCAGGATATAAATATTTTAAATAAATAGACAAATGCTAAATATTCTAAGGAAGCAGCAGAGGGGACATGAACGGGGAGGTGGAGTGGCTGTGGTCTGTAAGAACAATATCTCCCTTGCTAGGATCCTTTTCGGAGTGTCTGACCATATTGAATGTGTGTACTTAAGTTTGGGGACCAGGGATAGACTGGGACTTCTGTTGGTATACCAATCGCCCCGCTGCCCAGCAGAGTCCCTAATTGAGCTGACAGACTTAGTCTTGGGTTTGGTGGTGGAGTCTCCCAGGCTTGTAGTGCTTGGTGACTTCATTGTTCACTTTGGGACCAATTTGTCCAGGGTGGCTCGGAAGTTCATAGCAGCCATGACAATTATGGGCCTATCCCAAGTGGTCTCGAGACCGATGCATATTGCTGGTCACACGCTTGACCTGGTCTTTCACTCTGAACAGGGTGGTATTCAGCTTTCTCTCTAAGGCCTGCGGCTGCACAGATGTGCACATCCCTCAAGTCTTCCGTGCAGCTTCCTCAAACTGGTGCTCACTGTAGCTGCAGCAAGGGCTGCTGCTTCTGCCCCCTCTTTTCTCCATTGCCACTTCTCCCCGCCCGCCATAGTCTCTTAAAGAGGGAACAATCTCCCTGTGTTTACTGCCGCCGAGCCCGAGCGGCGCATCTGACTGCCTACCGCTCGGGCTCTTCTGGAGGGAATTCTCTCCCTCAGAGTCCCACTGCAGAAAATGAGTAGGGATGTGCACTGGACCGGTCCGGGATCATGTTAGAGGCCTCCGAACCGGTCCAGATTGGGGCCGGTCCAGCGGAGGGGGGGTAGTACTTACCCCTCCCGCCACTTTCCCCCCTCCGGCGCTTGACTTTATAGCAAAGTTTTTGGGGCGGCAGCGTTCCTCCCTGCCGCCCCGCCCCCATCATTGCCCCGCAAAAGGGGAAGTTGAGTGCACGCATGCATGCCCGTCGCCACCATGCACGCGCCGTACACATCACACATTGCATGCGCACGCAACATGTGACGTGTGGCGTGCATGGTGGCGATGAGCGCACGTGTGCCTCAACGGGCGCATGCGTGCACTCAACTTCCCCTTTTCCCGGGCAACGACGGGGGCAGGGGTGGCAGGGAGGAACGCTGCCGCCCCAAAAACTTTGCTAAAAGGTCGTGCGCCGGAGGAGGGAAAGCGGCGGGAGGGGTAAGTACTTCCCCCCCGCCCTTAAAGCTACGTACCCCCCAGTGCCGGACCGCGCCTCCGTGGTTGCATGCACATCCCTACAAATGAGACTCTCGGAGGGATACAGTTCCCTCAAGACATGCCTAAGCAGTGGGCTGAGGCGCTGCTTGGGCTTAGCAGCAGTAAAAAGAGGCAGACGGTTCCCTCCTTAAGAAGAGCCCGAGTGGCGCTGGCGACAAATGGAGGGAGACGATTCGCTCCTTAAGGAGCACCCAAGCAGCGAGCGGAGGTGAGGAGTATGCATAACACAGAAGCAGGGTGGATTTGATTTAAATCAAACTGATTTAAATCACGATTTAAATCACGATTTAAATCACTAGCAGGGTGGATAAAAATAAAAAAATCAGATTTAAATCAAAAAAATCAGATTTAAATAA
This sequence comes from Hemicordylus capensis, assembly GCF_027244095.1. Classification (NCBI taxonomy): domain Eukaryota; kingdom Metazoa; phylum Chordata; class Lepidosauria; order Squamata; family Cordylidae; genus Hemicordylus; species Hemicordylus capensis. Next base: position 315,007,516 of record NC_069657.1, read on the forward strand.
AAAAAAATCCAATTTAAATCAAAAAAATCCAATTTAAATCAAAAAAATCAGATTTTTTTATTTAAATCAGATTTTTTTTATTTTTATCCACCCTGCTAGTGATTTAAATCGTGATTTAAATCAGTTTGATTTAAATCAGTTTGATTTAAATCAAATCCACCCTGCACAGAAGTATGCAAAACATACTTATACATTCTCCCAAGTCTCACTCATTCCCTGCTCTATTCCAGAGGGATAGCTAGGCATGGCAAGAGAATCCCCAGACCATCAAAACCAAACAATTTAAAAAAGAGGTTTTAAACATGGGTGTTTTTTGCAAACAATAAGGCATTCTTAGTTATGTGCTTTACACAAGTGAACTTTTTTGGCGGAGGGGGGGCATAAAAGCTGTTAGCTGTCTGCGTTTGCCTTGTTTTTATTAAACTTGGTAATAAAATAGAGTATAATTGTAAAATACACTTTTTTCCTTCCATATTTATGGTGCATAGTAATGAATAACTAGTTTCAGTGTTGATTAATAAGCTGCAGAAGAAGAGAGGTGGGGCGGGGGGAGAGATTAAAAATTTTGCGCGCTGTCCAGAAGCTGCTCTTATGTGATGATCCTGTATCAATTTCAGTTTGACTCCTGAGGATGTGGACAAGTTGCAGTTGCTCAGAATGGTGCGGCCTACCACTTGTCCTTTTGATCCTTGTCCAACATGGGTTATACGATCTGGCAGGGAGGCTGTTGCAGAGGGCCTGGTAGAGATTATAAATGCTTATCTGAGGGAGGACAGGGTGCCCCCTTGTCTGAAGGAGGCAATCATTAGACGACTTCTGAAGAAGCCTGCCTTGGATCCCTCAGAGTTAAGCCACTACAGGCCTGTTTCCAACCTTCCATGGTTAGACAAGGTGATTGAGAAGATGGTGGCCCCCCAGCAACAGGCAGTCTTGGAGGAAACTGATAATCTAGATCCATTTCAAACTGGCTTTCAGGCGGGCTATGGGGTGGAGACTGCCTTTGTTGGCCATATGGATGATCTCCAATTGGGAATTGATGGAGTTTGTTGGTCCTTTTAGCTCTCTCAGCAGCTTTCGATAATATTTATTTATTCATTCATTTATTTGATTTGTATAGTGCCCTTCCAAAATGGCTCAGGGCGGTTTACAATTACAACAGAAACCATTAGAACCAATAACAATTAAAACAGGAATATAAATATGAACCCCAATTAACAATTAAAACATCTTTAAAAAACAATTAAATTATCAGAACAATTAAAACCCTGAAAACCAGGTGAGCATTAAAACTAATTAAAAACCCTGAAAGGCCAGGCCAAATAGGTAGGTTTTAAGGGCTCTCTTGAAGGTCAGTAAAGAATTAAGATTGCAAATTTCTGCTGGGAGTGCATTCCACAGCCCAGGAGCAGCTACAGAGAAGGCTCACCTCTGAGTCGCCACCAAATGAACTGGTGGTAACTGGAGACGGACCTCCTCAGATGACCTTAACATGTGGTGGGGATCATGTAGAAGAAGGCGCTCTCTAAGATATCTCAGACCTAAGCCGTTCAGGGCTTTAAAGGTAATAACCAACACTTTGAATTTTGCCCAGAAACATATCAGCAGCCAGTGTAACTGTTTCAAAACTGGAAAAATATGGTCCTCAGAGACCAATCTGGCTGCCGCATTCTGAACTAACTGAAGTTTCCGGACTACGTACAAAGGCAGCCCCATGTAGAGCGCATTGCAATAGTCAAGCCGGGAGGTTACCATCTGATGCACCACTGTTCTGAGATAATCCTCTTCAAAGAATGGGCGCAGCTGTCGAATCAGCCAAAGCTGATAGAAAGCACTCCTGGCCATGGCCTCCACCTGAGATACCAGGGTGAGGCCTGGATCCAGTTGTACTCCCAAGCTGCGCACCTGCTCCTTCTGGGGAGTGTAACCCCATCCAGCACAGGAAGATCTAACACATCCCTCAGATTCTGAGCCCCCACAATGAGCAACTCCATCTTGCTTAAATTCAACTTCAATTTGTTCTCCCTCATCCACCCCATTACTTCCTGTAGGCAGGCATTTAGAGAATGAGTGCCATTTCCTGAAGATGAAAAGGAGAAGTAGATTTGGGTGTCATCAGCATACTGATAACATCCAGCACCAACCCTTCTGATGACCTCACCCAGCGGTAGGGGTGTGCACGGAACCGTGGAGCTGCGGTCCGGCACTGGGGTGGGGGGTTCCAATAAGGATGGCCCAACAACCGCGCCGTATTTCCTAGAGCAATCGGGGGGGCAGGATACCTCCCTGCCGCCCGCTTCAATCCCCGCTTGGCTGTGGCTCCTCCTGAAGTATTCAGAATCGGGCGGCAGGATACCTTCCTGCCGCCCCCTTCAAAACCCCGCTCGGCTGGCGGCCCCCCCTTTCAAGACCCCTGCCTCCCCCAAGACCCCTGCCGCCCCCTTCTCCCCAGTGCCCCATTGCAAAGGGGCGGCAGGAGAACTCCCTGCCGCCCCTTTGCAATGGGGCACTGGGGAGAAGGGGGCGGCAGGGGTCTTGGGGGAGGCAGGGGTCTTGAAGGGGGTGGCCGCCAGCCAAGCGGGGTTTTGAAGGGGGCGGCAGGAAGGTATCCTGCCGCCCGATTCTGAATACTTCAGGAGGAGCCACAGCCAAGCGGGGATTGAAGCGGGCGGCAGGGAGGTATCCTGCCCCCCGATTGCTCTAGGAAATACGGCGCGGTTGTTGGGCCATCCTTATTGGAACCCCCCACCCCATCTTCCCGAACCGAACCACCCCGTGTCCGGACCGGTCCGGAGGCCTTTAGAATGGCCTCCGAACCGGTCCGTGCACATCCCTACCCAGAGGTTTCATGTAGATGTTAAAAAGCATTGGTGTCAGAATGGAGCCCTGAGGGTCTCCATATAACAGCTCCTGTTTTGAGGAGCAACTGTCACCAAGCTCCACCATCTGGAATCTAACCGAGAGATAGGAACAGGACCACTGCAAAGCAGTGCCTCCTATCCCAAACTCCCCCAGGCGATCCAGAAGGATACCATGGTCGATGGTATCGAACACCCCCGAGAAATCCAGAAGAACCAGCAGGCAGGGTGGATTTGATTTAAATCAAACTGATTTAAATCACGATTTAAATCACTAGCAGGGTGGATAAAAATTAAAAAAAATCTGATTTAAATCAAAAAAATCATTTTTTTAAATTTAAATCGGATTTTTTTAATTTTTATCCACCCTGCTAGTGATTTAAATCGTGATTTAAATCGTGATTTAAATCGTGATTTAAATCAGTTTGATTTAACTCAAATCCACCCTGCCAGCAGAGTCACACTCCCTCTATCGATTACCCGGTAAAGGTCATCTATCAAGCCGACCAAGGCTGTCTCAACCCCAAAGCCAGTTTGAAATGGGTCTAGATCAGCCGTGTCAAACTGTGGCTCTCCAGCTGTTTCTGGCCTACAACTCCCATCATCCCCAGCCACTGTGGCCAGTAGCCAGGGATAATGGTAGTTGTAGGCCAACAACAGCTGGAGGGCCGCAGTTTGACACCCCTGGTCTAGATAATGAGTTTCCTGCAAGACTGCCTGGAGTTGGTCAGCTACCACCCTCTCCATCACCTTGCCCAACCAAGAGAGATTGGAGATTGGCCTGTAACTATCCATCACTAAGGGGTCCAGGGAAGGCTTCTTTAAGAGAGGTCTAACCATTTCCTCCTTCAGACAGGGGGGCACCCTACCCTCCCTCAGCGATGCATTTATGATATTAACTAGGCCACCTCCAACAATTTCCCTGCTAGATAGAAGCAGCCAAGTCAGGCAAGGATCCAGAGAACAGGTGGTAGGCCGCACCGCCCCAAGCAGCTTGTCCACATTCTCAGGAGTCACAGATTGAAACTGATCCAACCTAACACTGCAAGAGGGATCGCTGGACACCACCTCCATAGACCTTGCAGAAATAGTGGAGTCCAAGTCGACCCAAATACAGGAGATCTTATTCGCAAAGAACCCATTAAAGGCATCACAGCAGAGCAACTCCAGGGACTGATTGGAAGTAGAAGGAGCAGAAACCAAACTCCTCACAACCCGGGATAGCTCCGCCGAGCATGAAGCTGCAGCTGCAATGCGTGCAGACCAGAATCTCTTTTTCGCTGCCTGCACTGCCACTGCATAAGTCCTCAAATGGGTCATATGCTGAATCCTGTCAGATTCAAACCAGGTTCTCCTCTACTTGCGCTCTTGTCACCTACCCAACCGCTTCAGCCCCGCAGCTCCTCAGTATACCAAGGGGCCATTTTTGCAGCAGGTCGGAAGGGACACTTAGGAACAATCATGTCTACTGCCCTGTAGAGTTCCCTGTTCCAGGTTCCCACCAGCGCATCGACAGAATCACTGGCCGCACCAACGTCAAAATCCTCCAAGGCCTTTTGAAATCCCACTGGGTCCAGCAGCCTTTTTGGATGGACCATCCTAATAGGTCCACCACCCCTGCAGGGGTGGATTGCGGCTGTGAGACTAACCAGGTAGTGGTCCGTCCATGACAATGGGGAATCCACCGGATCCCCCACCCATGGAACACCCCCCTGATCCGAACAAAAGACCAAATCGAGTGCATGGCTGGCAACATGAGTTGGTTCAGAAACTAATTGGGATAGGCCCATAGTTGTCATGGCCGCTATGAACTCCTGAGCCGCACCAGACAAGCCAGCCCAAAAGTGGATATTGAAGTCCCCCAGCTCCAAAAGTCTTGGAGACTCCAACACCAACCCCGCAACCAGCTCCGTCAGCTCAGGGAGTCAGTTGGGCAGCGGGGTGGATGGTACACCAACAGAATCCGCAATCTATCCCTAGTTCCCAGCCTCAAAAATATGCACTCAATATAAGTCAACTGTCTCACAGGGGCCCTGGTAAGGGAAATAGTATTCTTATGGACCACAGCCACTCCACCCCACCCCCACCCCGCCCACTTCCCCTGGCCTGCTCCATGACAGAGTAACCTGGGGGGAGAAGCTGAGCCCACACTGGACCACTCGCCTCCCCCAACCAGGTCTCGGTTATACATGCCAGGTCAGCTCCCTCATCCACGATCAAATCGTGGACAACTTCGGTCGTATTCTGAACTGACCTGGCATTGTAGAGGAGCAAGGCCAGCCTGTGTGGGTCGTTGGAGCTGCTCCCCGAGGCCTGAGAGTTGACAGAACATTTGGAAGTGGAAACAGTTACTAAATTACTGATTTCCCTTCCCCTGTAACGGCCAGCTGCTCTGCCAGCGTCAATTCTTCTATTCCCCACCACTACAGTAATAGCTGCTCCCGAACTGCCAGGCACACCCCCAGCACCATCCCTCTCAAGAGAGCCCAAACACATCTGCAAAAGGCCTAGCCCAACGCAACCCCCCAGCCCCACCCTCGAAGGCCCAAAGGGCGGCCTTTGGCGAGCCTCCTTGCTTTTAAGCGTGCAAGCCCTAAAAGCCACTCCTCTCACAAGCAGCTCCCAGGACAGGCAGCAGGTGGTAGAACTCAGCAATCTGGGAGGCTGGCAACAGGTTGAACTCTATCTGTGCTGGAATGTCCACAGGAGGCAGAGGGGCTAGATGGTAAGTTCCAGCAAGGCAGATAGAATGGCCCTGCTCCCCCTGTTACGTTCCCACGTGCTTCTAGGCAAGCCTCCTTGCTTTTAAGCATGCAAGCCCCCAAAGCCACTCCTCTCACAAGCAGCTCCCAGGATAGGCAGCAGGTGGTAGAATTCAGCAATCTGAGAGGCTGGCAACCAGCCAGCTGGAACTTGGCAGCAGGCTGCACTCCGTCTGTGCTGGAATGTCCACAGGAGGCAGAAGGGCTAGATGGTAAGTCCCAGCAAGGCAGATAGAATGACCCTCCTCCCCCTGTTACCTTCTCCTATTGACCATAGCATCCTTCTGGAATGTCTGTGGGGATTGGCGTTTGGAGGCACTGCCTCGTAATGGTTCTGCTCCTGTCTCATGGGCAGATTCCACATGGTGTCTCTAAAACACCAAATTGTTGTTCTTCCAAATCTGAACTTCGATATGGTGTCCCTCAGGGCTCCATATTGTCTCTGATGTTGTTTAACATCTACATGAAACTGCTGGGAAAGATCATCAGGAGATTTGGTGCAGGGTGTTATCAGTATGCTGATGACACCCAAATCTACTTCTCCATGTCAACCTTATCTGGAGAATGAATAACCTCCTTAAATGCCTGCATGGAGGCAGTAATGGGCTGGATGAGGGATAACAAACTGAGGCTGAATCCAAATAAGATGGAGGTACTTATTGTGCAGGGTCAGAACTTGGGAGACAATGTTGATCTGCCGGTTCTGGATAGGGTCACGCTCCCCCAGAAGGAACAGGTCTGAGGGTGCTTCTGGATCCGAACCTCTCCCTGGTGTCCCAGCTCGACACAGTGGCCAGAGGTGCTTTTTATCAGCTTCAGCTTATATGCCAGCTGTGTCCGTTTCTTAATATAAATGACCTCAAAACAGTGGTACATCTGCTGGTAACCTCTAGGCTGGATTACTGCAATGTGCTCTATGTGGGGCTGCCTTTGTATGTTGTCTGGAAACTTCAGTTGGTCCAGAATGCAGTGGCCAGGTTGGTCTCTGGGTCATCTCAGAGAGACCATATTACTCCTGTGTTGAAAGAACTACAGTGGCTGCCAATACATTTCCGGGCAAAATACAAGGTGCTGGTTATTTATTACCTGTAAAGCCCTAAACAGCGTAGTCCCTGGGTATTTAAAAGAATGTCTTCTTTACCATGAGCCCCACCAGCTGTTGAGATTATCTGGAGAGGTTCGCCTGCAGTTGCTGCCAACTTGTTTGGTGGCCACTTGGGAACAGGCCTTTTCTGTTGCTGCCCTTGGACTTTGGGATGCGCTCCCTTTTGAAATAAGAGCCTCCTAATCTCTGGCAACTTCTAAAAAGGTGCTGAAGAAACATTTATTCACCCAGCCTTTTAATTAGATTTATCGTTTAAATTTTTAATGCTGGTTTAAAATGATTTTAATGTTAATATTTTTAATGTTTAAATGATGTTAATTGTTTAATTGATTTAGTTTTGATTTTAACTGTTAAATTGATTTTAATTGTTTTTATTTGTTGTAAACCACCCTGAGCCACTTTGGAAGCATGGTATATAAATCAAATAAATAAAATTATTTCCCCAGACTTCATACAGTCCAGCTGACTGCATGTAGTACTTTATGGCATTGGGACCCTGGTGAAAAATGGCATGGAGACCTGACTCGTGAACCAAGTGACACCAGTGGAACACAGAATCCATGCAACCATCACCACCTCTTCAGGAGCCTCAAAAAGCCTTTGTCATGGTTTGAGAGACACTCAACAATGCTATGGGCTATGTCTCTTGGCTAGGGCTCTTCGGGAAGCTCGGACTGCCAAGGCAGGTGGTGACAGTTGTGCGGACCCTGCATTCTGCAGAATGTCACTCTGTATGTGAGACCTGGTAATTAAGAATTCCTTTTCAGTGTTCATCGGCACAGTTCAGGTGTAACAAACCATGGTTTATTTTCTGTCTTTGGCTAGTTTGATCATCTAAACCAGTGCCAATCAACACATCATGGTTTATTTAGGGATAACAAACCAAGATTTAAAACCATGGTTTGAAATAAGCTTGTTAATCAAATTTGTCTTGACTGGTTTGCTGTTACATATGAACCAGAGACCCTGGTTTGTGCCATTCACAACTCTGGAGTGTTCACACTCACAGAGCACCCAGTTATAGACATACCAATTTAGATAAGCTTTGAAACAAAGCCCCTCAAGGCTGTAATCCTCTCTCACAGACTCTCAGAGAGGATTGCCTCCTCTCTTTGCCTAGCAACAGCTTTGTCACACCCTTTCCCGTTGCTTTGCAATGCATGTGTCAGGCAACTTGGCCACATTGGCAAACAAATAAATGCATTGTGACCAAAGGCATCTCATGAGTTTTAACTGGGGAAACAAATTATACAACACATGGTCCTTTAAAGCATTCCTGAATACATGTTCTCTTTAAAATCAGAATCTTAGATCTTTGTTTTTGGTGGTAGCATAATATCACCAAACCAGTTACTCAGGGTACCTAGGTAAGAAACTGCTAGTTATTTCTTGGTGAGCATCTGTGGAAAGGGTGGAGATCTCTAAGAAGGCTAGCTTTTGGCTTTTATGCCTCCCCTCACACCCAGGGCTGATGGTAAGAGTGTTGTTGGTGATGGAACAACACTTTGCCAGGCATTGAACAAGCCTGAGTAGCTTAGGGCAGAATGTGCGGGTTTCCTGGGGTGAATGGTGGATGGATAGAACCCAAACAAACTAGGATTCAGTGAAGCAACCTCGGATAGTAATAATCTCAGCCAACCCTGGCTTTTTAAAACTAACTAAACTAAATTATGGTTGAAATAAGCCATGGTTTTGTGTTCTGGTTCCAATTTCCCTCCCTGGCATCTCCAAGATAGGGCTGAGAGAGACTCCTGCCTGCAACCTTGGAGAAGCTGCTGCCAGTCTGTGTAGACAATACTGAGCTAGATGGATCTATGGTCTGACTCAGTATATGGTAGCTTCCTATGTTCCTATTTGTGGTTTATTTGCCTATTTCTTGGTATTCTTACTCCCTTGTAAGTATTAAAAGGAAAGCCAAAAAAGGAGCACCTAATTTTGTGGATTAGAAGACATTGGCCCAGTGTAGGCATAACACTAAACCATGGTTTGAAGCAATGTAAACAAGCCTCAGCGAGCCACATGTTTGTGCATGTCCCCTCTCCCCTATCCTCCTGCATGCAACAGGAGAAGAATGAAAGTTGTCTATACTTTAGGAAAAACCGTAGTTACTCATTGATCCTGGTTTGTTTTAACGAATTAAATTTGGAGCAAACCACAGTTCCTAGAGTTTGTATACATAATGCAGAACTGTTGTTTGTACTAAAATAAGTTTCACTTTCTTTCTATCTTGCGTGTGAGATGTGATCATGCAAGTCCACAGCTTTTCAAAGATCATTCATGCAACACTAAGTTGAAGCTTAGTGTTATGTCTGGACCCAGCTATTATCAGTATAATTCAGTACTTTTCCTCAAATTGTATATAAACTCATCTCACTTATTCACATCACAATATTTATCAGTAGGCAGGATTCTGTAGATTCTCTCTCCCTCTCCATAACTGCATTGCTTGAGCATGGGACCTAGTTGGTGTACAATTTAACAATCTAAAACTGCAGTCCTGGGCATTGAGCTCAGTGGAACTTGCTTTTTGAATGGACATGCATGGGATCTTGGTGCACAAACCTTTCAGGATTTTTACATTTACTTTGTAAGAGAGGGTGGAAGTCTTTAGCTTTGCAGATAAACTTGCACATCTGTGCAGTGCCTGTTAAAATCCCAGAAACCAGGAGGAAATATGTTGGTCAGTGAATTTATTTTTGTTACATTTTAATCCCACTCTGCACTACAAAGTTACCAGTTACAGAGTCACACAATCTTTTTATATAGGAACTCTCCAGGCCTAGGCATGTTTAGCTTTAATAAATGAAATGAATGAATTTTCAGACAATTTCCAGAGCCTATCATTCTCTCTTAAAATGATACTTCTCTTATCTGCATAGCTCCACACTCCTTCCAATGGCTAGCGGATGGGCCTGTGCCAACTTTGACTCTGAATACTCAAAGCCAGATACTCTGCACAGGCCTGCTGGCACCACACAGAGATGACTGCTCCCTCCATCCTCTGAAGAATGCATTGGAAAGGACTCCACATGTCCCAGTTGTCCCTTGCCAGATGTTGCTGTGGCTTTATAGGACTCCGTTTCTATTTAAGGGTCCCCACCAGCACTGGGGGAAGTGCAGCATGTGTGGAAGTGTGCATGGAAATGGTCAGTTCTGCACAGTGCTGGTGGGCTGTGTAGAGTATTTGGCTTCAGGTGTTCAGAGCTGAAGCTTTGCAAGAGTCTGCCATCAGAGGCAGAATAACATAAAATAAACACATATAAATAACCTAACCTAACCTACCTCACAGTTTTGTGGTGAGGATAACCATAGCCATGTACACCACTCTGGACTCCTTGGAGGAAGAGCAGGATACAAATGTAAAATAAATACATAAATATCCAGCTCCTTTTCTTTCATTGGCCTCATCAAGAAATAGAGAAGGGGTACAGTATATACTCATTCTTCTGTCTCTACAGAAAAGTTAATGGACCACTTTCCAGCTCACACAAAAATCCTCCAGTTAATCCTGTTTAGATCCAGAAGAAATCGTTGCAGAGTTGCTGCACTCAATAGGACAACTGGTCTGTTTTGCTTGACTCGTGGAGATCTTAAGGACAAATATCCTTGCTTTTTTATTTCAACTATGGAAAAACATCTTTCTGAATCCACTCCGAATTGTCTCCTGTAGTTTTAGTTAACACTGTTCATAGATAAGCTGTGAACAGAAACTTTTTAGCTCTTGGCAGTCATAGGAATACCTGGGAATCAGGTGATTGTACAGCCCAGGTGCCATGCAACAATTAGTTAGCTTACTTTATTATATATTCTGGCTTTGAACACAGAAATATGTTCAAGGAAGCCAAGTATAAAATGCATAATGTCAAACACCAAAAAAGCCAATATAAAAGTATATATTTGCACCAGGCTAAAATCACATATCGGACAGGCAGCTTTTCTAAAAGTTTTCCTGAAATAAAATAGCCTTCATTATTTTCCTGAAAACATGCAGTGACAGGAGAATGTAGACGGTGATATATATCCTGGTCTTGGATCATTCAGGGCTTTAAAGATCAAAACCAGAACCTTGAACAGGGCCTGGAAACAAATTTGGTAACCACTGAGACTGTTCTTATGAGCAACCAAGTCTGGATTTGGCTACCTGTGAGAACTGCCGGAATCCCCACACACCCCAGCACTGAAGCCTGGCTGGCTCTTAGCCAAGGTTAAGGGCACAAAGTGCTGAGATCATGTGTCAGCTCAAGCTGCTTGCTGCGTGAGCTGCTTGCGGTGACACAGAGAGTGGTGCCTAGAGAGCCCATTCCCTGGGGGAATCCCCCCGTACACTCTGTGTGCGGTACACTATGGGATACACGGAGGCTGGGATAATGAATCCCGGCTTCTGGTGATACGCACTGCCGAGAGCAGTGTAGCTAATCATCCATGCTGCTCCTGGCAGCACAGGTTGTGTGGCTTGTGTTAATGTTGAGAAAACTGATGGCTGTGCTAATATTAATCCCTTGTCTACGAATAAAATAGGAATCCAATATTTGACTTTGGAATCTGTGCTTTCTTAACAGACTCTTTTTGAGTATGCAGAAAAGTGGAAAACATCTGAGGATCCCTTACCCTTGCTGGAGGTATACACAGAGGCTATCCACAGTTATGTGAAAGCACGACCTTACCTTACCTCAGAGTGTGAAAATGTAGCCTTTGTGATTGAACGCTTAGCTCTGTGAGTATATTTTTAATATATTTTTCCTACATTTTATTTTTTTAATGGTGCTTTATATTTAAGTATCTAATTAACTTTGCAATTCTGCTTTTTCAGAAGCTGTATTGAACTTCTGCTGTGCCTGCCTCTTGAGCTACCTGAAAATCAATGGAAAGAATTTCATTCCTTTATTCAGGTGAGAATCTTGTAGCCAGTCTACACATTTTGGGTCATCCTGATTCCAAGGAGCACAAAAACATATAAAACCTAGGTCCTAATCTCTGCCTTTTCATATTACATATTGTCTCCTACAATAGAAAGTTCAGTTGCTCTGTTGTTTCATAATTTCCAAAGGTCTTTGCTTGGTTTAGTAGCTGGCCATTATTTGTGGCTGTCCCTCATCACTGTTGTCTCTCCCATCCCTCAAATGCTCTGGCACATACAGAGACCTAGGTTTGGAGTATGTGTGTCTTCTCTCACTTTGTGCTCAACTAAGAACACTTAGTTCTGTCAGAATCCACCATATTCAGGCCAGAAATGGTAGAAACATATGGATCTGGATCCTGATCAGTTCCATTCATAAGGAATGAGTTCTGCACCTGCATAGGGACCTTGCGGGTAGATTGACTAGCTTCTCGTGATGCTCAGTCTGCCCTGAACATACTGTGCTTCCATTGAAATCAGCAGTTGGGGGCGCCATTTTCTGTTTCTATTTGACCGCCAAAGCATCAACACCTCGTTGCTGGCTCCTCAGTTTATCTAAAAACAAACAGAAGAGAGAGAGAAATACTGATACTTTGGACTTTACTGATTGTAGGACTGTTTTGAGACCATTCTTTGCTTAATGGATTGGATTGGATTGGTTAAATGGACTTTATTTTTGCTGCCTCGGTGCAAAAGCCTCAAGGCATTCCTTGTTGACATGAAATCGAAAAAAACTTTTAAGAAATATGTACATTCTTTGGATGTATGTCGCTCACTGTTATATTACTTGGGGAAAACCAAAGCAAAAAGAAACTTTTTGTAGCTTACAAAGGAAAAGGCAAGGGCCAACCAATCTCGAGACAGACTAGTGCAGTGGTTGGTGCAGTTGATTGTGCAGACCTAGGAACAGCAGGGAGTGGATCCTCCACGCACAATAAAAGCAAATTCAACGAGAGCATACGCTGCTTCGGCAGCACATTTGCTGGGGATTAGGATGACAGATATTTGTGCGGCTGCGACATGGTCTTCTCAGCAGCCATTTAAAAAACATTATGCCATTGACCTGCGATTGGCAGAGCAGACCAGTTTTGGGAGGAGCCTACTTAAAAGGGTGTTGCCATAGGCTTCTGGGTCTACTGTGCCCTCCACCACGTTTAGAAGCTGGCTAATCACCCATTCCTTATGAATGCAATGGATTATGATACAGATAAACAGGTTGCTCACCTGTAACTTATTATTTGGTAGTGATCTATTGTATTCATAAGACCTTTCCGAACCTCCCCGCAACCGTAGGAAAAAAACACACACAAACTTGAAGGGTCACAAGAAGATCATCAGAATATGGCAGTCTACAAAAAACTGAGAAAATGGTGCCCCCATCTGCCGACTTCAACAGAAGCATAGAGCACATGTAGGGCAGAGTGGGCATCATGAGGAGCTAGTCAATCTACCCATGAGGTCCCTGCGCAGGCGCAGAACACATTCTTTATTAATACAACAGATCACTACCAGATCATAAGTTAGAGGTGAGCAACCTGTTTGTATTGGTTAAAACATTTGAACGAAATGTGGCAGGATTAGAGGTTTTTTTGCATTGCAGTGCTTTGAAATAAAGATGGTCTCTACGCCCAGAAGTTCTTTCACTCACTAGGTAAACCTGCTCCTTCATTGCTTATTAACATAGATTTCTGTGGTAGGGATATTAAAGAAAAGCCTAATTGGTGAGTGTTGAAGAAGATGCTAGAAAGATCAAAAACTGGCATTCAATATATGAAGTTTAAATGGTTGTCTTATTTATAAGAGTTATAAGGGATAAGTATCAAATAACTGCTCCTGACTTAACCCTGTGCCAGTGTGGCCAGGGGTGAATTTTGGCAATTCTACCCTACTTCCCTTTATAGCGGCCTATGTCTCCCAAAACTATGGACTTGAAGATGGACCAGCCCTCAGGAACATAGTTTTAGGAGGCACAGGCAGCTGCAGAAGGAAGCAATGGGGGAAATTGCCAGAAATCATGGCACCCCCTTCACATGATAAATCCTGGTGCATTGGCACAGGGTTAACCTGGATGTTGGCTAGTGTTCTTCCTCTTCTTAATCAATTTAATGTTATCCAGCTAGAAAAATTTAAAGCAGCATTTCACTGTTCAGATTATTTGATATGCCAGAGAAATAGAAAGAGAGAGTTCTTATTGTCCACTCAGAAGGAACAGTGTGTGTGTGTGGTGGGGTTTTTTAAAGCCAATGAAGAGGCAGCAGTTGCACCTTTATAGCCTCAAAGATGTTTGGTGCCTGCACCTTGTCAGAATTGAAGCAGATTATATGCAAGTGCATGAGACCCCGGAAACAGTTTACTGAAATGTGCTTTGAAATCAGATCCAGTTTTGAGCTTTAACTGGAAAAAACACCTGTGACTCTATAAGGTTTGTGATAGGTAGAAATTCAGCAGGTGTATCATTTCCTTCTGTATCTTCATGCTGATGGGCACCTCTTCAATTTCTATTAGTCTTGCAGCCTTTAAAATCACAAAAATAGTTTCCTTTCTTTCCGTTAACCACCCCCAACCCCAGCCTTCATCATACGTAATTGGCTTTGGGGATAAACAGCACAATTCTTTCAAAGCACTGCAACAAAAAGAAAGTTACTTAAAAGCACTCGTATGCTTCAGTGGTATAGCTGAAAAGGCCTCCAAGTGTTCTTAGGATCACAATCTCAATCAGGGCTGAGCAGTGTTATCTATAACTGTTTATGTACACTCTCTCTTTCAGGCTTCACAGGGGTGTCATCATGGTTAAGGTACTACTGCAGTGGATAGAAAGCCGAACTATGGCACACACATAGTCCAGCATGCCATGATCACTGGGAAAATCAGAAAATGGGACATGTTTATCTCTCCTTCAAAATTAGGCTTTAGAACTGTCTGTTTCATAGCTGTAGTCAGCACTTCAAACTAGAGATGAAACAGTTGGGCTTTGAGAGTTTCCTTTTCACGTACTTGAACCAGTTGCTGTTTGGTGAAATAGGATTGGTAGTAGCAGCCAGGAACATATTTGTTGCTGAATGCAAACTACTTACTGATGTTGCCCACATAATATTCCACCATGCTTGTATACTCACTCATCTGCAGTAGGTATATACAGTATGTACAATGATACCAGTCCTGCCAGATCCATGTACTGCATCCCTGCATGGACTCAGAATTCCAGCTTTGCATCCTGAAAAGACCATTCTGCTGTTTTGAAGTTTTTCTTCAGGCACCACTGGCTGAAAAATACCATGTTCTTCTTTCAGGCCTGTGATTCCATGTTAGAACAGTGTTGACTGGGGTGTGTGTGTGTGTGTGTGTGTGTGTGTGTGTGTGTGTGTGTGTACAGGGGAAGGTATACAATTAGCCATTTGGTTAATAATCAAGCAGCTTACTCAGAAGGAGATGAGGAGATAGATGTCTAATATCCAGAGCTAACATTTAGGAAATTATTGTAATAAAAAGCAGAGGAATTTTGAAACTGAAGGAAATATGGGGCTTTCCTAATTTGAGAATGGAATACTCTCCAGCCATTAAGTAATACAGTAATACCAAGTAGTACATGCATATTAATATCCAACTCTGTAAATATAAAGACTTCCATGTTCTATTCTCTGCCTTAGTGCTGGGGACAAAACAGATTGCTAGATTTTTTAGGCTCATCAACATGATCTGGACTTGCATAATTCCTCACTCCATCTTAAGGTTGCTACAAAATGCAGAACTTTTGAGGCCATTTCACCAGTCCCAGCATCTTCCTCCCCCCCCCATTTTTCTTACCATCTAGCATGATTAAGAAGTTTTGAAAGCTAGCTGCTCAAGACAGTTTCATTTTGGTTGGTTCCACACATAATAAAAGTGTGACTAGAATGTGGCTTTTGAATTTTTGCAGTGTTCCAGAGTTTTAAGCTGGAATGTAGCATCCTCTGGTTCAAACAGGTATGCTGATTTTGAATATGTGTTCAGTTTAAAATCCCTTTTTTTCTTCTTCCTTCATTCACATCATTGGACAGTGGTGCATTCCGAAACTGAAAAGAATTCTTGTTGCTTGTAGAAGCACATGTGCAATAGATAACTTTTGTTACGTTTTGGAATTTTAAAGAACTAAGAGCTAGCTTTAATTTGTATAATAAGTCGTAGACTTGTTAAAAACTCTTTAATATATACTTTTTTTCCCCAGATGGCACATGCAAAGTTGATGGAAACTGGCTGCTGTCAACTACAGTTTTTAGCTCTTCTTGCCCAAGAGAATGGGACATGGAAGAATCCAGTCCTTTGCAGTATTCTTTCCCAAGAACCACTGAATCAGGATAAGGGTAAGTTGGCATTTTTAGGAAAAACATTAATCAGCTACTACTGTTTTTTAAAAATGGTATTGTAAAGATTATAATCCTTTTATAATATTTCTAAAGGTTTATAAATCTTTATTGTGACCTTCTATAGTGATATTTCTCAGATGTTGAATTGGGAGAGGGTACTTCACTTTCTCCCCTGACCAATCCAATAACTTGTTTATCAGGTAAGCTTGTAGAGAGTGATCCTTACATACAATCATCCTGTATGTGAAATTTGTGGCTCAATCTAACACCAGCATTCAAATAGAACAAAATACTTGACCTCTCTCAGAATCGCATCCAGAGAGAGCTCATTAGAACAAAGCAGCTCATTTAAAGCTCCCTGTCCAACTATTTCAATATAAATTCTAAAATTCAGCAATTCTTGTACTCAGGCTTGCACATCAAAGGTTGTTGCCCTTGCTGTGGCAAGTAGATTACCTATGGTTAGGATAGTAAGCAAGCCAGCTTTCCTTCCAATTCTAGAACTCAAGAGGTGGGCTTGGGATCATCCCTATAGTTGCATGATGATTCCTTTCCCCTCCAGTTGTGAAGAAGGCTAGGGATGGTTTAGCCATTACACAGAGCAACTTTGTGCAGGGCCAAAAGAGCCAGCTCCTTGTTTCTGTCTCCAGTTCCAGAGCATGAGAGGAAAGTAGTGGGGCATCCTTCCTTGACCATACACAGCAGAGGTGTCCTGGGCAGTTCATTTTAGCACAACCAAATAGCCAAGCTCTGTCCTTTTTTCTTCTCCAGGGCAGGATATGAAAATGGTGAGAGGGATACTGCATTTAATTGAATATGTATGTTAAAATGTATCCAGCAGAATAAGAAATTGTGTAAATAATGTGTACTGGTGCTTGCTTACATGGTGCTGGCTATATACAGGCAAACCTCATTATCTGCAGTACCCGACGTCGGCATCCACAGGTCAGGGGCCTGGTCCAGTCAGCCACAGCCATAATTGTAAAAGGGAATCCAGCCCTTACAAGTAAAGGTCTTGGGCTGGAGGAGGGTGAGTGGAAAGGAGGCAGCTGCAGTGGCAGAAATGGAGGTGGCAGCAGGGGGGCTCCTTCTCTCTCTCCCCACCTGCCTCCCAAATGACCGTGTGAGCTGGTCTGTAGCCCATTTCGGGCCTCTGCACACATGCACGCAAAGAGGCCCAAAGTGGGCAGCAGACTGGGCCGCACAGTCATTTGGGGAGGCAGGGAGGAAGAAGGAGTCACTGCAGCCACCTCCACTGCTGCACAGTGATGGTTTTAAAAGGTACAAGGAGCTTCTGTTGCCGCTATCCCCACTGGGTTTTCCAGTCGACCGGGAACGTAATCCCCATTGCCCCAGTGCATCGATATTTGTGGACTCCGTATCCATGGTTGTAGAGTGGAACAGAACCCCCACGAATATCAAGGTTTTTCTGTACATCCTCTGTTCAGATTCTGAACTCCAGGGGAGTGGGATAGGGGACATCAAGTTCCAGTCTCTCTAAATAAATCTTGAAAATAGTAGGCCTGATTCATCAAGCTTTTGGAAGACTGTTATTTTATTTGAATTAAAAATCTGGGAGCAATTAAAAATTCTGTTAACTGTTCAGTTGTCATACAATGCATTCTTCGACTGACTTAAATGTTAAGAAAGTGTAATATTCTCTTGGGTGACTTGTACTTAGACTTGCAGTTGTTTGCTGCCCAGAAAAAGGTTGTCTAAGCCCCTTACTTGCTAAGCAAAGCTAAACAATCCGATGGAAGAAGAGTTCCGGAGAACTCAGACTTGCTGGCCACTTTTTTGTAATTTATTTAGTCCTCTCAAAGGTATTACCCTACATCTGGTCCATGTTTGTTTGTTTTAGTAACGGACCCTCCAACCACCTTGAGAAGTGATGGTTGGAGGGGGTAGGATGACCCCACCTCTGGTTATAGTTCACAAAATTGTTTTAATGACTGAACATTTGGCAGTACAATGGAAGGCTTACACATGCTTGACACTTTCAGAGTTAGTAACCTTGGTTGATATTGAATAGCCCCTCAGTTTGATCTGGATGCAGTCCACAGGTAGTTAACAACAAGGAGGACTTGCTGTTAACTACCATTTACATGCAAATACTATAATGATAGGCTTATTCATAGTGCTGTGTTTAAGTCTCTAGAAATTTATATTTTTATCATAATCATAATTTTGCCTCACACCAAATGATACTTGGGGTGCTTCACATACACATACAGTAGCATTATAATGCCATAATAACTGGCAGTCCGAGGCCTCAGCATACCAAAGGCCCGGTGCCAAATGCTGCTGCTTCTCCCCCTGCACAAGCCTCCTTTGCTGTTGCTCTATTAGATAAGCATGCACATACAGTCATCTCTGCTGCCCACTTTGTGACAGTAACTCCTGGCACCACCTGGCTCAGTGGGCACTTCTTACCTACCTCCTTCTCATTCTGCTGCTGGGCTGGTAGTGAAAAGGGGAGGGGAGAGGAAATGAAGAATGGCCAGTAGAATGGATTATTGGAGATGCTCTGTAGAATGCTTTCTGCCTGGTCTACAGAGTATTCTGCTGCCCTTTCATCATTTCCTCTTACATTTCTTTCCTTTTATCATTACTAGCCCAGCTGCAACATGCAAAGGAGGTAGGAGGGTGCACATTAAGTGAGGCGGCAATGGCAGGTGTCACCATTGCAAAGTTAGAGGACCATATTGGAGGGGTTTGATGCTGCGTGGTGGCTGTGCTACTTCTCCACAAAGAGCTGCTCCAGTGTTGGTGAATGGCAAGGGGCATCTTGCCATCCCTGTGAGCCCTTTGGGGACAGGGAACTATCCCCCCACCGCCCGTAAACCACTTTGGAAATTTTGGTGAAGAGTGATATATAAATAATAGTAGCAGTTATCCCAATGGCACCACACTACTTTTCCACTTGAGGTTACTGTCTCGCCTTGCCTCACCTCATGAAGGAACTGCCCTGTGCCATAACCCCCCCCACCCCATTAAAAACATGTTTAAGGGGAAGATTTAGGGGAAAGGAAAATTCCCCAGAAAGTCTAGTGCTTCACAACCTGGGGACCTCCAGATGTTGTTGAACTGCAACTCCCATCCAATGTTCTCTCTAACAGGGATTCCCAGATGTTCATTACAACTCCCAGCATCCCCAGCTGCAGTTGCCTTTGGCTGGGGATTATGGGAATTGTAGTCAACAGCCTCTGGGAATCCCTGTTAGAGGGAACACTGTTCCCATCATCCCCATCCCCACAATAAATTGTATCAGGCTGATGGGAGTTGTAGTTCAGCAACATCTGGAAGCCCCCAGGGAATTAGAGCGCTGGACAAGGACCAGGGAGACCCAAGTTCAAATCCCCATTCAGCCATGATACTTGCTGGGTGACTCTGGGCCAGTCACTTCTCTCTCAGCCTAACCCACTTCACAGGGTTGTTGTGAAGAGAAACTTAAAGCATGTAGTACACTGCTCTGGGCTCCTTGGAGGAAGAGCGGGATATAAATGTAAAAATAAATAAATAAAAATAAATAAAATAAATAATGAAAAGCAGCTGAGTTTGTAGCAGTGGTGGAGGTTGTTCTCAAAATAAATGTATTGTTTCTACTATTAAGCTCTTGAAGGTTGAATAGAGTGAAGCTTACGGTGTCTTACTATTCGACTTTTACATTCTTAATTTGAAAAACAAAACTTCTTCATTGTCTGTGGCACTCTTAACTTAAAATGGTTTGGAAGGGTAATTTCATCCTATGGCCCCTTGCTTACAGATTGAGTATATCACAAAATTAGAGTGCAGTGTATTTGCATGAAATTAAACCTTGACATTAACATTTGAAATGTTAATAATAATAATGTGGCTTGTACTTTGCATTCATGAGTTATAAGTGTACATTTAAAAACAAAATCAAGGTCTTTCTGTATCTTATTACAGTGATAGCAGAGAATATTCCTCTGTTAATGCAGGATAGACTACCTGAAACGGTAAACATTATGGTTTAAAGGATTATTAGGGCCTGTGGGTGGAAGTGCAAGGCTAAAAGGTAACAAATGTAATTAGTCTCTGGGTCATTCAAAGGTGGACAAGAACATGAGTGTTTTTGATTAGATATGGAGAATGAATAGTGAACAAATTCATCGTTTTAACAATGAACATCCCACCAAAGGAAAGATATTAAACTGGTGTATATATTGAACAGTCACCTCCAGTTAATAAGATGTCTGTCTTCCAGATTTCATAGACCTATATTTTTGTTTCTTGTAAAGGAAGCATTCCTGTGGTATTCAGTTTAGTTAAATCTTTTCAGAAATGCATTCACATTATTGTAATTGCTTTTTGAGGACACTTACTTACTTTTTTTGCCCTTACCTTTAATGATTAGAGCTGTTTAACATATCAGCCCTTAATCAGTTAATGATGCAAGATGAGGCTATAGCTCTATTTAGATGTTATGGAGCCAATTGGCAAACCATGATTTACAGTCAAAAGTGTTTTTGTTAACTTGGCTGCTTATTCTCACCATGCCTTGAGATAACTGTAGTTTGCCAGAAATTTTGAATCAGGCAAAGTATACTTACCTCTAACCTTAATTGGTCTCTACCAAATACTGAAAGCCACTTTGAGCCTTGGTTTCTGTACTTAGTTTGGAGGCAAGCTAGGATTAGCAGAGACCATAGTTTGCCCAGTTAAGAGATCCTGCCAAGCAGTTGCAGGAAATTCACAACTTACAAACAGGTTTGTGTTCCAAAAGTTTTTGTAAGGTCAGATGTCCATAACTTGGGACACATAGGGTTCCCAAGAGTGATTATTTGTTCATTTTTGTGGGTTGGCAGTTGGGAAATTCCTTAATGCAGTATGTTATGGAGCTTTGTTTACATGTTTGGATGTTTGTAACTTGGGGAGCGTCTATATATCAAACCATAAAGGGATGGGAAATGAGTGCACAAGCTTCTGATTGCCAAAGCAGAGTTTAACAATTGGGCTCATATTAAAATGAACTCAATTGTTTTAGGTTGAAGAAATTTGTGAAGGATGTTAGAATTTTTGCAGGTTATGGGAATTAGACAATATAGGTTTTCTTAACAACACTTTTGCATATGCAAGACATTTTAATTTCAAAGAATTACTGTGGAAATTTTTAACATACACAATCTTAATAGAAGATAAGTAAAACTATTATCTATCTTTTTGATAGGTGATTACAATGTAGGGATTTTCTTTTTGTGAGCAGGCTAAATGGCAAAGCAGTGTTGATTGCTGTATGATTTAAGTGGTTTAGTCTGGAGGTTGTTGTCACTAAAAATAAATCCACTTAGATTCTTCCCCATCCCCATTTATCATGTTCATTCCCTCTATTCTTCAAAACAGTCTTTTTACCAGAATTCACCAACAGTTCTCAGGAGATACTTATCCCTTTCTCTCCCCTGTTCCCCACTGCCCATGATGATCCATCTGTGTGTGGTCCTTTTCCCCATCACCGCCTGCCACTGTGATACTATTTTGCTTATTGGTGCTCAGTCCTTAAACCTAGGATTGGCAAGTGGGTAAGTACACCCTGTTGAGTCTGTAGAAATGCAGACTCTGACTCAGACTCTGGCTGCCACAAATGTGGAATCCTGAGAATCTCTACTTTCACTAAAAGTCATAGTAGTGTTCTGCCAAATCAAGCCAAATGTGTGTTTAGTTTGCAGATGTAATGATCCAGAGTTACGTACATTTCCCATTACATTTTCCCAGCCAGATGGGAAAAGATACTAAGTTTTAGACTAAACCAAAAAATAAAGTGCACTCTGCACCAATCTTCTATCATATATATAGAGATAGATAGATTGATTGATAGATAGATATGAAAGAATACAGTAAGGTCGTACATGGCAAGCCCCGCCCCCACAGTGCTTTTATCAATTGGCGGTAACAGAACAGAAGCACTGTGGTAACTGAGCAGTGGAAATTGCATATGCAGATAGAGAAGTGGAGTGGGAAGGGGGCAAACGAGTGAGTGCAGAGGAGGTGAGTGAGAGTGGGTAGCTGACACTGAGCAATAAAGCAGGGGCTGTGGCGGGAGGCAAGGAGAGCAACAAAGTCCTAGCGCACAGATGATCTGTATGGGTTCAGCTAGTTTGATCTGATTCAGTGCAAAGCAAATCAGACAATTGTGTATTGGATCAGCCCCACATAGAATCAAATCTGATAATCACTCTAATTCATCACACCACCCTGCTCTTCAACCTCTACTGTATACTTAATGGGCTTGCTAATGTAAGGTAGCTGATATTAAATACTAAATATTTAAGTAATTAGGTTCTAATAAATGGATAATTACCAGTTAGCTACCTGATCATAACTACGTTAACTCTCTACTGAATTTCACATTGTAAGGTAAACATTTCACTGCTTTTGGTGAAGTAATCTTTCAAAATGGAAGCCATTCCAGTTAGGGGTGTGCATGGTCCGGCGGGCCCCCGGTCCGGCACGGGGGGGACTGTTTCTTTAAGCAGGGGTGGTGGTAGTACTTCCCCCCACCCCCCGCTCTTCCCCCTCCGGCGCTGGTCCATTGAAAAATCTTCTTGGGGCGGCAGAGTTCCTCCCTGCCACCCCTGCCCCCGTCGTCGTTTGTATTAGGCTTCAAAGAGACGAGGTTTGTAAAAACTTTGTAAAGGCTTTAAACTTTGTAAAGGCTGAAAAGAGATGAGCGCTAGCGGCGCGCATGCGCCCTCCTCTCGGCACGCACGCTCGTCTCTGACGCTGCTGCGCACGCCGCATTCATCACGGCGCGCACGCGGCAGCGTCAGAGACAATGATTGGGCTTATGCTATTGCACAAGGATCACTGTGAATGCTACCCAAGGTTTATTGATTGATAAAATAATTAGGGCTGTGCAAAGATTTGGCTTTGAAGCATCAGATCTTCACTTCGTCCTGATCCAGTGGTTCTCAGTACTTCCTCTGCACAAAGTGGCCCCCCCAGCCTCCTTAGAGCTCTATGGACGATGGATTACGTCTTCCAGCATTTGCCGCACACTTTACCCTGCGCTATCCAAGACCCCACTGGGACTTCCTGTGGCTCCAGAATCCTTTAAAGCCTCTCTCTGGTGCTGCACAGAGAACTGCTCTGTTCAGAGGTAAGTGCTATGCATTTGCCACCTCCCCACTTAGCGAGGGGCGATGTTGAGATAATTTAGCTTTAAAGCAGAATCTTTGCACAGCCTTAAAAATAAGTTATATTCTTCTGACAATACTGTTTGTAAATATTATTTATCTACAAATACAGGTGAGATTAGCTTGCATGAGTCATAAATCACAATTGTCTTTATAGCCCTAGTATTACTACTGAATCGGCCATGTTCATTCTATTTCATCACCTTGCTCTTTGAAAAGTAATTAGTGTGATTAATTTGCATGTCAGAATGTCTGTTTTCATATTATGCAACTACTTAATCCAGCTAGTCTGGGAGATGTTTGCAATGGCATTGATTTTAATTTATTTTTGTAGCCTGTTAATTGGTTTTTTTTAATTAACTTTGGCATCTTAGCTTTGTTGTCAAAAACCATCTGGATTGTTCTCCAATTTCTGTCATTGTACCCTTCCCTTAAAGACCAGTTTCTACAGTCATGTTTCTTATGACATTGAGCTGCTTTCTCAAATAAGAGACTTGCAATAATTGTAAAGGTGTTTCTTTAATTCTAACTTAAAATCTCTGTGGAGTGTTTCTGAGTGGCTGACTCACCCAGTGACAATGTGAGGAAAGGTTCTGTCCTGATGGCAGCAGTGTGTGCAAGTGTATCACTCTTTCCTGTAGGATAGAATGGAAGTAATTCACTCCCCTTGATGGAGATAAAAGTTATAGCAGGGACATCGCTGTGGGGAGCAGTTTCTGTGAAGGATCAGCTTTGTCTCGTACAATTCAATGGGTGATTGTGTCCTAATAAAGTCTCTCTTGACAGCATTCCAAATCACAAAATAGTTCATTTGCAAGGTTGTTCACCTTTCTTTTATTTCTCTTTGTAATTTGTGCTCTCTGGAAGAAGTTATGTTGACATACAAATATTGCTACAGGAGAAGTTGTAATCTTGTTTTAAACTCAAAGCCTGTAGTAGTTGTCTCTGGGAAGACCTTGAGAGTAGGCCTTGTGTTTGTGCACTTCCTTTCCTGTTCTTCTGCCTCTCTTATTACAGGGAGAAGTGAACAAGTTAATGAGATATTCATGCATTCTTATGCTGAGAGAGGGATTGGGTAGGGGATGCATAGAAATAAAATCATGCTCAAACAGGTCAACTGTGTACTTCTCAGCCTTCTGTATGTTTTAAGATGTTCATGTGAGACCAGTACCTAGCTAATATGTAGCAATACTTTCCTGACCAGTCAAATAATGAACTGTATTATTCAGTTTAGTTTCATATTTAACCCTGTTGAAGTTTCATTTTGTGTCTCATATAGTTTATCTGTAAGAAAGACTCTATGAAATGTTGATGAGCACTGCAGTAAGTGTTTGTGTAAGAATACAACCTTTGTTTATTTATTTTATTTTAATTTACAATATTTATACCCTGCCCCTCCAGTACACTACTGCTCAGGGCGTCTCACAACAATAAAATAGATACAATGTAAAACAAAAGTAATAAAATTAAGTCAGGCTAAAAACCACAATCAGTATTAAGTTAAAACCTGAAGCTATATCTCTCTTCAATGAATGTTTCAAAACTTTTAACTTTAACTGTAAAATTGCATTGGCGATTGTTAGAAAGATTGAGGCCCTTGCTCTACTTTTTTTCCTTTTCCTTTTTTTGCTGTAGTCTTGTCTAAGCCATCTGACTTATTGGACTTTCTGTAGTTCAGTTTGATTCTTTCATAAGGGTGTGGGCTTTAAGTTACGCTTTCTCAAAACCTTTCTGAAGATTCATATCTTTGACACCCTTTTCATTCAGAAATATTGCATGTTATAAATAAACGTGGCTTGCAACAAAATGTTGCATTGCCCCAATACTACCCCCATCTCCAAAATAAGCTGTTAAAGGTTCAAGCGGGGCCCCTCCCCCCTGCTGCCTGTTTTGATGTTGGAGCGTAGAAGTGTACCTCAGTCAACATTCTGTGGTTCCTGGGGACCACTGATCATGCTCATTTGTGTTTTGGGGGACTTTGTTTATTTACACATTTATTTTTGTATAACTGAGAGCCCCTCAGACTATTGGAAGGCATCTGCTTTGAATGCAGAAGGTCCAAGGTTCAGTTCCCAGTGTAGGACTTGGAAAGACCTGAAACTCTGCAGAAGCCACTTCCTCTATAGACAACACTGAGCTAGATGGAGCAATGGTCTAACTCAGTACAAGGCAGTTTCCCATGTTCCTAAACCATTACTTTGTTTTAGGATGGCCCCATTTTGCTTCCAGTCTGATAGTCTGAACTACCTGTGTTTGCTATCAGCTTACATAATATCTTCATGGAGATTGTTCTATGCCTATTAACTCTGTGGCACATGAGAATATGTTTAATGGCTTCTTTGTCTTTCAGTGAATGAATTTTTAGCCTTTGAAGGCCCCATGCTACTGGATATGCGCATTAAACATCTGATGAAGTCAAAGCAATTAACTCAAGCAACTGCCCTAGCAAAACTGTGCTCTGATCATCCAGAAATCAGCACCAAAGGCAATTTTAAACAAACCTATCTAGTCTGTCTTTGTTCCGGATCACCAAACGAAAAGTTAATGCAGGAGGTATGTGAGGTTTTTCTCACAGCTGTAGTGCTGGAAGTCTGTTTTGCCTTGGAGGGAAAAGGTATCAAGAAAGCTCTGATGGTTCAAGGGTGCATATTGGGAGATCTCAGAAGAAAGAATAATTCACACACAGCATTTCCTAACTGAATGAGTTTGATTCAGTACTTATAAGAGAAAACTCCTTGACTCTTAAGATTATAGGATTTTATTCTAGCGTGGGAGATGGCAATGGTAAACCCTTCCTCTATTCTACAAAAGACAAGCACAGGTTTCTGCGGTCGCCAGGAGTCCACACTGACTTGACAGCACACTTTACCTTTTAGTGTGAGCTCTTACACAAACTACCTTCTGCAAACCTTCCTCCCTACTGCAGCTCCCTGAGCCCCACAAAGAGCCATTCCTGAGGGTTGGGGGACCCTGGGGAATGCATGGGATGCAGGACAGAAGACTGCAGTGGAAGAGGAGAATGCCCAGAAACTGGGCATAGCCACTTTTTAAGGAGTGGCTCTTTGGGAAGCTGCAATAGAGGGGACAGAGAAGTTCACTTGCATGAGTGCTCTTACACTCATACTACTTAAAGTTACATTCTATGGTTGAAATGTTTACAGTATTGCAGGAAAGACTTCTATCACACAGGAGCCTACTGTTTGTTAATGTACTAATCTTGTGTTAGTGATAAGCTTTTAGGGCAGAATGAGCTTTTAATCAGAATAAGTAAGCACTGAAAGTTCTTTGGCATACTGCTTGATTTTGAACAATATTGATTAAAAGTCTGGGTGAACAGATGTGTCTTTAAAGACTTTTAAAAAGCTGTCAGAGATGGGGAGGCTCTTTTTTCACTAGGGAGTGCATTCCAAAGCCTCAGGGCAAAGAAGGCCCATCCCTGAGTAGCCACCAGACGAGCTGGTGGCAAATGCAGACGGACCTCTCCTGACGAACTCAGTGGGAAGTGGGGTTCATGACAAAGAAGACGTTCTCTTAAATACCCAGGGCCCAAGCCATTTAGGGCTTTATAGGTTATAACCAACACCTTGTATTTTGCCTGGAAACATATCGGCAGCCAATGTAGTTCCTTCAATACGGGAGTAATATGGTCGAGATGACCCAGAGACCAACCTGGCTGCTGCATTCTGGACCAACTGTAGTTTCCGGACTACATACAAGGGCAGCCCCACATAGAGCTCATTGCAGTAATCCAGTCTGGAGGTTACCAGCAGATGTACCACTGTTTTGAGGTCGTTCATCTCAAAAAACAGATGCAGCTGGCATATCAGCCAAAGCTGACAGAAGGAACTTCTGGCTGCTGCCTCAACCTGGGACACCAGGGAGAGATTTGGATCCAGAAGCACCCCTAGACTACATACCTGATCCTTCTGGGGAAGTGTGACCCCATCCAGAACAGTCAGATCAAAATTGTCTCTCAAGTTCCGACCTCACACAATGAGTACCTCCGTCTTATCTGGATTCAGTCTCAGTTTGTTATCCCTCATCCAGCCCATCACCAACTCCAGGCAGGCATTTAAGGAGGTTATGCCCTCTCCTGATGATGCTGACATGGAGAAATAGATCTGGGTGTCATCGGCATACTAGCAATGGAAAAACTGCACTTTCTTTGATAGTATGAACTATTGCACCCTATAGCATATGTCGTGACTGTTCTTTTTCTCAACATTCAGGGAAGCATGAACCTCCTGCGGCTATGTGCCTTGTCAAATTTATAGAGATAGTTTGGAAATAAAACTGTATTCCTCTTATCAGTATCGGTCTGGCAGGAGCAACTGGTGAAGATGTAATGTTTCCTGATCTTTTAAACATGGTTATGAGATAAGGAGTGCCCTGTGGAATGCTTCTGCCTTCTCCGACTCCCTTCCCTTTTCTTCATTAACAGTTAGCTTTAAACCAGAGTTCGAACAGACAGCCATCCAGCCTCTCTTTAAAAACCTCTCATGAAAGAAAGCCCATCACTGCACACAAGACAGACTGCTCCACTGTCAACCATTGGTATAGTTGGGAAATTCTCCTAATGCCCTGCCTAAATGTGTGTGTAGCCAACCCATTTTAAACTTAAGAAGCACTTGTCTAGTTCTTTTCAAATTTAAACTATTATAAATATATAACTGGAGTTTCTGGAGTTTTTTTGTTATACTTTGCCTTGTTAGGTAACTGTAATAGAAGATAGATGTGTTTAAATGTAGAAGATCATATTAGCAATGGACAGCATCCAGACTAGTACATCAGCAAACTGAAGGTCTTCCCCTTGTGCAAGAGGGGGAAGAAGCGAATTTCCCCCATTTCTCCATTTTTTCTGTTGCCCTGTAAACCCCCCCCCCAAAAAAAATCTCCTGAGGATCCCCTCGGGACCAAAATATGTCTCAGACATATTTTGTGGGGCTGTAGAGGAAAGGGCAAACTGGCAAAAAGTGATTCATGCCCACCCCAGCAGATCATCTTCTATTCATAGAAGTAGTAGTATGGATGCTGCTCCAAATATCTAATTTGCAAATAAGTGATACTTCCTTCCTTTTGAAAACTAATCCTAGATTTTATCCAGGACAAGAACTTTATAAACCTCTTATGAAATTTGAAATGCTTTTCCTCTGCAAAGAGAAAACACTTTGCCCACCATCATTATGGTCTAATAGTTCATGTACTTAATTACTACCTTGATACTAAGGCCTAGGCAGTGATGGGTAACACAGGTGTCATCCACTGATCCATCTGACCTTTTACTCCTGTCAGGTATGGCTCCCTCATGGGGCAAGGTGAGATAGTGTCTTCATTCAGCTCCTGAATCATGGGTTGACACCCCCCCCCCCCGCCGCCACCAGCTTCTCACCACCCCATTGCCTTCCCTTTGTGTCCATTCCCCCTTGCATCATGGCCCCACCCCATGTCCTGATGCTAGCCTTGCTGCCCTCTTTCCCCATAATCCAGCTGCCTTGTTGTCTGGAAACACCGCTATTTTAAATTGCAGGTCAGTGGTGACAGCAGTGAGAGTGACAGCTTCTTGTTGCTGTTGCTTCACTAGCCCCAGTGGTTGTATCTCTCTCTCTGTCTTGCTGTCTTCCACCAACAGACTCGTGTACTGTGTTTTGCTCTCAAAATGGAGCTAGAGAAGCAGTGGCAACAAGGAGAGGCCACTGCTTCATATTAAAGGCTTTGTCTTCACTGCCTCTGCCACTGACCTGCAATTAAAGCAGCAGCATGCACAGAAGGTAAGGCAGCCGGTGGCACTGGCAAGGGAGGCAGGGCTGGCATCAGCCCCAGATTTGGGGCCAGCAGCTTCATGGGGCCAGCAGCGAAGGCAGCGAGCCAGTCCTGAATCCTGTTTTATGCCTAGTAACTACCCGAATTCTGCAACTGGCTCAGTCAGTGCTCTAATTATAAATATGTATTGTTCCACCAGCTAAAGAATATGGACATTTGCCTTCCATCTCATGGAGAACATTGAGCTGCCCAGTAACAACTTTTGTGTGTTTTGGGATAAGGGGTAAGAAATGTGACAAAGAAAAAAGGTTCAACCAAAACAACAAAAAACACTAGGGGGAAAAACACCTTCTGATGTTTATACCAACCAGCAGAAGTCTACAGAAATTTGTAATGGTAGCGGATAATTGATCCTATTTGGAAATATTTTGAAGAAATCCTTTGTGGGTAAAAATGAAAAAAGTGGCAAACATAAACAATGCAACAGTGAGATGCAAAGCCCAATTAATGAAGAAACATTGTATTTAGACTATCTTGGCCATGTCTTTCATAAACAGAAGGCAGTTCTGCTTTTGCAAGGTGGGGTGTTCATCAACACCCCTTTCACTCTGTAGTGTCCTGTGCTATATGCCACCTTGTTACAGAAAATCTCCAACTTCCCAATTAGATTTTTGTGGGGCACAGGAGGCTGATGGAATGAGAGATTGGCAAAAATTGCCCCTTCCTTGCACAAACAGTAGTGCCTACCATTCATAGAAGACCTAGTTAGGGTGTGTCTGTAGCAACCAATCAGTATGCAATTCTATTTAGGAAATACCTAAATAATAAATTGAAACTTTGGATTTAAATCAATGGCTTTAATCAGTCTTTTTCTGTTACTTAAATCACTAGATTTAAATCAGTCCACTCTGTTTTTACCTAGGATATTAAAGCTCTCAATAACTTCTTAAAATGTTGTTAGTCCTGCTTGACAGCTTTTTATATAACCAAATTATCCTTTACTTGAAAATAAATATCTGTCCATTATTTTTTTTTTTTTATCCCCCTTCAGATTGCAGACATCGACTGCAAAGATGCTTTAGAAATGATCTGTAATCTGGAATCTGAAGGAGATGAAAAGAGTGCTCTAATTTTATGTGCAGCGTTTTTATCTCGCCAACTGCAACAAGGAGAGATGTACTGTGCATGGTAGGTTGGAATCTCTTTCATTTGAGCTGCATTAGAGCCAACATAACCAGGAGTAAATATACAATCTGCCCTTCCATTAAACAAAGAAAACAGCATATTTTAAAATGGAAAATTTGGTCATAATTTGTGATAGTTAATGCCATTAGCTTTTTTTTTTTTTTTTAGGATTAAGAACCATTTAGCAGATAAAGCATTGCAGCACAATTTGCTGTTCTTTTCTTTCCACTAAAACCCGTTTCATTTAAGTAGAACTTGTTTTATTTTTAATTTGATGCGTCTGTTCTGACCTCTTTCCCATGCCTAGTTATTGAGAGATTGGATTGCACCAGTATGTGTCTGTGTAATATTAATTAATATGACTGGTAGATTATACCTTGTGAACATTAACTATTTTTAGTAGAAATTTGTGTTGGATTTTGTGTGGTTCTCTGGAATAAGATAGACAAGGCTTCCCTTATCCTTAAAGTTTACAGTTCATATTTGGAGAACATTTGTATTAAATGTTCAGTGTGGTGAGGAATGCTCAGTCTTGAAAATGTTAATACATTTAACATACAGAGAAGCTTTCTGAATTGAGAATTCAGAATTGAGAAAGCTTCACTTGCAAGTTCAGGAATGATGGTTTGTAAGCTAGCCTTATTTTTACACTGTTTGAAGATTTTAAGATATATTAAGTGCGCGCGCGCATATATATATATCTCCTCATGCTGCTGGTGGAGGACATCTCATGTGAGTTATCCTTCCCACATGCTCCAGAGGCAGGACAAATCAATCAGGTAAAGCCTTTAAAAGACATGGAAGGATAGCCCATCCCAGTTCAGTTTGTCCTGCTACGCTCCCCCTCTCCTCCTTCAGAGTTTGGTTCAAACTTCTCCTTATCTCCTTTGTGTTTTCCCTCAGCTGCTTTTCAGCCCTTCAGCTAACAGCTTCTTCTTCTCTTGCCTACAAAAACTCTTTATTTTCCTGTCTCCTGTCCTTTTTCTCTCACACACACCCCCTTCAGTGGTGCGCTCAGGGATAGTGATGTGCCCAAACCGATCCGGAGGCCATTCTATAGGTCTCCAGTCCGGTCCGGACCTGGGCGGTTCGGATTCGGGTGGTTCAGGGTGGGGGGTCTCCTTAAGGGCACAGGAGGGTTTACTTACCCCTCCCACCGCTTTCCCCCTTCTGGTGCCCGTATTTCATGGAATAATTGTCCTTAGTATTTCCTCGAGTGCCCCTTCTCCGGCGCTGTGCTGCAGCGATTATTTGAGTAATGGGACAGCGAGATACCTCCCTGCCGCCCCTTCCTCCGCTTGGCGTCATGGCATAAAGTGCAGAAAGGCTTTAAGAAGCCTTTTGTGCACGACGCGCGCACGTACTTCCTTAAGTAAACAGAGCGGCAGGATATCTTCCTGCTGCCCCTTCTTCTGTTTCGCTTTGCTGCAAAGTGCAGCAAAGCGGGAGAAGGGGCGGCAGGAAGATATCCTGCCGCTCTATTTACTTAAGAAAGTACGTGCGCGTACACAAAAGTCTTCTTAAAGGAGAAGGGGCACTCGAGGAAATAGTAAGAACAATTATTCCATGAAATACGGGCACCGGAGGGGGGGAAAGTGGCAGGAGGGATAAGTAAACCTTCCCGCGCCTTAAAGTAACCCCCCCACCCCAGTGCCAGACCGCAGCTCCGCGGTTCCGTGCACACCCCTACTCAGGGAGCCACTTTATCAACATTCTCATCCTGAGGAAGAAGGCAACTCAGCCTCCTAAACTTCTCAGCAAGCCCCAACACCATGAGGTATGGGTGCATGCAGACGGACAGGGCCCGCCTCAGACCCCCAGGTCCTCGCTGGTACCACAGGTGGGGCAGAGGAATACAGATCTTCAAAGGACCTTTCAGGTTCTCTGCCCGTAGAAACATGTGCCAAAAAGTGTTTGCTCCATATACCAGCTTAATTAGGAGAAGAGCCCCGATTTGGAGATTCTGTCCTACCCACTTGGGGAGCCAGCGGATGATTTGCAAGGCAGACAGGAGCCTCTAATGCTGTTGTTTAAGCAGCCATGTTGCGAGACCAAAACGAAAGCCCCAACAAAGCCTTAATAGTAAGGAGAGGCCAGTGCAGCCTCCAGCTAAAAGCAACTTGAGGAGGGGGACTCTGGAGACATCCCAGAGAGCAGTAGTGTTCCAAGCCCCAAGTACCTACAAACCCGCCAACGCTGCCACCTCCATCCATCCTGGGCAGGCAGCCAAACGAACTGGAGGATAGAGCAAACTATGTATCCGTCCCCACCATGCCAGCGCTACTGTTGGGCATGGGAAACAATTGAGCTCCAGTTTTAGATAAGCCTCTGCCATCCAAACCGGGGAGTCCAGGGTCAGCTGCTCCCACCCACCCCCATCCTTTCTGGGTGAGGTGCCTCAAACATGGTAAAACCTGTTCCAGGGCATTCTGGAAAAGTCCTTACAACAGTACCAGCCCCAAAAACCTATCAGGACTCACAAAAAACGCTATAGACAGAAGATGACTTCTCTTCCTCATCTGCTTCAGAGGTCTCTCCGGAAAAGCCTTAGAAAAGTCCTAAGCGAAAGAGGGTGCAAAAGTCAAAACACACACAAAATGAAAGAAGAAAAAGGCTGATTCAGCTCCTTATCAGCTATATATATTATCAGCTATATTGGAATATTGATTCCCCAGATCCCCACTCAGCTATGCCAGTATTGCCCCAGGGGCCAACAATCTCAGGAAATATCCTCCAGGCTCCTCGGAACATGAGGGAGTCTCTAAAGAAAAAGGGGAATGGTCAGATGGGCAAACAGTGGAGTCTCAGTTGCACTCATGCAGACTGTTTCCATCTGAGGATTTCTCCCATTTAATTTGCAAAGCATTTCACACGTTAGGGTTTCAGCAAGCACAGGCACGAACACCAGTCCCTTCAAAGGAATCACTGTACTACCTACTATATCAGCCCAAGAACTTTGGTTCCCCTTTCCTGAAACCTTTTTGGAAGTAGTGAAAGTGAAGGTCTCTAGACACACTCTCAAGCACTGGCAAGTGGATGCTACCTTACAACAACCTTGACCACTGTTGTTCCTTTTACATCCTCCGAGCTGCCAGGCAATGAGGTGCTACAAGAAGTTCTGGTAGAGACCAAGAACAAGAAAAAGGCACTCCTGTCATCCACACACAAGGATGACTTTCATCCTTTCCTTTTGTGTCTACTTCAAACTAAGAGACAGAGATCATCGACAACAGTGCCCTTCCTGGAACAGATAGCGCTTCACATCAAGAAACAACTCCAGACAGGAGCCCAAACCGCTACAGTCTTTCTGACTCCCGGGGCATGGGAGGCTGCCTATCTCACTTCTTTCATGCCTGGGAAGCCTCTATATCCAACAAGTGGGTGTTGAACACCATCGCACATGGTTGTAGAACAGACCTATCTGCCTAACCCAATGACCACTTCCTACTCTACACCCTGATCCAGGTTCCTCCAGATTCACAAGGACCTCCTGAGGGCAATACAACACCTCCTCCAGATCTCAGCAATGGAACTGGTGCCAACACACCAAAGGGGAAAAGGCATATACTCCATTCTGTTCACTATGCCCAAAAAAGACTGCTCTTTGAGGGCCATCCTGGACCTGAAGTTTCTCAACAAATGGGTAAGATGCAGAGACCCTTCACTCAGAAATCTTCACCACGGGGACCACCTGGCTTCAGTGGACCTTACCAAAGCATTCCTCATACACCAGGAATTACCGACACATCCCCCATACACCGGGAATACTGACACCTCCTCCATTTCAAGTACAACAGACAGCACTGCCAATAGAGCTACCAAGGGTCTTCATCAAGGTGCTAGCCCCCATGGTAGCCCACATCAGACTTCAAAAGATCAGAATATTTGTATACCTGGATGACACTGCTTTCTCCTCAACAGAACAAAGAGCCAGTTGGATCCATCAACACAAATACAACACCTGTGAATTCTCATAGACATGCTCAGAGATTGCCTGTATCTACCACAGAAATGTATAAAGATACACTCTCTCATACAAGACACTCTAGTCAGGGGGACAGTACCACTCCTAAAACTAGCACAACTTCTAGGCCTCGTGATCACATCCCTGGAAGCAGTCCCATGGGCCCTAATCCATCTTCACCAACTCCAGTGGTTCCTACTACTGCATCAAAAGGCAATAACTCAATGTCAATAGACCAGGGTCCAACTACCCTTATCAGTTGGGGTTTCCCTGCACTGGTGGCTCCATCTGTCACACCTCTACCAGGGCAAGCAGTTCATGGATCTCTCAGAATCATAGTAACGACTGACTCCAGCCTATCAGGCTGGGGGGCCCCACTGCCTCTTACATTCAGCACAGGGAAAGTGGAGGCCCCAAGAGGCTCACTACAGCATCAGTTGGCTCAAACTGAGGACCATCCATCTAGCACTACAGGCTTTTCAGGCCATGGTCCTACATCGCCACGCCCTGGTCAGGACAGACAACACCACCAAAGCACACATGAACCGCCAGGGTGGGACACAAAGTCGCTCCACATAGAGGCAACTCTACTACTTAACTGGGCGGAGCACTGTGTACAAGCACATCAGCAGGTCACTGAGCAGCCAGGCAGATTGGTTAAGGCAACAGGAACTACACCTGTTGGATGGGAGCCTGACAACACGGACCTTCCAGCTGACCACACAGACCTTTCAGGGTCGAAACTCAGGAGACGATTTTGATCTGACTGTTCTGGATGGGGTCACACTTCCCCAGAAGGAACAGGTACGCAGTCTGGGGTGCTTCTGGATCCAAGTCTCTCCCTGGTGTCCCAGGTTGAGGCAGTGGCCAGAGGTTCCTTCTATCAGCTTTGGCTGATACGCCAGCTGCGTCCATTTCTTGAGATAGATGACCTCAAAACAGTAGTACATCTGCTGGTAACCTCCAGACTAGATTACTGTAATGCGCCCTATGTGGGGCTGCCCTTGTACGTAGTCCAGAAACTACAGTTGGTTCAGAATGTGGCAGCCAGGCTGGTCTCTGGGTCATCTAGGAGAGACCATAATACTCCTGTATTGAAGGAGCTACATTGGCTGCTGATATGTTTCCGGGCAAAATACAAGGTATTATAACCTGTAAAGCCCTAAACAGCTTGGGCCCTGGGTATTTAAGAGAACACCTTCTTCGTTATGAACCACACTGCCCATTGAGATCGTCAGGAGAGGTCCATCTGCATTTGCCACCAGCTTGTCTGGTGGCTACTCAGGGATGGGCCTTCCCCGTTGCTCCCCCAGGGCTTTAGAATGTGCTCCTTATTGAAATAAGAGCCTCCCCGTCTCTGACAGTTTTTTAAAAGCCTTTAAAGATGCATCTGTTCATGCAGGCTTTTAAGTGATACTGTTTTGATTATTTTTAATGTTGTATTAGAATATTGTTTTAAAATTTTTATATTGTTGTTTTTTAAAGTTCTTGTTTTAACTTTGTAAACCACCCAGAGACATAAGTTTTGGGTGGTATACAAATACGTTAAATAAAAATAAAGAAAGAGAGAGAGAGAGAGAAAATCACACAACTGGGTAACCCACATTTGGACCTCTTTGTGTCCACATTCAACACAATACTATCCTGGTTCTTCTCCCACTGACACCAAGTGGAGGGAGTGGACGCGCAGTTAGTCCCATGGCCAGAACGACATTCATATGCATTTCCACCTATTCCAATTCTCAGCCACCTACTATGATGCATATGCATATTTTGGGCACAAATGATACTCATGGCATCGTTCTGGCCATGTCGTCCATGGTTCCCCAAGATTTCGCCACAGATGGTCCATTGTTCCTACCTGTAACCCCAGATCTGCTCAGCCAGGGTCCAGTACCACACCATGATCCAGCATGGTTCAGGCTTGCTGCCTGATGACTGAATGCAACATCTGAGCTGCCACAGCTATGACCACAAGGTACTGGACACTATCCTGGCTTCCCAAAGAGACTCCACCAACAATATTTACCTGAGCACATGGTGGGTCTTCCTCCATTGGTGTTGACGCCATCACCTAACAGTACAGCAGTGTGGCATCGCGGAATTACTCTAGTTCCTACAAACTGGCCTGGATAAAGGATTGAAGGCAAACACTCTCAAACAACATGCAGCTGCCCTGGTGAACCTTCTGTCACCAACCAAGAAGAAAGCCTTGCGCTCTCATCCTCACCTCACATGTTTCCTTAAAGGAGCAGCACTCTCATCCCATCCGGTCATGCACAGATTTCCTTCAATGGACTTTTAGAGAGTACTCATTGCACTCCATGCACCTCGATCTGAGCCTCTACACTCCATCCCAATTCACATTCTAACACTCAAGCTAACCTTCCTCATTGCCACCACCTCCACACAGAGGGTCTCTGAATTAAGAGCTCTGCCCTCCAACTGGAATTTCTGTATATTTTCCTTTGATTCGGTCCATCTGAACCCATCATTCATACCAAAGATGGCATCTATTTTTCATCGCTCTCAAGACGTGATACAACCTTGCTTCTGCTGAAATCCTATCCACCCAAGGGGAAAGGACTGGCACATGCTAGGTGTCCTCCGCTGCCTCAAGACTTATCTGGCCAGAACGTCCTCCTTCAGGACCACTGAGGCTCTCTTTGTTTCATTTCTACTATCATCAGTGGGCCAACAAGTATAATCAGGCACTATTGCAAGATGGATCAAGGCATGCATCACCCTAGCTTATGAAGTGCAGCACCTGCCGCTTTAACTCAAACTGACGGCCCACTCTACTAGATCCACCACCATCTCGGCTGCATTCTCCATTAATGCATCACTGGTAGACATATGAAGAGCTGCCACATGGGCTTCTCCTTCCATGTTTTCCAAGACACTACAAGCTGGACACTCTCGAAGTCCTCACAAGCTGCCTTCGGCAGACGCGTATTACAAGAAGTCCTTCTGCCTCACCTGACCCTCACCTGGGGTCTCTTAGCTGTGGCATGTCCCACGTGAGATGTCCTCCTCCAGCAGCATGAGAGAAGAGCATTGGTCACTTACCGTGAAGGCAGCTTCTTTCTGCTGGAACAGAGGACATCTTGACCCACCCAGTGGGCTTCCGTGGCTACTTCCCATTTTTCACCTGTTCTCCTCCTATACTGATTTTTTCCTTCCTAGAAGCTTGGCTTGACTAATCCAAACAGGGAAGGGCTATCCTTCCACACCTTTTAAAGGCCCCACCTGATTGATTTGTCCTGCCTCTGGCGCATGCGGGAAGGATAACCCATGTGAGATGTCCTCTATTCCAGCAGCAAGAAAAAGCCTTCATAGTAAGTGACCTGTGCTCCATAACAAATCAGAATAGTGATTTGGTTTCCATGTTTGTTATTCAGCGACTCTGGTTCAAAGAGACCTCTGATTTAAATAAAACTGCCCCATGTTCAGAAGAGTGTGTCTGTATGTGTTTCTGCCAAAATATATGGGTTTAGGCTGCCTGTACTGCTATCCATTATCTTTCTATTACAACTCCTTCCCAACTCAATCAAGAAGAAAGAAAAAGTTGTTTAGACCTCCGAAGAGACAGCAACTATAGCTCTTCTACATTAACATATAGAAGATGGTAATAAAGTACAAGTTAGCATCCAATTTCTTGCCCCCCAGTAACAGTGAAAATTAATTTGATTAATTATAGTGAGTGAATATATACTGTTACAATACTAGCATCTTTTAACTTTATCAAATTCTGTTTTCAGGGAACTGACTCTCTTCTGGAGTAAACTACAACAAAGGGTAGAACCTTCTGTACAAATATATCTGGAGAGATGTCGTCAACTGTCTGTGTTAACAAAGACAGTATACCACATTTTCTTCCTTATTAAAGTAATCAATTCCGAGGTAAGGATATACAAGAGGGGACTACTTATTTATGGTGCTATAAATTGAAAAATCAACTCAATAAGTAATTCAATGGTAGCTACCAAGGACAGTGACTGTACTGTGTGGATATATTGTTCTTCGCTATTTCCATGGAACCCTCCTTATGGGATCTGCACCTGCATAAATCTGCAGCTGGAACCTTTGGGAAAGCATTAACTGCTCAGAATAGTGTTGCTGTCTCTCCCCTCAGAGAACATTGGCAATGCAACTTGCACTGTTCACTCAATTTCTCTCTGATTGCCCATCCTGTCAAGTTTTTACTAGGAAATCTCAAAGCTGTGGAAAACAGACCGAGCCCAGCTGTGGGAGAGAACTCCCAGCTACCAGTGTGTCAATCCATATGGCTTTTGCTCTACCATCAGTGTTGAATAGTAAACAGATTACTTTAAGGAAGTATACAGGCAGGTCTTGCTCAGCCATTTCAATACCATCTTAATAAGAGTACTACTTGGCCCTATCTTAAACATTTAGTGACAATTTCAGCCCACTGCAACCCTTGAATGAAAGACTGCTGCTTATGTAGTTGGAAGTGAAATTATTCTTACTGGAATTTCACAGATTAACTCTTCTTCCCCCCCCCCCCCACAAGCCTGTCCCCTTAGAAACTGCTTGTTTTAAAACAGGTTCATGATGAAACAAATCCTTCAGTTTCATCTACACAAAAACCTGTCCCTAAAAGCTTCTTTCTTTGTAGAGATAATGTTTCAATCCTTAAGTATCACTCAGAAATTATGTTCTTTGGGATTTATCATAGACCCAATTAATTTTTGTGTATCTTGACATGCTTCACCAAGGTGACTAGTTACAAGCTAGCAACTAAAATGAGCTTGGTTTCAGTGCCTACCCATTACTGTGCGCTCAGCAAAATCTAAGGTAACCTCATTTCTTACTGAGCTGTTAAATCTTTGCTTGGTCTCTGCTACTTCATACTGCAGGTGAGGAGTTGCATGAAAGAATGCTTCTCCTTACGAAAATAAATCACAACACAGAAAGTAAACCGCCCTTTGGAGAAGACTAGACTAGGTAGGTGCTGTTCCAAAATAGAAATCTGGAAGAGCAGCTACCTGATCTGTTTTATTGGACAGAGCTGAGAAAGATATCTACCTGAGAACCCTACAGAACTGTTGCTACTTGGAACAGATAGTACTCTAGTTCAATATAAGGAATCGTCTTACACTCTTAACCAAGCGCTGTGTTGTAGGCTTACAATGCCTCCTATTTCTCATC
The DNA here is from genome assembly GCF_027244095.1 of Hemicordylus capensis. Classification (NCBI taxonomy): domain Eukaryota; kingdom Metazoa; phylum Chordata; class Lepidosauria; order Squamata; family Cordylidae; genus Hemicordylus; species Hemicordylus capensis. The sequence continues at coordinate 315,046,713 of NC_069657.1, forward strand.
TCCAGATACTATTGCCTCATTAAATCCCTTTACGTGGGTCTGAACTACAATGCAGCTTCTTCCTTGGAACTTGTTCTTTGAGTAGACAGACACACACACACCATCACCACATGCTTTGTCCTCACATTGGTCAGAATAGAACTGACCAGGAAATGCCACTGCTCTTCAGGCATGCCCCAAAGAGGTGACCCAGTGGTCTTCTTTAAGATCGTAATCGTTCGAGAAAGTTCTGATTGTTGGACTGATGTCTGTCATTGTACAGAGAACCACTTGAAGAACAGTATTTGATAAGCAAACTCTGTTAAACTCTGATTTGTCAAAAGTATTTGTTCAGAACACTCTGCAAGGTGTGGTAGCAAATGTTATGTTGCATTGACTTTATTCAGATGAATAAAGAAACAAGGCATCTAGAAAAGAGTTTGAATACAGTGTTTAGCATTTAGTTAGTTAGTTAGTTAGTTGAGTTTTATATCGCCCTTCCAAAATGGCTCAGGGCGGTTTACAATTAAAAACACCATAAAAATCAGTTAACAATTAAAACAAAAATTTAAAAACCATATAAAACAATTAACAATTAAAACAGCATAAAACAGTAATTAAACAATCACAATTTTAAAAAACCCTGAAAAACAGGTTACAACATTAATCGTATCACATATCATAGTCCAGATCACCCCCACATTTCTTCCAACAAAGCTTCTTGTCAGTTTTATGCTTTCATTATATGCAACACATCTAAAGGCTAAGCATTCCTGGGGAAACCTACTTCCCTGGGAGACAGGGGTTTGATGGGCTTGTTTTAGTCCATGCATTGCTTGCTATGCTTCAGTGATGTTGAGATGTCTGTCCCCCACAAGAGCTACTAAAGACATTAATAACAGTTTGAGACAGGGATTTTGCCTTATGATAAATGTTGCTTCTTTGGGATGTAGCTGAATCAAGAACAAAGGTGTAGCTCTGATTTCCCCAGTAGTACAGAACAGTTGTCAATACATATGCGAAACATGGTTAATCTCTAAAATAAAAAGGTTCTTTTCAAAGTACTAATTGAAATAGATTATCATCTATATCACAAATTAGGTACTAGTTTTACTTAGGAACATTGGGTACTTGTGGAAGTAGACAGCAGCAACAAATTAAATAACCTAAATTTTAGAATTTGCCCTTCAAAGATATGTGATTAATGTCAGCAAATTAAATTTTTATCCACAAAATGCAAGAAAGGAGAGTTGTTGCATTTTTGTTCCCTTAGTGTTCAGCTCAAAGGAAAGGATTCTGATATGTTCTAATTCAGTTTATACTATCTGCCGAGCCGTTTCTTCTCTCTTTAAAAGAACAACCCATGAAATATATGTGATTACTGTGGATATTACTAAAATCAATAGCAAGGATTACTTAATTACTTAAAAGCCATTTTTGGAAGGGCGGTATAGAAATCGTATTATTATTATTATTATTATTATTATTATTATTTATTAATATTTACAGTTCAAGAACTTGGTAGTGAAATTGCTCTTTAAAATCTCTCTTGATTTACAGATTGATGCTGCTGGACTTGCAACATGCATTGAATTGTGTGTGAAAGCATTGCGTTTGGAAGCTAGCGAGAATACAGAAGTCAAAATTTCAATTTGCAAGACTATATCTTGCTTATTGCCTGATGACTTGGAAGTTAAACGTGCTTGTCAGCTGAGTGAATTTCTCCTTGAACCTACTGTGGATGCATATTATGCTGTTGAAATGCTGTATAATCAGCCTGACCAGAAATATGATGAAGAAAGCCTTCCAATACCAAATTCATTACGCTGTGAGCTCTTACTTGTATTAAAAACTCAGTGGCCTTTTGACCCAGAATTTTGGGACTGGAAAATGCTAAAACGTCAATGTCTTGCATTAATGGGAGAGGAAGCATCAATTGTATCTTCAATAGATGAACTGAATGACAGTGAAATGCATGAAAAGGTAGAGGAATGCCAAGATGAGAACAAAGAAACTTCAGTGAATGGACTTTCTGGATGCTTTGATGAAGCTACAAACTTACTTAGAGGCATTAGAGATAAAAAGCAGAAAAACAGAGAAATAAAAAAGCTGAGAGAGCGGGGATTCATATCAGCTAGATTCAGGAACTGGCAAGCCTACATGCAATATTGTGTGTTATGTGACAAGGAATTCCTTGGACATAGAATAGTTAGGCATGCACAGAAACACTATAAAGATGGAGTGTACAGTTGCCCAATATGTGCACAAAATTTTAATTCTAAAGAAACTTTTGTTCCTCATGTAACACTACATGTTAAGAAGTCCAGTAAAGAGAGACTGGCTGCAATGAAACCACTGCGAAAATTAGGAAGACCACCAAAAACAGCTACCACTGGCATTAATAGAAAAAACAATGCTGTCGTTAAGCAGGAACAACGGCACATAAAAAAGAATCGTCTTTATGCAGCAGATTTCATTGTTTTTAACGATAATGATGGTTCTGATGATGAAAATTATGAAAAAGATAAGCCTTACATTCCAGATGTAATGCCAGTTCAAAAGCCGCTGCCTGTCAATGAGTTTACCTGCCCCGTGACCTTGTGTAAGAAAGGCTTTAAATACTTTAAAAATTTGATTGCACACGCAAAAGGTCATAAAGACAATGAGGAAGCTAAACGCTTCCTTGAAATGCAAAGCAAAAAAGTAATTTGCCAGTACTGTAGACGACATTTTGTAAGCGTTACCCACCTCAACGATCACTTACAAATGCACTGTGGCAGCAAACCCTATATCTGCATACAGATGAAATGTAAGGCTAGTTTTAACAGCTATGCTGAACTACTGAGTCATAGAAAAGAGCATCCAGTCTTCAGGGCAAGGTGCATGTTTCCTAAATGTGGAAGAGTGTTTTCAGAAGCATATTTGCTATATGATCATGAAGCACAGCACTATAACACCTACACCTGCAAAATTGCAGGCTGTGGAAAAGTTTACCGTTCTCAGAATGAATTAGAAAAACATATTGAAGATCACACTAAACAGTCTGAAAAAATCTTGCAGTCTGATAGTGAGAGTAATTTTTCTCATCCTTTAGAAGCCAATGAGAATGCTGAAGAAATCCACCCAAAAGATGTATTGGTGCCACCATCTGATGATAGCATAAATAACTGTGGCAAAGCAGAAGACTATGTTGCAGATCGGGTCAAAGATGAATTGCTCAACCCTGAGAGACTATCTACTGCACTAGAGGAAACTAACTCTATCTCCCTTGAAAACATGGAGCAACCTATATCTGCTCCCTCCAAGGCAGAATCGGCAATAGTAGCCAGCAGTGTGTTGATGCCTCTTCTTGGCCAAAAAATACGAGAGAACATGGCAAGAAAGGGAAAATTGCCTACTTTGTGCCCTAAAACTGATATTGAGGCACCTGTACTCGAGCAGTTGTGCTCAGCAGATACTTGTAGTGATCTTGCAGTTTTTCAGGACGAAAAAGTGGATGACTGTATCAACCAATCTCAGACAATTTCCATGAATTCAGTTAAACTTGAATCTGAAGTCCTTGAAACAAAAAATTTAGAAAACCAGATACGCCATGTGCCCTTCGCCATGCAAAATCAAGTAGGGTATCAACATTTACTCTCTCCAAAACTTGAAGAGAGCATTAGGACTGCTACTAATCTCTATAACCTGCCTCTGAAGACACTAGAAGGAATTACACTTACGCCAGCCCAGCCTAGCCTAGCTGGGAGCCCAGCTCCTTTTGTTCCAATCATACCACTGGCAGCTCCAGTTCAAAAGTTCACTTGCCAAGTTGAGGGATGTACTAGAATCTACAACTCTGCCCAGAGCATTGGCAAACATATGAAGACAGCACATCCTGATCAATATGCTGCATTTAAAATGCAGCGCAAGAATAAGAAAAGTCGCAAAACATGCAGTTTGCAAAATCTGCCAAATGATAGCAAGATAGTTTTTTTGCCATCAGAAGCATCCACTCCCACTAGTGATGTTTTTCCTCAAGAAGCCAAAATAAACTTAAATTCCAGTTGTACAAGCCAGCTTCAGCAACTGTCTAATGCTCTTTTCCCAACAAGACTGGAAAATCTGACTAATTCATTATTGCCTACTGTGGAAAATGTTCTAAGTGCAGGTCTATCTTCTCATATTAAAAGTGAACCAGAGAATACATTAGGCTCTCACATGGGGACTCTATCTAGTGCAACTTTACCTTCGCAACTGGATGATTTGGAAAAACCAGCTATGCCCTTAAACATTGACAGTGGTTCAGATCCATTTCTTCCTTTGCCGGCAGAAAATGGTCCAATTTCTCTCTTTCCTTCCCCAGCAGATAATGGTCCAAGTTCTGTCTTCTCACAAATAGAGAGCAATACTAATCACTTTTCCTCCCAACTTGAAGGAAATGCTAATTCTGCTTTCCCAAAAGAAGAAAGTGTTGATGTTCTGTTTCCTTCACAAGTGAATGACAATTTTGGTGAAACCACTCCACAGCTCCTGATATCAAAAAGGACAAAAAAAGATCGTAGGCAAGCTCCAGAAGGGAAAGACAGGAAGCCAAAGCATAATAAGCGGGCAAAATGGCCAGCAATTATCAGGGATGGCAAGTTTATTTGTAGTAGATGTTACAGGGTATTTTCCAATCCCAGATCACTTGGTGGTCACTTATCTAAACGGTCCTACTGTAAACCCCTAGATGAATCAGAAATTTCTCCAGAAGCTCTGCAGCTTAATGGACAATCCTCTCTTCTTGCCAGTATGATTCTTTCTTCAAATGCTTTAAGCTTACAGCAGCAACAGGAATCGGCTTTTAATCCAGAGACATGTTTTAAAGAGCCATCATTCCTGCAGCTGCTTGCAACTGAGAATCGTTCAGCTGCTTTTTTACAGAACTTGTTTCCACGGACCAGTATAAGTAACTTCAGTGCAAGTGAGAATGAGGAAGGAAATGAAATTATCAAACAGGCCTTGGAAACTGCAGGCATTCCAAGTACGTTTGATTCTACAGAAATATTACCACATATAGTTACATCAAGTTGTATCACTGGTACGACCCAAATAAATGCAACAGTTCTGCCTAATCCAGGTGTGTCACCTTTGTTACCAACAGTCTGCAACCCAACTACCTTGCTAACAGACCAAAATAGAACATTTAACACCAAAATTTCCTCATTAGATGAATGCAACAGTTTGCCAGTATTTTCAGATGATTTAATACTTAAGACTATTGAAAATGGCTTATGTTCAAACTTGCTTCCTAATTCTGCTTCCACAGTACATAGTTTTGGAAGTAATACTTCACGTGTTTCAGTCATAAGTAGCATCAAACGTTCAGAATCGTGTCGTTTAAATAAAAAAGGGACCAGTGGTTCAAAGAAAAAGAAAAAAACAGCTCCTTCTTTAGTTGTGCCCAACAATTCACAGAAATTAATAGTTAATGATTTAACAGCATTGGGACTTCTAGCCAGAAACATTGAAGGAAATGTGCAAATGTCCACAGAAGACTTTCAGTCAAATGTATTAGCCAACTGTGAATCTCCAGTGTTAATAGAAAAATTTACACAGAAACTGAATAATGTAGACAATGAATTAACTGCCAGTGTCCAAGACAGCTTCAAAACCAATCATAAAACTGATGCAGACATAGCTGCTTTATCAGTGAAAACTGAAAATGGTGACTCACAGATCACTCTTGCTTCCTGCATTCAAGAACACTCTGAATTAGAGGTTTCAGAAGATAATGTCATTGAAAACTTTGAGAAGAGTCTTGAAATAATTAAGACAGCTATGAACTCCCAGATGACTGAAGTAAAAACTGAAATCCAGGAGGTGCCAATTGAGCCATTCCAGAGTCCACAAATCAGTGCTGCTGAGCCTGCTTCAGAAAACCCTTTACAAAATGTAAAACTGTCTGATCCTACTCGGCTCATAGTACATACACAGAATGAAACTCCTGCCAAAAGTAACCCTTCTCAGTCTGAAACCGCTCACAAAGATGATATGCAGATTATGGAAATTTTAGAAGGTTTGAAAAAACTGAAATTAGAAAGTGAAACGTCTAGTAAAGTATTAGATGGCATAATTCATTGTCTTCCAGCTGAAGCATTACTTCCACGGATTCATGTTCCTGTTGCAGCAACTGAGAGCACATCTATGGTTCAGCCATCTTCAGAAACACATACTCCATTTGTTGAAAAAGCCCATAAGCCTTTTATGTGCCAGGCCCCTGGCTGCAACTATAGTGCTATGACAAAGGATGCATTATTTAAACACTACAGCAAAATACATCAATACACTCCAGAAATGATACTGGAAATCAAGAAACACCAGTTGAAGTATGCCCCTTTTAAATGTGTTGTAGCTACCTGTCCAAAAACATTTACAAGAAATTCTAATCTCCGGGCTCACTGTCAGCTGGTACATCACTTTACAACAGAGGAAATGGTGAAATTAAAACTAAAAAGACCCTATGGAAGAAGATCTCAAAGCAAAACTGCAGGCTCATTACCAAGACCGATTGAGCTAAGAAGTATCCCACGCATGTTAATGGAAAGCAAAAATGAATCACGGTTGACTGAACAACTTGAAGTAAAGAGAGAAATAAGCATAGAACCTACGAACGTTCTAGAAAGAGTGATGCCGGAAAGTGCCAATAACATTCCTGAAAAATTAGAAAAGCCCCCTGAAATAGTTCAGATTCCTCTAGAACTTCCTAATATAACTACACTTAATAATGTGCAAGTACAATCAAAAGTACGCAAGATTAGAAGGCACAGAAAAGAAAAAGAAGAAAGAAAACACAAAAAAACAGTACGCAAAACCCTGGAATTCCCTACTAGTTATAGTCCCTACAGACCTTACCGATGTGTGCATCAAGGTTGCTTTGCAGCATTTACAATACAACAGAATTTGATTCTTCATTATCAGGCTGTGCATAAATCTGATCTGCCATCATTTCCTGTGGAGGCAGAAGAAGAAAGTGAGCCAAATAAGGAAGATGACTGTAGTAAAGAAGAGAATTGTGATGAAACAGAAACTAGTATAACTGTAAAAGAATTTCGGTGTGAGGTAAGAAATTGCTCTAGGATATTTCAAGAAGTCACTAGTCTTATTCAGCACTATATGAAACTTCATGAGATGACCCCTGAGGAAATTGGGAGCCTGAAGTCAGCCGTGGATGTTGTTGGAAGATTCCCCTGTGATCAGTCTGAATGTAAATTGTCCTTTACAACATATGTTAGTTACATTATTCATCTTGAGACAGATCATGGAATAAAGATAAAGCAAAACAAAACAGAGGATGGTATGTACAAGTGTGATTGTGAAGGTTGTGATCGTATATATGCAACAAGGTCTAATCTGCTTAGGCATATTTTTAATAAACATAATGACAGACATAAAGACCATCTAATAAGACCTAGACGGTTCCTGACACCAGGTCAAGAAAATATTTCAATCAAGGCTAACCAGGTAAAAAATATGAAAACGAACCATAAAGGACTAAAATATAGGACAGGGAAAACTGGAAACAAAATATCAATTAGGACCAAGCGAAAGAGAGCTATTACTACAGAAAAAAAATCAAAACTGGGACAAATTCATGAAAATAAGGCTTATTCTTTGAAGCGTGGAAAGTATGTATTTTCAATAAAGGCTAGAATTGATGCTTTAGCTGAATGTACAAGCAGACTTGTTACACAATATCCGTGTATGATAAAAGGCTGTTCATCAGTTGTCACAAGTGAGAATAATATAATCAGGCACTATAAATGTCACAAATTGTCTAAAGCGTTTACATCGCAACACAGGAATCTCCTGATTGTCTCAAACAAGCATGCAGATTCATCAGAGAAAGAAGCAGCTTCAAATGAGGCAATTGAGGATAAAACATGTGATGTAAAAGAATTGCAACCAGATTTGTCAGAGACCTGTGAGGTCTTGAGAGCCTCTACACCAGTGACACAGAATGAACCTCAAAAAGATGAGAAGGATGAAGTGGATGAACTTGCAGAACTGTTTATTACCAAACTCATTAATGAGGACCTCACAAATGCAGAGAACCAGGCAAAGTCTGCTTCTGATGTTCCCAGTGAAGGTCAAGAAACCAGTGTTTGCACTTCAGAAAAGCAAAGCATAATTGGGAATCTAAAAAGAGCAAGCAAAGAGAAAAATCCCCCTCAGAGTAAAAAGAGAAAGGTTGAGAAGCAAGAAGAAATCCTGGCTGTTGAACTGAGTAGTGTGCGCAGAGAGGAGGAAACTGCTGTTGCTGTTCAAACGGCTGAAGAGCAGCCTACAGTTTTTGATTGGAGTTCATTTAAGCCTATGGGATTTGAAGTATCTTTTCTCAAGTTCCTTGAGGAGTCGGCCGTGAAGCAAAAGAAAAATACAGAGAGGGGCTCTCATAGCTGTGGAACCAGAAAAAGTTCTCATTCACACTCAAGGAAATCTAATGAAAAGAACTCTTTTACAAGAACACGATCATGTTCTGAAACTGAAACCCATGTACAGTTTGCTAATGCATCACAATTTCAGTGTAGTGGTACTGTAAAAATAGTTCTAGACAAGACTTTTAAAGATTGCACTGAGCTTGTGTTGAAACAGCTTCAGGAAATGAAACCTATTGTCAGTCTGGTAAAAGTTGATGGACATAGGGAGGCAAATCTAAAGGTTACAAAATAATTGGGTAATATGAGTGAACTCTTTGTGCTGATTAGTGTCTGAACATGACCTGTACTACTTTTTTTTTTATTTTGAGTAGGAAGCCATCAAGCATGATACTATTTCTAAAGGTTTTCTGTTGGAGTGATTAAACCTAGCAAAATCATGACAGTTGTCATGTAAATTTCTTTGTTTTTATCCCTATGGGACTTGAGGAACAGAATCATTGTTTCAGTTTTGTAAATAATTGATCAAAACCTCAATTTTTTAATCAATTTTTTTTCTTTCCATGACTGAAATATTTGTGAATTGTCTGTGGTATCTTTCACTGGGTCACTGCTCATATATAACAGTACTTTTATTTGTAGATACGTTTTTGTATATATTTATTATTGTAAATCATTTGCTGCCATCAGCAGTCTGTAAGTCTGAAATATTAAATGACACATTTATATTCAGAATTTTAATTTGTAACTAAGTGATCCAGTTTTTAAAAATGTTCTTTTAATCTTAAACTTTTTTGAAGTAAATACTAGGTAAGTCTACCATATCCAGTTTATTTTGCATAATATGTGTGTACAGGAGAGAAACTTGATCAGATCACACTTAATTGGTTTAAAACATACTACTCGGTTGTCTTTGTAACTTGAAACATCCAGTATCTTTGGATGGTATCCATATGTAGTTAACTCAGACTTTTTCTTGCAACTGCACTTGCATTGCTTTTTAATTGGATCAAAACTCTTCCGCTTCCATAATATAATGGAAATGTAAATTTTAAATAGTTTGCTGACACTGAAGATTTAAACAACATTTTGGTATTGAATAACCCATCGTGAATGTGATAGAAAATTAGTAGTGTGGAGCAGTGTATATATTTTCAGGTGGTGATTTGTGAAGTAGCCCAGTATTGCCTTAAATAAAATCACATTTCATTTCTTGTTTTATACATGTTATCTTAAAGGTCCTTTTTGTTTCTATAATTTAGACTGGTATTTAGAGTAACTCCTAAAACACTGCTTTGGAAACAATCCTTTGTAAGGAATTAATTTTTAAAGTACTAATTTTTTTAACTCCTAGTATATACCAAGATGGTATATATGTGAAAAATGTAATGTTCACAACAGCTTTAGAAACTAAATGGAGTTTTTTGAATAAGAAATTAAGATTGTGCTCTTGAGAAAGCATTGTGATTTCTGTCTTAATAGATGTGATTATAGAAAACTAGGTTTCTTCTGCCTTTTTACAAGTAGAATTTCTTGTATCGTTTAAGTTGATAGTATGTACATGCAATGAAGGATATTAAACTGGATGGGTTGTATCCTAAGTGGCATTACCCCAACAGCACCTGTGTAGCAATATTTCTACCCCTTCCTCCCTACACTTCCCAAAAATCCTCTCCTCGGGTCAGGGGACCCATGAAAGCAATTTGAGGTGTGGCACCATGGGGCTGTAGTGAGAGGGGGAATCCCTAGAAACAGCATAGTGGCATCTTGGAGTGAAACTACTTGTGAGAGGTGCTTTTGCCCTGTTTCTGGGAATTTCCCCCTTTCACTGCAGCCCCCATGTCACATGCCATGCCATTCCTGAGGATACACCAAGGCCCAGGAGTGGCTTTTTAGGGGACACAAGTAGCTGCCCTAGGGAATGGCATGGGCCAGGGTTTCTTAACCTTGGGTGTCCCGTTCCCCCCCCCCCCGATGATGTTGGACTACAACTCCCATCATCCCCTGATACGGCCTTTGTGGCTGAGGATGATGGGAGTTGTAGTCCAAAAAATATCTGGAGGCCCAAAGTTAAGAAACCTTGGCATGGGCAATATCACTTACATGTGCTGTTGTGCTTACACTACTTAGGGTACAATCTATTTAACCCATCAAGTTAGTGTGGCAGGGAGGTTCAGGCAGAGGGAATTGTTCCCTCTATCCTTATGTCTACACTGCCTAGTGACTTTGGGGCCCTTCTAGCATATTGTTCCCCAGCAGCAGAGCGTGGATATGGTATGATGCTATCAGCTTGCTGTTTGGATTGGTGTAGCATCAACTATTCACTTTCCTTTACTCTGTGCTAGGCTGGGCAAGTCTCACTAACAAAACTAGGATTTCTACAGGGCGTGGATGCCTTTCCTGACCAAAAGTTCTCCCTCCAAATAGTAGCTTCTATGGCTTCATCGTGCGTGGCATAAAAAAGAAAACACAGTTGAATCAGAATTGTGTGTGTGTGTACATGTACGTACGTAGCACCCAAATTATGCACAGCTTCATTTTCATACAGAAATATGTTCCTAATATAAACAAACTGGTAATCTGCATTGTAATGTACCAGATGCATTTTTATAAACTGCTAGACATTAGTAAGCCTATAGAAGATGAATTGCCTGATCCATTTCTCTTCTATTGACCTGCCCTCCCTTGCCAGTTCAGTATTCCAATATTAAATATTTCACTTAATTATTTAACATGTTTCTGTTTTATACCTTAGATAAGTGAACACACGCACTAAATTGATAAACCTCTTTTATCTCTTTAAAAAATTTTATTGAAGGAACAAATAACATAATGGGTGTCTCTTTCCCCCATTTCCCCACCTCTTTCTCTGAATAATTGTTCCTGTGAAGGGATGTTCTCTCAGTACCAGTTGTCACTCTTTTCTCATTCTTTCTTCACAGAAATGCTTGAAACAATGGAGACAAAGTGAAAGATAGGAACATATAAGTTAAGAAGAACACATCTGCACAGGGAAGGAGACTAGTTCACCTGCTTTTCTGTCCCTCTTTCAAGCCATTTTATGCTGTATGACCTAGAAAGGGGGCATGGGACAATCTTCCTCTAAAGTGCACCACAGGCCCTTTCAGTGGGACAAGTAGAACTAGCCTGCAGCCCTGGTAGGCCCCTTTTTGCAGTGCAGCTAGACATTAAGTAACTGTTGAAGGATGGTTTGTAGAAGAAAATAATTTTCATCTATTTATAACTTATCAAATTGTACACTGCCCCCAACTTCTGTCTCTGGGTGGCTTACAGCAACAGAAAACAAAACAGAAATTAAAACCTTAAAGTTTTAAACTACAAATCTATTAAAAAGCTTGGGTGAATAAGCACGTTTTTAAAGACTTTTTAAAAAGTTGTCAGACATGGGGAGGCTCTTAGTGCAGCAGGGAGTGCATTCCAGAGTGTCGGGGCAGCAACAGAGAAGGCTCATCCCTGTGTAGCTACCAGACAAGCTGGTGGCAAATGCAGATGATCTCAATGGGTGATGGGGCTCATAGTGAAGAAGACGTTCTCTTAAATACCCTGGGCCTAAGCTGTTCAGGGCTTTATAGATTATAACCAGCACCTTGTATTGTGCACAGAAACCTTTTGGTAGCCAGTGTAGTTCTCAGTATAGGAGTAATATGGTCTCTTCACAGTGACCCAGAGACCAACCTGGCTGCCTCATTCTGTACCAGCTGCAGTTTCTGGCTACGCACAAAGGCAGCCCCATATAGAGCACACTGCAGTAGTCAAGTCTGGAGGTGACCAGCATCTGTACTACCATTCTGGGGTATTTTATCTCAAGAAATGGACGCAGCTGGCATTTTGGCTGAAACTAATAGAAAGCAGCTATCTGGCCACTACCTCAACCTGAGACACCAGGGGAAAGATTGGATCCAGAAGTATTCCCAGACTGCGTACCTATTCCTACTGGGGAAGTGTGACTCTATCCAGAACTGGCAGATCAAAATTGTCCCCTCAGTTCCGACCCCACATAATGTACCTTTGTCTCAGTTTATCCTTCATCCAGCCCATCACTGCCTCCTAGCATGCATTTAGAGAGGTTATGCCTTCTCCAGATGTTGACATGGAGAAACAGATTTGGCTGTCAGTATACTGATAACAGTGTGCATCAAATATCCTGATGATCTCTCCCAGTGGTTTCATATAGATATTGAAAAGCACTGGAGACAATATAGAGCTCTGAAGGGTGCCATATAAAAATTCACATTCTGAAGAACAATGGTCTCCAAGTAACACCATCTGGAATCTGCCCAGGAGATAGGAGTGGAACCAATGCAAAGCAGTGCCTCCGACTCCCAACCCTCTCAGATGGTCAAGAATGATACTATGGTCAATAGTATTGAAAGCCAAACAAGATAGTTTTTCATAGGTTTGTTTTCCCAGGAAAATGCGAAGCTTAGACTGGAGCTGAATCCTGCTTTTTTGTGTCATTTGTATGTTCCTTTGGGGCCAGAAGGGATTTTTTAATATGAAGAAAAAAATTAATAAAATAGGGCTTAGCTATTGGAGACTACAGGGCTAAATCTGTCTTTGTGACGACTACCAGTTTCTGTCCCAGTTGTCAACCTAGAAGAGCTGCACACAATACAAGGATATGGTGACTGTCTCAAGGGGACTGGCTGGCAGTTTGCATTGGAGGGAGGGAATGGGACCTGACCCGCCACTTGGTGGTCCTAGAAGACTACTACTGGTCAGTGCCATCAAAGGAATTGGGAAGAGTGGGATACATTCTTGATTGATAATGTAAACCGCTTTAGATGTTTATGAAATGTGTATTCCTGAAATATGTATTTAATACACATTTTTCCTTGATGAAAAGTGTTAAAATATCAGTGGTGCACCAAATTGGGGGTGTGATAAGATACTGTACTTTTAGATAATTATAAGAATGATCTTCCTCAGAGTGAAAAATGATCTATTCTCTGTTTCCAACAATAACTAGCTGGATGGCTGTGGGAGTCAAATGACACATTATGTTAAATCAGTCTGCAAGTGTAGACATTGTGGAACTGGAAAAGGTGCAGAAAAGGGCAACCAAGATGATCCTTATGAGGCAAGGCTACAATACCTGGGCCTTTTTAGTTTAGAAAAAGACTGAAAGGAAACCTATTAGAGGTATATAAAATAATGCATGGTATGGAGAAAGTTGATAAAAAAAATTCAAAACTTTTTCATACAATGCATAATCAACCCATGGAGTTCTCTATCACATGATGGCCAGCATTTTGGATGGCTTTAAGAGGGGCTTATATAAATTCACAGAGGACAGGTCTATCAGTGGCTACTAGTCAGAGCTATAGGCCACCTCCAGCCTCAGAGGCAAGATGACTCTAAATACCAGTATAGGGGAGTAGTAGTAGGAGAGATGGCATGCCCTCAGCTCTTGCCTGTGGGCTTCCCAGAGGCATCTGGTGGGCTACTTTGTGAAACAGGATGCTGGGCTATATAGGCCTTGGGCCTGATCCAGCAGGGCTGTTCTTAGTTCTTAAGTGCCCCTTTGTAACAAAGCAGCTGATGGTGTGGGCTGATGAACTGACATGGATCAGTACTATGAAGATAGGGTTTAAACACTTCCTCTGTAACACCTTTCTGTCTAACCTTTCCTGTTACAATTAATTTCCAGCACACCACAGTGTCAGACTGGATCAGGTACTCTGAGACGGCTTTTTGCTTCAAAGAGACACTTGCCAGTGTAAAAATGTAGCAATTAATGGCAGGCTTATTGTAATGTGTACTTTAGCTCTGTGAAACTCATGATTACATATTCTATAAATACTTTCTCATTCTCCCTCAGTGGATGAATGTATTTGAAGGATAGGATGGGTTGCTATGACCTTCTGCTACAAGATGGGGCCAATTGCTAGCATTTCATGTGACCATGTGGAATGAACTATCAGTCCCAGGTTTTTGCCCTATCTCGCTCCAAGCAGATACAAAAATTTTAGCCTGGTGCCAAACTTTTGAACAGGCGTTCACTGTTGCTTTCTCTCCCACCCACCCACCCCCTTCCCTATTGTTGACTGTTGTGAGTCGGGGCAAAACGGAGATAGAAGTACAGGTTTTCCTCAAAGCTGGCAAATGTGCTGACTGCAGCCACTGCGGCATAGCTCTAAGCAACATGGCCATTCATGCAGTGAGAGAGGTTGGTCTCACTCAGGATTCTACCTTCATCTCTGTGTGTCAGGTCGAGTGGTTGGTGGAAACATCCTGCCACAGAATCTTGACAGAAGAAGGCCAGTAGAAAAGGGCTGGAGCACGTAAGGCAGTGCAATCTCAGGATTCCATTCTCTGCCCACTTGAGCAGTCCTCTGGAGGAGCCAGGCTTCTCCAGGGCCCATCACACGGGGATCAAGTGGCAAGTCACTCAGCTTAATCAGGAGCTTTGGCCAATAGGGTTGCCAAATAATATCTAAGTAACAATCTCCATCTGAGTGGTCATTCAAAGAGAAGCCTTAATCATTAAGTGGGCTCAAGCCCTATCCTATATGGGCAGCGGCAGCTCCAAACAGACCTGCCCTTTCAACTCCACCTGCACAGAGGAAGACGAGGAGAAAATTCAGGCACATTTCTACTGCTTGATGGCTGAGGAGCTTCAGAAAAGGCCTTTGATAGCAGGTCCCACCAATTTGGCAGCGGTTTTGTACCTGGACCCAGAGGTGATGCCCGGGTACAAGTGATGGGGTGCAAACAGTCCTTCTGATCAGGACAAGCTGATGCCTTGTAATGAGCCAGCTAGGCTGGGGTGAGATCTTGCAATGATCTCGCCACGTAGGTTGCCTATGCCCCACACTCCAGCAATTATGGATTAAGCTGATGCATCTCAATGTGATGTTTCTGTCTTGAACAGAGAGGATGGGGAGCTGAGGCTGGACTGTCCCAGGCCACATAGTATTGCTTGTTTCATCAGGTGGATTTTCTGGTGCTGCTACATAAAGCCTGCAAAATCCTCTGGTTGGAAAGGGCCATCCCATCTTCCCCCAACAACCTGGAACAGGAACCAGAGGTGCTTCCGCTGGCATAAGCACCTGAGGTCATGGTTCCATGCCCACAGCTATTCTTAAATATTATTCATTCAGAATGGGATAATCCTACAGAGGGTAAATGGCCTTCTCCACTTGTGAGGCAATTTTACATGTCCTCAAAGTCAGTTATGGACATACTGAAGGTACCTCCCATTGACGCCAAAGTGGCTGCATTGGTCACAGGTGCCATCCTTCCAAAAGACTGGGATGAGGTACTAAAAAACCAGGATAAGAAATGTGATGTAGCCCTGTGCAGGTCAATGAAGAGACAGCCTTCTTCATAAGTGCTTCCATGACCAATGCTGTTGCCATTAGTTATTATTTATTATTATTAAGAAAAGGCCATGCCCTCTTCTACTCAGGAGGAGGACTGCAAGGTCTCCAGATCCACTTCCTCTAAACCAAGGGGGTCTAAACCTGGGTTTTGCTTTCATCAAAATAAAACAGGTTCCCATGGCCGAAGAACATATTTTCCTTTTGAGACAATGCAACCAACAGGAGCGCACAATCCAGCCAGTCCAACAAGTCTGGATTCAAGTGCAATAATTCCCAATGATGGTCCTCCAGATCCACCAGCCCCATTTCAAGTGCGGGGCACACTTCAGGAGTTCATGCACATGTGGCAACAGATATGTGCAGACACCTGGATTCTCCAGACCATCCCCATGGTTATGCTCTGTAACTTATGTCAAAACTCCCAGACCTGTTCTTGCCATCACCAAAGTCACGGAAGAAGGGCGAGCATACCCTCATGGTGCAGGCAATTCAACACCTGGTACAGATTCTGGCCATCGGACCTGTTCCAATGGAAGAACACGGGTAGGGTATGTATTCCATTCTATTTCTAGTGCCAAATAAGAATGGAGAGTGGAGGGCCATCTTGTACCTGAAGTACGTAAATAGGTTTATGAGGAAGAAAGGGTTTCTGATGGAAACCCTCTGCTCCATCTTGATGGCAGTCCAGAAGGGAGACCTACTAGCTTCCATAGATCTGAAAGAGGCATGCCTTCATGTACTCATACACCCACAGGACAGGTGTTTTCTTTGTTTTGCTTACAACAACCTGAACTTTCAATATCTGGCCCTCCCCTTCAGTCTGTCAACTGTGCCATGGGTGCTGACCAAAATCATGGTAGCCCTTGTGGCTCACTTGAGGACAAAGGGTGTACAGCTTTATCCATTTCTGGATTATCAGGTCCCAATCTGTCCAGAAGAGCCGCGAGGACATGCAGTCCACCCTCTCATTGCTCAGAGTGCATGGGTTCATAGTCTGCCTTCAAAAGAATTCACTTATACCGCAAACCAAGATTTTACACCTGGGTGCTCATATCCATACCAATCAAAGGATGGTGTGCCTACCATCTTCTTGCAGACAGGAACTTAAGAGCAAGAGGAGAGAGAGAGCTGGTTTTGTGGTAGCAAACATGACTTGTCCCCATAGCTAAGCAGGGTCTGCCCTGGTTGCATATGAATGGGAGACTTGATGTGTGAGCACTGCAAGATATTCCCCTCAGGGGATGAAGCCGCTCTGGGAAGAGCAGAAGGTTTCAAGTTCCCTCCCCGGCTTCTCCAAGGTAGGGCTGAGAGAGATTCCTGCCTGCAACCTTGGAGAAGCCGCTGCCAGTCTGTGAAGACAATACTGAGCTAGATAGACCAATGGTCTGACTCAGTATATGGCAGTTTCCTATGTTCCTAAGTGTTGGGCTCTGCTGTGTTGGCACAAGTCCAGCCACCTATACCCTGTGTCAGCTCCAGGGGATCATGGTTTTTGCCATAGGATTAGTCCCATGGGCATGTTTCCACTCCTGTGTACTGTATGTAGGGAATGCTTTTGCTGTGGAAACAGAAAATAATGGAGCACTCCAGCCTCAAAATTTCCCTGCGCAGGAGAGTGCAGCTGTCCTTCCAGTGATGGACTTTCCTGGCCTTTCTAAAAGGAGTCCAGTTTCTGCTGGTCACGTGGATTTAGGTCACAACAGATGCCATCCTTCATTGGGGAGCCCATTGTCTCCACCTATTGACCCAGGGGCTTTGGACGGATGCCAAGAAATCACACAGCATCAATTGGTTAGAACTTTGGGCAATCAGGTACAACCTTTGCAAGTTCCTACCAACCATTCAAAACCAGCACATCCTAGTCCGAACAGACAATGCTACTGCCAAAGTGCATGCAAATCAGCAAGGCAGCACAAAATATCATGCCCTGATGGGGGCAGAACTGCTCATCTTTTGGGCCAAGATGAACCTGTTGACCTTGGAGGCGGATCATGCAAAAGGGGAGTCGAACACAGTAGCAGACTGGCTCAGCTGGTCTCAAACAGATCAGGAGGAGTGGTCACTAAGCACCCCGGCATTTCTCCAAATCACTCAGAGGTTGGGCATGCCAGTAATGGACCTATTTGCAATACTAGTCAATGCCAAACTGTCCCAATTTTCTCTCAAGGTATTGGACAGGAAGGGCCAAAAGCATGGATGCTCTGACAGCTCCATGGCCGGAGAGTCTAACATACACCTTTCCACCCACAGCTATCATTCCGCAGGTGGTTCGAAGAATCTGGGAATTGAGGCTGGAGACTGTCCTTGTTGCCCCACACTGACCCTGGTTTCCATGGTTCTTGGACCTGGTGGAGCTCTCCCTGGAGGTCCCTCTGAGGCTGGCTCAGTCTGTTCACTTTGAGATTGAGTGGGGGGTCTCTAGTGTCTTGCGGGTATTCATGGGGGGGGGGGGGTTTGAACACCATTTTAGCATCCCGACGAACATCTATTATAAGAACTTACCATTCCACCTGGGAAGCCTTTTCCACTTGGTGTAGGTCCCAATCTGTCTTATGCACAGCACATCTGTTTCAGTTAACAACATCTTGAGTTTGCTGCAAAAAGGGTTGGATGCTGGCCTCCACCCAAATACTCTTAAGAACAGCCCTGCTGGATCAGACCCAGGGCCCATCTAGTCCAGCGTCCTGTTTCGCACAGTGGCCCACCAGATGCCGCTCTTAAATGGCAAGTTGCCACCCTAGCTTCAGTTTTGGATGCACAAGGTACCACATCTCTGACAAGCTACCCGCATGTGTGGAGGTTTTTGAGGCGCTTCAATTCTTAAGCCACCCATGGTGCATAGGCTTCCTACCTAGGACCTGAACATAATATTGTAGCCAACTAATCAATGCTCCAGTGCCATTAGAAAGTAGTATTGTAGCCAACTACCATATCAAATAAATAAATAGCTACAAGCCAATGCTCCAGTGCCTGAACTTAGTATTGACAGCCCTTACCAAGGCTCCATTCAAGCCAGTTAGATCAGTCCCCCTAAGGTTTTTGTCTTAAGGTTCTTTTTCTAGTCACCATAACTTCTGCTAGAAGAGTATCTGAATTGGGAGCTCTATCCGTTCAGAAAGAACTATGTTTAATATTTCCTGATTATGTTCTCCTTTGGACAGACCCTACCTTTATTCCAAAGATTAACTCCCTTTTTCACATATCACAGGAATTGCCATCAATCTGTTCTCGACTGACGTCCCCCAAAGAAAAGGAATGGCACACATTAGATGTATGCAGATTGTTAAGATTTTTTGAGGTGTACCGAGGGTTTCAGAATCTGAGTCCCTCTTTGTTATGTTTTCAGGACTGTTCACTTGGGCACAAGGTCTCCAATTCCACTTTGGCAAGATAGATATGTCAGTGCATCAAATTGGTCTACACTGCTCAGGGTCTTGCTAGCATCTACAAGGAGGCTGCTTCCTCCGCGGCCTTTTCTACCCTAGCACCATTAATAATATGCAGGGCCATTACCTGGAAGTCTTTGTCTATGTTTGTTAAACATTAAAAGGTCCAAGACTGGGCATCGGCCAATTCTGCATTTGGCAGGAGTGCTACAGCAAGTGGTTCCACCACTGGGTCCAGACTTTGCTTCCCACCCGTCTAGGTTATAGTGGGTCTGTTAGGTCCCATCCTTCAGATACACTCCTCCACTGAGGGAAAATGAGTCATTGGCACACACCTGAAAGGTCATTCTCCTCCGTGGTGTGGAGTATAATTGTTCCTCCCTAGCTCAACCGGTTCTTGTTTCTATTCCATCCTTGCTGTTGGACAGTTTCCATTTCTGGGGTCGTCTGTTCTTCCTGGGGTGTTGAGCTAGTGGTAAACATTATTCCTCAGGTCTTTCCACCCTCACAACTGTTCTGTTGGTGTCTTTACTGTTTTGTGCTTTAATGGCACCGGAGCATTGGTTAGTTGGCTCCAAACTTTGGCCGAGGGGATAGCTCCTCCCACACGGTCACACGAAATGCTAGCAGTTGGCCCTGTCTCTCAGCAGGAGGTCAGAGTAACCCATCCTACCTTTCGGATACACTCCATACCACTGAGGAGACTGTCCTTCTAGGGGAGTGCCAATGATTCAGTTTCAACTAGAGCTGGCGACTGCGAGTTCTGATATTGTTGGGAAGATAATGTCTCTACTCTTCACCGTGTTTTTAGTATTCCCTTAGGCTGGGACTGCGTATTCAGTGACCTCATATTCTAGATGGGGTCAGCTTTCTGCAAAGGAGATGAGCAAGTGGGAATCCTTCTCCAGCTTCCTATATTTCCCCTTCAACTTGTCTTTTCTCAGCTTATTGTTCCCTAGCTGAGGTTCTGGATCTGCATTTGCATCAACACCACTGAAAATAACTCCTTGTTAACAGGAAGATGTGATGCACGTGCAGTCGCTGTTAGTGAGTGACAGATGAATTTAAGGAAGCTCATGTATCATTAAGGAAAAGAATGACTTCTGTTTAGAATGCCCCATCACTTTCATAGTCTGAGCAAGAAAGCCATACTTTTCTGAGAGAGAATCTTTTTTTCCCCCTGATTCACACAATCACATTGAAAGATAACTAGGTCATCCTACCAACTTCTCAATCAATTCAGGCTGTGTTCTGGCATTTGGACAAAAACTGACTTGAATGATCAGTTTCTGTTCAGATGTTCTTTTTTCTTAATTTATTTAAAGAAATATTAAAGAACAGCCAGTAAACAACAACCGGGGGCAGGGGGAACTATATGACATCGCACAATTATCTAATACAGCAATTTGGATTCCACTTCAGACTTTCCAAGTTCAGACTTTCAAGTCTTTCTTTGTGTCAACATTTGGAAGAAGATTCCTAATAGATCTTCACAGAGAAGAAATAAGTGGTCTCATTGGTCAATACATTTGGAAGGGTCATTTTCAGTCTGAGTGTCAGAACATTAGTTTCAAGGATAAGTTGGCCAACTGGTGAGATCACCCCATTCAGTTTGCTTATGTGAATTGGGCAGGTTCTGCTTAGTAAAGCCTAAAGAATCCCTATAAGCTTTACCAGCAGACTTTCTAGGAACTCAACTGAAGTTCAGGGCAGCCTGACTTGTTGGAGGTCTAGATAGGTGTGTCCTCCAAACCCACAGGGGATCTCCATCTGAAACAGAATCTCACAGGCACTGCAGATGAGATCTGTTTAAATATCATTATAGTAGAGTTGTAAGTACAGCTGCGGCTAAACATTCAGCTTAGGAAGCAGTTTTTTAAAAATACAAAATTAAAGTCTGTTGGCATGAAACCTTTGGTTATACTGTTATGTGCTTATTCAATATTTATTTCAGCAAAAATTGTATAAACCTACTTAAATCATAAGTCATGGAAGTCACATTGTGCCTTGTGTAACAAAAGATAATCCAATTTAATACATTGCCTGGGACAGCCTTCAGTGATAACCTTTTCATTTGTTCTGTGACATTCTTTTTATGTCAAACCCTCATACAGTGCTCTTAGTTTAGCATAAGGAGAACCCCACTTCCCGTAGCTTTGAGATGTGTCCTTGGATAAGCTGCTTAGAACGGAGCGACATGATCAGCAAAAGCAACCATTCTAGTTCTTGCTTGGCTGGGTAACCTCAGATTGCAGTTGCATGTTTGAATGAACTGTGTGCTTCCCACTGACCTACTAGAATTCTGTTCAGAGGATTTCCCCTATTAATTATAGGAAGGCATTCAAGTGTGACTTGCCTACTTGCTGTCTGAAGGGGTATAATTCAGCAAGCATGGACTCCCTGTATTTTTGGTGTTGCTGGTTCTTTGCCTTTGGGTACTGAACATGTTTCCTTACAGCTCGCATTTATTTGAATGTGTGCATTAAGATTGCAGCTCTGTGCCTCATAATTTGTCCTGAGAAATAGCTCTTTAAAATTGAGCTCACACGCAAAGATTTTCAAACACCATTGAATCAAAGTGCTGCTGCAGAAATCAGTGGGTGTTGCATAAAGGCTTGGGTCCAAACTTGTGAGAGTGAAATGAAGGTTGTGCAAGGGTTCAGCTCAGCTCTCAATTCAGCGCCCCCCCCAGGGGGGCTCTCCAAAAAAAGATTCCTTGGGAGTGTCATTTAATAAGGTCCAGGGCTGCAGTGGGAGAGGAGTCTGTGGAAATCAGGTAGAGGCAGGTACCTTTTGTTGTGGAGCTCCACCCGCAGAATGTGCCGCCATGTGATTTCCAGGGATTTCTCCTTCTCACTAGTTACCCATGCTACTTCCTATATTGCCCAACTTTCAGGAGCAGCTTTTGAGGAGACTGGATTGTGGGGGCCGGACTTGGAAGACACCTTGCATGAACTCTATTACACTCCAACAAGTGAGTCTGACTTTAACACCAGGGAAGATTCTAAAACAGATTAAAAGCAGCCAGTCTGTACTGATAGCATGCAGTGATTAATAAAAGCCTATTTGGATTTGTCGAGAATAATTTCTGCCAGATTAATCTTTTTTTCTCCTTCCTTTTCCTTTTCCTTATTTATTTTATGTATTTATTTTATTAGAAAAGCTAGCTTAGTGGGCTATGGGGATACTGTAGAAGTAAATTATCCTGATTTCAGCAAAGTAGGTTTCCCCCATGATACTGATTAGCAAACTGGTAATATACAGTCTCGATCAGTGTGTTTCCCAACCAGTGTGCAATGATATTCTGGCAGATGTGCCATGGTGGCTGGCTCCAAGACGGCAGCAAAAGCAGGGCATTCCCTGCTTTTGCAGCTGACTTACCCCTGAATGCAGTGGGAAGGAGTGCCCCCTTCCTTGTGCATAAATGAGTGAGTCAACTGCAAAGCTGAGATTGAATTCAAAGACCTGGCTTTATAGGGCGAATTGGCTCCAACTGCAGGGAATTTAGACTCCTGCTGCCTTTGCAGCTGACCTAAGTACAGGGAAGGATGTGCCTTCACTGCAGAGTGTGCCCCATTTGGAGATGACTTGCCTCATAACACCAAAGAAAGCATATCCCTCCGGATGCATAAAGGAGCAGGTCGGTTGCAGAAGTCTTGCGTTGGCAGTTGTCTTACCCCATGTAATGCCTGCTTTAAAACAGCTGCACTGGCTACCGATTATGTTTCCAGGCAAAATACAAAGTGCTGGTAATGACCTTTTAAAGCCCTAAATGGCTTAGGACCGGGTTACATAGGAGAGCGCCTTCTTTAGTATGATCCCCACCGCACTTTGTCATCAGGAGAGGTCCATCTCCGGCTGCTGCCAGCTCGCCTGGCAGTGATTTGGGATTGGGCCTTCACTGTAGCTGCTTCTGGGCTCTGGAATGTGCTCCCTCCCTATGGGTATTAAAGGCTTAAGAGTTTTAGTAGCCTGTAAAAGAGCCCTAAAGAGAGATCTTTTTAGCCTGGCCTTTAGTGAGTACTGAAATGATGGTAAACTGATTTTAATTTTGTTTTAATGAGTTTTTTAAATCTGTGTTTATATTTGTGGGCCGCCTAGAGCCATCTGGGTGAGCCAGTATAAAAACAAAAATTTAATTTAATTAAAGCTCCAGAAGGGTAAAGCAATGGTATAGAGGTATTCAATTATATAGAATATATAATATAGTTATATCTAGTATAATATAGTTATTAATCTATAATTGTATAGATTAAGTGTGGCAGGACTTGGAGGCTGGGAAACGCTGGTCTAGATTATAATGTCTTTCATCAGGTTCATTCACAATTGGTTGAAAAACTCTATGCAAAGTACCCATCAGTGGCTCCTCCTAAAACTGGAGCGGGGGGGAGGGTTCAAGTGGGATGCTGAAGGACTTTGTCCTGGATCTGATACTCAACATTTTTATTAGTGACTTAGATGAACAGGTAGGATGAATCCTTATCAAAATTGCAGATGACACAAAACTGGGAGGGCTAACTAGCACCACAGGAATAACATTCAAATTAATATTGATAGAAAGGAAAAGTGGGCTATAACTTGTAAAATGAAATCCAACTGAAAATACAACATTTTGCACTTAAGACAAAATAATCAAATACAGAGGCATAGGAGATACATAGCTGACTTACCAGTAACATGCGAAAAGGATCTCATGATTTCAAGCTGAACCTGAGTCAGCAGAACCTGAACCAGATGAACCTGAGTCAACAGTATAATTCAGCTGCAAGAAAGGCTAATGTGACTTTTTTTTTTTTTTAACATTTTATATCCCGCTCTGCCTCCAAGGAGCCCAGAGCGGTATACTACATACTTAGGTTTAACAGAACCATGGTTTCCAAGTCATGCAAGGTGATAGTTCCACCTTATTCCACATTAGACAGCTTTTGGAGTACTGTCTGGTTCTGGGCACTGCACTTTTAATATGAAGTAGAGAAATTGGAGCAGGTTCACAGGAGGTCAACAATAATAGTTGGAGGTTTACAAAACAAGCCTTAGGAGGGAGGATTGAAGGAACTGGGTATTTATTTATTTATCGTGTTTTTATACTGCCTGATATGTACATCTCTAGATGGTGTACAAATTTTAATATTGAAAATCACAGATTAAAATACATAACACAAAAACAATATAAAACAAATTATTAAAATTAATTCTAATTAAAAGCTTATGAGAACAGGAGAGCCTTGAGGGCCTTCCCGAAAACAAACAGAGAAGGAGATGCTCTAATTTCAGCAGGGAGCATATTCCAAAGCTCTGGGACAACCACAGAGAAAGCCTGGTCCTGAGTTGCCATCAAATGAGCCAGTGGCAACCATGACCGGACCGCTCCAGAAGACCATAAAAGGTGGCATGGTTCATGACAAAGGAGGCACTCTCTTAAATAGCCTGGACCCAAGCCATTAAGGACTTTATTGGTAATAACCAGCACTTTGTATTTCATCTGGGAACATAGACAAAGCTAGTGCACTTCTTTCAAAACTGGGGTTATATGGTCCCTTCGTGTTGTCCCAGAGACCAATCTGGCTGCCGCATTCTGTACCAATTATAGTTTCCAGACTATGTATAAAGGCAGCCCCATGTAGAGTGTATTGCAGCAGTCAAGCTGGAGGTTACCAGCATATGTACCACTGTTTTAAGGTCATTTACCAGTAGAAATGGACGTAGCTGACGTATCAGCCAAAGCTGATAAAAAGCACTCTTGGCCACTGCCTCAACCTAAGAAATCAGAGAGAGGTTTGGGTCCAGAAGCACTCCCAAGCTATGTACCTGATCTTTCAGGAGGAGTGTAACCCCATCCAGATCAGGCAGATCTAGACCATCTCTCAGGTTTCAACCCCCCACAGTCAGTACCTCCATCTTATTTGGATTCAACTTCAGTTTGTTATCCCTCATCTAGCCCATTCCCACCACCAGGGAGGCATTTAGAGAAGATATGCCATTTCCTGATGAGATCAACATGGAGAAGTAAATCTGGGTTTCATTGGCATATTGATAACACCTAGCACCAAACCTCCTCATGCTCTCCCAGCAGCTTCATGTAGATGCTAAAGAGCATTGGAGACAGTATGGAGCCTCATGAAACTCTACACTAGTTCTTCTAAGTGGTCTCTGTCCATCACACAGATTAGCTTCTAAGCAGCGCCAGAAGCATCTGGAACCTAACAAGCTAATCTTTATTTTTTCTTTCAATATCTGCCTTATATAGGTAGCTAGGCTCCACCCCTGTACACCTTGGTCACATGACCCACACCCTCCTCCTCTGTTCCTTTTTGTCCACCAAAAGAGAAACATCTTAGATTACCTCACAGGTTATTCTATTAGGATTTATAATTTTTAGTTTATTTCTTCTGCCTCCTTAACATATTTCTCCCTTTATCATTTTGTGCTTTTCTTTTATTCATGTTTAGTGTTCCTTCTTGAATTCATCCCTCATTCTGAGGTGAAGGCTGTGGTGATTTGATTCACTGCATGGCCTGCATTCTGGCCTTTAAATGTTGTTTGAAATGCAAATCTGCCTTTCCCTCTTCAGACGGGCATAGTTTATGCTTATTCTGTCTGGGTGAAACTCATAGTACTGTGTCCTGCACGCACTGCCAGAAATTCTCAAGGAAGGCACGAAGAAACAGGGTGTCTCGACTACACCTTCATTTTTGGGAAAGAGCCTTATCAGCTGATGTTATGAAGCTATCTGGCAACGGATCTACAGATGGAAAGACGGAGGCCTAAGGCCTGTTTTAGATCTTCATCTTCTGAACACTTTCGTGCAGTACCATCGCTTCAGAATGCTTACGATTTCAGACATTATGACTCTCCTGTCAGAAGGAATGTGGTTTGTGTCCATTGACCTGGAGGATGCCTACTACCACATTTCCATCCGCCCGCAACACCAGAAATACCTTCAATTTCCAGTAGGGGAGGAAATCTACTAATTCAGGGCCATGCCTTTTGGACTTTCCTCGGCACCAAGAGTGTATACGAAATGCATGGTGGTCATTGTGGGTTATCTGCAAGAAAGAGGGGTTCAAATATTCCTGTACTCGACGATTGGTTTTTGGCAGCACACTCTCTGGACTGCCTTCGCAACAACCTCCACATGACTATAGAACTACTGACAGATCTGGGACTATCAGTCAATTACAAGAAGTCACAACTACGCCCCACACGCTGCATCAGGTTCCTGGGTGTCATGTTAGACTCTGTGTCCACGACAGCGTGTCTGCCGGAAGACCATATTCAGAATATTCAGCAGTTGGCATGTCACGTTTAAGGTCAGGCTCTTCACCCGGCAAGGACATTGCAAAGAATGTTAGGTTACATGGCCTCCACGATGGCTACTCAGCCAACAGCCAGGTTCCACATGAGACCTCTGCAGCGATGGTTCCTCGATACCTTCAGACTGACGAAAGACCACAATTCCAAGTTGTTGCAGGTCCCGACTCAGATTCACCGTTCTTTGAAATGGTGGGTGACTGTATGGAATTTGAAACAATCAACTCCATTCCACAAGCCATCTCCCCAAGTGCAAGTGACGACAGATGCCTCAAAGGACGGTTGGGGAGCGCATCTGCGAGACTTTCGCATAAATGGCCATTGGACTGAAGAGTCCATCCATCATATAAATTATTTAGAGCTCTTGGCCGTATACAAGGCCTTAAAGGGTTTTCTGCCAGAGATACAAGGCCGTCATGTACAAATCATAACAGACAATACAACAACCAAGGCCTATATCAACAGGCAAGGAGGGACGGGGTCTCGTGCTCTTTTGACGCTAACGCTCGAACTCTGGCATTGGGCCCTAGAATACCATGTGGTCCTTTTCTCCGTGCACGTCAAGGGACTGGACAAATCCTTGGCAGACTCATTGAGCCTTTCGAGTCACACATCTCACGAATGGAAATTGGATCCAGACGTGTTGCTTACCATCTTCAGACTCTGGGGGTCCCCAGTAGTCGACTTGTTCGCAAGCGAGGCCAATCGCCAGTGACCTCTCTACCACTCTAGGGCAGGAATCGGGAAAGGTTCGAAGGGCAATGCATTTGCGACCAACTGGTCAGGGAAGTTTCTAGATCTGTTTCCTCCAATTCCCCTTCTGCCTCGAGTTCTCCAAAAGTTGGACCTTGACTTGGCAGACTGCATTCTGATAGCCCCTTGGTGGCCACGTCGTCCATGGTTCCCTTGTCTCCTGCACCTCTCGCGGGGTCGGTTCGTCCGACTGCCTCTCCAACCATCGCTTTTGTCAATGCAGAACAGCCGGATTCTTCATCCCGACATACAGACGTTACATCTGACAGCGTGGAGAATCTGGCTGTCTGGTCATCAGAGCTGAAAGAGGTTTTGGCGGCTAGTAGAAAGCCGTCTACAATGGGGTTTTATGCAGCAAAGTGGAGAAGTTTTTCAGGGTTCGCAGTCTTGAAAGGTTTTCATGACCCGACCCACACGATACTTGCAGTAATTCTTGCTTATCTATTGGAATTTTAAAAGTCGGGGCTCTCTATGTCCTCCATCAGAGTATGCCTCTTTTGGGAAATCGGTTTTACAGGCTGTATTCGATTAACTGCTCCATTCCTGTATATTGCTGATGATTTACATATGGTCTCTCTGCTGCTTCTTTTGCTGTTAAGTTCAATAAAGTTGTGTGTGTTCTACGTTAGCTTTGTTCTCTTGGCTCTGTACAGTGTACTTGTGAAAAGCCATATGTCCTGGGCTCTGCCCCTTCTCCATAGTTCTGGAGCTTGCTATGCGCCCATCTGTGTGATGGACAGAGACCACTTAGAAGAACTGCAGGTCGCTTACCTATAACTGGAATTCTTCTGGTGGTCATCTGTCCAGTCACACACCCGCCCAACTTGTCACACGCAGAGCCAGATTTGGCGGGCTCGAACTGAGGAGGAGGGTGAGGGTCATGTAACCAAGGTGTACAGGGGTGGAGCCTAGGTACCTATCATAAGGCAGATATTGAGGGGGGGAAAGAGAAAGATCAGCTTGTGAGGTTCTGGATGCTTCTGGCACTGCTTAGAAGCCCATCTGTGTGACTGGACAGATGACCACCAGAACAACTCCAGTTACAGGTAAGTAACCTGAAGTTCTCACTTTACAGAGCAGCAATCTCCAAGTGACACCATCTGGAATGTACCAGAGAGGTGGGAGCAGAACAAGTGTATAACAGTGCGAACTGTATAACAGTGCCACCCAATCCCACCTCCCTCAGGCGGTCCAGAAGGATACCATGGTCGATGGTATCAAAAGCTACAGAAAGATCCAAAAAGATCAGCAGAGTCACACTCCCTCTGTCAATAGCCAGTTGGAGATCATCCGTTAGGCTGACCAAGGCAGTCTCAACCCCATAGCCCACATGGAAGCCAGTTTGAAATGGGTCCAGATAATCTGTATCATCTAAAACTGCCTGGAGTTGAGAGACCACCACCCACTCAATCACCTTGCCCACCCATGGAAGGTTAGAAAACAGGTCTGTAATTTGCTAACTCGGAGGGATCCAATGCAGGTTTCTTCAAGAGTGCTCTAATAATAGCCTCCTTAAGAGAAGGAGATATCCTGCCCTCCCTCAGAAAAGCATTTATAATATTTACCTGACCCTCTCTGATAATATGATTATCAGATGAGATAAGCCAAGTTGAGTAAGGGTCAAGAGAACAGGTTGTAGGGCACACAGTCTGAAGCAGTTTGTCCACTTCTTCAGGAGTCACAAACTGAAAATCCAATCTAATCCCATAAGAAGAGATATCTCCATAGTAGACTCCAGTAACTGTGGAATCCAGCTTGGCTGAATGCAAGATATTTTATTCACAAGAAAGTTGTAAAAAATGTCACAGTGAGTAACTGATAGTTCCAAGTTTAAATTCAAGGGGGAATGGAACATACTAACCCACTCATAACCCTAGACAACTCAGCTGGATATGAGTTTGTGGAAGCAGTACGGACAGAAAAGGACTGCTTCTTTGCTACCCGCACTGCCAAAGCATAGATTTTCAAATGTGCTCTGTGTTTTACCCAATCAGACTTGCTCTGAGTCTTCCTCCACTTGCGCTCTGATCATCTACTTTGCCGCTTCAGCTCTTGTAGTTCATCTAGATACCATGGGGCTGTCTTTAAAGTAAGTTAGATAGACGCTTAGGAGCAATTGTGTCTACTGCTCTAGTGACTTCATTATTCCATGCTTGCACCAGAGCACTGACAGAATCACTAGCGGAGCCAACCCTAAGCCCTTCCAAGGCTTCTTGGAATCCTATTGGATCCATTTACCTCCTCGGGCAGAACAATCTAATAAGTCCTTCACCCCTGCAAAGGTGGGTTGCAGCTGTAAGTTCTACCTTAACCATATGGTGATCCATCCATGACAAGGGGGAGATGACAGGAGTCCCCACCCATGGAACACCACCCTGATCAGAGCAAAAGACTAACTTGAACATCTGACCAGTGATATGTGATCAGTTGGGGTAGGCCCACAGTCGTCATGGCTGCTATGAACTCTTGAGCCACTCCCAACAACCCAGTCCCAAAATGAACATTGAAGTACCCCACCAGCAACTACCTGGGCTGCTCCAATGCCAACTCAGCAACCATGTCCATCAGCTCAATTAAGTACGTCACTGGGCAGAGGGGTGATCGGTACATCAGCAGAAGTTCCATTCTATCCTTGGTCCCTAGACTTAGGTTCACACATTCAATATAGGCCAAATCCCTGACAGGGATCCTAGTAAGGGAGATAGTATTCTTATAGACCACAGTCACCCCACCTCCCTGCCCACATCCTCTCACCTGCTTCATCATGGAGTAATCCTCTGGGAGAAGCTGGCACCAAACCAGAACAATAGTCTCTCCCAACCAGGTCTCTGTGATACATACCAAGTCAGCTCCTTCATCCATGATCAAGTCATGGATTACCTCAGATTTATTGTGAACTGGCCTGGCATTACAGAGTAATAAGGTGAGGTTCTGTGGGTGGGGGGCATTGCTCTCTGAGGTCAAAGAGGACGTAAGAGGCAATAGCAATTAAATTTCTGAATTCCCTCCCCCTATAATGACCCACTGGCCTACCAACGCCATACCTTTGTCAATTACCACAACTGGTGTAGCTGCCCCAGGGTTGTCGCCCCCCCCATCTCTGTTCAACCCAAGACACACACCTGTATCAAGCCTAACTAAAAACTATGAAGTGAGCAGGACTCTTCCTTCCAACAATCCTGAACAATAAGTTGGCCCCAGCCCTCAAACCCACCCCCTTTGGCAGCCTGTGCCAGTGGCTGCACCTCCGGCTAGCCCTGGTCCCTTTTTAAGCCAAAAGGCCGCCAGATCCCACTTCTCACGTGGACTTCTGTTGCATTGCAGCTGGAACAGCCCCCACACAGCTGCAGCTCATCAGGGCAATCGTGGCTGCTTTTCTTTTGGGTGAAGGGTAGCACTTTTTTTTAAGATGACAAAAATCACTTGATAGTATGCAATCATAAGAACAGAAGAAGAGCCTTAGTGGATCGGGCCAAAGGGCCATCTAATCCAGTACCCCGCTTTCCACAGTGGCCCACCAGATCTCCCTCTGAGAAGTCTACACGCAGTGCTTGCACAGTCTAGCCCCTCCTGCTGTTGCTCCACAGCAAATGGTTTTCAGTGGCATGGCCTCTAACTATGCAGATCCAGATAACCATTGTGGCCAGCAGCGATTGA
The DNA here is from genome assembly GCF_027244095.1 of Hemicordylus capensis. Taxonomy (NCBI): domain Eukaryota; kingdom Metazoa; phylum Chordata; class Lepidosauria; order Squamata; family Cordylidae; genus Hemicordylus; species Hemicordylus capensis. The sequence continues at coordinate 315,077,544 of NC_069657.1, forward strand.
TAAGCATCTCTTTAATTAATCTTTTTGAATCTTCTTTTTAAACTGGAGGTCATCACCATGTCTTACAACTGCATATCTAATAAATTGATTGTGCAAAGTGTGAGGAACTCTTTTGCGTGTCCAGAATCCACAACCAAGCAATTTCATAAGCTGACCCCAAGTTTTAATATTATGAAAAAAAGAGAGAAAAGCATCTCTGCATCCAATTGTCCTATGCCATGTATAATTGTATGATCATGACCAGCACTTAGTAAGCAAAAAGATGGAAACCTCCATAGTCACCAGCTACTTTGGGTGTACAAAACTAGGTGTGAAGGAGAGGAGACCTAACGTTTAAGACACTTCTGATGGATTGTGAAATACTGTAGGGTAAACTGAAAGAGAAGAGGTAGCTGTTGGTGAACAGGTATATGCAAGCAGATGAGAGAGAGAGAGAGAGATTCCATAGGGAAATGAGATGGAAACGAGTCAGTTTTCAAAAGATTGGCCAATGTATTTATGCTAATAAACCTGAAAGTGGAAGTCAAATGGAGCCAAGCATGCAGCACACAAAATTCTGGTGGTAGTTTCTAGTAGATATCACATGAGAATGAGTTGGTACATGTGCTTGGGTTTTTAAAATGTGAAGAAAAATCTGTAAACATGGCTACATTTAGTTTTAAAACTTACAAATGGAAGTAGGCCTGAATATAGTATCTCATGATCCATAGATAACATTATTTTACTCCATAGAGCTCTCAGTCCTTCTCTAGAGCCACTGTCCGCGTTTCACAGAGAAGACTTCCTCAATGCCAAAGGCAGTGTCATTAAAACAAAAACAAAAACACCCCCCCAAAAACCCCACTCCAAAATTCTGTAACAGTCAAACTGTGCAGCTACATTACAAGATAAAAATTACATTTCCACCAACATTCTTATTTGATTCCAAACACATCATTTGGGACTGTGAGCCTGAACATGGTGAGAGACTTTAGCAAATAATTCTCCATTTTTCTCTGTACCCTTAGGAATAATGATAACAAGTAAGCCATAGCTAGTATAGTGACTCTCAGTATAATGGTCTCTTGTTATCTGTAAATGTGTATGGTTATCCACTGATTTCTGCTAGAAAATGCAAAGGGTTTGAAATTATGAGCAGAAGGGAACAAGTTTTGATTGATGCTGGAGCTTGTCATGAAACTTGTTTTGACTAGTCCTATCAATGTCCTCACATAAGTCAGCAGGAAGCAGAGGGCATAGGTCAAACTATGGAAGTCTCTGTTGCTGTAGTCTCTGTAGATCTGGTAGGTGATGGACCTGAGAATCCTGACCGGTGGATTTCCTGCACACAGTACAAAAAGCCAGTGAGTAGTTGCTGAACACTGACAGCTTTAAATGACTATGGTCCACCACAGGCAGGGTTGCCCTAATGGGGAAGCATTGTTTTTCTTTGGCTTGAAAAAATCTTCAAGACAGTAAAACAGACTTCTCTTTTTCTAATGAATTATATCAAAACATGCCCAGTGACTGCTTGTTCTTTTCAATATTTATTAGCAGGAACATCAGGATTTATACAACAGCTCAAAGAAAATGTCAGTTTTTGCATCTTTATTAAACTCCATGAACAACTTGCATAATTTCATGTGTGGTAGAAGATAAAATGTTTTTTCTACTGGTTAAAATCCTCAGGCTGGCTTTGACTAATCCGAACATAGATTTAAAAGATTATTAAAATGCATTTTATTTAACATCATGGAACAGTACTTTTATTCCTCCTGCAGAGTGATGGGCAGGCTTCTTTTATTTTCTTCTTGGATCTCAATGTCAGTGGCTAAATCATTGCCATGGTGCAAGGTTGTTCCATTGTGATTCATAGAATTCAAGTTTTTGTGTCCATATTTGGCATCTCGATCAGACTTTGGGTGTCTCCTTAAACAACATTTGATGGTATATTTTAAAATCAAATAGCTGAATTCAATGACATTTAAGACAATACACAGGCAGGATGTCACCAACACAATATACAGGAAGACTTTCTTCTCAGTGGGCTTGGCTATGTAGCAGTCAACAGTATTGGGGCAGGGACTCATGTCGCATTTCACAAGGCGGGGCACATTGAAGCCACCATACAGCTTGTAAAACAGAAAGAGGAAACCAATTTCAAACCCAGTTTTGGAAAGGAGGCTGATGAGATAGGTGCAGAGCAATCCTCCATCCATGCTTCCTGGCTTCTTATACAGCTTCTTTTTGTATCTCTTTTCTCTGTTTTCTCGGTAAGCAACATGGAGAACAACAAGAAGTGATGGGGTGGAGACCATGATCAGTTGCAAGGCCCAAAGCCTTACTTGGGAGACTGGAAAGAAGTGATCAAAGCACACATTTTCACAGCCAGGTTGTCTAATGTTACACTCAAATTCCTTCTGTTCATCCTTCCAGACTTGTTCTGCTGCCACCACGTAGACAAGCAGGCGGAATATAAATACGATAGCCAGCCAAATCCTACCAATTCCAGTTGAATATTTATTCACGCCACTTAGGATATCTCGGAGGAATCCCCAGCTCATTGTTTCTGCTTCAGGCAGGACAAAGAGCTGCAAGCAAATAAATAAATAAATAAATAAAATTAAATATCAGCTATGAAACTGCCCTCTTTTTGAGGACGGGACAGGATATGCAGTCTGAATTGCATAACTGGTTGAACCATAAAGTGATAACTGAACCAATTTAGAAATAATTGGGCTTGCCAGAGGGGTGGAATGTTGAATCTGAGTTCAAATTATTTCTATTGGTTATCTTCCTATATGCAAATTGGAAATAACACAACTGTTTTGACTTCCCATTAGCTGTTGGAGTTCAGAGTACAAAGAGAGATTCTTGTATCCTAAGTGGGGTACAGTACAATACATTACTATCCCCTAAGAAATAATATAGAATAAAAAAGGCTTATCTAATCCTGTCAGTTCTTCCATTTCAGGAACAGTATGGGTTCTCTTTCCCCATGGTTCTGTCCCAAGCAGCTGCTGTAATGCTTGAACCTAGGGTAGATTAATGAAGTAACCGTGTTGTCAGCCCATCCCATGTGTTTGCTTCTGTTAAACATTTCTGGATGGAGATGGGATGGAACCATGGGGAACAGAGAGCAACAGCCACATTACTCCTGTCACCTAAGAATTGTCCCTTTGAGTAACTGAGCAACTGACATTTTTAATTAATCCAATTAGAATTTTATCTGGTCCTACCCCTGCTTATATATTTATATAAATTATATATTTAGCAGGGGGAGAGTAACTGGCTCTATCTACCTCCAGCAAAGTACCTCCAGTGACTGTTGCTGGTGTCTATCTTATGTTTCTTTTAGATTGTGAGCCCTTTGGGGACAGGGATCCATCTTACTTATTTATTATTCCTCTGTGTAAGCCACCGTGAACCATTTTTGGAAGGGTGGTATAGAAATAATAATAATTATTATTATTGTTATTATTTGGACTAGACAAGTGTGATGCATTAATAATGAACAGAGGGAAAATAACAAAAACAGAAGGAATAGAACTGCCCAATGGAAGCAACATCAAGAACCTGGAAGAGAAAGAACATTACAAATACTTGGGCATTCTCCAGGCTGATAACATTGCACACACTGAAGTTAAGAGAAAAATTGGAAGTGAATACATCAGGAGAGTTAGAAAAATCCTCAAGTCCAAACTCAATGGCGGGAACACCATACAAGCCATAAACACCTGGGCTATAGCTGTTATCAGATACACTGCAGGAATAATAGACTGGATCCAGGCACAGCTAGAGACGCTAGATCGTAAGACCAGGAAAATAATGACCATCAATCATGCTATGCACCCCCGCAGTGATGTAGATAGGCTATATCTCCCTCGCAGCTCAGGTGGAAGAGGAATACTGCAAGTCCATCAAACAGCAGAGGAGGAGAAAAGAGGCCTTGAAGAATATATCAAGGACAGAGAAGAAGATGCACTTCAAATGGTCAATAATGAGAAACTATTCAACACCAATGAAACAAAGCAGGCCTACAAGAAAGAACAAGTCAAGAACCGAGCAGAAAAATGGAAAAATAAGCCACTGCATGCTCAATATTTACACAATATAAGTGGAAAATCAGACATCACCAAGACCTGGCAATGGCTTAAGAATGGCAAATTGAAGAAAGAAACAGAGAGTTTAATACTGGCTGCACAAGAACAGGCACTAAGAACAAATGCAATAAGAGCAAAAGTAGAAAAGTCAACAACAAACAGCAAGTGCCGCCTTTGTAAGGAAGCAGATGAAACCATGGACCACCTAATAAGCTGTCGTAAAAAGATCGCACAGACTGACTACAAACAAAGGCATGACAAGGTAGCAGGGATGATACACTGGAACATCTGCAAAAAATACAAGCTACCTGTAGCCAAACATTGGTGAGACCATGAAATTGAAAAAGTTGTAGAAAACGAAGATGAAAAATTATTATGGGACTTCTGACTACAAACAGACAAACATCTGCCACACAATACACCAGATATAACTGTAGTTGAGAAGAAAGAAAAACAAGTTAAAATAATTGACATAGCAATACCAGGGGATAGCAGAATAGAAGAAAAAGAAATAGAAAAAATCACAAAATACAAAGATCTACAAATTGAAATTGAAAGGCTTTGGCAGAAGAAGACCAAAATAATCCCAGTGGTAATTGGCACCCTAGGTGCAATTCCAAAACTACTTGAAGAGCACCTCAGCACCATAGGGGCCACAGAAATCACCATCAATTACAAAATTACAATTACAAATAAAATTTGTAATCAATTATAAAATTACAAATCACAATTATAGAATTACAAATCACCATCAATTACAAACCACCAATTACAAAAAGCAACTTTACTGGGAACAGCCTATATTCTGCGACGATATTTATAACAACAGCAACAACACTGATAATAAAATTCAGCCATCCCAGGTCCTTGGGAAGGACTCGCTGTCTGGATAAAACAAACCAGTCAATAACACCTGCCTGACTGTGTAAACAACAACAACAATAACAATAACAACAACAACATAGTCACCAATTAATTCTTGTGAGCCCTTAGAATTATTTCCAAGCCTGTTGTCTATCAAAATGTTTTCAAGTCTTTGCTTAGGCCAAACAGACAGTTTAGCAATCAGACTTGCCAAGGATTTAGTGAGACATTTGTTACAACAGTATGCTGATCTAGGGTGAGAAACACAGAGAAGATGTTATGGTTTACTTAAAGATGCTCTTTTATAGTTTACTGAATATAATATGGTTTACTTAAAGATGCTCTTCTAGCCCTACCAATCTCTACTTGCAAGATATGCTGTTCAGCAGGAAATGGGAAATAATGGCAAATGATCCCTTACCTAGCAAGAACTCTTTTCATTATCAGTATTTTAAAGTTATGGGCAAATGCAGTAGCTAGCTTCCAGCCTAGAGAAGGGCTCTCCGTATCAGCATGAAGGAATGAACTCATTTATTTACTGTCAACGACCAAATAAACACTACAGCAAAGAGCATACAGTACAATACAATAAGTAAAAATTTAAAAACCAGTTGCAGACACCTTATTTTACATGCCTCCGAGCAAAAGCAAGCAATCCTATGAGTAACTTCTTCATGCCTTTCTCCTAAAAAATAAATAAAATGTTCCTCAGACCAATCCAAATGTTTCTTTTGATAGGGGGTGATCTGAATGGAACGGGCAATATCATAGAAAGGGCAGTTAAACAAGGTATGTGTTAATGTTTGTTTCCACCTCGGCAGCTCCACATGGGCACATACATTCCTCCAAGGGGATCCCTCGAAATCTGCCCCCCAACACAGCTGAAGGGAGGACATTAAAACGGGCCTGAGAGAAGACCCTTCTCAGCCCAGGTGTAGGCAAATGTGTTAGGTATGCAGCTGGCCTCGGGTAATTTGAAAAACTGGGATAATTATATCTGGAAGCAATCAGGCTAAGATCACTCTGCTTTTCTATGTCTCTTACCTTCTGTGTAAATGATCTTTTTTGCCTGATCATAATTTAACGATCGTATATATTGCTCCGAGAGGCCACAATTACCAAGGGTGTCATGTATATTCTGCATGAAGGAATAAATCCTTGCACTAATACTACACCTAGTCCTAAGCACCATACTAGATAGAATCACTCATCGCAGTTGCTGTGCAGGCTTTCTCTGTGCACAGTACTGCCGTACAAGAGTTTCTTTTTTTAAGGTGGGAGAGGGAGAGAAGCTGAAAGGAACATCCTCTCAGCTTCTGAGATGTTTTAGGAACATCCTAAAAGCTGTTCCCTGGCCCCAGGGCCCATCCTATGCTGCTGTTTCCTGGTAGTAATTTTAAAGGGGCCCAGTTCATCCCCAGTTCCCAGGGTGAGATTCAACACTTCCCTTTGGTTTGCACTACATTAGCAAAAGCCAGTTCCTTTGGATATTAGAAGTGGAGAATTGATGCTCATCCAGCATCAATGCTAAGAATTTGAGCCAGCTTGACGGTGTAAAATATATTATTATTTTTATTTATTTACTGTGTTTGTATTCCACTCTTCCTCCAAGGAGCCCAGAGCAGTGTGCATTGTTCTGTTTATCATGACAACAACCCTGTCAGGGAGGTTAGGCTGAGAGATAAGCGACTGATCCAGAGTCACCCAGTGAGTTTCATAGCTGAGTGTGGATTTGAACTCAGGTCTCCCTGGACCTATTCATTTGTATACAAACATACTAAGTTAAAGGCTTAAGTGTCCTAACAGTTATAGTATAGATCAAAATGTCCAAATATGTAAGTACGTGAGTAAATACACACAAACACACACACATATATACACACACACACACCCAAATAATTAACCTGTAGGTACTAGTGGAATGAAATTCTCATTACCCCTGCTAACTTGGCAAAGAGGCACCTTTTACCATGGTGATTCTCTTTATTTAGAAGGGGGAGAATAACTGGCCCTATCAACCCCCAGAACAGTACCTCCAGTGACTGTTGCTGGTGTCTATCTGATATTTCTTTTTAGATTGTGAGCCCTTTGGGGACAGGGAGCCATCTTATTTATTTATTGTTTCTCTGTCTAAACCACCCTGAGCCATTTTTGGAAGGGTGGTATAGAAATTGAATTATTATTATAATATTATTATTATTACTCTGAAGCTTCTGCTTTAACGAGTAAAATGCAGTGTTGATTATATTGGATGGGATTGCATGATTGTTTTATTAGGCTGCAGTCCTGGCACAATTTACTGTGGGAGTAAGTCCATGTGAACTGAGTGAAAACTTACTTCTGAGTAAATGTACTGATGATTGCACTGTAAATGCCTACAATGTAGAACTTGCAATTCTACTTTTTGGCTGTCAGATGGCACTGTTTTCTCACTAGATAGTACTGCTTCATCACCACCAGCATGATCTTGTGTCATCATAAAAGATGACCATTCCATGCCCAATCTTGTATCATGAAATGCAATGTACAAAGTATAATCCTACCTTCCTCCCACCCCCGCCGCCCCCCTCTTAAATAGTGGCTTTTATAACTATTCAAAATCTTCAACACAGCCATTCAGATGGTACAAGTTAAAGCAGAGATTATGCAAAATCTCAAGCTTCTATGATGAGAATGATTGGTCTAAGTTTCAAGCATTCTTCAACCTCAGAGACGACAGATAATCAGATAATTTTGACTTTAAAAACAAAACCCCAGAAGAACTGCAAAAATGTCTGAGAGCTGATCAGTAGTAGTCAGAAAAACAAGACTGAATTTGAGCCTAACTTATTTCAACACCATACCCAGAAACATGTAAAAAGCCTTGGGACATTTTTAAATGTGAAATTAAATCAGTCCCTAATGAAAATGGAAAAGCTACATTTGCTAGAATAAGCATTCAGTTTATCTTCTGTATTCCGTTAATTTCCATCCTACATTAACAGCATCCGGTTCAAATGCATGTTTGTGTTGATATATATATATATCATCTTTGAGTCTGTGTTGAATCACTTCCCTCGCAACTGAATCATCATTACAAGAAGCCTCTGCACACCTAGGATTCAAGGGAAGGGCAGCTGAGTGGTGGAGCACATCCTTTGCTTGCAGAAGGTCTCAGGTTCAATTCTGGGCAGTTCCAGATAGAGCTTGGAAAGGTCCCTGTATGATACCTGGAGAAGTGCTGCCTGCCAATCTTGAGCTCAGGTGCTGAGCCAATGTTCTGACTTAAGATAAGTCAGTTTCCTGTGTTCCCAGGCGTGTGGGTTAGAACAGGGTTGCACAACTTCAGCCCTGCTGCAGATGTTGAACTACAACTCCCATCATTCCTGACTATTGGACACTTGACTGGGGATGATGGGAATCATAGTCCAACAACTGCTGGAGGGACATAATTGTGCAGCCCTGGTTTAGAAGGTGGGCTTTATATTCAGTTATTATACCATGCACTAGCAGAGGAAGACAGTCCAAAAATATGGCATAATCCTTTTAGAAATTGTATGTAAACTATATAGCATAGATATTTGAAAGAGAGACTGGCCCTGTGATGGAAAATACATATAGGCGCTGAGGAGTGAGTGTGTGAGACTGTGTGTTGCCATAGTAACTAAGCATGGAATGTTGGGGGGGGGATTTAAATTAGGATAGTTGGTTAGGAGAAGACAGTTGGAGTCAGTGTTAGAGTTGGAGGGAGTAGTTGGAGCTGATTGTTAGGAGTGAGAGGTGTTGGACAGAGCATAGCGGAGAGATTGTTCAGGGGGTTGTGTGAGACTTGATTGGTGAATGTGTGAAGACTATGGAACTGGCAGTGGGGAGTGTTAAGCCTGGGGGGCGGGCGGGGGACGGACCTTGAATGTGAAAGGTGCCCAGAAGTGAAACCTCCTGTCTGAGCTGATTCACTAAGTCTGCAAACCAAGTTTTATATACCTTTGTCGCAGTTTCATCACCTCCCTCAATGTTACATGTTATCAAGAAGAAGAAGAAAAACCACTCTGAGACAGTTAAACAGATGATGTACTTTGCAACTTTGTAGAGAAGTTTATGTGCCCTGCCTTGCAGAGAGATCTTTATTCCAATCAGTTGTAAACAATAAACTTATTCTGGTTTTTGTTCTACACCTCAAGTTTTGTTTCATTTATACAGTGAACATATTTGCTTATTCTGTGCTTGTGAGGCTATATAACCAAGGTGTTGAGTACTGAGAGCAGAGTAATAAGTAATCATATAGTGTCAGTGAAAGAAAGTAAAAACTGAATAAATTCCCAGAACCTGGAGACTAAGTAGTTATAAAACAATATAAAAACAAATCACCTCCCTGGACTTAAGTGGGGTGTCAGAGTGGGTTCCTGACAGGCCCAAAGACATTTAGTATGTTTCATGGCTGAGCAGGTATTGGAACCCAGATCTCCCTAGTCTGCCACACTAACCACTCCAACACACTGGCTCTCAAATGGAAATGCTAAATATATAAACGTGCTAAATCAATCAATGCCATGACAAACCCAGTTGCTTAATTTGGGACAATTTACCAGTGAGCCAGTGCTTCACCAGTTTCTGTAGGTGGTTCCACAGCATGTTCTATGCAGTATGGAAATTTTTGTTTTGCTTGTTCATCCTCTGCAAGCAACTGTCACTGAGCTGTGATGAGAACATCCACCATCTGTGTAAACAACCCAGGAACGCAGATGTCCCCAGATCCCACACTCTCCCTCCTTTTACTCTACTCATCTTCTCAGCCCTGCAAATAAAGTTGTTTCCATGTGGAGAGCTTTCCAGAGCCCTGTGCACATAGGAAGAAGCTCTTCGACTTGTTGCTTTTAACAACAATCTGATACTGGGACAAAAAGAGTTTTAATCAATGTGTCTCGTAGAAGAAAAGAGCTATACTAACACAACAGCCAGGGACTGCTTAACAAGACTGCTCATTCTGATCATCACTAAACAGCATATACTCTTGAGCCTAGAAAAGAAACTTCCAATACAATGATAATGGAAAATAATCTCATCTTTGCTAGCAAACATTTGATTTCAGCACTTCCTTCCCTTCTTGTCCCCTTCCACTTTTCCAAGACAGAGCAGAGATTTAAAAAATAGTTTATTATTGTTTGCTTGGGATTTTCTTACCGGTTTTGCAAAGAAAAGGAATGTGTACAGCCCACAACAATTTGGTGGTGCTGTGATATTTATTTATGTTTGCATAATGAGGTTTCTCTAATAAGGTCTCTCTGACACATAAGACTCTGTGTGGTGGTATGTGGTGGTGTTGATTTTTGATGTTGTTATTACATTTTGAACTATGATATTTGTCAAGATTATGCTGAGTTCGCGGCACATCTCATTCACACAAACATCTGGGGTGGCTGGCTGGTGGCTGTGAGGAAAACCTACATATACCAGCTCCAGGCTGAGGGAACTCAGACAAAATCAAAGTGAAATGAACAGTGACAAGAAAACTAGTCCAGATGCATCTGTTGACCTAAAGCTGTGGATTGCTGGAAATAAGGAGCCTGTTCACTGGGCCATTGTGTATGGAACAGTAGCCAAAGGAAAGAGTTTGAGACCACTTTATGTGGCAAATCCTAGTCCAAAGTGGAGTAGTCATGTGCACCTACCACCATATGCAGTGTTGTACTCTATCCAGTATCTTTTATGTTTTGTTGTTTAGAAGTTTGTCCCAGTGGGGATCCTGTAGAGAGTGTTGGAGGTGGAGTCAGGAAGGAAAAGGAGAAGGAGAAAATGGAGTTGTTTTTGAATAAACTCTTAATTAAATCTATATAAGATTACTTTGTGTTTGTGAGGGAAGCAGCTATAAAACATGCAGGATGTGGCTTTCAACACAGTTTGCCAAGTGTGGGGAAAAACACTTTTTTCAACACTTTTGCCAGTGCATGCTGGAAGTTAAATTCTATGCATAGTGTCAGATGCTGTGCCAGAAGCTTAGGACACAGGAAGCTACCTTATATTATTGAGTCAGACCATCGGCCCATCTAGCTCAGTATTGCCTACACTGACTGGTAGCCAGGGGCGTAACTACCATTAGGCAGGGGGGGGGCTGCCTGGGGGGCCCCACGCCTCGAGGGGCCCCCCAGAGGCAAGTCACATGTGAAGTGAGTGTGTGTGTATCAGCGAGGGGCCAATTTTAAAATTTTGTCTCTGGGCCCACTCCAGCCTCATTATGCCCCTGCTGGTAGCAGTTCCACCAGGTTCCAGACAGAAGTCTTTCCAGGCCTACCTGGAGATGCCATGAATTGCACCCAAGACCTTCTGCATGCAAGCACATGCTTTAACTCTGAGCAACAGCCCCATCCCCTCAATGAATGTTCACACAGCTGAATGCTCCACAACAGCTGACACTGCTAGCAAGTGGAGGAAGAAGGATTAGGCTGCAGTTTAGATATGCCATTTGGAAGTGACTTTGAGAGCTGCCTCATACATTCTGAGTAGTTGTGTTTGCCACGAGTACGTACAGCTCATGGCGTAGAAGACTGGCGCCATCCCAGGGTGTGTGTGCATATCACATCAGGGCATGTGGTGGATCTTTTTCTTTCTTGGCCCAGCAACATGACAAGAAAGGGAGTGGCTCCTACGGTATTAGTATGCTGGCAAAAGGCTGAAGCACTGGTTAAGTGGAGGGGTACGTTCGTATGATAACCTGTATGTTCTAGGACATACTAAGAACATGCTAGACAATCACAACACAGCAACTTATAAGATCAGGTGATGTGACAGAGTTCTGCTGAGGGGTCTCCTTCTCCATAAATTTTGAAATCACTACCACCAACAGATCTTTTCTCCCTATAAAGCAACACATCAATCCCTTCCTCTCAAAATGAATGAATGCATGAGTGCAGTGGTTAGAGTGTTGGACTAGGACCAGGAAGACCCGAGTTTGAATCCCCATTCAACCATGAAACTCATTGGGTGACTCTGGGCCAGTCATGTATCTCTCAGCCTAACCTACTTCACAGGGTTGTTGCGAAGATAAACATTACCATGTGCTCTGAGCTCCTTGGAGGAAAAAGTGGGATATAAATGTTTAAAAAGAGATATAGAGTTTCATATGCCTATACCAGGTGATATTTCAGAGAAAACACAACCTGCCCCGCCCACCCAGCACTACCATGTGTGTTAGAACTTCAACCAGCCATCTTTTTTATAGTTACCAATGGCATTGTTCCATCTGGTTAATATTTAACATTTGCATTTGAGAAGAGATGGGCACCACTTAATAACCAAGTACCTGTGAAGTGCAATATCCTTTCAGGCACAAATAGTTTGTAATCTTTTTAGAGGCCTTTAATGATCACTTACATTGTGAAGTCCCATTTAAGGAGAATTACGAGGACTTTAAGGAGACTACTCCAGTGTGATTGGCTACTAAATTGCTCATTCCTAGTTTCCCCCTGTCCTTTAGGTTCATTAAAAGGAGAATTCCATCAGATAGGGATGTGCACGAATTGGTTTGTGCACTCCTGGGAGGTGCGGGGGAGGGGCTTTAAGGGGCAGAGAGGGTGCTCTTACCCACCCCACCACTCCCCCCCCCGCCGGTGCTCTCCCCAAAACCGTTGGCGCAGGGCTGCAGCGTACCTCCTTGTCTACCCGGTCAGCATCTTACTGGAAGTGGCCAATGCGTGTGTGCATGTGCGCCATGCACAGGCACACCAGCCACTTCCAGAATGATGCTGACTGGGGCTGTAAAGAGGCATGCTGCAGCCCCGCACCAGCAGTTTTGGAGAGAGCACTGGTGGCCAGGGGGAAAGTGGTGGGGCGGGTAAGAGCATCTTCGCTGCCCCTCAAAGCCCCTACATCACCTCCGAACCAGCTTGAATGCCAGACTACCAAAGCAGTTTGGTGCTCTGTAAAAGGAGTGCTGAACTGGTTTGTGCACATCCCTACCAGCAGATGCAACTTCTCCTGTCCCCATAAAATGTTGGCAGGAAAAGCTGTCCACTATCCACAAAGTTCCCTTCTAAACTACTAAAAATACAAACAATCTCTCCATGATAATCCCTGCTAATTTGGCAAAGAGGCACCTTTTAACATGGTGATTCTCTTCATTTAACAAGGGGCAGGGGCATATCTAGGGTGGGGCAGGCAGGGCACGTGCCCTGGGTACCACTTGAAGGGGGGGGTGCCATTTAATAAAATTCAAAAAAAATTAAAAATGGCTGCTGAAAACACAATGGCCACTGCACATGCTCAAATGGCCTCTGTGAGGCCCTAGGCCAGTCCAGGCCTCGCAGAGGCCATTTGAGCATGCGTGGTGGCCATTTTGTTTTTAGCGGCCATTAAAAAAATTTTTTTTAATGGCCATGACACATGCTAAAATGGTCCCTGTGAGGCCCTAGAAGCCAGCAGTGGGAGGGGGAACCTTTGCAGACAGGGGGCTGAAATGGTTTGGACAGGGGGCACAATTTCAGTGCTTCCCTAGGCACTATTTTGCCTAGATACGCCAATGACAAGGGGAGAATAACTGGCCCTATTCACCCCCATTCACCCCCAGCACAATACTTCCAGTGACTGTTGCTCGTGTCTAACTTATGTTTCTTTTAGATTGTGAGCCATTTGGGGACAGGGATCCATCTTATTTATTTATTATTTCTCTGTGTAAATCGCCCTGAGCTATTTTTAGAAGGGCGGTATAGAAATTGAATTAATGATGATGATGATGATGATGATTGATGATGGAAGCCTTGAAGCTGTCCAGATCTAGGATCCATATTTACAGCAGCCTACAATATGGGATCTGCTTTAAATGGTTTGTCTTATTTTCCCTTTTACTCTTCTATTCTCTCTCTTTTCTTCCTATCAAGTTAGATGGCTCTGTCCTCCTAATTCTTTCCTCCTAACTCTCTCACTTCTCTCTCTCTTCTATTATCCCTCCCAAAAGATTGGCATGGGGCCTGGTGCAACCCCCCTGAGGTAAGGTTGTTGCAGTACAACTGTGGGTTGTGAGTGCAGTGGTTTCTTTTTATGAAAGAAAAATAATGGTGTTTTCATGACTGCTTCTGTCCCAGGGGTGTAACTAATAGGAGCGGATGGGTTCAAAGAGCCTGGGCCCACAGCTCCTGAGGGCCCCCTCAGTTCCACCCCTCCCTATTTGCTTCATTATCTTCGAGGGGCCACTGGGGAGAGGGGTGAACACGGGCCCCCTCTCCCCTAGCTATCTGTTCTGTCCTGGACATAAATGGAAATGAGCCCATTGAGAACTGTACGTAGATAGATAGATAGATAGATAATAACAAGTGCTCTATGTGGATAGTGTCTTTCCTCCAAGCTACCACAGGGATCCAGCAAAGTGGGGTGGAGGAGCAGGGGGACAAGCTACTTGTCAGGAGATGCAGGTCCTTCTCGCCCCCCAACCCTCTGGCAAAGACCAGGGCCATACTGAATCTGGCAAATATGCTCCCTCGGTGCATTAGCCTTTATAAAGTTAGCTTTGTCTATTTATACCTTTCTGCAAATAATATATTTTACTGCACATTTCCCACATCTGTTATGAACAAACTGGTTTCACAGAACATCATTATTCTCATTAACATACATTCATATCCATTTCACATCACTTTTCTTTTTCTTTTTTTCTTTAGGTCTGCTATACTGAAAAGAAATGCTCTTTTGGTGGCATTTAGGTGGATTCCCAAGGCGACAGATGAACAATTTGTTATTGTGTCACCTGAGCCAGAGCAAAAACATTTTTAGAAGATTTTCTAGATGTAGATTTTTAGAACATTTTTAGTCTCGGGGAAAATGTGGTAATAAACCAAGAAACTACAAGAGGGCAGGGTGCGTGTGTGTGAGATCCCAACTTTAATAAATCCCACTTAAGCAACCATTATAGATAGTCAGTTATTGTTCTCTAATATGGACTAGCATTTCTCTTTTTCCACTAGACTTCTACTTAGTAAGAATTTTTACGTTTTCAGAAAACATTTTTGTAATACTATGTTTTTGGTTCTGCTTCCATAGTTAAAGCTGTTTTACATGCAATTTTAAACACACACATAAATACACTTTCTCGTAAGTGGAAATTTTACGTACCTGTAATGCAGCAGATGGTTTTCAAAAAACACAGCAGGTTTCTGGTACCATGAAACATTAATGATTCATTTCCCCAGAGAGGCAGTTTTACAGTCTCAACCTTTGCAAATGGAGTTCACTGGTTTCCTAGGCAGTATAACCTAAACAGGTGTAACCTGATCATTTCTTCTGGCATACTATTCAAATGAGAACACCCAGCATGTCTCCTGTTGTCAAGAAAAGTATCAGAAGCAAACAGAAACTTGGGCAAATGTTTAGAGGCACATACTGCTGCTCAAATGTTTGTTTCTTTTCTAAGTATCATATGCAACCCACCAAGTCTTCTGATACTGTACAGTACAATTTGGAAGCTCTTTGAGTAGAGGCTTAGTTGAGAGACAGTGTGGTATAGTGGATAGTGTGTGAGGCTTGGCCTTCAGAGACCTGTGTTCAAATTCCTGATCAGGAATGAAGCTCATTGCCTCACTCTGAACCAGTCACTCTTTCTCATCTACCTCACAAAATCGATTGTGAAGATGAAATGGAGGAAATTCCACATACAGAGCTCTGAGCTCTGTGGAGGGAGGCTGGGATCCTAAGGTACATATTCAGCTGCTGTCATACTGCTCTTGCTTTGGGCTTTTTTCAGAAAATAAACTTCATAGATACAAATGCCCTTACTTATTCCCAGATGGTTCTGTAACAGCCCACCCACATACATATGTTCATATATTAATTCTGTATTCTTTCTCAGTATACTTCAGCCTCCACTTCTCTCTTCTTCTT
Source organism: Hemicordylus capensis (assembly GCF_027244095.1). Classification (NCBI taxonomy): domain Eukaryota; kingdom Metazoa; phylum Chordata; class Lepidosauria; order Squamata; family Cordylidae; genus Hemicordylus; species Hemicordylus capensis. Next base: position 315,093,332 of record NC_069657.1, read on the forward strand.
CTGATGTCTCCCCCCTGCCTGTTTTTAGAGTGTGAGTCCCTCCGGGCAGGAGCCTGTCTTCTCATTCTCTGGAAAGTGCCATGCACACAGATGGTGCTAAATAAATAAAGATGCAATAGAGCTGTTTGTGTTCCAAAGCTCTCCATTTCCCACTGTGAGAATCAATAACCTTGATTCTCTATACTCATTTATCCTGATCATATAACTTTAATGCTGCCTCTGAAATGTGCACATGTGCAAAGTGTTTTTTAAATAACAGCAACCCAGCAGGCTTCGACTGGAACACTCTTTTAGTGGAAACTGAATTTCTTCTGAATGTTAACATTTTATTCCAAATATTTTTCCTTTAATCTTTAGATGACCAGCTATAATAGAGCCAGCATGGTGTAGTGGTTACAGTGCTGGACTAGGACTGGGGAAACCAGAGTTCAAATCCCCATTCAGCCAAATACTTGCTGGGTGACTCTGGGCCAGTCACTTCTCTCTCAGCCTAACCTACTTCACAGGGTTGTTGTGAGGAGAAACTTAAATTTGTAGTACTACAGGACTGGGGCTCCTTGGAGCGGGATATAAAATGTCCCTGCTGTTGTAAACCACCCAGAGATGTAAGTTTTGGGTGGTATTAAAATGTTTGTTTAAATAAATAAATAAATAAATAAATTAAATAAAACATTTTAACTACACTAATTTGCAGAAGATCCTTTTAGCCAACAGAAATTAGGCACTGGCAGCTCACCAAAACAGGGCTTTCCTCCTTCAGACTTCAGGAAATGTTTAGTTTGTATGTGTTGGTTTATCTATATGTTTTACCATAGTGATGTATATCCACAGTTGAATATGACAACACCGACAAAAGAAAATGAAACCGTTAGCTTGAGAAATATTGCATATGAAAGACACATCTCTAATGGAACAGAGTGGCTTGGTGAGCAAGAAATGTACAGACTAGCTGATGCATGGCTATGCAAAGCAAAGGAGCAAGGGTTCTCTGTGCCCACCTGGACCCCCTGTTGTTCACTTATTTCCCAGACCCATATCTTTCCTACCTTCCTCTTCCCATGCCGCTTAGGTATTCAGAGCACAAAGACTCCTAAGAAAACTCCCTGTTAAAAGAAAAATTGGAACAGATGTTACAAAATCTCAGGGGCAGTCCTGGAAAAGTGTATGCATCTGAGAGCTTCTTTCCAATGCTCCTTTTGCCATGTCTATCCTTTCTTGATGTAAAGGCAAAGTTGTGCTGTCGAGTCGATGTCAACTCCTGGTGACCACAGAGCCCTTTGGTAGAATACAGAAGAGGTTTATCATTGTCTCCTCCCGTGCAGTATGAGATGATGCCTTGCATTGCAGCATCCTCCTGTATTGCTACTGCCCAATATAGGTGTTTCCCATAGTATGGGAAACATACCAGTGGGCATCCAAACTGGCAACCTCTGGCTTGCTAGGCAAGTTATTTCCCTGCTGCGCCATTAGGTGGCTTTCCTGATGTAGCAGAAGGAGTTATGATAATGGGAGGCTCTTCCTGATGTAGAGAGAAAGCATGAGGAAATCTCACAAAAACAAGCTTCTTAAAGGGATAATTTACCTTGGGAATGCAACCATGCCTACATCAAAGTACCTCAGGATTATCCACTCTGTACAGGATCAATGTTGACACCCACAACAGGATAGCAGAACATTTTCAGAGCCTCCCCAGAATGAGAAGAGCACACTGGAGATGCAGCCAAGAAACCCTCCCTCCAGCCTCACCTATGTACATTTCGTAAGCTATCCAGGCATTGTCTTAAGGTTACGAAGGAAGGGGGAAATCTTGACATATAGGGATGTGACTGTACTCTGGTTGCAAAGGACAGTTTTAAAAACCTATCATATTCAACTTCCCACATTTGATGGAAATCTGACTCTGGAAAATATTGTTGGCTTTGGGGTGTACCCACTGACAGCAGCTTTGCTGAGTGTATGACTAGACTATATGACAGTGAAAAGAACAAAACACTGTGTCTTCCATGTTCTATTCAACGGAAATGATTCATCTATGTGCTTGTTCAGTATTTTAAGGTGAACAATTGCTTTAATCTTCCTTGACAAAGGCAAGGCCAAGCAATTTAATCCACTTGCTTCTCACAACATATGAAAACATGGAAACAGTAAGGTTCTTCTTTCTGATAAGATCTTTCATTTTGAAATGGAAGTGCCCGTTACAATTTTTTTTTTTAATATCTCACCACCTGGATCTCAGCATGCATAACTAATACTTAGTCCTTTTATCTGTCAAAACTCTTGATGTAAAGATACAATGGCAAAGCATTCAAAAACCTTTAGAGATAGATCAGATAAATGATCTTAGTAGATAAATATATAGTGCTAATACACATGTGTAGCAAAGAGCTCTTAATTGGTTTTTTCATATACTTTATTTTTAATAAAATAATAGTTTTGTATATTTTAGAGGGGTACACAAATTATCTGTGAAGAGATTGGTAAAGTTATAACAAAGCAATTTCATTTACAAAATGCCTTCTCTTATCTTCAGGACTATTCATGATTCTTCAATAAATTTTGTTTTATAAGCTTTTATAATATGAGTACAATATGTTTTATTGTAGTCCTTTCCTCTTGTTTATATTCCCCAGTGTCCCGGGCTCCATTCATATTAACCATGTTTTTGATTAACAAAATAATTAACAAAAACTGCTGACAAAAACAATCAGCAGGACTGTGGGTGGGGATGGGGAGGGAGAGGAAAACTCAATTACATTTATTACTCGGTTTATAATTTTGTGACTGTTTGCCTCAAATAACAGTGGCTGACATCCAGACTAAATTACTTATGAGTAGTCCAACTGAAATTAATGGGGCAAGTGCCTCATAGCTAACTTACCTCATTAATTTCAGTGGTGCTACTCATAAGTAATTTAGTCTGGATGTCAGCCAGTAATTTTTTTTAAAATTTAACATTGGGCATGATTTTGCCAAATTTAAGCACTTCCAAGTCCCCTTAATTCAATAGAAGAGAGCTAAGCCATGCTTAACTCCTTCATTTGAACTAATAGGTTTTAAACGTTCTTAATTGTGACTAAATAGTGCTCATAATCGAAAAATTTATTTTGATTGAATAGGCCTGTATTTGGAATCAAGATGCTATTCTACACATTCTGACGGATGCCTTGTGAAGATAGTATTATCACATCTATATTTTGTGATACTGTATGTAGGAGGCAGCACAATTAAAATGTGGCATATTATCACACCTGTTTGTTGACTTTTCCACTCAGCCCTCCATCATTAGCTTAATGAACATCTGTGCACAGGTCCTCCTGAAGACAACCTCCAGTTGTGAGTGGACTTATATGTTCCATCATGCCAATGCAAGGACATTAATCCCAGGCTTTGGGATCATGAGCAGGGAGGCCGTAAAAGGTCTGTGAAAAGGTCCCGGAACCATACCCTGTACAGATCTGGAACCAGGAATAGTCAGGCAACAATCTCCATCACTGTTCCCTAAGGCCCTAGATTATCACTGTGGAACACTCCCTAGAACAGGGGAAGGTAATGTGCAGCTTGCCAGAGGTTGCTGAACTACAACTCCCATCATTCCAAGCTGTAATAAAATGTAGCTGGGGTTGATGGGAGTTGTAGTTCAGCAACATCTGGAGAGCCACATTATCTACCCCTGCCCTAGAAGACCTGGGAATGAAACACATGGTTTAAATAGATGTGACATTTAAATATACAAATCCGCCTCCATCACTGACTCATCATCCCAACTTAATTTGGGAATAATTGAGCCCAGGAAGAAAAGCTCCTTTTATCAAAAGATATTCCCTGGAGTATGCCTAGTTTTAGCAGGAGACAGGGATGTCCTGATCTGTTCCTATACTAATGCCAGTGTTGGATTAGTGTCAGATTCCACAGATTCCCAAAAGATTTCCACATGCTCACTTGCAAAAGAGATGGTTGGGTCTGGATTGGGGGCAGCAGGCATAGCAAGTTAAAAGAAGTGCCCAAATTCAAAATGTTTGTGAAATATTGCTAACACAGGTTGTTAAGAAAGTAGGAAATAACTGGATCACTTTTCCTTACTTGCCAGAATTAGAGCCATGTAGTTTTAGCTATAAAACTTTCACTTTAGCTATCACTTGTACAGCAACAGCTCAGCTGCCTGTTCATAGAATCAAGGTGTGCAATGTTGTGCCCACCACTAAAAATAAACACTTTGATCATTTGGCCTCAGTTCTCTCTGTGAAATGGTTACCAGGCCCAGTTTCAGGAACCATGGCAAGCTTGTGCCTGTAGTGCAGAATACACCTGGATGGTGCTTTTTAGCCTACTTTCCAGTAGGCTTATGAGATCACCAGGCATTCTGTGTGTGTGTGTCCATGTGTCTCCCCGCCCCCAATCAACTTTGCAACGCCTGAACCAATATCAACCAAATCGGGAACAGTTGTAGGGACACATAGGGACACCTCAATGGCATAGTTTGTGATGATGTCATCCACCCCAATCCAAGATGGTGGACATGTAAACCTTTGAAGCGCAAGTGGGCTAACTTGTGAAATGCCTAACCAATTTGAACCAAATTTGCTACAGATGTAGGGACACATAGGTATGCACAAAGGGTGTGGTGTGTGATGATGTCAACCACTCCAATTCAAGATGGCTGCCACGTGAACATCTGAGGCACAGGTGGGCTAATTTGTGGACTATCTAACCAATTTAAACCAATTCAGGTACAGTTGCAGTGAGTGACAGATAGGGACACCTCAATGGCATAGTTTGTGATGATGTCATCCACCGTGATCCAAGATGGTGGATGTGTAAACTTTTGAGGTGCAAGTGGGCTAACTTATGAACCGCCTAACCAATTTGAACCAAATTTATTATTGTTATTATTATTTATTCGATTTCTAAACTGCCCTTCCAAATATGGCTTAGGGCGGTTTGCACAGAGAAATAATACATAAATAAGATGGATCCCTGTCCCCAAAGGGCTCACAATCTAAAAAGAAACATAAAATAGACACCAGAAACAGTCACTAGAGGTACTGTGCTGGGGGTGAATAGGGCCAGTTACTCTCCCCCTGCTAAATAAAGAGAATCACGACATTAAAAGGTGCCTCTTTGCCAAGTTAGCAGGGGTTTGCTACAGATGTAAGTACACATAGGGATGGTGTGTGATGATGTCATCCACTCCAATTCAAGATGGTGGCCATGTGAACATCTGAGGTGCAAGTGGGCTAATTTGTGGGCTGCCTAACCTATTTGACCCAGATTGGGTACAGTTGCAGTGAGTGACACACAAGGACACCTCAATGGCGTAGTTTGTGATGATGTCATCCATGCCGATTCAAGATGGTGGACACATAAACTTTTGAGGTGCAAGTGGGCTAACTTGTGAACCGCTTAACCGATTTGAACCAAACTTGCTGCAGTTGTAGGGACATATAGGGATACCTCAACAGCGAAGATTGTGACAATGTCATCCACCTCAAAGCAGATGGTGGATACATAAACTTTGGAGGCGTAAGTGCACTAACTCGTGGACAGTCTAATCAATTAGAACCAAATTTGCTATAGCTGAATGGATACATAGGGATGCCCCAATGGTGTGGTTTGTGATGATGTCACCCACCTTGATCCAAGATGGCAGATGCATAAATTTTTGAGGCACATGTGCACTAAGTTGAAGACTGTCTAGCCGATTTGAATCAAATTTGGAACAGCTGTAGCGAATTACACATAGGGACACCTCAATGGTGCAGTTTGTAATGATGACATCCACCCCAATCCAAGATGGTGGACACATGAACATTTGAGGCACAAGAGATCTAACTTGTGGACTTTGATCTGCACCAAATGTAGTTCAGATGTAGAGAAAGTGAAAGGAAAGTAGGCTGATTAGTTCTTACTAGAACAACTTGTTTTTGGTTCTAATTGCTCAATGACAGGTATTCAGTTTCCAGTGTAAAAATAACAGACTGTTCTAAGAATTATGCTGATTTCTTTAGAAGGTCCTGAACTTCCCATCCATACCTACTGGGTCACCATAGAAAGATCTTTCTGCCTACTGTCTCATCTCAACAGAAACAACTCGTTTGGCACTGTCATGTTGTATTTTTCTAGCCATAACAAAAAGAATGGAATAACCTAGCTATTAATATTTCTTTGTTTTCTTCTCTGTGGATTATCATAAAAGCTGTTGTCACAACACTATCTACTAGTACAGCAGATGATGTGCTGTGAGTAAAATATTGACACAAAACACAGATGGCCCATTGAATTGTCTAGCACCAAAGTAGCTTCTTGAGTTTTCCACTATCTGATGTATCTGATGTTTGCAAATTAGTAATGCATACGAATTGCAGTCACAGTGGCTGACAAACTGTCTTCCATTATAATGAAGGCAGATTACTAATAATTGCTTAGCAACAGTGATAGGAACGCCAACATTATAAATAAAAAAATTCAGAACATTTGGGTAACAGAAAAGTTACTTTCGCTGTAGCTACTTTGCCAAATAAGTAACACGCTCTTCCAGATGGGGTAGCCTACGAAACACACACACACCGTAGACTTGGGTCCATTAAAAGAGGAGAAATCTTAGGATTCCAGATTCGGATAACGCCTAAATCAAATAATTAGAAAATAAAACAAGCCAAATTTATTTCAGATACAGTATACAAAGTGTTAGTTCACATATGCACGGGCATCCCTAGAGTTTCTTCTTCCTTGATAACCCGCAGTCGCAGCTGAACGTGCGTAGCGATTGGTTTCCACAAACTCCCGCTGAAATAACTCCTCCACTTTTCCTTTTCTCGCTCGGTCGCGCCGAGGATTTTTTTTTTTTTTTACGGAAAGAAAAAATAAAAGGCCGCCAATCCCGCAGAGAACAACCGAGAGGAGAGGAAGCCTCCGCACCGAAAGAGGCGCTCGCGAACCTTTGTCGCTTCCCTGCGGATTGGCCGCGTGGACGACGCTTACTCAGAGGCTCACTCTGCGCCTGTCCTGAGCCGTGTGTGTAGTCTCGCTGGCAGCACGGCATATCGCGGGGAGTAGAGGGAGGTGAGCGCGAAGTGTCTCTATTGGGGGGGAAGGGGAGGCATTTATCCAGAGTCCTGTTGCCTGTCGTATTTATTGGAGCAGTGACCCCGTTCCAATCCCGCCCCATCATGCATGTCCTCAAATTAGCACAGTACCACCAATAGCTTCCGGCTGCCGTAGGGCCAGAGAGCCTTCGAGCTCGCCCTCGTACATTGGTCTAAACGGGGTAGGTCGCGGGTGGGACCCTCAGGTGTTTCGTTCCCCGGGCCCAGGTGAGTTACACTGGCGGCGGGGGGTTATCTTCTCACTCTCTCTCTGGTCTAGTCTTTTAAAAAACGAAAACTGGAGAAAGAAACGCACACAGAGAGGAGGATTAAAACAGCACCCACACAGAGAATAGAAGGTCAGTTAAGTTTGGTAGAAACATGAAGTTGTGCATGTGAATTTCACATTTATTGTAATTTGCACTGAGTATATCACTCTCTCATAGCAGGATGAGAAGAGAAAGCTTGGCTGCATGTGAAGAAATGTAAATATTAATCCTGGGACCACATGCCAACTAAATTAAAAGTAAAAAAAAACTTTCTGGATTAAACTCAAAACTATATCATAATAATTATCTTTTTAATATTTTGCTCATAAAATATAAAATATTTGCTCATATCAAATACATTCAATTACATTCCTATACTTAATATAATTTATTTGTATGGATCAATGCAACATCTAAATCTATCTGTCAATCAATGTAGCATACCCCTCCTGCACAGTGCTTTACCAGTCGGAGGTAACCGTGGTGATTGGGCAGTGGGGGATTCCATATGCAGATAGGGAAGGGGGGGGTGAGTGATGGGGAGGGCAGGTTGGTGGGTGAGCAGTGGGGAGGGGGTGGCTGAGAGTGGGTAGCTAACACTGAGCAATAAAGCGGGCTGTGGCAGAGGGCAAGGAGAGCAACAAAGTCCTAGCGCACAAATGCTCTGTGCAGGTTCAGCTAGTTCTAATAAAATTAAAAGGTAAAGTGTACCGTCTAGTTGGTGATGACTCCTGGCGCCCACAGAGCCCTGTGGTTTTCTTTTGGTAGAATACAGGAAAGGTTTACCATTGCCTCCTGTGCAGTATGAGATGATGCCTTTCAGTATCTTCCTATATTGCTGCTGCCCGATATAATACCAGTGGGGATTCGAACTGGCAACCTTCTGCTTGCTAGTCAAGCATTTCACTGCTGCGCCACTTAAGGTGACTCATAATAAAATTATAGTAATCCAAATTGACTTTTCCCATCTGACTCAACAATAGCAAACTAATAACTGTTACTGTATGTTTTCTAGAAAAAACCCAAGGAATGTCATTTGCGCTGAAAATAAAATCTTGCTTCTCATATTTTAACCAGGCTAATAACTACCTTCTTCATGATGGCGAAGTCCCAAAAATTATTTAATCAAGAATAATCATCTAGCTCCCCCTTCCACCGCTTTCTATAAACAGATAGTTTACATTCTCCATATCAAAAATTGCAACCCTGCTCCCTTTTATTCTCCACTAAGTCCTTCAGTGGTGCAGCGGGGAAATGCTTGACTAACAAGCAGAAGGTTGCCAGTTCGAATCTCACTGCTACTATATCAGGCAGCAGTGATATAGGAAGGTGCTGAAAGGCATCGTCTCAGACTGCGCAGGAGGAGGCAACGGTAAACCCCTCCTGTATCCTACCAAAGAAAACAACAGGGCTCTGTGGGCGCCAGGAGTCAAAATTGACTTGATGGCACACTTTACCTTACCTTTAAGTCCTTCATATATTCTGGAAGGCTTACCACTGGTATCCATTAACTCATATCCAGTTGTTTTCTTAATTTAATTGGTTACTTGCATTCCTTTGCACCACATTCCTACCAAAAGAATACCTAAGTAGGCATTGATAATGTTATCTAGTTTTAATTGTAATTTTAATCTGCTTTTTAAAAAAAATTATTTTAATTTAAACTGCCCCGAGCCACCTTTGGAAGGGCGGTATATAAAAATAAAATAAAATAATCCAAGTGTTTTATGCAGCAGCAAAATGTCCTCAGCACCTCAGCCTCCAGACTTACAGCATGAAGCACTCAAGGGGAAAGACTATCAAATTCCAGGGCTCCGAGGTGCCCGGACCACCACCCTGTTCCGTGCTGTGAATCCAGAACTTTTCATTAAACCTGTAAGTAGCGCCTTAAAAACATAAATAAATAATATAAATAATAGCAATGGCTTGTTTTTGTGTTCTTTACAGTACATGTAAAATTGGGATTTTGTTAATTCATTCACAAGTAGAACCTAGTTATCTATCTATCTATCTATCTATCTATCATATTTTAATACCACCTGATATGTAAATCTCCAGGCGGTGTACAAATCCCACATTAAAATCACAGGTTAAAATGCATAAAACATGATAAAAACAATATTAAAAAAATATTAAAATTATTAAAATTCTAATATAAAGCTTGCAAAAACAGGAAAGTCTTGAGGGTCTTCCTGAAAACAAACAGAGAAGGAGATGCTCTTAGTTCAGCAGGGAGCATATTCCAAAGCTCTTGGGCAGCCACAGAGAAAGCCCGGTCCCAAGTTGCCACCAGACAAGTCGGTGGCAACCACAACCGGACCCCTCCAGAAGATTGTAAAAGGTGGGCTGGTTCATGACGGAGGAGGCGCTCTCTTAAATAGCCTGGTCTCAAGTCGTTAAGGGTTTTATAGGTAATAACCAGCACTTTGTATTTCACTCGGAAACATATCGGCAACAAGTACACTTCTTTCAAAACTGGTGTTATATGGTCTCTTTGTGTTGTCCCAGTGACCAATATGGCTGCTACATTCTGTACCAATTGTAGTTTCTGGACCACATACAAGGGCAGCCCAATGTAGAGCGCATTACAATAGTCAAGTCTGGAGGTTACCAGCTTATGTACCACTGTTTTAAGGTCATTCACCTGTAGCAATGGATGTAGCTGACAAATCAGCCAAAGCAAATAAAAAGCGCTCCTGGCCACCGCCTCAGCCTGAGGAACTAAGGAAAGCTTTGGGTCCAGGAGCACTCCCAGACTTCGTACCTTTCAGGGGGAGTGTAACCCCATCCAGAACAGGCAGATGTAAACCATCTCTTGGGTCCTGACTTCCCACAGTCAGTACTTCCGTCTTATTTGGATTCAACTTCAGTTTGTTATCCCTCAACCAGCCCATTACCAGCACCTCCAAGCAGACATTTAGGGAAGATATGCCATTTCCTGATGATCTCTCCTAGCGATTTCATGTAGATGTTAAAGAGCATTGGAGACAGTATGGAGCCTTTTGGAACTCCATTCTTCAGTTTTGCTTTGCAGAGCTACAGTCTCCAACCAACACCATCTGGAATCTACCAGAGAGGTAGGCGCGGAACCACTGTAAAACAGTGCCACCCAATCCCAACCCTCTCAGGCGAACCAGAAGAATATCATGGTCGATGGTATCAAAAGCCGCAGAGAGATCCAAGAGGATCAGCACTCCCTCTGTTGATAGCCAATTGGAGATCATCCATCAGGCCGACCAAGGCAGTCTTAACACCTTAGCCCACACGAAAACCAATTTGAAACGGGTCTAGATAATCTGCATTATCCAAAACTGTCTGGAAGTAAGAGGCCACCATCCGCCCCCTCACGTTGCCCAACCATGGAAGGTTAGAAAAAAGTCTGTAATTAGCCAACTCCGAGGGATCCAGTGTAGGTTTCTTCAAAAGTGGTCGGATAATAGCCTCCTTAAGAGAAGGAGGTATCCTGCCCTCCCTCAGAGAAGCATTTATAATATTTACCTGGCCTTCTCTGATAATATAATTATCAGATGAGATAAGCCAAGTTGGGCAAGGGTCAAGAGAACAGGTTGTAGGGCGCACAGTCTGAAGCAGTTTGTCCACTTCCTCAGGAGTCACAAACTGAAAAGGATCCAATCTAATCCCATAAGAGGAGTTGCTGGGCACCTGCACAGTAGACTCTGAAATAACCGTGGAATCCAACTCAGCCCAAATATGAGAAATTTTATCCGCAAAAAAGTCATTGAAAATGTCACAGCAAGTAACCGATGGTTCCAAGTTTAAATTCAAGGAGGAGGAGATACATACTAGCCCCCTCACAACCCTAGACAACTCAGTTGGACGTGATTCTGCGGAAGCAATGCAGACAGAAGAAAACTGCTGCTTTGCTGCCCACACTGCCAGAGCATAGCTTTTTAAATGTGCTCTGTGTTGTACCCAATCAGACTCGTGCCGAGTCTTCCTCCACTTGTGTTCCAGTTGTCTACCTTGCCACTTTAGCTCCCGTAACTCATCAGAATACCACGGGGCTGTCTTTAAAGCAGGTCGAAGAGGACGCTTAGGAGCGATTGTGTCTGCTGCTCTAGTGAGTTCATTATTCCATGTTTGCATCAGAGCATCTACAGAATCACTAGCAGAGCCAACCCTAAACCCTTCCAAGGCTTCTTAGAATTCTATTGGATCCAATAACCTATTTGGGCGGACTAACCTAATAAGTCCTTCACCCCTTCAGAGGTGGGCCGAGGCTGTAAGCTCTACCTTAACCAGATGGTGATCCGTCCATGACAAAGGGGAGATGACAAAAGTCCCCACCTATGGAACACCACCCTGATCAGAACAAAAGACTAAATTGGGCGTGTGACCAGCATCATGTGTCAGTCCAGAGACCAATTGGGATAGGCCCACAGTCGTCATGGCCACTATAAACTCTTGGGCCGCTCCCGACAACCTGGTCCCAAAATAAACATTGAAGTCCCCCACCACCAACACCCTGGGCCACTCTAATGCCAACTCAGCAACCAGGTCCGTCAGCTCAATTAGGGACTCCACTGGGCAGCGGGGTGATCAGTACACCAGCAGAAGTCCCAATTTATCCCTGGTCCCTAGACTTAGTTTGATTGAAAGAAATAAACTGGTCACTTACTAATGAGATCAGCATTATATATACACATGAAAAACATTCATCAGAATATTTTAGTAAAATTATACTTGAGCATCATGTTCTATGAGTTAGGCAAATTATATACTTTTAATCCGGAATGCCATAGTTCTGTGACTGTAGTTAAGCTTTTTATAAATGAATATGTATGGTGTAAGGTGTATGCATTTTAGCAACCTAATGGCGCAGTGGGGAAATACTTGACTAACAAGCAGAAGGTTGCTGGTTCGAACCCCGACTGGTACTATATCAGGCAGCAGCGATATAGGAAGATGATGAAAGGCATCATCTCATACTGTGCAGGAGGAGGCAATGGTAATTCCCCTCCTGTATTCTACCAAAGAAAACCACATAGCTTTGTGGGTACTAGGAATCAAAATCGACTTGACAGCACACTCTAAGGTGTACTCAAACCCATGAAGTCAGTGGGCTTAAGTATGTTTACCTTTCTATTCCATAGTCATCCTGATATTCATTTGTGTAGTTTAAGCTGCAATCCTAAACTTACTAACTAAAGAGTAAGTCCCACTGATCTTGGTGGGACTAATTTCTGAATAAATCTGTATAAGTTTGCACTGTGCAGCTGCAATGCAATGTAGTAACCTGGGTGTCAGCTTCACTGAACACAGTAGGACTTGCTTCCAAGTAAACATGTATAGGACTGCAATGTTAATACTGTATGTGTAGTATTAACATCATAAGAGGAAAATGATGTTATTGTTTATTGATTTACTTTAAAATCCCACTCTATCCTGTGGATCTGTGTGGGTGAAAGCAGTTTTTCCACATGTAAATACTTCTGTCTCTATGGAGAACACAATCCAAGTAAGAGTTTGGAGAGATAAAGAGGCCCCATATTAAATTATGACATTTTATAAAAAGCAATTAAACAGTTTAAGTCTGTCCATCCCTCAACTTTCATCTCTCTATATAAAATTGAATGTCTCTTTGTCTGTCTGTTCCCTATACATTCCTGCACCCTTTGAGCTATCGGCACCAAACTTTGCACAGTGACTTCTTATGAGTAATGTAGGGAACCCAGGAATCCTGACAACCACCTTGCACAGTCAAACAGATGGCTTTACAACAGGCATAGCCACAAAATGGATGTGGATATAGTTACAAGGAGAAACTGCACCATAAGCCCAAGCACCTCAAAGCTAGTCAAAAATAAAACAGAGACAGGCAAGAAAATAAAGAAGTGAAAACAATGGTACATCATTATGCCTTTGTCAGGTGGGAATGTATATGACATGGATTATGTAAAGTGGTTTGGATTTAAAAGTGGTTGTGTGTTTTTATTTTCACAGAACAAAGCAGTTATGGCTTTTGGACTCGTCACAATTACTCTTTGTGTAGCCTACATTGGGTACTTGCATGCACAGCAAGATAATAAGAAGGATCTCTATGAAGCTATTGATAGTGAAGGAAGCAGACAAATGAGGCGGAAGACGTCCAAATGGGACTGATCACTAGCACATGGTGTGTATGTGTCAACATGGAAGGAGACCCAAAAGACTGGTATATTTAGTTTTCATGAGTATTAGGGTTATGTGTGGAAAGCCAACATTTTTATACAATAATGAATGTCTCTCTTGAAATGTAATCTAGTTCAGTTACCAGTATAAAATGCTGTAGCCTGCTGTACACATTCTAAATAAAGGCCAGCATTATTCATACATTTAATATGTGTAAACTGACTTGCGGACATCATGATATGGCAACACACATCTTTGGCATTTCTGCAATAGTTCATCAGGCTGCTCTTACAACTTACTGCTCCCAGGTGAAGAAGGGGCATATCAGCAACTGTACCAGGACAACATTTAAAAAACAGCTTTGTAGATAGGCAATATCTGGTAACACTCAAGGTCCAAGGTGCTGCGCAAGTCAATTTATTATTATTATTTAAAATGTTTATATACTGCTTGTCAGCAAAAAGTTTTAATAATAATTTGCGTGGAAAAAGGAATAAGCTGATTCCCCATCCCAAAAGCTTTCACAATCTTAAAAAAAAGCACAAGGTTGACAGCAGCACTGCAGCCACTGCAAAGATGTTGGGCTGGGGTTGGATAGGGACAGTTGCTTTTCCTCCACTGTTCCGTCTAAAGTGTGTGCATGTGCGCGCGCCCACAAATTTTCTGATGTCTGCTCAGTTAATTTTAGATCCTATTCAAATTGAATTAGGAAGGCCCCACTCTGAATGCATGTGTGTGCACAGTGCCTTGATACTGCCACCCAGAACACAACTCATTCTGCACAGAGATGAAAAAAATTGAGGGACCTCTGTTTCTCTCTGCTAAATATAAGAAAGTCACCACATTAAAAGTGCTTCTTTGCCCAGTTAGCAGGAGTTTCTGTTCTCTCCTTTAGTAAAGCAGTTCTTTTTACAAATGCAAAGACAGTTTTTGCATTTAATGGCAATTTTTGGATCCCATTTTAAAACCTACTTCAGTCTTCCTTGGAAAATGTGGCAACTAGTTTTGTCCTGTGAATAAACATGGCACTGGCATTGTGAGCCAATTCAGGACACCACGGACACATGGTAGGTATTGACATGAAATTGCCATATACTGTATCAGACCAGATGAACAGATTGGTTCATTTGTCCTAGTATGGTTTGCTCTGATTTGATGGTGGGCTGCCAACAGAGCAGACAGCACTTTCCTAGTCCTGCTACTAGGATCCTTTTAGCTGCCAGTATCAGCCCTCCATACCTCCAAGACCACCTAGTTTGATATGTCCCTCGCCGGGTCCTGAGATTAGCCACAAGTAATGCCTTGGTGATCCCGGGCCCTAGGAATATTAAATTGCAATCAACAAGAGCCAGAGCCTTCTCAGTGGTGGCCCCAACTCTATGGAATGGTCTCACAGATAATATCAGAGCTCTCCATGATTTGTTGGCCTTTCGTAATGCATGTAAGACTGAAATGTTCCACTGGGTGTTTGGTTGCTGAGATAGCTGGTCGTAGAATGATCTTGTAATCCCCAGTTATTATGTCATGTGGAATGAGTATTGTATGGTGTTGTGGTTTATGAGGCTATGTAAGATATATGTTTATGAAATTGTGTTGTTGTGTATGTTTGCGTATAAGCTGCCCTGAGTCCTATGAGAGTAGGGTGACATATAAATCTAACTAGCTAAACAAACAAACAAATCGAATCTAGGACGTTTTGCATGCAAAGTATGCGTTGTGTATGCTACTGGGCCTCTCCCCAGTAGTGTGTGTTGGAGCTTCTATAGCTGCTGTCACCCAGTGTAATATAGGCAATACTGTCCGTGGCCCATAAATGGCAAAGAGGGTGAGTAAAAAGGATTTCATAAGAGTAAGAATTGAGGTTACCCCATTCCAGGTACTTTCCAAAGTTATTTTAGTCACCACATAGCCATCTTTAATGGTGCAGCTCTATACATCTAATACTCTTTTTTTTTTCTATTTTGTATATTTATATCCCATTTTTAAGACCAAAGGATTCCCAGAGCAGCTTCTAGATTAAAATCACACACACATTATTAATAAAATACAATAAATAAAACAATGGATCCACACACAAAAAAGTATAGAAAAGTGAGAAGCTGAAGACATCAAATATTGGAAATGACTGGATTCATAAAAAGGGTTTCACCTGGCACCTATATGATATCATACACTACATCAGGCAAATTTCTCTGGTTCTGGGAATTCCAAATTCCCAAAGGGGTATCAGAACCAAGAAGATCCTGCTACTCACCTCACCTCCATAGATGGAAGAACTCAGAAAAGGGCCGCTTGGGATGATCTTGGTAGGTTCATGCTGGGGCAGGTAGCAAGTTTTAGAAATGGGATTGCAACTGCAAGAAGCATTTAGGAGCTGTTTTCTAAAAAGCCACTTAACTGGTCACCTGTGGCAAGTAAGGGTTACTGTATTTCCAAGTGACAAGGTACAGAAGATTTTGTGAAGAAGAAGAATTATCCCTCTTCTGTTCTTTCCTGCTATTTCATGACATCATTCTGCCACATGTGACTAATTTGTGGGCAGATTAGCTAGTAGCTTTTGTGAACTACTGCAAATTGGAGGAGGATTGTAGCTTTCCCCACATGTCAAGGATACTACTAGCTATGTTGATACAAGCCATCCTGTACAATGTTAAGTGGGGTTAGGAAGATCCTGCTGTGAGATCATCATCTGACCAGAAGGAAGAATTCACTGGACAACCTGTTTAAGCTTGACACTTTTTATGTAACACTTATTAAGTATAACCGACAAGGCATAAGCAATGCTGTTTGTTCATATAACTTTAGGACAGCAGTCTAATAAGAAGCAGCACTAAAATCAAAACCTATAGCTTGGCAGCTTCAAGTAAACATACACACTCTTCACTTACAAGCTAATCTGTTACTTGGCCTGAGTCCCAGAAATCAGCTGACTCTGATATGGAAGGGGCAAGAGAAGCTCTGTTACTGCACGCCAGTCTCCTGGTTTCCGATGGCTTCTCTGATTTTCCTCCCCAAAGCAATTTCCTTCTTAGCCAGATTGTAAGGGAAGGTCTTCCTGGTCTGATATCCTGATCATACTACTTCTGGTGGTTGAGGTGAAGAGACCCACTTACTCAGCATTGGAAAATTCACCAAGGCTCCATCTGGGTCAGATCGCTTCATCAGGGTCAGGCCTTGGCTGCTGTCATCTCTTCATTTCGGGAATCATATCCGTATTTCTACATCATCAGGAAAGATGCCTTCCTTATGCCAAGGGGAGTTGGCTTGCTTGACTTCTAATCTGTCCCAAATAGCTGGTAAATTCCTAAGTTTCCATGCTTTCCACATTCACTAAGCCAAAAGCTACTTTAATTAAACATTCACTTAATATTGATACAAAGCAAGCATCACTCACAGTCACATTTTTTGCTGTCTGTGCAAAGTTAAGCAAACGCTTAATGTGGCATCTGCCTTGTTATTAAGCTTAGCAAAAAGCAGACTTCTGATTTTCTGAGGCCAAGAACAAATCTCTGCTTAGCATAACGATCTCAGCATTACTATGGTCACCCAAATAGAAAGTGGTTATCCCCTTCTTCAGCTCACAACAATGGCAGCATCCACAACCAAACAATACTGTACAATTAGTGTACCCCTTCTGTTGCAAACCTTCAGCTCAGGTACCCCATAGCAGTTGTGTGTGTGACTTATAAATACTCACAAACACACACAAATTTAAACGTTAATTATGAGATATACTGTTCCAGTCACTAGCTTGCATCCAGATTGAGTTACTCATGAGTACTCCCATTGAAATGAATGTGGCCAATTTACTTGCTCTAATTTCAATTAGAGTACTCAGTGCTAGTTTTCTGAAGCCTGTCAGTCAGGCTGAGAGAAGGTGTACACTGAGCTTCAGCAGATGGCCAGCCAATCAGGAGCAGGAGAGAAGGGTCTTCTCTCTTCTTCCCTTCTCCAGCAGACACATAACTGAGGACGCATTGGTTTCAAGCCAGCGATCCTCTGATGGGGAACAAATAGCACAGCTGCAGCATAGGAAGGCTCTGAGTACCCACTGGAAACCCTTCAAATACCCCTAGGGGTACTAGTACTCCCATTGGAAACTCCTGTCTTGAGAGATGACCACTCTTTTAAAAAAAGATCCCATATCTGGTTAGCCACAGTGGCAAACCCCATATAAAGAAGAAGAAGAAAACCAATAGGGACATAATATAAAGGATTAGCTATTATTAAATACTGGACTCAAATAACCTGTCGAATCAAATTTGAAATTTGAATCAAATTTCAAATAATTTAAAACTCCTTAAATTATATATATATATATATTTAAAAAAATGTTCTGATAGGCTGCTTAATCCTAACTGGGGTTTGAAATGCTTTTGTGAGCAAAGCTTGCCTTGCCTAGCAACGGTTGCTGGGTGAAAAGTTGACCCAGATCCTCAGACTCTCATGGCCAAAGTGCTCCTTAACATCAGAGCTGCAGAAGAAACAGATACTCTAGACACCATTTTACCAAACCATGGTGAAACCTTCCTCTCTTCCACTGGCATGTATCAGTTCTAGGGAGACTCCAGATCAGTCCAGTTTGGCCTACAACACTGTGCTTCTGTTTTTTCGACCATAGTTACAACATTTCAGTTGTCATCTTCAGAGCAGGAAAAATCTGAAAACAATGATTAGGAATCCAGATTTTGACACCTTTGTTTGCTGTGCTGTGTGTTCAAAACTAATTCCACCGCCTCCTTCAACAGAGGCCTATGATCGGATTAGGGAATATAAGCCTTTCAAAACTCGGTATTATGCTCACAGAGATATATTGGGTAAGTTGGTGTCCTGAATTTCATGCTTTTGTTCTAGACACTGATGTCCATATGCAACAAAGGAATTGTAGTACTTTGTGTAGACGTTGATTCCATGGATTGATCAGTTGTGCTTAATGGAATCCATACGTTGAAGAGTCTTTGCAGTTCTACCTCCCCATTGATTCCAAAACATGATCTGTGAGCACACATTACAGACACCTTGCTAAAACTAAGTAGGTCTGTTCAGTGCCTGGATGGATGACTGCCTAGGAATCCCAGATGCACCACCTTGAGTAATGCCCTGGAAGAAAGGCGGGATATGATTTTAATTTTTTAAAAAAATATTTTAAATGAGATTGGAAAACTGGACAGAAAAAGACAGCTAAAATGGGGGGGGGCACTTTCCTAGGAAAAGTTTTAGTTGTGGAGGGCACTTTTAATTTTTAAGAAATTTCAAAAGAGAATGAGGGATACGATACAAGGTGTGCAGTATATGATGGATTATTCTCCCCCTTCTCAATATGCTTCAAGCGTCCTTTGATGCTGATAGACTGCTGGCAGTGCTCCCTCTAACAGGGATTCCCAGATATTGTTGACTACAACTCCCAGAATCCCCAGGTGCAATGGCTTTTGCTTGTGGATTATGGGAGTTGTAGTCAACAACATCTGGGAATCCCTGTTAGAAGGAACACTGATCATTGGTTTAAGACAGATACGAGGAATTGTGTCTTTATACAGTGGGCAAATTCACACAATCAATGTGGTTGAATACTGGTTACTCACATGACGTGATCAGGTAAACCTGTGACACACTGTCAATTTCGGTTCCATCCTGGGGTGAAAATCAGCATCGGTCATATATGTTCTGAAGAAGGATGGCGGACCTTGGGACGCTCCAAACCAAGATCCACTGATTGTGTAAACCCATACTTCTCACCTTCCTGGTTACTTGCATGTGATACGTCCTCACCTGCACATATACCACAGACATCTCCAAATAGAGTGGACACCACACACTGGCACTCTGAGCCCAAATACCTACACACTCTGCCTGGCAACACATCTTGTAACATTCATGTGCAACACCCATCAACACCTGTCTCACTACTCACACTTCCGTCCCTTCATGCCATGTCATGACAACACAGCATGCCATGTCCAGCAGCCCCACACACCACCAACATGCCGGCAAGGATACAAGATCAATGCTTCATTGGTGGAGAGAGCGGTTCAGTCCCATATGCTTGCTCAACATTGATTCTACAAAGACTGCTCTTAATAATGCCATTGAATGCCATCTGTCCAGGCAAATACTGCACATAGGTATTTGCCTGCAATTTCAAACATATTTAATGTAAGCATTTGGGCTGAATTTAAATAATTATTTCATGCTGAAATCAACACAAGTTGTTTCTTTAGTGAATCAGTTTTCAGCACGTGATACTTGTGGCCAAATATTTATTTTTTACGATATCTAATTGATAAATTACAAGAAACTTATATATCCAACAAGGTCCAGATCCAACAAGGTCCAGATGTATAATCTATATATAATTTATACTATTGCATTCCTCAGCTATTTGTTGGTTTTTGTAGAGATTGGAGCAGACCTTAAGCAAGAAGAAGCAGAGCGAAGAGAAATAGAAATACAAAAACGAATTGAAAAAGTACAAACTAGACTATGGCTCCAGGTATATGAACCTTCTGTTGTTGTTACATTGATTAAACTCTCTGTTAATTTGATCCCTTCTCTAATGTTTACTGACGCATAATGTAATACACATGAGCCCTATTCAGATGTTATGTTGTACGTGGTTCTAAGTGTCTGTACACATGTACATGTTTTTGTGTACCTGCCTTCATTTTAGAAGTGAACGTCCATACAGGTTTCTTCAAATGTAGAGTAAAGATAGGAATTGTAGTACCGTACATGTGTTGAACATAATGGGTGAAGGCTCCATGAACATACATGTGTGCCCTACTTCCAGTCTCGGGAAGGATATGCTGGGATTGGACAAGTCATACAAATCCACCAGTCTTGACATACTCAGCCATACTTGCAATGTGGAAGCTGACATCTGTCCTTTACTTCAAATCTTAGTTAACAGATGCCAGATTCCCTACTGCAAGTAGGGCAGAATATGTCAAGATCGATGGGTTTATACAACTCAGTCTTGGCACATCCTGCCTGAGAGACCAGAAGTACGCATGTGTGTTCCAGGCGCTCCAGCTACTCAAGTTTGGCACTACATGTGAACTTGCCCAATGTGTGAACTGTGTACATACAGAGGAGCGTTTTATCCTGTGAGCCCCACCTAGTCAACTGGTACAGCCCAGACACAGGTATACATCTTCATTTCAGGGGTGTAACTATATATAATATTACTATGCTTTTTGTTACCACTATTCAGCCTCATTTAAGATTTCTTTATTTTAAAATCTTGTCTATGGGCCCACTCCAACCTTGCTGCACCCCTGCTTCATTTGCTGCATGTGAGAACTTGGCCCTAATGGTGACAACCTTACTGGTGTGTTTTGTGTTTGGCTTTATTTTTAAACAGTGATGTTCTGATACTAATTCCTGTTATCTATCTGTGGGGACATTAATGCATTTAGTGATCCAGTTCAGAATCATCATCAGAATGGCCTAAGGATCTATTACCTTGTTAGCAAATTGGGTTTCACTCTGGCTTACATTTTAGGCTGAGACAGAAAAAGAGGATGCAGTGGAAGATGCTCTCAATCGTGCTGATGCAATACACAAGAAAGATTTAGAAGATCTTAAAAAGAAAGATGAACAAAAATTACAGGTCAGCAATTTCCTAACATATTAAAAGGCTATTTAAACATGCCGAAATAGCATGTAGCATGGCTTTCCCTGGATGTGTACTTGGGAATCCCATTTGAATGCTTCCTTAGCCTTCTTCAGACGTTAAGACTAAAATAGATGGTACAAGAGCTTGTAATAGCCACTTACAAGCAAAAAAGGGGGTCAGAAGTCCCACCTCAGCTTGTCACTCACCCCTCCTCACTGCACTGCTCACGGATACCATGGTGCTTGTTTGAAAAGGCAAATGCTGTTTCTGTGATTATGGGGAGCCTCCATAATTGGATAGCTTGGACGTGCAAGCCTACAGATCATAGAAACTCCCCCCCACAATGGATATTGTGTTTAGCTCTTTGGACAAATGCTGCCGTATCTGTGAACAGTGCAGTGAAGGAGAGTTACTGACAAACTGGGGTGGGACTTACAACGTGCTTTTGTGCTTGTAAGCTTGTACCAGCTGTTTTTTTAAATAATGTCTGAAGAGAGCTTTTGTGTGAATGCCCCCCCACCATGAAAAGCTAGTTATGTCAGGATGAAGATTAAGTTTAAAGTCTGATATACTAGCTTTCTGTATGCAGGGAGGGTTTTTGTAATGGAAGAGAAATCAGTTACTAGCTGGGCTGGGCACAGAGCATCTGTGCCTCTAGTTTCTCCCACCTGCCACCACCATTTTCTCCCGTGTGCTGCCGCCACGGTCATTGCCATCCTTGCATTTGGCCAGGCAGGCGGGCCGGAGAGGGAGGCTGCGCTGCCCTCTCCTTCACCTTGCCTGGCCAATCTTCACATTTGGCCCCAGTGCAGGCTGTCCTTGCATTTAGCTGGGCAGGCGGGCTGGAGAGGGAGGCTGCGCACCCTCACCACCACCTGCTTGGCCATTCTCCTGGCAAGCAGTTTCTCCCCGCCCCCACTGTCCCCGCTGCTATCCAGCAGCTGTTCGCAAACTCTCACGAGAGTTGCCACGCATGGGATTAGTGACAGGTATGCCTAAAAGCAATATATAAATAGATGATCTGCCACCAGCATTCTGAAGTCCTTCCTGGATTGTATTGTATGTTGTTTCTGCGTGTTAAGAGAGGGTATTAATGATTCTGAAACATGCTTTTCATTTTAGAATTTTTACATTTTTATTAAAATTCAATGTGGCATTTCCTCCCAATGAACATATACATCTTTATAATGTGTCCAGAACATTGGTGAGATGTTCATCAGCAAGATAAACATTTATCCAGTGAGCTTCAGGGCCGAACAAGGATTTGAATATGTATCTTCAACATCCAAATCCACATCATCTTGTGAAATGCTGTCCATCCTTTCTGGGCTTCTCTTGTTTAAAACGGGGAAGAAACTGACAAGCCTTTTTTTGGCAGTGCTTCCCTAATTGATTTTTCCTGTTGCTAAAGGAGGCTGTGATGAATACCAAGACAGAAATGCTGAAGCACCTGGAAGTGGAGCTGAAGAGAGAATCGGAAGCAGCCGAACAGCGGATGACTCACAAATTTCAACGAATCATTCAGGAGATCTCTCTGGAGAAGGAGACAGCTATAGCTGAAGCTAGAAAGGAGGAGAAAAACAAAGTAGTTGCATTCCTTTCCCAACAAAAAAAGTAATTGTCAGCAATCCCATTTTGTATTTGGAAAGATAAATTCAGGGGGAAAGTGCACCTAACAGTATCCCAAACCGTTTTTCTTTGGCCATATTAGCCGATCACTGCATGATTCAGACATTTGGTATGTGAAACCATGGCTTGTAATGGTGTTCCCCATGTATGCCCCTTCGGGCATCTATCATGGACCTATATGACTTAAGCCTTGCTAGATGCAGGGTGCAGAACTGGAAGAGTGTATAGTGAACTTATATATCAAACCCATGTCCATGAGCTGATATCTTCTAGGAAATGACTGCTCAAATGTCACAGTGCCAGTACTGGAAAAACTGTGATGTGAATTAGTCCAAAACAAATTCTGTGATTATTTCCCTCCTTCCCCAACCCAGAATGTATCCACTGGGAGTGTGATTTTGCCCACAGTTGCAGTAATGAGGAGGTGAGACACTAGCACTGGATGGAATAAAAGGCCACAACTCCTTAGTTAACAGGGGATCTGCAGCCAGACCTACTAGTTAATCTCACCCAGCCTGGTGTGGGTAGCTGATTGGTCTGTAATGTTGCCACTCAACAATGCCAGCCATAGCCAAGGTTTAGGGCAACTCCACCTTGGCTCCATGTAGCTGTTTTCTTGACCACTGCACTCTGTAGCCACACCTACTAAGGTTTCTTGAGAGATTTCTGCCCACTTCACTACCACCTGGGCTATATGACCGAGTAGGTGAGTCAGGCAGTCCTAAAGGGGTTCTGGTCCTTTCCCTCCCTTGAGCCCCATGATCCCAAGGGGCCGGTCTAGAGAGACCCCCTTCATCAACTGATGCCTCAGAATGCCTTCCAATTCCCCTTAACCTATCTCCCTCTACCCACACTTGCCATCCACAGAATGGAATTATCCTGGATGTAATGTCATTCTGCCCCCGCCTCCAACCCCCAGTACTGGATAGCATCTGCCAAGCCACGTTACAGATCCCTTAGGAAAATGTTGTAACCTACACCCAAAGGCGGATCCTGTCACCTCTAAACAAGTGAGGGAGGGAATGTTTAATGTAATGGTCCCATCTCAGACCTTAAGATCTTCGGAGGCCCTGCTCCGAGTGCTCCTGCCAAACAAAGTGAAGTGGGTGGCTACTAGGGAGAGGTCCTTTTCAGTGGTTGCACCTTGCTTATGGAATGGCGTCCCCAGTGAGGTTCATCACTTTTAGATGCCAGGTAAAGTCCTTTTTGGTCACTCGGGCCTTTTAAATTTTGGTTTTTAAATTGGTTTTTTATACCTGTTTTTTTTTAAAAAAAGTTTTAAAATTGTTTTGTATTGGGTTTTTTTGGTGTGTTTTGATGTGTTATGTGTTTTTACTTGATGTTTTAATGCTGAGTTATGAGCCACCCTCCAGGCATCTGAGTTTACTGGACTACTATCATACCTCCACTTGTAGCAGCTCAGACTAGAGATGTGAAGCAGGGTGGAACTGTCCCCCCCCCATTTTTCCCAGGCCTTTGCTTCTCTAGCTCAGACCAACGCAACAAAGCCTGAGGCCATTGTTCAGTGAACACCTGAAAGGCCTCAAGCTCTTGCTTTGTTATTAGCTAAACCCAGGATGTGTTTAGGCACACAAAGGATGTTATTGTGTAACCAGTGAACTGCACTTACCTCAGCCTTCATTTTTAGAATAGTTTAATTCCTGGTAAAAGCCATTTATAGTCAATAAAGCTATGCTTAAGTTTGGCTTGCACAACTTATGATCTTTCCACTTGGAACTCACTTCACCAGCCATGAATAGTGGCCTATCTGGGGCTCAGTAAACCTGTTTGTGCTTCCTGCCTAGAGGCCAGGCTGGATGTGAAGAGATGCTTGCTTGTGGTATGCACTCTTATCTCAAATTTGCTTCTGAGTTAGAGCAAAACATGAGGTCTGTTTTGAATATTCTATTCTATTCTATTCTATTCTATTCTATTCTATTCTATTCTATTCTACCCTGCTGGATTTAGATTAGAGAAAAGCAGGTGAAGCACAGGAGGCTGGCTGGGAGAGGTCCATGCCATAAGTAATCTCCCTAAGGAATGTTGCCTTTGGTTTTTGTCAGCAGGGGATCTATAGGGCTGTTGAGAGGATTAGAGGTGTGTTTGAAATGTGATTCTGCATCTGAATTGCGGTACAATCCCTTTAAAACTGAGGGCTTCCACAGCCCCTTTAACATGGAGAAGAGCAAGGTCTGCCCCTACTCTTCCTTCTTTTGCCGCCATTGCCTTACTTGCAGCAGCACCGCCCGAGCGCTATTAGTGCGTGCTGGCAGCACTCTCTCCCAGTTGCCCCCCCCCCCGTGCAGTGCCGGCATGCACATGGCCTCTGTGCATATGTGGAGGCCAGGTGCATGCCAGTGCCGGGTCAGTTGCAGGAGAGCACCGCTGGCATGCACTGATAATTGGGGGGGAGCACTACGAGTAATGCAGTGACAGCGAGCGAAGGCGGAGTAGGGATGGAACTGTTCTTCTCCATGTTAAAGAGGCTGTGGAAGCCCTCAGTTTTAAAGGGATTGTGCTGCGATTCAGATGCTGAATCACGTTTGGGCACATCTCTAGAGAGGATAGCTTGATTTTGATGTAAATCGCTGCCTACCTGCGTATTGCAATGTTAAAGGTTTTTAGCTTTGTAGTGCAATCCATTTTGTGCATGCCTACTTAGAAGTAAGTACCATTGGTTTCAATCAGATTTTCTCCCAAGTAAGAGTGTATAGGATTGCAGCCTTAACTTGAAAAGCTCAGTGTATTTTTTGTTCTATTGCTGTTATTAATATTTCAAACTTAGTTCAGTTTTCCCCTATAGATATTATTTTGGATTTATGTGTTTTTAACTACTGTTGGTGGATATCCAGGGCACATGCAAATCAACTGGACAGTGCATCAGTTGACTTGCATAATATGCAAATTATCTGCAGGATAATTTTTATAACATTCAAATTAGGGTGCCCAGATTTGGAGAGCTTGAATATGGCAACCCTACTTCTGACAAAGTTATGCAAATGTTTTGCATTTTCCAAAAGATTTCAAAAGAATTTTGAGCAGAGGTGACAGTGAGGGGGGGAAAGCAAACAAACTCTCTTTCAAACCACTTCCTGCATTTAAATTCTGTCTTTTAATGTGTTTGCTCAAGTTTGTAAATTGTGTATGTTTATAAACTTGAGGGAATTAATCTCTGAGATACAAAACTGAGATTATTTACTTTGCTCTTGAGTGGATTGTAAATAAAAAAGCACAAATTAAAAGCTTTATTATTCCATTTTACCTCATTTGAAATATGCAGCATCAGGAGGCTGTATGTTTTGTTCAAAGAGCAGGGTTAGCCGTATCATGATCTGAGGTGAAACAGCTACTTTAGGTGAGATTTTCAGATAGGGTATCATTTTCCAGTCTCCTGTGTGCAGTTATGTCATTTTGATTTTTCTCTTCAGGCAATAAAATTCTAAGCCTGGAAAATGTCCCCCCAAAATCCATGTTGAAACTGGGATTTGAATAAAAACTCCCAGGTCCAACACCAGTATACAGTTTATTGTAATAATATCCACAATCATAGAATCTGGCTGTAAAAATTTTTGGCAATATGTTGGTCCTATTGATTTCCTCATTTGTCATTTTGACTTTAGCCATGGATTCATTGCATTGTGTTCCTCTCTTTATTCTACTGATAACAATGTTGTCTGTAATTAGAAGAATATAGATGTATAATTTGCCTAAGCCTCATCTAACCTTTAGTTAGTAATGAAAAGCATCTTGAAGTCATTGTACTGTCTTTCTTTTTACTCTACTAGGAAGCATTTGGAGCAACTTCACCAAGCTGGGGTGATTGCTAATGAAATTTATCAGAGGAATTTGCAGCGGCTAGTTTGGGAGAAAAAACATGAAATGGAACTTGCCTTAAACGTCTCTCAAAAAGAGTATCAGGAGGAAACAGAAAAACTGCTCAAAAAAGCAGACAGCCTCCGTGAGGCTCAACTTGAAGCAGTGGTAATTAGTGTGGGCAAAAAAGAGAGTGAGCTCCTTTCTCTTAGCCAGCAACTGGAAGACATGACGGCCTGGAAAGACAGCCTGGAAGCAGAAATATTAGAAACAAGAGAAGCGTTTCAGAAATACATTAACCTCACATTTCCCCAACTTGCCCCGGGCCAAGCGGATTTTATCTTACCATTCAGAAAAGTATCTGCATTCACAGATTCTGGCCAAGAAGAGGAAACTCAGTGACAATCAGGATGAGGGCTCTCTAAGGATTCATCTGTTTGCGGCAAACATCCAGAACATCTAGCTATAAGAGAGCATGTCGTCAGTGCTGGAAAAATAAATAAAACCCATTTTCCTTCACTGCAATATAAATGTGTGGCGATAAATATGAGTACTAATATTCACCCACTTGAACTAATTAGGTAATTAAATTCTTAAAACTGGAGATGAATGATATTTTTTCAGAGAGTTGAAGGCAGTTATAGAAAGGGGTTGCTGCTCTTTCTTTGTACGTGCCAGGGACAGGTGAACACATTTTGCTGGCTGAGGCCGAGGACAATATGATGCTCTCCCCATATGTGGGCGGTTGCTCAGCATTCTCAGGTACTGTTGGCAACATGTGAAAACTCTGACTGTGCAACCAAGCCAGGCAATGGTGGCAGGGGCTTTTGTAGCTCAGGTTGGGTAGGGAGAAGAGATGTGCCCCCGCAGTGCTCGGAAGGGGAAATGAAGAGTCTGCCCCAGTGGGGTGAGGAAAGGTGGCAGCAGTAGATGGTGGGATGGCACTCATGATGGTGGGGGCCCGGTACTTAGGAACGTAGGAAGTTGCTTTCTACCGAGTCAGGCCATTGGTCCATCTAACTCAGTTTTGTCCACACAGACTGGCAGTGGCTTCTCCGTGGTTACAGGCAGGAGTCTCTCTCAGCCCTATCTTGGAGATACTAGAGAGGGAACCTGGAACCTTCTGCATGCCAGCATGCAGCTGCTCTTCCCAGAGCAGCCCCATCCCCTGTGGGGAATATCTCATGGTGCTCACACATGTACTCTCCCATTCAAATGCAAATCCTGCTTAGCAAAGGGCACAGTTCATTCTTGCTACTACAAGACCAGCTCTCCTCTTGTTGCCTCCTGCACCTGAGGTGACCGCTTCACCCTGCCTCATGGAAGCACCACCCCGGTACACCCATCCCATTTTCAGCTCTGGTAAAACAAGCTTGGCATGATTTTGTATTGTTTTAAAAAAACCCATACAGTCTTTTTGACCAGAGGTGACAGTGGGACAAAACACATGTGGGAAGGGATGCCTCCCTCAAACTCCATTCAGCTCTCTTAAAACATTTGTGTGTTTCCAGCCTAAGCCTGTTTTCAAACACGATGCTTAAATTGCTCTTGAGCAAACTGGTGGAATGGGCAACCCAACAGCAAATGTGATTCACTGTAAGTATAAATGATGCACATTGGGGGCAAAAAGTCCAAGCTTCACACATACACTGGTCAACTCTCCGTGACTAACCAGCAAAGAAATCTTGGGGGTCATGGTGAATAGTTCAATTAGAATTCCGACCTCGTATGCAGCAGCTGTAAAAAAATGACTAATTCCAGGCTAGAGATCTTAAGCTGCCAGTAGAGACTGGCATTCTGCATCGCCTTACAAGGGTGGAGCAAGAGCTCTGTCCTCCTAAGGAGCCACTAAAGCTAATGATGGTGGGCATGGCTTGGCTTGTAGCAGGGGCAGAGGGGAAGGGGAAATGATTTCTGCTCCATTCCCTGCAGAAGCCCATTTCACACCCAGCAATATGTCCCAAGAGGGCTGCCCAGGGGGAGAGGAGTGAAAATGGCTTCCCCTCCCGCTTCTGGCTGAGTTGCATTGCAAGCCAAGCCTTGCCAACTGTTTGTTGAATGGCTGTCCACCAGGACAGAAGCTCTTGCTCCACCTTGGTAACGGCTGCACAGAATATCAGCCATTGTAAGGCCCTTATTCGAGGTGGGATGCCTTCCTCTCCTGGTTGTGGGCTTCCCAGAGGCCACGGGTAGGCCACAGTGGGGAACAGGGTACTGGACTAGACAGGCATTGAGCATGATCCATCAAGTCTCTTCTTATCTAATTATGTTCTTGCAGCTGGAATACTGTGTACAGTTAAAGGACTTTGCGCTGTCTCTTGCCTCAGACAGTGGAGGACAGACTAGTAAGTCAGAGAGCTAGAGGGTCAAGATATTTGTCATCCCTTCTCCACTGCTCTGATGCTATCCCTTTGAAATGTAGATTGCTAATCTCAGGGATTCAAACTTACTTCCTCCTTCCTCTCTCTCTTGCTACCTGGCCGTTTACCTTGCAACATGGCAAGTTCCTCTCCCTGCACCAAATGTGCAGAGAGGATGCAGAATCCATCTGCATCTAGTTAGATAGATAGATTAGAGATCCTAAATCCTCACTTTCCTATCTAGAATGGAGTTCCTTAATAAATGCCTTTTATATTGATTTGAAACTATGAATTGGCTCCAAGTTACTTTACTCTCAGCACACACGCATGCCTAACTAATCTACCGCTGTGTTGTGCCTCTGTGCACTCTGCTATATTGAGAAAGGGATTCTCTCACCACAGAGAATTTCCAACACAGGGCTGGTCACCACATCTCAAAAAGGGTTCTGTAGAGCTAGAAATAGCCACCTAATGGCGCAGCGGGGAAGTAACTTGCCTAGGGAGCAAGAGGTTGCTGGTTCGAATTCCCACTGGTATGTTTCCCAGACTGTGGTAAACACCTATATCGGGCAGCAGCGATATAGGAAAGATGCTGAAAGGCATCATCAGTTAATTTTAGATCCTAATCAGGTTGAATCAGGAAGGCCCCATTCTGAATGCACATGTGCACACACACACTGCCTTGATAATGCTGCCCAGAACAAAACTCATTCCACACACATTTAAAAAATTAGAGGGAACACTGCTTGGGATCAATATGAATTTGAATCTGCCTATATATTAAGAGGACCTCTTTTGTGACCTGCCAAGTCCTGCAAATACTGGAGGTGTGGTTGGTGAGGATACAAGAGATGGCCTTCTCTTTGGTTACACCCAAGTTTTGGAACTCTGTCCCACAGGAGAAACATTTTGCTTCCTCTCTGTTGGCCTTCCATTGCCAAGTAAAACCTTATTGTTCAAGAAGGCATTGGGAGTATACAGCACTGTCCTTTGTTGTGTTTGTGAATGCTGCTACTATGTTTTCTTCTGTTGCTGATTGTTTTTATAACTGTGTGTAATTATACTGATGTATTCAGGGGTGGATTAAGCTTTCAGCCACCCATAGGTGGCCAAGGATTTGCTGCCACTCTCTGGAAGTGGTGGTGGCCACAGCGGCTGCGGGGTGTGTGTGAGGGGAAAGTTCCCCTTTTCATCTCCTCAAAAACGCCTCTGTGTGGCAGGATGGAGGCTGCAGGAGGGGGAGGGGAAAGTTCCCCCTTTTACCTTCTAAAACAATGCCACTGCGCGGCAGGATGTGGCAATGGGGATGGCTGCGGTGAGAGAGAGCAACTTTCAGCTCCCCTCCAGTCCTTCCCAAATGACTGAATTGGGAAAAGACACATGCGTGCAGGGAAAGGCCCCAAACAGGCTGCAGATGGGGTCATTCAGTCATTTGGGAAGGACAGGAGGAGGAGAGGTGGAAGGAGCTCTCTCTCGCTGCCACCTTCATCACCCCATCCCACCATGCAGTGGCATTGTGTTAGAATGTAAAAGGGCAAACTTTCCCTTTGCTGCCCACCCTCCCTGCAGCCGCTGCTGTGGCCTCCGCTGCCCCCATCCCGCCACTCAGCAGCATTTTAAAGAAGGTGAAAGGCGCGACCTTCCCCCCTCCCCCCCCCTCTGCAGCCACCCCCTGCCCCAAAGAGAGGCCGCAAAATGTGAGGAGCTGTGGGGAGAAATTTGCCGCTCCTCAAATTTTGCCACCATAGGCAAATGCCTACTCTGCCTCTCTGTTAATCTGCCACTGGATGTATTGTAAATTTATGTTGTTGACTGCCTTCTGCATTCTATGAATGGATAGGTGGGGCATAAATATATAAATATATATAATTAAAGCACTCTGTAGTAGAATTCAGAAGCTCATGAAGATATATTATAAAGTGTGAGCAATTCATTACAAATTATCCATGTGTATGTATTCTGTCCTACAGGTTATCTAAGGTGTAGTGACCTTTACAAGTGAGAACAATGAGTGTACAATTTGTAGCCTGGAATGAAGATGGTAAACTACCCGTGGGAGATGGATAGTATCTTGCTAGAATGTGACTGAATTACTGGTGAAGAGATCAAACTTCATCCTCCTATTATTCAGATCCTATAGCCACAAGATTGTTACCAGAGCTGCCCCGGAGTGCTGGCTAGACACTCCAACTATGCTTTTGACTTAAAGTGGGTAAATTAGCTTGGCTTGGGGAGCAGTTTCATTCCAGTATTAATGTAAGCAAGTCTTGGTGTATTAAAAAAATGAGGAGGCAAAGATATAGTTTAAAGATTTATTAAGAATAAAAAAGGCATACAGATAGTAGTGCACCTAGGTGATTTTGGTGCCCAGACTGCACCCACCATGAAGCCCCTCCCACAAGTCCCCCCTGCAAGGTTTCCCCTGCCACTGCAAGGCTGAACCACCGTGTTTTCCAATAATTTTAGCCACTGGGGGGTGGGGTGGGGTGGGGTGGGGGTGAGCCAAGCAGGCCTCCCTGGCCTCCCCCCGTAGCAGCATGGTAGTACTGGGTGGAGTGGGAGCGGCCGCTGGGCCTGATCATCTGGCCCAGCAGCCCCTGAGAACTGTGAGGCACTCCAGTGCGCCTGTGCAGTTGGAATAGAGCATCATGACATTCTGTTATAACTGTGCAGGGATGTGGAGTGCCTTGCAGTTCTCAGGGGCCGCTTGGCTGGACAGCCAGGCCCAGTGGCCGCTCCCACTCCTCCCACTACTGCTGCCACCAGCACCATGGGGGGAGGCCAGGGAGGCCTGCTCAGCTCACCCCCCACCCTCCCCAGCAGCTAGAATTATTGAAAAAATTGGTGGTTCAGCCTCACCGTGGGGCAGCGGCAGCAGGTGCAGAGTGGTGGCAGGAGGGTCCCCGAGCCTTTGGAGGCCCCCCTGCACCTTGGAGGCCATAGGCCGGGGCCCCAAGGTCCAGGGGACAGGGCTGGATTAAGCTAGTGTGGGGCCTGTAGCATATGTTATGAAGGGGCCCCAAATTTAAAAAATGCACATAAATATTGAAACATAAATTATTTACTTGCATAGTAAAGTAATTCAATTTTTTTCTTTTGCCTAGTGCCCCCCCCCCCACAAACCACCCCATGCCTCCACTCAGCTGAGCCATCCAGTCAACAAACTTTGTTAATGAATAATGTTAATTATTCTAATGTTAATTATTCTACTATGTTAATCTGGCCCTGCCAGGGGATAAGAGTGCTTCTAGGTACAGAAGGCAAAAATCAGGTTAGGCAAATGCAATACAACTTAGCTAATATTCTGAGAGTCTTGCTGGAAACAATTTACCTGAAATCCTAATGGAGAGTCAATCGGTTTGACTAAGATTCTAAACAGAGCCTGGCTGAAGGCTTTTATTGATTGATTGATTGATTGATTGATCACATTTATATCCCGCTCTTCCTCCACGGAGCTCAGAGCGGTGTACATGCTTATTTTTATCCTTTCATAAATATTATTTATAATATTATCCTTTTATAAATATCATTTATATTTGTGAGGATAAAAATAACCTGTGAGGTAGGTTAGGCTGAGAGATACATGACTGGCTCAGAATCACCCAGTGAGTTTCATGGTTGAATGGGGATCTGAACTCGGGTCTTTGAGGTCCTAGTCCAACATTCTAAATCACTACACTATGCTGGCTCTCAAGAGTGCCAGTGAAGCAGGGAGGGAGGAAAAGAGAGAAAAGTGGTGAGGAGGCTTAGAAGGGCAAGATGTTAGTTATAACCTATCCTTCCTTGGGTTGTTGGTGTGTTTGTTGCACGTTGGTTGGCCTCTTCACCAGTAGACAGGCAGACAAAAGCAAGAAAGAAACGAGCGGCAAAGGACTGCAACTCGTGTGTCTGAGAGACTTCCAGATAGTATAATGCAAGGATATTCCCCTACATGATGTGAAGACACTCTGTGCTATGATGACTCTGAAAATATGTGGGGCCAAGGGAGATATATTGAAAATCATATCCTGAGGCTTGAATTGAATCAATCAAGGGGGCTTCTCCTTCCCTGCAGGACAAGAATGTTTGGGCAAAACAAATATGTCAATTGCTAGCTGGATTTAGTCACTTGGAGTGGATTTTGCCAAAAGGCAAAGGTAAAATTCTGCAGTTGTGCTGCATTTAGTGAATGGAGCTGAGCTTGATTGCATATCTCAAGATCGGGATGTCTTCACTTGTAAAAGATTACAAGTTGCCAGTTTCTATGGCCACTTCTCCACTAAGTCACCGCCAGACAATTTGTTATTCATAACGAGCTGGAAAATGTACTCTATCTTTGCTACTCCTGGCCGTTTTCCGGACTACAAGATTTGCAATGAGTAAAGCATTGCAAAGTGACTGAATAGTGCAACAGTTTAAAACCATGAGTAAAGTGTTATTCATTATTCAATGCTTCGTTGTAGGCTGGTGACCACGCATATTTTCCATCTCCTGCAACGTGTTTTCAAGGCGGGAGTGTCCATATTGTCCTTGAAACATGTTTATCTGCCCCTCCTCCTCAATTTGTGCCAATGGAGTTGTGGGGATGGGAGTTTGACGTGATTTTTTAAAAAACATTCCTGGCTGCCTTGTGAAAATCTGCCAGCAGGGGGAAGTACCATTCCAAAACAAATCATTTCATCATTGCACCCTTGCGCAAGTGATTTCAACAACAACAAATATTTATATAACGCTCTTCAACAAACGTTTCCAAAGCAGTTTACATAGAGAAATAACAAATACATAAATAAGATGTAAAAAGGGCTCACAATCTAAAAAGGAAACATAAGACAGACACCAGCAACAGTCACTGGAGGTACTGTGCTGTGGGTGGATAGGGTCAGTTACTCTCCCCCTGCTAAATAAAGAGAATCACCATGTTAAAAAGATACCTCTTTGCCCAGTTAGCAGGGGTTTTCAGCCATTTCATTTCAGCGAAAAATTTAAAAAATCCCTGGTGGAGAGGGGGCCATAATAGGAGGGAGCAGCACCAACACCAGGGAAAGTGGCTGCCCAGCCACTTTCCCTGCACCTTCCGCCCCTGCCTGCCTGGAGGCTCTGCTCTGAAAGGCTGGGGGAGGTGGGTGGACTCTGCCAGGGAGAAGGCCTGGTCTCTGCGCCCCCAGCCCCCCTTCTCCTTCTCCGCCATGCTTCTGTGGCGGCGGCTGCTGCTGCTATGGGGAGTCCCGCTCACACTGAGATGGCTGCTCTTGCCATGGTGGCATCGCCCCGCTCCATCGCGTGACCAGAGTGAGAAGCAGCCAGACGGTAGTGAGCGTGCTGCTCTGGAGCTGCTCCAGCATCTAGTACAAGGTGTAATGTGCCCGGTTGCTTCTCGCCCTGGGAGCACGATGGAGCCAGGCGTCACTGACGCTGAGGAGAAGCTGCCTCAGTGTGAGTCGGGCAAGAGGCTTCAAAAGGGTGCCTTTACAAGAAAGACTTCAGTGGCTGGAAGAATGTGACACAAATGCAGGGGTGGGGAGACAGGCCATGTCAGAAAGGAAAGGAAAAATAGCATTACAAACAGAAAAATGGCATTGGGCTGTTGTCAGGCGAAAGCCCCCAGAAGGTTTCTTGAACTGGCACATAGTAAAGATTCAGCAGTCAAATAAAAGTTATTTGAGGAATGAAAATAACTATCCACACCATACCACACTGAAACGGGGCAAGCCTCCCTATAATGGAAAAATACATCTACTTTCCTGCAACCCAATTACAACATTATAGGGCCATAACACATCAATAAACCACAAATCTAGGCATTGGAAATATGTACGGCACCAGATGACAACGCAGCGACCGTGATATCAAAACGGGCAATGCGGAGGGGCATTTAGCGGACACGTTACGAATCCGTTGCAGTGTGTAATCTGGAAAACAATCTAGAAGGAGTGTTTCAAACTGTTGTCTAAAGGAAATTCCTTCCTGATTGGTTTATATGAAATAATAATTTGAGAAGGGGTGGGGGTGTCCTATTCAGTCAGATTGCTAGTTTGACCTGAGGCTTGTGACCACTTGTGAATGCAATACTGCCTTTTTAGCTTAGGCTTGATGAAAAGTTAACTGTTCACTGATCATGAGCCCACGACGCAGTGCTGCTAAGACATCAGATAGAGGGGTGCTTTGCAGTGCTACCCCAAAATAGAGCGGTACTGGCAACAAGATCCATTTCTGGTGAGATGGTCAGGTGTTGATAAAGCATGATGCTCTCAGTTTGGTTGTCTCTCCTCCACCTCACCTGTATCTCACCATTTGAAATATAATTCTCCTTTTGTCATGTAGTGGCTGAGGCACAGAGAATATAAACTGCCCAAAGGGGAGTCAATATCAATTATGTAATATGAAAATACATGGAGTTTATTATTATCATCTTACCTCAGTCCTCCGGACTGAGAATTATGGCAATTCCTGTTCTCCAGAAGCTGCTTCTGAACCATTATATAACCAACCAATGGTGCAGTTGGATGGCCAAATGTCAGCTTTTGAAAGCAAGGAACATGTATAATAAAATCCTTTTTAAAATAGCCCTGTTGGAAATCAGGAGTTTGCTGTGTTGTTTAGATCACAAATAGTTTGGCCTTCCTCAGAACACCCAGTCTAAATCATCCATAGATAATGTATGAAAAAACAGGCAGCAGAAGAATATAATAAACAAACTGCAGGGCTTTTTAAAACATGCAACCAGAGACAACATGTGCAGTTGCAAAACAAACAACATAAAATAAGACGCATTTCTAAAAGAACATTTATTAGTTCAATTATTCAAGTCATGCAAGAGCTGATTATGCAAAAGGGGGTTGACAACATTGAGAAAAGTAAGGTAAATAGTCCAGACTCCTCTAGAACCCTTGATCAAGTATACCCATTTCTCCTTTCCATGCCAAAGACACTCCACAGAGTCTTCTTCACCCATTAATATAACATTCTTCTGCAAGAGGGCTGTCAAATTCCCAGTTCTGAGGATTTTTTGCACTCTTAAGCAACAAAATATGTGTGCACAAACAAGTGGTGCATGCTGTGTGCATGAATTACACTTACATTTTGCAGTTCTGATTTTTTTCTTTTAAAAGCCCTAAAAAATAGGAAGGCATTTTCATTATGAGTCAATTCAGTTATACTGTGGGGTCCAATATATGTAATTTGGAATTGGCAAACAGCAAGCTGTAACTGAAATATTAGGTGGGCAGTGGCAGCACCAAAGGGAAAAGGTTTCTTGGGACAAAGTGCATTTTGTGAGATGGAGAGCTTGGTCCAACATATTAGATTTCTTAAGGAGATACAGTATATTTCACATTAATGCTTCCATCTTAAACATATTTTCACTGAAATAATTATGATGGAGTTAAAAGTTCTCTTCCCCACACCAGCTCTGTCATCAACAGAAAAAGACTCAGAGAGTGTAATAGTGCCTTTCAAATAACCATGGGGTGCCAGCAAACAGGGGAGAAGCTACTGGGGGTGGGGGTGGATTTGGTACCACTTAAGTAAAGCAGCTTCAAATCTCCTCTTAGCAAACTGGTAGGGCTTTTTGGTTATCTCTTTATTTTCCTCAATTTCCTCAGCTCAGGTTTACTGTGAGGGCAAAATTCTATTCTGAGGGCCATTTTACCATGCTACATCAGCGTTCTGCCAGAGTAAGTGTGAAGAGCTGGCATTCATCCTGAAGCATTCATGGTGTGGGCAGCTGGAAGGCCTGGTTGGTTATGTGCTGTCTCCCTGATGATTGGCCACTAAATGTTTGGAGATATGTGACTGCCCCTCACAGTTTTAAGTATTTGTTAGGAGAAGCATTTATGAGTTGTGCCAAAGCAATGTCCCATAAAGTGGGAAGCAGCTCTGAGTGCCTTGCAGGGAAGATTGGATGGATATAAATAAAGTTCAATTAAAGTGAAAAACCTTTGGTTTACAGGATAATTATGAGTGTGGTTGCTCCAACTGAGCTTCAAAAAGCAAGGAGATTCTATGGCCCATGATGTTCATGCCATGAAGTGTTAAAAATGGCCCATGATGTTCAAGTCAGTGTCAAAAAGCTGTGCAGAACAACAACAGTTAAAATATGATTATATTCAGAATTTCGTCTAAAACAATACAAAAAATAAAATACAAAAATCAAATCCTTTCTGCAGCGCATTCCAGCTAACTAGCAATTAGTGCATTCAGCTAATTTAAGTGGCAGAATTGTATGCACAAAATTTGGTCTCTGTAGGTAATGGGGAAGTATGATATTCAAAATTTCTTCATACACACACACACACACAATATTTAAGTTTTCACAGAGCATATTGCATTGTACAAAGTAGTGCATCCAGCTAATTTAAAGGATTGTTCCTGCAAAATTTATTATCTGTAGGTAACCTGGAAGTATGATAGTCAAAATTTCTACTTAAAAATCCCATCCCCCCCATTTAAAAAAAACAAAAAACTTTCACCAAGCACTTTCCAGTGTAAAAAGCTAATTTCAGTGACAGCGCACACCAAGGCGAACTAGGCCACGCCTATTTGGGCCTCTTAGCTCCGCCCTTCCCACGGCCTGATTCATTGGCCGGCGGCGCTCCCGGTCTCTATGGAAACGCTGCGTCCGGATAAACACAAGTTGGGGGGGGGTCCCTTTGCAGTAAATGTGGGGTGGCTGGAGATGAGACGCCATTGTTGACGGGGTAGGGGAGGAGGGCCGAAGGTCTCTCCGTGTGAGGCTGAGCCTTGTATCGACGGGAAGGAGAAGGGGAGGCAATAATGTGCGGTTTCACTTTGATGGGAGGAGAGTTCTAGCGGGGCAGGGCGGGGAGGAAGATTAAAGAAACAGCCACCGTGGATCGGCGTCCTTGGCGGAGGCAGCCAGCCAGGTAAGTGGCGCGGCTGATCACCGCTGTTTTACACCTTCCGAATGAGTCTCGGGAGGGGTTTCAGACTTACGCACGGGCGGAGGGCTCCTGTGCTTTCACCAGCTATGTGATAGGCAGAAATCTCACCGGTGAAGTTTCCCCGTTGCTACCTCTTTGTGCTGGGAGAAATTAGGAACATAAGAACCTGCCCTATACTGAGTCAGACCATTGGTCTATCTAGCTCAGTATTGTCTTCACAGACTGGCAGCAGCTTCTCCAAGGTTGCAGGCAGCACCTGTTGTGTTGAATGTATTCTTGTCAACAGAGGCATTGGGCAAAGGAGCACTAGCAAAGGAAAAGGGGAAGGCGAGTTTAGTGGAGACAGTGGGAGCCATAATTTTTTTCCCACCTCACTTATGAGCAGTGGTTATATTTATTTACAGAGGCTGATATCCAGACTAACATAGTGCTCCTGTTGCTAACACTGTACCAGTGTCATTGGGGAGTGGGCAATTATCATCGCTCTCCCTTTCTCTCAGAAGCTTGCTGCAAATACGTTCTTGAGACAGATGGGGTAGTTGGTACCTTATGGGGGAACAGATGCTCATGGTGATTTTTGATAAGATCTATGCCCCTGGAGATGGAAAACAGGTGATAGCATTGCAATACTTCCAGCTTTCTGTGTGTTATAATGCTCTTATTGTCCTGACCATCAGGCCTGCAGAGGCCAAATGTGCAAAGGTGTTTTGAAAGCTTTCAAATGTTCTAAAAACACAAAAACTACTATAAAATTTAATTGGTATTGTCAGAGGAATGGAAAATGAAATGGGCAGGAATGTCTTCCAAAAATTACTCCATGGAGAGTACAACAATTTGTTCATTGTTACTCTAAGTCTTCCTCTAACTCAGGGCTGCACAACTTTGGCCTTCCAGCTGCTGTTGGACTGCAGCTTTCATCATCCCTGGCTATTGGCCACTGTGGCTGGGGATGATGGTGGTTGTAGTTGAACAACTGCTGGAGGGACCAAGTTATGTAGCCCTCCTCTAACCCTTTCCTCTGTGCAAAAATGACTGCAATTTTACTCTAATTGTTTGGGGAGCTGGGATAAAGAAGGGTGATAACACAGAGAAAGCTGTAAGTGCAACAATGCTATTGCCTAATTTCCTTATCTAGGGAGGTAGATATTGTCAAAGATCACTATTTGTCCCCTGAGATGGTACCAGGTGACAAAATGTGTGGGCCTGACTCATGTATGGACTATGAGTGCTGTGCAAACCTCCATATTCACAAAATGTGTCCTCTAGGCAGTGGTCCATGGGTGAGCATGATCAAAAGATGCTCATATGAGACCAGGAAACAGCACTTTTTGCATGAGTAATTATGAGTGATGCTATATCACTACTTCTGTCTATTAGCTTCTATGAGTTAATGGGATACTCTGCCTATAGAAGTAAATTACCATGTTCACCACTGCTAGTAGGAGGGATTCAGCCAACAGGGGGCAACACAAAACTTATTTCATGGCACCTGTAATGCCATGAGGAAGTGGTTGTCTGTATTCCCTGGCCTCAGCCATTTGAACATCCAAGAAAATGGAAGGGTGGCAGTGGAGAGGTGGAGACAATGGCCCTACTTCCCAGATTAGAGACTAAAGATAATACCCTTTCCATGCAGTTATAAGTGCCATGCAATGAGTTGTTGATGGCTGTCATGATGATGTTCTTAATGTTGCTTCTGGTTGCCTGAATCCACCAGAACACCAATGGTTGTGATCTTAGCTGTGCTCCAGATGGTATTGCAAATTCTCTAACCTTTCTAAAAGTGTGTGTCAGTCAGTGAAAAACAAAAGCAAAAGCCCCTTTAATTCCTTTGCCACTAGGGGTACTGGGCTGTTGCTACAATGACAGTTCTTCCTTGTCCAAGTATAAGGGGTTTTCTTCAAGCCTGAAATACCTTCAAAGTGAATCAGCCTTCATTTAGTTTTTGTCAACATTGCCATGTACCTGGCAGTTCTGATGTGTCTGCCTCCTTAAACATAAAGAACACATGCATTGATGAAGATTGCTTCACTCATTATGGGAAGCTGGTCTTCTCCTAACACCAGCAACACCGCTACAAATGTTGTGTTATAATATCGGAACCTTTGCATTTGATGCCATGAACTCCATTACCAGAGCTTTGAACTGATCATATTCACTCAGTAATATATATTAAGAACAGCTCTGCTGGATCAGGCCCAAGGCCTATCTAGTCCAGCATCTTGTTTCACACAGTGACCTGCCAGATGCGTCCGAGAAGCCCACAGGCAAGAGGTGAAGGGGCATGCCCTCTCTCCCACGGTTGCTCCCCTGCAACTGGTATTTAGCGGCATCTTGTCTCTGAGGCTGGAGGTGGCCTATAGCCACCAGACTAGTAGCCATTGATAGCCCTGTTCTCCATTAATTTGTCCCTTTTTAAATTAATCCAAGCTAACGTTAAAAACCATCACCACATCCTATGGAAGACAATTCCATAGATTACTCACTGTGTGAAAAAGTAATTCCTATTGTTTCCCAGCCTTAAGTTTCATGACCCCTGGTTCTAGTGTTTGAGAGAGGGAGAAAATTTTCTCTCAGTTATTCTACATGTCAAAGGCCATTTGGATAATCTTTTATTGTCAGCCATAAATTACCTCAGCTGCCTGGCCACAATTGTTCTTAAAATGAGAGACATGAGGTGAATATACAAGCATAGTACTGCTAGTAGAAACTACTATGGAGAACATTCCCATGTATGTAACAAACATCCATTCTTCATCTATTGACAGTGCAGAATGGCTCACTCACAAGCTGAAAATGTCATCAAGAACATCATCCGTGAAATAGGACAAGAATGTGCCATGAGGGGACAAACTGTGTCAGAAACTCTGGTGGCTTTCATGGTAAGAGCAAAATAAATATTGTACCCATGTACAGTGCTGAGTTTTCATGCTCATCTAGCAATGTTAATTTCACTCTGGTGACATCAAAATAATGAAGTAAAGTAGTATAAAACAAAAAGGTTAATCTAGATTGAATATTGGTGTGAACAAGTTAAGTTAGTGATGGGCAGACAGCAATCAAGGCATGAATGTTGCCTTTTTTTTTTCAAAGCTGAAGGCTAGTTTGGGGGTGATAACAAGAAGGGTAGCAGCAACACACAGTTCAGAAAGCAACTGAGCCTGTAATCCTGTGCACTCTAGAGGGAATGGAGCTGGAGAAAACAAATATAAATATTTAGGATTGGGCTGTAACTTAGTCACAGTGGTGCAGCGTGCTTGCCTTAATGGAATCGGCGGAACATTTAAAAACCAGTGGTGGCACCAGGGAAGAACGTGAGTGGTGCACAGAAGGGGCAAAGTACATATACAAGTGGGGGTAAACTGTGTCCCACAAGTTAGATTGCTGAAATATTGGGGGGCCAACTGGTTATCTGAGGGGTGCTTGGTCCCCAGAGCCACCTTTGATAAAAACTCTTCCAAAAGCAGTTTTAAAAAAGATATCATGCTGTAAGCAGGTGAGGAATGGGTGCATGAAGCACAGTATCTTGTTAGATTTCCTGAGGGAGGGAGAGGAACTAGGATTGGGGCAAAATGTGGTTTGGAAAACTTGGATATGGTTCCCCAAACCATAACCTGGAAAAGCACCCCAGCAGAGAAGCTCTGCATTAGAAATGGTTACATAGTTGGGTAATGGTCAGTTACTTACCTGTAGTGGGTGGTTAGGAGAGGGTCCAGAGAAGGATCCAAGTTGGCTGCGTACTTACTGTTCCTGAGTCTAATTGCACAATAGTATAATTGCACAAGGTCAGAATCCTTGTATATCACATGTACGTTTGGACATGAGATTTTCACACAGGCAGTGGTGACACACAAATGATTATTTATTCCTATGAGGTACATAGGGACATAGGAAGTTGCCATATACTGAGTCAGACCATTGGTCCATCTAGCTCAGTATTGTCTGCATAGACCGTCAGTGGCTTCTTCAAGGTTGTGGGCAGGAATCTTCTTCAAGGTTCAAGGAATCTTCTTCAACCTTCTTCAAGGTTGCGGGGAGGAATCTCTCTCAGCCCTATCTTGCAGATGCCAGGGAGGGAACTTGGAACCTTCTGCTCTTCCCAGAGCATCTCCATCCCCTAAGGGGAATATCTTTCAGTCGTCACACATGTAGTCTCCCTTTCATATGCAACCAGGGTGGACCCTGCTTAGCTAAAGGGACAAGTCATGCTTGCTTGACACAAGACCAGCTCTCCTCTAAAATACAGTGGGTTGTACCCAAACCCTAATGCATATGGAAGAAAGTTCCTGCAAAGGCACTTCCTTTCCCCCCCTTTCCCCACAGCAGCCCCTCCCTGTCCCCAAAAATGCACTTCTGAGAGTTGGGTGACCCTCCAGAACAGGATGGGATGTGGCATGGAGAACTGCAAGGGGGTGGGGAGGGCAAAAATGCCCCCCTTGTGCAAATGGAAGTATTTTCCACTCATGCAAAACAAATTTAGGTTACTACCTATTATTGTTTTGTGCATCTGATGGTGTAGCGGGGAAATGACTTGACTAGCAAGCCAGAGGTTGCCAGCACACTTTACCTTTACATTAAATGTCAATTTCAGCATTGAAATGTGGTTTTCAGTGAGAGTAATAGAAGCTAAAGCACATATTGTGTTCATGTGTTTACCAAAGTTAGTGGCTTTGGGTGGGTGGATTGGGGAACGCATTTAGAGTGGTCCAGTAACCATTCTAGGCAACATTGTAGGACTTGGGTGCATCGGAATAGTGCCCAATTTGTAAATCAGCCACGTGCAACAAATCTGTATTCCTGATCAGGTAACTATAGGGTTTGGCACCATTAAGTAAGGTAGGTATACTCATACAATAGATATACTTTCTTAGGAATTGAAACTTCTCCAGGCTGTGAAACCACCACCATGCACCCACCAAATCTTTGCCACTGGCAGTTGTGAGAAGGAAAAAAGTCAGCAATCTGTTGTAGAGAGTAGCTGATGGGGACGTGTGTTAGCCCCTCCTACAACTGCCATTCTGGATGTCATAGAAGCACATCAACCTGTATGGGGAAAATACACTTGCCATATTTACCCAAATAGAAGACTGAATTAAGACAACCCCGCCACAATTTCTAACTTCAAAGAACTTGGAAAAATGTAGTCTTGGATTCAAATAAATACAGTATATCCAGGACTACTTTGAATGCATCTAGGCCCCAATGCTGAGTTATAACTGGAGAGACCGCTTATAGTTTGAGGTTGTGCTCACTCTGTCTTTCACCAGCTCACAGACAGGTGCAGGCAACCTTCTTCCCACCTCTTGCTGCAATCTCCAAAAAGTGCCATAGTACACCAATGTATTTTGGTTTCTGTGCTGGGGCAGGCACTGGTATTTTAATCTGTCTGTCTCCTATGTACCCATATGCTTGGAATATGGACACTATTTTTGTGCTGTGGGTAACAACCACAGGTTTCCAAGCAACACAAGATTTTAAAGGAGTTCAGGATGGAGAACTAGATAAACATGATGCAGGCTATTGCTACACTCTACACAATGGTTCTTCTTTTGGGTTTTCTGTTCTATAGATTATTTAGTATAATTAATTATTATTCCATCCCTAATTGACCCTCTAGCATATATTTAATAGTTGACAGCACAAACAGCTATGTTGAATCTCACTGACTTTAATGAAACATCCAAGTAAGTTTCTGTAAATAAGGTCTGGGGGTTGGTCCTCAGTGCATTCCTACTAATCTAAATTGGGAAATATCATTTAGGGGAAAGATCTTTGGTGGCTGTAACATCTAATCTAAACTGTATAATTCTGCAGTTAAATTTAGGAGTAATGCTTATTTAACAATTCCAACTATTGAATGGACTTGTTAGCTGGATCACACAGATAGTGATATAGCTAAATCTTGAAATTTCACTTATTGATGTATAGGTGAAAGCTGTCGTATTGGATCCAAGGAATGAATTTAATGTTGACAGGACTCTTACAAAAGCTGATGTGCAAAAACTTATTAAGGTAACTCTGCCTTTTGAAGCAACTTTTATTCCTATATCAATGAATGTATTAAGACTGTAAACAACTTTAAAACAGTCTCCTAAGCAACCAACCTGCTTTGAAGATATTCAGTGATCTACATTTCTGTTAAGTATACAGCACAGATAATTCATTTATCAAAACTTAAATATATTTCTTGACTCAAGAGGTATGCCTTGGTTCTTTTCTGGTATTATTTCTCCATCCAGAAAGGACACACATTTTACTCTACATTTCTTTATTGTGAAATTGTTTTAAATTTACAGTCTACAATAGTTATTTTGCCCCAATGAATTTTAATGAAAATGAAGCTGTGTTCCACTTGTACTAGAGCAGGCCTAGTACAAGGATCTGGCCCACGGGAAACTTTTTCCTGGCCCTCAGGATGGAATAATGTGTAGCAACAGCAGGAGCCATGAAGAGCTCTTGGCTTCTTCTCTTAGTGATGAACAACAGCTGCTCAGGGTAGTTGACCCCCCCCCCATCCCTGAGCCCTCGTAGTCA
Organism: Hemicordylus capensis; assembly: GCF_027244095.1. Taxonomy (NCBI): domain Eukaryota; kingdom Metazoa; phylum Chordata; class Lepidosauria; order Squamata; family Cordylidae; genus Hemicordylus; species Hemicordylus capensis. The sequence goes on from NC_069657.1 coordinate 315,137,645, forward strand.
AGGAGAAAGAAGGATGTGCTGGGGCAGACACTTTCTTCTTTCCCCTTGACTCCAACCCTCTGCCCCTCACTTTCATTAATACTTTAAAAAAATTTAATGTAATAATGTGTTGAAACTTAACCCTGCTCCCCCCCACCCCCCAGACACCAAGTCATGGTTGGTTTTGTTCCATTGGGGCATTTGAGTTGTGCACTTCTGTACTAGAGGGTATTCAGTTTTTTGGAATGATTTTAAAGCAAAAGATGCCCCTCTCTTCTTAAAACAACAACAACCCAGTTAAGCTAATGGATTCTGCATCCGACATATACACACGTTATCATGGTGTTGCCATGCACCCATCAATATGTTTTTCAATAATTTGTGGCTGGAAGGAACTCATTTCAGCACTTTCTCTTTTTAGCTTTGTGTGGACAGACTGCTTGACACACGAAATCCGTCCCTGGACACCATTAAGATGCAAGTTTATTTTGATATGAACTATACAAACCGAGGTAATCTATGGTGTGGAATATTTACTGTGACTAAGCAGACCAAACATGCCTGTTCTTGTTGCATATGTATGTTTTGTAGAACTACAGACATGAAACTGCAAAGCCAAATAATATAATCATGTGTGAATGTGAAAGAGTAGTTAGTCACCATAAGGAGGTTAAAGAGTGCTCTGCAGATTACTAATTTAAAGCAATCGTCAAACATTTAATAATTTTTCTCATTATTTTGAAATGTCTTATTTTAAAATAATTTAATCCTGCACCAAATAGATTGAATATATTGCTATAATTTACTATTTCTGAGATTGTGCTGTTACCTAGTTAATCAGAATGAGAAGAACGTGGAAGGATTTGAGTGTTGAAAATGTCCACATTTTACATTAGCTAAAAGTCAAAAGCCTGTTTCAGTCTCCCATTGGTGTCTATGCAAGTCTTTTGGCTTCTCTGTGCTTTGGATTAGAACTGACTTGTAGCTGCAGAACTCTCAGACCAGCAAGATCCAGTCTGCTCCAGTAAAACTGTGTGGTTTGCTGCAGCATACAGGTTATGTCAAATATGTATGTAACTACCTCTTGTATGGTTCTCTACCTGTATTTTTCCTAGTTGAGTTAATTAATGAGCAGCATCGTGTTCTGGAGTCCAGGCTTAGTCCTGTGAGCAGAGAAATTACTGATAACCGTGCTCGGACACGAGACGAACTGGAAAGTGTGTATCGGAAGATTGTCAGCTATGTGCTGCTGCGCTCTGGCCTTGGATCTCCTACAGATGTCAAGGTCATTAGAGAAGCAACTGGTAAGTTAAACATTCAGACAGGGAATGATGGGTTTTGCTAATGTCTATATGGCTTTTGTCTTTACATTAGGAATCAGGAGTTGGTGGCTTCTTGAGGGGTAACATCTAACTCCCCCTCCCCCAGCTGCCTACCTGATGGTAGTGTGACACAACTCTCTCAAGGGAGCCGCAGTTGTGCCCATGGGACTTGCCAAAAGCCCACATTGGCAACATGAGCAAAATAGTGACCTCTTCCCCAAAGAGCTCCCAGTATTCATTGCCTTACGTTTCATTGATCCTGAAGTAGTTGAATGAATGTCTTCTCCCTCACCCCTTCTCTTTTTGTCTGATAGTATAAATATTTAATATTTTCCAGCTGCCCTGCAGAGTGTGTTTCCTCAGACAGAGCTTGCTGCTTTCCTTTCTCTCGGTAAGAAGGAGAAAGAGCGGCAGCTGAAAGAACTCACCATGATTGTCACAGGAATTCGGTTATTCAACAAGGACTGTGGGAAAGGAGGAGAAGGCATTGATGATTGTAGGTACAAACATACCTAAGTTAAAAGTACATCCTGTAGGTACTGGCTGACGTACTGTGCAACATTATGTGTGCATTGCAAAGTAACTTTAAACTAGGGTTGCGTGTTTTGTATTTTTTCTGTTTCGATTTGTACCAGTTCCAAATCAACCCCATTTTGTATTTTGTCCGAAATTAAACCTTCCGAATCACTCCAGTTTTGTTTTGTATCCGAATCAATCCGAATCTGAATTAATTCAAATTTAAAAATGGGTCACATGGTCAAAAGAGTGGGTGGGGGTTATAGTGCTCAATGAGTGGAAGCTACCACAAAAATTTCAAAGGAATTGGGCAAACTGCTGATTTTTGGTGAATTTTTGAAGTTTGTGTGTCTTTCAGATTTTCCCCATAGGGTATGATGGAGGTTTCAGGAAAAAGTATAGCTTCATGCTGGGGGGGGGAGGGGTGGCCCATCGTGGAGTGTGGTTGGTGGTAGTGCCCAGTTGGTACAAGGAAGCTACCGCAATTTTTTCAGAGGAATTTGGTAAAGGGCTGATTTTTAAAGAATTAATGAAGTTACACGTCTTTCAGTTTTTCCTCTTAGGGTATAATGGAGGTTTCTGCAGTCCCATATCTTCACTTGAGGGCACTGGGGTGGCCCAGAGCAAGTGGCGGTGTAGTGCACACAGGGTGCCATCCACCCACATGGGTTGCCAACCTATGAAGTACAGGGTTTTGTTGTTCTAGAGGTGTTCTGAGAGTAGATTCTCTAGTAGCATATGAGAGTGGATTCATGGTTTTTCATTAAAAAATCTCATTTGCTACTAGAGAATCTAAACTCAACACCTCAGAAACAACAAAGCCCAGTACCCCAGTGGGTTAGCAATCCAGGGGGGTGGTTGGCACCCTCTGTGCACTAAACCACCACTCACTTCGGGCCATCCCAGTGCCCCCCAGGTGGAGTTATGGGGCTTCTGAAACCTCCATTATTCCCTATGGGGGAAAAATCTTAAAGACACGTAAACCTCAAAAATTCCTAAGAAATCAGCCCTTTGCCCTATTTGGAATCTGGGTGCACCACTCTTGGGGCACTGCCACCCAACCCACTGTTTTGTCCCTGAAGCCCCACATAAACAAGTTGAAAGAGTGAAGAGAACTATGAACAACAACAACACTTAATTTTTTGGCACAGTTATTTGAGAATTTTGCAGTGGGCGGGAGCCTGTCCCTGTGGCACTAGCACAGCAGCACAACCCATTTGTGGATTCAAGCAATCTTTCAATAAAAACACTCCCTCCCCACGGAACAGTGACCAAAGGTCATTTGAGATAGCAAGATAGACCAATGAGCCAGTGTGGTGTAGTGGTTAGAGTGCTGGACTAGGACCGGGGAGACCTGAGTTCAAATCCCCATTCAGCCATGATACTAGCTGGGTGACTCTGGGCCAGTCACTTCTCTCTCAGCCTAACCTACTTCACAGGGTTGTTGTGAGGAGAAACCTAAGTATGTAGTACACCGCTCTGGGCTCCTTGGAGGAAGAGCAGGATATAAAATGTAAATAAATAAATAAAAATAAAATAAAACTGCCTTGGTACTATGGAACAGCTTCAAATGTTCGTTTAACTGAAGTGGAGTGAGCCGTAGCCCAAACAAATCAGCCTACTGTTCAGAATTGTTGAGATTTATCATCACTGCATTTAAGAAAGTGCAAAACCATGGATCATGGTTACAAGAAAGAGAGAAACAACTAAGATTCCTGGGGATGTCAATAGATTGACAGGGGTATTCTCCACCCCCCTCCTTTTTGTCTCCTGTAGTCCCATGTGGATGACCTGTCCCTGCAATGGCAAAAGTGGTGAACCACTGGCTTAGACATCATGTCCCACCAAATTACATTGTGGCCTAAATTACATTAGAGTGCTCAACTTGGACAACAAAACTTATCACCACTATAACTCATAAAAATCAGAAGAAAAACAAAATATCTCTTCAAAAGACCCCTGAATAAGTCAAGAGATCCTTTCTAAACCTTTGGAAAGAAAAACCTGTGTAATTTCAGAACTTTCCTAACCAGCTTCTCGTAAAGCTTCTCCACACAATTTATACCATGGCTTTTAGCAAGAGCTTTGGAATTGCATTGAGCTCCTAAAGATATTTGGGTATTTCTGTCTCAAAATGCTGCCTTCCAAATCCCTTTGCAAGGTCAGTTTGCATTTCAGTAACACTGAATACAACACATACTTAACACATGCTCAACAGCTTTTTGCATCTCTTATGTTCTGCTAATTACTCAGTACCTCAGCTGGAGTGGAGAGAGTCAGAGAAGTCAATCTGAATTGCAATGCTTTTCTGAAGAACAAAGCATTCTGTCCGAAACACAGTCATTTCGATTTGTAAACAAAAATCTCTGTTTTTTAATTCTTGATTTTGTTTTGGTTACAAAACCTCCAAAATTGCCATTTTCGGGCACAAAATGTTTTGTACCCGAATCGAAATGCACAAGCCTACTTTAAACCACTTTCAGACATGCCCTTCAGTTTAGTGGCTGACATACTGTGCAATGCATTGCAACATAACATGTGAACAGTTGTGCAAGAACACTCTTGTACAAGCACAAAAATTGTGCAAACAGAATTGCGTTATGGTATGGCCATGATCTCCAGTGGCTCTGCTGTCGTGCAATTCTGTTTGCCCACTTTTTGTGCTTGCACAAGAACACTTTTGCGCAACTGTGTGAATGTTACATTGCAATGTGCATGTAGTGTGTAGTATTTATTTTTTATTTTTTATTTATTTATATACCGCCCTTCATCCTAAGACCCCAGGATGGTTAACAAGATAAAAGCAAAAACACAAAAACAGAACAAATGCAGCTTAGAAATTTAAAAAAGAGCAAGGAACATATTTAGATCAACGTTCCTGGATAACACAGAAGCTAAACAGTTTATAGGTGGACTTTCCAAAACAGGTTTGAGTTACTGAGAGAGATTCTACTACACCATAAGATTAACTAAGAAAAGGAATTCAGGAGCCATCATTATTTCAAGAAAACGACATTTAAACATTAAATTCAAAGTTATTGAACTTATTAGTATGTCAGCCATTAAACTTAAAAGGCATGTCTTAGTTTAAATGTGTAGTGCAAAAATACTAGAATGTTAAGTGCTGATGACAGTTATACAAGGCGTCCATCTAAATTGCTTAAGGCAGGCAATAAATTTGAGATGATTTTCAACTCAATAAGTGATGTGTGCTGTTCAGTCATGGGATAACTGTCTTCACTGAATATCTGCAAAATATCAGTTGTGTTGAACTTCTGGATGGTTTACAGTGAAATCTTTTGCATGTTTACTTGGAAGTAAGTTCTCCTGTGTTCAGTGGGCTTTACTCCTATGCAGTCTTAAAGTATGTATGTATGTATGTATGTATTTTTACATTTATATCCCGCTGTTCCTCCGAGGAGCTCAGAGCGATGTATATGGTTATTTTTATCCTCACAGCAACTCTGTAAGGTAGGTTAGGCTGAGAGATACATGACTGGCCCAGAGTCACCCAGTGAATTCCATGGTTGAATGGGGGATTCAAACTCAGGTTTTCCTAGTCCAACACTCTAACCACTATGCTATGCTGGCTCTCTTTAAATGCTAAATGAACTGTTAGAAGATAGTTAATTGCTTAAAAGTTTTAAGTTTTAGAGTTTTTAGATTTTAAATTGTTTCAAACCTGTTAATGTTTTAATTGTTGTGGGTTTTGATTGTGAACTGCCCAGAGACTTGCATATGTGGCGGTATAGAAATGTGCTAAATAAAATTTAAAAATCAACCCTTTAAAATGGTTAATAGGTCTGAACTAGAATCCAGAGAGTCTTCTGTATATGCCTAGCACTCTTCTGCATATGCCCAGGATCTGTACTTTTTTTTTTAAACATCTATATTCTGTTCAGAAGATTATGTGTAACTCTTGGATCCCAGCTGTGATAATTTAGACTGTAATATATGTGAGGAAACATTTGTGGCTACTTATTGAAATAGAAGTTGACTTGCTAAGTAATGTATGACAGTTATATCTTCCATATGTTGCAAAACAAACCTATGCCAACAGTACCAGCAATCCTAAATGAAGCTATCCCAGCAGCCACCCATCATATAGATATAGAGCTACATTCTTCCCAGCAACTGGCACACCGCTACACAGCCATGGTTGAAATCATGCACAAGAGCCAAAACGCTGAAATGGAACTTAGATTGACAATGTTAAAAGAAGTGCTGTACAACGTGAGACAACACGAAGCTTTTCTCTGTGTTATCCTGGTGAGATTCTGCCATGTACTGCATCCTCTATAGAATGCCTGAATAAGTATTCATTGTGCCTATAGCTTTTAGTATGGACTGCTGTAACTAGGTTGGGTTGGTGTCAGAAGAGGAAAAGGAAAATTCAGCACAGGTCATCAATGCTTTACATAAAACTGTGATTAAAAATGAACTGGAAGCTTCAAGTGGAATAGAATGTGATGATAAAACTATTGTCCATAAACATATCTTACCTGTTGTGAGTCAACTGCATTGGCTACCAGTACATTTCTGGGCCCAAGATGCTGGTTGTTACCTTTTAAAGCTCTATACGGTCCGAGACTACATTATAATTTTGCCTCTATGTATCTGCATGGATTTTAAAATCTTGGTCTCAGGCTTTGCTCTCTGATCTATCGCAGATCTGACTTACTGGGACAGAGCCTTTTCAGTGGTGGCACCTCACTTGCACAAAACCCTACCTAGGGATTTCTCAGATATCCACACTTATGATTTTTAAGCAGGATCTTAAGACCCACCTCTTTAGGCTGGCTTTTAATTAATATCACCATATATTTGGAGGGGTGTGTGTGTTTACTTTGTTTTACTGTTTTTCTGCCACTTTTCTTATTGCGTTGTCCTTTATGATTGGATTTCTTGTTTTATATTTTAACTAGTAGGTGAGGTCCGTCGTTGACAGGGCAAAGTCATTTTGCATAATTACACTTCTAGGAAAGTTCAATAAATTAAATATAAATGCAATTTTTTTTATTAATATGCTTTCAAAAGGGAAATAAAAGAACAGTTTCACTTGGAGGATTTCATCTTTAGGCATTATTAATTTTATTGTATATTGATCATATATGCTAAATTTTAATCATACTAAATCTGAATCTGAGAAAGATCTGCTTTTCTTGGGCATGATGTCATTTTGCAGTTATTGATCTGAGTGTTAAAAATCTGTTGAAAACAATAATAGTTAAAATATGATGATTAATTCAGAATTTCTGCTTTTAAAAACCCCAAAATAATGTATTTACATATGTTCCCAAGCATATTCTGGTGTAAAAAGTACAGAGTCAGCTAATTTCAGTGGCAGGATTGTTTGTGCAAAATTTGGTCTCTTTGGTAACTGAGAAGTATGATATTTGTAATTTCTTCCAAAAAAAAAAAAACCCCACCAAAAAAAAAATTAAGTATTCACTGAGCATATTCTGGTATAAAAAGTAAGGCATTCATCTAATTTCAGTGGCAGGATTGTGTATGCAAAATTTGGTGCCTGTAGGTCATGGGGAAGTATTCCTTTTTCACACAAACCAACGTACATACAAACATACACATTCTTCGAAATATATAATGTAAACTTCAGTGTGCAAAGACATATTTAGAAAAATGGTATAGAAACATTGGATGACATTTTTCACAAGGCAACACTGGCCTTTCCAACTCCCCGGGGTTGCAGCGCATGTGAAAGCCAGCTTTGGTATTGCACAAAAGCACACTTGCGCAAGTACTTGAAGCAGCACATAGGCACTTGAGGAACCCTTCTTCCATTTGGAAACAAGTGTGTTCTTGTGCAGCATTCCAGGGCTAGCTTTAACGTGCACAGCAACCCCAGTGGGCCAGAAACACTGACATTCCCTCTCATAACATGTTGGCTATTTTCAATAAATAACAAATACAAGGTTCCAAGTTACACTGAACTCTTTCTCATGCGTAATGGGAAGGCAGCATTCTCTGCAGTATATAGGGCAATATAGTTGTATACACTGAGATTACTGAAAGTCTAGTCAGTGTTGTATTATCATGTGAATCATTTAAATATATGAACTCTCCTGCTGTCTGCCTACAAGTACTGATTGTGGAGGCTTTGGGGGCTGATTTATGATATGTGAAAGCAACACAATCAGGGCAGTAGCAGGAGAAGATGTGGATAGGTGGCTGGTTGGCTGGCTGCATAACATTCTTGACTTTTCAGAACGGCCACCTAGTGTTTATGCTCCTGCCTGACAGTCACCAAAGCACATCACAGTCAGTCCAGTTAGCCCTATCCTTAGGTTGCAATCCTATGCTCATGTACTTGGGAGTAAGTGTCAATGAACTCAGTTGGACTTACTTTTGAGTAAGCACAGCTACTTAACTATTAATGAAACAGTACAGTCCAAAAAGCGACTTTGTATAAATCAAGTTATTTAGGAGACTCAACCAACTTTCCTTTCCCTTTCCCTTTCCTTTTCCTATCCTTTTCCTTTTCATTCATTCATTCATTCATTCATTCATTCATTCATTCATTCTGCTGTTCTATCACTACCTGGTGCATGCTGTCTTTTCAGTCTGATGTGATCACCTGTGCACAAGAAGTTGAAATGATGCAGAAGCAGTTTGAAGCACAGATGGAACACCTAAAAAATGTGGTTCGGGCAAAGACAGCTGTGCCTACATCTCAGGTTTATGTAAGTTCCTAAACTGCAAGGATGTTCTCAAAGGAAAATTGACCCTTTTATTTCTAAAGAGTCTAGTACATATTGTGCAGATCCCTTCTCATAAATGCTACCCTGAGTTCCTACAGAACCCGCCTCCTCTGTTTAGAAGGAAACATATGCCAGGACTCAGCTACCCATTGAACTGATTCTATTAGTGCAAGGCAGCTTTAAATTTGTTTTTCTTAAGTGGCAGCCTTTCCATTCTATATGGCAAACTGCTTGTGAAATTACAGAAAATTTCAAATACAACTTGGAAGCTAGCTGTTCAAAGTTTTAAAAAGTCAGACATTCCATTGAAATACCAGATGCCTCAAATTGTGTGTTCCTAAGCAGCTCAGTGAATTCTAGCCATAAATAATACCTCCTTTGAGATGGATTGTCTGGGTTAATCAAAGTCAAACCTTGATTAATCCTGAGATACACCTTTGCCTTGCAATAGATTCCCTCCCACCCCCAACTTAAGAACATACATAAGAACAGCCCTGCTGGATCAGGCCCAGGGCCCATCTAGTCCAGCATCCTGTTTCACACAGTGGCCCACCAGATGCCGCTGGAAGCCACAGGCAGGAGTTGAGGGCATGCCCTCTCTCCTGCTGTTTATCCCCTGCAACTGGTACTCAGAGGCATCCTGCCTTTGAGGCTGGAGGTGGCCCTCCGAGTAGTAGCACTCCTGGAGTGTGTGTGTATGTTTGTGTGTGTGAAAAGAGGCCCTCCCCGTCACTGCCTTGGAATGTGCTTCTTATGAAAGACAGTAAATAAATAGAACCATAAATGAAATCACAGTGGCTCACACACTGCACAGCAAACCGCTGATTCAAGAGAGTGGCATATGTGCTGTTGCAAGCCACCTAAAGCACGCCTGTGGTGCTTGCAGAGGTGGGGCTGCTCCATGCCTACTAAGCATTGTGTAAGCACAATTGTGTCACTACTGCCATTGGGACCAATGGAAGTGTCACAACTGTGTTTACACAATGCTTAGCAGGCGCGAAGCAGCCCCACAGCGTGGACTGCTTTAGAGTGGCTTGCAGCAGCAGCAGGGTGCATGCCTCTCTCTGATTGGCAGTTTCCTGTGCAGTATGTGAGCCAGTGTATATAAATATTCTTTATAATAACACACCATGCAATTGTTTGTTCTCTAGCCCATATTTATTGCACTTTCTAACCTCTGGACCAGTTTTCAAGACGAGATACTTGTGCTCAGCTTCCTCAATAACTTGACTGTCAGTTTCCAACAGTTCTTGGGAACTCACTCGCTGATCTTTCCAGAAGATGTGATGGAGTCGCTTCTTGAAGACATAACTGTGAAAAGTGATGAGGAAAGGTTAAAGGAAACTGCTGGTACGCAACATGTTTTCTGAATGTTTGAACTAGTGGGTGTTAGTTGCATACTGTGAAATCTGTGGAATACTTTGGCTATCTTGAAGACTTACAACTCCGTGAATGCTAGATATTTAATTTTGTCGACAATAATCCATGTATTGTTTTCACCTATGCACCATTTTTGGATGGTGCTCTTAAAATGTTTGCTATAAGGAAATGGCACCATTTTGTAGCTTAATTTGGAAACTGAGTAGGATACCAGGATTCTCCTCCAATTGTCATGTCTTCTGCCATGTTGCTCTCAGGGCCTAGCTCTTTGCTTCCTTCAAATTTCCCCCTCAAAACCCATCTGTTTTGCAAAACATTTCCCTGCGCAGCGTGTACTCGTCTTTGATGCTGGCGCGCGCGCGCCACAAGCATCAAAGACAAGCACACGTGCCGCTAGCTCTAGTCTCTTTAACCCTTAAGAAACGACGATGGGGGCAGGGGCGGCAGGGAGGAACTCTGCCGCCCCAAGAAGATGTTTAAAAGGACCAGCGCCAGAGGGGGAAGAGCGGTGTGGGGGGGGGAAGTACTACCACCACCCCCGTTTAAAGTAACAGTCCCCCCCGTGCTGGACCGGGGGGACTCCGGACCGTGCACACCCCTAATGAAATGCAGCAGCTGGAACTGTTACAACCACTTATCTTCTTGTAGGAAAACTTTACCTGCTAAATTATTGTGAGTTAAAGTCACAAGAGTAGGGCCAGAGAAAAGTGGGGAGGGCAACCTTATATCCACACAAAAGGGGTAGGAGGTAAAACTCTTGACTGAATATTTCTCAGAAGCCAAGAGAGTTTTTGGTTCAAACAGCTGAGATTTTGCTGTACTTGGGGCAGGTTAGGTGGTGGTGGAGGGCCTGATGTTGCTACCCTGGCAATGCTTGCTAGGTACTGTGCTGAACTTCCTACCCCTTGAAGTGAAGGCAATGCAAAGGAATATATTTAATGATAATATAGTAAGCAATACTTGCAGAGAGCTTTGTACTAATACTTGCACTATGATTTTCAGAGGTATCAAATTTTCTCCAGAAACCTTGTACTTACAGTGTGTGATCAGATTATCTTGGTGATAGTGTGAATAATTTCTTCTTCAGTTATTTGTATTTAGGGTAACTCAATGTTTTCTTTCTTTCAGATTGCAAAGTAAATCCTTCTGACTTTAAGAAAGAGGAATGGCTTTTTCCAGAAACGACAGCTAATTTTAACCAGTTGCTAATCCAGTATCATGGGTTTTGTGCATACACTTTTGCTGTGAAAGATGGTCTTCTCCTCCCAGGTACACCAATTACACATACAAGAATTCTGTTTTCAGAGCATGCCTACTGTTTCATATAGACATTCATCTAGACCATTCTCATTCTGAGGAGTGAGGAATGTGCTCTCTGACCACTGAGGGCCAGCTTATTTGCCACTTAAGTGCAGTGAAACAGGAGTGTGAGACATTAGGAAGGGAGCAAGTGAGGAAGGATGAGAGACACTTGGTGGGAGAGAGATGCAGAAGAAGGAAACATTCTGGGCAGAGCAAGGGATTGAGGCAAGATAGAAAAAGGGTGATTGGTAAAGGTAGGACAAACAGCAGCCAAAAGGAGGGCCACAGCACACAGCAAGGAAGGGATGTAGGGTGGAGAACCAAGTCAGTCAGTGCTAGAAAATGATTTATTGAAGAATAGAGTTAACCCTTTTCCAATATACCCATGTGTTTTGAACATATGCAGTGTTCTTCAGGGAGAATTGTGCGCCAGTTTTACAATAGCCAATCACAGGAAAAACTGCTCTCTCCAAGTTTAGCCAGCCAATCCACCACCATCCTATGCTGTAATAAGTCACTTTCTGGCACTGATTGGCTTTGCCCTTTCATCTTTTGTTTTTGATGATAGAATAGAGCAAGAAGGGCTTGGTGGTGAGACAGGATGTTGATGAACAGTGTTTGGGGATGTGCACAGCACTAGAGAGCAAAACCAAGGGCAGGGCTGATGGGTGGAGCTTCTGAATCTTCCCAAATGTTAGCTGATAACGCCCAGCAATACCAATATCTTGTCAAGTTCTATTTCATTATTACCTCTTGAGGACCATCTGGTTCTATTAATACTAGTCATTGCTGATTTAGTAATCTGCAATAAAATCTTTCCCATGGATACATCAATTAGCTCTCTACAATGGCCTCATCAATTGCATATTGTGATCTGAATTCTTTTAAGTCATAATTAACATAGTCAACAAATTTCTTGATCCCATTCAGTGGCAGGATCCAAATTTATCCTTAGCACTTATGTGGGTGCAATTCCCCCCCACCCACCCCCTGGTTGTAGCTCTTTGTGCTGCATCAAGGGTACTCTTGGCATTCTCCTGACTTTTAGACATGGCTTGTTGGGAGGAGGTGCAGGTGGAGTTGTCCACATGGTCACTATATGGAAATGAATCCTACTGCTTTTTAAAAAAACATTTTTATTAAAGGGCGCTTTTTTTAGTTTTTTACAAGTATGTAAATAGATAAAGGAAATATTAATACAGCAAACGTACAAACAGGCTACGTGAGAGATTTCTGTTGAGAAGTTTCAGCTTGTTTTTTAAAAAAAAGGCGTAGGGAAGGGTTGTAAGATCAGTTCTTAATTTTTCTGTGATTAAGTATATCACTCCAAAACTCTTATGAAAGTTACGAGGAGAGGGACAAGTAAAGCACTGTTAATAAGTCCTATTGCTTTTAATCAGTACTTTAGCAGCAGTGTGCACAGAACTGCAGGCTAGGAATATAAATTTGTATACAGATAGAAAGTAGAAACTAGCATTTGACACTTTGGGGGGGGGAGTCCCCCAACCACACACATACACACACACCCCGCTATAAACCACACTATGTAGGGTTGTGAAATGCTTTAGTCTCTTACTTAGTTGGTCAAACTGGATTTTTCAAAACATACATTAAGGTTGATGGAATGAAAAACCCCCAGACTTCCAGATAAACTCTTACAGCACAATCTTATTCATGTTTACTCGGAAATAAGTAAATCTGCAGGTGACTGTGGCCTTAATTTCGAAAGTGAAATGATATAATCTGCAGCAGGAATGTCATGTGGAACCTGCATATGTGAACAGAATTATTTTGGCTGCTTCTTGTTTCATAGGAAATCCTTCCATTGGAGTTCTAAAACATAAGGAGAAATATTATGCTTTTACTTCCAAGGAAGCTGCATATGCTTTTGCCAAGAATCCAGAGAAGTATATTAAGATGACTGCAGAAAAAGCAAAGGAATGTGCTGAGCTTATTCAGCTACTTGAACTCCACCAGCAATTTGAATCCCTTGCCCCCTATTCTCAGGTATTCCCCACATTCATCTTTTATTGATTTGGGGCACTGCCAGAAAGTAGTTTCTCCAGCCACTCTCCTACCCCTACGATAAGCTGTAAGGAAATACCTCGAAGAGAAGGCTCTTCCTAGTACAGAGGGGTCTGTTGCTGCAGCACTTGGTTTGGTATTGCCCTCACTGTGTTGCCCATGCTGATCTTGCTAGTCGGTTAGCTAGCAACAATCAGCATGACAAATGCGACAGTCTCTGGTTTGGCTTATGGATATTGGGAACATTCAGGCCATTGTGACTGGGGATGATGGGAGTTGTAGTCTGACAACATCTGTGGACCCAAGTTTGAGTCCTGCTGGGGTACACTGATTTAGTCTGTCTCGTATGCTCCCAAATGGCTCCATCTGGAAGAGCACAAAGTGATGTGCTGCAAATATTTCTTTTTCTTAATTATAATTGATGAGAACAAAGCAGAATGTCCTGGTACACAAAAAGTATATATATATATTTAAAATTCAAGTTGATTTACTCTACCCAAAATATGGAAAAATAAGTATTATGTTTTTTTTCTTCCAGCTCAGAAGCACAGATAAGCGTATGATGAAACCAATCACAAAATGTGACAGCAGTACTCAGACTGATACCCATATCTTGCCACCAACTATTGTGAAGGATTATGAGTGGAATGAATGGGAACTGAGAAGAAAAGCTATCAAACTGGTTTGTGTCAACATTATCTGGACCTCAGGGCAGTTTCTGAAAATTACAAAAGAGACAAGCATTTTCTTGATCTCTTTGATCTCTTTGCACTGAATTCCATACAATTGCTCCAGAAGGTTTGCACAGCCTCCACTTCTCTTTTTACTTTGTTTGTAAGAGCAAAGATCAAGACTCCTACTGAAGCCAAAAAGCTATTACCATAATTTTAGGTAGAAAGGCCGTGGCGAGTATGTTATGAAAAGTTGTTTATCGCCACCTACTATGTTTATACCGATGCAGCATTTAAGCTAGAATTCAGGATCAAGCTGTAGTAAAACTTTAAGCGTTCGACACAACTGAAAAAATAATGCATGATATCCCAATCTTAACTGCGGTGTTCACGCTGATGCAGTGTTTCTGCTGAATTTCTGCAATTTTTTGTCCTTTTCCCCTTACTGTGGAGTTTACGCTGATGTGGCGTTTCTACCCAAAATTATGGTATTTAGTATTATTCCATACTCTAAATAGTTTAGTTGTAGAAGTGTGATCATTTGAATATGATGGGCCATAAATCATTCTGTAGCAAAAATATTTAGAATTAGCGAGATGACATTTCCTGCAGACTAAGTTGGTAACATAATGTAAATCAGACAAAATTAGAAGAATGTTTTATAAGTGAATAGAGCCGATGCCGGATTAACCTATTAGCAAAAGTAGCAAATGCTACGGGCCCCGCATTTTTGAGGGTCCCACTTATAGAGCAGCCTGGAATCTCTGCAGCCAGGCACTGTGAGCTGCTGCTGGCAATGCAAGCTAATAATTAGCAGATGGGGCGGGGACACCGTCTCCCAGGCATCGAAACAGCTACTTTGCAGAAGCAATCAGTGAGCTTATGCAGGCCGAGGTGCTCCCTTCCCTTTCAGATTTCCCATTCCCTAGTTCTCCCTGCCCTCTTTTTGTTGTGGACGCTGCTGTTCTGCTGAGCACACAAGTCTTATTTCAAAGAGTAAGCATCATTTTTCAACCATTCATTCATATTTCAAAAAGTAAGCAAAAATGGAGGGGGATGTATGTTTTGTGAATGGGGAGGTATCTGGCATTTATGTTTTAGTATTTAGGTGCATTTTTAAAAATTTGGGGCCCCTTCATAATATATGCTTCAGGCCCTGCACTAGTTTAATTCGGCCCTGAATAGAGCTAGAAATACGACAACTGTTGTAAGTTAAGGACTTTGCGCTGTCTCTTGTCTCAAAGACAGTGGAGGACAGACTAGTGAGTCAGAGGGCTAGAGGGTCAAGAAATTGGTCATCCCTTCTCTACTGCTCTGACACTATCCCTTTGGAATGTAGATTGCTAATCTCAGGGACACTTCCTTCCTCTCTCTCTTCTCTTCCTGTTCCTTCTACCTTGCAACATGCAAGCAAGCTCCTCTCCCCTGCACTATGTGTGCAGAGAAGCAGACTCCATCTGCATCCAGCTAGCTAGCTAGATTAGAGATCCTAACTCCTCACTTTCCTATCTAGAATGGAGTTCTTTAATAAATGCCATATATATTGATTTGAAACTATGAACTGGCTCCAAGTTACTTTACTCTCAGCATACACGCATGCCTAACTAAATCCGCTGTGTTGTGCCTCTGTGCACTCTGCTATAATGAAAAAGGGTTTCTCTACCAGAGAGAATTCCCAACAGCAACAAGAGCTCCCTTCACAAAGCATGGTCTCCTTTTAGAAGTTCTTCTTGTTTCACCCCTTCTGCAGGAATGGTTAGGCCTTAAAGGGACCGTGCTTTATTTCTCAGGTCACTTCCAGCAACACTGGGGAGCTTCCTATATTCTGAGAGGGAAGGCAGATCCACCACCTCAGGCCATAACAATGCAGGCTCTTGGGGTTCCCTTATCAAGGTGGTACTTTCCAAGACTCCTTTCTGGAGATGGTTCCTGCATCTCATTTTCAAGTCCTCAGATCCCTGTTCTGATAATAGGCATCTGACTCCTGGATCAGGATACTATTAGGGACATGGCCTTTGTTGTTGTGGCACCCCATCTTTGGAATGCCATCCCCAAACATATTTGCCTGGAGCTGCCTTTTAATGTCTTTCAGGCACCAAATGATTTTTTAAAAACTATTTTATTCAAACTCTTGGGCATTGTTTATACTGTATTATTAATAGCTTTTGGATTTGTGTTAATGCTGCTGTGCCTGTATGTATGTATGTATTGTATTGTATTTTTAGATCACCTTTTGCCTTGACCGAGGCACACAAAGCAGTTTACAATATTAAAAATAAACTAACCAATTACATAAGATAAAGTATTTTCTCAGGCTGTTGGTCTTTTTAGTAGCTGAGGACAAAAGCTCTCTAGCTTGGGTGTCTCCTTTCTTGCCTTCCTCTCAGGGCACATGGGTCTTTCAATATTCCTGGGGAGGTGGATAGGCATGGGTGGGGTGGGCTTGAATTGTATTATTTGAATTGTAAATTTTGGAGGGTGGTCTCATTTTACTTGATTTTAAACATTTTTTTTTAATGTGAGCTGCCTTGGACATCAATGTGATGAAAAGACAGGTAGCGTGGGGCGGAGTGAGTTTCTTAAATAAATCTACCAGGGGCATAGCAAGGTTGGAGTGGGCCTTTGGACAAATGGGGGACAGAGAGGGACCATCTTGTCCCTCCCTGCCCCCAATTCTTGGGAGAGGCAGGAAGGGGAGAGTGAAGAGCAAGCTGTTGCCCAGCTGGCAGCCTGCTCCTCCCCCCGCCCACCCGCCAGGGGTCCAGGGACAGCGCCCCCCCCTTCAGTTATAGCTGCTCCCCTATCATCTACTTAGCTGATATAGGTTATAAGAAGAAAAATATCAAACTTGCTCGTTGATCAGAATTTTGCCATCTTTGATAATCAGTTCATTAAACAAACAATCAATTGGCAAACATTTCCAGTTGATAGCTTTCCTATCAACTGGCAAACATTTATAGAGTTCCTTGGAACGATGTTGAAAAAAGGGAATGAGTGCAACTCACTGGGAACTTCAAGCCCAGAAGCCTCACTGAAAAGAACAGGACTTGTCTATTCTGACTTAGATTGCTGCTTCTCGTGCTTGGAGAAGAAAGTATAGACTATGCAGATCTTCAGACAGGATTGGAGTACTCCTTACAACGTGACTTAATTTGACAACAAAATGATTGCAACACACTGCTGCTGAGATGCGTCAGAATAGCTTGCATTTTTTAAAATTACTGCTACTTATAGTATGAAGAGCTTATACAGTATCTTATTATGATCTCCAAGTGCACCTATGATAACTCAATCTTTTTGTTTTTCTATATCTAGGCTAATTTGCGTCAAAAGTTAACGCATTCAGTGCAGACCAATCTCAGTCATATGAGAAGAGATAACTCTAGCCAAGTGTACCCACCGAAGGATTCCAGCACACAGACCAAACGTGAAAACTGTAGTAATGTACCCAGACCCCAGATTTTCCTGGCTGGTCTTCGAGGAGGAACACCCCCAACTACTCGTATGACCAAAGTGAACTTGACAAGAGCAGTTGATGAAACGTAAATGAGAAAGTTAAATGAAAAATCCTTCCGCAAAGGAATATTTGAGAGAAGAATACATCTATATAGCTAAATGCATTTTTTCCCATTCTTTATCTGTTGATTCAAAGGCAACTTTTATTTATATCGGTAACATGACCGGGGGGGGGAGCTTTAGGTATCATAGGTGAGCCACAGCTTAAATCCTCTCTCTTAAGTCCTGACCCAGTGTGGCATCCTATATTGAAAGCCTGTGGGGAAGCTAGCACTAGCTTCCTACACTGGAATCTTTTCCCCAGCCTCTGGTTTGCTTCCCTCTAGTTCTGTCTCTTGGCTTTCATCCTTTTCTTTCCCTTTGGTCTAAAGGAGCCTCTTATCACCTTGTGGAAGATAGGTGTATAGCCATGACATCTTTATGGAATTTAGATGTCCATCTATATGGAGATTTAGATCCATCTATATGGAGAGAACAATTTCAGTTGCTGGAGAACAAATGGAAAGGGTTGTTGCCCTTTCCATTTGTGATTGTACATTTCCCAGAAGCATCTGGTTGGCCACTGTAGAAAATGGGATGCTGGAATAGATGAAATTTGATCTGATCTTTTTTTAATGTTCTGATTTGAGGTGCACTGACACCACTGCAGCAATATGAGACCGCTTTGTGAACTGCAATGATCTGTGCAAAAATAGATTAAAATTTTAAATATGTGAGCTGTTTTCCACAATGAGATATCTGGTTATGACTGTTAAGACTCTTGAGAACTTGCCACCTCTTGTAAATTGGGCCCTTTTGCCTGTTTTCTTGGGAATAAGTCCCATTGTATTCGGAAGGGCTTACTTCCAAGTTATCCATTGGTTTGTAACCAGAGGGTGTTTGTTTTGTTCACATGGGCTCTTGCTGCTGCAATTATTTTCTGTTGCTTATACAGACAGTCAAGTTTGTTTATGGTCAAAGACCAGAATTCAAAACATATGTACAAATAAGAATCAACAGTGCTTACAGTAGTCTGGTATAATGTCTCAGCATAACAAATGAACTCCAAGTTACACGAGCTGGTCTACTATCTGATGCCTAACTTTCCTAGCCACCACACAGAATTTTGCTACATTAGTCATTATCTCCTTCTTCTGTAATTAACATAAAATATGTCTGTATGCCCTGGATAATCGACCAATAGCAGAGCAATAAAATGTTGACGAAAGTCCCTGTAAAGGGAACAGTAAAGTAAAATGTGAAAAATTGATTCCCGATCTCCAGAATCACACAGGCACAGTCTCTGTTCTATAGGAATCCTTCTGAACCTACCCTCCAAATCAAACAAAGGTAATACATTAAATTGGGCCAACATGAACATCCAATTGTAAGTTTATCTAAATAACTTGCAGGTTTGTTGTTATAGGACTGTAGTCCCCCAAAAACTTACTTGAGGATTAAAGACCGATCAATTTGCGCCTCCATATCATATATCCGTTGTTTTATTTCCAATGCCAATCTCACACGGATGAATTCCATCTTCAACAGGACATCTAAGCTAAAGCCATAAAGGCTTAGTTTACAAAAAATTGACAATTTCCAACAGGAGTTAAAACTATCCATAAGGGTAAGACGAGCAAGGCCTGTAGGAAAAAATGTAATTTCAGCCAGTAACTTAAAATGGAAAGCCACACCCGGGCCTCCACTCTAGGAATACCAGCTTCCAGCCTCAGGATCACGTTTGGGACACATCTAGGGGGCTGCAAAATAGATCTTAAAAACTTTGAATGACCTCCAAAGCTGCAAAATTAGAATATGGACCCAATTGCAATGCGTACAACATCTGAGGGCAGGATTTAGCTAAAAATAATTTAAGTGCTGCTGGAACAAATTGAGCACCCACCTGATGAAAATAGGATTGAATAGCTGATGAAGATTTCCGTGCATTTGGAGAGACATACTGCAGATGTGCACTATGTCCCCTAGAGGCCTAGGTATTTAAAGGTCTTAACTTGTTCCAACTTATGCCCATCCAAAGACCAATTCAAGGTCTCTGGACATTTTATTTATTTATTATTTATTAATTTATTAAACATATTTCTATATCACCCAAAATGCACGTCTCTGGGTGGTTTACAACAAGATAAAACATTAATTAAAAACAAAAACAAGAAATTTAAAACACAACAATTTAATTATTTTTTTAAAAAACACACAATAATATTCTAGAACAACATTAGAAACAATCAAAACAGTATCAGTTAAAAGCCTGGGTGAACAGATGTGCTTTAAAGACTTTTAAAAGATTGTCAGAGATGAGGAGGCTCTTATTTCATTAGGGAGTGCATTCCAAAGCCTCGGGGTAGCAACGGAGAAGGCCCATCCCTGGGTAGCCACCAGACAAGCTGGTGGCAAATGCAGATGCACCTCTCCTGATGATCTCAATGGGCGGTGGGGTTCATAATGATGAAGACGTTCTCTTAAATATCCAGGGCCCAAGCTGTTTAGGGCTTTATAGTTATAACTAACACCTTGTATTTTGCCCAGAAACATATCGGCAGCCAGTGTAACTCCTTCAATACAGGAGTAACATGGTGTCTCCGAGATGACCCAGAGACCAGCCTGGCTGCCACATTCTGAACCAACTGTAGTTTCTGGACTACATACAAGGGCAGCCCCACATAGAGCGCATTACAGTAATCTAGTCTGGAGGTTACCAGCAGATGTACCACTGTTTTGAGGTCATCTATTGTTTTGCAAAAGCTAAGATTTTAGTCTTACTATAATTAATTTCTAGGGTGTATTCGTGGCCAAAAACAGCCAAGGAATGGAGCTCTCTATGAAGGCCTACAGGGGTCTGAGAAAAAATCGCAGTGTCATCCACATATAGCAAGATATTAACCTGCCTATTGGTTAGTTTTGGTGGATGGAAGGACGAATTAGCTATATAATCTACAATATAATTGAAATATTAATTGAAGAGAGCTGGAGCCAGAATACAGCCTTGCCTCACTCCCTGATACATGGGGATTTCTTTAGTGAGATTTCCAGCAGACCTACAGCGGACCTTCAGACATGAATTCCTATGTAGCTTATAAATCAAAAGAAGCAAACCATGGTCAGTTGTAGAATTTACTAACCTCTCCCATAACTTATCTCTTGATATTGAGTCAAAAGCCGATTTAAAATCAATAAAGGCAGCATAACGAGTAGAGAGATCAATTAGAGTATTTCTCTGCTAGGTACTGTAAAACTAATGCTTGATCAATAGTAGAATAACTGGCCCTAAAACCTGCCTGCTCATCAGCTAATGGACCAGGTTTCACGCTCCGTGAGACCCAGTTTGGGGCAGTGAGCGGGAAGAGCAGGCTAAGCCCGCTCTCCCTGCTCATGATTGGCCGCCCACATGATTGCCGGCTCCAAGACAGAACCAGCGGGGGCTGGGGAGCTCGGGGGCCATGCAGCCCCCGGAAGCCCCAGTATGCCTTGCGCGAACAGTATGCGCAGGGCATCCTGGGGAGGGCCCCGGAGCCGGGAGGTGGCTTTTCGCATCCCCTCCGGGGGTCTACTTGTGAGTACACACGGCGCAAAGCCACACCACGGCTACTAGTGATTTTGAAAACCAGGTTTGCGGAGCAGGGGTTCTTGAGCAGGTTACCCTTTCTACCTTCTAACTTCGGGAAAGTCATAGAACATAGATATCTCACTTTCCACTTCCTTTGATCATTTTATTTTGCAGCTTGAATTGATAGAGCTGAATTGATAAAAAACTGTTTTAAAAAACAACAGTGTATTTCCTCCCAGAGCTATTTCCATGGCTGTGGTGGAGTGGTGTGTGAACTGTGAGGGAATGCAAAGAGGTAACAATGGATTGTGGGAGAGAACTCAAGGTAGAGTGAATCCTTATGAGGAAGCACAAGCTGGTGGCAAGGGTCGCTACAAGCTATATGAGGCATTGCAGGGCAGGAGGGCAAATAGACTTGCGAAGGCATGGTATGGCAGCGATGAGGTGACAATTGTACATACCAGGGAATACAAGGAGAAGGTAAGATGACCAGGGTCTTGCGGTGGCATATATGGTGGTGCCATATAGCTTTTGAACACAGATGTTTTATATCAGATGTATTCTGCCCAAGAATGGGAAGACTCCACTTAACCAGCATGAGTAAGCTCTTTCCCATAATATCTAATCAGATTTTCCATTTTAAAATGCCTGAAAATTCTGTAATCCAAGAAACCTTTGGTTTAAGATGAGAGTTAAGATGCTTTACATTTTCACTGGTACTCTTAAAAAAATAGAAATTGCAAGTTAAAGTGCCCACCTTAACTTCCATGCCATTTAAGCTGTAAAGACATTCTACAATCTGGTATATGATGATGGCTTTAGAAATGAGGCTCCGTGCACCTACACTTTGCCTTGATCAGATATGGCATTAGGCAGCAGTTCATCAGGGGCATCTCTAGGAAGTGATTAGAGAAGCTGTACCTGCTAAAAGTATGCCTGGATGCATCCCTTCCCAGCCCAAAGTCCAACTGAAAGACCACAGCAGAGTGTGCGGGCATGGAGTCCAATTTTGAAAGTCATCATATACCAGACTGTACAAAGTCTTTACAGCTTATATGGCGGAAGTAAAGATGGGCACCTTAATTTGCAATTTCCATTCTTTTTAGAGCAGGAATGAAACTGTAAAGCACCTTAATGCTCATTCTAAACCGAAGGTTTTTGGATTACTGATTTGAACCTTGGTCCCCACTCTTCTTTCAATAGGAAGTTTTCCCCCATATAGCTGACCAGGAGTAGAGCAGCTGCAATCCGAACCCGCAGAGAATCATGGGCAAGAGCGGCTTTTCATCTCTACTAGATTGTTCTCTTTCGCTGGAGTGCTGCGGGAGTCAGAGAAAGCAAGCGCAGGTTTGATTGTTCCATTCCATAGACACATAAAACACGAGACTCTAGCGCCCCCTAGACTCCGATATAGAGTAGGCACGCCGTGGATCTGCCAAACACGTTTCTGCCTGAGCGTGGCCGGAGCAGGATTGTCGCTATCGGCCCCAGGCGGCCGTATTAGCCCGCCGGCAACGTGAAAGGGCCATATAACAATAGCAGTTAATAGCAATATTATATCGGGTTGCCAACGGTCTCGACCTCGTTCTCTCCCTTCCCGCCTGGGGATAACAACACGGGACCCAAGAGCAGAATTGTTGTAAGCAGTTCTCATCTTCTTAACCCAACAACTCCCCTCGAGGGCAGCAATACTGGGCAATTTATTTATCTCTTCTTAGGGCGGGGAGCATTTGCAGGGCAATTTTTTTTAACTTTTAAAAAACGGATAAATCACTTTTCCACAAAAAAGACGTGGATTAGAAAAAAATCATCAATTCTTTTGCTTCTGTTTTTCTGGGGTGGGGGTAGGGGCGGGTATGATGCAAGAGTAAAATCCTGGATGTCTCTTTGATCAGCTGCAACCCCCTCAGCCCCACTTTAATAAGAAGGGTCCTAACGTCAGAAACAACCAGGGCCTAGTAGGCAGCCAAAGGAGCTGTTCCTCTATCATGTTCCCTGCCGTTCTGGAGGACGATCTTCCTGCGTCATTTCCCGTGTCGACGGCCTTCGTCATTCCGGCGGAAGAAATGAAACGTTTCCTGACTTTATGGTTGAATCCTGCGAGTGCTGTCCGCTCTAGGCAGTCCCCACTATTCTCTCTATGCTGCGTGGGGAGGAGGTGAGGTGGCGCGGGCTTCTAAGCTCGCCGGCGGATTCCTTCTCCTGGATACCATGGCGCCTCCGAAAGGTGAGCTTGGAGGCACCTTGTTCCCTACTCCCCTTCCCCAGTCGCACCTTAAGGGGGGCGGGAGAGCCTCTCCTGGGAGTCGGCTGCTCCACTCATGCTTTCACGTGCGTTGCCCCTTGTTGGGAAATTGGGATTTCCCCGAGGCTCATAGTTGGGCTTCTCCATCGGGTTACTCTGACGGGGGAAGTGAAGTTCCAGCTCAGCCATAGAGCTTCTGCTTTTGCATGGAGAAAGAGGCAGGTTCAGTCCCTGGCATCTATCTCCACGGAGGGAGAGACTGCTGCCTGAGTCCTGTCGGGAGAGCTGTGGCCAGTCAGAGTAGATCCTACTGAGCGAGGTGGACCGATGGTGGTCTGACTGACCCGGTACAGTCTGATGGAGAGCTTCCCTAGCAACATGAGAGACCGTAAGAAGGTACAATCAAGCTTGATTGATTGAAACCTCACTGCCTGTGAACTACTCAGAGCAGAGAGGATATGAGCATATCAGTCCTCTTTTGCTAGTCAGAAAGGATGGGGGGCAGGGATAAGCCCCCCCCCCTCTGCACTTGAAATGCATAGCTAATTGGGGTATTGGGAAATTAGCTTCCATGAATCTGCTGAGAGGAT
This sequence comes from Hemicordylus capensis, assembly GCF_027244095.1. Taxonomy (NCBI): domain Eukaryota; kingdom Metazoa; phylum Chordata; class Lepidosauria; order Squamata; family Cordylidae; genus Hemicordylus; species Hemicordylus capensis. The sequence continues at coordinate 315,161,454 of NC_069657.1, forward strand.
TCATGGGCATCAGGGCAACAAATCAGTTACCCAGCCCAGTTTTGAGGTGGGTTGTGGGTACCCTTCTTGAAGCCTCATGAAGAATCCCCCTGGCCTTCCCCTCTTGTGAACCTGAGTGTCGTGTGACCCATGTAAGTATTGGACTCTTGAGAGAGACAAAATCCATCCATTAATCTAGGGGTAGCTTATATTAACTTTTCATAAAAGTAGGTCTGCACTTGTGCATGTAGATTTGTATCTTTTGTATGATTGTGTTAGTGCCTTCCCTTGCCCACCCTAACTCTAATCTGGAAGCTGATCACTGCCTCTTGTTTCAGGTACTGTACATATCTTGATCAGATCAGATCAAAAAGATGGAGCAGACATGCCTATATTACAAGTGTGTGTGTGTGTTGTGAAAATGTACTGTTAAAAGTAATTTTATAACCCGGTCTATCTTTGTGGTATTATTTGGTGGCTCGGGGTGGTTTAAAATTATGCTTCCTCCCCTTTTTGAATATTTGGGCCAAAATGTTATTTACATACAGGACTTGTTATTTGTATTGCCAAGGATAATGTATCTCTCTCTCTCTCATACTATTGTGTATATTCATACTTTTGTTAACATTTAACTGAATCTGTAACACAGTTGTTCTGGAATACCTTGTGGTTTGGGTTGATTGTGAATTATAGAAGGCTCAGGATCTTATTGACCTATATCTAAGCATCTCTCATGAAATTTATTTTTCTTTACACACTTGTGGAAATAATTTGTTTTTACTGCCTTTTCACTAGACAGATAATAGCCCATCAGCATTATTTGGTATTAATACACCAAATAATTCAGAAAGGTGCCTGTAGGGCTTTGAAACCACTGCTAGATTGTGATGAGAGTCATGAGTTATTTTTCTAGAGCATTTAGGGAAGGTATAATGCTTTTTGTGGGAAAAACTGCTGATCTCAATTTTGATTAAGTTCTTGTTTTCCTGATATTATGCTTGGAACATAAAGCTCAAAAGCCCTGTTCTTAGTGTGCACATCCTGATAACATCACTACATTTTATACTTAAACAAATATTAGAACAAATAGTTGATGTCCTTTAAGAATGAATGAGATTTTATCTCTACCAGGATGTGTTTCGTTTATTATCCAGGTAAGGCATAGGAATGCCTATATAATTAAGAAAATTAGGTTTTTCAGCATTCTATGAAGCCTGAACATTCTATTCATCATAAAATCAAGACAATTTGTCTTCTCTGTAGTGGATTTAGCATGGAAATCTTCTTGTGAATGATATAACCCCTGCTAACTTGGCAAAGAGACACCTTTTAATGTGGTGATTCTCTTTATTGAGCAGGGGGAGAGTAACTGGCACTATCCACCCTCAGCACAGTACCTCCAGTGACTGTTGCTGGTGTCTATCTTATGTTGTTTTTAGATTGTGAGCCCTTTGGGGATAGGGATCCATCTTATTTATTTATTTATTTTTTCTGTCTAAACCGCCCTGAGCCATTTTTAGAAGGGCAGTATAGAAATCGATTAAATAATAATAATAATAATAATAATAATCTGACCAGATTTGAGAATCTTCTGGTGAAGAATGGCTGAGTTATTGCAGTTATAAATGTTTGCTGTGAACCAGATACCCTCATCTTTACAACTGGTTTTTGCCCCCCAAAAACATAGTTTAAATTTCTTGTTTTGGCTGTTTAGATTGTCAAGAATTGAAGGATGTTGCAGGAATGTGCCTTTAACTAATTTGGTGACTCTCTGTGTGGCTGAAGTTATGATATTTTAAAGTTCTAATTTTAAGTCACTCCATAGTTAGTTACCATAGTTAAATAATTTACAGCTCGTGCCTTTTGAGCAGATTAAATTCACCTTTGTTGAACCAATTTCCAAAAATGAAAATGGCTGTCAATGGAGTGAGTAAGCTGCAGCACTATGCATTTTCAAATGGAGGGGTGTTCGTGTATGGTGTGCCTCTGCACTCTCTTACATGTGGTTTTCTACAGCATTTGTAAGTGTATAGAGTGGTGCTATCTGTGTGTGTATGTATGATGTGTTGCCACCTGTCTGTGCATGATGGACTTTCTCTTGGTCTTTCAGTCCCAATACTCTTCCTCGGCAGTGTTGAAGGGACAACTCTGAAGGTGAATCCAATGCAATATCAAGTTTAATATGATGTATGCTTTTAAATCTAAACTCTCAGTTTTGACAACCAGCCTCCTTCATAGTTTATCTTAAATTGCAGAGTGCAATCCTATGCATTATAAACAAAAACGTAAGTCTGCTTTTCAAAATTTATAGCTTGTTTTAATTCTGACAACCAGCTTTGTGCAAAGCTAATCTTCAGCACTAGAATCCAGTCTTGTGTATCTTTAATCAGAATCCAGAAAACTAATCATTTAAGCATGATCGGATAATCAGACTTGATCCACTGGTATATTTGCAATATCTACTTAATTCATTTCAAAACTGAGCTAATCTGCTGCAAAAGCCAATGGTTTGCATTGCAAATAGGATGTTCTGCGATTTCATCTAGGTAAAGTGTGCTGTCGAGTCAGTGTCAACACCTGGCGACCACAGAGCCTTGTAGTTTTCTTTGGTAGACTACAGGAGGGGTTTACCATTGCCTCCTCCCACGTAGTATGAGATGATGCCTTTCAGCATCTTCCTATATTGCTGCTGCCCAATATAGATGTTTTCCATGGTCTGGGAAACATACCAGCAAGGATTTGAACAGGCAACCTCTGGCTTGGTAGTCGTCACTTCCCTGCTGCACCATACCATCTTCTTTTTCTTGCTGACTTGTGTTTCACTTTATAAGACAGACACTGGTTGACATCCTGACTAACGAAGCACCAGCGCAAGAGGAGAAGCACTGGTGTAGCCCCAGTGTTTCTGAAGAATTCCAGACTAATGCAGCACAAGTGCTAGTCTTGGGGTGGGTGGGTTGGAATTTCAGCAATTTCTCCTTCCCCCCAAAAGCCCTCTGTGTCATCCAAAAATATGACCCTGAGGGCTGCACAACCCTCAGGGACATATTTTAGTAGCGCAGAGTGCTTCCTTGGGAAGGGGAGGTCAGCAAAACTTGCCTCAACTGCTTCGCCAGCAATGAAGCTGAATTAGTTGAACTTTTCAGAAGCACCAGTGCTTCATTAGGATGTCAGCTACTTGATCCAATGCCTGACTGTCCTTAGGCTTCTCTCTCTTTTTCTTTCTCTCTTTCTCTTTCTCTCTCTCTCCATAAATTAGCTTACCCCCCACCCCTACATGCTGTTTATTACAACTAATATATACCATTCTCTCTAACTTGCATGAAAACATATAAGGAAAGAAGGGGATCAGTGTGCAGTTAGGTGGCCAATGCCCCCATAGTTTCCTGGGCATCAAGAGTTGCCTCTCAAGTGAAAATAGCACTTAGCAATAGCACTTACATTTATATACCGCTCTATAGCCGGAGCTCTCTAAGCGGTTTACAATGATTTAGCATATTGCCCCCAACATTCTGGGTACTCATTTTACCGACCTCAGAAGGATGGAAGGCTGAGTCAACCTTGAGCCCCTGGTCAGGATCGAACTTGTAACCTTCTGGTTACAGGGCGGCAGTTTTACCACTGCGCCACCAGGGAAGAGGACTGGGGCTGAAAGACCAAGGGAAAGTACAATTTCCATGGTTTTTTGCGCATTGGTAAATTTGCAAGCACATTAACTCTTCTCATAAGTCAAAGTTCTGTTGGTTCTAGAATATTGCTGCAGTTGAGCGATGTATATACATTGTATCTTGGGGAATGTTTACACAGTCAAAAGTGTAAACTCCCATAAAGGCATAAAGTAAACTCCCATAAAGGCATAAAAATTTGCAAGCACATTAACTCTTCTCATAAGTCAAAGTTTTGTTGGTTCTAGAATATTGCTGCAGTTGAGTGATGTATATACATTGTATCTTGGGGAATGTTTACACAGTCAAAAGTGTAAACTCCCATAAAGGCATAAAGATGAACGACAGGGCTTGGTATTACACAGCTGTATAGAAGTAATGTATTATGATTCATGTATATTGTTAACTTGAGAGAGAGATAACTTTATTGAGATAAAGCAAATCGACAATCTCATGCAAAAAGTAATTATCCCCAGCTTGACAGCCAGATTTTTTGATGATGTCTGCTCCACTATGCGTCTCTCTTATTATTAAGCGGATGTGCCAGTCTTGTTGGTTCGGGGAAATGTATGGGTGTCAGATGAGGGGCCACTCTGAAAATATCCTATTAACAGGGCAGCAGAGGTTAATGACAAAGGGGCAGGGCTCCCAACACCAGTAGAAAGGCCATTTTTACTCATGGCTACATCCCATGAGTTAGGGATTGACACTGGGGAGAATTACTGAATAAGTTGTCCAGGATAGACTTTTGGGGTGAGTTGTGAGGCCAGGACCTCTCATATGGCCTTCTAAGGACAGTGCAAGCAGCTCATCCACCAATCACCCCTGCTAACTTGGCAAAGAGGCACCTTTTAATGTGGTGATTCTCTTTATTTAGCAGGGGGAGAGTAACTGGCCCTATCCACCTCCAGCGCAATACCTTCAATGACTGTTGCTGGTGTTGATTTTATGTTTCTTTTAGATTGTGAGCCCTTTGGGGACAGGGATCCATCTTATTTATTTATTATTTCTTTGTGCAAACCACCCTGAGACATTTTTGGAAGGGCGGTATAGAAATTGAATTATTATTATTCTTGTTTACACAGTCAGACAGGTGTTATTGACTGGTTTGTTTTATCCAGACATCGAGTCCTTCCCAAGGACCTGGGATGCCAGAATTTTATTGTCAATGGTTATAGATATCGTTGCAGAATATAGGCTGTTCCCAGTAAAGCTGCTTTTTGTAATTGGCTGATGGTGATTTCTGTGGCCCCTATGGTGTTGAGGTGCTCTTCAAGGTCTTTTGGAACTGCACCCAGGGCGCCAATTACCACTGGGATTATTTTGGTCTTCTTCTGCCAAAGCCTTTCAATTTCAATTTGTAGATCTTTGTATTTGGTGATTTTTTCTATTTCTTTTTCTTCTATTCTGCTATCCCCTGGTATTGCTATGTTGATTATTTTGACTTGTTTTTCTTTCTTCTCAACTACAGTTATATCTGGTGTATTGTGTGGCAGATGTTTGTCTGTTTGTAGTCAGAAGTCCCATGATATTTTTACATCTTCATTTTCTTCAACTTTTTCAATTTGATGGTCCCACCAATGTTTGGCTACAGGTAGCTTGTATCTTTTGCAGATGTTCCAGTGTATCATCCCTGCTACCTTGTCATGCCTTGGTTTGTAGTCAGTCTGTGCGATCTTCTTACAACAGCTGATCAGGTGGTCCACTGTTTCATCTGCTTCTTTACAAAGGCGGCACTTGCTGTTTGTTGTGGATTTTTCTACTTTTGCTCTGATTGCATTTGTTCTTAGTCCCTGTTCTTGTGCAGCCAGTATTAAACCCTCTTTTTCTTTCTTCAAGTTGCCATTCTTAAGCCATTGCTAGGTCTTGGTGATGTCTGATTTTCCACTTATATTGTGTAAATATTGACCATGCAGGGGCTTGTTTCTCCATTTTTCTGCTCGGTTCTTGACTTGTTCTTTCTTGTAGGCAGGGTGGATTTGATTTAAATCATGATTTAAATCACTAGCAGGGTGGATAAAAATTAAAAAAATCTGATTTAAATCAAAAAAATCCATTTTTTTTTATTTTTATCCACCCTGCTAGTGATTTAAATCGTGATTTAAATTAGTTTGATTTAAATCAAATCCACCCTGTTTGTAGGCCTGTTTTGTTTCATTGGTGTTGAATAGTTTCTCGTTATTGACCATTTGAAGTGCATCTTCTTCACTGTCCTTTATATATTCTTCAAGGCCTCTTTTCTCCTCCTCTACTGTTTGATGGACTTGCAGGATTCCTCTTCCACCTCAGCTGCGAGGGAGCTAGAGCCTATCTACATCACTGCGGGGGTGCAGAGCATGATTGATGGTCATGATTTTCCTGGTCTTACGATCTAGTGTCTCTAGCTGTGCCTGGGTCCAGTCTATTATTCCTGCAGTGTATCTAATAACAGGTATAGCCCAGGTGTTTATGGCTTGTATGATGTTCCTGCCATTGAGTTTGGACTTGAGGATTTTTCTAACTCTCCTGATGTATTCACTTCCAATTTTTCTTTTAACTTCAGTGTGTGCGATGTTATCAGCCTGGAGAATGCCCAAGTATTTGTAAGGTTCTTTCTCTTCCAGGTTCTTGATCTTGCTTCCATTGGGCAGTTCTATTCCTTCTGTTTTTGTTATTTTTCCTCTGTTCATTATTAATGCAGCACACTTGTCTAGTCCAAACTCCATTGCTATATCACTACGGAATATACAGACAGTGTTTAGCAGTGATTCGATTTCTGACTGGGACTTTCCATACAACTTCAGATCGTCCATGTACAGCAGATGGTTGATTTTACTGGATGTTTTAGATGTTTGGTATCCGAGGCTTGTTTTGTTTAGTATTTGTGAAAGTGGGGTCATGGCGATTACAAACAATAGAGGGGATAGCGAGTCCCCTTGGAAAATGCCTCTTCTAATGCTAACCTGTCCAAGTGCCTCACCATTGATTGTTAACTGTGTACTCCACATGCTCATTGCTTTTTAAAATAAATATCTGTATGTTTTTGCTGATACCATTTGTTTCTAAACATTTTAGTATCCATGTGTGAGGCAATGAATCGCAGGCTTTCTTGTAGTCAATCCATGCAACACTTAGATTTGTTTTTCTTCTCTTGCAATTTTCTAAAATCATTTTGTCAATCAGCAGCTGGGCTTTTGTGCCTCTGGTGTTCGGGCAATTTCCTTTCTGTTCAACTGGAAGCTGTTTGTTAGTTAATAAGTGTTGCATCACTTCATCTGCTAATATTCCAGTTAATAATTTGAACATGGTTGGCAGGCTGGTTATCGGTCTATAATTACTTGGAACTGCACCTTTTGCTGGGTCTTTCATAATGAGATGAGTTTTCCCAGTTGTTAGCCATTGTTCAATATCACCGCCTTTCATAATGTGATTGAACTGTTTTGATAGTTGTTTATGAAGGCTTGTTAGGTGTTTAAGCCAGAAGCCATGCAGTTCATCGTCGCCTGGTGCAGTCCAATTTTTAATTTTCTTTGCTCTTTCACTTATTAATTCTGGTGTTATTATTATATCTTGCATTTGTTGGTTACATTTTTTGACCTCTTTCATCCAGCCTGCTTTTTTATTATCTATTGGATTGTCCCATAATTTCCGCCAGAATTGCACTGTTTCTTCTTTATTGGGTGTTTCTACGTTTCTTGCAGTTTCTCCTTCTATGCTTTGGTAGAAACGTCTCTGATTCGACTGGAATTGGAGATTCTGCCTGTGTTGTGTAATTCTGGCTTCATACCTGCTAATCTTCTTTGACACTGCTGTTATTTGCTGCTTTATGATTTCCAGGACTTCTCTAATTTTCCTTGAATCGAGGTGGTATTTTTGGATCAGATACTGTTTGGTGTTTTCATTCTTCAGCTTCTTGTCTTTCATATCTTTCAATTTACTAGCATCTGATCTAAGCCTGGAGATTTTATTTTCTAATCTAATCTTCCATTTAGGTGATGTGCTTTCTTTTTTGACAGGTCCACTGATCTTATATCCGAGCTCTTGTGTTGTTATTGTTGCTGCACTGTACATTAGTTGGTTTCTTGCAAATTATTGGTTGTTACTTCTGCAAGTGCAGCATTGACATCTTTTAATGCCTGAGCAAGTTGTTTTTTGGCAACTGTTTTTAGAGCGGGAAGTCGTACCCTGGTGGTTGTTTGGTTCATGTGCTCAGTTATTTTTTGCTTTAGTTCTTGTTGCTTTTCTGTTAAACGGCATTTGGGTTTTTGAGGTGAAGGCAAAGGGGAGGTTGCCTGGTTTTGATTTTGAAACAGTTCAGCAACGGTGGTATCCTCTATTTCCAACACCTCCTCCATCTGCGCCTGAGCAACTGCTTCAGTTGGTGGTAATTCTTCTTCCATATCTTGAGCCTGTGTTGCTCTTTGCAGTTCTTCCAGCTCAACTCCTGTGAATACTTTATTTCTTATTATGAATCTTCTCTGGTCTGCTAGCCTTTGTTCTGTTATTTCTGTATCTGGATGCTTCTCTTTCCAAATTTGGTACATTCTTTTTAAATAACCTCTTCTAGTTGGACAAGACTTGTAATAGCAGATCATGATTTCCTTGTTGGCATTTTTCGTATATTTTTTTTCGGTTAAGCGACGTTTCTTCCAGTAGCTTTGCTGTCTCCAGCCCTGGTTGCTCAACTAAAGATCCTGAGTCCTGTAGCCCACTTGCCACCAGATGTCCAGGGACTATAGCACCTGGCGTGGTCCTTGTTGACCTGAGCGACGACCGATCCGGTATAGATTTATTAAAGTTACATCTCACCATATTGTTGATGGGAGAGGCATTATTATTATTATTATTATTATTATTATTATTAAATCTTGCTCCAGGAAAACAGGATTAAGGGAGGCTGGAGGAATTTTAAACAGATCTGATAAATTAATAACTCTGCCCTGCTTGACTCTTATAACATTGCATTATACAGTAATTGCTGCTGCACAAACCTTTACAAGACTACTAGTGATGCTTCTGCAGCAGGCCTTCCATACTTGGGGTCTAAGGACTCTGCAGCTTTCAAAGCTTTGTTTGTTTTCTAAGATCAGAATGGCAAATGTTGTGTGACTAAAACTATGCTGTCAAGATGGTTTTGTGTTCTTTGTCTTACAGAGTGATGCTTTTGTTTTTCAGAAAATGTCAGTTTGCTTTTTAAGTTGTACTGCTTGACGGTGATGACCTTGGTGGCTGCCACGTACACAGTAGCTTTGCGATACACAAGAACAACAGGGACAAACCTGTACTTTTCAACCACAGCTGTGTCTATTACAGAAGTTATCAAGTTAATCCTGAGTTTGGGCATTTTAGCAAAGTAAGTATGGAGGCTGATTGGCATCCTGTGGTTGGTAGTTTCTGTCTTTCTGAATTAGCTTATTTTCCATGCCACTTGCTATCTTTCACAAAGTTTAGGTTGGGGGGGGCAGGTAACACTTGAAGATACTTCTCTGAAAATATCCGTTTCAAAGCATGTGCAGGCATGCAAGTCTTAGTTTCTTTTTCCAAATCTCTCCTCTGAACAGCTCAATAGGTAGACGTAATGTTCTGTGTGTATTTTGGCTAAAGTTCAAAATGTCAGCATGGATTAAATACAAAATCTTGACTTGAAGTTATTCAGGTCAGTGTAGATATGATTCTTCAAACCATTCAAGAAGAACCTGTATTCTCACAAAAGGAAATAAAACAGTATAAACTAGGCACTGAAGGATGAGAAGGAACCCTCAAAAGCAGTTCTGCTACGCCCTTTCTATAACTTGCATATGATAGGAATTACTCAGAGTTCTGAGTCGGATGTTACCTGTGTCTCAACGGTAACTCATACAAAGTATACCCTTGGTATCCAAGGCAGAAAATTGAAATGGCTCCTTTCCCATGGTGGTAAAAATATAAGAATCAACATATTTCTGCCTTTTCATGGTCCCACAAGATCTCTTGCTTCATCTTGCCCAGTCACAGGGCCATACCTATGGTTTCACTGTGTCACTATTGTGCCATGGAATGCGAACTGGTTTTGCTACCGGAAATGGTCATTGCGGCATCATTTAATTTGGGCACTTTCATCACTAATCTCTGCTCTTGTTGTGTCATGTGGTATGATGGCAGTGGTACAACTGTAGCTAAGAAATTCTCCAACTTTTCTGACTCCCAGAACCCTGAGAAGTCCTCATGTTGCTTGTGAAACTATAGATTTGTCACACGGGCTAGAATTACATGTGACAGTGGCAGATCTTTGTGTTTATCTGTTCTGATTATGAATAAAGTGAGACAAGGGAGCAACGTCTGATTTTTTTTTTAAAGGCAAAAGGGGCATGGGGGTGCAAAAGCCTAACCGTCCATCCTGGCATGACTGGTTAAACCTGGTCTGGGACATGCTTGGATTAATCATCTATCTATTTATCTATCTAAATGTGTCCCGGCAGCCCAGCTGATTGGCTGAGCTGCAGAGGTGCCTGATTGGCTGGCGCACCCAGGAGAAAGGACAATTGGTAGGCCCGGCCTGGCTGCGATGGGTGGTGTGAGGGGCAACGAGGCGAGGAGGAGGACCGGGCGAGGAGGCGGCAGTGGTGGCGGGCCCCAATACTGCGGGTACGGGGAGAGGTGGCCTGCTGCAAAGACTGGCACTCGGCCCCGCCGGAGACTGAGGGGGGGAGAGGTAGCCGGCCCCAAAGAGCGCACAGATGCTCTGTGCAGGGTCGGCTTGTATTAATTAAACTGACAGATTCTGTCAGGATTCAAAAATGACAAGTAGATGACAAATGTGTCTATAAATTTATCATACTTTTATACTGCCTGATATGCACATCTCTAGGAGGTGTGCAAAATTTAACACAATATTTAAAAATCAGCACAGATTAAAATACATGAAACAAAAGTAGCATAAAACAAAAACAGTAGCCTGAAACAAATTATTAAAATTAATGTATCATATATAATTAATTCGCTAAGACGTACCAGTGGCTAATCCCATGTTTGGCAGCTCTTGTGAGGGTTTGTGAGTGAGCTGCTGGGAGTGGGAGAGGAAAGTAGTGGTGATGGTAAAGATAAGGCCAGTGGGCAGATGGGCGGGGAGAGAAAGCGGTGGGGTGGGGGAGGGAAAGCTGTGGGTGGCTGCAAAAAAAGGTGGGTGGGCGGTGGGAGGGAGAGAGGAAGTGGCAGGCAGTGGCAGCAGCTGGCCTGATGGCTGTCCAGAGAAAGAAAATGGCAAGCGGGCAGGGGGGAGAGTGCCCAGACAGCCTAGCTGCCACTCCGACAAGACGGGCCGAGCAGGCGGCAGAGAGGGTGGCGCAGCCTCCCTCTTGGGGCCTGCCTGCCAGCCAAATGACAGATCGGGCCGCACTGGGGCTCAATGAGGCCTCTCTGCGTCTGCACAGAGATTCAAGGAGATGGTGCAGCCTCCTTCTCCGGGGCGAGCAAGGGGAGGGAAGGACGAATGGGTGGCTGGTGAGAGGGTGTGGGGGGGAGCCAAAAGCTGAGTGCACTAGCCCACAGATGCTCTGTGTGGGTTCAGCTAGTTCTAATTAAAAGCCTGTGAGAACAGGTGAGTCTTGAGGGTCTTCCTGAAAACAAACAGAAAGGGAGATGCTCTTATTTCAGCAGGGAGCATATTCCAAAGCCCCGGGGCAGCCACAGAGAAAGTCCAGTCCTGGGTTGCCACCAAACAAGCCAGTGGCAACTATAACCAGATCTTTCCAGAAGATTGTAACAGGCAGCTGGGTTCATGGTAAAGGAGGCGCCCTCTTAAACACCCTGGATCCAAGCTGTTAAGGGCTTTATAAGTAATAACCAGCACTTTGTATTTCACCAGGAAACTTATTGGCAGCCAGTTTAGTTCCCTTAAAACTGGTGTTATGTGGTCCCTTTGAGTTGTCCCAGAGACCAATCTGGCTGCCGCACATTCTGTACCAATTGTAGTTTCTGGACAACATACAAAGGCAGCCCCATGTAGAGTGCATTACAGTAGTCAAGCCTGGAGGTTACCAGCATATGTACCACTGTTTTAAGGTTATTTACCTCCAGAAATGGACGTAGCTGTCGTATCAGCCAAACCGATAAAAAGCGCTTCTGGCCGCTGCCTCAACCTGAGAAACCAGGGAGAGCTTTGGGTCCAGGAGCACTCCCAAGCTACGTACCTGATCTTTCAGGGGGAGTGTAACCCCATACAGAACAGGCAGATCTAAACAATCTCTCGGGTCCCGACCCCACCACAGTCAGTACCTCCTCATTTGGATTCAACTTCAGTTTGTTATCCCTCATCTAGCCCATTCCCACCTCCAACCAGGCATTTAGAGAAGATATGCCATATCCTGATGAGGTTGATATGGAGAAATAGATCTTGGTGTCATCAGCATATTGATAACACCCAGCACCAAAGCTCCTGATAATCTCTTCCAGTAGTTTCATGTAGATGTTAAAAATCATTGGAGACAGTATGGAGCCTTGTGGAACTCCACACTTTAGTTCTCGATTTGCAGAACAGCAGTCTCCAGGCAACACCATCTGGAATCTACCAGAGAGGTGGGAATGGAACCACTGTAAAACAGTGCCACCCAATCCCACCTCCCTCAGGCAGTCCAGAAGGATACCATCGTCGATGGTATCGAAAGCCACAGAGAGCTCCAAAAGGATCAGCAGAGTTACACTCCCTCTGTCGATAGCCAGTTGGAGATCATCCATCAGGCCGACCAAGGCAGTCTCAACCCCATAGCCCACATGGAAGCCAGTTTGAAATGGGTCTAGATAATCTGCATCATCCAAAACTGCCTGGAGCTGAGAGGCCACCACCCTCTCAATCACCTTACCCAACCATGGAGGATTGGAAACAGGTCTATAACTAGCTAACTCTGAGGGATCCAATGCAGGTTTCTTCAAAAGTGTTCTAATAATAGCCTCCTTAAGATAAGGAGGCTTCCTGCCCTCCCTCAGAGAAGCATTTATAATATTTACCAAACCCTCTCTGATAATATTATTACCAGATGAGATAAGCCAAGTTGAACAAGGGTCAAGAGAACAGGTTGTAGGACACACAGTCCGAAGCAGTTTGTCCACTTCCTCAGGAGTCCCAAACTGAAAATGAAACCATCTAATCCCATAAGAGGAGTTGCTGGACACCTCTACATTAGCTGTAGAATCCAGCTCGGCCCGAATCTGAGAGATTCTATCCACAAAAAAGGCATTAAAAAGTCACAGCGAATGACCAATGGTTCCAAGTTTAAACTCAACAGTGAGGTTTTTTGGTTTTTTAAAAGTACATACTAGCCCCCTCACAACTCTAGACAGCTCATCTGGATGTGAATTTGCAGAAGCAATGCAGGCAGAAAAGAACGGCTTCTTTGCCACCTGTACTGCCAGAGCATAGATCTTCAAACATGTTCTGTGTTGTGCCCGATCAGACTTGCACTGAATTTTCCTCCACTTGCACTCTAGTCGTCTACCTCGCCGCTTCAGTTCCTGTAGTTCATCCGAATACCACTGGGCTGTCTTTAAAGCAGGTAGGAGGGGATGCTTAGGAGCAATTGCGTTTACCACTCTAGTGAGTTCATTATTCCACGCTTGCATCAGAGCATCAATGGAATCACTAGCAGAGCCAATCCTGAACTCTTCCAAGGCTTCTTGGAATCCTAATGGATCCAATAACCTCTTCGGGTGGACCAGTCTAAAAGGCCCTTCACCCCTACAGTGGTGGGTTGTGGCTGTAAGTTCTACCTTAACTGGATGGTGATCCGTCCATGACAATGGGGAGATTACAGGAGTCTCCACCCACAGAACACTACCCTGATTAGAGCAAAAGACCAAAATTGAGCGTGTGACAAGCATCATGTGTCCAGAGACCAGTTGGGATAGGCCCACAGTTGTCATGGCTGCTATGAACTCTTGAGCCACCTGACAACCCGGTCCCAAAATGAACATTGAAGCCCCACCACCACAAGCAACTTGGGCCGCTCCAATGCCAACTCAGCAACCAGGTCCGTCAGCTCAGTTAGGGACTCCACTGGGCAGCAGATTGGTATACCAGCAGAAGTCCTCGTCTATCCCTGGTCCCTAGACTCAGGTACACAAATTCAATATAGACCAAATCCATGGCAGGGATCCTGGTAAGGGAGATGGTATTCTTATAGACCACAGCCACCCCACCTGCCCACCCAGTGCCCATCACATCCTCTCACCTGCTCCACCATGGAGTAATCCTCTGGGAGAGGCTGGGTCCAAACTGGACCACTAGCCTCTCCCGACCAGGTCTCCATAATACATACCAAGTCAGCTCCTTCATCTATAATCAAGTCATGGACTACCTCAGATTTATTTCGAACCGACCTGGCATTACAGAGTAATAAGGTGAGGTTCTGTGGGTGGGTGGCATTGCTCTCCGAGGTCAAAGGTGGTAGGCCTGTTGGAAGGGGCAATAGCAATTAAATTTTTGAATTTCCTTCCTCTGTAACAGCCCATTGGCCTACTAATGCCGTATCTTCGATTCCCCACCACCATTGGTATAGCTGCCCCAGAGTCGTCCCCCACTTCCCCATCTCTGTTCAACTTAAGACACATACCTGTACCAGGCCTAACTGAGGACTAGATAACGATGAAGTGACTGCTTCCTTCCAGCAGTCCAAGACATTAGGTTGGCCCCAGCCCTCAGTCCCACCCCACAAGGCCAGCCCTCTTTCGTTGCCATGCCTTGGTGCTGCTTGCCCTTATAAGGGCCAGGAGTTCAAAAGCCTGACTGCTGTAGCTCTCACCTACTGTCAGTCAGGCCAGCCCTCCCAGGTGCAAGACATAACAGCACAATTAAAGTGAGCTAACACACCAGAGAGCAGCCTGCAAAAGGGTGAAGCACACAGGAGCTGTTGCCAAAAATCCTTCTTGCCCATCCAAGAAGGGGGGTGGGGGCGCAGATGAAACAGGCTGCTTAACCCCACAACGTGCCTTCAGTCACCTATAAATGGAATCTTTTATTTCTTAAGCCACCTAATGGCACAGCGGTAAATGACTTGCCTAGCAAGCATGAGGTTGCTAGTTTGAGACACCTATGTTGGACAGCAGCGATATAGGAAGATGCTGAAAGGCATCACCTCATACTGTGCAGGAGGAGGCAATGGTAAACCTCTCCTGTATTCTACCAAAGAAAAATCACAGGGCTCTGTGGTTGCCAGGAGTTGACACTGACTCGAGGGCACACTCTATCTTTATTATATTTCTTGAGGAATGACAAAGTACATAGTAATGCTCAATGATTTGTGTTAGTAGGTATAATTTAGATGAAGTAAAAAAATGAAATCTGTCCCTCTGGCACATACCTGGCTCTGTCTATAGCACACACCTGACTTATCTGTCACACCTGAAAGTCACTCCTGCACACCCTAACTCTTTATAAAGCTGTGTCTCTACTTTAAAGATGCTAGCCTACCTGGAAGACTCCATATTCTGGGGAGATCACTGAGTGGGAGGCTAACACTTAACACAAACCAATTGCCTGTTCAGAGCTCCACACACTCATTGTGGATGCACATGTCTGAACACTTGTACATGTAAGAAGTCCCAGGATCTGGCTGTTTGGATTAATAACCAGTGACTTTAGCCTGTAGGCATAATGTTTAAACATTGGTTGCTCACCTTAAACATGGTGAAGCGTTATATCCAAATACCTAAATCATGGTTAAAGATTGTGAAACCACGTCCTGAAGACAGTCTGCAAACCATGGTTTGCTTTAACCATGGTTAAGTGTGAAATCTGCACTGAGCAAACCATGGTTGCCAATTTCCCCACACTCTCAGCCTCTCAACTTGCAAGAGAACAAGTAGGTCCCACAGGTGTCTTTCTCACTATGTCCCTTGTGGGGAAATGATTTAGTTACTTTCTTTGTAAAGCCAGTAAAGAAATACAAGCAGCAGGAGGGTGGGGACTAGGAATGTGCACAAGCTGTTCGTGCACTCCCTTGTGGGGCAGGGAGGGGTACCTTTTAAGATGCAGGCAGGGAGCTCCTTATGTGCTCGCCCCCTCCCCCCCGCCGGTGCTCGTTTTAGGAGCAGCTGCAGTGCTGCTTCCTGCCACCCCGTGCGGTGTTGGTGCACACATGGCTGGGGTGCATGCGTACCAGCCATTTGTGTGGGCAGCAACACATGCTGACCATGCAAACGGCCAGCGCATGTGCACCCCGGCCATGTGTGCACCAATACCGCGTGGGGCTGTACGAAGCAGCACTGCAGCCTCGCAGGGTTGAATCTAAAACAAGCACCAGCGGGGGGAAAGCGGTGGGGTGGGGGTGAGCAGGTAAGGAGCTCCCTACCTGCATCTTAAAGGTACTCCTCCCTGCCAGTGTTTGAGCTTGTTTGGCACTTGAAAAGGGAAGTGCCGAACAGGCTCATGCTCATCCTTAGTGGGGACTGAGGGAATGCTTAATACCTGGGCTCTCTATGTCCAGAGTGAAGCATGACTCAATCCCTAAGTGGAATTGCGGGGCGGGGGGAGTTGGCCACCCCTTGCAAGTGACAACTGGCTTTTTTGTTGTTGTTAGTGCTTATTTCAACTCTGTAATCATTTTGTTCCCCCTGCAATTCTGGAGACATATGAAACATAGCATTTCTAGTGGTGTTGATTCCAAATACATAATTACTGTCCAATCAAAGTCAGAAATGATATACTGATTCTTAGAATTAAGTCTCAGAAAATTAGTTTGAACAAACACATGCAAGTTTGGGCCTGGATTTTTTCATATACAGATTGTGACATACAAATGCTGTCCTAATTACAATTACAAGAGCTGGACTTCAGCCGAAACTGCTATCTTGCTGTTCCACAATATTTTGCTGCTTGCACTTAACTAGTCTTTGGTGAGAGCTCATCTTCTCTGCAAACAGTTGTCTACACATTATATATTGCATGTTTTGAACTGTGTTTATTCAGCTGAACAAAGAAAATTCGTTGTCATAAAAGGAATGGGCAGAATGGTGACTGAGGACAAATGTTAAGTACAGCAGGACCCTGCTTGTGTTGAATAGATTAGAAGATGGTTCTGTCTCATACAAGACAAGGCTTTTTTGGTAGTACCATGAATTATTGCAAAGGTGATTGTTTGTTCCTCAAATAGGCAGCTGCTTCTGGAACATATATAGAAATGGGGGAGAGGAAGGGGGAAGAGCATCTGGGTGTGTGAGAGCAGAAGGGTGTGCATCTGTTCCCCCCTCTCTCCCTAGAGATATATTGTTCAATTGTTCTGTACATGCACCATTAGTCTGGATGTCAGTCAGTGTTCCACCATCTCTGTGGGCACTTGCATCAAAGGCATGGGAAGGGCATGTGCAAGCCTGGCTGTTTAGAGGGCCATTAGAGGGCATGACAGCCAATACCTCTGTTGGCCAAGAGGTGAAGGCCAGTGTTCCCTCTAACAAGGATTCCCAGATGTTGTTGACTACAACTCCCAGAATCCCCAGCTGCAATGACTTTTGCTTGCAGATTATGGGAGTTGTAGTCAACAACGTCTGGGAATCCCTGTTAGAGGAAACACTGGTGAAGGCTCAGGGTTTCAAAAAGGGCTCTTGGCCTAATCATGAAAGCAGCATATACATTTTGCCGTAATTCTCATTATACTATTAGAATCCTCCAAACTGAGCTATCAGTGTGGTTGAAATGTTTCTTGGAAACTCTACACCTTGCTCTTGTTGCACACTTCCACCAGTGCCTGGGGCTCATCTTATCCATCTCTGATTGAAAGAAGTGGAGATATATTAATAGCAAAAATCCCTATGTGTTCAGATTCATGCTACAATTGTAAGAAAATTATTTTTCTTAAATAAAAATTAAAAATGTCTTCTCTTCCTGGCTCATGTTGCATCCTAAAATTTCATATTCTAGTGGAAAAGCCTTTAATTTTATCTTTATATGCTGCCCAGCAGTATGTTTGTTTACATCTTCTTACTCTCACAGCAGCACAAGTATCTGTTGTTGGACTGTCAAGTATCCTGCCGTTAGGCGCAGAACAAGGAAGCATTTTGCAAAAGGCTAGTTCAAACGAACAACGGCCACTACACACGGTAATGTCAGAGGCGCAGCAAAAACACACCCATCCCGACATCAATAAAGGATGTGCAGGGTTTTGTGTCCATGTAGAGGGACAGGGTTTTAAACAGGGTTAAACATGGTTTTGTGTCCATGTAGAGGGACGATTCCAATGAACACCCCTCACCTGCAATTAAACCAGGGTTAAACAGGGTTAAACCAGGGCAGGGTTTAACCAGGGTTAACCAGGGTTTTGTGTCCATGTAGAGGGACGATTCCAATGAACACCCCTCACCTGCAATTAAACAACATGCCAAGATTGTGTCAGCACTTCCTCTAGTGATGACGGGATGGGTGTATTTTCACCACAGTCCCAACATCATCATGTGTAGTGATCTCTGTTCGTTTGAACCACCCCAGCATTCTCTTTTCCCTTCATTTGTTTTCTGTGTCCCCTTTCTGGAACTGACATTAGTGAATAAATTAGTGACTGGTTTAGGAAAAGCCGCTCTCAGCAAGTTGGCTGCTTTGTATTGAATGCAACTAGACGTCAACTCAGGCCTGCTTTTTTCCTGTGGTCTCACGGTGGGGAATTGTGAGAACAGGCTTCTCCGTAGGACTATTTCTAGGTAATTCCAGTTCTGTACTTACTGATTGCTAAATAGTAATGGTAATACTTGTCCTCAATTTTTTTGTTTCTTGTTTTTAGAGAGACTGGAAGCCTGGGCAGACTATTGACATCTTTGAAAGAAAATGTCTTGGGGAGCCCTAAAGAACTACTCAAATTAAGCATTCCGTCTCTTGTGTATGCTATTCAGAACAACATGGCCTTCCTGGCTCTTAGCAATTTGGATGCAGCAGTTTACCAGGTAATTGCTGATGTCAGGGTGAAAGCTGAGAAATCCTCACCAGTGGTTACTATTCGGGTGGGTTCAGTGTATGCGCTCATCACTCAGCAACTGCAACATCAAGTGATGACTTGCATGTGTTGAAACAAACAATGTTGCAGATAGAATTTTTATATTACTTGGCATCATTTCCAACACAGGACTTTTTAGTGGACACAGTTCACATTTTCAGCTGCAAGGCACTGAAGGAAAAGCCATCAAGTGGTGTGTGCGCACATGTGTAAATCTTTCCTGATTGCTGGGTGTTTGGGTCAGTAATGGATGATCTGGCAAGAAAGCTGCACTTCTGAAAAACAGTAGAGACAGGTTGACACTTAGCAACGAACTGACTGCATACCCTCACCCTAGGATTCTTTGCTCAGTTATCTTACAAAATTCATTCTGCAAAGGAGCTTTGCAAGTCTTTGATGTTGAGTATGTGGGTCTCTTAGACTGCTTTGAGGAAATGTCAGACTGATCATCTAACCTAGAGCCAAATATATGCTTTGGTTGCACTCAGGTGGACTGAGAGTCAATCTACCTATCTTCCTATTATAATTTCACATATGTAGGCCAGTCTAGACAGATCTGTTGTCATTTTGGATGGAATGGTCATTTTAGGTTTTGTATGGTTTATGATGTCCTGTTTTTAATACAGTGGGGTGGTAAAGACGCACAGGCATAACGCTGCTCATCCAACGGGACTGAAACCCTTTATGCGTATGGAAAACTTCTGGAACAGTGTGGCATGGGGGAGCTGTAGCAGGAGAGGGAGATGGCCTTGCAGGGGGCCCTCTGGATCTGAGCCAGCCCTTGTCTCTTACTGAATAAAACATGCCCCTTTTTCTCCCTTCTCTTCAGGTGACCTATCAGTTGAAGATTCCCTGTACAGCCTTATGTACAGTCTTAATGCTGAACCGCTCTCTCAGTAAACTGCAGTGGTTCTCAGTCTTTATGTTGTGTGGTGGAGTCACGCTTGTTCAGTGGGAGCCAGCTCAGGCGACAAAAGTTCAGGTAGGGGTTGTTCTCGGGAAGCTTTCTTCACAGCTGGCTTCTGAAATCCAAAATGGTTCTATATACACACACGATAGATTGTTTCAATTCATGATGATTGCGGAACCATCGACTGCATACTTACTTTAAACCTTCCAGCAGTAAAGAGTCTGTCGCTATGAGAGAGATGTCTGCTGAGTTATGGGGAAGTAGAGAGACTGGACTAATTTGTTGTGTCGCTTCCCTTCATCAACCTGAAATAGTGTGGAAGTGAGCAAGAAGAAAACCTAAGAAATACATTTGCAAGTCACAAATAGCTTTTGATAGACAGAATCCACATCAGCACAAATACGTATGTAAATGTGTACCCACCCCAAAGAGGATAGTTTTGTTACTGTATGTCTGCTTTTATAATTGCATGCTTAAAGATACGTCTGCTCGCTGCCATTTCTAATGTATGGATACTTGATGTTTCTTTCAGTGTTACCTTGTTTTGTGGTGACAGCTGAACAAAAGTATCCAATATTAACACAGGAGCTATCTGTTCATCCCTGGAGAGTTAACAGGGTTGGATCGTTCCACTTCTAACATGTATTTAAAAAAAAAAAAAAAGGGAGAGAGATTGAGGGTGAGGGAGGGCCATGGTCTTGCCTTCTTCTAATGTATGGTAGCTTTTCTGGACTGAGAAGTTCCAATATGTACATAATTTGTTGTGTGCTTCAGTTAATCGACTAAAAGTCTTTGCTTGGCTTTTAGTTGATGATAAATTAGGAAATATTGTCCTGTTAACAGTATATGTCCATAACCACTTTCTTCTTACAGCTGACCAGAGAGATAGTATTTATTGATTTTAATAACCAGACCTCACAATGCAGAGATGAGAACTGCACTTTAATTAAAAGAGGAAGAAAACAAGGAGAAATGTGGAAAATATGTGTGCTGTTGGAGATTTTTGCCTTTCTGGTTCTTTCCAGAATGATTGTGTGAGAGATTCCAAAACCATGGGTGCACAGTAAAGCAAATTCTGCAGTTCATCTTGCACAATGGAGGCAAATGAGTGTCTGGATGAAACAAGAGTTTTGTGGCCATAAGATGATGCTCTGGGTGGGCCTTTGGAAGCATCTAGTGCCAATGCAATTGCATATAAACTTCCTTTTTGTTCACTCTTTAGGTTGAGCAGAATCCATTGATAGGCTTTGGTGCGATAGCTATTGCAGTCTTATGTTCAGGATTTGCAGGTAAAATGCACTGCACAGTTATTTTCAGGAAGCAGGAATGTACCTATAGCTTTAGCCAATCTGGTGCCAAGTGTCCCCTGTTAATGACACCTTTGCAGTCTAGGAGCCACTGCTGCTCCGCTCCTTCCTGTGCTGTTAAGCTAACTCAAGAAGCTGTGGACCATCTGGGAAGAGCCCAAACAATGACTTTTCCCCACACCAGTGTCACTCCGCATACCTGACACTGGAGCAATGCTGGCATGGGGAGGAGTCAAAGTGTGGCCCTGGGCAGCTCAGGTTACCTTTTGTGGTGCGAGAAGGAGCTACACTGCAGCAGTAGCCATGCAGCCCAAATAACATAGAAAAGGAAGCTTCTCTCATGTTGAGCTAACTCTCCATTCCATAGAACAGCTGAGCTTGTGGAGTGCTCCATCCCCTGTTAAACAGATGGTTACTTGTTGTGGGGACTGTGGGAGAGGGAAGGAAGTAGGGATGTGCATGGAACTGGTTTGGAGGCCCTGCATGGGCCTCCGAACTGGTTCGATTGACCGGCGGTTCTACCAGTTCGAAGGTGGGGGGGGGAATACCTTTAAGGGCGAGGGAGGGTGCCCTTACCCCTCCCGCCACATTTTCCCCGCCAGTGTTACATTGAATAAGTCCCTGCCAGAGTGGCAGCGTACCTCCCTGCCACCCTGATGTGGTCCTCAGCCGAAAGTTAAAGGACGTACCAGGTGCGCACATTGCACTTGCTCGCACGTCGGGCAGGCTTGCTCACCGGGTACTTCCTTTAACTTCCGGCTGAGAAGGACACCAGGGTGGCAGAGAGGTACGTTGCCACCCCAACGGGGACTTATTCAGTGGAGTGCTGGCGGGGAAAATGCAGTGGGAGGGGTAAGGGCACCCTCCCCCACCTTTTGAAGGTATTGCCCATTGCCCACCCACCCACTCCGGCTCTGTGCACATCCCTAGAAGGAAGTGCCTCGGCTGAGGGTGAGGGAGCAGTGGGCAGAGGGGCTCCATGGGTGTAGCAGTGGGCTTCACCAAGCATGCCTTCTCTGTCCAAAAGAGAAAGAAAGAAATTTGAGCCCTGATGGTTGTGGAATTGTGTAAAGTGGATCTGGAAACCAGCATGAGGCAATTCTGTTCTGTGGGGCTTGTCATAATAAGTACTGGTTATATATTACATAGTATTTATTACTGAGTTAACCAGCAGTTTCTCAACATGCAGAATTATGCCATTATGTGTTTTTGTTTTATAAAATGTATTAATTGCCTTGACATTAAAAATGCCCAAATGTTCATGTGAGTTCCTTATTTATCACTGTAAGTGTAACTCTTACATGGTTGGACCTAGCTTCAGTCATTCATGCTTTACTTCAGGGGTAAGTCTTGGTTCTCCAGCTGTTGTTGAACTACAACTCCCATCATCCCCAGCCACATTAAATAGTGGCTGGGGATGATGGGAGTTTTAGTTCAACAATAGCTGGAGAACCAAGGTTGCCTATCCCTGTTCTAGGTACTTCTAGCTTAGATTCCTGTATTTCACTTTATATGGAATTGCAAGTTGAAGGCAAGTTCAGCTGATCCAGAATGCAGCTGCCGGGGTTTTCTTTGAGGCATGGGATCAGACTATATTAGGCCAATGCCACTGATTACTGTCAGTTTCTTTCCAAGCTTTATTCAAGGGTTTGGCTTTGACTTTTGAAGCCCTAAATAGTCTGGCACCAGGGTATCTAAAGAACTGCCTCTGCCTTTACAAGCCTACCTGAGGACTCTAGTCTGTCCCACAACTGAGGTCCTTCTCAGCGTTGCTCTATTATCAGAGGGAGGTAGTTATTCCCAATGGACAGGGCCCTTTTGTTGTGACAGTGGTAGAATGTCTTCCATGAACAGGTGTGCTTGGCCCCATCACTGCCCACTTTGAGACAGGTCATCAAGACTCTTCCCTTTTGGCAAGCCTGTCAGCATTAGGGATGTGCATGGAACTGTTTCGGAGGCCCTTTATGGCCTCCGGATATGACTGGAAGTCTCCAACATGCCTGCGCCCGTGCCAGTGAGTGCAGGCGCATTGGAGACTTCTGGTCATATAAGGAAAATGGGGGGCAACGGGGCAGCAGGGAGGTACGCTGCCGCCCCAATGGGCTTGTACAAAAATGGACGCCGGTGGAGGGAAAGCGGTGGGAGGGGTAAGTGCACCCTCCCCCACTCTTAAAGCAGCACCCCAACCGCCTTCGAGCCTCCATGTCGCAGTTGTGTGCACATCCCTAGTCCAGATTCATTGCATCTATGCAGTATATTTAAATCTGCTGCTGTCTTAAATGAAGTTGTTTGTTGTTTGTTTGACGTTTTGATTTACATTTTTTGTAAGCTGCCTTGATTGTATAAGTGTACAGAAAAGTGGGTAAAAGATGTAGAAATAGGGAATATTACAAAATGAGAATGAAGGCTTACTGAAAGTGAGGACTGAGAGATATCTGGCATGTTTTCTGCTTTGCAAACACTGGAAAGGATTGTATTCAGCTAGGCCCATTGACTAGGCCTTTCAGGTACGCTTACTTCAAGATACACTATGGAAGTCCTGTTGCCTTTCATAATCTAGCCCCAAAGCTTTGAAGCGTCAGAACCACCTTCTCTCTGTTCTTTTCTGCACTTGAAATGCTTGACTTATTTCTTCTCCTTGATTAAGGTTTTTCTCTCCCCCTGCCCTTACACTCTTTTTAGGTGTATATTTTGAGAAAGTGCTGAAGAGCTCAGATACATCTTTATGGGTCAGAAACATTCAGATGTATCTCTCTGGAATTGTGGTGACCTTGGTTGGTGTTTACGTGTCAGATGGACCTCAAGTAATGGAGAAGGGTTTCTTCTATGGCTACACACATTATGTCTGGTTTGTCATCTGTAAGTATGTGCAGTGTTTGGTCCTAAACTGTAGTTTTCTGACTCTTGGGCCAGGGGTGTGCGATGTCAAATTTGTTAACCTATGGGACAGAGCAGCACTTGTCTCATTTATAGTGGTCTCTTGTTCTTCAGTAAGTGGTTTGGAAAGGAAAATATTTTAGTTCCTCAGTGCTGTCCGAAAGGAGCATGTGATTTTCTGTCTGTTTCAAAAGTGGCTTTGGAAGAGCACAACACAAGTTGCTGAAGGGGCCAGTTTATATGTCAACCTGTTAGCCTCATGATGCTGGGTGCTTTAGTGCACAACTGGAAGTGGGAAGGGGAAGTCCTGGGACACTTCTTCATCAGCATTACAAAGCCAATTATGCAAATTGCACACAATCTATATTGGTCCTAATAATCTTCCCTATTGTAGTTGGGAGAGTTCCAATTAAGGTTAATTCTTTAGGTGTCTGTCAGCTTCAGGGATCTGATGGTGCTGTATAAGCACAACTGATCCCTGAAGTTAACCAGTGTGGTTCAAAATCATTAAACACTCCTGTTGAACACTTGCCCCAGAAATAATAATACTTCTAATGTACACCTTCTATGGCTCTCTGGTCAGTTCCCTCTAAAGTGTTAGGATGCTTTGTGGATTTGGTACTGTGGTGGAGTGGCTGTAATCCATAGGTATAACATCCTGCCCCCAATCCACTATGGATTGCAGTTGTAATCCTTAGGAATAATATCAGCCTTACTAGGATACCTATGAGAGAATCAGTACACATTGAAACTGTATCGAGGCCTCGGGACCAGGGAGAGATTGGCATTCTGTTGGTGTACTGAGTATCTTGCTGCCCAACAGAGTTCCTGGCCAGAGTGAGCGGCTGCAGAGTTGGCACTGGAGCCACCTAGGGGGTGGTGGTAGGACTTAAATGTCCACTTCAGGACTGGTTTGTCATCTGCAGCTCAGGATAATATAATACTCCTGGACCCAAAGCTTTCTCTGGTTTCTCAGGTTGAGGCGGTGGCCAGGAGTGCTTTTTATCAGCTTTGGCTGATTCGTCAGCTACGTCCATTTCTAGAGATGAATGACCTTAAAACAGTGGTACATATGCTGGTAACTTCCAGACTTGACTACTGTAATGCGCTCTACGTGGGGCTGCCTTTGTATGTAGTCCGGAAACTACAATTGGTACAGAATGCGTCAGCCAGATTGGTCTCCGGAACAACACGAAGGGACCATATAACACCAGTTTTGAAAGAACTGCACTGGCTGCCGATATGTTTCCGGATGAAATACAAAGTGCTGGTTATTGCCTATAAAGCCCTTAATGGCTTGGGACCAGGCTGTTTAAGAGAGCGCTGCCTCCTGTCATGCACCTGCCTGCCTTTTGCGATCTTCTGGAGAGGTCCGGTTGCAGTTGCCACCAGCTCATCTGGTGGCGACTCAAGACCGGACTTTCTCTGTGGCTGCTCCAGGGCTTTGGAATATGCTCCCTGCTGAACTAAGAGCATCTCCTTTTCTGTTTGTTTTCAGGAAGACCCTCAAGACTTTCCTGTTTTCCCAAGCTTTTAATTAGAATTTTCATAATTTGTTTTATATTGTTTTTATCGTATTTTATGTATTTTAACCTGTGGTTTTAATTTTGGGATTTGTACACCGCCCAGAGATTTACATATCAGGCGGTATAAAAATATGATAGATAGATAGATTAGATAGATATGTTAAGGCCAGCGCTAGGTTTGGAGGGGTTCTGGAGGAAGGAAGTGCCATTCTAGAACACAAACAATGTTCAGATGATGCTGTGGCCCATACAGCCCTAATATGCAACTCCTTCCATCAGCAAAACTACATGCAGAAAATGTATTTTCTTTCTCATTGTCTTAAATTGGCATGGCTGCAGCTTTCCATACCAAGCCATGGAAACAAGACAAAAGACATTTGACACTTTCTTAACAAGCGCCTCTCCTTTGCTTCCCAGTTCTTTCCAGTGTTGGAGGCCTCTACACATCTGTCGTGGTTAAATACACAGACAACATTATGAAAGGGTTTTCTGCAGCAGCAGCCATTGTTCTCTCTACGATTGCATCAGTCATACTCTTTGGCTTACAGATAAGTATGTGGCTTGTGGTTATGGTTTAAGTTGCCTTGTTGCCCCAGTTAATTGTTGTGGTCCAATCTTCAGAGTTTCGCTGGCAACCATGTTCAGGCTTGCTTGAATGACTGCTCTGCTGTCATATTTGTTTGGTAGTGTTTATGCTGGTTTTACAACCTAGTGAGGGCCGTCTGCTGGCACAACAATGTAGGCTAACCATGCTGGGATGGCAGCCACCCACTCTTGACAACTGTGGTAAGGTGAAAAAACCAAGTTGGAGGTTTAAGGTGCTAAGAATAGTTCTGCTGCCATCAGATAAATGGTGTTCCTACCCAGAAAGTGAAGATAGTCTGCATGTTAATACTTAGCTTAGGTTCTATGGCTGTAACTTATGTTTTAGCTCTTAGTATAATGTGTGTCCATCACTCCAGTGTCTAATACAAAAAAAGTACATTCTAGCAGAAGATCAAGTTTGCAAGTGAATCTCACACCTTAGGGTTTTTGTTTTTAAAAATTTGAGCCTTCATTGACATCCACACATGCTCCGTTTTCTTTTATTACACTGTGGGGAGGCAATAGAAAAACAAAGTTGACAGTGTTGTGGGAAAATCTGCTTAGTGGTATCTAGTATTAAGGAACATTCTATAAAGGCAGGAGCCCAGTCATCCAAAAGTGATATCTTATGTCTCTGTGAAGTAGTAGTAACTCAAAGCGATAGGTACTTGATTATATTTTGAAAATGTCACATGGGACTGAATGTAGTCTGAAATGGGCAGTTTTGCTCTTGACTGGGGATACCGCAGCAAATCTGAATGGGCCGTTTCCATTGTTAGTTGTGCTGGGAAAGATCTTGGGGTCAACATAATCTTAATGGCAATTATACATTTGAGCTGCTGTTGAGTTTCTGAGCCCAGAATATTTGTTTATCAAAAAGTCTGCAGTCCCAGGTAAGTAGGGAACCGGTTAACAATGGGGCTGTATGAACAGCTTTGGTCTGTGACATGTAAGCCTCTATGCCACTCAGCATTTCGTGACCCACAGCTGCCTTGTCATTGAAAGGTAGCTTGTTTGATTTGATATCAGATACAAAAGCTGCAGTGGTTGTTTCACACATTGCACTCCGAGTGATGGCTGTATGTGAACTCAGCATACAAGTCCTCATTTATTCTTCCTTAGGGTGTCTGTCATGTCCGAGATATTTTCACGCTTTGCCAGAATGTTGTATTAACCATATTCAGTCAAAATGTGATGGTGATAAAAAACAAAGCTGTTGCTAAATCAGAGGCTATTTCCTGTCAATTAAGACTCTCCCCTCTCCCCTCAGAAGTCTTAATACATCCATGATCTATTTGAGAAGTATCAGCTCAGTACATGCCAGATTGGCTCTCAAACAGATCAGTCACCTGAAGCAACAGAATAATTAGTCTTCAGAGTGAACACACTCTGAAGTTTTTCATTGGATTGGCGTGTGTTAAACTGTCCTTTATTTTCCCTTCTAGCTCTAATCTTCTCTCTTGGTGCCCTCCTTGTATGCATTTCAATATATCTGTATGGACTGCCTCGACAAGACACCACAAAAATCCAGGCAGTGGAGATGAAGGCGTCAAAAGAGAATCTTCTTAATGTGTGACCTTTGCGATCATGAAGAACAGAAAAGGCAAAGTAGAGAAGAAGTGGACATGAATGTCTTTGCTTTGCTTAAAAAAAAAAATTAGCCTTAACTGGTTATGGAAGATTCTTCTGCTTGAACTAATAGTGAAGCAAATGGTGAAAATAAAGGTTTACACTGGAGGATGGATGGTTCACTCAGCTGTGAAGCACTGTTTCTTGTAAGGATACGTCCCATTATTGGGTTGGACTATGAAGATTTGGCTTGCTAAAAAATGAAGGAATTGAATGTGTAGCTATAGATGTATATTATATATAAAATAAAGAGGGGATGCCATTGGAATCTACTTTGATGAACCATGTGATATGAATTCTCTTTGCAAGCAAACATGTCTGTTATTTGAGCTCTTGCAAGGAGACGAAGCTCCATTTACTAAACTGGAAACTAAATGTTAAATATATCAATGCGATACCTTTTGTGTTGCAAATAACACATTTTCCTTGTGAAATGTATGTGCCTAACCTTAAGATACACCCAGTTGCTGTAGTGCTCTTATGATAAACTACTTGTTGCAACGAGAATGTAACTAAGGTGACTGTAATAAACCAAGAAATGGGGGTGGGGGAGAGCTGTGCACACATTTTAAGTTGAAATGGATTCTGCGTCTGTAAACTTTAGATATGCTGAATCCATGACTTCAATAGCAGTAAGGGGGGAAATGCAGCTTATTCTTCTTTTAAGAGGAATTTTTCTATTGTGATAAGGATTTTTATAGTTTTTTGTATGACACTTAAGCTTTTGTTTCACATCTGAGAGTGCTAAATACATTTTTGCATCGATTAGGTAGTACCCTGTGCCATTTTGGTTTGTATTGTTATCAGATATAATTCAGGAAAGGGAACAATCACTACACTATCAACATCACTTATGTACATTTATTTTTTATCAATGTGAATCAACAGTGACAATAACAGGACAGTGTTTTATTTAAAGGTGTGAAGTTTTTCATTTAAATGTATGTGTTTTTCCATGAGGAATAAGTAGTTTGTGTAGCAGGTCTTCTGGGAGAGAACCAATTTACAATCACAACTGGGGGGAAAGGCAATTATTTCTAGTTAAGATTCACAGCAAGTATCTTGGTTATGGCTCTTACTGAACAAACAGCTATAGAACTATACTTTTCAACCCATTGTGAAGGGTAGACTGTAAAAGGAAGCAAAGTTCCTTTGAGTCAGCCAGACCCTAACCCTGTTCAAATCTCTGCAATTGCTGAACCTCTGCTTACCTCAGCTTTTTTTTTACCTGAGCACAGCAGGTCAAGTATGGCAGAGTTTGCTTTTCTAGGAGCTCTCTCTTTATCTTAAGACAGAGAGGCCCATGGCTGTCCATCTTTCTTCTAGCTTCCTTGGCTAGAGTCCGGCTGCACACTCTTGCTTTGAGCTGAACTTAGGGAGACTCCCTGTGACAAGAGTTTGAGAATGTAAAAGTTTTCTCTTTTACTGCTGAATTAGTAAAGGTTCTTGAAAAGGTTTTTCCTGCATTTCCATACCTTGAGAATTTGTGCTAACAGTAGTACATTTTAAAGCCCCTTCTTTATTGGCTCAGTTGCTCTCCCTCCTTCACTAGGGTTGAGGGGGAAAGCTGTCATGGCATGTACTTTGCTGGGCTCCTGTTATAAGACATTGTTGCTAGGTAAGTTCTGTTTCTCCTACCCAGCTCCCAAAAGGACAGTGCCCTAGGAAACTGATTTGCAGTGCTAAATAACATCTAGAAAAGAACTGCCCTTGCCACTTCAGTGGCTGATTTTCAGTGCCAAAATGAAGACTGGAGTCTTTGATACAAAGTAGCATAGCACCCTTAAACAGACATAGAGGTTTAAGGGCTGATTTTTCACATAGGGCCCTTGGAGCTTGTGATGCAGGAATGGCTATAGTACTCTGTGCATTTTGGTATGGAAACATGTCTCGTGAAGTAAAAGGTAGCAGCTTTCAATAGTGGTTATCTGGAACACTCATTCGTTTGGCTGTTCCCATTAGAAAGTACACTGTTAAGTGTGGATTTGTGTGTTGGAAAATATAACAAAGAAACTAGAGTTGCACTTCATGAAGTAGTACAGGTATAGAGGAAATAAGCCTGTGAATATAACTTCCAGTTTCACAGCAGATGAAATTCATCGTGGTTTCCCATCTATGTTGTGGTTCCACAAAGCCAGGTTTTTCATCTTAAGGGGTTCATAAATAGCAGGAGTACCAGCATTTTAATGGAGATATTATGGCACTGGTCATTAGTATAAACTAGAAGACTATTTCATAAATATCTTCTCTGAACTTTTCAAGTAATCCTTAAAGGAATGAAAACCTAAACAATATATGGCAGTGAGAACAGAACAGCATGACAATCTTCAAAATAATTTTATTTTCGAGCAGGCATGAAGGAGGTCTTTGTACTACATTTTATTTACAGGTGTGATTCCTAGAAGTTTCATTCCATTAGCCAGAACAGAGCGTACAGCCTGGAAGAGACAAATTCTTGCCTTCAAGAAAGGATGGGAAGATAACAAGAGAGAGAGAGAGAGTTAATATCAGCTCCCTTTTAAAAATAGCTTAAAGTGTGAGAAGTTAAAGATTTTTAAATGCATTTTAATAAAGGAGGTATAAAATGCTGAAGATTAAGAATAAACTTTTCACCAACAGTCATTTCTTATGGAATAATGAAGAAACTATCCACCTGTACATCTGTTTAAGTGTGCCTCACTTACTAGCCACATGCATAACTGGTAATTCTCATCACTGTGTGGGTTGCGTCCAGCATGCTGTCTCTCTGTATCACGTTTTTTCTGTCTCTGAAAATACCAGTTTATTGTAACAAGTGTGGTACATAAAGTGGATCAGGGGAATGCTACTTGCAACACCCACCTGCATTTCATGCATAGCTGTGTGTTAAAAGAACTGTAACAGATGAAGCAAGCCTGTCATATTCATTTGAATCTTAAGTACAAAATTGAAGCGTCATAAAAATGTTGACGTAAGACACCCAGATACTTGAGACACATACACAAAGCATTTTAACATGTATTAGGGGAAATTTCTTTTCAGTAGAGTTGCAATAAGTTTAATTGATTAATCTGCCAATTATATTAAAGTTTGAAGATATAATCCCAAACAGGCTAACATGATGCATATTCTAACGGAGCAGTAAAGCCACAATGAGGGTGATAAATGCCCACAGCTGCTGGGTTTTAAAAGTATCAGGGCTTATCTCACAGCTTTGCTGCTGCCCTACACAGAGCCTTACGGCTCCACTAGACTATGCAATCATGTTAGACACAATTACTAGAGAGTTAGCCCTCTTGAATAGAGACTTCTCGGCAAACATGCGTAGGATTGTATTGACCTGTAGGAGCCAATTTTTTTAAAGTCAGGTCTGAATGTTAATGATTCACTTATAAAATCTGAGGCTGCCTTGGTTCTGGTGTACTACTGAAATAATACATTCCGGAGATGGTATTTTCTTCCAGCAATGGCTCACAGACAGTGCAGTGAGCCACCTGTCTAAGCAGCAGACACCGTAGCACTTTAAACGCTGCTGGCATGGCTTGCAAAGGTGGAGTGGCTCCATGCCTGTCTTCACACTCCCACTGCCTCCCCCATTATTCCCCATGGGAGTAGCAGCGTGAATGCAAGGATACCTTCCTTAATAGCACGGAGCCTCCCTGCCTTGGCAAACTGTGCTGGTGGGGTTGAAAGTGCCCCAGAAGCTGTGAATACACTTCTCACTTAGACACGCGGCTCGCTGCAAGGCATACGAGTCATGGATTGGCAACTTTTTATTCACTTCTCTCTCTCACTTGCATATCTGCCCCACAAGGATACCTATGGATACCTGCCAGCCCCTGGCTTCTAGAACAGGCTCTTGATCGTTTTATACTTATGGAAATGGAAGATGCTTCCATTCTAAGCAATTCACTTGGTTTGCACTAGGGCTTTTTACAAAATGGTTTCATGGGGCAGGCACTTGGTGGCTGGATATAAAATGGTTGCTTTTAGCTGAACTTTATATTAGGTACCAGCCCAGAATCAGGAATAGATTTTAAAGTGAAAAACAGTAAGTCCAGAACTGACTCCTCCCCAGGTTGCACTGCTCAGGACTAATGAATTATATTCCAATGATGACTGGTTACATTACCTCT
The DNA here is from genome assembly GCF_027244095.1 of Hemicordylus capensis. Taxonomy (NCBI): domain Eukaryota; kingdom Metazoa; phylum Chordata; class Lepidosauria; order Squamata; family Cordylidae; genus Hemicordylus; species Hemicordylus capensis. The sequence goes on from NC_069657.1 coordinate 315,192,974, forward strand.
GCGAGTTCCGGAACACTGCCTTTCACAGGTAGCATTTTATGAGCTGCAGCTGCTAAATGGCTAAAACAGAAACAGGCAGGGTTGAAGCAGACTCTTGAAAGGCGGCAAACCAAAGTGTGTACTTCTGGGGGAGAAAGCCCCTGGCGCTCACAGGCTGCACTGGCGACAGGAGCCCTGCCCACGCTGCAGTGTGCACGTGCGGGTCAATAGTGTCAGAGCCGCTCTGCTGTGGTGTCAAGATGCACAAATGCAGTATGGGGCAATGGCTTTGTGGTAGAGCCTCTGCTCAGCATAGCATGCAGAAGGGCCCAGCTTCAATTCCTGGCAGCATCTCCCAGTGGGGCTGGAAAAGAGACTCCTCCCTGAAGCCCAATGTGCTGACTAGGGATGTGCACGAAGATCTTCGGTGCCGACTGGGGGGGTAGCACTTTAACGGTGGGGGAGGGTGTACTCACCCCTCCCGCTGCATTTCCCCTGCCGGCGCGCTGTCGTTTTGAAGCCCCTCGGGGCGGCAGCATTCCTCCCTGCCGCCCCGTTTCCCCCGTCGGCCGGAAGTGGCCGGAAGTCGCGAGCGTGCTTGCGCCCATCGTGCGTGCGCGCGTGCCCTTCTGCCATGTGCGCATGCACGCACGACGGGCGCACACGTGCTCGTGACTTCCGGCCACTTCCGGCCGACGGGGGAAACGGGGCGGCAGGGAGGAATGCTGCCGCCCCGAGGGGCTTCAAAACGACAGCGCGCCGGCGGGGGAAATGCAGCGGGAGGGGTGAGTACACCCTCCCCCCCACCTTAAAGTGCTACCCCCGTCGGCGTTTTGGCGCCGAAACTGCCCCCAGCGCCGAAACGTTTCGGAGGCCTTCATAATGGCCTCCGAAACATTTCGAACACAAGCCTAGTGCTGACTTAGAAGAAGGCAGCTGCCGACATTCCTACTATGGACAGCCTGCCCCACCACTGGGTTTGTGCAACGTTACAGCAGAGCGGCCCTGCAGCATGGGCGAGGCTCCTTTCACCCAGGCCGCCTTGTGCAGTCTGTGAGCCAGAAGATGAAGAGCTTTGGTTCTGGAAGAAGGGCAACAGCCACAGGCAAAACAGAGAAACACAATGTGATGGAATTCCTGAAGGCCTATGCCTCTAGGGCTGGTTTGACTTCCATCAACTATTAAAACAATAGCTTGAAAGCACTAAAGAACGGTTCCAGTCCCTCTGATTTTTAAAATAAGTTGTACATTAACAGCCTGTTAATAGCCATACAGTATCAAAGAGGACAGTGTTTCTGCAGCCTCACTTTTCAATTACATTAACACTATGTGCCATTGGCCTCAGTAACCAATCAGCCCATGAGAGGCCCCCAGGCAAATTGTCTGCGTTTGAATCAGATGAAAGACTTAACAGACCATTTAAAGAATGACAGGTTTTTCTTGTTCGGCTGGATTCAGATTCTAGAACAATGTGCTATGTGAGAAACGGCTCATTGAAATCTGGGGAAAGAAATGTTTGAAAGAAGGCACACCTCGAGGTTTTCAAGTCTGATTCACTTGACTAGGGAGCAAGAGGTTGCTGGTTCGAATCCCTGCTGGCGTGTTTCCCAGACTATGGGAAACACCTATATAGGGCAGCAGCGATATAGGAAGATGCTGAAAGGCATCATCTCATTCTGCACAGGAGATGGCAGTGGTAAACCCCTCCTGCATTCTACCAAAGACAACCACTGGGCTCTGTGGTTGCCAGGAGTCGACACCAACTCAACTTTACTTTAGTGTTGTAAAGTGGTTAAGAGAGTGGGCTACAAACCAGGACTTCCCTGCTTCAAATCCTGCCTCTGCTAAGTAGCCTCAGGCAAGCTACTTTCAGCCTCAGATGAGAAAACAATAAAATAATAAATATGAAGCACTGTACAAACCAGGCGCAGAGGGATGCCAGCAGTGGCCCAGGTTCTGCCTGCCGCCGCCCTAGCCCCACCCTCTGCACCTGACGCAGAGAGCAGTTAGCCACGCCCGTGTCCAAAGTCAGATGTGGGGGCGTGGTTTAGCTCCCAAACAGGGCCGCACAGCCCCATTTGGGAGCTAAATTGGCCAGTGCTGTGTTCACAGCGCGGCCAGAGTGGCTTTCCCTGCCTTTTAAAGGTGGGGTGAACCGCTCTGGGCTGCACTGCACAAGTGGTGCTGGCTGATTTAGCTCCCATGCGGCCCCATTTGGGAGCTAAACCACACCCCACATCTGACGCTGGACTCAGGGGGCGTATCAGGGGTGCGAGGCTTGGCCCCTAAGGTGCAGCGGCCTGAACCCGTTTGCTCACTGGTGGCTCTGTGCCTGGTACAGACACTAGATGTGATGATGTAGCATCCAAAGAAAAAAAAAGGTAATGCAGTGTTCAGATATAATGAATTCCTTGTGTCCTCAGTGAACTACAGATTTAGGACACAGGCTGGAGATACAAAAAGCAAGACCCATGGCTTGTTTCAGACTGAAGCTGAGAATTGGTCCGTATTCATTATTACATAAGGCTCCTTATGTTGAAGACTGAATTCTTAAAAATAAGAACTGAATCCTATTCAAACCATGTCATAGGAACATAGGAAACAGCCATATACTGAGTCAGACCATTGGTCTATCTAGCTCAGTATTGTCTTCACAGACTGGCAGCGGCTTCTCCAAGTTTGCAGGCAGGACTCTCTCTCAGCCCTATCTTGGAGAAGCCAGGGAGCAAACTTGAAGCCTTCTGCTCTTCCCAGAGTGGCTCCATCCTCTAAGAGGAGTATATTACAGTGCTCACACATCGTCTCCCATTCATATGCAACCAGGGCAGACCCTGCTTAGCTATGGGGACAAGTCATGCTTGCTACCACAAGACCAGCTCTCCTCTCCTTGTCCCCACCCCCACTCACCCTGGTTTGTGTGTGGCTCTCACCTGAGTGTAAGAAGATAGCTAACAATATGTTTGGGCTGAAGATCTTGAGAAGACTGGTAAAGAACCTCATCATATCTGAAGGGTGAGAAAAAGAAACAGCTGATAATGTTTCAATTAGAAGAGTTTGATCAAACAGCAGGCCTTCTTAAGATATATCTACACTACAAAACCTAGCATTCCAGTTCACCCGCCCCGAGGCCTGGGAACTGTAGTTTAGGGCTGTGCATGGAATTGGGTAGGGGTGGCTCAAAGGGGTGGTTGGGGGGGGTAGGACTTTAAGAGCGGGGGAAGGTGCACTTACCCCTCTTCCCCTCTTTGGCTGGAAGTACCGGGCACGCATGCGCACACTGGGTGCACGTCGCGAGCTTGCGCAAGGCTGTCTGCTGTCTGTGAGTGCGTGAGCACAATGTATGCAAGTAAGCTTGCCCGATACTTCTGGCCACTTCGGGCCAAAGAGGGGAAGGCGCAGCAGGGAAGTACACCGCCATCCCGAAAGATTTTACAGGACTCCAGCGCTGGCGGGGGGGAAAGCAGGGGGAGGAGTAAGTGCACCCTCCCCGACCCTTAAAGTCCTCTGATACCCGCTGATGAACATTCAAACCGGCCAGTGTTCGAACCTGTTCGGAGGCCCGTAAAAGAGCCTCCCAACAGGTTCGTGCACATCTCTACTGTAGTTTACTGAGGCAGTTGAATATTCTCTAGTATAACTATGAGGGATGTGCAGAATGTGCCAACTGCAGAAATTCCTAATCGCCTCCCCTTTCTCTTCTTTGCAGATGGCTCATTGAGAAATAGTTTCCCAAAATATAGCAGAAGCAGAGAGGGGAACTATAGCTCCCTATGCATGTGCGACAACCACTGGGGCAATCTTTTTGGGAGTTTTTAAAATAATATTATTTATACATAGAGGGGAAGAGGGAGTGAGGGAGGGGATTGGGCTATGTCCAAACTAAGAGATGGGGCGGCGGGGGTGGGGGTGGGGTGGGGGGTAGGGTGGAATCTCAAATACCTGAGAAGATGCTGAATCAAGGAAATAGCCTGTGGGTCTTGTAAAAAGGTAGTGTTAATGTGGGACACTTGACTGACCGTTCCACACACCTCTTCTAAACTGGGGGAAGAAAGCAAATGTTGCATCAGAAACGTAAACATCAGAACACCCATGAGTCAAGCTGCACAAGTAATTATGAAAGCTAATTGCACCAATAGTCAATATTATCATTTCATTCAACAGAATTTATATTTTGCTGAAACTGTACTGAAGGAGACTAGGAATCCTAATCCCAAGACTAGTAACAGTAGCTGGAACGTAAAGGGCTACTTTAAGTATGGCTAGATCGCTTGTGCTAACCCACTGGAATGTTTTGCTTTCATTTTTTTCCTTTGAACTGCAGTCCACCATGACATATCAAAAAGTGTGTTAGAAATTCCTCTAACTTTAAAAAGAGGCTGCACAATATTTTATTACAATTTACAATGTTTTTATCCCACCATTCATTTTGGAAAAAACACAAAACACCTGAAGAGGCTCACATCAATAACCACCACCTTACAATAAAAGTGAACATAACAAATAAAAGAAAGTAGTAACAGAGCATAAGGCATCTATCTATCTATGGTGGAGTGGTTAGTGCTGGACTAGGACTGGGGAGACCCGAGTTCAAATCCCCATTCAGCCATGAGACTTGCTGGGTGACTCTGGGCCAGTCACTTCTCTCTCAGCCTAACCTACTTCACAGGGTTGTTGTGAGGAGAAACTTAAGTATGTAGTACACAGCTCTTGGCTCCTTGGAGGAAGAGCAGGATATAAAAATGTAAAATAAATAAATAATAAACAAATAAAAGCAGCTAGACAAATATTAATAGTTAAGTAGCCCAACCGGAAACAGAATGGACTTCAGGTGATATCTAAACTACAGCAAAGGCAGGACAAATGAATCTCTTGGGGCAGGAATTCCATAATCTAGATGCAACAAAATGTGCACAAATAACCACACCTCAGATAGATGTGGGAATTGCAAGAGGCCCTCCCAAGATGATCTTAAGAGTCGGCAGGCTCATAGGGGAGAAAACAGACTTAAGTACCTGGGTTCACTTTGGGCTCTAAAGGTAATAATCAGCACTTTATTTACAATAAAGCGTGGAAACAAATCAGAAGCCAGTGAAATCGAAACAGGAGAGGAGTTACAGGCTCCAGAAAACTCGCTGCTCCATTCTGCATTCAGTGCAAACTCTTGAAGCTGGAGTTTCCAGATTAGGGGTGTGCACAGACCATATGGCTCAGTTCAGTCCAAATTCAAACCAGTCTGTTCCACAAACCAGCTAGAACCAGTTTGAAGCAGTTCACGACCAAACCGCTTAAACCAGCCCCGTCTGCAGCAGTCTGGTTCGCAATTGAACCATTTCTGCACATGCCTATTCCAGATGCTTTTCAAAGGCAACCCCACAAAGCACACATTATAGTAGCTCAAAATGGCCTGGGAATGGACAGGGAGGATTACAATCAAAAGTTCTCTCCAGCTTATAGAGCTAGTTGCATGGTTTTTCTGAATCCTCACCAGTTTTAGAATCAGAGCTATGACTCTACATTTTTGACAATTACAAAGAAAACAATGTCCTTTCAGTCATCAGTTTTAAAAGAGAGGCTATAGAGCATGAAATTCTTAAAATGTTTTGCAAAAGATAAATGGTTCATGTATCTGAAGTACAACTGACAATTGTCAACAATAAAACCAGCTTTGCCTCAACTCTTGTTATGTCTTCTGGGGGTTGTGTGTGTGTGTGTGTGTGTGTGTGTGTGTGTGTGTGTGTGCATGCATGCATGCATTTCCATGGTTGCGCAAGTACCCATGATGCAATCTGGACTTTGTCAAAGCCGGCTTTTAGGCATCACAACACGACTAAGGTGGGAGCTAAATGCTGACCCTTCCCTTGTTCCAGAAAGCAACTGCCTTGAAAAAAGAAAAATTGCCTGCAATATCACTCGCTAGTGATTGAGCAAGCCACTCATTAATTATGAGAAAATAGATATTTAGGAAGGAATTAATAACAGCAGCTGAACAACTGAACTCTGAAACTTCCCTCCTGATCCTATGCTTAACCTAAATGGGACAGGATCTCAGTTTAATGCCCTTATGCCTGTGAACGAACCTTCATCACCTTGTTGGACTGGCACAGCATGTAAATGCCAGTTCAAGGGACTTAAAATGATGTAGCTGCAGAAGTGCTTTAAGGTCACTCATGCCTTTGCACAACTTCCAACTAGGAGAAAGGATGTGGTATGGGATGGATGAGGCAAACAGCAATGTCAGGTGGCAACCTCATCCATATTCCCAAGTCCCCACCTTACATACTGAAAACATGCACATACTGAACACATGAGAGTTAAAACAAGGTTATATTTAGTCTCGGCTTAAAAAAAAAGGGGTGTGTGTGTGTCTCAGAATTATTCTAGAAGGTGCCAGAAATTCCATGCCAGATTCTGCAACCTGTATAAACTAAGCAAACGTGTACATTTGCTTTTGGGGGGGTATTTTTCCTAATGTGAGTGTATCCAATCTATCAAAGAAGGCCCATATGAAAGTGTCCTATGCAAATAAACCTTATTTGTAATTCTTTTGCATCCTTATTCAAGTTACAATAACAAACATTTGCTTCAAAAGCTCCTCTCACCTGTGCAGTCTGGCGTGCGTGTATTGTATGAAGACGCCCGTGTCCCCTCGGCTTTGGAGAACACGCTCCCAGCTGAACTGATAATCAGATGACAAGAGACCCCTGAAGTCCTGAAACAGTAAGTTGTGAGAGCATTACGTAGTTCCTTTTGTCATCATCACATAACATTTTCTCACACAGAGGAAGAAACAAAAACAAAACAAAACACCAAGCTGATATCTTTAACAGACCTGAATGATAAGTGCTGCAAGCCCAATGCGTTCAATAGTCTCAAGAGTGTTGTCCACTTCTTTGGTTGCTGTGAGGATGAGAGGCAAAAATGCACCATCTTAGTGTAAAAAGCATGCATGGGATGACGGCAGCACAGATATCAGAGGGTAGGTCCTTTAGTGGTGTAATAGATTTGTTAGGACTGGTGTAAAAACAACATTTCCCAATCTTCAAATCATGATTAAGAGATCAGGAATATTCCATCTGCACCAGCTCTTCAAAGCTCAAAAAGAGGATTTACAAATCCTCTACATGCTTACTCAGGAGTAAGTTCTATTGTGTTCAGTGGGGCTTACTGTCAAGTAAGTGTACATGGGATTGCAGCCAGTGATGAGATGACAGGAAGGGGTTAAATCCCATACTGAGAAGAAACCTGCAGCTGTGTCTAGGACCCCCCCTGGTGGAGACAAGCTGTTGGAGCAGCTGGAATCTTGAGAGTCATATTTGGCTGGTGGAGTGTGTTTTGTGATGACACACAGAGTGTGTGTCTGAGATACAGCCTGGGAGAAGGCTGGGCTGAGGCAAACCAGGGAAATTTCTTTAAAAATAAACAACAGTAGTAATTCTAATATATGAGCTCTGGGAAGAAAGTTAGTGTAAAACCAGACTCACAGAAGGTTTACAGCAGAAGTAACTGAAAGTAAACTATATTATCAAAGAAACTGTTCTGTAACCAAGCGCAAGAACTACTCTGCTTGTTAAGGAGAGAAGCATGCAAACCTCAGCAACTGTAAATTAATAAATCTTTATTGTTTATTACTGAAATAGCCAAGGAGAGTGTCTTCGTCTGTACCCCCATGCCTATAATGTTTTAAAATTTTAAATTGTTGCAATGTTTTAACTTTTTCTGTTATTTTGTTTTAACTAATGTTTCAACTTTTCTGTTGTCATTTATTTTGTTTTGTTGTAAACTGCCCAGAGACGTTAAGTTTTGAGTGAATACATTAAATAAATAATTAATTAATATATCACTGCGTTATCAAACCTGAAGACCTCTATCAAGAGAGTTCCTGATTATTAAGAGAGCATATATGGTTTCTTTGTGGAAGTGAAACAAGATCCTGTCGAGAAGATTAGAAAATAAAAACTTTAAAGAAACCTTAGAAAATACACACAAAATCTACCCCCTCTCATCACACAGCCTAAATGACTTAATTCTCAAATGGTGGGCTGTAGAAACATTTTGGATGGACTGTGAGGCAAGACCAGTAATGAAGAGCAACATTTTGCCTTATTTCTAGAAGATGCTTCACTTCTAGGACATGGATTTTCTGTAAGATCCCTACTGCCCATTAAGATCATAATCAGAAGTCCATTCCCAGGTGTCACCAGTTTGCCTGGTGGCAACTTGTGATCGGATCATCTCAGTAGCCACCCTTAGCTTGTAGAAGGCACTCTGCACAGGAAGATGGTTATCATCCCTGGAGGCCTTCAAGAGAGCAGTAAATACCCACTTTTTAGTTTGACTCTGTAGTATTTAAGTGGTTTAATGAGTTTTCTATTAATATTTTTAAGTGGTTTAAATTTTTATTGTGAACCAGCCTGAGCCAAATTTGGATGGGCGGTATATAAATGAAATAAATACATAAAGAATCTAGGTGGGCCCTGGACAAAAAAAACAAATCCATTGATGGATTGATTGTCTGCTTTTGCCTGTCTCAAATAAAAGCAATACTGACAAATGATGTCTGCATTTGACTGGAAAGAACTAGTATTTCCTTTCTCAGTTAGAAATATTTAAAAAATAACTGACACATATGCGTTCAGATACGTATCTAGCACATTAAAGGAGAAAAAATGGCTGGCTTTAACCAGGGATTGTGGGAAACACAGATTAGAGTATGTTACCCTGGGTATGGAAGAAAAACAGGAAGGCCTGACATTGCCATTTGCACAAGCATTCTGTTGATAAAAATAACTAACTTTTTGAAGAAGCCCTTTTTTCTAACACCATAGAGCAAGCTTCATCCAAAACATCTTCAAGGAAAACCACCTCTCCTTTTCGTGTCTTCATCCCTTGAACTCTCCCAAATGGCACATGCTGGCACCTACATCAAAGACAGATGGGGTCAGACACTGCAGTCATCCCATCTCTTCCCATCTTTTACCAACTCATAGCTCAATGATACCCCAGCCCTGATTCACTGTGCCCCAGCCTTCCAATCCTGGAAAGAATCACCTCACGCTTACAGCATTTGTCTGTGCAGACAAATACTGTAAATAAGTTCAGCCCCGGAGTGAGGCTTTTGAACGCATTAGCACCGGGACTTACAGGCACATTCTCAGGACACTATACTCAAGTACAGAATCCCCTTTAAAAACAAACAAACCTGAAGAGCACTCAAAACCATACCCCTCATTTTGTGCAGCACTAGGTTAACAGGAGAAGGGCTGCATATTCACAAAGCACTGTTCACATCCATGAGACGAAGATTTCTTGTGCGGCTCAGTGGGTGCAGAGGAAGGAGCCATTTCTAGTGGGGCCTTGCACAATGAATAAACTGCCTATCCTTGCATTCAGAAGACTGGCTTGTCAAAAATTGGTTTCCTTTCCAAGTTAAAAAAAAAAAAAAAGCTATCCTAGTCCTGTTTTGTTTAAAAGAAGATACCTACCTTTCCATCCATTCATAACCCAATAGTTTCAGTATCTGGAACATTTGTTGAAAATGAGGGGTCTGGCTTTTATCTGTCTTGGAGGAAGAAAAATAATACACTCAAGAAACAGTCATTAAACATACTAGTGTCAAGAGAGATAACACCTGCGTTTGTCATATCCAAGGGAGGGGCGGGGGATATGACATGAAAAGTGGACTCGTTTCACATATCAGAGAGCAATTTTCTAAAACAACCTTTGAAAAATCACTGATATGCAAGATCAGTGCTGAAAAACATCCAATATTCAAAGACTATCCAACATAGGAAGCTGCCTTATACCAAGTCAGATCCTTGGTCCATCTAGCTCAGTATTGTCTACTGTGACAGGCAGTGGTTCTTCAAGGTTTCAGGCAGGAGTCTTTCCCAGCCCGACCTAGAGATATGGGGAATGAATCTGGGGCCTTTTGCATGCCAAACAGATGCTCTGCCACTGAAATGTGGCAACTCTAAAAAATAAAACACACCTTAGAATGGCATAAGTGCCACCTGTTGGAACTGCAAAAGCCAACGTTCAGAGTTAGTTGAGTTTGTATTTGTTCATAGGTTATAATAAAATACAAAATATATATCACCACACAAATATGATGCATTATAAAAATCAATGGTCAGCATCTAGACTAATCCTATGTTTTCAGCTATCCCCTCTTCCCTCTGCAGTCACCTGTGTCTTGAAATGATTTCCTCGAGGGTCCCCCTAACCTTCATGGGCACAGTTTCGTGAGACATAGGCAGCTGCAGAGGGAAGCAGGAATCAATGAAAATTGTACCTTTCCTTGTGCAATGGAATACCCTGACACATCAACGCAGGTTTAGTCTGGCTGTTGGCCATCCATCATAACACACTCTACTACACATCTGGCTAAAAATGTTTGGAGTGCAGAAGCAGCACTAAGGCACAGATATAATTCTTTCAACTACATTCCCGTTTCTACTCCATTAGCAAGAAAGTAAAAGAGTTCCACATGAAAAACTGAACCATTTAGGCATCAGGCCAAACCACAATAAAGAAGCTTAAACATGGTCTGGTATAAAGTCTGAATCCATAGTTATTACAGAAGCTGTAAGGGGATCCTGAATTACTTACCACATATATCATAGTGTCAGGATTATATTTATTCATTCGGTCTATAGCAGCAGCAAGATCTCTAGAAAAGAAATATTGAAAAAGATATTTGGACTACTGCCAAAATGAAATGTAAATTCATCACTTGAAATAGCTGCTATAAATCCTCCTGCAATTATGATTAGCCACCAGTAAATGTTCTGTCATGTTCTACATGACAGAGATTCTGGTCTATAAAAGAGGCTAGAAGTATTAAAATATAAGAGCTGCTGCTAAGAGAAAAATACCTACCTTGTTAAGTAGAGTGAGGTGCCATCACTACGCATTACAGTACATGGGTCTCCTTTTTCAGAAAGGTAAACAATTCCTGTTCCTTCCCTTAAAAAGGTGAAGAAAAGGCACTGAAGAAATAATTTGTGACAAACAGCTGAGTATTCATTTTTAAAAATACCAATTTTGACAGCCACACTTGTTTGTCAGTAAAAATATGTAATAAATCCTTTGAAACCCAGACACCTTAGGAAATAGGGTTGTTCAGTGACTGACATGCAGACTAAGTTACTCAATAGTACTACACAGGAGTTACTCTAAGGACAGGGCCACCCTTCCATGAGGCAAGGTAGGCAGCAGGTTATTGGGTAAGGTTGCTATCTTCCCCAGATTTCTGGGTATTTACCAGATTTTAAACATGTTCCCCAGCACCCAGTTAGACCATTACCTTGCCTGGATTACCAGGTTTCATTAAAAAAAAAAAAAAAAAAAGCTAAGTTCTAGCCCTTGTAGAAGCAGAGTTAAGGAGCAAAACATGCCGTCACTATTCTGTTCAACCACTGGACTTAGAGAAAGGCAGGTGAAGCACAGGAGGCTGGCTGGGAGAGGTTTACACAATAAATAACCCCCCCCCCCGAATGTTGGCTTTGTTTTTTGTCAGTAGGGGATCTCTATAGGATAGGCGAGAGGATAGCTTGATTTTTATGTAAATCATTGCGTATCTTAGTATTGTAATGTTTAAGGTTTGTAGCTTTATAGTGCAATCCATTCTGTGCATACCTACTTAGAAGTAAATACCATTGGTTTCAATCAGATTTTCTCCCAAGTAAGTGTGTATAGGATTGCAGCTCAATGTATTTGTTGTTCTGTTGCTGCCATTAATATCGCAAACTTAGTTCAGTTTTTCCCCTTAAAGATATTATTTTGGTTTTGTGCTTTTAAAAAAAATATTGTTGGTAAGATATGCAGGGCAAATACAAATCAACTGGACAGTGGATCAGTTAAGTTGTAAACTGCTCAGAGATGTAAGTTTTGGGCGGTATAGAAAGATTTTAAATAAATAAATAAAGTAGGTTGCACCAATTTGCCTAATATGCAAATTATTTGCAAGCTAATTTGCATAACATGCAAATTAGGGTAGCCAGATTTGAAGAGCTTGAATATGGCAACTCTATTATTGGGGCAGCAGTAAGGTGGCAAAATGCCCTTCTCTCTCTCTCTCTCTTTTAAAAGAAGAGTGGGGGGTGGGTGCACACAAGGAATGTGGTATTTGGCACCCAGAGGCCTTAAGATGCCACTGCTAATGGACTGCCTTGGAGTAATTCAGCCTGGATGTCAGTCACTCTTCACAAACAGCGTCAAGCACTCACTTTCTCCAGCCAGGTCCTTGTACCGCAAGCTCACTCAGCATCGATATTAGCATTCCCCCATTACCACCTGCCGACAGATCCCCAGCACTAAGAGATTATAGATCACCACCTAATGAAGACCCAGAGTATCCATGGTCTCCCTCTGCTCAAAGATCCCAAGGGAATGCTCCGTGAAGGACTCCATCAACTTACAGGGAAACCTTGCTATTCGCAGAACCACCACCTGTGGGTTTTTTGTATCCACGGGTGTTTAAATTGACATCCGTTTTCATTGTCTGCAGATACGAAAGGGTTACGACCCATGTATCCGCAGTTCCTAGAGGGCCGGAAGTGACCACAGAGGTCACTTCCAGCTACCATTCTGTTTACAGGAGCCGTTTTGTGGCTCATTTCTTTCTTCTTTTTTTTTAAGAGAAATTTGATTTTCTGTGTGATTTGTGGGGGGCGCATTTTGAGCTTTTGTGGGCATTCCTGGGCACATGCAGACCCCACAGAGCACAATACAGTAAGCAATTTCATGTTTTTAGCTGGGTTTTTTAGCATTTCCCCTTCACTCTGGAACCTAACCCCACATTTCCAATTGGCATAATGCCCCGTTACTCATGGTAGTAATAAGGTTTGCCTGTATTTATTTTCTGGGCAGACTAGCCAGACAGCAAAGGTAGCATATGAGGAGGTGGATTGTTTACTATTTCTTTCAGACCTTTGGGGTTCATAAGTCTGAGGTGCTATTTACTTACATGGTAGAAGTATTCATAATACAAGCTTAGTTATCCAAAACAGTTGAAAAATCCAAAGCCAGCGTGGTGTAGTGGTTAGAGTGCTGGACTAGGACCAGGGAGACCCGTGTTCAAATCCCCATTCAGCCATGATACTAGCTGGGTGACTCTGGGCCAGTCACTTCTCTCTCAGCCTAGCCTACTTCACAGGGTTGTTGTGAAAGAGAAACTTAAATATGTAGTACACCGCTCTGGGCTCCTTGGAGTAAGAGCGGGATATAAATGTAATAAAATAATAATAATAATAATAAATAAAGCAGACAAGAGAGAATACTTGATAATGAAGTGTTATCAACACAACACTACTCATAGTACAATATGGGAGCTCAACCATTTTAGGAAAAGTGATAATGGAATATGGTTCAAAAGCTATACAGTAAGCCAAACAATCTGTTCATACTCAGTTTTTTTAAGGAATCCTTTTCGGTCCAACATCTTTAGAACTTCCTGACACTTCTCTTGATAGAATGATTCTCCAGAATATTCATCAAAGCACACTCCCAGACGCTGAAAGGTTGCACCAAGATAAGAGGAAATCAATGTTATGGCGAGGCAAATGCTACTCTGTTTCTTTCAGGGTCTGCATCACACAGGGGACTCTGAATGAAGCCAGGCAAGGTGGACATGTGAAAACAGCATTTTTATCTAGGTATATTTTATAAAAGAAAGAGAAGAGGTTCATTAGATTTAATCTGTTTCCATATGGAACATTTCACTCTCTGGTACTGGGATGCTGTGGTAATCTGCCAGATCAGATTTTCAGTGTGGATACTGTTATTCCACAGTGGACAATCCCTGAGACCACAAATTTCCCTTTGTGCCAGGTTAAAAAAACCAAAAGATGGCTGGATGTGCAAACTAAGGGAAGAGGAGAGGGAGCAGTGCAAAATAATGCATAGTGTGGGCGTTTGTTAGAATTGCATGTTTTCTGTACAGCACATGTATGGACGTACATTGGGATGTGTGTTTCCATCCACATTCTGCCCAACTGCTTTTTTCAGGGGGGGGGGATCCACTTATGCAGAAATTCTTCTAAAAAGCAAGGACGTCCAAGATACTCCATGGATAGCCAAGAGTTTGGGGAGGCAAAGTAGAAAACTATACAAGTAAGGGAAAAGTTTCTCACATCCCTCTTCAACTCTTATTGTATAGTACATATGCTGGTAACCTCCAGGCTGGATTACTGCAATGCGCTTTATGTGGGGCTGCCTTTGTATGTAGTCTGGAAACTGCAGTTGGTCCAGAATGCAGCGGCCAGGCGGGTCTCTGGGTCATCTAGAAGAGACCATATTACTCCTGTGTTGAAAGAACTACGCTGGCTGCCGTTAAGTTTCCGAGCAAAATACAAGGTGCTGGTTATTCCCTATAAAGCCCTAAACAGCTTAGGTATTTAAGATAACGTCTTCTTCACCATGAGCCCCATTGCATGTTAAGATCATTGGAGAGGTTTGTCTGCAGTTGCTACCAACTCACCTGGCGGCTACTCAGGAATGGGCCTTCTCCTTGGCTGCTCGTGGACTTTGGAATACACTCCCTGTTGAAATAAGAGCCTCCCCATCTCTGGAACCTTTTAAAAAGGCACTCAAGACATACTTAAGGCACTCAAGACATACTTGCCCAGAGATGCAAGTTTTGGGCAATATAGAAATTTGTTAGATAAATAAAAGCATGCTAGTCTACCCTGAACATTTTCCTCTGTTAACAAAGCTAAAATTCTTATCTACAGTCAAATTAGCTTTCCTTATAACTGTAAATGATCATGTATCATTTTATCTGAACTAAATTATCTATAGGTTGCAATATCAAGTTTCCTCTTCTTACTCATCTATTCTCTATATATGTATAATTATCTAAGGCATACCCATGGCTAACCCTGTGCGTGGCAGCTCTTGCAAGAGTCCGCAAGCAGAAGCACCTGATTGGGCAGTGCGGATTCCATATGCAGATAGGGAGGAGGAGCCTGTGATGGTTAAGGTCAGTTGGAATACAACTGTTACTGGTCGGAAGATGTTCTTGATTGTAGAGGAGAGGAATCTATCTATCTATGTAAAGATAGTGGGCAGGGGTCTGCAAAGAGAGAGGTCATGAGGGAGTAAAGAGCCCCTTCAGGAGAAGGAGGCTGCCATTGTGTGAATTAGATGAGGAAATACAATCTTTTAACTCAGGAAGGGAAAGAGAGAGAAAGGAAGAAAAAAAGAAAGCAGGGCAAGAAAGACAGAGGGGAAGACTGAGTGGAGGAGAGAGAAAGAAGGGAAGGGAAGAGAGGAGGAAGGAAGGGCAAGGGATGGGCCCAAGGCTGTCAGCAGCCTGAGGAGAACGAGTGGCCATGGTGGCAGTGACGGCAGCAAAGAAGGGTCCAGTCAACCACTGCTGCTGTTTGGGGATACCAAGGCCACTGGTGGAGGGAGGCAAGCAGGCATGGGACAGGCCCGGGGCTGTCAGTGGCCTGAAGGTAACGAGCGGCCATGGCGAAAGCGAGGAAGGGCCCAGTCAACCACGGCTGCTGCTCCTGTGGGGAGGAGCAGGAGTGGGGCTTGGGTGAGGGATAGGGGCTTCAGCTTGGCCAATAAGCACCAGCAGTGCTGCAGCCATGACCAAGAAGGGTGAGGGAGATGGAGTGAAGGGATGGTGGAGTGACCAAGAGGGGTGAGGGGGATGGAAGCAACCGGATGGAGGAGGAGGAGCAGCAGGAGTGCAGCTCAGGTGAGGGTGGAAAGATCTCTGAGGTGAGGGGGGCTGTGGCAGGGGGTGAGGGGAGCTATCAAGTACTAGCGTGCAGATGCTCTGCATGAGTTAATTATCTCTTGGGACTGCAGTGTCACATAAATGTAAGGCTCACATTTTGAAATGCTAGTGGGGTTTATGGCAAAGGCACATCTCATTCAGAATTTCAAAAATGTCAAGCTTTGCATATATTACTAATACACAGGTACAGATCTGCTTTGTCACTTATTAGTCATGTGCATAAGAGAGAGAATTGCTTTTTGTGAGAATCATTGTCACCTGAATACAAGCAATGGTTTATGATAATTGAGCGAAAGGATCAAAGTCTGCACCTTGTATATCTGGACATATTCTTCAATGCTAACATCTCTAAAATGCTGCCACAATGACACTTCTTGTTCTTCACGTGCCTCTAGTTTCCTAAAGAAATCTTGTGCCAGCTTTTTGATATTTTCATCTTCTGCTGATGCTTTGTTGACCTGTACATAGACCTAATATACAAGACCAATGAAAAGACCAATTAGTATCAGTTAACTTCAGTCGGTATGATGAGCTAAGTGCCCCCTCCCCATCAAGAAAGAAGAAAGAGCCATAGCTCAGTGACTGAGGACATCCCTTGCATGCAGAAAGTCCCAAGTTCAACCCAAGAATCTCCAGCTAAACAGCTCTCAGACAGCAAGACTTGGAAAAAACTCTGCCTTAGACCATGGAGAGCCATTTCCAGTCAGAGTAAACAATACTGGGCTAGAGAGATTAATGGTTTGATTCAGAATAAGAAAGCTTCAAATGTTCAAGATAAAGGGTTTCATTTAAAGTAGCATGAGTGTGAGGAAGCTCAAGAAAGCAGACTTTCACTTAAATGAAAAGCAGAAGGTTTTTCTGAGAAGATGACTTTTCTTTCCCTTAATCAAGATAAAAAGCAGTTTCATGACGTGCCCATTTCAACAAATCACGTAACAAAAGTTGAATGTGGTTGCATATAAGACTCTGAATATTGGTCCTTATAAAAACAGATTCCACACCCTCCTTCAGTGCTGGGAGGAGAGATATCTGACCTTCATTCTATGCACTGTAAGTAACATTTTCTGCCTTTACACAGGCACAAAATCTGACAAATTTTCCTAAATCTAACAGAGATTAAAAGGTACAAATAATGTGAGAAAGTTTATTCTATGAATAGAAATAGCAGTGATTCTAGCAATTCCTCTCTTTTTTTAAGCACCATGAAAGCCTTCCATTTGGGTCAAAGACTGATGGAATAAAAGTCCAGAGAAACTTTAAGGAAGTGCTTTAAGGCTTTATGGTTTCAAGAACAATAGTCACTCACAGTATACAAACATATTAGTTTGAAAGAGCTTCATTAAAACAATTTAATTAAACATTAACGTACCTCAAAGAGATGCTGTAAAGGATTAGATTTCAGCTTTTCTTCAGAGCCAAACCATTGGAAGCCAGCTCCCAACAAACCTAGAAAAAGAAACTATTTAATAGTCAATACAATTGTTGTTACAAAAAAATAAGAAAAGAAAGAAAGAGAAAGACTAGCATGAATTGCATATTGATAACAGTCCTTTTTGCAAGAAAAGTTGATTTAAAACAGAGATGTGTGTTTTCCAGACATTCTTCTTCCTCATTTGCATCAAATTTGCAAATTTTCCTGATGCCCGAAATAGAGTGTGATTGTGGTCTGATTTAGCATAAGTTGACCTATTTAACAGAAAAACACTGCCCCTGTGGGTCTGGTCAGGTGGAGGATATTAATCATTAGGTATTCTATTGCCCTTGGTAAAAGTCAATCTGATATAATACTTTAAGACAGATTAACTTTAGGTGTTCCGTTACGGAATGTTTGATATTTCTTTTGGCAGATTTATTCTCCTATGCCACCCAGCAGGTTGCTATTTTCGCCTTCTTATCCATGAAAACAAGGGAAAACATTTATCAGTAGTAGGCCCTGTCCTAAATAATAATTTCTGTTTCTTTAGGATGTCTATCTTGTGGTATATGGTGATTGTGATATGTACTTTTCCATATATATATATATATATATATATATATATATATATATATATATATATATATATATATATGAATGAGAGAAACCTGTGGTTACAACAATAAATATCTGACTGACAAATAGAAACACTCCACCATGTTACCCTCCTGTTTACCAATCAAATCAAGTGTGTGAGATTACTGCCTCACACACTTCCTAGGGATAATCACCCGAAAAACCTTAATTACAACTTCCAACTCACCAAGCTTATCTTACATTGTATTGGCATCCATTCACTGGGACTGAGAAAGTTAACAGGGCGGAGGACTTCACACAGTCTTAAGAGTGAGGCAACTAATGTCCAAGGAGGGAAATTCAGAGCAAGGAAATATGCAGGAGGAACAATCCAGGAGGAAGCAAGGCAGGGGCATTCTTAGAAACTAGATCATCAGTAAAGCACCTGACTAGCAGAGCCTATGTTCTGAATTTCCCTCCTTGGACATTACAGTTGCCTCACTCTTAAGACTGTGTGAAGTCCTCTGCCCTGTTAGCTTTCTCAGGAGAACCATCCAATATTCTCCCCATAAAAAGACTCAACAGGTCAGATCATAGTTGACCGAGTGAAATGAAGCTCCTGTAAGAGACCTTTCCCCACCCCTTCTCCCACAGGAGACTCCTGCAAATGCTATCCTGAGGAGTAGGGACCTGCAGGAAGAAGGTGGGATGGGGCACGGGGGAACCCCTGGAAACCAGGTGGAAGCACCTTCGGCAATACAGATTTTTTATGCAATGCCTACTTTTTTATGCAAAGTCTACTTTCGTACACCTGAAATAATCACTGGCACTCACAAAAAGCATATTTTAAAAATATGTAAGGAGGCTCACCAGTTCAAAATATGAGAAATCCAGACAGACTATAGCATAAGAGGAAGAGAGGGGGGAGAAACATACCAAATTGCATGCCCCAATCTCCAAGGTAATTTATTCTTGTAACTTGATGCCCAATTGCTTCATTGAGATTTGCTATGAAATTTCCTGAAAATAAAACACAATAATTATTGATCCCAGCAGTAAGCTTCTTCCAAATACTTTACACAATCTTCATTTCAGTTTTTTACATTTTTATGTAACCCAAACTCCTATTCATTCTCCATTATATCTAACAAACAGAAGTGTCCTATGAAGTGTTTTCTGATGAAGTCCTAAAGAACTAGATCTTCAAGAAAGATAATTCTTTATTTGTGTGTGTGTGTGTGTGTGTGTGTGTGTGTGTGTGGCTGTGTGTACACTGAAGATTAAAACTCTTCATTTTCATCAAGTTCTATTTATCCAAAAAGTACAATGACTTAATAACTCCAATCCTTTGTGAAGCATTCTCTTATCCCCAACTTAGAAACAAGTAAATGGCCACAAGAATGTTATTACTCATTTATTATATTTATATACTGCTCAGCTGACCGGAATCTTCGAACTGGTTTACGAAAAGATTAAGCAACAAGGTATCAAGGGTGGGAGGAAAGACACTGTATCTGTTGCTCACATGCAGCTGAAACTCAATATCACAAGAAATAAATAGGACAAATGGGAAAGGAGTGTTAGCACTCATCCTAACAGGGTGGGATGACCCTAACTTCTATTCTAACAGGGTGGGCTACAACAGTCAGATAAATAGCATTACTACATATAACAGATCCAATGCAGTTCTCTCTTTCTGGAATGCTTCATACTAGAATTGGCCTACATACCACACAGTAACTGTGGATTATTTCTGCACTGCCTGCACTGCTGTGGGCACTTAAAACAAAAGTTGCAGAACAGCACTACTGCACAAATGCAGAAAAACTGCACAAACACAGTTATGTGACACTATGGCCATTATTTCTAATTTTGTGTTAAATGCCTGCAGGAGTATAAGCAGTGCAGAAATCATCCATGGGACACTGCATGGTATGTGGGCAAGTGTGTCTAAGCATATATTTCAAATACACAATGCTTGACTGTTCCTAGAGCTTTCTTTTTGTGATATTTGCACTGGCTGTTGAGATATTCAAGCCAGCTATGAATGCATACATTACAGTTAGAAGGCTTTGTAGAACCTTCATATACCACCTAGAGATATACATATCAGGTGGTAAATAAATATGATAAATAAATAAAATAAATATAGCGCACCATCAGGAAAAGACAGACTTAAAAGACTTAAAACTGAAATTGAATCCGGATAAGACGGAGGTACTGTTGGTCAGTAGGAGAGCCAATCGGGATGAGGAGATTTTACCGGTTCTGGATGGGGTTGCACTCCCCTTGAAGGAGCAAGTACGCAGCTTGGGGGTACTACTGGACCCGGCTCTGCTTTTGGAAGCTCAGGTGGAGGCGGTGGCCAGGGGTGTCTTTGCACGGCTTCGGCTGGTGCGCCAGCTGCGTCCCTTTCTCGAGAAGGCAGATCTGGCCACGGTTACCCATGCCTTAGTCACGTCGCGGCTGGATTACTGTAACGCGCTCTACGTGGGGCTGCCCTTGAAGAATATCCGGAAACTGCAGCTAGTGCAAAACGCGGCAGCGAGGGTTTTATCCGGAGCTGCCCGTTGGGAACATATCACCCCCATTTTGAAAGAGCTGCACTGGCTGCCGGTTCGTTTCTGGGTCCAATTCAAGGTGCTGGTTTTGACCTTTAAAGCCCTAAACGGTTTGGGCCCGGGGTATTTGAGGGACCGCCTGCTCCCAAGGGTTGCTGCCCACTTGACAAGGACATCTGAGGGGGCCCTGCTCCGGGTGCCGACAATGAGGGAGGCCCGGCTGTCGTGCACTCGGGACAGGGCCTTCTCTGTTGCTGCCCCCAGACTCTGGAATGCTCTCCCAGTGGCCATTCGTTCCTCGGACTCCATCACGGCTTTTAGAAAGCTTTTAAAGACTTGGCTTTTTACCCAGGCTTTTACATGATCGTTTTCTACTGCGGCTTCTCTGTGTTTTTATTTGTTGTATTGTTTTTATGCCTGTTTTTATATGTTTTTATACTTTTAACATGATGTTTTTATTGTCTTTTTACTGTATGTTTTTAACTTTTGTAAACCGCCTTGGGGTTATCTTTTTAACGAAAGGCAGTATATAAATGCAAAAATAAATAAAAATAAATAAAAATAAATAAAAAGACAGAAAAGTCCTATCTTTGTGTGCAACTGGCCTTATCCTATCCTCCCATTACCAGATACAGTGTTCAATACATTTTTTTACTGCAGCTACTTCCTATAATTCACATCCCACTACACTGAGACTGCCTCGGAAATAGCCTGGCTCCTGACTGAGGTGTCACCATCCTGTATGTTATGAGGCAAGACAAGAGAACAAGGAAGCACAGGAGGAAGGCTCTGGCTTGTCGAACCTCAGAACAATTTCCAGAAAGCAGAATTGAGAAACAGAAGAGGAAGTGCAGAGGATGGAAGCCTTTCAGTCCAAAACCTATCGGCACCACCAATCCCATGTTGAACTTTCCATTTGGGTAATTACTAGCTGACCACTCCTCAGTTATTCTACAAAGCTGTTAGTAGCTTAACCAGTTGGAGAGTGATTGTCTATTTAACACTTTTAGTCCTGCTGTTTTAGTGTGCATTTCTTACTTCTAAATTTTTTGGGGGATGTCTTGTTTGAAATTGACTGTCAGCTGCCTTGGATGTTTTGGAAAGGTGGGTCATAAATCCTGAAAAGAAAGAAATATTTTTGGGCCCACTTTGCAGGCGGCTTAAGACGTTATTTCATTATGCCTGCTCTTCCCCCAATAAACTCACAGCAACTTACATGTGGTTCTCAGATGGTATTCCATTCCAGTAACTTACAAGGTCAACCCTGCTTAGTTTTAACAGTAGAATAGTGTCATGTGCCTTTAGCCCACTGTTGGGGCCTATTATTGATGTTTTGGAAAGTCATAAACCCATTGTTGGGGCCTATAATGGCATTGATATCTAAACCCCAAACCATCAGAAACAGGGGGATAAAAAACAGCCCCTACAAGCAGGTCAGTCATTTGTACTAGCCTCAAGATCGTCACCATTCTGGAATTTCTTTCTTTTTAAGAAACAGTACTTTTGTTATAACTTACCTATTATTGTAGAACGCAAATGTCCCACATGAAACTTCTTTGCAATGTTGGGTGAACTGCAACACATATCAACAGTTAAGAACTTGCTTATTTCCCTCTCATCCAAAGGCGGCACACATGCACAGAGTTATCAAACTGCCATCTCCCAAACAAAAGGGTGTTTATGTTCACCTCATGAAATTAAAAGTATAAAGAAAAACATAATGGACACACTAACCCATGAAAATAATTTAACGTAACAAAAAAACAGAACATTTCAAAAAATCATAAGGCTGTGGTTTATGAGGCTATGTAAGATATATTTTTATGAAATTGTGTTGCTGTTTATGTTATTGCTTGTAAGCTGCCCTGAGTCCTACGGGAGTAGGGAGACATATAAATCTAATAAATAAAATAAAATAAAATAAAATAAGAGCTGGAAGAGACCAATAATCAATCAAACCTAACCACCTGCTCTGAGACAGAAAACAAACTAAAAATCAATCTCTAGGCACAAGCACAGGGAAGTCAATCTGTGGAAAGGTTCTCACAGAGCACTCAGGTGACTTGCAGATAACTTGAGCCAAACCACACACTGTAGGGGAAAGAAAAACCCCCAATCAATTTAATCCCATCAAAGTCAATGGATCTATGTTGGTTTATAGCCAAAGACATCCGCATACCAGACTGCAGGCTGAAACATGAAACATCGAAGCCAATTTAGTAAAGTGCTTCAAAATAGCTAAGCCTATGAACTCACCTAAACTCAACTAGAATCTTTCTTTTTGGCAACTTTGAGAAAAGTTCACTTCTTATTCCATACTGTGAGCCATCTTCAAACACGTGCTGCAACACTGTCTTAGGAAGCAAGAAAGAATATACAGAGAAAAGTATTTGTTAACCATAAAGAGCCATTCTGGAACAAGTTAATGCCTATCAGTCTTGTTTGAAAGCGTATGTACTTTCCCCTTAAAAAGTTAACCACATTTCTCAAACCTGTCATTCAAACAATCTCAGAGGTATTCTTTCAGAATAGTGCTATACATACACTTAGTTCAAAATTTTAAAACTGGAGCTAAACTTTAGCATGCTTAAAATGAGGATTGCACTTTTTTCTTCACAAACACATAAATCTAAGCTTGTTTGCCACAAAAATTCAATTGGACAAGGATGAGACTCTGTATGCCTATGTGCACCAGGCATGTTCACTCATTCGAATTTAGCCAGCAAGTGAGCTGGTGCTTTGAGTATTTCCTGTTCAATAAAGACTATATTCTTATGTGAAATAAAGTGCCAATTAAGTCAGAGGGATTTTCTTCCAAGTAAATATGTAAGGCGTCAGTGGCCAACATCCAGAGCAGCCACTGATTGGGGGATGCCGCGGAGCTGTGTCCCCGCACAGAACAGCTGCTTTCAACTCAACTAGAGCAAGGAGCTTCTGCTACTGTATCAGAGGTTGGGATGTAACCCACAGAATCCAGATTTTGTATATAAATATTATCTTTTTTACATTCAGTAGCTACATTCCCCGTGAATACAACATTGGTTCTTACCTTTACTAATAATTCTCGATCTATTGTGAAGTTTACTGTTCCTTCACCTGTGCTGATTTCCTTCACAACTGTATCACATTTTAGCTAAAATAAAAACACACAGACTACAGCAGATTAGGCCATAAACAAGCAGCAAGATCTACTTGGTAAGAGGTTTTAGTACTGTAAGACTACCATTCATATTTGTAAAACCAAACTATTATGTATCGAGGTGATGATAGCTGTTTCTCCAACACAAGTAGATTTTAATTACATTCAAAGTGAGGTTCAAAAGTTTGTGTGGCACTTCAATGCATTGCTTAAAGATGAGAATGACATGTCCTTTACATGATTAACGACATGAACACTACTGGGCAAAGATAATGCTTTGTCCACCGAGTTTCACAATGAGCACTGGCTAGCATCCATAGCAGAATGGCACACATGCCGTTGTGTGAGTGGAAGCCATTTTCCCTCATCCTCTCTTATTGCTGCAGTCTCCCAGGTCACCAAAAAACCAAAAAGCTGTTCCTGAGGCCTGAGAAACTCTTGGGACAATCTCAGATTCTGCACAGGTGGTTATAATAGGCTTGAGCCTGAAATGTTTCAGAGCCCATTATAAAGGCCTCTGAAATGTTTAGGCTCCGGGGCCCATTTCGGTGCTTTGGCGCCAGCGGGGGTAGTTTTTTTAAAGGCGGGGGAGGGTGCACTCACCCCTCCCGCAGCATTTCCCCTGCCGACGCTCCATTCAAGCCCCTCGGGGCGGCAGCATTCCTCCCTGCTGCCCCGTTGTCCTCACTGGCCAGAAGTAGTGATCACGCATGTGCCCGTCATGTGTGTGCATGTGCACGGCAGATGGGCGATGCGCGATTGCTACTTCCGGCCACTTCCAGCCGATGAAGACAATGGGGTGGCAGGGAGGAACACTGCCGCTCCGAGGGGCTTGAAAAGAACAGAGCGCCGGTGGGGGAAATGTGGTGGGAGGGGTGAGTGCACCCTCCCTCGTCCTTAAAGAACTACCCCCGCTGGTGCCAAAGAAACTTCGGGCACATCCCTAGGTTATAATAGGTGTGTGGGTGGGTGGAATTCAGAGAAAAGGAAGGAGCTTTGCACTGGCAGAGCACTGGATGCCACCCATTTAAATTAGTAGTTTAGACTCTACTTTGAACACACCCACATACAGATCAGCGCAAGTTTGTTTAAGGGTGTGTGTTAGTAATGTGACCACTTCCTGGATTAACCACCCCGAGCAGTAGTGTACTGGAGGGGCAGGGTATAAATATCTTAAATAAATAAATTACAATTTTGTCTTGGTGATCCTAAAACCTATGTCAAGAACTGGGCAGAAAGTAGAATCTAAGGTGCATCAGTGCTAATATGTGGGTTTGCTAGATCTTCATCTGAGATACATGAATTGTTGTCATTAGTAAAGGAGTCTGGCTCAAACATCAGCCAAATAGTCTTACCAAATAGCCATCTGATCATATGCACCTACAAAGGTAGTTGCCTACAACCATTTTTCTGCTGTTTCCTTGAATGCATTTTAAAAGTACAAGAAGGAAAAAGTAAATTAGGAACCAGCCTTAAGGCTATGTTTTCTTCCGTTCAATCTCATAACCATCTTCTTCTGTAAAATTAAATACCTTCTCCGCCAGCCTTTCGGTTTGAAGTTGAATATCTGACCTTGAGTAATTGTTTGAGTTGGCATTTAGGACAGAGCTCACAAAGAACTGGAAATCACCAGACTGCCTAGGAAAAAATAAATAAGCAAAACTTGAGGGAAAAGCTTCAGAACCAGCTGTTCCTCTGGATCGCAGCAGAGAGTCCATTAAAGGTGGCTGGAGCTACTGGGGACAAGTTCAAAACCCAGAAGTCCAGAAATGGCAGATTATGTGTATGGCTGGTGATATGTTGGGCTGAGCTCAGCATCCTAAGATCTTCAGCCATCAGCTGCACTGCAGGCATTTGCTTGCCTACGGACACCAAAGAGAGCCACCCCATTGGGGGAGAGTCAAGGAAGGTTAGAATGAGCATGACAGTCTATAGGTGCCCAGAACACCACCAAGGAAGAGAAGGGCTGGGCACACCACAGGTTAGTGAATGCAAGAGCCTGATGAAATAGGGAACAGGAGGAGTGGGGAATTGTGAGCTGGGGGAAAGGAGGGAATGTTTGAACTTGGTTGGTTTTGGAAATTCTGGATAGTGCACAAACCAAGGCATTTTTATTAAAAGTGTGGGAAGAGTGTTAATGCTCAAGGCGATTGCTTTGTTGCAACTGCAAGACCATAAAAAGAAGAATAAAAAGAGATAGGTTGAATTTTGTGTATATTTAGACTGTGAGCCTCAGGGAGAGAGGCTAGTTTTTCACATTGTATACAGGCACCAAAACAGATCTTGAGTGGGTCATATTCCTTTTCTTCTAGGACAGCATAAAAGGAGAGAGCCACAACTTATTCTTATTTAAGCTTATTCTGAAACAAGTCTCACTGAGTTGAATGAGACTTACTCCCCAAAGTGTGCATAGGATTGCAAACCTAATCCTTGAAACCCAATCCTCTACAGAGTTAGGCACAAGACATGCCTAACTTGAGCCCTTTGATTTCAACAAGTGTAGGTATAGTAACTTTGCACAGAACTGTAATTTTGAAATGCAAGTCTATGTATCTTTTGTGAAATAAGTCCACTATATTCATTGGAGCTTCTAAGTAA
The DNA here is from genome assembly GCF_027244095.1 of Hemicordylus capensis. NCBI lineage: Eukaryota > Metazoa > Chordata > Lepidosauria > Squamata > Cordylidae > Hemicordylus > Hemicordylus capensis. Next base: position 315,218,992 of record NC_069657.1, read on the forward strand.
GTGAATTCTAAGGATTTCAGCCTTAGTGTCAGATACAGAGAAGGCAATGTTTGCCTATCCAAATATACAACACTTATTTGTACTAGGCTTCACTCTGGGAAGAGCAGAGGGTTTCAAGTTCCCTCTCTGGCTTCTCCAAGATAGGGCTGAGAGAGATTCCTGCATGCAACCTTGGAGAAGCTGCTGCCAGTCTGTGTAGACAATACTGAGCTAGATGGATCTATGGTCTGACTCAGTATATGGCAGCTTCCTATGTTCTATTATATAGCATGCCACCTAATGGCACAGCAGGGAAGCAACCTGCCTAGAGAGCAGGAGGCTGTTGGTTTGAATCCCTGCTGGTTTCCCAGAATATGGGAAATTCCTATATTGGGCAGCAGCGATATAGGAAGGTGCTGAAAGGCATAATCTCATACTATGTGGGAGAAGGCAATGGTAAACCACTTCTGTAATCTACCAAGAAAAACACATGGCTCTCTGATTGCCAGGAGTTGACACTGACTCGACAGCACAACCTTTCTTTCCTTTCCTCTATTATATAGTAAAACATTTATTGTAATTTTAAGGTTTTGTTTACACACACACACACACACACACACACACACACACACACACTCAAGCACTTTGACTTAAACACTACCTTTGAATTTTAATCATCACTTTGTTCAACTAAATCCTGAATTCCTCCACTATTAAGCTTGACAAAAAGCTTTTAAACAATTCAAGTCATTAGATAATATAAAAGGTAAATGCACTACCTTTTTTTGGACACTGGAACAGCACTTATTGACTTTACCAAGTTTTCTGATGGCACCTCCAGAACACGTGAAAGCTAATTTGAAGAAAAGAACAAAATCAGTCAGAAAGAAAGAAATACATTTACGGCACAATGTCCTTTAAAATGTAAATCCCATGGAATTCAGTGGCGGACATCCAGAGCAAGGAACTGCATGTAGAAGGGTACTGCTGCGCTAGCCCAAGAGGATGTCTCAATTGCGCTAAAAACTGTGGTTCCACAAGAGTACTATTATGCTACAGGGCTCATGAACAAATGTCCCCCTTGAAATAAATTGGAGTTCCGCAGTGGTACAACTGTGACATAAGCACACTTGCCGTTGTGCAATACTACTTTGGCATGCCAGTTCCAGCCTTAGCACAACAGTTTTGTGCCAGTGCAAAGTCCTTCCACAAGCAGTTGGTTGCTCTCATGCAGGATTGCAGCCTTAAGCAACAACAATACTGTTTTTATGCATACTGTTGAGTTATCTAAATAATATTATTGCACAAGACTCTGAAGATTACAGTTGGGAAAGGACATTTTCCTCATTACTGTGCATTTTAAAATTATTGTATGTTATTTTAAAGTTATAGAAATTATTTTAAAATTATGGTATTGGTCACTTCGGGGATCTGTGAAAGAGAGCAAAAAGTGGGATGTAAATATGTAAATTGATAAATATGTAAATATTTTAATATGTTAATTGATAAATAAAATATGTATGCTGATCCATGCTGATGCTGCAATTTCACATAGATACAAGAGTTCTAATGCACATGTGCAACTCCCACTCCCACCTACAACTCTACAAGAGCTTTCCCATTCATTTCATCAGAAGGGACAACTCTTCCAATACATGCCTTTGTGCAAGTTGAACCAGAAAGCTTGTCTGCATGCAGTAGCTGTGTATGTGCATCAGAATGCACACAACTCTGGCTCATGAATCCATACTGCAATCAACATGCCTAGAATCATGCTGTATATCTAGAATTAAGTCCCACTGTGTTCAGTGGAATTTACTCCTAGTTATGTGTCCATAGTATTGAAGTCTAGAACTTAGAATTTTAGCACACCCTATACCCAAAGTCTGAAGATAGGAAAACTTTGAGGGGGAAACACAACCAACATATTGCAATGTCTTACCAAAAAATATGATGCTGCATAACATCATATTATTATCTGAAAGATTTATTATTTATTTATTTAATACCAGGGCAACTACGGAGAAGGTGCGCTGCCAGATGTGCCGGTGGCACCCGCAAATGAAGATAAGAGTACTAGCTTTAAGGAAGGATCTAAATGCAGTATTTTCATAGCAGTCATGGCTGTCCTTCGTACAACTGTGTTTGAGAAATTTCCTGTTCACAGAGAGCATGCAGTTGCATAAGAATGTTCTTGCACAACTGTGTCCACACTGTGCTACTACTCACAGTAGGACGCAACAGCATTGGCATCCGGCGGGGGCAAGAGGGTGGATTAAGCCAGCCCCACTGAATTCAATGGGTAATTTATCAAAGAAAGTTGGGTATAGGAGTGCGGGCTTTGCCCCCAACTAGAAAAAGTTCTGTGGATGCCCATGCAAAGCAGTTCCCACAGTGCCCTTGGCACCTGCAGGATGCTGCACAGCAGTGCCATATGTAAGCCACTGAATTGAATTAGCCCTATTCTCAAGCAGGGCAGCCCTTCTATGAGGCAAGGTGAGGCGGTCACCTCATTGGGGCACCAGTGAGATGCCAAGATGCTCACCTGTTTCCTATTTCAAGGAAGAGGAGGGTATGTACAGGGAGTGGGGCAGTGACATTTGACTCCCTACTTCGCACATGTAAAGGGCTCCAGCCATCACTGCTCTGAAGTAAGCTTGCTTAGGACTGAGCTCCGAAATCTGGACTAGTGATCCAGACAAATATCCAATAGTCCACGGGTAGTTAACCAGAGGCTCTCTAGCTGTTGATGAACCACAACTCCCAGTATTCCCAGTTGCAGTTAGACGAGTTGTAATCCAAGAACAACTGGAGAGCCTGTGGTTGACTACTCCTGGACTATGGGATATTTGTCTGGATCATTAATCTTGGTATGGCTGCCAGCAAAGTGACTTCTGCTGACCTCGAGTGAGGCTGAAAGAAGCTTGCCAAGGAAGGGCTAAACTCTGCCTTTGGTCCGTCCGCGTGCAGCACAATCATCTTTGTTAACTTTTCAATCCCACTGTGGTCAATGGGGCATGGGGCTCCCTCAAGAAAAGGGGGTAGGATTACAATCTTGAAGCTTGAGCAACTCAAGGAAGGATAAATGATCTCTGTGAGCCACGGCTTGGTCCAGTCTGGACCTTCCAAGATCTTTCCCCAGCCCTTACGAAGATATATATTGCAATTTGTGAAATGCATTTGGACTCTGCTGTTGTCTCTACTTCTCCCCCACCCTCCAGGCACTTCGCGCCGGGAAGGAACAAGAAATCTCATCCAAGATGCAAAGCAACCAGCTGGGCGAGCCCAACTGCACTTGGAGGACAAGGGAAGTGAGTCGTCAATCCGAACGGAGAAATACATTACTGGAAAAAGGGAATCAATACCTGAGCCGCAATGCTTCTCCGAAAACGACATGCCGCCATGCCTTTTATTAAAGTGGCACCCCCACACTCACTCCTCCTTCCACCTTCGCCCCCCCCGTTTGTTGCTGCTCACGGACCAGCCCACCCCTCCAGCCGCAAGTTGGAAACTACCAAGTTCCGTCTGGACTGGAAGGGGCAAGTGCTGAAGACTTTCCCCCGGGAAAGGAGAAGATTCACGTGACTAGGTGGAGCAAAGGGATTGGAGCATACGATATGACGGGACAGGAGGCTACGAGAGGAAGAAGACTGCTGTGCTGATGTAGTACACAATTGGATCCCGGAAGTGCACATGCGTTTGGTAGTGCCGGAAAAGCGGGCTTCTTGAGTCTCTTGCTGAGCTTTGGTCGGCTAGCTTGGTATGTTGTCGGGCTGAAGCCGCCGCCATGAGCACGTGCTCAGTCTCCAAGGTAAGTTAGAAAGGGGCGCGGGGGGGGGAGAGACTTCACGAAGTCCACGCGCGCACCTGGCTGTCGTGTGGGTTTGTATCGCCACGCGGAGAGCTCTCGCTGTTGCGTAGCCCGTTAAGCAGTAACTATTTTTACAGTTATTATGTCGGTTCCGCGAAGGGCATGCGCACATTGGTTCAGTGAAGCCACTTCCTCCCGTTTTCCCATTAAATGGGTTGAAGGAGCCAGTATCGGCATGATGATCAGCCTTATTTCGAGATGGGATAATTGCCAGACTCTCCAGATAGGGGTGCCGTCACCCGCCAGCATCCGCTCCTACATGCGACAGGCAGAATATTCAACAGTATAGCTTTTCCTTATATAAAGATGCAGTGATGGAATACTTCATCAGCTGCACATCTGGCTTGCATGCAACTACTAAAGCTACTGAGCCCTTTCCATGGTTTGTTTTTTAAAGGCAGTCCAGTTCACGAAGTAAGGTGCATTGTATCTGTCTGAAAACAATCCATGTGTTTATAACTCTGCCATTTTCCATCCTCATTTGGATACAAATTTGTTTCGATTGATAATAACACCCCAAATACAAAATAGGCTAGGTTAGGTGAGGAGGAAAAACAAGCAAGCCAGGAGTAAGGTGGTTTAAAATTCATTCTGCATTCAAACTGGTACAGACTGTAAAAAAGATCAATGAAGTCACATAAGTTCTGCTCTATTGTACAAGAACCTTTTCAGCAAATAGTACACATACAGAAGCTGGTGCATGGAAGTTCTTGTTTCTTGAGATAAATGACCTCAGAACAGTAGTACATCTGCTGGTCACCTCCAGATTTGACTACTGCAATGTCCTCTATGTGGGGCTGCCTTTGTACATTGTATGGAAATTGCAGTTTGTCCAGAATGCGGCAGCCAGGTTGGTCTCTGGGTCAGCTTGGCGAGACCATATCACTGAAATGTTTCTGGGCAAAATACAAGGCCTTGGTTATCCTCTATAATAAAAGCCTTGGGTGTGCGCCCGTGTCTCCCTCGGCTGTTCTGGGCATGCGGCCATGTTGGCTCCCGTCCGGGTGGAGGAGAAGCGGGGACCGGGGAGGGCAGATGCGGCAGCGGCGGGACCAGCCCTGCCGCTGAAACGGCCGCAGGCACCGGGAGGAGGAGAAGCGTCGACCGGGGAGGGCAGCGGCGGGACCGGCCCTGCCGCTGAAACGGCCGCGGGCACCGGGAGGAGGAGAAGCGTCGACTGGGGAGGGCAGAGGCGGCAGCGGCGGGACTGGCCCTGCCGCTGAAACGGCCGCGGGCACCGGGAGGAGGAAAAGCAGGGACCGGGGAGGGCAAATGCGGCAGCGGCGGGACCGGCCTTGCCGCTGAAACGGAGGAGGCGGCAACGGAAGAAGCCGGGCCCGAGTCGGCGGGGGAAGCCAGGCAAGGCGCTGCCGCACGGGGAAGGAGGCAACGGAAGAAGCCGGGCGAGGCGGCGACAGAGCCACCGCCGAACCGGGGGAGGGGAAAAAACTAACTGCCACCAAGTCCAGAACAGCCGGCAGCCCACATTCATCCCCGCAAGCCGCCATCTTCAAACCCGCCTGCCGCCGCCTCAGACCTATATTGTGCGGCCACACCCCCGCCGCCCGCCCTGGAACCTGCCACCCTCCTCCTCTTCCACACCAGAGCCCAGCTCCAAGAGCGACAGCCCCGGCCAGGCTCTGCGGTGGCCTCACACAGACCAGTAAGAGCTGTACGGCAGCCACCGTCGCCTCCCATCCCCTCAGGCTTTGCATCAGCCGGACGGCCAGCTGCTCCAATTGCTCTGCTCCAACTGCTCCAACACCTCCTGCTCCTCCTCTTCCTCCTCCTCCAGATCAGCCGCGGGAAGGGGAGCGCCAGGCCATGGGGAGGGGGGCGGATCCAGCCCGGGCGAAGGAGAACCATAGGCGGCGGTGGCGGGACCAGCCCGGTCCCGTGAGGGAGAGAAACGGCAGCGACAGGTCCGGCCTGGCCATGGGGAGGGGAGAGAGGACGGGGGCGGGGCCAGCCCGGGCGAGAGAATAGGAGAAGCGGCGGTGGAAGCGGCCCAAAAGTCCAAAACAAAAGTTTGCACTAAGCACAAAACAAAACAAAACACAGAGCCGCAGACTCTACTAGCACCCATTATTTTAACAGGCTTAAAATTACTAGTGACCTATAAAGCCCTAAACAGCTTGGGTTCTGGGTATTTAAGAGAACCTCTTCTTTGCTATGAGTCCCACCGCCATTGAGATAATCAGGAGAGATTCATCTGCAGTTGCCGCCGACTCATCTGGTGGCTGATTGGGTATGGGCCTTTTCCATTGCTGCCTCGAGGATTTGGAACACGCTCCCTGCTGAAATAAGAGTCTCTCCATCTCTTAAACTTTTAAAAAGGCAGTCAGGACAGCACCCAGACTTTTAATTAGATACTGTTTTAATAGTTTGATGGTTTGATTTCAATAGTTTGAAATTTTAAATTGTTTTAATAATGTGTTAACCTTTTTTCTTGTTTTTGGTTTTTTGTTCTAAACTGCCCAGAGACTTGTGTTTTGGGTGGTATACAAATATGTTAAATAATAATAAATATGTAGTTGATATTTTGCCTGAATCTGCTTATTTTATTTGTATACTGCCTTTCAGACCAAGGTGTCTCAAAGCAGTTGATCTACAGTTAAAAATAAGTTTTAAGTACGGTTAAAAACCAAAAGAATAATGTTTCTCACTGTAGCGGATGGTTATTCTTAAAACTGCAGTAAGCCTGATGTAAATAATTTTCAAGAAAATAGCCACCAGAAAGAACCTGGTAGCAGAAGACAGTTGCAGTGTCAGGGCTCTTCCTTTGTTGGACCACAGAGCTGTTCCTGGCTGCCATCTTCTCCATATCAGCCCTAAGCAGCAGCAAGGGCCGAGGTGGAGAAGATGGTAACAGTCCTCACCACTGCACAGATGTTTTAACCACTGTGGTAGGCCCCCAGGAAAAATCTACATCTGTGATGATCGTGTTAATCAGGAAAGGGGTGGGGATAATAAAATGATATAGCATCCAGTTTCTGATGCTTGTTCAGACATTCTACAAGGAAGGACAGTTGTAGTTCCCAGGAGGGCTGAATTTGTTCCTTGGGCCAAACTAGACAATACACTGGTTGTGGGGTTGGGGTCTGCTCTCTCTCTCTCTCTCTCTTTCTCTCTCTCCCTCCCTCCCTCCCCCCCATCTATTGATTAAGTGCCATCAAGTCGGTGTCGACTCTTAGCAACCACATAGATTCTCTCCAGGATGATCTGTCTTCAACTTGGCCCTTAAGGTGTCTCATTGGTGCATTCATTGCTGTCGTAATTGAGTCCATCCACCTTGCTGCTGGTCGTCCTCTTCTTCTCTCTCCTTCAACTTTTCACAGCATTATGAACTTCTCAAGGGAGCTGGATCTTTGCATAATGTGTCCGAAGTAGGATAGTTTAAGCCTGGTCATTTGTGCCTCAAAAGAAAATTCTGGATGTATTTGTTCTATGATCCATTTGTTTATTCTTCTGGCTGTCCAATCCTCAAAAGTCTTCTCCAGCACCAAAGTTCAAAAGCGCCAATACTTTTTCTATCTTACTTCTTCAAAGTCCAGCTTTTACATCCATAGAGTGTCATGGGGAAAACCATTGTCTGAATGATTCTAATCTTTGTAGGTAACAGACACGTCATGGCATCTAAATATCCTTTACAAGGCCTTCATTGCAACCCTACCAAGTGCTAGTCTGCGGCATATTTCTTGACTGCTGGATCCTTTGCTGTTGAAGGTCGATTCTGAAAGGCCGAAGCTACCCACTATTTCAATGTCTTCATTATCCACTCTGGGGCTGGTTGCTGTACCTGTTGTCGTTAGTTTAGTCTTCTTTACATTTAGTCGTAGTCCCATTCTTTCACTGTGCTCCTTGACTTTCATTACTAGAGCTTGCAGATCATCCACATTCTCAGCTATCAGAGTGGTGTCATTAGCATAGTGCAAGTTATTGATGTTTCTTCCTCCAGCTTTAAAACCACGCTCATCTTCTTCCAATTCAGCTTCTCTCAGTATATGTTCAGCATATAAGTTGAATAAATAAGGATACAGCCTTGTCTTATTCCTTTGCTGATCTGGAACCAGTCTGTTTCACTATGTTCTGTGTGGACTGTGGCTTCCTGTCCTGTGTATAGGTTTCTCATGAGAACAATGAGATGTTCTGGGACGCCCATTTTCCTAAGGCTGTCCCACAACTTGTCATGGTTGATACAAAGGCATTTCTGTAGTCAATAAAGCACATATTGACTTCTTTTTGGTATTCTTTGGCTTTCTCATCCACACACACACACACACACAGTAGCTATGGAGCGCTCCAATTCAGAAGGGACTGTAGCAGGGAAAGGCTTTAACCCCTTGCTTCTGCCATGGACCTGATCCGGAAGGGACATATTTGAAGCTGGCCACACAATCTCTAAGAAGAGGCGAATGCTGTAGTAGGACAGGTTCCCAACAAAAGCCCAATTCAGGCATCATAAAACTAGATAAAAGGTACCCATGGTGGGTTGAAAACAAAATCATGCCAAGTAACTCTTACTGATACACTCCTTAGCCATGCCCATATATGCTGGCATTCAGCGCTTGAAGCAAATGCTGAATTCAGGGAACTCCAGGAGTGTGGGACAGGGCTAGCTGATGTGCTCCAGTTTTCCACTATGCTGTACATAAAGCCACCTAATGGCATAGTGGGGAAATGATGACTAGCAAGCCAGAGGTTGCCGGTTCAAATCCCTGCTGGTATGTTTCCCTATATTGGGCAGCAGCGATATAGGAAGATGCTGAAAGGCATTCTGTCATACTGCATGGGAGATGGCAATGGTAAACCCCTCCTGTATTCTACCAAAGACAACTACAGGGCTCTGTGGTTGCCAGGAGTCAACACTGACTTGACAGAACACTTTATGCTGTACATAGTTCTGTAATGCCTGACTAGAGCTATAGTGTTGCCCAGAGCATTTTTCACATATGACTTATAATACAATTAATGACAAAAAGCACAGCTCTCTGGATCCATCCACACCCACATATACATCATGCCAGTGATGAGCAAAATGATGCCCCATATAATATACCAGTAGGTGAGGCCTGTTGTTGACTGGGCAAAGCAACCTTCTGTAGATTGCACTGATAGGAAAGCTCAAGAAATTAAATATATATTCAAGAAATTAAATATAGGAGAGCTGGTCTTGTGGTAGCAAGCATGAATTGTCCCCTTTGCTAAGCAGGGTTTGCTCTGGTTTACGTTAGAATGGGAGACTACAAGTGAGCACTGTTAAGATAGTACCCTTAGGGGATGGGGCTACTCTGGGAAAGCATCTCCATGCTTGCATGCAGAAGATTCCAAGTTCCCTACCTGGCTTCTCCAGATAGGGCTGAGAGAGACTCCTGCCTGCAACCTTGGAGAAGCCTCTGCCAGTCTGTGTAGACAATGGTGAGCTAGATGGACTACTGGTATGACTCGGTATAAGGCAGCTTCCTATGTTCCTATGTAATAGAATCTATCTGTCTTATATCTATCTATCTATCTATCTATCTATCTATCTATCTAATTCTCTTAAACGTACCCGTCATTAAGCCCATGCGTGGCAGCTCTTGAGAGAGTTCGCAAGCAGCTGCTGGACTAGTGATGGGGCCAGGGAGAAAATAGGGGCGGCGGTTGCCGGGAGCAGCAGCAGCAGCAGCAGGTGTCAAGGTCTTGACCGGACTTGGCTGCACGCTGTCGACATATAGTGATGAATGTTGTTTTTCAGCAGGGAGTAGCCGACTGACGACATGATATATAGTGCAAGCCACGAGAGCTCCCAGCTGGCAGGGATTTAAGGCTTATCAGCCCTCTGCGTTTGCTTTTCCTAAGAGTCTCTGATTGATCCCTGCGTCTCGTGACACGCCGCTGTTGGGGGTTCGGTGGGGGTTGGTTACATAGCTCTTCTTCCGATTGGTCTTTCACGATTTCTGCTGCCTCAGGTTGTTGTGCCTGCTCAGAGTCATTATCCACAGCTGTTTCATGAACACTGACAGCCGGGCTCTGCCCCTCAGACACTCCTGCATCGCCTGGAAAGTTGACAGCTTCCCCTTCCTCCTCACTGTCGGAGATCGAGGGCGTGACAGCAGGGAGCAGCGGCAGCAGGGGGCGGCGGCCTCCAGGAGCGGCGGCAGCAGGGGGCGGAGGCAGCGGCAGCAGGGGGCGGCGGCTGCCGGGAGTGGCGGCAGCAGGAGGCGGCAGCCGCCGGGAGCAGCGGGAGCAGGGGGCGGCCTGGCCGATGGGAGGAGGCGGCCACTGCTGGGAGTTGGGTGGGCGGTAGGAGGTGGCGGGCCAGCTTTCTGGCCAGTCTGCCAGCCAGAAAGCCAGGGAGGGGGGCGGATAAGGAGGAAGGAAGAGAAGTGGGCTGGCCAGCCAGGAGCAGGAGTTGGTGGTTGGCTGGCCTGGCCGCCAAAAACAGCAGGGGGCTGCTGCTGCCGCCGCCAGGAAGAGGTGGCAGTGGGCTAGCCTGGCTGCTGAGAACAGGAGGCAGTGGCCTGGCTGGCGCATGGAGGCAGTGGCCCAGCCTGGCTAGTGGGAGGAGGTGACCACTGCTGGGAGTTGGTGGTTGGAAGGAGGTGGCTGGCCGGCCAGCCAGAAAGCCAGAGGGTGGAGAAGGGCGGGGGAGAAGAGAAGTGGGCTAGCCAGCCGGCTCAGCTGAGAGCAGGAGTCAGTGGTGGGCTGGCCTGGCCACCGAGAACAGGAGGAGGAGGCGGCGGTTGCCGGGAGTAGGTGGCAGCAGGCTGGCCCGGCCGCCGAGAACAGGAGGTGGCGGCAGCCTGGCTTGTGTGAGGAGGTGGTGGCCCGGCCAGTGGGAGGAGGTGGCTGCTGCCCAGAGGTGGCGGGCCGGCTTTCCGGCTGACCTGCCAGCCAGAAAGGCAGGTGGGAGTAGAAGAGAAGCAGGCTGGCCAGCGGGCAGAATGTGGCGGGGGGAGGCAGCTGCAGTGGCGGCCTGTAGCACAGATGTTCTGCACTTGGCCCAGCTAGTTTTATATTAAAGTGCTTGCAAAATGGAAGTAAAAGAACAGATTAAAATTTGTAGGATTTCAACTTCAGACATTCATTTTATTGAATAATTAACCATGTGTAATAGTAGCGTGTTGTTTTTGTTGCTGCTGCTTTGTATTTTATCGTATTGTGTGTATGTGTTTTTAAACTTTAATTAGATTTGTATTTTTATATTCCATTTTAATATTTTTATTGTCTTATATTGTGTTAAACGTTTGTAAACCACCTTGGGATTTTTTTAATGAAAGGCGGTATAGAAAGTTAACAATAAAATAAATAAATATGAATCTGAGAAAGATCTTCTGCTTCTTTTGGGCATGATGTTGTTTTTGAGTTATTGATCTGATTAATTAGTGTTTAATAATCTGTTGAGAACAATAACAGTTAAAATATGGTGGCTATAGGCAGAATTTCTTCTTCCAAAAGTTAGCCTTTCGCCCAGCATATGCACTATACAAAGCAATGCAGTGAGCTACTTTAAACAGTGGCATTGTTTATGCAAAAATTGGTATCTGTAGGTAATTGTGCAGTATATGACTTTATTTTGCACAAATTCACAAACTCTTCACAAAATACTTAACAGAGATACATGTATGGTGAAAAACCTTTCTAGTTTCTGCAGCTTTAGCTGTTTAGAGTTTTCTTCTCGTTCATGCTTTGAAGCCTGTGTTCTCTCACCCTATGACTCCTGCATGGGAGCACAAATTAACATGAAGAAAACAGGAGCAAGCTTGCCACCCCACAGCAGCTCCTTCCCTGAATCTACATGATAAAATGGGGTATCATTTTATACAAGAATCATTTATGGGAGACCCCACAATTGGTACAAAATGTCTTTGCCACACTTTCAGTTATTTTGCGGGAAAGCTTACAATATTTTTTAAAAATCGAGGTGCTTTATCCCATAACTTCATACAGACTTTTAAAATACTGAAACTTCTAACAGTTTGGTGGTGTGATGTGAAGGTGTACAAATGTGTGGTTTTTGCATATGAACAGTTGCTCTCTGGGTAACAGAGAATGTCTGTTTTGAAGCACATATTGGGGCGCAGGAACACCCTTTGTGGGGCAAGCCTGCAAACTCCGTGGAAGTGGATGTAACCAATTTGTCTTTCTTACTCCCGTTTAAATCTCCTTGCTAATGTTAGGATAAAGCAACCATGTCAATTTTTCTCCATCAAATGTTGAAGATAATTATATTTAGTTTAATGTTATTTTCATGCCATCTCCCCAAAAGTCCACATGGAGTTCATACTGTTGTGAGCTGCTTTGAGCAGTAGTGTGCTGGAGGGGTGAGGTATACATCTTTTAAATAAATAAAACTCCTTATATTAAAATTATCAATTGATTCTGTTTTGTTGTCTTTTTGTTAGAATGTTAATTGTCTAAAGCCGAAAGGCAGAATTGTATATAATACAGTAAGTATAATACAGTAAATAAAAAATATAATACAGTAACTAACTAACTAGTTTATAATAGCATGCACATTGCTTAGTGACTCTGTGCAAAGTTGGAAACATCTTTAATCAAGTAGAGAATGGTGCTTCAGGTTGAAAGAAGACTAAACAGATCATTGTACTAGCATTTGCAGGTTGCAAAAGGAAGTGAAGCGTGGAGAAGCAATTCCACTTGGTAAATTATAATGGCCATCAAGGGAGTTCAGGGTTAATCCATGTTAGTTCAATATGGCATTCAGTTATTGTCTTATCCTACAGTTCCTTATGCCGATCTTGATATAATCAGTAGTGTCAGTGTTCTTCTTTTTCTTGCCACTCTTTAGGGCTGCTTTGTGTTCAAGCCAAAATCTAAGAAGAGAAAGACATCCTCAGCAGGTTAGTATATGTGGATGTGCATTAGATCCTCACTCTTTGATACTTCAGATTGCATTGTATAATGGCACCTTATTTGTTTCCCCTTCTGCTCTGATATCCTTTTATAATAGATAATATAACATCTCCCATGGTGTCTGGGACAAAGAGGCCCTGTAGTGGATCAGGTCACAGCATAAGCTGAAAGTCTAATGGAATTCTGCACTTCTCAGTTTCATTGTTCCCAATGTTAACAGAATATTGAAAAACTGTCACTCCCCCAGCTTCAGCCCTGTGAATTATTGATGAAGGTCCTTTTTAAGGCAAGGTCAAGGTAGACAAGTCATTCTCCTTTGGAATTTATTTTCAAGGCACAACATTCTTTCTCTGTGAGCAGAAATATCTGAGTGAGCCTGTGGAAATGCCTCTGTCTGCCCCTTCCTCATCCCATTCACTCAACTCTAATCCTGCACCCTTGTCTCAGCTACATGATCTTGTACAACATGACAAGTATGCTTTCAGCCTCAGCTTCCCATTCTAAATGAGAACTTTCCGTGAGCTAAGGGCTCATGGTGAGTGTTGAAGGATTTTGTTCCACAAACTTGCTTTGTGGCCTTGGGTGAGTTACTTTCGGTGAGCCTCTGTTCCCCATCTGCCAATGAAATAAGGAGAGTTGAAGAGGCAAACATATCCATTTTAAAGTATTTATTGGACATGTGGGCCATGTCAGTGCAGAAGGTGATGTTTCCTCTGTCAGGAACCTTCAGTAGCTTTCTAGGTGCATTTTTAGTTTTTTCCAACACCGATCTGCAAAAAGGGGCCTCTCTGACCAAAGGTTTACTTTCTCTGTGTTGCTATGGCTTCTCTATTTGGATTTACTGAATTATAATTAAGTATGCTGTATTATTGCCTTTTTCAGGAGCAGTTAAGTGCTATTATAGGATACTGTTAGTAAAGCATTTTCTACTTCAATCTGTTTCTTTACAAAATATTTTTGCCGGCGGGAATGGTAGAGGAAATGGAAAAGATAGGTGGGAGGGGGCTTCAGCTTACTAAGCTGGGGCAGGAAGTTAGAATGAGCTGGGTGGGTCACCAGTCACAACTATTTGTTCTATGGGGCAATTGCATTTTTCTTTGCCTTTCCTGTGTTTGCACAGTGGGGGGACTTCCCTTCCGTGGTCCCCACTACTTGCCCTAAAATCCAACCCATTGTAGAAGATAGCCATCTTTTTAACTAACAAGGATTCGACAGTACTTCTTCTTTAACCAAGGAAGTTTAAAAACAAACAGTTGTAGTTGTTGAATAGATTTGTCAGAGTCACTATTCATCATTATTCCTGTACTGAGCCTGTGCTCTACCCAGACCCAGTGGTGGCTGGTACAGGGAGATGAGGTGGGGCGGTAAACAAGCCTCAGGTGAGGCTCATACTCTTTTCTCTTGCCTGATTCTGGCTACCTTGTTGCGCCCAGTGTAGCATAATGTTCCCGGCCATGGTGTTATCCCCTTGCCCCATGGACTGGTCATTTGCTGGGTTGGAAAACTGGGTAAACAACCAGCTCATGGGCAAGGGGTTAATGCTGTGGCATACTGTATTTAACTATCAAAGATTAGGTTTTTTCCAAGTTCTTTGATGTTAGAAATCAGGGGATAATCTTAAAAATTCAGTGTCCTCTTCCTTTTGAGTAAATATTGTTATAGCCTGTATTTAACCTCTATTTTTTTTAAGAGGCTCGTCTTAAATTTAGAGTTGTCTTGTATTTGGGTAAATACAGTAGTTATTTGGTGCATAGATTCCTGCTATAATTATATCTAGATAGTCCAAAATCCCTTGTACTACCATCTATATTTTTTTGCACTTTATGTAGTTTTAATGGGAAATATTTGGCTATTTCTATCATAACCATTTTGGTCTTAGTTTTTGCTGGAACATGATATACTTACCCTTTCCAAATGATCTTAAACTATTTCTCCTCTTTATCTCATATATGAATTCCAGTTTGGGAACAAATAAAAAGGCAGAAGAATTACAGTAACTGTATGAAATTAGAAATATGCACATTTGTATTAGGAGCTACCTGGCTTCTTGTGGGAAGAGCTTCAATATAAGAAATAAAAGGGAACCAGATTGTCATTGAATTGGTATTCATATGTGGGTCTCTATCCTGCCTAACTTTTTGAGTTAGCTTGTTCATAATAACGAATTCTCGCAACTTCTCCATAAGAACAGCCCTGCTGGATCAGGCCCAAGGCCTATCAGGTCCAGCATCCTGTTTCACACAGTAGCCCACCAAATGCCTCTAGGAAGCCCACAAGTAAGAGGTGAGGGCATGCCTTGCCTTCTCTCTTGTGCTCACCTGCAACTGGTATTTAGAAGCATCATGCCTCTGTGGCTGGAGGTGGCCTATATCCACCAGACTAGTAGCCATGGGTTCATTGATTTTTTTGGTGGGTTATTGAGCTGTTTTCCACAGTCTTGCAGTGCAGCTCCTTCAGAGCTTCCTCTTGGCAGCAGTGTAACACTCAATTAATTTGTATCCCTCTAGTAGAAAAATGCATCTAGTAAATACAGGTGAAACTCGGAAAATTAGAATATCGTGCAAAAGTCCATTAATTTCAGTAATGCAAATTAAAAGGTGAAACTGATATATGAGACAGATGCATTACATGCAAAGCGAGATAAGTCAAGCCTTAATTTGTTATAATTGTGATGATCATGGCGTACAGCTCATGAAAACCCCAAATCCACAATCTCAGAAAATTAGAATATTACATGGAACCAAGAAGACAAGGATTGAAGAAAAGAACAATATCGGACCTCTGAAAAGTATACAGTGTACTGTGCTTGATTGGCCAGCAAACTCGCCTGACCTGACCCCATAGAGAATCTATGGGGCATTGCCAAGAGAAGGATGAGAGACAATGAGACCAAACAATGCAGAATTGCTGAAGGCCGATAATGAAGCATCCTGGTCTTCCATAATACCTCATCAGTGCCACAGGCTGATAGCATCCATGCCACGCCGCATTGAGGCAGTAATTGCTGCAGAAGGGGCCCAAACCAAGTACTGAATACATATGCATGCTTATACTTTTCAGAGGTCCGATATTGTTCTATTCTTCAATCCTTGTCTTCTTGGTTCCATGTAATATTCTAATTTTCTGAGATTGTGGATTTGGGGTTTTCATGAGCTGTACGCCATGATCATCACAATTATAACAAATTAAGGCTTGACTTATCTCGCTTTGCATGTAATGCGTCTGTCTCATATATCAGTTTCACCTTTTAATTTGCATTACTGAAATTAATGGACTTTTGCACGATATTCTAATTTTCTGAGTTTCACCTGTACAAGTGGTGATCTGGATTGTGGTCTGTTGCCATTTGTAAGTCTGGGGTTCTGCGCCTGCACAGGACCTCTCAGATGGATTCTACGAGCTCCTTGTAGAACCCATGCTCTGCCTCTTGCGCTCAGCACAGCTGTTTATTTTGGCAGTTTGGGCGCCCCCATTCCCTCAGTTCCTTTCCAAGCCCCTTAGCATTAACTTCGTTTGGTTTCTGCTGCTCAGTTTTTCAGTTAGGTTCTGTGAATAAAGAGATTGGATTGTTATTTTCTGGCTTTGTGACTTTTGACTGGTTTATGGCTACTCTTTTGCTTATTGGATGTCAGATTTTATCTGTTTTTTGGCTTATTTGTGGAACTGGTTATCCAAGTGGACACTAAGAAAATTTTCAAAAAATGTGTTGATTGTGGCGGCAAGTTGCCACTCACTGACCGCCACTATAGCTGTCTTTTTATGTTTGAGTGAGAAACATAATAACTCAACTTGTAAAATCTGTACTTCGTTCTCTCGCCAAACTCTGAAGAATACAGCCCTGCATCTTCAGGTTTTGTCATATGAGCAAGCACTTCGACCACCAACACTGACTCAATCTCCATTGATGTCATTGTCAACATTGAGATCAATGTTAGGGACAGTAGCAGCTGCACACTCTAAACCCTCAACATTGGGTGAGGCTTCAACAGACACAGTTTTAAGCGCTTGATGGACATACCAAAGAGCTCTTCCTCATCATCACAGGAAACAGAAGAAATGCAAGATGTCAGACGAAAACCAATCTTCTTCATTGCCAAAGAAACACAAGGAGAAGAGCAGTGCCTCGACCTCAAAGTCAATGGTCAGCATGCCATCCCCGACTGCTGTTGAGTCATCAAACTCGAGGTCGACATCGACACAGGACCAACTGCCCAATTGTCAGCTACTGTACCATTGTCGATGTCAAGATCTGTCAGCACTCCATCTCCGACTGCTGTACACTTGTAGACATTGACACCAGGAAGATCAACTATCCAGCCATTGACACCAAGCAGGGATTTGACATCTGTATCAAAAGAATGTCACTGTCGACACTCTTCATCCACTCAGGCACCTCATCAGTCTCTGTCACTGTCTGTGACTGGAATGCCTTGGCAATCCCCCTCAGCATCAAGAGAGGGCACCACTTGACACCATTGGGTTGATGTCTCCTATGGGCTCTATCACTGACATCATAGTGCTGAGGAGGCGTTGGACCGTGTCCACCAAGACATTCTTTTTCCTCTTGGATTCTACAGAGAGTACCCCTCCAATGTCTACCTTTTAAAAGTCTTTCTGAGTCAAAGCTTGGACATTGACTCTGATTTGGATGGAGGGGACATGTCCATCCCAAAGACTCTATCCATGTCTCCAGAACACTTTGTCTTCTCGTCCTGTCACTCATTTTACAGCTGTCCTCTAAGGTGGTGATGCTGGCAAGTCCTGTTTTCAACCTGAACCTCAATGCAAATGTATCCAACAATGGGGATTCTCAGTGAGTTATGATTACACGGCTGTGCCAAGGCTTCCTAGCTACTGGGAAGGCCATAGGGAAATGTGTGGCGCTACTTCCCCAGAACTTCCTTATGATTATGAGGAATATCGTTTGTGGAAGGCAATGGAAAAATTAGACATGTGCAATTTCATTCTGAGGATCCAGGAGCCTATGCTGTTTGACAGAGTTTCTCTCTTTAGAGCCCCGGCTCTGATAGCTAGCAATGCTTCAAGTCTGCCTCAGACTCAAAACTTCTCTCTCTCCAATTTTGACTTCCACTGCTTCAAGACTGCATGTGTATACACTTGTCTAACCCCATGCTCCTACCATTACACAGTCACATCAGCCACAGGATGACATAGCTAACCCAGCTTCACCTGTCACTGCCCCTGATGTGCAAGTGGAGAGCAGACTTCCTTTAGAGGATATCTTGGCTCTTCAACTCCGGAATGGAGTCAGCATGCACAGAACATCTGTCAGATCCTTCACCAGAGGAGAATGTTCAGCCTATGCCTTCAATGAAGAATTGAAGGTGTATCACCTGCAAATTTCTGAAACGGCTGAGGCCTTGGGCCTTGAAATCAAGAAACAAGGATCCTGTATATGACATTATGGCTTCCTCTCACTCTTCTCAACCAGTGGTACTCCCATTGTTGCCTGTTATGTCTAAGGTGGCACAATCTGCTTGGGAGGTGCTCCAGATGTCTACACCCAATTCTAAGCACCTAGAATGGCTGAATCGGGTATAGGAGACAGATTGCTCATTTCTAGTGAAGCAGCCGACTCCAAATTCATTAGTAATTGACTGTGCTACTTCTTCTAAGTTGGGTCGCCATCATGCAACTCCAGCTGATAAAGAGGGACGGACAATTGATGTCATGGGCCACAAAGTATATTCTACCTCTTGCCTGTCTATACAGATTGGCAACTATATTTATGGGAGTGTGTAGTGACAGGTCCCTCCTCTCCTCCAAAGAGTAACCAGAAATGCAGATCCTTGAGAGACAGGATTGCAGGAAGCTTGATTCTCCTCAGGCTCTGGGTGAGTTTTCAAGGAAAAGGGGATTTGGCATAGGGAACAGTTTGTTAGTCAGATTTTGCGTTAGAAACTTAAATTTCTTTTGTGTGTTTTGCATATTCCTGAAACCGTTCTATTATTGTTTACCTGTAGCATAACTAAGCAAGAAACACTAGATTTCGCCCATCCATCCAGGGTGTTGCAAAAGATTCTGTAAACTTTTAAAGGTGTTTTTGTGTTTTCTTACATCCATGTTCTTTGTACCTTTCTGAAGCCTTTTGCTGCCGAGGGGCGGCAGGGAGGTATCCTGCCGCCCCAAATGCTTACCAAAAAATGTGCACCAGCGGGAGAAAACTGGTGGGAGGGGTAAGTAACTCTCCCCCACCCTTAAAGGAACCCCCACCCTGGTGTTCGAACCGCCCCATGATCGGACCGGTCTGGAGGCCTGTAGAATGGCCTCCGGACTGGTCCGTGCACATCGCTGCTAATCAGAGGACTATAGGCCACCTCCAGCCTCAAAGGCAAGTTGCCTTTGAGTACCAGTTGCAGGGGAGTAACAGCAGGAGAGAGGGCATGCCCTCAACTACTGCCTGTGGCTCCAAGTGGCATCTGGTGGGCCACTCTGTGAAACAGGATGCTGGACTAGATGGGCCTTGGGCTTGATCCAGCAGGGCTGTTCTTATGTTCTTAATATGGGTGGTGGCAGCAGCCTACAAAGATACAGGAAAGTTCTGAGGAGATGCCTTGTTCAGAAAGCATGGAAGGGATGATTCAGCTTATTTCTTCACCTCACGTGGGCTTGCTCTGAGACTAAGGCTTGGCAATCCGCTACAGAGTGGTTATTCCAGGATGAGAAGAATTTGATACATGAAGAACTCAGTTTGCAAGTACATTTATTAAATCAACCAGCATTACATGCCAACAGCTGAGCACTGCCAGACATTTGTCAGAAACTGAGTCCAGAGCTATGTCAACTTCTGTCT
Organism: Hemicordylus capensis; assembly: GCF_027244095.1. Taxonomy (NCBI): domain Eukaryota; kingdom Metazoa; phylum Chordata; class Lepidosauria; order Squamata; family Cordylidae; genus Hemicordylus; species Hemicordylus capensis. Next base: position 315,238,515 of record NC_069657.1, read on the forward strand.
TTATCTGTCGACGTGCTTGGCTTCACTCGTTAAACCTACAGAATGACATGAAGGAAAAGATTGAAGGATTGCCTTTTCATGGCAAAGGTATTTTTAGTGAAGAGACTGACAACTCCATGGAAGTGAAAACAAAATCTAAATATACAGCAAAATCCTTTATGTCCTCTACTATCCAGTCTTACTTATCATCTTGATTCAGGCCTTCTGGCCATCATAAATAAACCTGCAAGCCCAATGAAAGACGGGTATTTAGGAAGCCTTTCCGTCCATACCAACATAGGTCTTATGGTCATAAAATAAAACAGGAGTCACTCAGTAAACAACAGGATCGCTCTAAACTGTGTCTCTGATGTTTGAGCCAGTCTACCGGTTCCGACTTTACCTGCCACTTCCATCAAACGGACAAGCTGTGCACCTGCATGGCACCTTATAACACCAGACAAATGAGTTTTGCTCATTGTCTATATGGGTTATGCGATAGAGTTCAAATACCTTCCAGTTTATACAGGCATATGGTACACGCCTGCAATGACTACTTTGTTGGAGGAAGTGAAGGTTTTGTTGAAAAGGGTGCCCCTGTACGGTGGACATATCAGAGAGAAGGTTTCTACTATTGTTCTTTCCAAATTCCAAAATAGGATAGTGGGATCCTCTCATAA